>NC_138967.1:35442500-36675000 GCF_055761805.1 Camellia sinensis | reverse complement strand
GAAAAGAATAAATGAGGAGCCAAGATTCTAAAAAAAAAAAAAAAAAAAAAAAAAAAAAAAAAAACCTTGACTAGTTTGGGTCCGTAGCCTTTTTAACTCGAGTTATTAAGCCCGTAGGGGTGTCTCTACACCTAGTGCCCTAAAACCGTCTGGTTTGGGAGTCATTGGCCCAAAACTTGCTACATGGGTTAATTAGAAAGCTTAAGGGACTTAGACATTGCACAGTTAAGGAAAACCAAAAAGAATGATTTGTTCGGATTCGTAGCCTTTTCAACTCGAGTTATTAAGCCCGTAGGGGTGTCTTTACACCTAGTGCCCTAAAACCATCTGGTTTGGGAGTCATTGGCCCAATGCTCGTTACACGGGTTGATTAGAAAGCTTAAGGGATCAAGACATTGCACAGTCATTAAAAAAAAAAAAAAAAACTTTTTAAAATCTTGGCTGCAATAGGTTAGCTTTTCTGTATATGATGGGTGTTATTATGAGTTACACTGGGTTATTATAGTGGATAGTTAACTAATATGGAGATTGCACTTTACACCGAGGGTACTCATGACTTGTCTACTAGCATGCACAAGTATAGTAAACTTTACTTTTGTATTAACTGAATTGTGGTTTTGACTCAATAGGTTCCTTCATGCTTGTCCACTGTGTCTTTAATGACTCATGTTGTCTAAATATCACACTGTAATGGCACATAAGTTGATTGTTAGGTGGAGTAATGTGGTCATTTGTTGTTGAGTATATATGAATATGTTAATGTTTGTGGGTATCATTTCTGGAAACCCTCACGAGACTTTACTCGTCCACTTGGGGTAACCTTGTGGTTTAAAGGCTTATTGCATATGCTAAATGCAACCGTTTTCCCACGAAAGAGGAAATAGATAGATTTTGTTCAATTTTATTTTATTTTACTTGCTTGAGGACTAGCAAGTAGTAAGTTGGGGGATGTGATTAAGGCCGAAATGTACATCATTGAGGCCGTTAATTAGAATCTCTTAATTTCACTTGCTGGTCAAACCGTATATTTTTATGTGTGTTGAGTGTCAATCAGGTTATACATCGTCGGAGCATAAAATGAGCAAAAAGACAGAATTTGGCAGAGTTGACTTTTCCCGCACGTGCGTTGACTTTTTCCGCACGTGCGTTGACTTTCCCGCACGTGCGTTGACTTTTTCTGGAAAAGTCAAACCGACGTTTTAAACCTGTTTGGACGAGATTGGAAGGATGAAAAGGAAGAAAAAAAGGCTGGATTAGGGTTCTGAAATTGTTTGGACCTAAAGAGGGAGGCTAGGGTTTGCAAAAGAGAAAGGAACAAAAAGCTTCAAGGATGTCTCCCATGGTGATTCCTTCTCCTTCTACTTCCTTCCACTCCTCCATGAGTGGCTAGTCTTCTTTTCTAGGGTTTTGATGAAACCCTAGCCATGTAATTATGTAGTTTTCTCTTTTGATTTTATATTATGTAAGGTTTGAACCATTGTATGGTGTTTTAGAAATTCTTTATATATGATCTTCATTATCTTTTCGAATATTTAACTTTCTGTGATTGTTGAATATTATTCATACATGAGTTTTCTATTCCTTCACATTCAAGGTATGGGACGAACCATGCTACGAGGAACGAGTCGTATCACTACCCTAGTTTAGAGTGAACGATTCGTATTACTTGAGATGGTTCGTGCTCGTACATTGAATGTGATGATCTTCTTGTTAAATGCTTTGAGCTTGTAGTTGTGAAGCATTAATTTGTTCAAACCATAGCATAATTAATTTCAATTGGAAACCCTAATTATGTGGTTAGTGGTGAATTCTCAACCCTAGGATTTTTCCCCAATTTAGTAAATCCAATTTCATTTATTATTGATAATTTAATTCCTTAGTTTAATTTATTTGTTATTAAATTAGGTTATGATCATTCAATCTTTTTATCAAAATTAATTTAGGAATTTAACAATTAAATTAGTTTAATTTCACAATAGTCCCTGTGGATCGATACCTGGACTTGCCATTATTCTGATAGAATTTGGTATAGTTTAGTATTTAATTTTGGTGTGTTCAACGACCCATCAGTAAGGCTAAGAAAATATAAGGATAATAAAAAATATATATATTTTAGTATAAAACATATGATATTATTAATTTTATGTCTATATAATTAACCAATTTAGTCATGAAAATAGGATTAAATATTACGTGCATTAAAATCTCTAAAGAGGTTAATATAATTATGTCAAAATTATGAAACTTATTATATTTTTGCCAAACCTCATGGGAGGTCCGTGTAATTTATCTAAAATGTAAATTGAAAAAGAAAGAGATAAATTACACTGTTAATCCTTGCAGTTTAGGAGTGAAAGAAAAAATCGATAAACCGATTGGACCGACTAAATCAGCCGATTTTGGTCTTCTTTTATTATTATTTCGGTCTGTTCAGCTATGTTGAAATAAAAAACCAAAATTCAGTTGAGTTTCCAGTAATCATAAATTAAAAACCGTATACACCGAACCACACCGAAATGTATACTCTCTCTTTTTTATTGCTATTATTTAATTATCTTTTTTTTTTTTTTTTTTTTTTTTTTTTTTTTTTTTTGTCTTTCCGTCCAAGTCCATCTATCTATCTCAACCCCAATAATCAAGAGTCCAGATCCCCTCCTTGAGCCCCCTCCTTCATTCCTTCCTTGCAGGGGCCTTCGGGTCTACTTTGAAGCCCATTTTTGATAATCTGAACCGTTCATATTTTTAGATTTATTCAGTATATCATACCTGTAAAAAATCAAGTTGATCGGATATTAGAAAGTATGCGTTCAGAAAATTGGGACTACAAACTATTTTTTAATAAATAGTTTTCCGAACACATATTTTCTGATATCCGATCAACTTGATTTTTTACAGGTATGATATACTAAATAAATCTAAAAATATGAACGGTTCGGATTATCAAAATTGGGCCTCAAAGTGGGCCCGAAAGCCCTGCAAGGAGGGAATGAAGGACAGAAATTAAGGAGAGGATCCCAATTCAATAATCAAACACTTTCACTTCACACTGCCCAATATTTTACACTACTCAAGAAAAAATAAAACACTTTCTCTCCCTATCTAATTATTGCTCAAGAATGAATCTCATAAATGTTTCTGAGAGAGTGATTCACTTTGCTTGGTTTTTATTTTTTAAAAATAGTTTTTAAGAAATTTTACTCTTATTTTTTGTATTTTTTTATTTTTATTGATTTTTTTTTTATATTTTATACAAATTTTTTATTTTTTAGACACACCTAACATAAATATATTTAAAAAATAAAAAAATTATAAAAAAATCTTTTAAAAATTTACTAAATACCAAAAATTAAAAAAAATATAAGAATTTAGTACATTTTTTATATTTTTATATATTTCTTAATTTTTTAAAATATTTTTCACAATTTTTTTATTTTTTAGACACATCTAAATAAGGTACATTTAAAAAAATAAAAAAAATATTTAAAATTTTAAAAATATTTACTAAAAATAAAAAAATACGAAAATCAAAAAATTTAAATTTCAAAAAACTTAATCCAAAAAATACAAACAGAACACAGTGATTGCTCCCCTCTAAAAAAACAAATGCTCTATCTCACTCCTCTCTTTCTTCTCTCTCTCTATATCTTTTTGTGTGTTCACCAATGAAAAGTTGATATTCTTCATCTTCTTCCTACGAAATATTCTATGGGTCTTTCGTCTTCCATCTTTATCTTCTTCATGTGAAGGTTGGACTCTCTCTCTCTCTCTCTCTCAAAACCCTTTCATCTTCTCCCATCTTCCCTCTTCATCTTCATCTTCATCTTCATCTTCTCCATGTGTTCACCAATGGTCTTCCATCTTCAAGCAAAGATTTTGTTGAAATCGAAGAACCGATGTGTACCGACCGAATCGCACCGGCCCAACGTAAGACCGCTTGGTGCGGTTCTTACCAGTAGTTCGATCTGTTCGGTGCAGATCAATGAAAAACCGAAGGGTGCGGTTCGGCGCAAAAAATGCCTCAAAACAAGACCGCACTGCACCGATTTCACCCCTATTGCAGTTTAAGCGATGTATAACTTTAATCTTCGTAGTTTCAATTTGAACCCAAAACTCTTCATTTTGTTGCAATTTTGTTCTTTTGTCATGTGTTGTTAATATTTTTGGTGTCCGGGCATAATTTCTTTTGAGTGAATTTAAAGGAAAATAATAATAATAGTGATTACTAATATAATTTCGTTTGAGTTTTACTTTGATTTCTCTCTCTCTCTCTCTCTCTCTATATATATATATATATATATATTTGGGTTTAAAATTTTAACAATTGTAAATAATAGAGGGATAACATTATAACAAAATTGAAAATATGAAGTTCAAATTGAAACTACAAGAACATAACTGTAACTATAATCATACTAGCAAAAAATTATTCAATGCTCCTGATACAAATTTAGGTGTTGTTCCAAATAAGCAGTTATTGGTTTAAATTATGAAATCCATCACTTTTGTGTTAAAATTGTAAGAAAATTGTAAGAGATTAAGGCCAAGTTTGGCTACAAAGGAAAAAGTACACTTATTTCATCTTTTTTATCTTTTTTGGGTCACATCAATCAACATCTCCTCTCTACTTTTTCTACACATAATACAAAAAAAGTCAAAAAGTGCACTTATTTAGTCTTTCCAAATTAGACCTAAATGTTAAGTGTCAATCTATAAATGACACTATTGCTTCAAGAGCATTGAATAATTTCTCCAAACTAGAGAGATAATCAATGTTAATATATATATATATATATATATATGTATATATTATATGGTTCAGGAACATAACGTGACAATGTTTTCATTTAATAATATATTGTTATTTCTATACCACTACCTTGATTTGATTTTATGCCCATGTAATTATTGAGGCCATGCTATTGCATGGCAGTGTTTTGCAGAAGATAGGATAATTACGAGCGAGAGAGAGAGAGAGAGGTGTTACCTTAGGCTCTTCCAGGGGAGCAGGTGGCTTTCTGGTATCGATAGCCATCTTTCTCTTAGCTTCAAGCAGAGCAAAGTTATCCAAGAAATGGTCAGGCATATGTTTGTGGTTGTAACTCTTATTTTCATTGGTAAAACACTTGGGGCAAACGCAGAACTTGTCGTCTTCATTATCGAAACATATCAAACAACTGAAGAACATCCCTGGTATGAACTTACCACATCCTCCACAGAAAGGTCTTCCACTCTTAATAACGTAGTACAGAGCCACCACCTCCTTGAAATCCAAACTTCCATCACGGTTCACGTCGAGCAGTTTGAACATTTCTGGTGGATTTTCGGCTTTTACGAGTCCTCCCTCCTTCATGTTGTTCAAGAATTCACTCAGACTTACTTTTTCATTGTGGTCTTCATCCATTGAATTGAAAAAGTCTCTTAGCAGTTGCTTGATGTTCTCTGATGATGTGTTGACATAGATCTCAGCTATCTCAAGCATACCTATGCAGTGATGCCCCTCCATCTTTAACCTTTTCTCAACCTTCAAAAAGACCAAGATCAAGACTAAGAACAAGATGAAGATGAAGATGAATATGAATATGAAGTTGGTTTGTCAATATATAAGCAGCAATACTACCAATCTAGAAATAATATTTAAAGATTTTTTTTTTATTGACAAAAAGAAAAAAAAAATCTTTATTGATGAAAAATCGAAGAAAAGGTTGATGAAAAATATTATGTAATATCCCTAATTCTTTAAATTTAGTCCATGTAATTTAATTTTGAAAAAAATACTATTCAGTGTAGATGTAGAAAATAAATTACTCATAAATGATAAACTTTATAAATATTAATAATTAAATTTTCAAATTTTTTCATGCATGTAAATATTTTTTCAAAGCCCACTGAATTGTAAGTCTCCCTTTAATTTTTCTCAGTAAATTATAAGTGCATTCCTTTAAGTTTGATCAAAATACTAATTGTTTCTTGTGGTTTTAAAAATTACATTCCGCCCCTTCAAATTTTTAATGATAATACAAATGACTATTTTTCTTAATAAATCATCAAGTTGATTAATAATTTTTGATAATTTCTGAAATATACTTCAATTAGGAAAAAGTTAGAAATTTTATTTTTTCTGTTAATTTTGTTAAATAAATTTTTTTGAGAATGGATTATTTATAATTTTCAGAATCACTTGTGATAATTTGTATTTTAAAAAAATCTCAGAAGGTATATTCGTAATTTATCCTTAAAAAAATTAGTTCTTACACTTTAAATTTTAAAATATGATATCTCCTTCATTTGTTGTTAACATTTAGAAAAAAAATTTAATTCCTACACTTTCTTTTGAATTTTATTTTGATTGCTCTAATTTTACACATAAATTTTTTTTTTTTTTTTTTTTTTCTATTCAACTTATGTGTTAACAACACACGACAAAAGGTCCAAAGTAAAATCTTACTCAAACTAGAGGACCAATAACATAATTTATCTATAAAATTATTCAAAAAAAAGTAATCAATTATTTACATTAAGGATGACCCACGTACTACTAATTTTAAATTCTACCATACATTCGGAATAAACTTTCATCACATTTTTTATATACAATGTACGAGAAGACTAAGGTGATTGACTTGGAAAATATTATGTTGTGCTCTGAATTTTATTTCAAAAAACGAGACAAATTGTGTAGATTCAAAGCAGTGAAATGTTGGTGTAGACATCTCATTTTTGACCGACCTTGAGACTCAGACGTCACCAGTTGAGCGCTCGGTGATATTGCATATTGTGCTCGTTCAGAAGTTTCAGAGTCTCGGCTGCGAGCCTTGCCTCCGGACTTCTGGACTCTTTTTGTGCTTTGTCTCGATTTGCGAACCAGGTCCCGTTTTTTCTGTTTTCTTTTCCCGAAGAGAGGGAGAGGTCTCGTAGATCATCTCTCAGTGGCTGTAGGCTACGTTTCGTGGTCGTAGGCCATTTTGCCCGTTTGGAGTTCGGTTTCCGATTTTTCGGAGCCGTTGGCCGTATGCCTCGGTTCGGGACCGCTTAACCATCTCCGTTTGCTCCAGTTTCTAGCATACATCTTATTTGCTCCCTTTTGAGGGACACTGTGGTTCGAGAAACCAACTTCGTGGTCGAGCACCACTTCCGGTGCCTAACAGTCAGTTTTCGGGGCCCCGAACTGCGCGTTTTGGCCCCCGAACCTTCATTTTGCATCGGTTTTGGTTCATTTTTGGCAGGGACCTCTGTTTCATTGCTAGGAAGGTCGTAGAAGGGTGGGAGGCCAGCAATTTTTCTGTCAGCCAACTTTATCCCTTCATCGCCCTTGGTCGCCCGATTTTTCTCACTTGAAAGCCAATGTTGACCACCCTTGGGCCATTTTCTTGCAACCTAAACCCCATATTTGTGATGTACACACCTGGGAGGCCACCAATATCATATGGCCGGCCACTAATGTTGATTGACCCTTTTCAACCCCTCCAAAAAGTGGGCTTTTCTCTCTCCTGGTTTACTTTCTCCAGTTTTTGACCACATGGTTGTGTTGTGCACACATGGGAGGCCACCAATATCATATGGTCGGCCACTAATTCTCATTGACCTTTTTGACCCTTGGCCGGCCGGCCATAGGGGGTGGCCGGCCGGCCACCTGCAACTTGGAAAACTGGCCGGCCATGCTCCTTGTTGCAGGCACATTCCAAATATGCATCTCTTTTCCCCCCAGATTATGTGTCCGGGGGGCTGCATTTTTGGAGGGAAACTTGGTTTGTTTTCCCTCCATTTTTTTCCCCTATTTTCCCTCCCTTTTGGCCTTTATAACAGCAGCTCTAGCTGCTGGTTTGAGGGTTACAACATTTGCCTTAGGCCCCTTCCATTGTATCTCTCTCCCTTTACACTTCCAAGCTTCAAACCTCTCAAACCCTACACCATTTCTTCACCAACCCATAGCCCCACCCTTCCATCCTCCATTCCAGTAGCTGGAGGTTGTTCTTCAAGGCCTAGGAGCCACCAAACTCAAGCCAAGAGTTGCCAAAAGATTGGTCTTCAAGAGTAAGTTCTATTTCCCTCATTTTGGTCCATATTTTGCATGCTATTCTACCTCCTTGTGCTTGCTGTTTTGGGCTCCGACCTTAACTGGAGTTAGGCTTATTTTGAGCTCCTTTTCACTTTTGTTTAAGGGCCTCTCACTGTTTGAGGCCTCCTTGTTGCACTTGCTTCATTACCCCTCTTGTATGCCATTTTCTTGTGTAGTATTTTTGGCCTATGTATAAACTGTTTTGAGGCATGTCATAAACTGTAAAAGGGCTTATTTTGAGCCCTTATTCAACATTGTTGAAGGGCTCATTGCTGTTTGAGGCTTCTATCTTCCACTTGCCTTTATATCCTTTTTTTTGCTCCATTTTTGCATGATTCATTAGCCTCTTGTGCTTCTGTTTTTGGACTCTGGTCCGAACTTAAAACAGCCTTATTTTGACCATCTCTTCATGTTTCATTAAGGGTCTGTCACTGTTTGAGGCATCCTTTATATACTTTGTGTTATATCTCTCTTTTTGGCCTTATTTTGTGTAGTATTTTAGGCTTGCATGCATACTGTTTTGGGTCTGGCCATCAACTGTAAAGTGCAATATTTTGGGCCCCTATTCAACATTGTTGAAGGGCCCCTTTGTGTTTAAGGCCAGCAACCACCACTTGCTTCTTTGTCCCCTTTTTGGCCCATTTCTTGTATGAGAGCTTAGTCATACCTATGTTGGTTTTTGTGGTTTGTTTTAAACTGTAAAAAGTCATATTTTGGGCTCCTCTTAAACATTGTTGAAGGGCCCTCATCTGTTTGGGGCCAGAAGCTGTGACTTGCTTCATTACCTCACATTTAGGGCCATTTTTGCATGCTAGTTTAGCCTCATTTATGTTCATTGTTTGGCTTTTCTATAAACTGGAAACATGCTTGTTTTGGGATTTCCTTGAACCTGTATTTACATTTCATGTTCAAATAATGCATGCTTGATGTAGCTACAAGTCATTTCATGTGCTTAATCTCGCATTTCGGGACCATTTCATGCATTAGGTGCTATATTGTCATGTTTCGGGGCTGTTTTGTGTCGAATTTCAGTTCTGAAATTTGCATGTTTGCATATCATATTTCAGGCCTTGCCATGTCTCATTAGAGTGGCATTCCGTGCCTTAGGTTCGGTCCTCGGTTTGCGTGCATGTGTGCACGCATTTCGAGTGTCTCATTTTCATCTTATGGCCTCCTATGTGAGTGTGGCTGAGGTCCACTTGTGTTGGTGTAAGTCTATTGTGCATTGTGTATGCCATTTCATTTCATAGCATTGTGTATGCTAGGTCGTATGTTAGCGCATTGTGTATGCCATGTTATCTCGTGCATCGTGTATGCCATTTCATAGCATTGTGCATGCTAGGTTGTATATTAGTTGCATTCATGCATGTCATGCATATTGCATTGTGCTTGGGATAGGAGTTAGCCCGAGCACGGGAAACGAGGTACGTGTCGTACTCCGAGTGACGGAACGTATCTCAATTCCCTAGTCACCGACACTCCGGATTATCCATGATGGAGTTAGGTTTTAGTTGAGTTTTCATGCGCATTCATTCCATATTGAGTCATGCAAACCGACTCCCCGGCCATCATGCATCGAGATGCGTGATTGGTGGCACGAGGATCGAGACATGCATACATTTGTGAAAATACATTGCTATGCCCCTTTTCTGCTCTCTGTTGCAGCAAATCAAGAATTAGCAACCTTCCGGAGCTTGGCGCGCTTTCCAAGAATAATTGCAAAACAGAGGCTAATTGAGGCATCCCAGTGGATTTCCGCGCAAGGCAGCCCAGACATGCATCATCCATCATCTGAAGAAGAGTCAAGGCAGTCCCTGGCTTGCATGCCAGTTTATTATTTTTCTTAGTTAACTTGTAAATTAATCAGGAATTTGTATATATTTGGACTGTATTATTTGGACTGTACTATTCATTTGGACCCTCTGTGCGAGGGCATAATTGTAATAAGTGTGCGTGCGTGTGATGCATGTCTTCCAACCCCACGTCTTTCTCCTTTTTATTTACCAGCTTATGATGGTTAGATTAGGGCATGTTTCAATTAGCATACATTATGACAGCATGTCTGCATCATTCATCTGTTTTGCATGCACCGGGCTCGGCGCATCATACTAACTGCATTTGTATTTCAATTTCAAATTGAATACATGTTAGCTGTTGCATCTCATATGCCATGTTTAGAATAGCTGAGCCTGCTATAGTTGCATTTTGCATTTGTTGCATTAGACATTTCTGTATAATTAGGATCACGCATGGATTTCTAATTAGCTTTTGTTTTGGCTTGGAGTACTCGGTGAGTTTTATGCTTTAGCATCCTTGCATGCGTGTGAGTGCTGCCATGAATAGCATGCTTACCATGAGGCTATATGCTTATGTGATATAACTGCTTGAATGCCTATGGGTGAAGGTTGGGTTATTTGGATTGGAACAAATCATTGACTGTGAGTTTTAAGCCCACTAGATAGTGGCAAAACCATCTTTTCTAAGCCCACCCGAGGGTGGCAAAATCTGCATTTTAAGCCTACTTGCGAGTAGCAAACCATCTTTCAAAAAACAAACATAAAATGTTTTGTTCCAATTCAGGCAACCCAGTCTATACTTGTATGCTGTGCGCATCACATAGTAATCTAGGCTAATAACCGGAATAAAAACACACAATGTTTTCAAAACTTGATATCATGGTTAGTAGAGGCCGATCTTTGATTGGGCGAGCCGGGGTGCTCACGAAGTGACCTTCCCCAATCGTACCCAAGTTCCCGAGCCGAGGCAACTTTGGTGATGACAGACACGTGGCCTTAGGCAAATGAGTCAGGGTTTCCTAAATTTCCCAAAATAAAATATTTAGGTGGCGACTCTGTATCTGGCAAAGCAGTCCATGTTTGGAACTTCTTTTCTAAAAATCTGTTTTCTCAAAACGATTTGCCGGATTTGAACTCTTTGGTTCAGACTTAGAACCGTGACAAATTGAAAGTCCTAAGCTGTAGTGACCCCAAATGAACAGAACGGGAGTTCCCTCCCGGGGCGTTCGGGGACGTCTACAGTTGGCCATACTTAGTTTGATTGCAGTTACTTATTTATTTATTTTTTCAATAGATAAGAAGGTAGCTATATTATAAAAAATATTTATATTATCAAATACACTATCACTAGTCCATAATAATTAAAAAAATTAATAAAGTCTCACAATCAATTAACTAAGCCCACCAAGCCAAGATCAACAACCACTAATAATCACATACAACTCCTAGAATAGAAGAGAAATAAATTAACTATTACAAAGGATATTAAACTCTTATCTATAGTTTTTTTTTTTTTAATCGACGAAAGTCAATTGTTAGTTATTAGATTAGCACCTGTGAGAATTCGCCTCTCCACTCTTGCAAAGCACCAAGTGCTTGCTTTCTAATTCAACTCCCCTTAAGGGGAGTTGAGCTCATGACCTCTCTTTTAGGATTAAGCCCTTAGAAAAGTCATGATCGCTAATTAGATTAGGCCTAATTAATTTAACTTGCCTCTATAATTCATAAATGCACATATGGGTTATGTTTGGGAGCCAAACATGTATACGTCTTTTTATAAAAAATTAAAAAGTCAAAAAAATAAAAATTTAATTCCCAAACGAGTGACTCTAGCTTGTTCAGTAACATTTATATATACAATTTTAGGTTAATTATATTTTTCATCTCTAAAAGTATAATTTTAGTGTTATTTTTGTCATCAAAATTTAAATTGTATCAATTTAATTCATAATATATAAAAATGTTTCAAACTAATCTCAATATTTAAATATCAATCAAATTCGTGTTTATAATATTTAAATATCAACCAGATTCGTGTTTATATAATTTGTTTATTGACGAAGACCAAGACAAAGCAAGTTGGCAATTCCATGTTTATTTGTAAGGAAATGCTATAGGATGCACACCATATATCTTATCATAAAATGTATAATTTTGTTACAAAACTTTGTAACATTAATTAATAAATACGTTATCACGTCATAAATTAGGATTACAAAAAAATATCATAACTAAATTATAAATTTTTATGACATCAACTATAAAATTTTGAAAATTTGATTACGTCAATTTATAATTAGATTACACATTTTATGATTAATATTACAAATTTTATAATAAAATTACATATTTTAAGTGTATATATGGAATGCAATCCTAAAGGGTGCACACTATAATATTTCTATGTGGTGTAGTGGTTTTTTATTTTTTAGGTCTCCCATAGTATTCCTAGGTTTTTTTGACCCAGGACTAATCCGCCGAGGAAGCTGCCGGGCGCATATGCGAGGTCCTCTCCTAAGGGGGTTTGCTGCATCCACAAAGGCTCGAACTCGAGACCTTTGCTTAAGCGACCTAAATCCCTTTCCACTTAGACCAACCCCCAGGTTATGTGGTGTAGTGATATGCAGCTGTCAAAGTTATCAATGATACAAAAGTAATTATTTTGAGGGAAATATTATGATACACACCCATCAAATATGTATTTTATAATTAAAGAAGAAATTGATATAGTTTTATATATTTTAAGTCATAACTAAATTTAAAAAAAGTCATAACCAAATACAACGTGAAATATAACTAAACATCTCATGAGTTATAATTAAAATAATGTCATAACTAAAAAATAAAATTGATTATAACTAAAAAAAATGACATAACTAAAGATGCATATAATATAATTTTTTTAAGAGTATGTATATTAAAATTTTCCTTATTTTGATGTACGATAAATAAATGATTATTGGCTTTTGGATTTGATAGTGAAATAAATCTAACCATTGGTTGCTAATTATTAAAGGGAAATGCTATTGTCTACACTTAATTTGTAAAATTTCACAAAATGTATAATTTCATTATAAATTGGCATAATAAAAAATATTATAAATAAGTCATAAATTTTTTTAATATCAATCATAAAATTTTAAATATTTTGATATATCAATTTATGACGAGATTACGCTTTTAGTGATTAATATTATGAAATTTTACAATAAAATTACATATTTTTATGATAGGATACATATGATATGCACCCCTAAAAAATACCTATCATAAGATTTCCAGCCAAGTTATGAAAATAAGATGTTTTTGTAAAAAAACAGGCTAGTATTCAATAGTTTTCAAAATCAGAAGATGGTTTTAAAAATAGATTTTCCTCCATCATGTAGTTCAATAATTCACTCAGATTTTACTTTTCCATCGTTGTCGGGATTGATTGAATTGAAAAAGTCTTGTGCCAATTATTGCTTGAGGTTATTTGATGATGGAGTAAACGTCTCCTAATAGATCTTAGCTATCTCAAGCATACCTATACTGTGATGCCCCTGCGTCTTTCACCTTTTCTCTTTCTTTCGTATTTAGTTAGAAGATTTGATAGAAGAAATATAAGAAAAAAAAAGAAATATAATTTTATTTTTTATTTAGTTATTATGAAATATGAAATATGAAAAAGAAAAGAAAGTGAGAGCAAAATACAATCTCACTTTTTATTTTTTAGGTTCACTTAAGTTATTTTCTTTCTCTATTTTTTTACTTAATCAAACATAACTTAGAATCAATTCTTTTTCCTTTTCTTTTTATTTCCCTTTCGATTTTCATTTTCCTTATCAATTCTTAAACTAAACACGTCCCAATCATCTCTGTGTCAATGGAGGAAGACCAAGACCACAACGATGAGGAGGATGATGATGAAGAAGTTGATTGTCAATATATAAGCAGCAATAGTATTAACCTAGAAAAAAAAATATTTTAAGATTTAGGGTAAAATAGATCATTAGTCCATATAATTTAAGCAATATACAGTTTTAATTTGAAAATTTTAATCTTTATATTTTTAATTTTGTTAATTTTGTTGTGATATGATCTTTAAGTCATGTGCTATTATGGTTTTGGTTTTTGGCTACTACTGCATTGGTTTATAACTTCTGGGGTTGCTTCTTGGTTGCTATTGCATTGGTTCTGTTGGTGGGGCTTTTGTCTTGTCGCAACAGCATTCCAATTGCTGCAGTGCAGCTTCAACCTTGGTGAATTACTCAGGTTTGTGGTGAATTGCTGGGTGAAGATCTGCAATGGTGAATTCTGGTTCTGGTTTGTGTTGATTGCTGGGGTTTGGCTCTGGTTTTTTGCCCGGTGTCAATTGCAGTGGGCTGGATTTCTGCTATTGGTTTGCTGTCGGTCTGCTTTTGCTCTGTTGGTTTGTTTTTGCTGTTCGCATCTTTGTTTTTCTTCTTCTTCTTGGGTTTGGCTCCTCGCCAAACTCCTCCTCCTCCTCCTTGTTGATGTAATCTCCCTTCTTGCTTGGTTTTTGCATCTATAAAGGTTCCTTTTGCTGATCAAAAAAAAAAGTCATGTGCTATTATGGTTGTCCCCCAACCAAACATGGCACTAGGATCCACGCACCCATATACATCAATACATATATTATATATGTACTAGACTCAACTCTTGTAATAATATATCTAAGTTGTATTAATTTCATCATATTATTATACAACTTAGGAACAAAATGGGACGCGATGGCGAACAACATGGAAATGGGTCTAGAGGGGGAGGATGGCAACTAGTGGTACGTCGACATGGCGGACGACGAGTGTGGAGTAGTAAGGCAGACACAACTATATACTCTATTTTTGTGGATAACCTACCAGAATCCATTGGGACCAGAGGGTTATACACCATTTTCTCCAACTATTGGGTAGTTATGGATGTTTTCTTTCCAAATAAGAGACGAAAGATGACAAGATCTCGCTTTGGCTTTGTAAGATACTGTAACAACTCCGACCCATGATTAATGTTAATCCATACTTAATTATGCCTAATAAGAAATTAAAGTGAAGTTTTGCATCATATGTTGCCTTATTTTTGTTTATATCTGTTTAGCGTAGAAAGATCTGTTCATGTTTTTGTTTCGATTTGCGAACTGAAAGCTTTATCGGTATCCGATTCAGAAATTGACTTGATTTATGTATTAATTAGAATTTTTAAAATTTTATGGTAGATTCAATTGAAATTCGATTCGGAATGAAATAATTAGAATAATTAATGCTAATTTGATTAGTGGTAAACCTAATTAATTAGTCCACAAACCAAGCCTATATAAGGCTTCTATATGCATCTCAACTCACCTTTCTTCATCATTTTGTTGATACCAACCATGAGAGAGAGAAGGGGGAGATTAGAGCCAACTTTGAAGAGAATTGAAGTCAAGCTAGCAACTACTAGAGAGATTGAAGGGAATTGGTGAGATTAAGCAAGAGATCACTAGAATTTAAGGAATTATGGACCCTAGGTAAGGAATCAACCCTTAAGATTTATGTTAGACTCACTTAAATAAGGAACTAAGAGAATTAAGTGCATCAATGCATGAATTAAGCTAATGAACTAAAAGAGAAGAGCAAATCATGCATGCATGTTCATTTGATCATAATTGAAGTTATTTTCAACAGAATTCTCACATGCATGTTAGTATCTTGGTTTTGTTCAAGGAATTCAACATGTTTAAGATCTAAACATCTCATTTGATCATGATTCGGAAACTTGGAGCTCAAATCATTTTATGCATGTCATGTTCATGTTATGTTTTCACATTTCAAGCTTGATTTTGTACAACTGAATGTTATTGGGCCTTGATTTTGAGTAATGATTCTTACTTCATGATGTTTTGCAAGGTTATAGGAGTTTCCTTAAGTTTTTGGGGCAAGAAACCATAATTTACAGCTTTGGGGTTGAGTTTGAAGCTTGAAAGCAATTCTGGAAATTCCAGAATTTTGTTTCCATGCTCAAGAGACAAATCCTGCACTCGAGCGACCACCTTTATTTTTGCACTTCCGCTCGAGCACTGCTCGAGCGTAAAATGCATGTTCCCAGAAGTTTGCGTGTTTTGTAGACCGCTCGAGTGACAAAAGTTGCGCTCGAGTGAGGGCATGAGTCTCATGCTCGAACGAGCATCGAGGGGAAAAAAAATCAAGCAACCAGCACTTTTGCAAAGTTTACAGACCGCTCGAGTGAAGGAATGTGTGCTCGAGCGACCACTCGCATTTTGCATGTCCGCTCAAGCGAAGGAAGTTGCGCTTGAGCGGGACCCCTAACTCCAGCATTTCTAACTAAGTGTTTTCAAATACATTTTTGCATCCTCATTGCATCCTAGGCATTCCTAAACCAAGATTAAGACACAATAATAAGAGTAAAGGCTAGAAACACACTAAGAACAAAATGAAGCGAGTTATGTACAATCCAAGCATGTGTTTCAGTATATGTGTCAGTTATGTATTGATGTAGATCACGCGCCGTAAACCGTTTGCATTTGCCTGCTCTGTTTGTCTGCACCCGGAGCCATCTGTGAGTAATAACTTAGTAAAGCTATGTTCAACTTTATTTACTTTCTGTATGATAAAATAAGATATATTTTCTGAAATGCTATGTTCTATATAATGAATGATTGTCTAATTTCTGAAAATGTATCCATGGCTTCCTTTGTATCATGTGATATCTGTTAGCTATTACCCGGTATCTGAGGTTCCATTATGGAACTTATTATATCTGTTATCTGTTATCTGTTACCCATACCGGAGGCTCCATCATGGAGCTCAGCATATCTGTCATCTGTTACCTGGATCCGAAGGCTCTTTTATGGAACTGGTTACTCATAACCACTATCTGTTCTACATCTGTTCTGTTAGCGGTAATGGATGTACTACGTATGATAAGCATGAACTCTAATTTTTGTATATGATTTGGACAAGATTATGAATATAGATCAGCTTCTATTTCTGAAACAAATATGAATATGAAATTCTAATATTCTGAACCTGAAAATGATACCATTCATCAAATTCTTTACTCTGCTATTATTCACTAGGCTCCTGTTCACTATTTATGTTATGTATGTAGGTGATCAGACACGTGACCAGGCCCAGAGTTGATAGCCTAAGATCCTGTTTTGTCAGCCAACCACCGTGCCTCCCGAGGAGGTTCCTTTGAGAAGACCATATCAAGGCTTTATTTTATTTATTTTTTTTGTCTTGTTTGTTTGTACTTGGGCTAAGCTTCCTTTCGACCTTATCTGTGTAAATGCGTGACGTGAGACCAATGCGTTTATGATGCTACATGTATATATATACATATATAAGTTCGTTTAAAAATTTTGTCTCATATATGTCAGCACAGCTCAATGGACTAAGTATGTTTATATATTGCTTCCGCACCCCCTAATATATGTCATTCTGTTAAGAGGCCTTTGGTAATCCAAGGATTATTGGCCGGTTACGATGCTAAACCTATAGGGCGCGGGTTTGGGTCGTGACAAAGTGGTATTAGACCACATGATTATACCACACACACGAGTTCATATGAGCTATAGGGTGTCCTAGTAAGCATTAGGAGCATCTTATCTATATGTGTGAGTGTGTATATTAATGTCTGTTAATGTGGAAACTGAATCTATTTGACCATGAATACATGAAATGGAAATGAATGGACCGTAATTGAATGATCTAACCATAGTGAAAAGACTTATTGGCCTATGACTATTATTGCCTTGTTTACCTATTGCAACATGGAGAATGCAAGGAAAAATGATACAAGTGAGTCTTTTGAGACCCGAATGAACATAATGGAACAGATGCTTGCAACATTGACCGAAGCAATGACACAACAGTAGAGATAACAACCTTTGCCCTCTCTACTTCTGCCGGTACAAGTTGAACTCGATAATAACGACATCATCAACCTAACTCAGACGTTCATGAAGATGAAACCACCAACTTTCATGGGTGGTATTAAACCGTTGAAAGCAGAGACATGGTTACTTGAAATAGAGAAGTTGCTTGAAGTTTTTCCCTGTACCGAGACTCAAAAGGTTTTATTGGCCACCTATATTCTCAAAGACGAAGCTCGGAGATGGTGGTTACTAATCCGGAATACCAATGGAAACATGACATGGGCTCGATTCAATGAAATCTTTTATGATAAGTACTTCCCTCAGTGTTTTCGAGATCGGAAAGTGTCTGAATTCTAAAAACTCAAGCAATGCAGGATGTCCGTAGCTGAGTACGAGGCTAAGTTCATTGAGTTAGCCAGATTTGCTCCTTATATGGTGGATACCAACTATAAGAAAGCCTGCAAATTCGAAGGAGAATTGGATTTAGACATATTCGACCGAGTAGGCGTATTGAAGTTGCCAATATACGTAGAAGTCCTTGGCAGATCCTTAATGGCTGAAGCTACCCTAGCCGCTATGAAACAAAGTAACGCCCCAACAACAACAATAGAATGGAGAGGAAAAAGGTCTGGGTACGGTTTCAGAAGGGAGCGTTCTTATGTGAGTAAGAAATATAACACGGGGTCTACAAGTAGCTCAAGTCAGAGCAGTGAATTTATTCTAGTTTGCCCTGATTGTGGAAGGAAGCATAGGGGCATGTGTTACCGGGCATCGGGTGCTTGTTTCCGATGTGGCAAGATAGGTCATGTAGTGAAAGATTGCTCGCTTGGGTCTAATAATGCTAACCGCCGTATAGCGAGTTCAGCTGGATCCGCTTCTACAACTAAAACAAATGCAAGAACTAATACTGGGAAATAAACTCTAAGACAAGGTTGAGTATTTGCCTTAGTGCCTGGTGATGTACAGAACACTGAAGCTGTGGTGTCAGGTATAATTTCCATCTGTGCCCAAAATGCATATGTGCTGATAAATTCTGGTTCTATCCATTCATTTATGTCACATGCCTTTTCTCAAAAATTAACTAGACTAGTAGAATCTATGAATTATTTGTTATCTGTATCTACGTCATCTGGGTGTTCTATGGTATGTGCATATGTGTATCCAGCATGTGATGTCGTGATTGGTGATGTGATGTTGTATGTTGATTTATTGCCTTTAGGAATTGATCATTTTGATTGCATATTGGGTATAGACTAGTTAATGAAGTATTGTGTAACTATTGACTGTGTGAATAAGTCTATTATATTTCGTCCACTTGGGTTACCTGAGTTTGTACGCATCGGGAATGGAGTGGTCCCTCCCCCATACTTGATTTCTGCAATGAAAGTTGTGAAATTAATTAGAAAGGGATGTAGAGGGTATATATGTTGTGTTTTGACTGTGGTTTTTGACAATCCCACTGTAGAGAACATTCCTGTAGTAAATGAATTTCCTGATGTATTTCCAACTGAATTGCCTAGAGATTTAATTGATAGGAAAACTGAGTTTACTATCAATATTGTACCTGCAACACAACCGATTTCCAAAACCCCATATAGAATGTCGACTTCTGAATTGAAAGAGTTGAAAATTCAGCTCCAAGAACTCTTAGACAAGAAATTTATCCGTCCGAGCACATCAACTTAGGGTGCTCCAGTGTTGTTTGTCAAAAAGAAAGACGGGTCTTTGAGGCTGTGTATTGACTATCGTGAGTTGAATAAGGTAACTGTGAAGAATAAATATCCATTGCCCTGAATAGATGATTTATTTGACCAACTTCAGGGAGCACAAGTGTTCTCCAAGATAAATCTTAGATCCGGGTATCACCAATTAAAAGTTAAGGCAGAAGATATAGAGAAGACTGCATTCAGAACTAGATACGGACACTATGAATTTTTGGTAATGCCATTTGGGGTGACTAATGCGCCTACTACCTTCATGGACCTTATGAATAGGGTGTTTAAATCATATATGAATGAATTTGTTGTTGTATTTATTGATGACATTTTGATTTACTCCAAAAGCAGGGAAAATCATGAGAATCATTTGAGAATCGTGTTACAAATTTTGAGAGAAAAGAAGCTATATGCAAAATTCTCCAAATGTGAATTTTGGCTTGATAGTGTAGCGTTTCTAAGGCATGTAATCAACAGAGATGGTATTTCGATTGACCCACAAAAAATCAAAGCTATTATAGACTAGCAAAGACCAACCAATGTGTCAAAAGTTCGAAGCTTTTTGGGGCTTGCAGGCTATTATCGCTGATTTGTGAGAGATTTCTCCAAACTTGCCATGACATTGACACAGTTGACACAGAAAAATGTACCATTTGACTGGAACGATCAACGGGAGTCTGCCTTTCAAGAATTGAAGACTAGATTGATAACATCACCAATTTTGACTCTGTCTAATGGTACTGATGGGTTTTAGATTTACAGCGATGCTTCTTACAAAGGCTTGGGGTGTGTGTTGATACAAAAATGGGAAAGTGATCATTTATGCTTCTCGACAACTTGGCCCTCATGAATAGAACTATCTAACCCATGACCTTGAATTAGCAGCTGTGGTGTTTTCTTTGAAAATTTAGCGACATTACCTATACGGTGTGACTTGTGAAGTGTACACTGATCATAAAAGTCTTAAATATTTCTTCACCCAAAAAGAACTGAACATGAAACAGAGACGATGGCTTGAATTGATCAAGGATTACGACTTGCAAATCTTGTACCATCTAGGAAAGGCCAATACCGTTGCAAATGCCTTGAGCCAAAAATCCATGGGTAATTTGTCATGTTTACTCACCGATTAGAAGGAGTTAATATGTGATCTGGAAAGGAACGAGATTGAAATTGTACTGCGTGAACAAGGCAGGATCTTAGCCGCCATTTTTGCTCAACCTGCAATCATCAATGAGATTAAAGAGAAACAACATGAGAATGAGTTCTTGAAGAAAATTTTCGCTGAAATAGGCTCAAAACCGAGGCCTAGGTTCGTGATTGAAAATGATGTGTTAAAATTTCAGAACCGTCTTTGTGTATCAGATTATTTTGACTTGAGGAAACGCATCATGACTGAAGCTCACAATTCGAAATTTGCTATGCATCCAGGAAACACAAAGATGTATCATGACTGGAAACAAAATTTCTGGTGGCCGGGAATGAAAAAGTGTATTGCAGATTTTGTGGCTAGATGCCTGCATTGCCAACAAGTTAAAGTTGAACATCAACGACTCGCCGGATTACTCCAACCGCTCCCAATACTGGAACGGAAATGAGAACACATCACGATGGACTTTATCGTTGATCTGCCTCGCTTTTCTCGAGGTATGGATTCTATTTGGGTCATAGTTGATCGTTTGACTAAATCTGCCCATTTTCTGCCTGTTAAAACCATTTATAATGTGGACAAGCTAGCTAACATTTACATGAATGAGATTGTGAGATTACATGGTGTGTCAGTATCTATTGTATCTGACCAAGATTCGAAGTTCACTTCAAGATTCTAGCAGAGTCTACAACAAGGTTTATGAATCGAATTGAGACTGAGCAGCGCTTATCATCCACAGATAAAAGACCAAACTGAACTAACAAATCAGACTTTGGAAGATATGCTACGAATGTGCATATTGGACTTCCAGGGGAATTGAGAGACCTACTTACCATTGGCCGAGTTTGTGTATAACAAGAACTACCATTCAAGTATCGATATGGCTCCTTACGAAGCTTTGTATGGTAGAAAATGCCGATCTCTGATATGTTAGGCCGAGGTAGGTGATAGACCTTTGTTGGGACAGGAACTGGTGCAAGAAACGACTGAAAATGTAAAATTGATTCAACAAAGATTGAAAACTACACAAAGTCACCAAAAGAGTTATGCTCATGTCCGAAGAAGAGATAAAGAATATGAAGTCGGAGATCACGTGTTTATCAAAATAACTTCGATGAAAGGCCGGACACGATTTGGGGTAAAAGGAAAGCTAGCACCAAGATACATTGGCCCGTATGAAATTTTAGAGAAAATCAATTCAGTAACATACCGAGTAATCTTACCTCCGGTGATGGAGCATATGCACAACATTTTTCATGTTTCAATGCTTCGAGATTACTTATGAGACCCGCTCCATGTAATAGAACCGACTCATGTGCCTCTAAAAGATGATTATACATACGGAGAGAAGCCAATACAGATCGTTAACCGTCGAATCAAAAGATTGAGGAACAAGGAAATTCCCTTGGTAAAAGTTGACTAGAAAAACTATCGGGGGACCAATGCAACTTGGGAGACAGAGGAGGATATGATGAAAAGATATCCTAAATTGTTCCCTTTGAACCTAGTATTCTTCCAAATTGAAGGTAATTCGAGTTTGAATGACCAAACTCTTTAAGGGGGAAGACTGTAACAACCTCGACTCATGATTAATGTTAATCCATACTTAATTATGCCTAATAAGAAATTAAAGTGACGTTTTGCATCATATGTTGCCTTATTTGTGTTTAAATCTGTTTAGCGTAGAAAGATCTGTTCATGTTTTCGTTTCGGTTTGCGAATTGAGGGCCTTATCGGCATCTGATTCAGAAATTGACTTGATTTATGTGTTAATTAGAATTTTTAGAATTTTATGGTAGGTTCAATTGAAATTCGATTCGGAACAAAATAATTAGAATAATTAATGCTCATTTGGATAGTGTTAAGCCTGATTAATTAGTCTACTAACCAAGCTTCTATATGCATCTCAACTCACCTTTCTTCATCATTTTGTTGATACCAACTGTGAGAGAGAGAAGGGGGAGATTAGAGCCAACTTTGAAGAGAATTGAAGTCAAGCTAGCAACTACTAGAGGAATTGAAGGGAATTGGTGAGATTGAGCAAGAGATCACTAGAATTTAAGGAATTGTGGACCTTAGGTAAGGAATCAACCCTTAAGATTTATGTTAGACTCACTTAAATAAGGAACTAAGAGAATTAAGTGAATCAATGTATGAATTAAGCTAATGAACTAGAAGAGAAGAGCAAATCATGCATGCATGTTCATTTGATCATAATTGAAGTTATTTTCAAGAGAATTCTCACATGCATGTTAGTATCTTGGTTTTGTTCAAGGAATTCAACATGTTTTAGACCTAAACATCTCATTTGATCATGATTCGGAAACTTGGAGCTCAAATCATTTCATGCATGCCATGTTCATGTTATGTTTTCACATTTTAAGCTTGATTTTGTACAATTGCATGTTATTGGGCCTTGATTTTGAGTAATGATTCTTACTTCATGATGTTCTGCAAGTTTACAAGAGTTTCCTTAGGTTTTTGGCCCAAGAAACCATAATTTACAGCTTTGGGATTGAGTTTGAAGTTTGGAAGCAATTCTGGAAATTCTAGAATTTTGTTTCGCGCTTGAGCGGCAAATTCTACGCTCGAGTGACCACCTTTATTTTTGCACTTTCGCTCGAGCGACCAAAAGCCTGCTTGAGTGTAAAATGCATGCTCCCAGAAGTTTACATGTTTTGTAGACCGCTCGAGCAACAAAAGTTGCGCTCGAGCGAAGGCATGAGTCTCACGCTTGAGCGAGTGTCAAGCGAGCATTGAGTGGAAAAATCAAGCAACCAGCACTTTTGCAAAGTTTACAGATTGCTCGAGCGAACACTCGTATTTTGCATATCCGCTTAAGTGAAGAAAGCTGCGCTCGAGCGGGACCCCTATTTCCAGCATTCCTGACTAAGTGTTTTCAAATGCATTTTTGTATCCTGATTACATCCTAGGCATTCCTAAACCAAGATTAAGACACAATAATGACAGTAAAGGCTAGAAACACACTAAGAACAAAATGAAACGAGTTATGTACAATCCAAGCGTGTTTTTCAGTATATGTATCTGTTATGTATTGATGTAGGTCACGTGCCGTAAACCGTTTGATTTGCCTGCTCTGTTTGTCTGCACTCGGAGCCATCTATGAGTAATAACTTAGTAAAGTTATCTTCAACTTTATTTACTTTCTGTATGATAAAATAAGATATGTTTTCTGAAATGCTATGTTCTGTACAATGAATGATTGTCCAATTTCTGACAATGTATTCGTGGCATCCTTAGCAATATGTAATATCTGTTAGCTGTTACCCGATATCGGAGGTTCCATTATGGAACTTATTATATCTGTTATCTGCTACCCGTACCGGAGGCTCAATCATGGAGCTCAGCATATCTGTTATCTGCTACCTAGATCTGGAGGTTCCTTTATGGAACTGGCTATTCACAACCACCATCTGTTCTACATCTGTTCTATTAGCGCTAATGGATGTACTACGTATGATTAAGCATGAACTTTAATTTCTGTATATGATTTGGACAAGATTATGAATATGGATCAGCTTCTATTTCTGAAATAAATATGAATCTGAAATTCTGATTTTTTTAATCTAAAATGGATATCATTTATCAAATTCTTTACTTTGTTATTATTCACTCGGCTCTCGCTCACTATTTATACTATGTATGTAGGTGATCAGGCACATGACTAGGCCTAAAGTTGATGGCCTAAGATTCTGTTTTGTCAGCCAACCACTGTGCCTCCCAAGGAGGTTCCTTTGAGAAGACCATGTCGAGGCTTTATTTATTTATTTATTTATTTTGTCCTATTTGTCTGTACTTGGGCTAAGCTTCCTTTCGACCTTATCTGTGTAAATGCGTGACGTGAGACCAATGTGTTTATGATGCTACATGTATATATATATATAAGTTTGTTTGAAAATTTTGTCTCATATATGTCAGAACAGCTCAATGGACTAAGTATGTTTATATAGTACTTCCTCAGCCCCTAATTATATGTTATTATGTTAAGAGGCCTTTGGTAATCCAAGGATTACTAGCCGGTTATGACGCTAAACCTATAGGGCGCGGGTTTGGATCGTAACAGATACAACTGCGTTATAGCAGTGGACATGGCAATACAAAAGGCAAATGGGCTTTGGTGTGATGACAGAGAATTGAGAGTCAAAATGGCAGAGTTTGGCAAGGAGTCTGGTCCAAAGCCTAGATTGATACAAGTACCACAGACCAAAAAAGCCATAGCTGATAATACCACGTATAATGCTAGTTATCAAAGAAACAGGTCCTTTGCTGAGGTTGTAAACGATTGAGGCGTTCAAACAAATGCAATCCAAACCATTAAGGCATATGAGGAAGGTAATGGTTGGTTGTATGAAAGTGTAGTCGCAAGGTTAAAAGCATCATCCTCAATGGATACTTTTAAGGACATCGTAAGAAGAGGCTTTGGGGATATAAAGGTGAGATGGGAAGTGGAAGAGACATGGTTCTCTCCTTTAAATCAGTTGTAGATATGAAGGATAAACTTCAGAAAATGCAGGTTTGGCTCAATGCATAGTGAGATTCAGTCCAAGAATGGCGACACAGGTTAGTTATTGAACAAGAAAGATATGTCTGGCTTAGTTGCTATAGTGTTCCGTTGAACTTGTGGAGTTTTAAGACATTTAGTAGCATTAGGAAAACTTGGGGAGTAGTGCTTGCCATCGATGAGGATACTCTTCGGCTTAATTCGCTCCATTGTGGTAAGGTGAAGATAGCCACGACAAGTATGGACTCTATTAATCACACCATAAATCTAGAGTGCAAAGGTACATTATACCCAGTGTGGGTTTGTGAGGAACAAATAATAGTCTCTAAATTACCGTCTGATCAGTGTGCATCTCTATCCACTGAATGGAAGAAGGAAGGGAAGACAACCCTAGAGGCCATTGTAGATAATCAGCTTACAGACAAAAGCAGCAGGTGTAGACGTCCCCGAACGCCCCGGGAGGATGAGTCCCCCGTTCTGTGCATATTGGGTTCACTATAGTTCAGGACTCTCAAATAGTCACGGTTCTTAATCTTGAACCAAAGAGTCCAAATCCGGCAAATCGTTTTTGAGAAAAAAGATTTTTAGAAAAGAAGTGCCAAACATGGACTGCTTTGCCAGATACAGAGTCGCCACCTAAATATTTTTTATAGGGGAATTTAGGAAACCCTGACTCGGTGCCAAAGGCCACGTGTCCGTCATCACCAAAGTTGCCTCAGCTCGGGAACTTGGGTACGATTGGGGAAGGTCAGCTATGAGCACCCCCTCTTGCCCGATCTGAAGATCGGCCTCTACTAACCGTGATATCCGTTTTTGAAAACGTTATGTGTTCTTATTCCGGTTATTAGCCTAGATTTACTATGTTATGCGCACAGCAAACAAGTATAGACCAAATTGCCTAAATTGGAACAAAATATTGAACATCCGTTTGTTTGGAAAACAATTTGAAATTTGCTACTCGCAAGTAGGCTAAAACACGGATTTCAATGAGTTGTTCCAACTCAAACAATCCAACCTTCACCCACAGGCATTCAAGCAGTAATATCACGTAAGCATATAGCCGCATGGCAAGCATACTGTCATGTTAACATTCACACTCATGTGAGATGTTAAAGTATAAATACTTACATCGTACTCCGTGCCAAAACAAAGAACTCGTTAGCAATCAATGCATGATCCAAGTCCATGTTTAAATGCCTAATGCAACGCATGCGGAATGTCACTAGAGTAGGCTCGGCTGGTCTATAAATGACATGTGAAAATGCACAAATAGCGTGTATTCAAGTTAGATTTGAAATACTTATGCAGTTAGGATGATGAGCCGAGCCCGGTGCATGCAATACTGATGAATGATGCACGCATGCATAGCATAAGGTATGCTAAATTAAACGTGCCCTAGTACTAACCATCAAAAGCAAGTAAGTAAAAGGGAGAAAGAAGTGGGGGGGATTGGAAGACATGCACACATGCACCCACACTTATTACAAATTTGCCCTCGCTCGAAGGGACCAAAAGAATATACAAATTAATTACCTAACATGCTAATTAAATATTACAGACCACCTAATTAATTAAGCAAATTAATTAATCTAATTTAAGCAGTAAACAGCCTCGGGAAGAGGGTCCGATGCGATGCGTGCTCGATTCCGCTCGGAAGTCACTGCCATTCACAAGCTGCCTCTGCTTTGACTGTTCTGCTTCTTTAAAGATTGCCAAAATCCCAGAGTATACTCTCTGGATGCTGTGAAGCACCGCCGGCTGAAGGAATTGGTCACCGGCTATGATGAATGATCACCGGCCACTGGTTGAGCTATCGGCCATCCATTGATGGTCGATCGGCACTCTATGAAGCCGACCGGCCAAATCTTTCTGCAGAATCTGGTTTGACAGCAGCAGAGGGCAAAACATGGCATGGTAATGTATTTGAAGCAAATGTATGCACCAACATATCTCCTATCATGTTTATGACTCAAAGGGACACGGTTCTCGATTCTCGAACCATCAATCGTGCATTTCAATGCATGATGGCCCAAGAAACCAAGTATGCTCTTTGATTTCAAATGAAACGCAATGCACATAAACATACAAGGGAGCCTTCAACCTCTATCATGGCTTGATCAAGAGGTGAGGCATGCATGCTAATGTAATGCAACCTAGGCATGTGAACTAGGCATGCAACATGAGCATATGGGAAGCATGCAAGGCATATAACAAGCACGCAAGTTAAATGAGCATACAAGGCACAATGCCAACACACGAACATGCAAAACATATGGCATGTTAAGCAACCAAAACAAGGAGGAGAATGCATGCCAAATGCAACACCATTTCAACATGCAACAACATGTCATAAGTTAAGCATGCAACAACATACAAAGGGGTGGACTTAAACTAAATTAGGCAGCCTTTAAACAAGCCTAAAACAGTGGCTAAAATGATGCAACAAAGGCATGAAAACACACACACAAATATGCATCAACAAGGGCCTAAACATGGAGCATAAGCCATCAACTCTTCAAAGCATGAAAGGGATGGAAAATGCTAGCATATAAGCACATCATGAGGTCTGAAATAACATACCAAGTGATTCTAGAACACTGAAACAAAGCAAGGATGGCATGCTAGGGAGGCCAAAGCTTAAGGCATTCAAGAGGGATTGCATGGTAGCTATACAGAGCAAGACATGAATGAATCAAATGACCTAAAACAGTCCCTTAGCACATCAAAATATGCATGTAAGCTTCACAAAGCTTAGCCAAAACACATGAGCATGGTAGTCTAAATGCTATGCATATATTGAGGCAAATCATGGCATTACAAGGCATGTATGCTAAGCAAGCATGGTGTACCAAAACCAACATGAAACAGAGGTAATACATGGCAAAATACTATCAAATAACAGTTAAGGCATGGTCAACATGAACCTAAACTAGGTGCTCACACATGAGGCAAAAATGGCCCTTTTTAAGGACAACAAGGAGAGGGGGTGGCCCTCTCCTTCCTAGGACCTCAAGGCACCATCTTCACCTCTGAAATCCCTCAAGATTTCAGTGGTGAGGAGGCCCAAACAAGTTGGTCCCGGAGCTCAACCAAAATGGCACCAAAAGGGGCCAAACAAGCCCTAAGAGGGGTCAAACAACCCCAAAGCTTAAAACATCCTCAACAAACTATTTAGAGCACTCAAAAACAGAACTTTTATATGTTATATGCTAAGCTCAAAAATAGTTGCAAGATAGGCTAAAAAGCTTTGCAAAAATGGGGTAGAAAGGGACAAAAGTCTTACCCTTGTAGACGCTCTTCACAAACAAAGTTCCAGCAGCTCTTTTGGTTCCAAACCAGTCTAAAAGCTTCAAGGAAAGACCTCTGGTACCTCAGCAACTAAGAAAAGGTGTGATGGTGGGTGTTTGTGCACAAAAATGAGACCAAAACACACACTAAACACAAGAGAGAGAGGGATATAGAGATAGAGGATATATGTAAACCCTAACCCTAAAGCTCAAACTCTAAAAAAAGTGTTGCCTAAGTTGTCTAACCCCCTTGTTCTTCTTGTTCTTCTTTTTTTATTCTTGTGAGAGAGAGCTTGATTGATATAGATATATATCAATCTGCAGCTCCTCAGAACACCCACGTCCAGGTATGGGCAGGGATATGGCCTAGAGTGACAGCTGTGCCAGCTGTCTACAGAGATATCTGTTGAAAACCATACTCGGCCGACCGGCCATAAAGGTGGCCGACCGGCAGTAAAACTGGCCGACCGGCCATCACATTTGGCTGATTGAAAAGAAAGGTGGCTGGTGGGCAGGAGGCTTGGTCGACAGGCCATCCCCTTCCCTCAGGAACACACCCACAAGCTCTTGGTGCAAAACCATGCACAAAACAGTCAAGCCGAGAAATCCTGAGGCAAGGCACGTAGCCAAGGCCTCTGGGAACTCAAGACGAACACAAACAAGGATGATCACCGAGTGTTCAAACGGTGACGTCCAAGTCTTGAGGACGGTCAAAAATGGGGTGTCTACAGCAGGCATAAGGAAGAAGATGATGACGTGGAGGTCCAGATGGGCAAGAAAGTAGACTTACGGGATGAGGTGGCTGGATAAGGGAACAGTGTCTCACCAGCTAGCTCAGATGAACTGGACGGGGATGAAAGATTGAGCGACATCTCTACTATCGTTGAAACGGATATGATGAAGGATGGGTTTGAAGAAGGTGGCACATGCATAAGTCAATTAGTAGGGGTAGGGATGAGCTCTGAGCAGTATGATGATGGTGTCAGGCGTAGGGTAGATGCTGAAGTATACACCCCTGGGTTTATCAAAAGTGTGAGTAGCTCTGAAGGCAATCGGCTGGGCATTCAAATTGAAGTGGATCTGAATCGGGCCCAATTGGCAGGTGGTCTAGATAGGTCGGCCCAAAGACCTATTGGTCTGGTTCAACTTCACCACAGCAATCCACAAGGTTCAACTCCTTATGCAACCCATAACTTACCAACATTCTTATGTCCAGCAAGAAAGGAGAAGCTGAAGGCAAAAGAAATATCAGCACCAAGAGCACAGTTACAAAAAAAGAAAACGAATGCGAAGTTCGGGGTCACCAAGAGATTGGGAAAAATCACTGAACTTGAGGAAATAAGCTGTTTTTAGGTCAACTGTAGATGTCATTTCACTATCCATGGCAAGTGGAAATAGCAGAGGATGAAGAGTGTTATCGGAGGCAAAGGCATCTATTCAAATATGTAAAGCCTTGGTCTTGACTGTGAAGGTAAAGAAGAGGAGGTGCTTAGCAAGTTATATGTTCTGGAAGCTTAAGATCAACAGAGAGTAAGAAAAAAAAAAGGGGGATGCAAGCTAGACTTTTATACCCAGCTGATCAAGAGTGATTTTTGTACTCATGAAGATACAATCATGGAATGTGAGAGAAATTGGAAGACCTGAAAAAATAAGAAGGATTAAGAAAAGCCTTATAGATAGAAAAGTGGATATTGTGTTACTTCAAGAAACCAAGAAGACACCAGTGGATTCTGACTTGGTTAGGTCTATGTGGCCTGGGGATTATATTGATTTCATGGGAGTTGATGTGATTGGTCGAGCTGGAGGACTATTATGTATTTGGAACCCAGAGGTGTTTTAATTCTACTATAAGGTACATTATTTTCCAGTTTTGATTGTGTTATCATTAATGTTTATGGTCCTAATGAGGTGGTTAAAAGAAAAGAGACATGGGACTCTAAGGTTGAAATCCAGCTTTCTGGGGCCATGTTGTCTGGGGAGTGATTTCAATGAAATCAAGAGTATTTCAGAAAGAATACGGTGCTCAAGAAGGGATAGAGGAATAAGGGACTTTAATAATATGATTGAACAACTAGAGTTAATAGATATGTCTATGTTGGGAAGGAAGTTTACGTGGTGTAATTCTCAAGCAATGGAGAAATGGAGCATAATAGATAGATTTTTACTTAATCATGAGTGGGTGTAGAATTTTTCTTTCAAATTATGGGAACTTCCTAGATTGTTGTCTGATCACTGTTCTATTATATTAACGGAGGATGATAGGGACTGGGGCCCTAAACCCTTTAGGTTTCTTAATGCCTAGCTTTTACATCCAAAATTCATCTCATTTGTTCAGCAAAGTTGGTTAGAACTTGTCGTGGAAAGATGTGCAGGGTATAAGTGTCTTATGAAGTTTAAAGCACTAAAACAGGCACTTAAGCAGTGGAATGTGGTGGTGTTTGGTAGGATTGAATTGAAGCTAAAGAGTGTGGAAGATGAGGCTTATGCTCTAGATATGTTAGCTGATGAGAGACCACTACTTGATACAGAATTGATTAGAAGAAAGGAAATGAAGGGTGAAGTTTGGAGTTAAGTAAAATGTTGGAATGGATTTGGTTACAAAAATCTCAAGTGAATTGGGCAGCTAAAGGGGATAAAAATACAAGGTTCTTTTATATTATGGCATGTAGTAGGAATAGTAGTAATTCTCTGTGTTCAATAGCTGTGAATGTTCTACTGTTTGAGGAGCCTTTGGAAATTAGGGATGCAGTTAAGGCTCATTTTATGAAGATATTTTTTGAAGATTGGAAAGTCAGACCCAAATTGTCTGGCCCTTTCAAGAGCATAGGACGAGCTCAAGTTGTGGCACAATTGGAGGTGGAATTTACAGAGGAGGAGATTTGGACTATTATAAAGTGTTGTGATGGCAATAAGGCCCCTGGGCCTGATGGTTTCAACATGTCATTCTTTAAGAAATGTTGGCAAATTGTGCGGGTTGATGTGTTACAGTTTATGAGGGAGTTCCATTAGAATGCTAGTTTGGTTGGAGGGATTAATAGCTCTTTCATAGCTCTAATTTCAAAAGTTTTAAGTCCTTCTTGCTTGAATGAATATAGGCCCATTAGCTTGATTGGCTCCTTGTATAAAATTTTAGCTAAGGTGCTAGCTAACATAATGAAAAAGATGATGCCCAAGATTATTGGTGAGGCTTAGTCAGCTTTTTTGGAGGGAATGAGCATTTTAGATGGCATTCTAATTGCTAATGAAATAGTTGATGGGTGGAAATGATCTAGTCAAAAAGGTTTGGCGCTTAAGTTGGATTTTGAAAAAGCCTATGACTCTATTAACTGGGAGTTTTTATTAGATTGTTGTCGAAGTTTGGCTTTGGAACTAGATGGGTTAGCTGGATGAAAACTTGTGTTTCCTCTGCTAAGATCTTTGTCCTGGTGAATGGGTCACCAACACTTGAGTTTTGTCCACAAAGAGGTCTTCATCAAGGAGATCCATTGTCACCATTCTTATTCAACATTGTAGCAGTGGGTCTTAATATTTTGCTGAGCAGGGCTAAGGAGTTGGGCCTTATTAAAGGGGCAACAGTGGGTTCTAATGGCCTAAGAGTCACACATTTTCAATTCGTGGATGACACAATTTTGTTCTGTGACGCAGATAGGGTGGAAGTGACCAACATTAAAAGAATTCTAAGATGTTTCAAAATTTCTTCAGGTCTGAAAATCAATTACCATAAGAGTGTCATATGTGGTGTTGGGGGTGGAAGAGGAACTAGTGCAGGAGTTTGCTTCTTGTTTAAACTGTCTTCATCAAAAGCTGCCTCTCAAATACTTGGGGCTTCTTTTAGGGGCTAACCCCTTCAGGAGGAGTACTTGGAAACCTATTCTTGACAAGTTCAAACAGAAATTATCCACAGGGAAGAGAAGGCTGTTATCCTTTGCTGGGCTCTTAACTTTAATCAAATCAGTAATGTCCACTTTACCTATCTATTATTTATCATTGTTCAGAATTCCGGTTGGAGTGGCTAAGGAGATTGCGAGATTACAATCATCTTTCCTTTGGGGTAGCTCTGATCTTAGAAGAAAAATACATATGGTCCAATGGGTGGTGGTAACTAAGAATAAGAAACTAGGTAGGTTAGGTGTAAGGGGGATTAAAAATTTGAATCAATGTCTCTTATTAAAACGGTGGTGGAGATTTGGCGTTGAGAATCAGTCTCTTTTGAAGGAAGTGATTTGTGCAATATATGTGCTTGTGGATGGAAGATGGCTCCCAAAACTAATAGGCAGAGGATCAAAGCTCTGGTCTGATATAATACAAGTTGTTTTATCCAATCCAGAGTTGCATCAATTTTATATTAATAATTCTCAGATTGTTCTGAGGGATGAGAGAAGAGTTCTTTTCTGGAGGGACAAGTAGGTGGGTAATATATGTTTAATGGATGAATTCCATAGGTTATTCTGATTATCTAATGATAAAAATGGTGTGGTTAGTGTGTTTTTTTGAAAGAAAGGCAGAGGATGGTGGATGGAACCTGGGATTTAGAAGATCTTTTCTGGTCTGGGAGGAAAAAGAAGCTTATAGATTATTCAACCTGCTTAGCACTGCACCAACACTGTGTAGTTCCTAACCTGATGAGCTTAAGTGGTGTGCAGACCATCTAAGCTTTTTACTGTTTCATTAGTATATAAATGGACTGAATCACTTCTGGGGCCTGCAGTACCAGTGGCTGCCTCAATTTGGAACAATTTTGCGCCTTCAAAAGTGCAATTCTTTGGGTGGTTGGCTTGGCTTGGTAAGTTTAAAATCTCTACTTTCCTCCACAGAATTGGAGTCCTAGCAGGGAGTGCAAATCTTGGCTGTGTGTTTTGTCATAATGAGGTTGAAACAATGGAACATATTTTGCTTTACTGCCCTTTTATGTGGCTGCTTTGGTCTGACATTATGCACTGTTGGGGATTGTAGTGGGTGATACTAGGTTCAGTGCATGGTTTGCTGCAATGGTAGTCTGGATGTAGAATGAAGAAGCTGGAGAAGAAAATCTAGATGGTTATACTTTTGGCCACTCTCTGGTCCACATGGAGGCATTGAAATGACTTTGTTTTTAATGGTTCTCAACCAAATTTGGAAGCTCTGTGTGAATTAGTGAAGGTTAGAGTTTCTATATGGCTCAAAGCATCGCAAATTCAGGTGGAATTTTCTATAAATGATTTGGTCTTTAATCTGCCACAAGTGAAGTATTGTATCAGAAATGGAGGTTGAATGTTATGGCTCAAGTCTAGTGTTTTGTTTTGGTCTCATTAATTAAGCAGGGCTACTGAATGAGGGTTGCTTGTTGTTTTGAAATGTTTGGTTAATTTGAATGGAGTTCATGGCAACAGGGTTTTTGAAATGTTTTGAAATGCTTGCTGGTTTATTGCACTGGCTTCTTGCTGGTACAGAATGTCGTAGGATTAGATTGCTTAGCAGTGGCTGCAACTCATGGGTGAAATGTTATGTTGCTCAGTTGTTGTGAAGTTTTTGCTCATGGCTGCAACTCATGGGTGAAATGCTCTTCTGGTTTTTGAAATGCTCTGTTACTCAGCTAGTTTGTTATTCAGCAGTGGTTTGCTTGCTGGTTTTTCTTTTCTTTTGCTCTGTTTGTTGGTCTCTCACCAACTAGAAAGTTAGAGCTTGACATAACTCCAAGCTCCTCTTTATTGATATAATTTATCATAATTTGTATATGTTTCATAAATAAAGTCTTCTTTTTGCCAACCAAAAAAAAAAGAAAAAAAAAAGTCATGTGCTATTAACATTTGAAACAGAAAAAAAAAAAAACGCTTGTTTCTACTTTTCAAAAAACACTTTTCAGAAAATTTTACTTTCTTATTTTTCGTATTTTTTTGTTTTTACTGAATTTTTAAAATATTTTAAGCGATTTTTTTACTTTTTAGACACCTAACATAAATACACCTAAAAAGTAAAAAAATTGTAAAAAAAATCTTTTAAAAATTCACTAAATACAAAAAATACAAGAATTTAGTATATTTTTTGTATTTTTACGTATTTATTAATTTTTTAAAATATTTTTTCACAATTTTTTTACTTTGTAGATACATCTAAGTAGGGTGCATCTAAAAAAGTAAAAAAAAAATGTTTAAAATTTAAAAAATATTCATTAAAAACACGAAAACCAAAAAAGTTAGTTTTTAAAAAACTTAATTCAGAAAACTCAAGCCAAACAAACTGATTATGTTTTGAAAAAATTTAATCTCCACACTTTGTTTTATTTTTTTCTAATAAAAATTAAAAAAATCAAAAAATTTATCCAAATAAATTTTTTTTAACTCCAAACTAAAATAATAAAAAAAATTAAAAAATCAACCTACATCAAAACGTAGACTTTATCCATGAAACAAAGGTAATTGTTTTGATGTATTGGGAAACACTTTGATTCGCACCCCAGGATGTATATCATATATATATATATATATATATAGTTACATATTTTTATGATAAATATTATATATATTTTTAATAAGAGTTACGATAATTTGTAATTGAAAAATAAAAAGTTATGTAATTTTATAATAATATTATATATTTTGTAATATTATTATACATTTTTTGATTAGAAAATATTAGAATAGAAAATATGTAATATTGCTACAAAAAAACTTGACACTATCATAAAATACATAATTTCATTTTTTCAACCACAAATTATCATAATTCTTATCATAAAAAATAGGGTAAATTACCAATATATCCCCTAAAATTTGCTTAAAATACAAACGGCCCCTTGTGGTTTGAAAAATTACAAATATCTCACTGTCATAATTTTTTATTTAACAGAATTAATAGAAAAAGTAAAATTTCTAACTGTTCACCTATACAATAATAAAATTATCTGAATTATTAATTGAAACAAAATTTTAATAATATTAAAAATTGTTAAATAATTTAATAATTTATTAATAAAATAACCTATTTGTTATGAAATTAAAAATCTTAGGGGGTATAATGTAATTTCTAAAACTACATGACATAATTTATAATTTAAGTAAACTTTAGAGAATGTATTTACAATTTACGTAAAAAATATATATATAATATTTATCATAAAAATACAAACACACACTATAAAAATATGTAACAAGACATTATTGACATTAAATAATTATTGACATTAAATTTGAAAGTGAAGTAAATCTAACCCTTGGTTACTGATTATTAAAACCAAGTTGTGAAAAAAGCATGATTTTGTGAAACACGAGGGAGCTTGGATTCAATGGTTTTTGAAATCACTAGTGAAAGGACAGTGTGGAAAGCATGCCAACGAGTACCCAATAAAAAGTGGAGGAGAATCATGCTCGTTGGGCAAGAATAAAGCAACTTATGTGTATATGGTTTAGTAGGAAAATTATGTAATATTTCTAATTTTTTAAAAATATTTAAAAAAACTTGGGGATATTACATCTTTAGTTCAAGTAATTTAATTTTTTTTTTAAAAAAAATACTATTCAGTGTGGAGGTAGAAAATAAATAACTTATAAATGATAAACTTCGTAAATAATAATAACTAAATTTTTAATTTTTTTCACGTATATGTAAATATTTTTTCAAAGCCCATTGAATTGTAATTCTCTTTTTAATTCTTATGAGTAAATTATAAATGCACTCTTTTAAGTTTGCTCAAAATGCGAATTGTCTCTTATGATTTTGAAAATTACATTACACCTCTTAAAATTTTTAATCGCATAACCAATGACTGTTCTTATTAATAAATTATCAAGTCAATTAAAATTTTGTTGATAATTTCTGAAATATACTTCAATTAGGAAAATAGTTAGAAACTTTATTTTTTTCTGTTAATTCTGTTAAATAAATTTTTTAAGACGAGATTATTTGTAATTTTCAGAATCACTTGTGACAATTTATATTTTAAAAAAAATTTCAAGGGGTATATTTGTAATTTATCCTTAAAAAAATTAATTCTTACACTTTCAATTTTGTAGTAATGTGATATTTCTTCATGTGTTGTTAACATTTAGAAAAAAAATTTAATCCCTACGTTTTCTTTTGAATTTCATTTTGATCGTTCTAATTTTACATAAAATCTTTTTTTCTATTCTACTTATGTGTTAACAACACGTGGCAAAAGGTGCAAAGTAAAATCTTGCTCTCTAACTTATCTATAAAATTATTCAAAAAAAGTAACCAATTATTTACATTAAGTGTGACTCACGTACTAACTTTAAATTTCACCATACATATATACTTTGGGAATAAATTTTCATCACATTTTTTATATACAATGCACGAGAAGACTAAGGTGATTGACTTGGAAAATATTATTCTGTGCTCCGAATTTTATTTAAAAAACGAGACAATTCAAAGCGGTGAGATGTTAGCCATACTTAGTTTGATTGTAATTATTTTTTTTATTTATGTTTTTCAATAGATAATAAAGTAGTTACATTATGAGAAATGTTTATATTATAAAATAGATTATCACTAGTCCATAATAATTAAAAAATTAATAAAGTCTCACAATCAATTAACTAAACCCACCAAACTAAGCTCAACAACCATTAATAATCACATATAACTCTCACAATAGAAGAGAAATAAACTAACTACCACAAAGGATATCAAACTCTTCTCTGTAGTGTTTTTTTCTTTTTTTGATCGACGAAAGTCAATTATTAATTATTAGATTAGAATTGGGAGTTAGTCTCCTCACTCTTGCAAAGTATTAAGTGTTTGCCTTTTAATTCAACTCATCTTTAGAGGGAGTTAAATCCATGACCTTCCCTTTAGGACTAAATTCTTAAGATAGTCATGGTGGCCAATTAGATTAGGCCTTTGTTGATTTAACTTGTCTCTATAGTTCATAAATGCACTTATGGCTAATGTTTGGGAGCTAAACATTTATACGTCTTTTTATAAAAAGTTAAAAAATAAAAAAATAAAAAAAAAATTTAATTCCCAAACGTGTTACTCTGGCTAGTTCAATAACATGTATCTATACAATTTTAGGTTAATTATATTTTTCGTCTCTAGAAGTATAATACTTGTGTTGTTTTTGTCATTAATATTTAAGTTGTGTCAATTTAATTTTCAATATATAAAAATGTTTCAAACTAATTAATCTCAATATTTAAATATCAATCAGATTCGTGTTTGTATAATTTGTCTACAGACCAAGACCAAGACCAAGACCAAGACCAAGACGAAGACGAGCCACGTTGGCAATTCCATGTTTATTTGTAAGGAAATGCTACAGGGATGCACACCATATACCTTATCACAAAATGTATAATTTTGTTATAAAATTTTATAATATTAATTAATAAATACATAATTACATCATAAATTAGGATAAAAAAAAAATCGTAATCAAATTATAAATTCTTGTAATATCAATTATAAATTTTTGAGAATTTAATTACATTAGTTTATAACGAAATTATGCATTTTATAATTAATATTACAAATTTATGATAAAATTACATATTTTATCATAATATTGCAACCCTAAAGAGTGCGCACCATAGGATTTCCATCTGGTGTAGTGATATGCTGCTGTCAAATTTATCAATGATACAAAGTAACTATTTTGAGGAAAACATTATGATACACCCCCTTAAACGGTGTGTAATATATGTATTTTATAATCAGGGCCGGCCCTGCCCTGAGGCAGGTAAGGCTTGTGCCTTAGACCCCATATTTTGGTCTAAAAATAGGACCTTCAAATTTAAAAAATTGTTATAGGTTTAATTTTTTTTTTTTTTATAGTTTTAAGATCAATTTAAAGGGTTCCAAATGTTTTATTGGGCTCATGTATAATTTAGCCCATATTTATTTATAAATGTGTTTGGCCCATATTTATTAAAATGAAAATATATAAATAAATAAATAAATAAATAAAAAACAATAGGGCCCCTACATTTGGTAAAACATATAAACATATATAACATAGGGCTCCTAAATTTGGCCCAAAAATAGGGCCCCTAAATTTGGTAAAATATTATAGGCTCAATGTTTTTTTTTTTGGTTTTAGGATCAATTTAAAGGGCCCTAAAATATTTTTTTGGGTCCATGTATGATTTACTCCATATTTATTTATAAGTGTAGTTTGGTCCATATTTATTAAAATGAAAATATATATTAAAAAAAAAGTGTTTGGGCTCAAGAAAAATAATACATACAATATATGGGCCCTATTTTTTATTTTTTATTTTTACCTTCTTTATCTATTAGATTTTAGTAGAATAAATAATTTTGCTCAAATTTTTTTACCTAGGTCTTTATCAATTTTAATTGAATAATTTTTTCCTAATTTTTTTGTTCTAATTTTGTTTTATTAAATTGTTTTATTTATAATTTTAATGATTATATGTGTAAGTAATTTTTTTATGGTTACAAACAAATAAAAAAATTATAACTTATCATTTTATTCATAATTTTTTTTTCAATATAAAAAGGCCCCTATTTCCGAAATTCGCCTTCGGCCCTGACGAACTTAGGGCCGGCCCTGTTTATAATTAAAGAGGAAAATGATATAATTTCATACATTTTGAGTCAAAATTAAAGAAAAAAATAATAATAAAAAATCATAATCAAACACAACATGAGACATAACTAAACATCTTATGAGTCATAATTAAAATAATATCATAACTAAAAAAAATTTAGTCATAACTAAGCAAAAAAATGATATAACTAAAGAAATATATGGTACAATGTTCTCAAGAGTATGTATATGAAGGCCAAGTTTGGCATACACAAAATAATCCATCTTTTTATCTTTTTTCCATCACATCATCTACTTTTCTGTACATCTTTTCATAAAAAGACAAAAAATACACTTATTTAAATCATCCCAAACAACCCCTTATTTTGATGTAGGATAAATAAATGATTATTGGGCTTTGGATTTGAAATTGAAATAAATCTAACTATTAAATGCTAATTATTAAAGGGGAATGCTATGGTCTGCACTCCAAAGCGGTGCATACTATATTTATCTTAATTTGTAAAATTTCATAAAATGTATAATTTCATTATAAATTGACCTAATAAAAAAATATCGTAATCAAGTCATAAATTTTTTAATACCAATTACAAAATTTTAAATATTTTGATATATCAATTTGTGACAAGATTATGTCTTTTATGGTTAATGTTTTGAAATTTTATAATAAAATTATATATTTTTATGATAAGATACATATGGTATGCACCCCTAACAAATACACACCATAAGATGTTTTTGTGAAAAATGAGATGGTATTCAATAGTTTTCAAAACAGAAGATGGTTTTAAAAATGGATTTTCCTCCATCATATTGTTCAAGAATTCACTCAGATTTTTCTTTTCCATCATTGTAGTGATCGATTGAATTGAAAAAGTTTTGAGCCAGTTGCTTGAGGTTGTTTGATGAATTCACCATCCATCTCTTTCCTTCATATTGTATTTGATTGAAGGATTTAATGACGGAAATAAAAAGAGAAAAAGAAATACAATTTCATTTTTTATTTAGTTATTATGAAAAATGAAAAAAAAAAATAGAGGAAAATACAATCTCACTATTTACCTTTTAAGTTTACTTAGGTTCTATCATTTTTTTTTTTCTTAACTAAACATAACTTAGAATCAATTCTTTTTTCTTTTCTTTTGATTTCCCTTTCCATTTTCATTTTCCTCATTAAATTTTCAAACTAAACACATCCCAATCATCTTTGTGTCAATGGAGGAAGACCAAGACCACGGTGAGGAGGACGACGACGATGAAGAAGTTCTTTGTCAATATATAAGCAGCAACAGTATTAATCTACAAAGAAATTTTTTTTTTAAAGCTTTAGGGCAAAATAGATCAGTAGTCCATGTAATTTAAGCATTTTTTAGTTTCAATTTGAAAATTTTAATCCTTATATTTTTAATTTTGTTATAATATGATCTTTCAGTCATGTGCTATTAACATTTGGAACAGAAAAAAAATATTATGTTTTGAAAAAAATTTAATATCCACACTTTGTTTGAATTTTACTTTTGAATCCTCTAATTTTACACATAATTTTTTAGGTAAATTACACTAACACTCCTTGAGATTTTTGTTTAATACAAATTCACCCTCACATTTGAAAAATTGCACTTATCCCCTGTCAAATTAAAATGACATGTTTACTCCTTAACCTTTATACGTATAAAATAATAAAATAATATAGATATTTTGTTCATGTCATTTTAAGGGAAATAACAATTATTTTCTTTGGTTTAACTTACACAAAAAATTGATTTTTTTTTTGTTTTTCATGTTTTTTTTTCCTGAATTATTTATAATATTTTAAGTAATTTTTTATTTTTTAAATACACCTAATCTAAATGTACTTAAGAAGCATAATATTTTGTGATTTTTTTTAAATTCATCAAATGCAAAAAAATAAAAAAATAAAAAAAATACAAAAATATAAAAATTCAATGCATTATCCTATTTCGTTGTATTCAATGAATTTTTAAATTTTTTTTAAGAATTTCATACCTTTTAAATATATCTAGATTAAATTGATGTAATCTAGATATATTGATGAAAATAAAAATGAAAAATTATATTTATATATAAAAATTTATACAAAAAAATATCATAAAAATGTTGTGATAGTGATATTGTTGTAAATATAAATTATGTTTATGAGTGTTTTGTTTTAAAGTGATAGGCCACCATTAAAATATATCATTGTGTTTAAAAATTCTATATAAAATTTATATTTGTATATTATCACTCAATAAAAATATGTTCAGGTAGAATTTAATAATAGAAAGTTGTGGAATGTAGTCATGATGATAGGAAAAAAGGCAAGATGGTCATTTAGAAAATTTTAAGGCATGGCATCAACAATCCAGATGACAATTTATAATGAGATTACAAATCTCAGTAGGAGGAACGTAATTTTTCAAATGTGAGGGGAGATCTGTATTAAACAAAAATTTCAGGGCATGTCAGTGTAATTTACCCTAATTTTTTTTCTATTCAAAATGTTAACAACACATGATGAAGGGATCGCATTGCAAATGATTATAGGAACAAATGATTAAATTATATGAAAAAGTAATCAATTTTTAATGGCTCACGTTTCACTATTTTTAAATTTCCATAATACAGGCACTTTCAAGATAAATTTTCATAATTGATGATATTTTTGATATACAAGATACGAGAAGACTAATGTGATTGGCTTGAAATATATTATGTATAATGAAATTGTGCTATGAATTTTATTTTAAAAACGAGGTAAATAGTGTAAATTTAAAATTGATAAGATATTTGTCACATTAAAAATGATTGTGATTCATAAATATACTTTATACTGCTGGATTGACTTTGTTAAACCCACTAAACCTAACCCACTACTACCTACCACACACACTCACTTCCTCACCTAACCTACCACTACCACTTTCACTTCATCCCCTACCACTTCACCTACTACCTTCTTCTCTTCTATATATTTGATCATTGTAAACATAACAAAATATCAATATACACAATAATCATCAAAACATCAATCAATAATATACATCAATTTATTCTAACATGGTATCAGAGCAAGGTTAACAACCTAGTCATTCTGCTTCACCGGCGGGTGGCAACCTCGCCTTGGCCGCCCGCCGGACCTCTACACATACCTTCTATCAGCTGCCAAGTCCGGCGTCGCCACTTGCGCCATCGATCACCAAGGCCCACGGCTCTCTCCCTCAACCAAATCTCTCTCTCTTCATACACAGACAACCTATCTGCAATACCTCAGAGCGATGGAGACTCCAACTCCAACCCTATTCCGAACCCAATCAAAGCCGAGAGGCCACTTCTCAAGAAATCAAGGACTATTGCGAACGATAGTCGGACCCCTCACTTCCCGGGTCCTCTCTTCCCAACCGTCCGTCGCATCTCCACCTCAACGCCGTCGTCTCACCGCTCATTCGATCCGGACACCACCTCCCCCAACACCGACCCCTTCGGGACTCAGGGCGATCGCGACTGGATGTTCCCTTCCTTTCTCGGCCCACACACTTCTCGCAGGCGCGTCATCGTCCAGTCCTCCAAGTCTCAGAAGCAAGAGCTCTCGCCTCGCTCTCCGGCTCCGCCACCCGCTCGGAGCGCTTCCATGCCGGCGAACTGTGGCCACTCTATCAAACGGTCCACAAATTGTTCCAGAGCTTTGGTCCCAAACACAAACATTTTGGAATCTGCAGGTTTACGCAGTGACTCCAGAACACCTCGGAGGGCAATACCAAGGGTGAGATGAGTTACAAGCTGATGCTTGATGAGAGAACCAAAGAGCCCTGTGCTTCTTTTTCTTTTATTATTTAACAAAACCACTTAGTTGGTGAGCCCCTTACACACCCTTGTTCTCCACCTCCCTCTTTTTCTAAATTATTCCCTGACAGTGCTTGTTCTCCACCTCCCTCTTTTTCTAAATTATTCGGGTCCTGACAATGCTTGTTCTCCACCTCCTCCTTTTTTTCTAACCAATATTTTTTTATCACCGCCCAATCCATGATTTCAATTTTATTATTATTATTATTATTCCTCCGAGTTCCTACATTCTCATCCATTTTCTTTTATCTATATATATATATATATATACTTTCCAAACCTATCATTTTCCTTTTCCATTCGTGGTCGGACCCGCCCCACCACATTTGAATCTCCCATTTTTTTTTTCTTAAAAAAAAAAAAAAAAAAAAACCGAAGCAGAAGCACTACACACCAAACTCTTTTTATTCATGTCGGGGCTCACCCCGCTCACCATTTTACACCAAAAAAAAAAAACCACAAACCAATCAACCACACCTACAGCAGGATTTTTTCTTCTCTACTCTGCCGCCGGTCTCTTCTTCTTGCCTCCGTCCTGGGCGGCCCTTGACGGTGTTGCCTCCGTGCTTCCTAGACCACCAAGCAAGTTGCCTCCTCCCTGCTCCTCCACTGCAGCATATGGCGGCCTTCCAAATCGGAACATCACGGTGGCCTTCCGCTTCAGCTCCTTGTTTTCTGCCTTTAGCACACTGATCTCTGCTCGCGCATCCTTATACATGCGTTGGAGCAGAGCCAGCTGGGCATTTACATGCTGCACCTCATTTGTCCTACTCTGCAGCCGGTGCGACAAGTTTGTGACCGCCGTCATGGACTCCACACATGCCTTCAAAGTATACTGATTGGCCTCCACATCCGACTGCCCTGCCATTCTTTGCTCCACCGACCGCATCAGAAAGTTCAACGGAGCAAACTCCGGGGCGCTTGGTTGAGTTTCCAGTGCCACCGCACCAGTTCTCTCTCTCGTTGACTCGTTGAGGTCGGGAAAGAGGGTGAGCAGCCCGCGGGAGGACGATGAAGCCATTTTCTAGGCAACAGAGTGTTACACAGTATCTCTCTCAGAAATCTCTCTCAGAAAACAGAGTGTTACAGAATCTCTCTCAGAAATCTCTCTCAGAATATCTCTCGCAGTTTTTTTTTTTGCCTCAGCCTCAGCCTCCGTCTTATAGCCGAGGCAGCCACGCGCATCGCGCGCCTCTTACCACCAGCCGACAACACGGGCGCGCAAGCCAAGGCGCCCACGTGCCTCGCCATCATGTCCGGCACACCTTTTGATGAATTGGGCACGCCTTTTGATGACACCCCTTTTGAGGGCACGGCTTTTGAGGGCTCGATATCTACATCCATGTATATTTTTTGGGCAGCCTATATACACACTCATACAGTGTCTTCTACACCGGACAGCTTTATCAATCCCTTTATTTCAACCTCAAATAGGTTTCTATCTTTACACCTATTTGAGTTTGAGGGGGGGTTATACACAGTATCATGTATAAGTCGCTCATGGCGCACTATGCACCACCACAACCTCTTCTACAACGGTCCCACATGACCCCATAAACTGTCTGCTACATCGGTCCGACATGACCCCGTAAACTGTCTTCTACAACGGTCCGACATGACCCCGTAAACTGTCTGCTACATCGGTCCGACATGACCCCATAAACTGTATTCTACATCGGTCTGACACGACCACACAGTGTCTGCTACATCGGTCCGACATGACCCCGTAAACTGTCCTGCTACATCGGTCCGACATGACCCCGTAAATTGTCTTCTACAACGGTCCGACATGACCCCGTAAACTGTCTGCTACATCGGTCCGACATGACCCCGTAAACTGTCCTGCTACATCGGTCCGACATGACCCTGTAAACTGTCTTCTACAACGATCCGACATGACCCCGTAAACTGTCCTGCTACAACGGTCCGACATGACCCCGTAAACTGTCTTCTACATCTGACACGACCACACAGTGTCTGCTTCAACGGTCCGACATGACCCCGTAAACTGTCTGCTACAACGGTCTGACACGACCATACCGTGTCTCCTATCCTGTTTTATTTTATTTATCAGTTTATTTTTCTGTTTTGTAACTCTCTCCAAACTCAAGTTGGTTTGTGTCTAACCTCCTTGAGTTTGAGGGGGGCTGTTAAACCCACTAAACCTAACCCACTACTACCTACCACACACACTCACCTCCTCACCTAACCTACCACTACCACCTTCACTTCATCCCCTACCACTTCACCTACTACCTTCTTCTCTTCTATATATTTGATCATTGTAAACATAACAAAATATCAATATACACAACAATCATCAAAACATCAATCAATAATATACATCAATTTATTCTAACAGACTTAGCTTATTGAATAATGTTTATATATATAGTTTTGGATTAATTATATTTTTGATCTTTAAAATGCAAGTCTTGTGTGATTTCGATTCGCAGTGTGCATATTAATGGAGGAAGACCACGACGACCAAGACCAAGAGGGAGATGAAGATGAGGACGCAGTAGGGTATCCACTCCACGTTTATTTGCATGTGATATGCATGTCGGCTTTATCTATGATACAAAAGTAATTGTTTTGATGTGTTATAAATGGGAAACATTTTGGTCCACACCTTTTCAAGGTGTGTACCCTACGTATTTTATTACATATTTTTATGATGCGTTATTTCTCCCCCAACTCCAGCAAATGATTGGATGGATGTTTTGGTATTCAATTTAGTTGGGATGAACTAGTTCATTGTGATACTTTCACATTTTTACTTTATTGATGTTTGGTGTTGTGTATTTTGTATTTGATTCTTACATTAATAAAGTTTCTTTTTTGCCAATAAAAAAAAAAGAAGTAATTTTATAGTAAATATTTCATATTTTTTAGTAGGAGTTTTGACAATTTATAATTGAGAAATAAAATTATGTAATTTTGTAGTTACATATTTCGTTGTATTATTATTATTATACATTTTGTAATTAAAAAATGTTTGAATAAAAAAAATATAATATTATTACAAAAATACGTAACACTGTCACAAAACAAATAATTTCATTTTTTAATTACTAATTGTCATAATTCTTATCCAAAAAAAAAAAATTAATATTTAACATAAAAATACAAACACACGCTACAAAAATATGTAACAAGCCAGAGTATTTCCCATCATAAATGATAATTGACCATTGGATTTGAAAGTGAAATAAATCTAACCATTGGTTAAGATAGATGATTTTTGTGAAACAAAGGTAGTAATCAATAGTTTTTTAAATCACCAGTGGAAGGACCGTGTGGAAAGCATGCTAATGAGTACCCAACAAAGTTATATAGTCCCGTTTAATAGAGTCGGGGAAGAATGATTATAAATTATAACTTAACATATTTTAATATATAATTATGAATATAAGTTGTTAATTTGTTTGGTGTAATTGTGAGATTATGAATTTAAGCAGCAGAGTAGTATTTGGCTGATAAACTGTAAAATAACTTTTTGATGTGTAATTGTCTTTTTACCCTTATATAATATAAAAATGATTATTTTGTATTTTTTTTTCAGTTTTAATTTAAAAAAAATTATTTCATTAATAAAAGTTAATATAATTAGTATTACATAAATTATTATTTTCATTTTTTCATTATAAGTCAATTAGTATAAAATTATTTCATCTTTTCATTATAAATTAATTAGTGTCAATTAATGACTTATTTTCATTTTTTCAATATAAATTATTATTTTCATTTTTTCATTATAAATTAATTAGTGTCAATTAATGGCTTATTTTCATTATAAATTATTATTTCAAATTTTTCATTATAAATCAATTAGTATAAAATTATTTCAATTTTTCATTATAAATTAATTAGTTTCAATTAATGGCTTATTTTCATATTTTCATATAGATTATTATTTCCATTTTTTCATTATAAATCAATTAGTATAAAATTATTTCATTTTTTCAATTAATTAATTACTGTCAATTAATGGCTTATTTTCATTTTTTCAATTAATATAAAATTTATTTCATTCATAGCTAAAATGCTTAATTATTATTATTTTTTTGATTAAAAAAATACAGAAAACCTCCACACAAAAAAGAAAAAAAAATGAAAAAAAAATGAAACCCTAGGTCCGGCAGGCCGCGTAGCGATGAACTGGCACTAGGGTTTGAGATCGCCTCGCACAGCTGATCGCGAAGGGGGATGGGAGAGGACGACGGAGGCATATAGAGAGAGAAAGAGAGAGAGAGAGAGAGAGAGAGAGAGAGAGAAAGAGACAGAGAGACAGATCGTGATGGTTTAGAGACAGATCGCGATGGCGGTGGTTCAGAGACAGATCGTGATGGCGAGAGAGAAACATATCGCGATGGTTCAGAGAGAGAGAGAGAGAGATCACGATGGTTCAGAGACAGATCGTAATGGCGACGAACCAACACCGGAGGGGGAGAGACAGAGAGATAGAGAGAGAATATCGTTTGAATGTCGCCGGAAATAGTCGAAAATAGAGAGAGAGAGAGAGAGAGATAGCCGGAAATAGTCACCAAAAATCGCCTCTTAGACGCCGGAAATCGCCTCTTAGGCTCTCTCTCTTTGAACGTGAACAGTGTTTGAATGTCAAGTTTATATAGTGGCATTTTGGTAATTTTTGAATTTTTGAAGGGGCATTTAAATCATTTTGCCCTTCTATAACCAGCTGCGCGCATAAGTTAAAAAAAAAACACCTATGAGGCAGCTTACAACTTTTAGCTCAAAATCAATTAATTTAAGTTATAATTTATCTCTCATAGGCCTCATTTGGTAGAGTTATGGGAAAGTGATTATAACTTATAGCCTAACAACTTATAGCTTATAGCTGTGAACATTAGCTGATTTTTGACTTATAAATTAAGCTTATCCTCTCTCACTCAAAGAATAAGTTGATTTTTGACTTACAAAAAGCTATAAGTTATATTGTTAAGCTGAACTAAACACATCAAAATAGCTTAAATTAAGCTAAAAGCTGAAATAGGCTGGAAATAAGCCCTACCAAAGAGGGTCATAAGCTCAACCAAACACTTCAAAATAACTTATTTTAAGCCAAAAGCTGATTTAAGCTGCTTATAAGCTGTATCAAACGGGGCCATAAGAATGAAGCAACTTATGTGTTTTATATATGGTTTAGTAGGAAAATTATAAAATAATTTTAGAGTATCCGTCACATTTTTTCGCAAATTATCATTCATTATGTTCCTTTATATTTCTCAATTACCTAACATAAATAATTAATATTTTATTTTATCCACCAATCATATTATCATAAAATATCACGTGACCGTACTTTCGAACTACCGAATAATCACCCGATTTAGTAAATAATACTCACAAGATGCATTTTTTTCCTTTTTTTTTTTTTCACAGTGTTAGGACCCTTTGTTGTCAAAATCCATGGATCAAAACCAAGGTTGTTCAGGTTTCAGTTTTCCAGTTGTTCAAATTTTGGTCTCCCCGCTCGAGCGGGGAAAGTTACGCTCGAGCGGGTATTAGCAGCTCTCAGCATCTCTGCAGTCGCCTGACAAAGTACTGGATAGTGTGATTTGCCGCTCGAGCGGCAACAACGACGCTCGAGCGTGGAGCCTGTATGAAATCACAGAATTTGAAGTCTCCGCTCGAGCGGGGAAAAGGACGCTTGAGCGGACCGCGTGATCCCAGATTTTATAAATTCGCTGATTGGGTCTGTTTTAGATTTACTTTTTCTAGATCTTATTCAAGGGTTCTAGGGTTTGGTTCAGAGGTTTTATTCTGGGTTGTTTGGTGAGTTTTTTCCTTGATATTTTGAGAAGAGTTCTTCACTCATGATCTAAAATACATACATCAAGGAGTTGGTGACTTTGATTTCAAGAGAGAGAGTTCTTCAGTGGATTCCGAAGATTAAAGCGTAGAATCCAAAAGGCGTTTGATTCTACGCAGTCGTTAATTCGACAAGAGAAGTTGTGGTGTGGAATCAACTTCAGGATCAATTCCGTGACGAAGGCGTGGTGAAAGAGTTACAGAAGATTCAGAGACAAATTGACTGGGTTGGGTAATTTGTATGGTATCTTTGTAATCTTTTTGTTCTTCAGTAGTGGATTGAAAGTGGCGGTTCGCCCGTGGTTTTTGATTACAATTGAAGGCTCTTCAATTGTGGTTTTTTCCACGTAAAAAATCGTTGTGTCTATTTATTGTTTATTCTCAAAAACAAACAAACTAAAATCACTCTCGTAAGTGTTTGATGATTTTAGGTTGAGTGTTTTGATTTATTGGGATTTGGAATAAGTTAATCTTGATCTAATCACAAATCACGTAGGATTTTCAATTGGTATCAGAGCAGGTCACTCTTTGTTTTTTTTAAAACTATAGGAGTGTGATTTTGTGTGATTAGTATCATGGATTCTATTCGTGAAGGTAACTCCACTCATAGACCCCCTTTACTTGACGGTACAAACTATTCTTATTGGAAAGCTCGTATGAGAGCATTTTTAAAATCCATCGATGAGAAAGTCTGGCACTCCGTAATCTTTGGGTGGAGTGAACCTACAATCACCATTGATGGGATTGATATTCCTAAACCCCTTGATAAATGGGACACAATCGATTACCAGAATTCGAGTTGGAACAGCAAAGCTCTAAACTCCCTCTTCTGCTCTGTCACACCTGAAGAATTCCGTCGAATTTGCACGTGTGAAATAGCAAAAGAGGCGTGGGATATTCTTGAAACGATTCACGAAGGTACCACCTCTGTTAAAAGGGTAAAACTTCAACGTCTCACGTCCGCCTTTGAAACCCTTTTTATGCACGACGATGAGACGTTCGATGAATTTTATGCAAAACTCAGTGATATCGTGAATTCCTGTTTCACTCTCGGTGAAAAAATCCCAGAAGCAAAAGTTGTTGGAAAAATTTTGAGGTCCCTTCCCGAGAGGTTCCAACCAAAGGTGACAGCCATTGAGGAGGCTCAGAATGTTGATACCCTCAAGCTCGATCAATTGGTTGGAAATTTGCAGACTTATGAAGCCCACCAAATTTCTAAAAAAAAGCAAAAAGAAAATATGGCTTTCACGAGTGCCCATGAGACTGCAAAACCTCCGGAGACTGAATTTGATTTAGAGTCTGAGATGACGGCTATGCTTACAAAACAGTTTAAAATTTTTTTGAAAAAGAAGCCGAATTTCAGAGCCCCTATTTCAAAAGATAAGAGTAATGACAAACCCAAAACTGTTCCACCAAAATTTGCTCAAACTACTGAAAAAAAGATAGTAAGGGGACCAGGGGTTAAGTGTTATGAGTGTCAAGGGTTTGGCCACATTGCCCTTGAATGCCCTTCGAAAAAGAATCGAAAGAAAGTCTACACTGTAACTTGGGATGATGAAAGCGGGTCGAAGCAAGAACCCGAAGAACCTGAATCTGGAGAAGACGGGGACAGTGCTTTTATGGCTTTTTGGTCCACTTTCACTCAAATTCTTCCAAAGCCAGCGGAGTTAGCCCGTGGTCAGAACCTGCATCATGCTCCTACTTTTGATGGGAGTAACTACCTGTTTTGGAAAATCAGAATGAGGGCTTTTCTGAGAGCCTTTGATCCAGAAGGCTGGCAGGCCATTGAAGAAGATACAGAAAGTGTTGACAGTCCGAGCAATCTGAGAGCCCTTAGCACTATTCGTAGAGCAATTTCTGCTGAAGAACAGCAACGGGTTGTTCGTTGCACAAAGGCTAAAGAGGCATGGGAAATTTTGAGCCAATTCCATGAAAGAGGAAACTCATATTCACCACCATCCAGCGACTTTTCAGCCTTAGTTGCAAGATTGGAGGAGGCAAAGGAGAATGAAGAGCAAAAAGAGGATGATGAAACATCTGATGACAATGATGAGAATAATGGCGATGAACTACAACAAGCTTACAAAAAGCTATACGAGGAATCTCTGAATTTATCCAAAACCAACGAAAAACTCTCTCTCAAGCTCAAAACATGTGAGAGTGAGAATGTCAGGCTGAAAGGAGAACTTGTAGCAGCAAAGCAGAATATCGTCAAGATCTCGAGTGACAGGCAAGACTTATGTGGAAAACTGCTATCTTGTGAAACTGAAAGGAATGAACTTCTGAAGGTGTATTCCACATATGAAGAAAAGCTTGAAAGTCTTGAGCTGTCACAAGCCAAATTGGAAGAGATAGTATGTCAAAAAGATGAAGAACTCCGTGTTGCTAGAGCCACTATTGCCATGTGGAACAAAGGTTCCAAATCTTTAGAAGACATCCTCGGATCTCAAAAAATGGGTTGCGACAAAAGCGGGTTAGGCTATGGTGCTACAGCTCACAAGGGACTGGCCTCTACTTCACATGACAAGAAGACTCAAGCAAAGGGAAAATTGAAGATAGACCAGGCTGATCTCTCTCTTCGTCTACCTAAAGCTGATGACACAGGTGCACCTACTCCAGCAACAAATGAGGATGATAATGATGAGTCTCCAACCTTGGATACGGAATCACAAACTCAAGGAGGAGGTGCGGACCAATCACAAGAACTGGTTACAGAACCATCCTCACAGGTAAGGTCAAGTCCAAAGAGTGCTCCAAGGGACATCATTCCTGTTGCTCCTGTCACCGCAAGTTCTGAGCTTAAACCATCAGCTAGGGTGAAACTAAATCATCCAGCTCAACAGGTGATTGGAAATGTCTCGGATCGAATGAAAACCCGAAGACAGATTCGGGATGAGGTATCACATATGTGTTATGTTTCTTTAATTGAACCTAAGAATTTTAAAGAGGCCTTGCTAGATGATAGTTGGGTCAATGCTATGCATGAAGAGTTAGGTCAATTTGAACGTAACAAAGTATGGACTCTAGTTCCTAGACCTAGAGACATGAATGTGATAGGTACCAAGTGGATCTTTAAAAATAAATCTGATGAGAATGGTACAGTTGTTAGGAACAAAGCTAGGTTGGTTGCTCAAGGCTACACACAAGTAGAGGGTGTTGACTATGATGAGACGTTTGCCCCAGTTGCACGTCTCGAATCTATTCGTATTTTACTTGGTGTTGCATGTTTTCTTGGCTTTAAATTGTTTCAAATGGATGTGAAAAGTGCTTTTCTGAATGGGTACTTGAAAGAAGAGGCATATGTTGAGCAACCAAAAGGGTTTGAGGACCCTAAATGTCCTAATCATGTCTACAAGTTAGACAAGGCTTTGTATGGATTGAAACAAGCCCCTCGTGCTTGGTATGATAGACTCACTACATTTCTTCTTGACAATGATTTTCAAAGGGGTAGTGTGGATAAGACTTTATTTGTGAAACATACTAAGTCTCATATTCTTGTTGCTCAGATTTATGTTGATGATATTGTGTTTGGATCCACTGCGGAACATCTTGTGAAATATTTTTCGGATTGCATGACACATGAGTTTGAGATGAGCATGATGGGAGAGTTGTCTTATTTTTTGGGTCTTCAAATTAAACAGTCTCTTTCAGGTATATTTGTGTCTCAGTCTAAGTATGCGAAAAATCTTGTGTCTAAGTTTGGTCTTGAGTCTGCCAAACATGCCCGCACTCCCATGAGCACCAGTCTGCACCTCTCCAAAGATTCCTCTGGTATTGATGTTGATCCTACCCTTTATAGGAGTATGATAGGGAGTCTTTTGTACCTCACAGCCAGTCGTCCTGATATTGCCTTCAGTGTAGGTGTTTGTGCCCGTTACCAAGCTAGTCCTAAAGAGTCTCATCTACTTGCTGTCAAACGCATCATTAAATATGTCAATGGGACTTTGGGGTATGGGGTTTGGTTCTCTACTGATACTACAGCTGAGATTACTGGTTTTTCTGATGCCGACTGGGCAGGGTGTGCGGATGATAGGAAAAGTACATCTGGGGGGTGTTTTTACCTTGGGAATAATCTGGTTTCCTGGCATAGTAAAAAGCAAAATGCCATCTCTCTTTCGACTGCTGAGGCTGAGTACAATGCTGCAGGGAGTTGTTGTGCCCAAATGCTGTGGATGAAGCAAATGCTTCATGATTATGGGATAGAACAGAACACTCTTACTCTTTTCTGTGATAACACAAGTGCCATAAACATTTCTAAAAATCCTGTCCAACACTCTCGCACCAAACATATTGACATTCGTCATCATTTTATTCGAGAGTTAGTGGAAGAGGGCCTTGTTGTTATTGAACATATTTCCACTGAACATCAAAAAGCTGATATTTTTACAAAACCCCTTGATCTTCTTCGGTTTGAGTTCCTTAGAAAGACCTTGGGTGTCATGCTCGATTACTAAAGTGTTACTTGTTACTTGAGTAGGTGTAAGTGTTTTGCCTTATGTATGCTTGGATGTCATAATCTCATTGTCATTGATATCTGCTGTACTTGCATCCAACTTTTTATGTACTCTACTCATGCTGCATACAAGATTTCATTGTTCATTGGTCATAGCTCATTTTGAATGCCCATGCTCATTAACCTCATGATCTCATTTTGTACACATCCTTGAGATTAATTGTTGCAGGGGTTTCCGCACATGTGATCAAAGTTCTCTATGGACCTCTAACAGTGTTTCTTGTACTTTTACAGCGGAATTGACCAATACTAGCATATCATGGGTGATGTTGAGTCTCTTAACCATCTACCATCTGTTTTCACTTCCATGGTTTCTCCCTCAATTCCTTGAAGTCCGGGCATTAGGAAAAGGCTACCTCAGAGGCACCAACCAGGCCATCCTTTATAATTTCATTCTTCTCTGGTTTGGTTTCCATACTCTTGAGAGTGAAAGCCACCAGTGAGTGCTCATAAGAAAGAAAATGTTAAAAATAATTATAAAAAAAAAAGGGACTCATTGATTGAGGGGGAGCCTCCGCTTTTACTCAACAAATACCCCGTGATTCCTAGTGGTTTGACTTTTCTCTGTATTGTTGAGTTACTCTTGATGGAGGTCCAGCCATCCGATCACTACTAGGATTAACTCTAGCTCAGTGACCTCTCATGGATTGCACACACACACTTTCTTTTGTGAGCTCTCATGTTGGATTTTGGGTTGTACATTCTCATGTTGCTTATGATCATTGAATATCTTTTATCTGCCTTGCTCATGATGTTAAGTGTCATTTTGTTTTAACAACTGCAAGTTACCAGACTTCATGAATTGCGGATTATCTCATCTTAGTATTCCATTTTGGCTGAATGTGCTCATCTACTTTTGTTTCGAGTTTCACCTCGTGTTATTGAGTATTTTGTTTTTTTTTTTTTAAAAAAAAAAAAAATTTCCCGCTCGAGCGGAACTTGGTATGCTCGAGCGTAGTTTTGAGCCTTGCAGTACTTTGCTCTCTATCTTACAGTTCTGAGAGGGGTGATTTGGGGCTCGAGCGTATGTCTTCACGCTCGAGCTGGTCTCTGCGTGTTTTGTCTCACGCTCGAGCGTTCAATGTAAAGCTCGAGCGGACTGGTTTTGTATAAATTTCCCTCCTTCGTCCTTTCAGTTCATTCTTTCCACAGTGCTCTCTCTCTCCTAGGTTTTTTTCTTGTGCTTCCCGTCCTCTGCTCTTCCGTGGTGATCTCTTGGCGTTTTCGTGTGGTTCTCCATCTCAGGTTTGTCTTTTCTCCCTTCCTTATGTCGGATCTCTGTTCTTTGCTATTCGTCTCTGTTTTTTTTTTTTGTTTTACCGTATATAGATGGGTTTGTTTATGTGTTGGTTCATCTTGTTACCGGCCTTTCATTCTTGCTTATGATTAGTTCATCATGCTGTACTGTCCATATCTTGCATCTAGGGTTAGATTTTTGGGGGCTTTGCTAGTTTTTGATGAGTTTTGAAATTGGGGATTTTTAGTCTTCTTTTATTTTCTTGTGTTATTTTATTTTATTTCATTTTGCATAAGTCTTCACCATGATGCATACATTTTTAGTTTCTTTTACTGTCTCATGTTGCTATATCATTGTGTTACTAATGTTTCTGTGGTTTTTCTTGTACTTGTTGGTTCTTGGTTATCTTGGGTAGGGGTGTGTTTGTCCTGTTTAGTCATGTCCACCTTCAAAAGACGTAAGTCTACAGCCTCTCGCCCTACATATAACACTGACCGCTTTCCGTCAGCTGAAAAAGCCAAGTTATACCGCGAGTCCTACTCCTCCCGTTCCGTCCACCTTGAACGTAATGTTCACACCTCCACCTTTGAGTCCATTTCTATCCGATCTTTCTTTGATTCTTTGGGTGGGGATCATGTTCTTTTGTTCTCTGGGTCACAAAATCTTACTTGGGTTCGGGAATTTTATTGCAATATGGGGGGTCTTAATGACATTGGAACATCTTTTAAGACCTGGGTTCGGTCCAAGGAAATCACTGTTACCACTGACCTTATCCGCGAGATTTTAGCGATTCGTGAGAGATTTCCTATTTTTTACCCTTTTCCAGTGCGCCCTACATGTGATTTTGATGAGGTTGCTCAGTTTCTTTGTGGTTGTCCTCGCTCTTGGCCTTCCGGTTCCTTGATCAAACAGCATGAACTTCTTCCCCAATTTAGGTTACTCAACCTAATTGTGTGTGCCAATATCATAGTTACCACTCACTGTTCTGAGATTAACCAGGATCAAGGCTTTGTTCTTCAGTGTATAGCCCACAACCGTCCCATCGATCTTGCTACTCTTATCATTCAAAAGATGTTTGCTCCTTTTGAGCGCAGCAATCTTGGCTTACCCTATGGCTGTCTCATTAACCGACTTTTAGCCAAGTTGAAGGTCCCTGCTTTTGATGAGGACGATTTTGCTTCTCCTTCCCGTCCGTTTACCAAAAAGACAGTCTCCCAGAGTCAGTCTCACATTAGGGGGGTTTCTTCTGGTTCAGGTCTATCTGGTGCAGGTCCCAGTACTGCTGCGGCCATGGCAGAGGAGGCCGAGTATGATGCTGCTGTTGGTGGAGATCTTGGTGAGGGGGAGCAGCACCCGCCAGTTCGTACAATTCGTGGTCAGCTTCAGTCCCTCGAGCGCTCTGTTGGTTCCCGTTTTGACCATCTCGAGGCGCGGATGGATATCTTTGAGGCCAGACTCACCGATCTTGAGACCACTACCGATGCTCGTTTCAGTGCCTTGGAGGCTTCTTCCCAGCGGATTGAGGATTCTGTGGCACAATCTTCTTCCCAGTTGGCTCAGATCTTGTCCTTGCTACAGATGTCGTCTCCTCCTCCGGCTTCGTGATCTTTGCTCTGTGGTATTTTGTTCTGTTTCTCTTTCTTTTGTTCCCTCCCGGACAAAAAGGGGGAGTGAGTACTACTGCTGTTTTGATGTTTTTGGTACTGCTGTTTTGGATGTTTTTGGGTACTGCTGTTTTGGATGATTTTGTTTTTGGTACAGTCTATGTTGAAATAGGATTGTTGTTCACAAGCATGGATTTGGATCGTTTTTGGTGATGTTTTTGTTGGAGTTATGTTGAAACCAACATTGTTTTTAGTTAGAAACAAACATTGTTTTTCGTTATGTTGAAACCAACATTGTTTTTAGACTAGGTTGTGAACATTGTTTGAATTCTTTTGTGATTTTGTTAGGATACCTGTTTTAGAATGGTTTTGTCCGGGATTTGACAAAGGGGGAGATTGTTAGGACCCTTTGTTGTCAAAATCCATGGATCAAAACCAAGGTTATTCAGGTTTCAGTTTTCCAGTTGTTCAAATTTTGGTCTCCCCGCTCGAGCGGGGAAAGTTACGCTCGAGCGGGTATTGGCAGCTCTCAGCATCTCTGCAGTCGCCTGACAAAGTACTGGATAGTGTGATTTGCCGCTCGAGCGGCAACACCGACGCTCGAGCGTGGAGCCTGTATGAAATCACAGAATTTGAAGTCTCCGCTCGAGCGGGGAAAGGGACGCTCGAGCGGACCGCGCGATCCCAGATTTTATAAATTCGCTGATTGGGTCTGTTTTAGATTTACTTTTTCTAGATCTTATTCAAGGGTTCTAGGGTTTGGTTAAGAGGTTTTATTCTGGGTTGTTTGGTGAGTTTTTTCCTTGATATTTTGAGAAGAGTTCTTCACTCATGATCTAAAATACATACATCAAGGAGTTGGTAACTTTGATTTCAAGAGAGAGAGTTCTTCGGTGGATTCCGAAGATTAAAGCGTAGATTCCAAAAGGCGTTTGATTCTACGCAGTCGTTAATTCGACAAGAGAAGTTGTGGTGTGGAATCAACTTCAGGATCAATTTCGTGACGAAGGCGTGGTGAAAGAGTTACAGAAGATTCAGAGACAAATTGACTGGGTTGGGTAATTTGTATGGTATCTTTGTAATCTTTTTGTTCTTCAGTAGTGGATTGAAAGTGGCGGTTCGCCCGTGATTTTTGATTACAATTGAAGGCTCTTCAATTGTGGTTTTTTCCACGTAAAAAATCGTTTGTGTCTATTTATTGTTTATTCTCAAAAACAAACAAACTAAAATCACTCTCGTAAGTATTTGATGATTTTAGGTTGAGTGTTTTGATTTATTGGGATTTGGAATAAGTTAATCTTGATCTAATCACAAATCACGTAGAATTTTCACACAGGTTAACGTTAAATTTAAATACTCAAGAGAAAAAATAAAAATGATAATATCCATAAAAAAAGAAGTATGCAAGAATATAACGAAGGTCATTTCACACACTATGAGTTGGGAGAGTGGTTCTCCTAGTCAGCCGACCATACTCCAAATTAAAGAATTGCTAGTCTAATATGCGTTGGTTGGTCCGTCTTATCCATTCAACAATGAATAAGATAAAAAGAGATTCTAACAGTTAAAAATATTCACACGAGGAAAAACAACTCGGAGCGGTTATTGAAAAGAAAAAAAACAATAAAGAGTGGTTATTGAAAAGAAAAAAACAATAATGGATAGATAAAAACAAATTGAACAAAAAAAATTAAAAGAAAAAAGAAAAAAACAAAACAATAAAGTTTAACATGCATGCACACAAAAAATAAAGTTTCAATAATAATATAGGCTTATTACAATCATATTTATTTATAAGCAGAGTCATGCGGAAGGAAAATCACGTAAAAGCACAAGGGAGTTTGAAAATTTTGGTCTGAGTCGCTTTCAATAAATAGCGATAGTAAAAATTTCAACATAATTACGAAAAAAACAAAGGTTAGACAGTGACTTACATAATAATCTTTATATTAAAACATTTATATGCACAGTAAAATTTTTATTAAAATATTTATATGTATAGTAAAATCTCTTTACATAACATCTATAACAGATCTCTCTCTTTTATAATTTTTGTAATTGTTGTAGGGATTTTAAATACACTATAATAAAAATAACCTACTACCTCATGTGGGTATATCAATTTTGTAAAAAGAAGACAACTTATCAAATTTGTCAAAAGATGACAACCTACCAATATCATATTTGTCAAAGGAATACAACCAATCAATATCCACTACTACAAAAATAAAAAAAAAAGATCACACTTTTTTTGTGTAATGTATGTTATTTAATCACATTTTAAGTTTTATTAAAGTGCAATCTTTGGGAGTGTGATTAAAAGGAGTCATTTTTAAATCACGCATTTTAAGTGTGATTAATAACATTTAGATCACACATTTTAATTGTTATTAAAAATATTTAGATCACATTTTTTAAGTGTGATTAATAACATTTAGATCACACATTTTAAGTGTGATTAATAACATTTAGATCACATCTTTTAAGTGAGATTAATAATTAATAAAACTTGTGATAATAAACATTTAGATCACAGATTTCAAGTGTGATTAATATATAATAAAACCTGTGATTAATAATGAGATAAGATCACACGTTATATGCATTTTTCATCACAGTTAATGCGTGTGATAAAAAAATGGTTCGACATATTTGAAGAATAATCAATATTATTTTTGTATGTGCATTTGAAGAATGTAATACACACTATACATTATACTTTGAATCACAATCACATATTAAATGTAATAACGTCATAGATTTCATAAATGAATGTTAAATATATTCAAAAGTATATACAAAAGAATTACCATCAAAAGAAACAACCAGTTTCAGGTTAATATGTGAAACAACCAACTTCAGGTTAATATATTCAAAAGAAACAACCAGTTTTAGGTTAAAAACTCTGATTACCATCAAAATCTCTTTACAAAGCAAATAAAATAAGCAAAATAGAATGAAGAATAAGGAACAAAAAACCAAAGATGTGATCCAAAATACAAAGGGCAAGATCAAACTATCTCAAGAAGCATCTAGAGATCCTAATGGAACTCAAGCTAGCAGATCAAAGGAGCCATGAATACAGACATCATTATGAAGACTAAGATATTGTAGCTCGACTTTTCGTGCCTTCTTTTGGAAGACGAAGAAGCCCTACAGTATTGGACTTCCACGGTTTGGAATCCGATCTCACTTCCGGCAAATTTTTTGGAAAATCGATTTTGAATCAAATTGGCAAAAATCGACTGTTTTTTCCAGATACAGAGTCGCCACCCAAATATTTTTTGAAAAATTTAGGAACTATGACTCGTGCCACAGGACACGTGTCCATCATCACCAAGATTGTCTCTACTCGGGAACTTGGGTATGAGAGGGGAATGTCATGAATTGAGCAGCCCCGCTCGCCCAATCAAAGATCAGTGTTTACTAATCATTATATGAATCTTATGTACATTATATACTCTTATTCCGGTTTATTAGGCTAGCATTACTATGTGATGCGCACACACAAGTATAGACTAAATTTGCAAGAATTGGAACACTTGATTCATGTTTGTTTTGCAAAATTGTTTCGAATATGTACCACTTGAAAAAGTGATTGCATATAAACATTACTCAAATTATTCCAATTCAAGCAATTAGCCTTCATCCACAAACATTCAAGTAGTTTATCATTTAAGCACTTAGTCTCATGGCAAGCATGTTAGATATGACAACAATCACACACATGCGATTATGCTAAAGCGAGTAAAGGCTCACCTAGTACTCCAAGCCAAAAGGATAAATGAGTTAGAAAAATGCATGATTCCTAACTATGTAATATGAGTAATGCAACACATGAAATATGCAATTACTAGGCTCGGCTACTAATATAGCATATGAATCAATTTGATAACATGCGGTCTAAGCACATATTCAAAGAAATATTTAGACTAACAATGCAAGTTAGAATGATGGACCGAGCCTCTGTGCATGCAATACAAATGGATGTGGACATGAAGTATGCTAAACAAAGCATGATGCCCCTAAACTAACCATCATAAGTAGTTTAAATAAAAAGAAGAAAGACGTGGGGTTGGAAGACATACACATTATTACAAGTTTGCACTCTCATGAAGGAAAGTCCGAATGAACTAACTAACTAGCTAACTAATTAAAGCTAAGCTAATTAATTAACTATTACAAAACAAATGAATAAACAGTTAAACTACTTAACTAATTATTACAAACCGAATTAATTAACTAGTCCAGTTAACTAAAATAATTACAGGACGAAATCAAATAACTAGTTAACTAACTAATTAATTACAATGCTTTACAAAATTAACTAGTTACAACTAATTAATTACAACAAATATCTAAGCTAGATATTTAAACTAAATAGGCTCGATATGAGAGGAATGCTCATGCATGTGCTCGGTTTCCACCCGAAAAGGCCATTGTTTTGCTTCTAGAAGGTCTGTGTTGCACAGTAGGACACTTACACTTTTGTTTACCTCCAGAATAGCTTTACTTTGCTCAAAAAAAACATTGTTGAATTTTGCATTGGTGGCCGGCCGGCCAGGAGTAAAGGCTTGCCGGCCACCAATGATGGCCTGCTGGCTGTGGAAAGTGGCCTACCAGCCATGGAAAGTGGCTTGTCGGCTGTGGAAAGTGGCCTACCGGCCACTGCCACAGGGTTCATCTTGCTGCAACAAAGAACAAACAGAGTATGCATAGGGTATTCGCAAGGGTTGTCTGTATAACTCACCCCTCCTTATCATGAACAGATCAAAGAAGTAGTATGCTTGGTTCACAAACCACCAACTCAAGCAATTTCAATGCATGATGGCTTATGAACTAAAGTATGCAAGTTCAATAAATGTAACAAAACAAGACACAAACCTCTTCCCTTTCATGAATTGATCAAGGGAAGTGGTGACCTTGGAAACTTGAACCATTTCATCACTAATGAGTATGAAATGCCTCAAGCTTCCATATGTTCAATTAACGTCCGGTTGAGCACAAAACCAAATTCTTATCTTACATCATTTTAGTCATATTTTAATTACCTCATTTTAATTACCAACCATCATTTAATTCATTGAGTCCAAAGGGTGAATTTAAGTCCTCTAATGGAAAGAGGGCCCAGACCAAGTGTTGGTTTAGGCATGAAAGAGACATCATACCGTTGGTAATGAACCCCAAAGGGATTAAACCATTAAGCATGACATCTTAATTTCATGCTTAAACAAACAAGTTGTTTGAAATCAGTTTCAAAGAAAAACAAAAGCCAAGAAAGGAGGGAGGTTGCAGAGGTGATTAAGAGTGATCACAAGTATAGAAAGCCATAAATAAATGCAATCAACTCAAATAAGATGGTATCTAAGGCCTAGAGCACCAAACTCATGAGGACAATTACACTATAAGCATGCAAAACAAAGCTTAAATGCAACTATCAACCAAAAACAGTACTAAAACAATCTAAAAATAGTCCTAAAACATGCTGGAATTAAGACAAAAATGGTTAGATTGATAAGCTAAAATATAGCACAAGCTAGGCTAGTAAGCAAAATACAAGGTGGGGAGGTTAACCACTTCAAATTTAGACTTCAAAACATGATTTTAGCCACTGAAATAACTTTGAAAATCAGTGTTTAAAAGCTCAAAAAATGATAGTGTAAAGGTGGGAAACACAAGGACAAAGGCCTTTAAAGCAAGGTGTAAAGAAGGGTGAACCACCCCTCAACCTTTATTGGCCTTAAAACCGAAGCTTGAGCCTAAAAATACAAATTTTTTATAGCCCAAAAATAGTTGGAAAACAGCAAGAAAAAGAATAAATAAAGCTAGTAAAGAGACAAGGCTTTTTACTTTTGAAGAGGAAAACCAATTCCAAGCAATAAAACCAAGCAAACACACCCTCAGGAGCTCCAACAAAGCTCAAAGACACCTTAGCTCAAATATGGAGAGGTTTGGTTAAGAGTGTATAGGCAAAGGTTAATGATATGTAGGCTAAAGTGTAGAGATTTACTAGAGAGAGAGAATTGTAAAATGAGGAAAAATTTTGCTCCAAAATTTTTCTAACCTTAAAACATGAAAGGGAGGCCCTTTATATATAGAAAACATGAATTTCCCTCAAGAACTTCCAGCCAAACACGTGGGAGCAGATACAAGCATCTGTGCAAACAGCTGGCACAACTGTCACAAAATATTTGCAAAAGACATTGGTAGCCGGCATGCCACATTAGTGGCCGGTAACCAAGAGTGATGGCCGACAGCCCAAAAAGGTGGCCGACAGACCATCAAGGGTTGCAGGCTTGAAAATCTTTGGGTTTGGTCCAAAATAGGACAACAGGGGTGAAAGGTTTGAAAGGCTCAAAGTCGTGGCATTCCGCTGAGCACTTCGAGCACTTGAGAAGCATATAGACTCATCATTGGGTATGCAAGCGATGACATCCAAGTCATAAGGGCCGTCAAAATGGGTGTCTATAGTTGCCCCTCTTTGACAGAACTCGGAGTCATGAAATGACATGAGTAAATGTCAAAGCCCGAAGACGACCCATTTTGACAAGGTCGTAAGACTTGGACAAACAATCAAGAAAAAAATAAATGGTTGTGCCCACAGGCTGCCTACGTAATCCCTTTGTAAGAAATCAAACTAACGTAGTTCTAGGGCAAGATGTAAATGATATGCACAATGACTTTGAAAGATGGACTCACACGCTTCGCGAAGCCGTCTATTTTAAAAACTTATGATCATGCAAGATGATGCAATAAGTAATAACAAATGCAATAAGCAAGATAATGAGATAACAACATATGAATGAGCAGTTTCAAGCTTAAAACAAAAACAGGCTTCATGAAAAAAGAAGATATAAAACACACATTGACCATGCCAAAACAAGAGATAAGGAAAGAAGATATTAATTGAAAGCATGTTCTATGTAAGAAACAAAAGCATATTCTATGCATGAAATAAAAGCATATTCTATGCGAAATACTTGACAGCGTGTTCTACACAAGAAACATAACTGATGCAAGACACGCATGCAATATGCATATGTGAAATTTATATCCTAAGAGCAAATCTATGCAAAATTGACAGCATGTTCTATGCATGAATTATAAACGATGCATAGCACGCATGCAACATATGTATATGTGAAATGCATATTCTATGCAATGAAAGAGAGCAAACGCATAAAACGAATAAAAACGACATTCGGTGGCGCCTTCCGATTTATTTCTCGGAGGAATTGCAATACATTCAAAAGGATACACCTCGTTCATGTTGACAAATGATGAACATCGTGCGCCAAAACACAATTTTGAGCTTCCTTAGAAACAATCTAGACGCAACAATGAACCTTTCCTACACTTCTTGGGAAACAAAGACACAAAATAGCATTAGAACACAGAGGAGGGCCACCGACCACTCGCCGGCCACAAGGAGAGGCTGCCAGCTACCTGCCGGCCATCAGAAAGCCTTGCCGGCCATCTACCGGCCACTGATGGCAGATTCGGGGCATTTTAGACATTTTGCCTCGGGTTTTTAAATACACATCACAAGGGTTCATTTCCTCAAAACCCTAGGTCCGAAATTGCTCTCCCTCTCTCTCTAGGCACTTTCTCTCTCTAGATCCGAGCTTTACACGCGTTTTGCAACGCCTTACGCACACTTTATTCTTTAAACCCTCTTGATTTTCTTCCTTTTGAACTGATCAAAATTTGTTTTCGACGCTTTTTCCTTCATTTTCACCCCTCTAGGCTTGTTCCTCTTGAGTTTCACTCGGGTTTCATGAACTTTCCTGACTTTGACTTTTTCTCCAATTTTCTCTCTCCTAGGGTTGACTTTTTCCAAGTTTACCCTCTTTCTTCTATTTTCTTCACTTTTCACTTACTGTTCACCCATTTTCTTGATGGCGGATGATATTCCACATGACGGGGGCCCTCCAAAGGTTCCCCTCATATTCTCACCCATTGTCGAGGTAGAGGAGCCAGTGGTTGCCGAGGCTGGCAAGGCGGCTGAGGGCATTGAGGCTGACCTCGAAGTGGAGTTTGAGCCTGAGCTTGAGCCGAAGCCGCTACCATTGAGGGTACGACCTTTTAATCCGGTGAGATATCATCCTTGCATGCATATCTTGCCATCCTGGAGGCATTAGGCGCTTCGGCGACTTTGCTTGCGGTGTACTAGAAGACCTCTTGTTGAGGGAGCCGGCTTCCCATCTTTTATTCAGCGCCACTAAGGTATGAACTCTGTTTCATATATTCCTGCCTTTCTTTAAACTGTATTTCTTGCACTGTCTTTCATCTAACTGTACTTTCATCATTGCCTTTTCTGATCACCTGTTCTTTGCCACAGGGAGAGTCACGTGCCTATAGGGGGTACGAAGCTACGACTGCGAGAGATTGGTATCCTTGCAGGAGTTCGTGACATTGTTGACGAGATCGGCTTTGGCCTTTCCTGCTCCGGCCTGACACGGGTCATTGCGAGCCGTTCTCTTCTAGGCGCGCTTGTAGAGAGGTGGTAGGACACCACTAACTCCTTCCATTTTTCCACTACCGGGGAGATGACGATGATTCCCTACGACTTTGCTATGATCACTGGCTTAGGAGTAGGGGGTGATCTGATCCCTTTCGACATAGACATGGAGGAGTGGGAGGCCGCTTAGATGAGCTGTTAGGAGCATGTCCACCCTTGTACTGACCAGCTATGGTCAGATATAGTTGGTTCGCTAAGCAGTTTCGAGGGAGCGAGCCAGAGACATTAGAGGAGATAGAGCAGTATGCCAGAGGCTTCCAGATGTTTATCCTCGGTACCACCTTGTTTTCAAACAGGTGGAACACCATGGGCTTATATCTATTGAGCGCCCCTGGGGACCCTTCCCCGGGTACACTTCTATGACTGGGGTGGAGCTGGCCTCGCCACCTTGTTCGACTATATGAGCTCTACCTCCTACATGAGGGGAGAGCTGATTGGAGGTTACTGGCGAGCCTGGAAGTTATGCATTTCAGTTCTCTCTTTGTACTTTACATTTTCTGCTTTATATCTGTTCACCACCTATGCTTTCTACTTTGCACTTTTTGCATCTGTTCATACATTGTTGATCACATATCACTGCACTTTCTTTGTAGCTATGAGTTTATGCTTATTTTCCAGCTCTTGCCCCAGAGACCATGGAGGAGCTCCCCCCGATGGTCCCTTACTCGAGGCAGTATGATTGCAGGTGTCAGCGTTGGAGCCGCGAGTCTTTCGCATTCTTTGGCCACTACTTTGATACTGTGACCACCCACGAGGTAACCTAAAACACAGTCATTTTGCTTTACAACTGTTCTGATTCACACTTTAGCAATTGTCAGTAACTAACAATCTGTACGCTCTTTATTTGCAGATCATATGACAGCCCTGGGCCATGATGCCTGCTGGGGTGTGAGATCAGTATGCCGGGGCTTGGGCCTTGTCGCGCTTCAGCATTCTGTTGGAGGGCCCAGTCTGCCGGGCCTGGTTCTTGAGTGGCCGTTCGTCAGCTAGACTGTGGGCTTGCCAGATCCAATCATTTCAATGCCATCTCCGGAGTCCATGAGGACAGCGGACGGCCTATCCGTTGATGCAGTCACTCAGTTCATGGTGGGCTTGGATGCTGATTACTTTAGGGGTGAGGGCGACTACGCGACCTTTATCTAGACCCATCTCATGTCACCTCTGACGAGTGCTCCCGGAGGCAAGGGGGCAAGCAATCCTGCAGTGAGAGAGGCGACTAGGGTGACCAGGGCCTGTGCTAGAGGGGCTCCCCCTGCGGAGCACAGCACCCGTTGGCCAGAGCTTTCCACCGCGCTTACATGTTGGCGGCATATTGGGGTTGCTTATCAGATCCCGATTAAGCCTACTGAGGCTGGACACGAGCTTGTTAGAGTCCGGGGTTGGTCTCAGGTATGGACCATACTTTACGATTTGCACCCTGCAATTCATTTTAGATATGTTTATTGCAGACACTAATCATCCAAATGCATTTGCAGGAATCCATAGAGTACACGGGGAGCGCTCTCGAGCTGATAGCCTCCTTGATAGACATGGTACAGAGGAAGGAGAAGCTGCTCAGTCTCCACGGTATCCAGGTAATTTCTTTCAGTTTGCACTTCATGCTATCATCTTTCCACTGATACACTGATATTTCAACTGTAGTCTTCCCTAAACTGCACCGATACACTGCATTGGCATACTACACTCACATACTGTACTCATACTGTATCTAATTTCTGCATACCACTTATTTTGCACATTATGCTTGCATCTGAAACACACATTGTAACTGATATTCTACATTTTCTGCTTTATATGTATTCAACACCTATGCTTTCTACTTTGCACTTTTTGTATCTGTTCATACATTGTTGATCACATATCACTGCACTTTCCTTGCAGCTGTGGGTTTATACTTATTTTCCAGCTCTTGCCCCAGAGACCATGGGGGAGCTCTCCCCCTGATGGTCCCTTACTCGAGACGGTATGATTGTAGGTGTCAAGGTTGGAGCCGCGAGTCTTTCGCATTCTTTCACCACTACTTTGACACTGTGGCCGCCCACGAGGTAACCTAAAAGACAGTCATTTTGCTTTACAACTATTCTGATTCACACTTTAGCAACTGTCAGCAACTAACAATCTATACGCTCTCTATTTGCAGATCATATGGCAACCCTGGGCCATGATGCCCGCTGGGGTGCGAGATCAGTATGTCGGGGCTTGGGCCACGTCGCGCTTTCGCATTCTGTTGGAGGGCCCAGTCTGCCGGGCCTGGTTCTTGAGTGGTGGTTCGTTAACCAAACCGTGGGCTTGCTAGATCCGATCGTTTCAATGCCATCTCCGGAGTCCATGAGGATAGCAGACAACCTATCCATTGAAGCAGTCATTCAGTTCATGGTGGGCTTGGATGCTAATTACTTTAGGGGTGAGAGGGACTACGCGACCTTTATCCAAACCCACCTCATGCCACCTCTGATAGGTGCTCTTGGAGGTGAAGGGGCAAGTGCTCCTGCAGCGAGAGAGGCGACTAGGGCAACCAGGGCCTGTGCCAGAGGGGCTCCTCCTGCGAAGCAGAGCACCCGTTGGCCAGAGCTTTCCACCACGCTTACATGCTGAAGGCATATTGGGGCTGCTTATCAGATTTCGATTAAGCCTGCCGAGGCTGGACATGAGCTTGTCAGAGTCCGGGGTTGGTCTCAGGTATGGACCATACTTTACGATTTGCACCCTGCATTTCATTTCAGATATGTTTATTGCAGACACTGATCATCCAAATGCATTTGCAGACATCCATAGAGTACACGGGAAGCGCTCTCGAGCTGATAGCCTCCTTGATGGGCATGGTACAGAGGAGGGAGACGCTACTTAGTCTCCACGGTATCCAGGTAATTTCTTTCAGTTTGAATTTCATGCTATCATCTTTCTACTAATACACTGGCATTTCAACTGTAGTCTTTCCCAAACTTCACCGATACACTGCATTGGCACACGTACTCACCCACTATACTTATACTGGTATCTAATTTCTGCATACCACTTTTTCTGCACACTATGCTTGCATCTGAAACACACATTGTAACTGATATTTTGACAATTGTCTTTTTCAGATCCCATCTATATCGATGGCTCCAGCGGCGGCAGTACCTCCTCCAGTAGCAGAGAGGAGAAATAAGATAGGGGCACCCGAGGCCAGAGGAGCCCTTCAGAGCCCATCTTGAATGATAACGATGCTGAGACTAGTGGCTCGAAGGAGGCAGCGAATTGGCATTCTGAGTCATCCGAGAGTGGAAACGACGATACTAGCTCGGGTTCCGAGTGAGGAGGTGACGATGCTGAGGAGGGTTTTGAGGCAGAGAGCGAAGACGATACTGACTCGGGTTTTGGCTCAGAGATTGATTCAGACAGCGGCGCTAGTGGAGATAGTGCCTCTGAGTCCTCCCCTCCGAGGAAGAGGATGAAAAGGGCCTCTCGGGCCTGAGGCGACTGGCGTTGATTTTTGATTTTTTGCTTAGTTTCTTTTTGTTTGGTAGCATTAGCACATGTATAACTTCATATAGGTTTATTTTGCTTTGAAACTTGTACTTCTCTTTTGTAAAAACCATGATCGGAATAAAACCTCGCAGTTTTTTATAAAAAGTGTTGCCATTTTTGCATCATTAGCACCATATTTACATGAAATGGACATGGAATCGAATTGGCCAAGAGAGCCTGATTGAAACAAAGTTCTTAATCAAGTAATGAACCGACCAACAAACGAAATACAAAATACAAAATACAACTCGATAAGCAAAACAAAAACAACTTAAATACAAATAAAAAACTTGCTAAAACCAAAAAGATTCAAAACAAGACCTTGAAACACTTAAAGATCAAGACAAAACATATGTTTCCAGCACACAGGTGGACAGCAGGCTTGAGAAAAAGGCTGCCAGCCAGAGATAGAGCTTGCCAGCCATAAGAGGTGGCCAAAGTAGCCTGCCGGCCTCCAATGTGGCCTGCCGGCCTCCTGCCGGCCACAAATGTGAGAATTACCAGATTGTTGACAGCTGGCTTCCACTTACAGCCTTATCTTCTACAAAAGGTTCAGCTTCGTGATTTCTCTCACGAACTTCATTTCAGTTTCAATTTCTTCCACAAATGGAGCCATTTTTTGCCAAAAAGCTCTCAGATTGGATAACGACTTTAGGCAGCACGGAAAAGGTAAATTTCTGGGATTTCAGCATAAATGCACTTTTTTCGTTGAGCCGAACTCCACTTTGTTTTCCATTCCATCATGTTGCAGCTTGATGCTGGGACCCAATTACACACGTCTTTAGCTTCGGGGGGTAAGAAATATGCCCGACAATTGAAGAATTTCAAACACTAATGGAATCCTGACGCGATGAGATGACTTATGAAAAGCCACATTGTATTTCTTTAACAAGTCTATCACCTTTTTTTTGAAGTGGGAGCCATTATCTGATATGATCTCGTTCGGGACTCTATATCAGCAAATGTTATTGTTTCTGTTGAACTTGGCCACATGTGATGCTTTCAACACTGCAAATGACTGAGCTTCCATCCACTTTGTAAAGTAATCAATTGCCACCAAGATGTATTCATGCCCATTCGACCCTTTTGGCATGATTGCACCGATGACATCGATTTCCCAGACTGAGAAAGGCCATGACGAAGTCATGTTTTACAGTTTTGATGATGGGATATTCATGCGATTAGCATGAATTTGGCATTTGTGGCATCGCTGAAACCTATACTTGGACGCTCCGTCAAAGTACATTGTCCAAGTCTTCTCCTCTACTTGCAGACTGGCTTCATCTGGGAACAAGTATTCCATCGCTTCATCTCCTTCTACTGGGTGGTCTACCAGGAACTCTGCTACACCTCTTCCCTTGACTGACTTGCGGATGACATATTTGAGATCAAATTCGGAGAGGAGAAGCAACCAACGGGCTAGCCTACCTGTAAGCGTTGGTTTCTTAAAGAGATATTTGATGGGATCTAATCTCGAAATCAGGATTACAGAGTGAGCTAACAAGTAATGCCTCAACTTCCTGGTAGCTCATACCAAGGCTAGGGAAGCTTTCTCTAACGGAGTGTAGCGAGTCTCATAATCCAACATTTTCTTGCTCAAATAGTAGATGACTTTCTCCACCCTATCTTCAGATTCCTGAGCGAGCATGCATCCCATAGTCGTGTCTGTCACCAGCAGGTACAGAATCAAAGGCTTCCCCAGCTCTGGCGGCGATAACACATGCGGATTCTGAAGGTACTGCTTAATCTGCTCAAAGGCGAATTGACACCGATTATCCCATTGTAATTTCTTTCCTTTCTTCAGGAGACCAAATGGTGGTTCACAAGTCAAGGTTAATTTGGAGATAAACCGTCTTATGAATTGCACTTTACCCAGAAAGCTTCGCACCTCCTTTTCAGTTCTCGATGGTGGCATTTCTAGGATGGCCTTGATTTTGGAAGGATCTATCTCGATGCCCCTTTGTGTGATCAAAAAGCCCAGCATTTTCCCTACTGTTACACCGAAAGTACATTTCTGTACATTACGCCGAAAGTACATTCAACCTCAGTCTGTATTCTCTGATCCATTGAAAGAATTTCTTCAAGGCAGTGTAGTGGTCCTCTCTTTTAGACTTGACAATCATGTCATCCACGTACACCTCAGCCTCTTTGTGGATCATATCGTGCAGAATAGTGGTTACAGTTCCCTGATAGGTAGCCCTGGTATTCTTCAGCCCAAACGGCATAACCCAATAGTAGTAGGTACCCCACAATGTAATGAATGCAGTTTGCTCTCTATCCTCAGGTGCCATCAGAATCTGATTGTACCCGAAAAACCCATCCATGAAGGATAGCAATGCATAGCCTGCAGTGAAATCCACTAACTCGTCAATGTGCGGCAGAGAAAAGTTGTCCTTCAGATTGGCTTTATTCAAATCCCGGAACTCTACACACACCCAGATTCTACTATCATTTTTAGGCACTAGGACGATGTTGGCCAACCAAGTCGGATATTCAGATACCAACAAGAAACCTGCCTTGATCTGCTTAGTGACCTCCTTTTTGATTTTTAGTGCCCAATCTGGATAGATTCTTTGCAACTTCTGCTTGACAGGTCGGGCCTCAGGGTTAAGAGGGATTCGATGCTGTACAATCTCAAGATCGATTCCAGGCATGTCTTCGTAAGATGACGCGAAAACATCTTTGAAATCTTTTAATAAAGCGACTAAGCGCTCGCACTCCTCTGAAGACCACATGGACCCGATCTGGACCAGACGCAGATCCTTCTCAGTACCCACATTAATAGCAATGATTTCATCAGCGCAGGGTTCTACAAACCCCTCATCCTCTTGATTAATCAAGTTTTTCAAAACCAGAAGAATTCCTTCCTCTTCGTTTTCATTAAAATTCTGAAAATCTTGGTCAATACAATAAACAAGCAGCACAGAGAAATACTCAAAATCGACAGTGTTCTCATTCATAAGGTCCAGCTCTTCGGTTACAATCGACTCAAAAGAAAAAGAAAAAGAGGACCTGGACAAGACCTTGGCTTTCGGGTTATCACCCCCAGGAATACTAGACTCAGACTCAAAAGAACCTGAATCTGATTCCCACTCCACAGACTCTGTGGAATCAGATTCTAGCTCATCACCTAACTCAAAACTAGACAGGTAGCCTTCCTCCAGCTGCAAGATAAGAGATAGTGCCTCCGATGCATCCAAAATGCTACTGGATGGGTTCACACCCGGTTGTTCCCCGATCATGGAGATGGTAAGGTTATCCCCCAAGTTCTCTAAGTCAGCCGGAGGATCTGTAAGGTGACATGCCAATGCTGCTCCTATTTCAATCTCGCTATTGTCTAAGTCATTTTCCATGCTCTGTTCAGCTTCGGTACTTGGCTTAGCTTTTTCCTTGGCATTACTATCTTGCAACTGTAGGTCGAAGAAGATTTCAAATCCAGGAACACGCTGCTTTGTAGAATTCATCCAGGGCTTAGGAAAGCTGCAAAATGGGAAATCTTCTCCCTCTGGAACGAAGCGGCCATTTAGTGTTCCCTGGATTGGCCTGTGGATAAGCTCATAGTGTTTCCCGGCTTGCTTGGCTCTGGCTCTGATTTCTTCTCCTTTCCTGCTCCAGTCCTCTTTGGTGGGTACATATCCCAGACCAAAGGCATGTGGATTATGCGGCACATCACCAATGTTGTGACACCTTTCCGGCCACTTCTTCCAAGTCCCATTCTTGGCACATTCTGCAGTTTGTTCATGAAATAGATAGACTGGGCGTTGACATACATGCCCTCGTCTGCGGCCAAAATGGTCTGCACTACCCGAGCCTCAGCCAGAGTGAACCCTGAGAGGAATACATCCTCCTCACCATGAGCGATCTCCAGTACTGGTGTAGTTACCTCTAGCAGCGGGTGAATGGATGAATTCCCGAAAACAATCCCTACTCCTTCCCGTGAGGGTACTTCAACATTTGGTGGAGGGTAGAGGAGACTACTTTCACATTATGTAACCAGGGCCGCCCTAATAGTAAATTGAAGGTGGTTGGCACATCCAGGACATGAAACTCGACATCTTGCTGAGTTGGGCCCATCTAGACTCTGATTTGCACAGTGCCTATGGCCTCCTTACTTGTATTATCATATGCCCGAATTACTTGGGCTGTGGGAACAAAGTCCATTGGTTTAAGACTAATTACATAGGCTGTGCGAGAAGGAGAGAAATTGATGGCCGAACTGGTGTCTATCAACACCACCGACACCCATTTCTTCCTACACTCAATAGATATGTACAAGGGTTCGTTGTGAGCTCAGCCTTCTGGCGGCAGTTCTTTGTTAGAAAAGGTTAGGGTTGGCCTGGCACCACTTGGGAAAACTAATCCCATAAGCTGTTCAGGGGTAGTGTCAATGGACAATTTAGCTTTGTCTATTGCTAATAGTACTGCCTGTAGATGCACCCGGAAGGCCATAAGAAGACCCCAGATTAAGATGTTAGCTTAGATTTTCTTCAATTGCTTCAACACTACTTCTTTTTCCAACTGCTTCTCTTTCTGTTTCTCAACCTCTCTGTCTTTCCTAAATGTCTCAGCTTGCTCTAAGTGCAGTGGATTGAAATACCGCTTACTTCTTGTCATGTGATCTATCTCCTTTGCGTACTAAGTGTTGTCTGGAAGGCTCTCACCCCAATCTTTGTCTGTGTGGGCCAAATGTAGATCATCATCCTCTCAGCGTAAACCTTCGGCAGCCAACAAACAGTTGTCTGGCTCTGTTCTGATCACTTTCGCATCACAAGTATCCCCCGCATAGTGTTGGGCCAGTACTACTTTCTGGTTGTCCTCAACCCTTTCTTGTGCAAATTGCTTTAGCGCATCTTCATGTTCTGTGTCCACAATACTCACAGTACCCTGTTCCTGAGCTAAATTTTCCACGCCGATGTTCTCCGGCAGTTTCCCATTTTCATCGACTGTTCCGGCCATTATAGCAATTCCTGCATTCTTTTCCTCCGGTTTTGTTTCAGTTCCTTTCTTCCTGTCCGATTCATCACTTAACCACCCAAAGTTGTTCGTTGATCCATTCAAATCGAACTAGTCAATTTGCATATCCCATTGATCTTGTTCGTCAAAGAATTACAGGTTACAGGTTGTCTAAGTCCTCCTCAAGTTTCGCCAAATCATCCAAACCTTGGCTCGAGCCATCCTCCCTAACCACGTCGACCTCCACTACAGTTGACAATACCAACTCCAGCTTGATTTGATCAATCGGCATAATGTAGCAACTTGGAGCGTACACCCTCTTAGGCAAGTCCTCAGAGCTCTCAGGCAACAGACTCACGCTTTCCTCTAAGATCGACCTCCCTTGTACTGCAATTGTCACCACCACAGGCTTAGGTTGAAGTGCGAACGTGTCCATCATGCACAAATCTATGCTTTCTGGAATGAACACCGTCGATCTGGGTAGGTGGGAATGGGTAATATATATGCTGGGATCGTAGGGGATGGCCAATGTATGGATTAGGTTTAGATTTTAAAGTGAGAGAACCTGATTGTAGGCCGAGAAAGGATTTGTAGTTACATTTGATTTCTGGGGTGGTTCGATCACCTTATTGTCAATGAGGTCTTGGATCTCATGACATAGTCGGAAGCATTGGTCGGTATCAGGACCAAGCTGTTGGTGGAATGCACAGTATTTTGTTGGGTTGTGTTTAGGTGTAAGAGGATCAAGTAGTGGGCAAGGCTCTAATGGTTTGAGGTGACCTTTTTTGACCAACACCTTCATGGCTTGAGATAGGGTCATGTAGAGTTGGGTAAAGGTCCTCTAGGATCAGGTAGAGTTGGCTAAAGTTTATGGAGCTGTGTTGGCAAAAGGATTGGCAGTTTTGGTTATGGTAGTGACAACGCTCATATCTAATGGCCTCGTAGCTGTGCTATCACTGGTGGTAGCATTGAAACTGCGCACAAAAGGCCTTTTTGCCTGCTCTTTCTCATCAGTAATCAGCCCTTGTTTTATGCGTCTTCGATTTGAACCCCCCATCTCATGGAGCTCGATGAACGTCAACAGAGGTAGGACGATCAATTTTTACAACAACTTCCTGTGCAGATTTCAGACTACATCTTTCTCGGAAGGCCTTGTGGTCATTATTGAAGCTTTAGCCCTCCACCTTGTTACAAATTCTGAGAAGCCCTCCTTCAGCTCCTGGCGCCTTGCCTCGAGATAACGAGTTGTGACATCGATTTACGTGTTATACAAGTACTGAGCAATAAAGGCCTTGGCCATTTTTTCCCAATTCTGCTTAACAACATCTTCCAACTTCGCATACCATATGGCTGCTATTTCCTACATGGTACGACCAAAGAGTGAGAGCTTCTGTAATCTGGTCAGGCCCGTTGGTAGTAGGATGTCTGAAAATAGCCGAAGATGAACCATAGAATCTCCAGAGCCATCGAATCAATCGATGTATGGAATTTTGATCCAATCTAGCAATGTCATTGCAATGTCGATATACCCATCTTCTATGTCGGGGATAGAGTTAACACCCTGTGCTCGTTTGAATAGCTTCTCTAGCTTGTTGACCTTAAACACAGTCGGGGCAATCTCAAACTCAAATAGAGCCTTAGTTTGATACACAGGTGCTTTGGAGGCTTATGGTGGGATCGGCTCTGCCAGATTACTTTGATTTTTAGCATAAGTAGTGGCTCCGGGTGCTAGAATACCCGTAAGAGGTGCATGAGATGCAAACGCTGCTGCTGGTTGTGGTTGTGGTTGTTGTTGTTGCAGCCTGTTTATTACCTTAGCCTGACGGGCTATGACCTCGACTTGACGAACAACATCTTGCTGTAGGGTTTCGACTGTTTGCTGATGATGAATTAATTCCTTTATGTTGACTAGGGGATATTGTGTCATTGGGATTGGCGAGCGATCTCGTATTGGACCAGTTATAGAAGACTGTCTTTGAGCCTGACTAGATGTAGGTGAATTGAGGGGTGACTGCTGTAAAAACTGGATTGGTGAACTCTGTCTGACTCTCCTCCATCTAGTAACTGGTGGGAGCGAAGTACACACGGGTTGTCCCCTAACAAGATCTCTGACTTTGCAAAGCCTTCTGACTCAAGTCCAGTGCACTTGGGAGATATCCAAACTTTCTGAAGCTATGGTTTTATACTACCTAGCAAAAAGAAATAAAGTAAAAAGAAAGCAATAATCAGAAACCGCACAACACCTCAACTCAGATGTTAACAACACATAGGTGTAATCAAAGCTGTAGAACTGCACTCAACACTGAATTCTGCCCCCAAAAATAGATACCCAACTTGCAATTGATACACACATTCCTATATAGTTTCACTGTAAGGCACATACCAGTTAAGTGAGAGCCAAAACACCCCTATGAGGGGGTAAGGTTACCATGTCCTAGTTTGGAACAGTCCTTACGGCATTTCGATATACAACTAGGCCAAATGGTCAAAAGGGTATCTCAGCAAGACTGCCTAATATACCTCTCACACCTAACACCAAGAAGTGAATGGAGGCTCAAATGGTATAGCGGTAGTCCAGATCCAAGGGTTGTGCTTCCATCATGCCAGAACCCGTGATCGGTCAGCCTTTTGGCAAGCTTTTCAAGCAAGCCTCCGGCAAACTGTCTAGGAATAGCAGATGGCAAACACAGTGACTTAAACGCACCAATGCAAATGCAATACAAAGAAACATATAAGTATAGATAAAATTTCATATCATGAAGTTCAAGTCAAGTTCTCTAATTCCCTAGCAGAGTCGTTAGAAACTGGAGCTTGACTTTTCATGCCCTCTTTCGGAAGATGAAGAAGCCCTACAGTATCAGACTCCTGCGGTTCTGAATCTGATCTCACAAGTGCAATGTGAAATAGATAATCACCAAAGAGTCCCAATTTGGCAAATCTTTTGAAAAATTGATTTTGAATCAAATTGGCAAAAATAGATTGCTTTGCCAAATACAGAGTTGCCACCTAAATATTTTTTGAAAAATTTAGGAACCCCATGACTTGTGCCAAAGGCCATGTGTCTGTCATCACTAAAATTGTCTTAGCTCGGGAACTTGGGTACGAGAGGGGAAGGTCATGAATTGAGCACCCCTGCTCGCCCGATCAAAGATTGGCCTCTGCTAATCATGATATGAATCTTATGTACATTATATGCTCTTGTTCCGGTTTATTAGGCTAGCATTACTATGTGATGCACACACAAGTATAGACTAAATTTGCAAGAATTATAACACTTGATTCATGTTTGTTTTGCAAAATTGTTTCGAATATGTACCACTTGAAAAAATGATTGCATATAAACATTACTCAAATTATTCCAATTCAAGAAATCAACCTTCATCCATAGGCATGCAAGCAATTTATCATTTAAGCACTTAGCCTCATGGCAAGCATGCTAGATATGACAATAATCACAAACATGCGATTATGCTAAAGTGAGTAAAGGCTCACCTAGTACTCCAAGCCAAAAAGATAAATGAGTTAGAAAATATGCATGATTCCTAACTATACAATATGACTAATACAACACATGCGATATGCAGTTACTAGCCAATTGCTAGATATAGAAAATGAATCAATTTGATAACATGCGGTCTAAGCACATATTCAAAGAAATATTTAGACTAACAATGCAAGTTAGAATGATGCACCAAGCCTCGATGCATGCAATACAAGTGGATGCGGACATGAAGTATACTAAACAAAACATGATGCCCCTAAACTAACCATCATAAACAGTTTAAATAAAAGGGAGAAAGACGTGGGGTTGGAAGACATACACATTATTACAAGTTTTCACTCTCATGAAGGAGAGTCCGAATGAACTAACTAACTAGCTAACTAATTAAATCTAAGCTAATTAATTAACTATTATAAAACAAATGAATAAATAGCTAAACTACTTAACTAATTATTGCAAACCAAATTAATTAACTATTCTAGCTAACTAAAATAATTACAAGACGAAATCGAATAACTAGTTAACTAACTAATTAATTACAACGCTTTACAAAATTAACTAGCTACAATTAATTAATTACAACAAATATCTAAGCTAAATATTTAAACTAAATAGGCTCGATATGCGAGGAATGCTCATGTACGTGCTTGGTTTCCACCCGAAAAGGCCACTGTTTTGCTTCCAGAAGGTCTCTGTTGCACAGTAGAACACTTACATTTTTGTCCACCTCTAGAATAGCTCTGCTCTGCTCAAAAACACACTGTTGAATTTTGCATTGATGGCCGGCTGGCCAGGAGTGAGGGCTTGCCAGCCACCAGTGATGGCCTGCCGGCCATGGAAAGTGGCCTGCTGGCCACTACTGCAGGGTTCATCTTGTTGTAACAAAGAACAAACAGAGCATGCATAGGGTATTCTCAAGGGTTGTCTACACAACTCACCCCTCCTTATCATGAACAAATCAAAGAAGTAGTAAGCTTGGTTCACAAACCACCAACTCAAGTAATTTCATTGTATGATGGCTTATGAACCAAAGTATACAAGTTCAATAAATGCAACAAAACAAGACACAAACCTCCCTCCTTTCATGAATTGATCAAAGAAACTTGAACCATTTCATCACTAATGAGTATGAAATGCCTCAAGCTTCCATATGTTCAATTAACGTATTAAACACAAAACCAAATTCTTGTCTTGCATCATTTTAGTCCCATTTTAATTACCTCATTTTAATTACCAACCATCCTTTAATTCATTGAGTCCAAAGGGTGAATTTAAGTTCTCTAATGGAAACAGGGCTCAAACCACGTGTTGGTTTAGACATGAAAGAGACATCATACCGTTGGTAATTAACCCCAAAGGGAATAAACCATTAAGCATGACATCTCAATCTTATGCTTAAACAAACAAGTTGTTTGAAACCACTTTCAAAGCAAAACAAAAGCCAAGAAAGGAGTGAGGTTGCAGAGGTGTTTAAGGGTGATCACAAGTATGGAAAGCCATAAATAAATGCAATCAACTCAAATAAAATGGTATGTAAGGCCTAAAACACCAAACTCGTGAGGACAATTACACTACAAGCATGCTCAAATACAACTATCAACCAAAAATAGTGCTAAAACAGTCTAAAAGTAGTTCTAAAACATGCTAGAATTAAGACAAAAATGGCTAGATTAATAAGATAAAACATAGTACAAGCTAGGCTAGTAAGCAAAACACAAGAAGGGGAGGCTAACCCCTCCAAATTTGGATTTCAAAACATGATTTTAACCACTGAAATAACTCGAAAAATCAGTGTTTAAAAGCTCAAAAAAAGATAGTGTAAAGGTGGGAAACACAAGGGCAAAGGCCTTCAAAGCAAGGTGTAAAGAAGGGTGAACCACCCCTCAACCTTTATTGGCCTTAAAACCCAAGCTTGAGCCAAAAAATATAGAGTTTTTATAGACCAAAAAAAGTTTAAAAATAGCAAGAAAAAGAATAGATAAAGTTAGTAAAGAGACAAGGCTTTATACCTTTGAAGAGAAAAACCAATTCCAAGCATTAAAACCAAGCAAACACATCCTCAAGAGCTCCATGAAAGCTCAAATACACCTTAGCTCAAATATGGAGAGGTTTGGTTAAGAGTGTATAGGAAAAGGTTAAGGATATGTACGGTAAAGTGTAAAAATTTGCTAGAGAGGGAGAGAGAATTATAGAGAGAGAGGAAAAATTTTGCTCCAAATTTTTTCGAACCTTAAAACATGAGAGTGAGGCCCTCTATATATAGAAAACAAGAATTTCCCTCAAGAACATCCAGCCATACACGTGGGAGCAGATGCAAGCATTTGTGCAAACAGCTAGCACAACTGTTACAAAATATTTGCAAAAGAGACTGGTTGCCAGTCGGCCATCACTGGTGGCTGGCAACCAGGAGTGATGGTTGACAGCCCAAAAAGGTGGCCGAAAGGCCACCAAGGATTGCAGGCTTGAAAATCTTTGGGTTTGGTCCAAAACAGGACAACAGAGGTGAAAGGTTTGAAAGGTTCAAAGCTGTGGCATTCTGCTGAGGACTTCGAGCACTTGAAAAGCATATAGACTCATCATTGGGTGTGCAAGTGATGACGTCTAGGTCGTAAGGGCCGTCAAAAATGGGGTGTCTACAGTATAAGTTTCATGGAAAATAAAAACCATAAAAGAGGAAAGAAGGATGGGAGAGGAGGGGACGGAAAGAGAATTATGCAACACAAAATCATCTAATATGACTTCACACTAAGCATCTCCAGGGATTGATTGACTCATTTATAATGTAAAATAATTATTCTATCTCATTTCCAAATATTTGTTGAAATTTAACCAAGAAGATTATTTTAAATGTTGCTCTAGAAACACTAAGTGGCTGAATTCTGCTCTTGATGGAATACCTTCAATTTTTATAATGATAATAGCTAAACATAACCAAAAAGATTTCTATGATGATCCAATGGGGAAAATGTACAGTCAACATTAAAATAATAGTTCAATTTTCCAGAAGAACTCGTACCTCTGCACCCGACAATTTATTAGAAGAACCTAATTCCCTACAAGAGAAACACTGGTGCTGTTTCTTTTGACAGTTCTCACAGAATTTTTTTTGTATTGCCTGTAAAATACATACATCACATGTACTTCAGAATGTGCCAACAATCTATCAAACAACATTAAAAACCAAATCAATGCAAGCCAAAAAAGGACACAAAGTAGAAACCAAAGGATAGCGTACCTCTACTAGTTTATCAGAAAGGCAAAGAGATTTACACATGGATTCAGAACCAGCTTCAACAGTGGCATGAAATGACCTTATGCACCTTCCTTCATAGCTGCATGAAATCAAAATAGTACAGTTATTTGGCTTAGATGATGAATGGATGGGGTGGACAAGATGGGGTAAGTCTTAGTCATGCATCCAAGGACAAGCAAACAGTATCTTTCTTTCTACAAGATCTCCTTTCAAAATAAGTTATTCTTTAAGCATAATTAGGGAAAATAATCAAATCAAACATCCATTATTAGTACTTCAAACACAGACAATTAGTGATGAACTATCAACATTATATCAGAAAAAATAAAGAATAATGCACCATAACCTGATTAGAGCAAGCCAAGCCAAGCCTAAAAAAGTACATAAATTGATTAGAGCTAAGATTATTTCGAGGATGTTCATGACTTTCTTTACTTTTTAAATGAATCGAAATATTTAGCTATTATTATTTTATATGAGATTTTTGAATTAATTTAATATTCAAAGTATCGCTAATAACAAATACAAGTTCTTAATCTTTCAAATCTATTGACAATAATAATTCTGACATTTTCCTACGCAATCCTTAATTCATTATTTCCCAAAAGAACGATCATTTAACTTTCATTGACCATGTCAAAGGTTCGTAAGTTATGCATATAATGTAGTATCCCCAAATAAGGTTTCATATGCTAATCTATAACAGAAATTTCTGAATTATATGGAAATGTAATCACATATTAATGGTCTCAGTTCCAAACAGACATCTTGGATACCAATTATGATGGTAATTCCGAAACAGAGGGGCACATCGGATTCAAAACAGAAGCATATCAAAGTCAGAACAAAAGTATGTCTTGTAGAAATTCATTAGCCTTTTCGAAAATAACAGCTATTGTGTTGTACTCATATAGTAGTAGATAGTCATAAAGATCAGAGCAGAACTTTACATACTTCTATTAAATTAAAATTACCATTTTTTGACAATCTTTCTCATACTATCGTTTCAAAGTGGTGATTCGATTTCACAACAGGTCTACGTTTTACGCGATCTTATTAGCTTCCTTATTTACTTAAGATTACACTTATATAAGTAATTCAAATTACATTGTCTTCATACTTATTCTAAATCTTAGACCTGTATAGATATATTCATTGATATTTGATAAAGTGAGAACCCATCTACCCATCTATTTGACTATTTGAATCTCAACCTGAGATTGCTAAAGATTATTAGACTATCTCCAAGACTTAAGCTAAACTGAGACAGATTAACATAATATTAGGGGCTAGCGGAAGCAAACAACAAATAACAACGTCCATTAAGCTGTGCAGACTTATATGAGATAGAAAAATTTTAAACTTTTAATATATATATATATATATATATTATCACATCAATCCTACGTCATCATATATATGGATGAGACAAAATGGGACTTAGCCCTAAATACAGAATTAACAAAACTTAAACTTTAATCACATAGCTTTGTCAACTTGACATATCCAAAACCTCCACAGGAGGCACATAGGTCGGTTGACAAGACAGAGTCCAGACAGAAGCTCTAGGCCTGATCACGCGCCTGATCACCTACACACATAAATAATACAATGAGCTGGAGCCTAATGAATAATAATAGAGTAAAGATTTTAATGAATGATATCCATAACAAATTCAGAAATCAGATTTTAAATCTCTTATCAAATCAGAAACACAGTCATGTTCGTATTTGTATCAGAAACAGAGTCATATTCAAATCATGTGTGGTACTTTCTCTAGCATAACATATCATGTTGGTTAAGCATATTAAGTTCCATAATAGAACCTTCGATACCGGGTAACATATCTCATACATGGGCCACGATATTGTTTCCCTCAGATGAGGGCCTGTCCCACGGTATTGTTTCTCCCGGGCGAGGGCCTAGGCCATGATCTTATCTCCTCCGGGTGAGGGCCTCATGACCATAAGCCATAGTATTATTCCCTTGGGTAAGCGCCTCTGCTAAGGATACCACAAAGACATTTCAAAGAATTGGATCATCATTCATGTAATCACAAAATAACATTTTCTATCATTCAGAAACAGTCCATATCATATCATAATGTTCAGAAAGTATTTTATATCGAACATAGCTTTACTAAGTTATTACTCACGCATAGTTGTAGAAGCAGATCAGACAGACAATAGCGCATGACCTACACAAAGACATAACATATACACATTAAAACACAATATCAATTCCTTGATCAAATTTGACTTTTCTTGTCTTTTTTTGTCTAAGTAGTCCGAAGTTCTACTATGCTTATTATTTCTTATTCAAATGAATTGGGTTCTCATTTCACATATTCTTTCATTACGAAATTATTCTTTTCTGAATAAACCAATTTCTTACTTGGCTTCTTAATCAATTACTATTAAGTTAATGATTTATTGAGCTGGTGTAAATTTTCGATGAAAGGAAGCCCAGGAGGGCCTAGTGGAAGGACACGTGATTAATTTCAATTTAGCCTCTCCACATATATCTAATTCCAAAGGGCACATGATTAATTTCAATTTATTTTAGACGTTCAGGTAATAAATTCATTTTTAAATTTTCTTTGTCAAAGGTATAGGCACTAAAACATTATATCAGTAAGGACAAGTTGTTACAAAATTATCAAAACACCCCAGTATATAAGCGTTAAAATATTATATCTATAAGGACAAACCCTTACAAAATTATGAAAACACCCATATATATAATGTGTTTCTTAAACAAACCCCAAAAAACCATTGGTCTCTCTTTCACCGTTCCCCTTTCCTCTTCTGCCACCGATCTTCTCCACTTCTCGTCGTTACCACCATCCTCCATAGTACCTCTGTCGCTTCATCATGCATCTGGTGGAGAAGTCTGATGGCTTAACAGTGTGTGTGTGTGTGTGAGAGAGAGAGAGGAAGATTGGCAACAAATTTGGCAGATCGGTGGCGAATTTGGAGGGTCAGTGTTCTTCTTCCTATCTCTCGACGAATCTACGTCATTTGGTGGCCATGGTGATGGTTTCAGTGGTGGTATTGGAGCATGGCCCATTAGCTAGAGGCGATCGAACTCAGCACCTGACCTGCTACCAAAATCGATGAACATGAAATCATTGCTGAAACACACATCTTTCTAAATCTTGAAACACACATCTTCACTTCACATCTCCCTACATTCTCTCTCTATAAAACTCTCTCTCTCTCTCTCTCTCTCTCTCTCTATACATATATATTTCTATATTGGTGTGTATCTATCTAGGACTGTGTGTGTGGTGCTTGGTCCAAAGCTATTGGTGCAAAAAATTCAAATAGATAGAAAATAATTTGGACAGATAGAAATTTTTTTTGAATAGATATATATAAATTTGAATATATAGCCAATGAAAAGTTGAACAGACAAAAAAACTCAAGGGATAAAATTGAAAAGAAAATGTTCTCTAGAACTTCTCATCAAACTATTTTATAAAACGTAGATCTCTCACTAATAAAAAATATCTACTGGACCTAATGTCTTGTACACTCCTTAGATCGGATTTATCACCAATTTTATCTTTATTTTATTTTATTTTATTTTATTTTTCAAATGGTGGATTAATTTTCAATCCTTAAATTGTTATGGACAAATTACACTGATAGTTTTTATATTTTTGTCCATATGTTATTTGATTTTTTTTATTTCAATTCGTTAGATTTTAATTATGAATTTTTGATTTTGTTTTAATTTGGTCCTATTAATTATAATTGTTAGTATTTTTTTATAAAATTTACGCACATAAGTAGCATGTGTTGTGCTTTTATTAGCAAAATTATAAATTTATTCAATTCAATGAGTTGACCTTAATTGATTTAGTAATCATTTGTTTTCAAAAACCTTAATCATTACTTTCAATTGGACTAAATTGACACAAAATCTAAAGAGTAACGCTACATTACTTAAATTCTTACTAACAATTTTACTAAAAACATACATGTCCAAATATCATTAGATGTTTAAATATCATTACTTTTTTAATAACCAGTCACATTTAGCCTTTTGTATTTTTAGTAAGATTGTTAGTATACGTAAAATTATTCAAATATAAAATTAAGAGTTAAAATTAAATTAATTGAAATTACAATAACCAAAATAACATAACAAATAAAATATAAGGATTACTAGTGTAATTTACCAAATTAAAAAATTATTATTTTTGTTTTGTATATAATATATTTTATTTTTCTACATCAACATTATTTTCTTAAAACGCACAAGTCTCCCACCGTAAACTCATCCATCAAATGGCGTTACATTTTTGTTTTTACTTTAATATTTTTATGATAAGACCACGTAGAGAAAATTGATGGGCTGGAATGATATTTTTTGGTTTCTCTTCACACTGAGGTTTATTTGGTATGATGTAGTGCTTACTGAGGAGCTCATTCACCCTATGAAAACTGTGTGGATCAAATATTAGTAATTAAGCACATGATCGACAAATATGATTATGTGATTATTGATATTTATTTTACTTAATTTTCTTACATAAATGATTAATTTAGTAGGTTAACATATAGGTAATCACATTTGTATGTGAAGCTTTTTTTGTGTGTTTTTTTTTTTTACTTAATTGATAGGAAAGTAATTATTAGGGTAAAAAATATTACATCATCAAGTAGTCCACTAATTCACAATAGTTATAAAGTCAATCAAACCAAATAATTAATTATCAAGCACACTAAGAACATCTGTATCAAGCTCTTCAAAATTATTTTTTAGCTAAAAATTTCAAAAAAATCAACTTCATCAAACTCGCTTACAGTTCGTCAAAATTTACGATGGCTATAGTAACTCGCTACAACAAACGAGGCACTGTTCATCGCAATTTGTGTGTTATTGGATGTCCGTCCGGTCAACAGCAATTTTTTTTTTTTGTTGCTTTTTTTAAGAATTATTTGGCTGATAACTTATCAATTTAATAAAAAAAAAAAAGAAAGACTAACAAATATAATAAGAAAATAATATTTAATAAGAATAAGTTAGAATAAAGAGTTTGATGTAATAGGTGTTAAAAGGTGAGTAGCTAAAATAATGAAGAGAAATGATTTTTTCCCCGAAATTTCCCCCTCCGAACAGCACGAAATTTAGAAGAGAGAAAGAGAAAAGATGGAAAGAGGAGGAGCTCCGCCTGCCGTCGCCTCGCCCGATCGTCGCCCGCCGTCGCCTCGTTGCAGCTCGTCGTCGCAGCTCGTCGCAGCCCCGCCGTCGCCTCCGCCTCTGCCTCGCAGCCCCCGCCCCCGTCTCTGCCTCCGCCTCCTGCCTCTGCCCCCTGCCTCTGCCCCCTGCCTCTGCTTTTGCCTCTGCCTCCGCCCCTGCCCCTGCCTCCACCCCCGCCCCCTCCCCCCGCCTCCAGCCCGATTTTGTTGGCCCCCTCCAGTTCTTCTCCTTCCTCCTCCTTCTTCCTTCTTCTGATTTTCTTCTGCGGGAAAAAAAAAATCAAAACGACGAAAATAACGTCGTTTTGATTTCGGGGGGGGGGGATTCGGGGAAGGGTCTTTTGAGCTAGCAATCACTATTGAATAATGAAATAGCTAATTCAACTAAAAAATTAAAGAATTTGGTGTGGATGCTCTAAGCCTAAAAGCCAACAACCATTGCTATATATAGCTCCCATAATGGGGAGTAATTATGTGGTCTTTCAAGAATTTCAAACTCAATTCAAAATTTATAATCAAACAAATTTTTTACATTTGAATTATAATTTCAAAACTCACAAACTCAAAATATAATTTTATTATTAAATAATAATTCTAAAACTTTACGAAGCGATACCATACTCTTTTTTTCTTCTATATAGAAATAGATGTACTTATATGACTCCAATAGGAACAATATGAAAAAATGTAGCAAGAAAGGTGTACTTCCATGACCTTAAAAATTATGAATAATATGGAAAAATAATAAGGGAATGTTACTTAGGCAAAAAAATTAGATTTACTTTTTAAATTTAATGATATGATGTTGTCTTTGAATATCTGAATCAATTCTCTCTCTATATCATGAGATTTAGAAAATAAGTCTTAAAAATATAGACTACATATTATTTTTTAATTAATAAAACATGTTCACCATATAGTCATAACTTAATAATTTTTACATGATAGAAGAGAAATAGGTCACCATAAAAAATACATCAAATTCATCTTATAAGATTTCTATACTCATAATCTCACATCATAAAAAAAATATTATACAACTATTAAATGAAATGTCATGATTACCCGCATCAATCATCAAAGCTATAAATGTGCGTAGCTAGTATAGTTGACAAGTTAACATTATTCTGAATTTTTTAATTTTAGAAATCAATGAAGTACAAGCCCACCTCTTTAATAAACCAATCCAATCACAACCTGACGCTACAAAAAAAATATTATACAATTATTAAAGGGGTGTTTGGCAAGTGATTTTGGGATTAAAATAGTCACAAAAAAATAAAATAGATTATTTTAGTCATAACAAATAAAATATCACATCCAATTCATAATCATTACACTCTTCTCTCACAAAAAAATCAAAAAAGTCAAAAAACTAAAAAACTCTTCCCAAACCAAGCTTTTTAACTCAGGCTAAAATAACTAAAAAAATCAAAAAGTTAAAAAACCAACCCACTTCCCAAATGAAGGCTAAATCAAATGTCATGGTCCGCATCAATCATCTAAGCGGCTATTAATGTGAATAGTTAGAAATGATTTAGGAAATTAATTAAAAGTTAATTTTTTAATTTTTTTGAACTTTTTTATGCAAGAAATAATATGATTCAAAATAAATTAAAAATTAACTTTTTAACTTTTTTTTTTATATGTTCCCAAATGACCCTTTAGTATAATTGATAAGTTAACATTATTTTGAATTTTTTATGGGTAAATTACATTAGCACCCCTTGAGATTTGGTCCAATTACTACTCTCTCCCTGACGTTTTAGAAATTACATTCTCACCTTTATGATTAATAGTCTCATTTCATAAACCTCTTGCTTATATAAAATGTAACAACTCTTAGTAGAAAAATAGAGAAGATTACATTAAAAAAAAAGTAAAGGAAAAAGGAAAAAAAGAGAAAGTAAAGCAAAGCAAAAAAAGAAAAAGTGCATGAGTTCAATATCTTCATTCCGTCTAAATAATTACAATAATAAGGAGGTTAGTGTAATTTTTCAAACGTTAAAAATGTTATGTATTAAACCCAAACTTCAAGAGGTGTAAATATAATTTACCCATTTTTTAATTTCAAAAATCAAGAAAGCACCATTCCCACTTGTTTAATAAACCAACCAAATCATTGACATTACCGTCTCTTTTGACAACTGAATTAAAAATTAATTTATTAATTTTTTGACATTTTAAATTATGTTATCTCTCTAAATTTTTCACACTTCTTAAAAAAATAAAAAAAAAAAAATCATGAAATTTCTTGTGATTTCTTGACTTTTAACCAAAAAACCAATTAGTCCTCCAAGGAATATTTACAAGGAAAATATTCAAACTTCTTGTGGTTTTTTCTATCAAATTTCAATTATCAGTATCAATTATCTCAAGAAATTCCAACTAAGCACGATAAGACCATCTCCAACGGTGAACCAAACCCAGCATCAGATTTAAATTTTGATGAAAAACCCACTTTTTCACGCTCCAACGGTTGCACCAAAGTCATACCAAAATGAGAATTCAGCAAACAAGACATCAAACTGAGATCAAGACACAGATTTTACCGAATCACTGTTACTAACCGTTGAAAGTGGTACACCGGTCAACCAACCGGTCGCCCGGTCGGTTGACCAACCGGTCGCCCGGTTTCCTTTAAATTAGGTAGGTTCAAACCGGTCAAAAAAAGTTCAAACAGGTAAAAAAAAAAAAAATAAATATTTTTGCCTACTCGGTCGACCGGCCGGTCAACCAACCTGTCACCCACCTGCAAACAAAACAACGTATGGATTCAGAGTCTTTGGATGAATTGGGAAGGATGAAGACAAAACAGCGGAATTTCCATATTCCCACCTGAAGAGTCACCCACCTGCAAACAAAACAATTGATGAATTTCCATAATCCCACAAATTTGTAAATTATGTCCACAAGAGTCACCCACCTGCAAGCAAAAAAAAAAAAAAAATATATATATATATATATAATTATTTATAGTTATCGGTCGACCAACCAGTCGACCCACAGGATTTGATACAGAATTTGATGAACCGTTGGAGCATGAAGTATCAAATTGAGGAAATGGTTATTTTTTTACTCAAATTTGATGAAACATTAGATGAACCGTTGGAGATGCTCTAAGGGTTTCATATTTATTTATTTATATTTTTCAATTTCTCAGTTAAATCATAAACTCCCAGCAACAAATAAACATTTAGTTTATATATAAAGTGAAGTGGGTTTGTATAAAATCTCAATAAATGTATCATAGCAAGAGCTTCAGCAACAAAGAAAGAAAAGTAGAAAAACTAATTTAGGTGTTATGATCCATGTGATGTGGAGGAATAGATAAAGAGATGATGATGGTAGGTTTGTGTCCTTGTCTAGCAGTGGAGGAAGGTGGCAGCAAAAACGATAGTGGTGTCACTAGAGGAGGTGAGAGAAAACAAAGAATGTGAAAACAAAGAAAATGACAAGACAAAACAAAATAAGAATTAACTCAAGGGTTGTGACACTTTGGTAAGGTTTTGGGACATAAGTTTTGAGGTTTTAGGTTCCACACTCTCGAGGGCCAATTCTCAGGAATTTGGTGCAGTGTGTTGGATGACCCATATCTAGGGCTTGAGTGTGGGGTTGAATCTTTGCAGCTGTACTCTTTGACTGAAATGGTGTGTGCGTTGTGGAGTTGGTGCACACATCCAAGGCTTGCCCCTTGTCCTACTCCGGTTAACTGACATTAGGTAGTTGATTCTGAAATTGACGGAGGACAAGTTTGGTAAGTTTTACTCGTTAACCAAAAAACAAACAAACAAACAACAAAACAAAACAAAAAGGAAAAAAAAAGGAGAGAGAGAGAGAGAGAGAGAGGGAAATCAAGTCACTTATATTTTGGTTTTAGAAAGGATTATTTGTAATTTTGTGTATTAAACTTTTGAGGGTTCTCTCTCTAGAAAATTTTTACGGCTTTTCACAACCATGGAAAAAAGGGCTATTATACAATCTCATCTCTTTCCCTAAGAACCTTGATGCGTCTCCCAGGCTATACTGGATTTTTGTTTTTCAGAGGAGATTTATGTTTTTGAGATATCTCATTTATGTTATATAGTCTAATATCTTGGGTTATCTCTGCTCTTCCTTCAAGATTTGCTTCTACATGATGGATGGGGTGTTTTCTAGCGTTCTCAATTTTTGTGTGTGAGCTTTCATGGTGAAAACTAAGAACCCACTTCGGTTTTCGAGATTTATTATGAAATTTTTCCTTCCCTTTCTAGATTCTTGTTTGTGTATGCAAGATTTTATGGTGGTTATTGTTGATGGGTAAATTTCTGTGTGTTTTTCTGGAAATTCTTGATTTGCCATTAAGAGTGATATAAAAAAGCCTTGAGTTTGTGGGCTTCTATGAGATGTTTATATATGTTGGAGATGGTATTTTTGTTCCAACACAACCGGAGTTTTGGCTGACCGATCTTCATGTGTGCTTATCGTCGCTACTACTGAATTGCTGAAAAGATGTTGCAGTGTTATTGCCGCTAGTTTATTCAAATCCATGTTGGGTTTGTTCCAAAACCCATGGGCTGGGTTCAGTGAAAACCATGGGTTGGTTTTCTTGTCATTATAGTGTTGATTGGACAAAACTTTATTTAAAATTTATTTATTCAATGTATTGTACTGTTTTAGCCTAATTCCAGACTTATTTAAATCTATTTAGTAGATTAAGTTGTGAGTAAATGTTGACACCCCATTTTTGAATGCCCACAAGGCTCGAGAGCTTTGCCCGGTACACTCAATGATGAAAGTGATGTTGTGCGTAGTTCGAGGTCTCAACGAAAGGGCTATGTTTAAGCTCCGAAACAATCCCAAACCTCCCATATTCACACTATTTGTACCTCAGAAATCCATTTTTACACATTGTGTCACTACAGACACTCCATTTTTTACCGCCTTAAGACTTGGGCACTTTATTCCAAACACCCGATGATGAAAGTTACACTGTGCAATCTTTTGAATTCTCAGTGAAGAAATTCGGATTCAAACCCTAATCCCAAACCTTACACCCCATTCTGGCCAAACTATTTTAGACCTTAAAACCCTCTTTTCAAAATATTTTTTCAAATGTTTCTACGATGTTCCGAGGCTCGCATTTCGTTTAAAACATTGCACTTTTTGATAAACTGAGTAAGGACAAAGTGGAAATAAATGGAAGGGATGTGAACTCTTTGAAAAATCTTTAAAACCTCTTATTTATAGGTTTAGAGTTGAAGGACATAGGAGGGGAGGGAAGAAAACTACTTGGGAAAGAAGTTGGGCATCAATTCGTTAGGATAGAAATGAGCAGCCTTCACTAAATTAGGAATATCTCTTTTCACACTTATAATTTAAATGTTAGGCCACCACCATTGGAAAGTAGGCTTCTAGGGCTTCAATTTAGACTCAAGAATCACCTAAAATCGAGTCTAGATGAGGGAGATATGTTCGTTTGAAGTCGGGCCTGAAACACAGATTTTTAAACCCGGCCAGGTGTATTTAGAACCGGCCGAGCCTCAATGAAAACTTTTCCTGGGTTGCTTTTTAGGCCCGATCGTGGGTTTTGAGGCTCGGCCGGGTCTCAATAACGCCAGACAGACAGTTGGCGGAAATTGAATAAATATCTTTGTTTGAAGATATTTTCAATCAAATTGGCTCAAATTCTATAAATAAGACCTCTTCCTTCAGAATTCAAGGTTAGCAAAATTTCCAAAAGCTTTGAAGAGTGAGAGAGCCCCTCCTTCCATCTTCCCTCCTCCTTTGACCTTCAAACCTTCTTTTATACATACACAATACATACACCATTAGAGCTTGTTCTTGAAGTTTTTTGTTGAAATTTCAAACCATTTTTCATAAACTTGAGGGTGTTTGGAATCAAGTTTGATCAACAACCAAAGTTTGTTCTCTTCAAGAGGTATAAGCTTATCACATTTTCCTTGCATTCATTTCCATATTTTCCTATCTTTTTCTTGAGTTTTTATACTGTTTTGGATCCATTCCAAGTTCTGAAACTTGGGGTTAAAGAGCTACCAAAGGGTAAAGAGGTTTAACACCCTTTCTTACACCTTATCCCATAGCTCATACCCTTTGGTCTTGCACTCTTTTCTTTGGTTTTTTGCACTAATTTTCAGAGTTTAAAAGGGTTGAAAAACATGGTTTAAAAGTCTTAAAAATGGAGAGGTTAGTGTAGACACCCCATTTTTGACGGCCCTTCAAGACTTGGATGTCCTTGCAGATACATCTGACAATGAGTCTGTTTGCTCACCAAGTGCTTGAAGTCCTCAGCAGAATGCCACAACTTTGAGCCTTTCAAACCCTGCATCCTTTTTGTCTTATTTTTGGACCAGGCCTTTATCTTTCCAGCCTGCAACCTCTGGTGGCCTGCCGGCCATCCCTAGAGGCTGTCGGCCATCACTTTTGGTGTGCCGGCCACTGATGTGGCTTCCTGGCCACCAGTGATGGCCGGCCGACCATTAGTGTTTTCTGTAAATATTTTATGCCAGTTGTGCCAGTTGTTTGCACAAATGCTTGCATCTGTCCACACATGGAGGGCTGGATCTCCTTGTATAGATTTCATGTTTTCTATATATAGGGACCCTTTCTCTCTTGTTTTGTGGTTAGAAAATTTTAGACTCAAAAATTTTCCTCTCTTTACAAATTCTCTACACTTTTGCCTATAATTCCTACACTCTTGCCTATGCACCCTTAACCAAATCCTCTCATCTCTGAGCTGAGGTGTTCTTGAGCTTGGTTTGAGCTCTAGAAGGTGTGTTTGCTTGGAATTGTTGCTTGGAATCACTCTTCTCTTCAAGAGGTATAATACTAGCTTTTTTAGCTTACTTTACATACTTGTATTCCTATCTTTTTTTCACTGTTTTGGGCTATTTTTGAGCTGTAAAAAACTTTGTTTTTATGGACTGAAATTGGTGTTTTTGGCCATTCAAGGTTAAGGGGTGGTTCATCTCTCTTTATTCTTTGTTGTTAAGGCCATTTCACATTTGTTTCCCATTTTCAAACCATATTTCTTTTTTGGCCCTTTAAACACTGATTTTCAGAGCTTTTTCAGTGGTGAAAATCATGTTTTGAAGTCCAAATTTGGAGGGGTTAGCATCCCCTTCTTGTGTCGTGTTTGTTAGCCTAGTTGGTGCCATCTTTTAGCTTATTTTTCTATCTTGTTGTAACTTTGTTCCAGCATGCTTTAGGTTATATTTTGGATTGTTTTAACTCTGTTTTGGGTTGGTTATTGCATTTGAGTCTTTTATTGCATAGTTGTAGTGTAATAGTCCTCACAAGTTTGGTGTTTTAGGCCTTCAGACACCACTTGTTTGAGTTGATTGCGTGTTTTTAGTATTTTTCATACTTAATTTCAGCACTAATCATCTCTGCAACCTCCCTCCTTTCTTGGCTTTTAATTTTGCTTTGAAAGTGGTTTCAAGTCACTTGTTTGCCTAAGTGTGGAATTGAGGTTTCATACTTAATGGTTTAATCCCTTAGGGGGTTCATTACCAACGGTATGATACTTCTTTCATACCGAAAGTAACTTCTGTCTTGAGCTTTTCTTTCCATTAGAGGACTTTAATTCACATTTTGGACTTAATTGGATTAAAGAATGGTTGGTAAAGTAAAATGAGTAACTAAAAATTGGGACTAAAATATGAGCAAGATAATAACTTGGTGTGTTCAATCGAACGTTAATTGAACACATGGAACTTAGATCATTTCATACTTGATAGTGATGAAATGATCCAAGTCTCCAAGCTCAACTTCTTCCCTTGATCTTTCATGAAAGAGAGGAGGTTTGTGTCTCATTTTGCATTTATTGAACTTGTACATCTTGAATCACAAGCCATCATGCAATGAAATTGCTTGAATTGGTGGTTTGTGGCTTAAGTTCACATTTCATTGGATTTGTTTATGAAAATGAGGGGTGAGTTGTGCAAACAATCTGTGAGAATACCCTTTTTTTTCTTTGTTTGTCATCTGTTACAGCAAAATGAAGTAGTGCATCAGTGGTCGGTAAAGCACCATCCATGGCCACTAATGCAAATCTCAGCAGAGTGTTGGTAAGGTGCAACAAAATTGTTTTAGAGGTGTTCAATTATGCAAACAGAGGCTTTCGAGAGCAAAGCAGAGGTCTTTTCGGGTGAAAATCGAGCATGCGCATGCACATCTTTCATTTCCCGAGGCGGACTAGCAAATTAGCTTAGTTTAGTTACTTAGTTAAATTATTAGTTGCAATTGTTTTGTAATTATTTAATTAGTTCATTTGTTGTTGTAATAATTACTTGATTAGTTTAGCTAGTTATTTATTTTGGTTTGTAATAATTAGCCTAATTAGTTTAATTAGCTAGTTAGTTTTATTCATTCAGACTCTCCTACGTGAGAGCGTAATGTAATAATTTGTATGTCTTCCAACCCCACGTCTTTCTCCCTTTTATTTATCCGATTTTGATGATTAGTTTAGGGACATGTTTCGATTAGTATACCTTATGCTTGCATCCATTCATCTTGTATTATATGTACCGGGGCTCGGCGCATCATTCAAATTGCATTGTTGTTTAAATACATTCTTTGAATACGTATTTAACCGCATGTTATTAGATTGCCTCATATGCCATATTAGTAACCAAGCCTATTAATTGCATATCGCATATGTTGCATTAGTCATCTTGTATAGTTAGGAATCATGCACTTTTCTAACTCATATCTTTTTAGCTTGGAGTACTAGGTGAGTTTTTAGTGCTTTAGCATACTTGCATGTGTGTGAATGTTGCCATAACTAGCATGCTTTCCATGAGGCTAAATGCTTACTTGCTAAACTGCTTGAATGCCTATGGATAAATGCCTGTGGATAAAAGCTTGTTGTTTGAATTGGAATGATTCAATAAATGTACGTTTTAAACCCACTTTGTTGAGTGGCAAATTCGCAACCTTTAAGCTCACTAGAAGTGGCAAACTCAAACCCCTTTTCACAAAACAAACATGAAATTGAATTGTTCCAATTCGGGAAAACTAGTACATACTTGCTTGTGCGCATCACATAATAATGCTAGCCTAATAACTGAAATAAGAATACATAATGTTGATAAAAATCATATCATGATTAGATGAGGCCGATCTTTGATCGGGCAAGTAGGGGTGCTCAATTCATAGCCTTCCCCTCTCGTACCTAAGTTCCCGAGCCGAGGCAACTTTGGTAATGACGGACACATGGCCTTTGGCACGAGTCATGGGTTTCGTAAATTTTTCCAAAATAAAATATTTAGGTGGCGACTCTGTATCTGGCAAAGCAGTCTAATTTTGACATTTTTTATCCTAAAATTAATTTTCCAAAAGATTTGTCGGATTTGGATGGTGTTTATCAATTTCACATTACACTTGTGAGATTAGATGCTGAACCGCGTGAGTCCGAACTGTAGGGCCTTTTTCAAACCTTTCGAAAGGGGGCGCGAAAAGGTCGAGCTATAGTTTCTGGCGACTCTGCTAGGGACTTAAGAGAACTTGACTCAAACTCATTATATGACATTTTATCTACACTTATGTGTTTCTTTGCATTTGCATTTGCATTTTCATTAGTGCGCCTAAGTCACTGTGTTTGCCATATGCTATTCCTGGACGGTTTGTCGGAGGCTCGCTTGGAAAAGCTTGCCAAAAGGCTGACCGGTCGTGGGCTCTGCCACGATGGGAACACAACACTTGGATCTAGAATACCGCTGTACCGTTTGATCCTCCTTTCACTTCTCGGTGTTAGGTGCGAGAGGTATATTAGGTAGTCTTGCTGATTTACCCTTTTCGACCATTCGGCCTAGTTGCATATCGAAAGCCATAAAGACTATTCCAGACTAGGACAAGTTGCTTACTCGAATACAGGATTGTGTGAAACCACTTTTCTTGAATAGTGAAACCCTAGTTCCTGATGAAACTAAGACAAGGTAACCCTACCTTATCATAGGGGTGTTTTGGCTCTCACTTAACTGGTATGTGCTTTTAGAGTGAAACTCTACAGGAATGTACATATTGGTTGCAAGTTTGGGCATCAGATTTGGGGACAGAAATCAGTGTTGAGTGCAGTTCTATAGCTTATGATTATAACTGTGTCTTGTTCACATCTGAGCTGAGGTGCTGTGCGGTTTCTGATTTTCACTTTTTTTTTGCTTTATTTCTTTTTGCAAGGTAGTTTATCACAATTGCTCGGGCAGTTCTGTTACTCCCTAAGCACTCTGGACCCGTGTAAAGAGACTTTACAGATCCGGGGATCTTGTCAGGGACAACTAGTGTTTGCTTGGCTCCCACCAGTTACGAGACGGAGGAGGGTGAGGCATAATTCACCAGTCCAGTAGTCACCTTTTACTTCACTTGCGCCCAGTCAGGCTCAATCTTCTACTTCCACCCCAGTAAGAGATTACTCGCCAGTTCTGATGGCTCAACATCCCCCGGTTAGCATAGAAGACTTGCTTTGTCATCTCCAGCAAACCATTGAAACCATGCAGCACGATACTGCCCGCTAAGCCGAAGTTACAGCCCACCAAGCTGAAGTGATAAACAGGCTGCAGCAACAACAACCACAGTCGGTAGTAGCTTCCGCATCCCATGCACCTCCAGTGGGTATTCCAGCAGCCGGAGTCACTATCAATGTCCAAGAGAATCTGGGCAACCTGGTAGATCCCATCCCACCGCAACTCTCCAAGGCACCAGTGTACCAAACTGTAGAGCCATTTGAATTCGAGGTTGACCCCATTACACTAAAGGTCAACAAGCTAGAAAAGTTTCTTAAACGGGCACAAGGTGTGAACTCAATCCCTGACATCGAAGATCGATATACTGACTCAGCAGTAACTCTGCCAGACCGATTCAAAATTCCACACATAGATCGGTTTGATGGCTTTGGGGATCCCATGGTCCATTTGCGGTTATTCTCAAACATCCTGCGGCCAATGGGCCTTACCAGACTTCAAAAGCTGTCGCTTTTCGGCCGGACCTTGTCTGGGATAGCGGCTATCTAGTATGCAAAACTGGTGGACTCTGTGAAACGGAGTTAGGAGAAAATGACTGAGGCCTTTATCGCATAGTACTCCTACAATACCCAAATTGAGGTCACAACCCGTGATCTTGAGGCAACCCGTCAGGAGCCAAAGGAGGGCTTCTCGGATTTTGTAACAAGGTGGAGGGCCAAGGCTTCGATGATGACTACCAAGCCATCCGAGAAGGACCAAATCAGAATCATGATCTGCAATCTGCAAGGGAAATTACTGTAGAAGATGATTGTCTTGCCGTTGTTCACATTCACTAAGCTCCACGAAATAGGGGTTCAGATTGAAGATGTAATGAAACAAGGGTTGATAACCGATGAGAATGAGCAACCTAAAAGGCTTTTGATACGCAGTTCCAATGCAACCACGAGTGGAAGCACAACTGCACGGCCATCTAATGTGAATGTCGTCACCACTACAGCCAAGACTGCCAACCCATTCGCCAGTACAAATCCACAAACCTCAAACAACCAGGCCCGATCTTAAAGGGTCTTTACCCCATTATATATGCCTTTATCCTAAGCCTTGAGGGTACTGATCAAAAAAGGGCATCTTAAGTCGTTAGAACAACACCCACTACCCAATCCTCTCCCACCTAAACACAACCTAGCCAAATACTGTGCTTTTCACCAGCAGCACGGTCACGACACCGACCAATGCTACAGGTTGCTGTGGCTCGCCTTTTTCGCACCCCCCTTTTGGAAGGGTTTGAAAAGAAAGGCCTCACAGTTCGAACTCCTGCGGTTCTGAATCTAGTCTCACAAGTGCAATGTGAAACTGATAAACACCAAAAAGTCTAAATCCGACAATTTTTTTTGAAAAATCGATTTTAAATCAAATAATGCCAAAATTGGACTGCTTTGCCGGATACAGAGTCGCCACCTAAATATTTTATTTTGGAGAAATTTAGGAAACCCTGACTTGTGCCGAAGGCCACGTGTCCGTCATCACCAAAGTTGTCTCAGCTCAGGAACTTGGATACGAGAGGGGAAGGTCATGAATTGAGCACCCCCGCTCGGCCGATCAAAGATCAGCCTCTACTAATCATGATATGATTTTTTATAAACATTATGTGTTCTTATTCCGATTATTATGTGATGCTCACAAGCAAGTATAGACAAGTCTGCTCAATTTGGAACAATTTAACTCATGTTTGTTTGCAAAAATGGTTTGAATTTGCCACCTCAAGGGGGCTTAAAGATTACAGATTTGCCACCAAACATAGTGGGCTTAAAACATGTTTTGTCACTCACCAAAGTGGGCTTAAAACGCACATTCGTTGAATCGTTTCAATTCAAAGAACAAGCTTTCATCCACAGGCATTCATGCAGTTTAGCATTTAAGCACATAGCCTCATGGAAAGCATGCTAGTCATGGCATCATTCACACTTATGCAAGTATGCTAAAATGTAAAAACTCACCTAGTACTCCGAGCCAAAACAGAAACTAGTTAGAAAGATACATGATCCTAACTATACAAGTACCCAATGTAACACATGCGATAACGTAATTAATAGGCTCGGTTACTAATATGGCATATTGTACGGGGAAGAAATAATTCTCCTCGTATAATCCTGTTGACTAAGTCCACGCTCCTCCGTACGATGTCGCTTTGTCACCTAAAAACACAAACGTGAGCTAGCCGGCGGGTGTGTGCCGGAAACCTCTCCGATGCCTAAGTCAGAAAACTTGACAAATAGACAAAGCTCAATGTGTTCAGAAAGCAAAATTGTGTGTTGTCTTATCTTTACCTCCTCCAAGGTGATGCTTGTGAGCTTTTATAGGTTTCGAGTGGCATAATCCTAGTAGGACTTTTATTTCTCCATGCAGAGTCCTCCTAGGATTCATGCTCCTAAAAGATAATGCTTATCTTTTTACACCCCCCCTACTGCTTAAACCAAGTGGGATGGTCTTCACCATGGCCGAACTATCATCCGACCGAGATAAACCTGGCTATGCTGAGCCACAAAGTAAGCTGAACTATTCTTAGTTCGGCCCTTCCGTTTATATTTCCTTATCTCGGTTCTCACTTGTTCAACTCATGGTGTGCTTGGACCGAACCAACGACTTTGACCGGTATAACTCCAAAACCGGTATACCTCTAAAGCCGGTATAAATTCAAGAACGATGTACCTTCAAGACCGATCTAACTTCAAGTTGCTCCCGGACCGAAGTAGCTTAATTCACGAGCCGAAGTAACTTCATCTCTTTTGGCCGGAGTAACTTTTCGGCCCTTTTTACTCAGTCTGTCATACTTTGGGCCATAAAGTCCGTCTCATAGCTCAGCCCAATTTTCACTCAAAATTACCCTCTCAATTGCCCCTTAATTCCATCTGCACAGCATGATTGGGATTACCAAGTGTCCAACCGAGCTAAACGTTTTCAAGCCTTTCCAGCCGAACTAAAACATCGTTTTAGCCTCTCCAGCCGAGCTTATTTTCACTCTGGCCCTAATTGTTCGGTCAAAACGTCTCTTCAATCACTGACTGTAACGCTTCACTTTCCAATGACACGTGGAAGGATCTGATAGGCTGTGAGCTGTTATCACGCCGCCCTCGCACTTCAAAATTTTTGAACAGTCCCGCCCCTTTTTGCCGCTTTTTCTCTCTCATCTTTCACAAAACAACCTTTCTATTCTTGAATCATTCACCTTCCATTCTTCATCTTCTCTCTCTGTGCTCTTGCTGTTCTTCCGTTGCTTCTGAAGACTGATTTTGCTGCCACTTTCCCATCTCCAGATCCCTCTTCTTCAACCTGGTAAGTAAACTCATTTTGCTTCCTTTGTTTTGCTTTCGTATCTGTTCTATGTATTTTGTTTACCGTATTTTTTGCAAAACATTTTCTTCCATTTTTGCTTCGCTTCTGTACTTTTATGAAAAAATATTAGCAGAACCCATGCGTGTATGAACTTCTGTAGAAAACTAGTCTTAGATCCAAAATTAGGTAGCAACCGAACTAGGATACTGTCTGTCCTATATAGGTAGATCATTGTAGTCAATAACCGAACTAGAACTTGAATAAATAACAAAAGTTTCAATGAGTCACCAACTCCTGATTCACTTTAGCCGAAATAAGATCACCGAGGTTTGAACATATTAAGCTAGGAACCTCGGTTCTCCACCGAACTAAGCTTTTGGGGCTAAGCCAGCTTTCTTAGTTTCTAAACCGAACCCAAAACGCTGCCCCTAGAGGCTCAACCGAAGTAACTTTATTCATACTTCAACCGATTTAGGCCTTTGGGGCTAAACCAGCTTTCTTTTGATTTGAACAACATACATGCGTTTAAACACGTATTCAAATAAGATATTGAAATTGCGATGCAGTTTGAATGATGCAACGAGCCTTGGTGCATGCAATATGAATGAATGGATGCAAGCATGCAATATGCTAATTAAAACATGTCCCTAATCTAACTATCAAAAGCGATTAAATAAAAGGGAGAAAAGACGTGGGGTTGGAAAACATACACACACGCATGCACAATTATTACAACATTACACCCGCACAAAGGAGGCCGAATGAATAAGCTAACTAACTAGCTACGCTAATTAAGCTAACTAATTATTACAAACCGCAACTTATTAACTATTCCAGTTAACTAATTATTACAAACCGAAATCGAATAACTAGTTAAACTAGCTAATTATTTACAACACTTAATTAGCTACAACTAATTAATTATAACATGCACTTGATCTAATGCTAATTAAACTAATTAGCTAATCTCGGGAAGCGAGGGAGGCATGCATGCTCAATTTTTCACCCAAAAAGCCACTACCTTGTTGCTGAATGCCTCTGTTTGCACATATGAACGCCAACAAAGCTGCTCACTTCTAGAACACCTCTGCTCCATCTTACCAACACACTGTGCAAATTTCATTGGTGGTCGACAGGGGACCGGTTGGCTACCAATGGTGGCCGATTGGCTACTATTGGTGGCTGGTCGGCCACTGGTGGTAGCTGTCGGCCACTGCTGGTTTGAACTTTCTTGTTGCAATAGAGAGCAAAACAGAGCAAAACAGTATATTTCTCAAGGGTTGTTTGCACACTTTATCTCTCATTTTCATAGGGAAATCAAATGAGGGACAAACTTTGGTTCACAAACCATCAATCAAGCAATTTCATTGCATGATGGCTTGTGAAACCAAATGTGCAAGTTCAATAAATGCAAAATGAGACCAAAGAGACCATCACCCTATCATGCATGATCAAGGGCAATGGAGACCAAGGAAAGTGGCACATTTCATCACTTTTGAGTATGAAATATTCCATTTTCCTCGTGTTCAAACTAACGTCCAATTTGAACACATGCAATGCAACACACAGAATGCTTATCTTGCCTCTTTTACTTGCCAATTTTGTTTACTCATTTTAATTACCAAATCATTCATTAATCCATTAAGTCCATTAGTGAGTGTCCTCTAATGGAAGGAGCGCTCAAACCCCAAGTTGCTTTGGGAATGAAAAAGGCATTACACTGTTGGTAATGAGCCCTCTAAGGGATTAAACCATTAGGTGTAGCACTTCCATTTCACACTTAGGCAAACAAGTGGTTTGAAACCACTTTCAAAGAAAAACCAAAAGGTGAAGAAATGAGGGAGATTGCAGAGAATATAAGTGTTGAAATGAAGTAGAAAAAGCACTAAAACATGCAATAAACTCACACCAATGATGGCTAAAGCCTTAAAACACTAAGCTAGTGAAAGGGGCTACACTACAGCTATGCAAAACAAGACTCAAACGAACTAACCAGCCCAAAACAAAGCTAAAACATGTTATTTCAAAGGCTAAAACATACTGGACTTGAGCTAAGTTAAGCTAGAAACACATGCTAACATGTAGAGCTATCTAGGCATGCAAACAAGACACAAGGAGGGGAGGCTAACCCTTCCAAATTTGGACCTCAAAATAAGTTTTTAGCCACTAAAAATACTCCAAAATTCAGTATTTAAAAGCTCAAAAACAGATAGTGTAAAGGTGGGAAACACAAGGGCAAAGGCCTCCAAAACAAGGTACAAAGAAGGGTTATCAACCCCTCAACCTTTAATGGCCTTAAACCACAAGCTTCAACCAAAAAATACAAAGTTTTTATAGCCCAAAATCAGTTGGCAAACATGCTGGAATGAAGACAAAAAGTACCTAACATAATAAGCTAAAACATGGCAATTTAAGCTAGAAACAAGCCAAAGGAGGGGTGGCTAATCCCTTCATTTTTGGGACTTCAAAATCACTTTTTTAGCCTCTGAAAACCTCTGAAAATTAGTGGCAAAAAGCTCAAAAAAAGTTGATGAAAGAATGGAAAACACAAGTGGAAAGTCTTAGAGAGCAAGGTTTAAAGAAAGGTGATTAACCCCTCTACCTTTAAGACCCTTAAACCATAAGCTTCAGCACATAAAAAAAGGTTTTAAAAAGCTTAAAAACAGTAAGAAAAGATGGAAAACAAATGGTGTAAAGATGGTACAAAGGCAAAAGAAAGTATACCACTTAGAGAGGAGTGAACCCTTAAGCCATAAGCCACCAATTTCCACACTATCAAGTGCTTTAAGAGCTGAAATCCAAGCTCAAATCACCTCAGCAAGAAGCTCTCTAGGTTTGCTTTGGTGTGATTGGGAATAGGCTATGCAATTTGCAAAAGAGAGAGAGAGAGAGAATTGTAGAGAGAGAGGATTCTAGAGAGAGAGGATTTTTTCAAAAATATTTCACTCCTAAATGTTTTCTAACCTTGAAAACAAGAAGAGAGGCCTTCTATATATAGAAAAACAGCCCCTTAGGTCAAAAATACCAAGCCCCGGACAGCTGGAGCTTTTAGGGGACAATTGGTACAAAATATCTACCTTTTTTCACCATTGGCCGTCAAGCATTGTTGGCCATCAAAAATCTGCTTTTAGGTCCGATTTCAAATAGGCATATCTCCTTCATTCGGACTTTTTTGTAGGTCATTCTTGAGCCTAAATTGAAGCCCCGAAAGTATACTTTCCAATGGAAGTGGCCTCATATCAAAATTCTAAGTTTTCTAGGAGATATGCCTATTTTAGTGAAGATCACTCAGTTTTGGCTTAATCGGATGGATGCCTAACTTCAACCAGCCATATCTCCCTCATCCGGACTCGGCTTTAGGAGATTCTTGAGTGTAAAATGAAGCTCCGGAAGTCCACTTTCCAATGGTGGTGGCCTCACAACTTAAGTCCAAGTGTACAAAAGGATAGACCTGATTTAGTGAAGGCTGCCCGGTTCTCTCTTAACGGTTTATGCCCAACTTCTTCCCTAACTAGGTTTCTTCTCTCTCCTCCAATTTTTTTCAACTCCAAACCTCTAAATAAGAGGTTTAAAAGGATTTTTCAAAGAGTTTGTACATCTTTTCGTAAAAAATCAAAAAGTTATTCCAAACATACTAGTTTTTTTTTACCTCATATTTTAGTCAAAAAGCCAAAAAATTACTAAAATAATGTGTTCCCAAACGAGGCCTAAATATATGTGCACAGAATTAAAAATATATCCAAAAAATTAATGTGTGATTGAGATTTAATTTTAAAACTCAGTTCCTCTCCAATCTAATATATACTAAAGTGGACTGTATCGTCCAGTCTCGACTGTGAGGCTTATCACGAGTCCCACTTTTATAATACATTTCGTTTATTTTTTTACATTTCAATATATAAATCATCAATAATTTAAAATAAAAAAAATTAATCTAATAGTCATAACATTTTTGTCCGCCCAAACAATTTGTCCTCAGTTTTGGGTGGCAATGCGGAATTGAATAGTTTTTTTTTTTCCATTTTCCATACATGGATCTTGGAAGAGGTTTATAAAAGGACTATCTTTCTCACATCCTTACCATATCTAGCAAACACTTGCAACAACTCAACTAACCATGTCAATTCTTCTTCTTTCCCTTCTAGCTCTTCCAATTCTACTATTATTTCTTCTTCATCAAACACAAAACAACAATGAACAAACACCTCGTCCGCCACCAGGTCCTCCAGGACTTCCCTTCATCGGAAACTTCCACCAAATCATCTTTAACTCATCAACACCACACAGCTACCTATACCAACTAGCTCAAGAACATGGTCCTCTCATGTCCCTTTGACTTGGCTCTGTTTCAACCCTCGTGGTCATCTCTACGAAAATGGCGAAACACGTCATGAAAACCCATTGCTGTGAAAAGTTATAAAAAATCTCTAGAAAGAGAAGCTTTCAACTCAAGAGAGAGAACCCTAGGGAATTTTAATACACAAAATTACAAATAATCCATTCTAAGACCAAAATATAAGCTCTCAACTCGCGGATTCATTGAAGGTTGTTAATTTGAGTGATATTGTGATGTCTCTTACGATCACATTGATTTGAAGAGTTGCATTTTGGAAAGGGGTGTGAGGAAATTCACTTTCCAAATTGTTTAAATGTGGTGTCAAGATGAACATTGCATTGCTATTTGGCTCAAATCATATCTCGGTTTTGTACGCTTCAATACGCAGGGTTTGTTATAACAACATTGCTATTCAAAATAAAAAAAAAAAAATTGACTTAATTTTCAAACTCAGTAATGTGTGACAATCAATTAGGATATTAAAAATAATATTCTCTCATATTATCAACCAATCATTTTACTTACATATCATTAAATCTAGAAAATGAATCTAAAAAGTGAGATTGTATATCATTTCCTTATTACAAAAGCAAAATCTATGAAATGGGCCCACTAGACTTCACATTGGTTTTAAAGTAAATATATTGATTACCAAAATCAAATGAGCAATTGTAAAGTGTGCAAATGCATACCATATGCATTTACGTAATTTCTCACAAATATATATAAATTACCTTACAAAAATGCATAAGTTTTTATAAACATACGTAAATTAATCCATAAAAATTGAAAAATCACAACTTAGGTATATTTGTGAGAATTTACACAATTTTATAACTTATGTATATTTGTAAGAACTTACGTAAGTGTACATAGTATGCACCTTACACACCTAAACACTTCCCCAAATCAAATCAAATATACATATGGTATGCACCCAAATCAAATATACACTATATAATGAAGTTCTCACTAAAATTGTGAATAGGTCACTTATTATTCTCTTATTACATTTTTTTTTTATAGTAAAAAGAAAAAAAACTGAGTACAAATTACACACCAATCGTAACTTCATTTATTCCTTCAATAATACTGCAATTCCTGAAACTTTATTCTAAATTTTATTGTGAAACATTAATTTATAACTTATATTCATTTCAAACGTAAACACATACCACACAAACACCTTACCCAGCAAATTCTGGACTCAGAAATCTGGGACATGACATAACATAACAGTAGGCTTTTTGTTTATTCCTCTTGAGCTAGCCCTGGTCTATGCTTCTTCAGGTAATCCACAAAATTATTCACGTATTTGTCTTGTATAGCCCTGTTACCAAACAACCCACTCATCTCTTTAACCTTGTCCCTGTATATCCTCCCTTCTTCCTCAACCATGACTAATCTCAGTGAGTCAGCCACCGAGTTTCTTGTGAACGACCCGTCTCGCTCGTCTCTGGGTACCAAACATGCCATCTTCTTCTCTTCCAAATGCCTAGCGATCAACCCCGTGTCCGCCATGAGAGCATCTCCAACGGTAGTAGGCATTTTACCTATCCAAATATTACTATAAAGTATATATTTTATTTTGCCTATCAACTGTTCTATGTTTTTACTCCAACCATGCTCTTTATTTTAGCTATTTATCCAAATACTATTAATTTTATAGAATGTCACGTCAACAATAAAGATGGAGGGAAATGATCCTAATGATTGAATACATCTTGCCTAGCGTTGAAGGCTAGCTACATGTAGCTAGTGAATATGAGTTGAGCCAAAATACCTAATCATATGCCTAGTGCATTGGAATTGAAAAAAAGTGAATCACAGTAGGCATTTTAACTAACAAGTATTATATACCTAGTGCATTGGAGATGCTCTGAAAGGCAACAAAATGAGAGACTGCCCGAACTGTAAAGCCTCAACCACCGAACTCAACCCAGAGTGAGACAAAAACCCACCAACCGAGTCATGACTCAGTATCTTGAGTTGAGGCGCCCAATTAGTGTAAACCACTCCTCGTTCCTTGGTTCTCTCCTCGAACCCATCTGGTAACTCGGTCACCTCAGTGTCATCCACACCACGCCGATTCCTCAAAACCCAAAAAAATGACAACTCGGATAGTTCTAACCCAAAAGCTATCTCAGTAAGTTGGGTTTGACTTGGCTTTGTATCGCCTCCGAATGCAACATAGACCACGGACTTATTAGACTGCTTGTCAAGCCACTTTGACTCTTTCATTGTATACCATGTTTCATCGAAACTATCATCATACGCAGTAGAGGGCAATTGGCCGATTGGTATAACGGGTTTCATGTGAATCTCTTCCATGAGTTTCAACCATTCGGGTTCGAACTCGTAAGAGCTTCTCATAGCCAATACATCACAAGCTTCAATCCCCGCTCCGAAGCGAAATGTAATCGGGACGTTTTCATCATTGGTGGATATTTCGTTGAAGAAAGACTTAATCTCAAAGAGCTTAAACCCGATTTTTGATTCAAATGGGATCCATTTGGGTTTAGCAGTGAAGTCCTCTGGTGTTGTGCGATCGTCTTCACCACTCGTGCGCTTTAACACTGGTACAGGACCCAGAAAGCACAACGCAGGGGCAACGCAGACACTGAAGAAGACTCTGGAGATGCCGAGTTTGGAGGCAAGAGGGCCGAACCAATATGGAGCGAAATCATAAATTACCCAATGGGGAGATAAATCTGAGAGAATCTGAGACATGGGTTGTTGGAGTTGATCGTAGGCCTTCATGAGGTACTTGACTTTGTGGTTGGGAAGATCGAGTGTGGACTATGCGTTTTGGGGGAGTTGGTCGACTTTGGGTAGTTTGAGTTTCACTAAATTGATGAGAGGGGATAGATTTGGAGGCACTTTGGGGAGTCTCTGGATGTTTCTAGGAGTGGATATGAAAGAGACTCTGTGACCATTTTGGGCTATGAGCTTGGAGAGCTCTAAGAATGGAAGCATATGACCAAAGGCTAACCATGGGAACATGACTATGTGTAGGGTTTCATCTCTGGCCATGCATGATGATGACGACGACGACTTAGGCATGGACTCCATGTTTGGAACTGATCACTTCCTCTTTTACCTCTCCTATACGAAGTGGAAGAGCAGAGAAAGCAGACAACACTACCTACTTCTACTTAGAATTTTAATGGAAAAATTATGTAAATAGTCCCTGTATTTTATAGGATGTGTCAATTTGGTTCTTGTAGTTACTACCTACTTCTACTTAGAATTTTAATGGAAAAATTATGTAAATAGTCCCTGTATTTTATAGGATGTGTCAATTTGGTTCTTGTAGTTATAATTTACTCGATTTTGCCTCTTAATTTAACGGATTGTGTCATTTTAGTCCAATAAATAACGGTTGTTAAGTTAATTTAACGAAAAGTCAAACAATGTGTCAATTTGGTCCCTGTATTTTTCACAATGTGTCAATTTAGTCCTTGTCAAAATCAAGAAAATTAAAACTATAGAAACCAAATTGACACATCGTGTAAAGTACAAAGACCAAATTGACACATTATTTGACATTCCGTTAAATTAATTTAACAACCGTTATTTATTGGACTAAAATGAGACAATCCGTTAAATTAAAGGGCAAAATTGAGCAAATTGAAACTACAAGGACCAAATTGACATATAGTGTAAAGCATAGAGACTATTTGCATAATTTACCCAATTTTATTTAAAAATAATGTCATTATGGGATTTAGATTTACAAACGTGAATTCTATAGTACATTAATTGAATCTTAATTATTCATTTCAATTTTGAGTAATGTTCTTTAGGCGAAAGTAGAGTGACAAGTAGTTAGCACTATAAGAATATTATGTAGAATTACTTTAAATGCACAACTCGTTTCACCCTTCCAAACCCGCTTTTTATTTGGAGGTTTCACCATGTTCTGATCTTGCTCTTTTGGTTCTAGGCATGATGTTGTGAATATATGTTGAATTTGATTGGGAATGTGTTAAATGTGAATAGTGGATTTTAGAGGTGCTAAACTTCAGTGTGAGCTTACCAATGGTGCGAAAAGGAAGTGCAACAGAAAAAGGAAGTGCAACAAAAAAATAAAATTCACAAAACAGGGCCAGTTGATAGGCCGGTCGATCCCCAGGGTTTGAGCATCTCCAGCACTAATCATCATAATCTTTTACTTGTTCACATAATTATAACAATCCCTTTTGGTAAAACCCACATTCTCACTGTCTCTAACTTCTTCTCTTAGATATAAATAAGCATTATTCTTTGTGCTTATACCCGAATTTACCATAAAATATTCAATCACACTTGCCTTTAGTTTTGAAAAGTGACAAGCAGATCGTAGCAAATGTCACTCTGATTGTAATGCAAGTTCATGATTATGTTTAGGATTGAAGGCAGCAACCCTCCAAATTCCATCTTCAACAGTTAAACGAACAAATACTTTGCAACCAGTTCTAGTCTCCAGCCTTTTCAATTCTTTTTCTTCACAAGGGTCTTCACCTATTTTAAAACCTTCTTTAGAACATAAAAATTCACATTGCCTTATGTTCTTTGATCCACTATAATATCTTGGCTTTCCTTTCCGAATACTAAAACCCATTCATCATGCATAATTATTGTATAAAGCATATGCTTCGTCTTCACTACATGCCACCTTATCTAACAAATTGTCATCACTATTTTCTTGCCTTGCAACAAACATGCAGCCACGTTCACCTCTTTGAAACCACGCCCGTCAAGTTATTTAGTTTTGGCCTCAAAACTAACCGTCCTTCAAGAATCGAATCAAATCTAATTGAAACCCGAATTTATTCAATTTATGGAATTAATGGTTAATTTGTCCATCCCTAGTTACAACTTTAAATTAGGTGTTTGTTTCAAAAGAGACTTTAGTCCTATCCAGTTCACAACAAAATAAATAAATAATAAAATTTGAAAATAAATAAATTAAGAAAAGTTTATTACTTACCATGTTGATCAAAGCAATGATGGATCTAGGGGATGTGGGCAGAGACGGTTGCACCCTTAAAATGTTTAAAAATTATGTATATTATGTTAGTAATTAGTAAGATAATATTAAATTTGAGTAGTTCGCACCCTTCAAATTATTTACATTACAAAATTTCAAAAATAGTATTTAAATTCAATTTTATCAAATATTGATATATTCTATTTATTATGTTTTATATATTGTTTAAAGTTCCTTGTATTCTTTTATTTGTTTCTATTTGTTATTATTCTTGTTTTTTCTTTTCATATGTCATTTATGTTTTTTTTTTCTTTTTTTATAAATCACATTTTAATTTTCCTATGCATCTTATTTTGCATTCATTCTTATTTGTTCATTCTCTAGAAATAGAAATATTGTCTAAAAGTAAAAATTTTATCTACTTGAACATGACATGCTTAAAATAAATTTATAAAATTTAATACTGCTCATTGAAACGAATTATCATTATTCTCATAAAAACATACATTTTCAATTATAATTTTTTTTTTTCAAAACTAAACTGCGTAATAAAATAAAAGATGATTTTGTAACAAATTACTTGATCATATTTATTAAGAAAGATATTCATTAAGGTCTTGATGTCGAGTTTATCATAGATGTTTTTTATATATATTATTAAAAGTGGTGATTACAACATTTTCAAATAGTTAACTTTAGTAGATGGAGATATAGGAAGAGTTAATATTTTGTTAAGTTAATACAAACAAGAAATCTGTCTAATTATATTTGTATTCTTAATTATGTTAACAAAAAATGTGCGATTAATAATAATATTATTCATTTTTCTCGTGCTAGTATAAATCAAAATTTAAAATTTTATAATAAATTTTTTGATGAAAAATTACATGTGTTTTTGTTCCCTCAAAACTCAAATCTTCACTACAAGAAAAAGCGTTTTTGGCGACTAAAAATTCATTTTTCGTCGCTGAAAGTTATATAATTGGCGACTAAAATGGATTTAGTCGCCAAAATTGAACCCTTTTGCCAACTAAAATAGTTTAGTCGCCGAATACCAGGCTTTTAGCGACTAAAAGGCAGTTTAGTCGCAGAATGTAGGGGTTTTAGCGACTAAAGGTTTTTTGGTAGCCAAAAGTGACGATTTTTGGCGACTAAAATAATTTAGTAGCCAAAAGTGATGGTTTTGGCGACTAAAATTAGTCGCCGATTATATTTGTTTTTCCGACTAAAAAAAGATTAGTCGCTGAAAATGAAGGTTTTTGGCTACAAAAAAAAATTGGTAGTTAAAAACAGTGAATTGGCGACTAAAATTCAGTTTAGTAGCCAAAAGGACACGTTTTTTGCGACTAAAAACAGATTTAGTCGCCAAAACTACTATTTTTAATTTCAACTTGTTTTTTTACCGACAAAAAAATAATTAGTAGCCCAAAAATCATAGAATTGGCGACTAAATAATGGATTTAGTCTCCAAAAGTGGCCTAAATTTTTTTTTAATAAATAATTTATTTTTTACATAAATTATATTGAATTAAAATAATTATATTTATATATATTGTTTTGTATTAATACTGTCAATATATTATATAAATAATATATATTGCAAATATATTCATGTGATGTTGTAGTGGCATAGTGGAGGGAGTGTGTTGCAAAAAAGGTTGCAATGTGGGATGGTTGGGCACAGTTCGAAACTCAGAAAAACCAAAAAAAAGTGGGTTTTTTTTTTTCCGACGGAACACCTTTGGCGACTAATATTTTAGTCGCCAAAAGTCTTGATTTTGGCGACTAAGCCGTTTAGTCGGCGATTGATTGAGTATTGGCGACTAAATTATTAGTCGGTAAATGTATGATTTTCAAAAGGCTAAAACACTATTGGCGACTAACGTTTTAATCGCGAAAGACCTGTCTTTTGGCGACTAAAAAAATATTAGTCGCCAATGCCTACGCCGACAACGTATACGCGACAAATGTGGCGACTAAAGAATTTTGTCGGGGAAAATCAAATTTCGACTTTCGGCGACTAAAAACAGACTTTTGGCGACTAAAAATTTAGTCGCAAAAAATGACTCTTCTTGTAGTGCTTAGATCCCTGGATCAAAGACATTAGTATAACTTTTATAATGATATAGGCCCTACATTTCTTTGTTTTACACATTTAAATTCAATTCTTAAGAAAATGTTACATAAAAACGAATTTACTATCACCACTTCTGTGTCTAGTGATTAAAAAATCAAATAAAATATTTGTATATAGATAACATTCAGTGTATTTGATTTCAGTTTTCTAAAAATTGAGTTTTTATTTTTTGTATTTTTTTGTTTTTAGTGAATATTTTTTAAATTTTAAGCAATTTTTTTTTTTTACTTTTTTAGATGCACCTTACTTAGATGCATCTAAATAGTAAAATATTTGTGAAAACATATTTCAAAAAATCAATAAATACACAAAAATACAAAATAATGTACATAATTTTTGTATTTTGTATTTTTTTGATATGTAGTGTATTTTTTAAAGATTTTTTTCACAAATATTATACTTTTTAAGTGTATTTATGTTAAGTGTGTCTAAAAATTTTAAAAATTGCTTAAAATATTAAAAAAAATCATTGAAAACATTAAAATACGAAAAATAAAAAAGTAGAATTTTCTGAAAACTGTTTTCTAAAAACCAAAACCAAACAAGTTGATTAATTCTTATGTACAAGCTAGAACCAGAGAAACAAATTAGGGTTTTTATTGATAAATTCCATTTGGAGGTGTTCTAATCCAATAAGTTTACCAAGAAAAATTATAATCTAATTAGTCCCATAAATTTATGTTTTATTCCATGAAGTCTTTTTTTCTTGATTTATATTGTTTGCAGCAGCCACTGTTGTGCAGTCAAAAGGGCCCATTTCGAGGCCCATTCCGATAATCCAAACTATTCATATTTTAGAATACATCAAGTAAAACATACATGTAAAAAATCAAGTTAATCGGATATCGTTTACCCATTCATCCACTGATATTTGTATCTACAAAAGTAAATAATAATTGTAATTTAAAGTATTAAAATTAATACAAATGTGAGTGGATGAAAGTATAAACGATATCCAATTAACTTGATTTTTTGCAGGTATATTCTACTTGATGTATTATAAAATATGAACAGTTCGAATTATCGAAATTGGCCCCGAAATGGGCCCATTTAGCTGCACAACAGTGACTGTTGTGCAGGGTGCATAGTAGCCACCCCAAATCCGTTTGTTGGACTATTATACCCTTATGTCTATTATTGATATGTATTACATAGAAAAAGAATATACACATTTCATTTTTGTTACCACCTCTATTTTGGTAGTTACCATTATTCACGTTTTCCCTTTTGATAAGTTTCATTCACATTTGTAGTATTCTTTTATTGTGCTAGGGTTTGAAACTCTCTATTTGATAGGGTTTAAAAACTTTAGTTTACACATAGTGATGAATTAATGTTATGTTCCTCAATTGTTGCGGTAAAACTTTGTGCTCCTCCATAGTTACTTTATGTTCAAAATTCTGTGTTCGTCCATTTCTATGTTTCTCCATTGTTGTAAGTTGAAACTCTGTTTATATCTAGTCAATTTTGTTACAAATATATTCTTTAAAGGTGGGTTTGGTTTGATTTGGATTGGTGGAATGGTGAAATTGCATAGATTGTTAATGATAGTGATAATGATAAAGATGATGATGAATATGAGGGATGCGGGTGATATTTTTTTTTTGTTTTTAGAGTGATTGTGTTTTTTATTTTGGATTTCTAATTTTATTGCTGCTTGCTTCTATTTTTTTGTCAATCATTGTAAATGTTCACATTTCACATTATTTGAAAGTCTGAAAAATAAGTGTTGGATTATAGATATGGACATAATTATATATTTTGCAAGATGTGAATGTTCACATATTATTGGTTATTTAGTAATATACTTGTTGTTTGAACAATCATTTTTTGTTATCATTAAACAATTGAAATATTCATTTTTTTTCTTTCAATTTTGTTTTATGTTACAGTGTGAATGTTCACATTGATATGTTAATTGTAAATTGTGAATATTCACATTGTATTTTGCTATGAGTTTTTTTTTTTTTTGAAGTTTTTTTGAAATTTAGTTGTATTTTGTTTTTTTTACTATGCTTATTGGTTGAACAATCATTTTTGTAACCATTAAATAATCGAAATAGTCAATTTTTACTTTTTTTTTAAATTTTATTTTATGTTTTCACATTTTAGTGTGAATGTTCACATTAGTATGAGTTTATTTTTGGGTGATGCTCCGGAGCTCTAATTAGAGCTGGAAAAGGACAGCTCTAATGAGCTGTCAACCAATAAAAAAAAAAAAAAAACAGTGAAGTAAAAAACAAAAAAGATGGTAGAAAAAGACAAATTAGTGCTCTATTAGAGCTCTTCTTTTAGAGGTCTAAATCATTTTTGTTTATTTTTTTAAAAAAACTAGTTGTATACCCCTCTTTCCCAAAATAATGGTTCTTTTTGGGGAATCTAATTTTTTTTGGTAGTACAATTATTGCATTTGAAAAAAGTAGATTTTCCAAAATTACCCTTTTGATAGTACATTTTTTGAGAATATCAATGTCATAATTATACTTTTTATATTGTTTATTAATTTAAAGAAGGGCAAAATAGGAAATTTACATTATTTTTGTACTTGATTTTTTAAGAGGGGCTAATATTTTGGGACAATGAAAAATGGAATAAGAGACTAATATTTTGGGACAGATGGAGTATTAATTTTAAATTATGAACATTCACATTGTATTTTGGTATAAGTTTTATTTTTTCAAAAGTTAATGGGGTGTTTATTATTTTTGTTACTATATTTGTTAATTGAACAATCATTTTTGTTACCATTGAACAATTGAAATAGTCGATTTTTATTTTTTTTCAATTTTATTTTATGTTTTCACGTTGCAGTGTAAATGTTTGCATTGGTATGTGTTTTTTTTAAGGTTAGGTTTATGTTAATTATAAATTATGAATATTCACATTGTAATTTGGTATGAATTTTATTTTTTCAAAAGTTAGTTATATGTTTTTTGTTTATTATGAACATTCACATTGTACTTTAGTATGCGTTTTGTTTTTTCAAAAGTTAATTGTATGTTTGCTTTTTACTGTGAACATTCACATTGTATTTTGATTTTCATTCAGATTTTTTGTTGCATTATTTTTAAAATTTTCAAATTACAAAAATGTTCAAAGTTCATAATTTGAGATTTTCTCCATGGAATGCGAGAGAGATTTTCTTCTTAAAATAAGGGAGAGATTTTATCCATGACATAAGAGAAATATTTTCTTTTTAGAATGAGAGAGATTTTCTCTATAAAATTAGAGACTATTGTTATGAATTAGTTTCAAGATAGAAATATGTGCAAAAAATTAGAAAGAATGATTTGGTTCTATTACATTAAACATGACTTAATAGAATGCTCAAAAAGAATATGGGTTAGATGAAATAAAATATTTAGAAAGAGAATTTATCAAAAAATATTCAATAATCTAATAATTATTAATTATAAGTTAATTAAGAGATGTGACAAGTCATTATTAAATTGTATAGAAATTTTTAATAGAAAATAACAGGCCGGTATGACATCCCTCTTGATTTTTTATTTTTATTTTTATTTTTATTTATAAAATGTTTAGGAGAATCGGATGAGAAAAATTATTTAATATTGTTGGAGTAAAATCCATATGGTGTTTCAAAAATAATAGGAGACAAGCAGTAAATGAAATTGAGGGCAAGTTTGGGAAGATCCAAAAAAGCTAAAAAGTCAAAAAGTTACTCAAAAAGTTAAAAAGTTAACACTATTCACAAAAAGTCAACAATTACGGCTCCACAACTCCCAATTCAAATTTTTCCCTACAAATCAATTTTTATAATTTTTTATTACACATTTTTCAATAAAAAGTCAAAAAGTTAACCCAAACATCCATATTTTCAACCTCAATTTTTTAGTCCAAAAAGACAAAAAGTGCATTTTTTTAGTCTTCCCAAACTTGGCCTCAATATTGTTTGAAACGTATCACATAATTTAATTGTTGTATTGGGAAGCTTTTACAGCAGAAATTTAGGTATTTCGAACCAGAATTAATTTAAGGAAAATGTTTGAGGGCCCGAAATACCTGGCTCGAATGCCCCGAATGCCCAAAACGACGTCGTTTTGGGCATTCCGTTTTTTTTTTTTTTTTTTTTTTCTTTTTTTTCCGCCATTTTCGACCTCTGCATTTGCAGAGGAAGAAAGAGAAAGAGAGGGAGAGGGAGAGGGAGAGAAAGAGAGAGAGAGGTCGCGTCGCCTGCGTCGCCTCCGGCCGCCGATCGCGTTGCCTTCTCCGATCGCGTCGCCTCCAGCCGCCGATCGCGTTGCCTTCTCCGATCGCGTCGGCCACCGCCGATCGCGTCCTCGCCTCAGTCCCTCCTCCTCCATTTTTTAGGCCCCCTCCAGTCCTTCCCCCCCCTCCCCCTCCCCCTCCTTCCCTTCTTCTTCTTCCTCCTTCTTCTCAAATTCGAGCCAAATTGGCTCGAAAGGGTTTCGGGCTCTGTAGCAGAGCCGTTAATTTAATGCCATTCAAACTGAATACAACAATTTGAATGTTGTAGAGAAAAGCTTTATATCGTGGCTGATCTTTTACCGCCTATTTTCATTGCTTGACGTTGTTGGTTGTGTTGGCACAAATATAACAATTATTTTTGAATTTTGAAGGAAAAAAAAAAAAAAACTTGCATCAAGTGGGGTGATTATTCAGTATTTTTGGAATATGAACATGTGGTGCTCTATAAGGTTTTGATTGGTAAAGAAGGTAGGGGTCCACGATTTATGTTAGAGATAGATAAACAATATAAGAGCTAAGTAATTAGTAATTGACTTAAAATATGATCATGTGGTGTTCTGAGAATATTAAATAATTTCCCTACATACATATATCTCACAAAATTTGGGAGCGAAATGGGACCTTCACTTTAGTGGAAATGAAAGTGAGGCTATTGGGTCTGGCTTCAAAAGCAAACGCTGAGGTGCCGTTTGGTAACACTTACGTTTTCAGTTTTCTGTTTATATTTACAAAAATTTAAAAAACTCAAATAAAAACTTGTTTGGTAAAATTTTTGATTTATAAATCAGTGGTCTCAGTTTATAAATTTGGCCAAAAAATGAAAACACAAAAAATGTGTTTCCATTTTGAGTTTTCAGTTTTTTTTTTTTTTTAACCACCTAACACTAGCCACCACCCGCCACTATTTTCCACCACCGTCTTCCGGCACCACCACCCACCTCCCACCCCCCACCACCACCTCCCACCACCACTCACTGCCCACTTGCCACCACCACCCACCACCCACCTGTCACCACCATCCACCTGCCACCCACTCGCCACCACCACCTACCCCTTGCCACCACCACCACTACCACCCACCACCCACATGCTATCCACCACCCATCACCCGCCACTACCATCTACCGCCCGCCACCACCACCCGCCACCTACTTGCCACCCACCTGCCACCACCTACCACCACCAGCCACCCACTACCACCAGTCACCTGTCACCCACCCACCCGCCCCCACCACCACCACCACCGACACCACCACCATCACTCACCACCACCGCCACTACCATCACCCACCACCCACCCGCCACCTACCTGCCACCACCACCCACCACCACCACCCACTCGCTACCACCTACCACCCGCCACTGTCACCCACTCACCCACCCACCACCACCACCACCCGCCACCACCCGCCATCCGCCACCCACTTGCCACCACCACCAACCACCTGAAGCCACCACCGCCACCACCCACTCACTACCACCCACCAACCACCACCATCACCCACTCAACCACCATCACCACCCACCCGCCACCACCCATCACCATCCGCCATTTGCCACCCACCTGCTACCGCCACCCACCACCCACCACTGTCATCCACCCACCCACTACCAGCACACGCCACCACCCGTCATCCGCCACCCACCTGCCACCACCCGTCATCCGCCACCCGTCACTCCCGCCGCCACCACCACCACCACCACCGACTCGCTACCACCCACCACCCGCCACCGTCACCGACCCACCCGTCACCATCCACCACCACCACCACCAGGTACCCACCACCCACCGTCACCACTTTCCACCACTCGCCACCGCCATCACCACCATCCACTCGCTACCACCCGCCACCGTCACCCACCACCACCAGCTACCCACCACCCACCGTCTTTCGCCGCCACTTGCCACCACCTTCTTTCACCGCCACTTGCCACTACTTGCCATTTTTCACTCTTTTTTATATTTTTTAAATTTTGTAAACATTTTGTCAATTACCAAACGCGTTTGTAGTTTATGTTTTTCTAAAAATAAATAAAAAATAAACAAAAACCAGTTTATAAAATTTTTGTAAATATAAACTGAAAACGTAAACGTTACCAAACACACCCTCATAACAACGACAATTCATATCATTTCTAAGACAAATCATGCCCATTTTGTTTTTTGCAATTATTTAATGTCACCAACAAAATAAATACTATCCTCACAAAATTAGAATATAAAAAATTATAAAAAGAGTATATTTTGTGCCAAAATTATTACGTAGGTACAAAACACTATGTGATGTGATTTTGTTTTTAAATAATATTATTTCATAATTTGCCTATTATTATTTTTATTTCGTGGACCATGTGAGTATAGATATTTATTATTAGACGAGTGCATAGTCGATGTGGTATTTTGGAAGACAAGATAATTACTCATATTTTGTGACCCTAATTCATTTGAGTGTAGTGTGGGTTACACTTAAAACACTAAAGATATGTGTACAAAATTAAAAACATATCCAAAAAATTAATGTGCGATTGAGATTCTGTAAATCATGTATAACACAGCGGGTAAAAATTTCAGATCATACCTTAATGACAGAACCTGAAGCGAAGAATCTTGTGGGTAAATCACGTGCTTCTAAAATGCGAACAACGAACACCCAGCAGTGGAGTGGTACCATAATATGAGTATCACCCACATAAGTCACAGTGCAAAAAGCTTGATTGTTGTTTTAATGGGAGAGAGTCAGTATGGGAAAAAACATACGTTGTTTCATTATCCCATATCCCATATATCGCATCAGATATATAGAATAAATATATCATCTATCCATATCAGTTGATATGATAGATATAGATATCATGAATGGTTATCCAAATAAGTTTTGAATTCAAATTCAAACTTATATGGATAAGGTTCAAAAGGCTCATGGGTCATGCCACATGGGTACCCAATTTCTAACATCTCCCACTCGCACATGAGTTGGCATGATACTGCAACATCTCTATCTCAATCTCTCAAAAAATGAACAATCTCATACTAGCCAATGCACTGTGCGACCACTGAGAACACCTGCATGTGGGAGCTCTATACTAGAAACTTAATATGAGTCAGCATAGAGACATCAACCCAAAATGAACAAAAATAGTTTCTCATGTACCTAGACCCATCTAGTTACATCGGTCCAAAAACATCTTTAATCCCTCAAATAGCATGTTTGACTCTCATAGGTCCCGCATTAAATTCACACCCAATCAGCATCCGATAGAGAGCGATGTGAGTTGTCGACAGTGAATATAGAGCAGAGATATGGAACTAGATGATCTTCCTTTCACCTTCATATCATTCAATTTGAAATTGACCGTTTTCCCAGTAATGTTCCTTAAAGCCGAATCATACATGACTGCAGGTAACATACCAAAGTAGTTGAACATCAGCTCCTCATCTTATGACATAGTCAAAGGTCATAAAAGGCACAAAGTGAAGTCATTTAGGGAAAAATGACGTTTAGGACTCACATGGTGAAGAAGCAGGGATCCATTCTTTCACCTCACCAATGGGTCAATAAGCACATGCAGTACGAATGCATGTTATAGTGGAGTAACTCTTCCAAAGAGTGATGTTAAACTCACACACCATACAGATCTTAGGCTAGTCGCTCTTAAGCGCACAAGTCGCTTCCTAGCGTCTAACTCAAATTCTCTATTTCCTCGTCTCTCAGACATCAAATGAGATCTTGCATTTGGCTATTCATAACAGGCACATAATGGAAAAGTGGGTACTCTAATAGCCATGGTCAGTCTCTAACAAGACCTCATCTCGGCTCCAACCAAGGCGACATAGCTAGTGGATAATTTTAGCTTCTCTATTTGCTCCAAATACAATAAGCCACTAGTTTCATCCTTGCTCGCTACCTAGAGCTAAGGGCGATTGCTCGTGTGAGTGAGCCAATCTTGCCTGCTAGCATCAATTTATTTATTCTGTGTATGCTAATTCACAAACCATTGCAAAAAGTAGTAAACATAAATGTATAATAGAAACAAATATGAATACTAATGGCATAAATATCCCAAAAAATTTGAGTTCAACTGAATACACATATAGATATCACCACCTACGTAGTCCTAAAGCCCTAACATGAGTAAGATAAACATCTCTAGCAATGGGCTTAGTCAAAGGGTCCGCAACCATACGACTCGAAGGGATGTGCTCCAGGATCACTTTTTTCTGCGCCACAATGTCTCTGATAAAGTTGAACCTCACATCAATGTGTTTGGTTCTCCCGTGGTATTTAGGATCCTTAGCGTAAGCGAGTGCAGCCATGCTGTCACAATGGATAGTCACAGGGTCTGAAGTACGTGTGACAATATCCAAATGCTGAAGGAATCTCCTCAACCAAACGGCTTCCTGAACGGCAGATGTACAAGCCACAAACTCAGCCTCTATAGTCGATAAGGCGATACAGGATTGCTTCTTACTGTTCCAAGAAATAACACCATCGCTAAGCATGAAAGCATATCCTAAAGTAGACTTTCGCTCATCTAAGTCTCCTTCCCAGTCAGCATCACAATAGCCAAATAGATGTAGATCTGAACTTTGGTAGCAAAGTGTGTAATCTGCAGTTCCTCTAAGATATTATAATATCCTCTTAACTGCTTTCCAATGAGCTAGTCCTGGATTGGATTGGTAATGACTCACCAATCTGACTGCATAACAAATGTTAGGACGTGTACACATCATAGCATACATTAAGCTTCCAACAGTATTTGCATAGGAACACGGGCCATCTTTTCATTCTCTTCTGGAGTCTTAGGACCCATATCAAGGCTTAGGCTCTCACATTTCGCAACAAGAGTGTCAATGGGTTTGCAGCTCTGTATCTGGAATCGCTCTAGGATAGTTTTAATGTAAGTCTCTTAAGACAAACGAAGAAGTCTCCTAGAGCAATCCCTAAGGATCTTAACACTGAGCACATAGCTTGCTTCACCCATGTCTTTCATTTCAAATGTAGAGAACAACCACCTTTTGGTGGCGACAATCATCTCCTTGTCATTTCCAGCCAATAATATTCCATCTACATATAATGACAATATCAGAAAAATGTCCTTAGACCGCTTAACGTATACACAGTGATCTTCATTGATCATCGTAAACCCATTAGAAACAATGGCTCGATGAAATCTCAGATTCCACTGTCTGGATGATTGCTTTAAGCCATAAATAGATTGTTGAAGCTTGCAAACTTTGCACTCCTGACCTACTACCACAAAGCCTTCTGGTTGATCCATATAGATCTCTTCATCCAATTCTCCATTGAGAAATGCAGTCTTAACGTCCATCTGATATAGCTCTAAGTCCAACTAAGCTACTATGGCCAGAATTAGGCGAATAGAGGCAAACCTCACAACTTGTGAAAAAGTTTCCTCATAGTCCACACCCTCTCGTTGGGTGTAACCTTCGCCACTAGGCGAGCCTTATACCTTTCTATGGAACCATCCGCCTTGCGTTTGATTTTGAGAACCCATTTGTTCCCAATAGTCTTGCGCCCTGGCGGCAAATCAACCAAGTCCCAGACATGATTTTTCTTCATAGACTCTATTTCTTCATCCATTGCAGTACTCCATTCTTTACTAGCAGGGGATGAGAAAGCCTCTTTAAGATTCTTAGGCTCCATCTCATCACTCGGAGCAATCACGAATGCTTCCCCTTCAATCTCAAAACGACAACGGGGTATAGCTCCACGTTTGCTTCTACGTAGTTGAGAATCCTAAGAATCCTCATCCATTGAATCTAATCCATGGACAGGTAGATCGCTCCCACTGTCCCTAGGAGCTTGAGGGATTATCTCCTCATTCTCTACTAGGGTACTAGGTGCGTTTTCAAGTAGATCCTCCATCTCATAGAGTTCTACTTCTCTAGTTACCTCACCTCTACTAGGGAAATCCCCCTCTAGGAAATCCACATCTCGTGACTCAATTTCAGTTACACTTCTATCCGGATGCTCCCCAATAAACACATAGCCCTTAGAATGCTCACTATAGTGAATGAAGATACACTTCTTTCCTCTAGGGCCTAACTTCTCAAAATTATGAGAAGCGCTGTGTATGTAAGGTGCCGAACCCCAAGGTCGCAAATTGCCCAAATCAGGCTTTTTGCCAGTCCACATCTCATATGGGGTGGAAGGAACTGATTTGGAGGGCACACGGTTAAGGACGTAGGCAGCAGTCAACAAAGCATCTCCCCAATAAGAAATGTGAAGATTTTCTTGCACCATCATAGATCTAACCATGTCAAGCAATGTGTGATTCCTTCTCTCCGTTACACCATTTTGCTGCGGAGTCCTAGGAATTGTCAATTGCCTGATAACTCCTTTTTCCTCACAGAGCACTTTAAATTGCTTAGATAGATACTCGCGTCCCCGGTCAGTCCTTAGAGCCTTAATGCTCTTGTCTAATTAATTCTCAACCTTATTAACATACCGTCTAAAGCAATCCAATGCTTCTGACTTGTGAGAAATCAAATAGACATGGCCAAAACACGTTCAATCATCTATAAATATGATGAAATAAGGGGCTCCATGCCTTGCCCTCGCATTCATTGGTCCATATATATCAGAATGAATAAGTTGTAATGGGATAAATGCCCTTATGGCTTTCCCAAATGGTTTCCTTGTTGCCTTTCCAGCAAGGCAGTGCTCACAAGTAGGCAAAGTGACTCTAGCGAGTGGCCTAAAAGACCTTCTCTAGCCAATCTAGTCATCCTGTCTTGCCCTACGTGGCCAAATCTAGCATGCCATCTCATAGAATCATTATCACAAAAAGATGCAATATTAGAAATAGAGCCATTGACATTTTTATTAAAACTAGAATCATCCACATCCAAAACTAAAAAACCATCTGAAAGATAACCAAAACCATAAAAAATTGTTCCCAAATAAATGCTAACGCCATTGTTCTCAACAAAAGCTAAAACCAAAGCTCATTATGCTAATAACTGAAACTAAGTTTCGCCGAATATCCGGAGCATAAAGAACATCATGAAGATACAACGTGCGCTCTCATCGCATTTCCAGCTTGTATGTGCCAATGCCAAGCACCTCCATACTAGACTCGTTCCCCATGTAAACTTTTTTGCTCCCAGCAGGTACTCGGCGATACTCAACGAACCCTACTCTGTCCCTCGCGATGTGGTCTGTTGCTCCGGAGTCTACAACCCAAAAATGATGAGAATGAGCAATTAATGCTTGACTAGAAACAAAACATTGAATGCGAGAAATTAAGTAAGGGAGTACCTTCTTCTGCTCAGGGCAATCCCGAGCGAAGTGTCCTTCTTTGTTACAATTAAAGCATGTCAATTTAGCCTTTGCCTTCTTGCCACCTCTCTTGCCCCTACGCTTGAAATTTCTAGCGCCATTGGGCTTTAGCGCAGCTGCTGCTTGCTTCTTAGGGGCATCTTTTGCTTTTCCATGCTTGAACTGAGAAGTCTTACGTGAGTTCGACTCAACCACCATAGCAGAACCATCAGACTTAGCCGCCTCAAGGCGCTCAGCCTCTAGCTCCAAATGACGCGATATGTCTTCGAATGTTTTCACACTCTGATCATGCATCAAGTTCTGCATCATCTGCTCCTAAGAATTTGGCAGAGAGCGAATCACAGCTTGTACTTGTTGTTCTTGAATCAAATTGTGCCCAGTAGCTGCAAGCTCACGTATCATGGCTGACATGACCCTCAAATGCTGCTTCATCGAGTGATGCGCTCTTTTCTAATATGAGTCAAACTTCATAGTCAGCCCACGTAGCTCTGCCAAAGAGGTAATACCAAACTTTTGCTTGAGAGCTTTCCACATCTCAAATGCAGTCGGGCAATGCTCAAACTCACTAATCAAGTCGTTGTGCATGCTTCTCAACATAGTAAAGCGTGTACACCGATCTTTGTTACGCCAAGTCTGAAAGACTTCAAGATCACGACGATGTTGAGCTGCATTGCCCTGTTCTGGCTCAACTATCACTTGTTCAAGTGTGGTCAACACTTCTTGCTCATTGAGGAGGTATTGGATCTTACGGCGCCATATGTCATAATTGTCGCCATCCAATTTCTCTCCCTTAGTTAAGTCTGCCACCACTGTCTTAGTAACCGTTTCTATGTAGAGAGTAAACAAATGCGCAGGGGATATTAATGATAGCAACACAAAAATTATTTTGTAGCAAAAGAATCTAAATTAAATAATGATAATATTACACATGTCTCAAGATCGATAATTTGCAATGCTCGTAATCATCTCTTGCGCCTCTAGTGACAATTATCAAAATTTAATTTAATTCCATGCGCAAAAAAAAAAAAAAAAATCAATCTCCCACTACTTATAGCATATACAAAGCATGAAAAATTTCATACAATAGCATCTTAATATAAATTTACAAATAACTCATGCTATATTCATTTAATAATGGAATTCAAATAAATAATAAAAACTAATCATGCTTCTCTAATTGCAACATATTACAAACTAAAAAAAAAATATATACTGTATTTAATATTCAGATTATGCCATAACAGAATGTCAGAAATAACTGATAAATGCACATAGAATCAGAAATAAATACAGCATATTAAACACACATAAATATTGCAGAATCTGGTAATTTTCCTGGAATTTTCTAGAATTTTGAATAACTAATAAACGCACATAAAATCAGAAATAAATATTATAGAATCTGGTAAACTGAAATAATTATACCAGTAAATAGTAAACATTTACAGTAGTCTACAATAAAAATTTCAACCCAAAAAAATTATTCATGCAATACCAGAAGCATTTTAAAGCAGAAATAATGAATTATTATCACAGAAAAAATATTTTTTATTTTCATAAAATTTTTAAAATTTTACAGAAGATAGAAAATTTAATTCTGAGTATAACAGTACCAACCACGCATAAAACAAATCTATAACGAATTATTTATGACCATTTAAACCAATTCTAGATTAAAAAAAAAACAAACAGTGCCTTAACATTAGCAGCCAAGCCAGCCAAGCTGGCGGAGAAAAAACGGCGTGGCTCAGTGCACGGCTCAGCAGGCGGCTCAGAACGTGGCTCAGCACACGACACACGTGTGCGTAGCACGGACGGCGAGCGCGTGGACAGCGCGACTGACGCGCGCATGACAGCGCGGACAGCGCGCGTGTGGTAGCGCTTGAAAATGACACCTGGTGCATGGTAGCGCGTGGCAGCCACTGTCGGTGTCATATGGCGCGTGCGGCTCACGCGCCGCCTTCCGGGGTGTTTTCTGGTCTAATTTTGGTACAGCAGGACTTTATTTTCTAAACTAAAAGCATTTGTGGTTTAAAAAATAACGTTTAATAAACATAAATTATGAGGCGTATTACACTCTCTCTCTAATGAGAGTGGAAATGCAGAAACCTGCACTTCTTTTTCCTCCTTAAGCCATAAAGAAATTAAAAACTAACCCAAATTAGGGTTTAATGTATCTCATCAAACGTAAATCCAAATCTAACAAATAATATATGGTTTCGAAGGTTTCAAAACAAGGATTATAAATATGTAAGATTTGCAGACTGAAATTAAAGCATGTAAAACCATCATGCATGTAAAGTTTTGAAAAAACATTAATTTTCATGCATATAACGTGTATATATTTATATAAAATTATACACATATTTTAATACATAAAATAAGCCCGAAAATACCCATTAATGCTCTAATACCAATGTAAATTATATATAACGCAATGGGTAAAAATTTTAGATCATACCTTAATGAAAGAACCTGAAGCAAAGAATCTCGTGGGTAGATCACGTGCTTTTAAAATGCGAACAACGAATACCCAGCAGTGGAGTGATACCACAATATGAGTATCACCCACACAAGTCACATTGCAGAAAGCTTGATTGTTGTTTTAATGGGAGAAAGAGTCAGTATGGGAAAAAACATACGTTGTTTCATTATCCTATATCCCATATATCGTATCAGATATATAAGATAAATATATCTTCTATCCATATCAGTTGATATGATAGATATAGATATCATGAGTGGTTATCTAAATAAGTTTTGAATTCAAATTCAAACTTATATGGATAAGGTTCAAAAGGTTCATGGGTCATGCCACATGGACACCAAATTTCTAATAGATTCAATTTTAAAACTCAGTTCCTCTCCAATCTAATGTATACTAAAGTAGACTGTACCATCCAGTCCTGGCCGTGAGGCCTATCACAAGTCCCACTTTTATAATCCATTTCGTTATTTTTTTCATATTTCAATATATAAATCATCAATAATTTTTAAAAAATAAATTAATCTAATAGTCATAACATTTTTGTCCACCCAAATAATTTGTCCACAGTTTTGGGTGGCAATGCCGAATTGAATAATTTTTTCCATTTTCCATACATGCATCTTGGAAGAGGTTTGTAAAAGGACTATCTTTCTCACATCCTTACCATATTTAGCAAACACTTGCAATAACTCAACTAACCATGTTAATTCTTCTTCATCAAACACATAACAACAATGGACAAACTCCTCGTCCACCACGAGGTCCTCTGGGACTTCCCTTCATCAGAAACTTACACCAAATCATCCTTAACTCATCAGCAACACACAACTACTGTGCGTATCGAATCCCACACTAGATGAAAGTAGATCAGAGCTTCGTGATTGAATAGACTATCGAGGAACTGAGGACCCACAAACACAGAACATCTTCAGAGCTGCCCAGCCGAGGTTGGCCAGAAAACCCCTCCGATGCGGGAATGAGTTCTCGGAGAATGTGAGGGTCTCTCTCTCAGTGTAGAGAGAGAAAGAAAGAGTGTATTCGGTTGTGTTTAATTGAGATTGGATTCGATGAGTCCAGTTACCTTCAATGTGAAAAGAGTGAGGTTTATATAGAACACTTTACTTGCTGCCCAAGATGGTTTCATGGAGCTTTGGTGCTTCAAGTCTTTCTCTTGCATTGCCCAAGGTAGGGGACCACAAGGTAGTTGATGATGGATCCATGTGTTCATTATATCCATGCATGTAACAGATCACATTCTCTTGGTTAACTGTTTCCGTGATTCTAGAGGGAAGGGACCAGCAGAGGTGGCAACCTGCACATGCATATGTTCACAGCTTCTATGTTTCTTTGAGAGGATCCTTTAGCTCGGTACCGTTGTGCTTTGGCTCGGCCCTTTGTAAGTCTGCTTGTAGAGATGGGCTAACCCATTTAGGTATCTTTGTGTGGTCTCGGCCCACTTTGGTTCTAATGATGGGTTCGGCCCATCAGTTTGGTCCAAGGGTGAAGTCTAGCAGCTCGGCTTAGCCCAGCACTGCGGCTTGGATTGGCTTTTCCACTGCGAGTTGGGCCCGAGTGCTTGAGGACTTGGGAATACTATTCTTCATGGAGATGGGCTCAATTGACTGACCCACAAATTCATCTGACCTACGTAGGCTTGGGCTTAGTGAATTAGGCTGGCCGAAAGCTTGGATCTGACCCGTTTCATGTTCTGCCCCTTCAGCTACCTATACCAACTAGCTTAAGAACATGGTCCTCTTATGTTCCTTCGACTCAGCTTTGTTCTAACTCTCGTGCTCTCCTCTGCGAAAATGGCAAAACACGTCATGAAAACCCATGACCTTGCATTTTCAAGTAGACCAACCTTGCTCGAACAACAAAAGCTCTCTTACAATGGCTTAGACGTGGCGTTCTCACCTTATAACGACTCATGGAGAGAGATGAGAAAGATCTGTGTTCTTCATCTTTGTAGCCTCCAAGAGAGTCTAATCCTTTTGGCTCATTCATGAAGATGAGGTTTCAAGGATGGTGAAGAAAATATCCCAACTCGCGGATTCATCAAAGGTTGTTAATTTGAGTGAGGTAGTGATGTCTCTTACGATCACATTGATTTGTAGAGTGGCATTTGGGAAAAGGTACTAGGAAAGTGAAGGGTTTGAAAGAAGTAGATTTCATGGACTTCTTAATGAAGCTCAGGCAATGATGGGAAGCTTCTTTGTTTTGACTATTTTCCTTTGAATGGGTTGAGTTGATATAGTCACTGGAATGTGTGCTAGGCTAGAGAAGAATTTCAAGAAATTGGATTTGTTCTATCAAACTCATTGATGATCATCTCAATCCAAAGAGGACTAATTCATGCAAGAGGACATTCTTGACATCTTATTTCAACTGGGAAATGATCAGCTCACTCCAATTGATCTCACTTTGGATCACATTAACGCACTCCTCATGGTGAGTTTGAGTTGGTGACTAACACTACTAAAATATCCAAAAAAAATAAAAATAAATTAGTAGCCCAAATTTCAATTTATCCTCTCTTGTTACATGTTGTGGAAGGGTGAATTTTGTTCTCCACAGGGAAAGCGAAATGAGCTGCTTCGTCCTTCACTATGTAGAAAAGAAAAATACCAAAACATCAGTGATCTCTCCCAACCGTGGTTGGTCAAGAGGACCTTCCGACGATCAAATCAGAATCTTGTATGAACATATCATTTTTTCTTTATTTGAAGGAAAATATCTTTTTTCTGCTTGCCATTAAACGATTTTCTTTCTTTCTTTTATAGTGTGATACCTGGTATCTTGACTGTTGGATGACTATACCGATCGAATGGTATTTTATTTGTGCAAGCACTGGTCGGGAAAGTGGACAAGTGATCTTGATCTGCCATTGTCTGAGTTACGGTATTATAGGTGGCCTAGATTTAGTTCGGGTTTGGGCTTTTATTTTTGATCATTGGATTTATCTTATTGGATGCTCGGGATGTCAGAGTTGGTCGATTCTATATCTTTTCTTCTGCTGGTTTTGATCTCTATCGTCGATTTCTATCTAATCCAAGGGTTTCCCTTCATGTTTTAGGATCTCTTTTCTGGAAGCAATCCTGTTTTAATCTCCTGTCACGTGACCTTGTTTTCTTTACAGCTGTATTTTCTAAGGACTTGGGCCAGGGCTTTGCCTCGGCCGGATAAAAATGCTTTGGGCCACGTCTTATCTTGCTTGGGCCTTGGGCTTGAATTTTTATCCTTCACAATTGGCCCCCCTTCGGCGTTTTGTTTTAATGAATTGCCGTAGGTGCCTTAGCTGACTGTCGCAGGTCCCTAGGGAAATAGCGCAATCTGTGACACGCGTCTGTTGAGTATCCTTATTTAAATAATGACGCCCATCATTTCCTTCTTCAATGCGCCATTTCGCCTTTGACGTATTTAATCAAAGGTTTGGCCCCTTTTTTTGTTTTCATTGCCTATCGCATCACATCCTCAGTTCTTGTATTCATGTCCTCATCCTTTAGCGGAATTTGTTTGTAAGTTTATCCCTTTTTCTCTCAATTTTGTTAGCTTTTATTTTAACTAAAATGAATCGATTGAGGTCATTCTTCAAGTTCGAAGAGAGCATTGCTCAGTTCAGGGCTTCGTATAATATCCCCGAGGATGTCGTCGTTCGACTTCCAACCTCCGATGATAGTTTGTCAGAGGATTTTGAAGAACGAATTCCTCTCCCCTTGATAGATATAGTAGAGGGAGGAGTTAGATTTCCTTTGCATCCCCTTCTTCGAGAGGTGCTTCACTTTTATGAGGTACCCCTTCCCAACTGTCCCTTAATTTCTTTAAGATAGTGATGAGAGTGGTGACCCTGAATGATATCCTTGGAATCAATTTAAGTCTGTCTAAGATTAGGTACTGCTATAATTTTGTTCCTACTACCAAAGAAAGAACAAAGTTTTACTTCAAACCTAGGTCAGTGAAGCGCCAATTCATTCAAATGCTTCCCGATTCTGGTAAAGGTGTGAATGATGTATTTGTTATAATAGAGGGGAATTGGGAATTTCCTCCTGGAGTTGATCGGATCTGATCTATCACTAAGGTCATTGGCCGTCCAGGTTATAAGTCACCTTTGTTTTCTTTGTCTTTGTATCTGTCTTGTCATCTAATTTTACTAACAATTGCGTTTATTTGCTACAGCTCCTGAAGTCTTTACTCATCCTAGCTAATGGGAAGATCAAGTAAACCTCCCTCTCTTGTGCCGAGCTTGGTTGTACAGGGGACCGCCAGAGCAACAAGGGCAAGGTCGGACGGCTCTATGGATAATGCCCTTTTTTAATGCAGTTTGAATCTAGACCCCCCAGCTCGTGTAAGAAAGCAAATGTGGATAGCGGTGCCACTATCATTCTCCACAGCATGTCTAGCTCAAGGTTTTGGACCACTAGCCCGACTTGCTATCTTTCAGCAGGTCTATTTTTCATTCGGGCTGCCTTGGCTCTCCACTGGGCGACAAAATCAATGAATGATTCTTTGGGGTTCTGGGTAGTAGCCTTCAGCTCACTAATGGTTACCTCTATCTGGGTGTTATATGAATACTAATTGACAAATGCCTTAGATAGCTCCTCCCAATTCTGCTATGTTGAGTCCTCCAATTTAGCGTACTAGATGGCCGCCACATCAGACAAGGTTCTCCTAAATAATGAGAGCTTCTGTACCTGAGACAAACCCATGGGCCTCAATACGTCTGAAAACAACTGGACATGCACAATCGGATCCCCACTTCCATCAAATTTGTCAATGTGGGGCATCTCAAATTTCTCTGGTAATCTGACCAGAGTCTCAGTGTACCCGTTTTCGATATCTGGAATGGAATTGAAGCCCTAAGATTTTTTCAATGCTTTCTCCAATCTAGCAATCTTGACCAAGGGCGGATCAATTTCATTGATATCAAAAGGAAAGATTTCTGCAGGGGGTTTGAACCGGAGGCCTATAAGCCGGGGCCGGGGGAAACATTTCTTGAAGATTTGGGATTTGGGGATTTTCTACTAGTGGGGGTAGATCCAGGTTTGCTGAGTAGCTGGGATTGGATGCACAGTTGATGCGGATGTCCTAGATGTATGTCGTGGATCGGCGATAATTTCATCTTGTGCAGCCATCCTTCGGTTACAGTATCCATGGTTCTCTGGAAAGTCGCCATCACGGCAGCAAATTCATCCGCATTCTATGCTATATTCTGTGCCATTGCTGGTCTGGGTAAACTAGATACTGGAACAGATAAGTGTTTGCAAAATGCTTTGTACTGGTGCTGCTGACTGTCTGTTTCTTCTTTGTTGAGTAACTAGCGGAAGTGAGACCAACACAGGCTGGCCACCAACAAGGTCTTGAGCTTTGCAAAGCCCACAACTTGGGAAATATCGGGTCTTTCTAAAGCTATAATGGTAAACTACCTAGCAGAAAGAAAGAAAAACATAATCAAAATTAGACAGCACTTCGGCTCTAATTCACAACAGTCATAACATACAGCTGAACTTTAATCCCCACTGAACTCTGTCCTCAAACTCATCTTGATATGAACCAATGAACCATCCTGTATAGTCTTACTATAAAAGCACATACCAAGCAAAAGAACCAAAATACCCCTATGAGGGGGTAGGGTTACCCTGTCCTAGATTTTTGACATGATCTAGGCTGTACTATTTCAATCAATGAGTTTCACAACATCTTGCAAATGGGTGGCATCCTGTCCTAATTTGGAATAGTCACTATAGCTTCACTATATGGAACTAGGTCAAATGGTCGAAAGAGTACCTCAGCAAGACTACCTAATATACCTTTCACATTTAACATCGAGAAGTGAAAGGAGGATTAAGCGGTACAGCGGTAATCCAGATCCAAGGGTTGTGTTTCCAACATGGCAGAACCCATGACCGGTTAGCCTTTTGGCAAGCTTTTTGGGCAAGCCTCCGACAACCGTCCAGGAATAGCAGATGAAAAACACAGTGACTTAAAGTAACCGTACAAATGCAATGCAAAGAACATATAAGTGTAGATAAAATGTCACATCATGAGTTTCAAGTTAAGTTCTCCAAGTCCCCAGTAAAGTCACCAGAAATTGTAGCTTGCTTTTCGTGCTCCTTTTGGATACGATTAGCCTATAGTTCAGACTCCTATGGTTTTGAATCTGATTTGACAAAGTACAATGTAAAACAATGAAAACTCAAAAAAGTCCAAATCCGACAATTCTTTTTAGAAAATCAATGTTTGAATCAAATGCCAAAAATGGACTGGATTGCCAGATTACAAAGTCGCCACCAAAATATTTTTTGGGAAATATAAGAAACCCGAGACTCGTGCCAAAGGCCACTTATCCCTCATCACCAAAGTGTCTCGGCTCGGGAACTTAGGTACGAGAGGGGAATGTCATGAATTTAGCACCCCATTCGCCCGATCAAAGATCGACCTCTACTAATTATGATGCGTTTTTTTTATTTACATTATACGCTTTTGTTCTGGTTATTAGCCTATCATTACTATGTGTTGTACACAAATATAGACTAATTTGCAAAAGTTGGAACACTTTGATTTCATGTTTTATTTGAAAAATTGTTTTAATATGTGTCACTTGAAATGGCGAGTTTGTATATTAATCAATTTGTCCCAATTTTGGTAATTAGCCTTTATCCATAGGCATTCAAACAGATATATCATTTAAGCAATGAGCCTCACAGAAATATGCTTGGCATGGAAACACAAACATTCGATGCAAGATGCTAAAACTCAAAATTGCTCACCTAGTACTCCGAGCCAAAACAAATCTAAATAATTAGAAAACATGCATGCTCCTAACTAATGCAATATGACTGAATGCAACACATATGTTATGTAATTTTAATAGGCTCGGCTATGAACATGACATATGATTCCATTCAGGACATGTGATGAATCACGTATTCAAGCAATGAATTTAAACATTTGGTTAGTATGATGAGGCGAACCTTGAATGCATGCAAGACAATGGATGCAAAGCATAAGAATGCTAAATTGAAAAATGATGTTCTATACTAACCATCGTAAGCAAGTAAGTAAAAGGGAGAAAGACGTGGGGTTGAAAGACATACAACTTATTACATGTTTGCCCTCACGCAGGAGGGTGTGAATCAATGTCTGAGAGTCCAAATTAACTAACTACTACAAAGCTAAATGAATTAAGTAAATAATTAACTAGCTAGCTACTCTATTACAATAAGGATAATAATGAGAAATAAACTAGCTATCTAAGTTAACTAGTTATAACAATTACAAATAAATAATAATGATAATTATAACAATAATTACAACAAGACTAATTGTAACAATAATAATTAATTACAACAATACTTGGAGCATTAATTTACAACATTGATGTAAGTAATGATGCACAAGGGTTGCATGCACAGTGTCCAAGAACTGTTATGTCTGCCTAGGCCTGCTCTGTTTCACCTTCAACCACTGCCCTCTGTTTTCTACAAAACATACTGCTGAGCAAACATTGATGGCCGGCCGGCCCGCAATGAAGCCCGGCCGAGCCTAAGTGCCTTAATTTTATGCAAAATCCTATTTTTGTGCTCTGAAGTGAAAACAGTGTAGATAGAGTTATTTTGAACTCTGTTTGTCCATTCTACCCTTCTCTCTCATGGTAAGCCTCAAGATAAGAACGAAGTCATTTCCAAAACCATTAATAAGCAAATTGATTACTTGATGATTTCGGCCACAATTTGAACAAAGTTCAATGAATGTAATGAATAACAATCATCCCTCCCCTTTATCGTGGAATAAACTCAAAAGGGGAGAGTAAAGAAGCTTCAAGGGTCGTCAAAACACCATGAATTGACGTGTGACGACTCTTGACACAATAGACTCGGCATAACGTCCAACCGAGCCCAAGCAATATAACTCATTTTCTTTATGTGGGTTGGTTCATTTTAAGCCAAATTCATTAGTCTTTGCCGTTCTTTAACCCATTTATCCAAGATGATGGTTACGTCCACTATATATTACGTCCACTAAGTGAGAAACATGTCAAACGGGAAGTGATTCTCAACATGAAAAAGAGACTACGCTGTTAACAATGAACCTCCATAGAGATTAAGCCATTAAGCATAGATCTCTAGTTCATGTTTTGAATAACCGTCAACTGATTGAAACAACTCTCAAATGAAAGAAATGAATGGTAAGTTGATTATTAAAATGAAGCTCTTAAGCATGGAAATTAGACAAAAAAAGGCCAAGAATAATGTGCAACAAGCTATGTATAAGGACATATGAGACAACAAGCAAACTAATCAAAGCATGAATTAATTAAACAACCTAGGACAACCCTAAAATAACCTTTAATAGGTAAAAAATAGTGGCTCAAAGTGCATGAAAAGAGACTAAAAAGATAAACAACAAAGAAAGAAAATAAGGCTAGTAAGTAAGAACAAGGAGGGGTGGCTAACCCCTCCACTCCTGAAACCTCAAAGCATGATTTTTAGCATTTTTTAAACTCTGAAAATCAATTTGGAAAGAAAAGAAAAGGGTGTAAAAACAAGGGTTTGAGCTATAGGTAAAGGTGTAAGAAAGAGTGTTAACTCTCTCTAGCCTTTGGTAGCTCTCCAAACCCAAGCTTAGACACTTGAAAGAGGATCAAAACAATACAAAAATACAAGAACTTGATAGTAAGAGAAGAAATAGCAAGCTTGTACCTCTCAAGAAAGGTAAACTCTTTGTTTGTGAATCAAACTAAGTCCAAACACACTCTCAAGCTTGAATTGTGGTGCTCAAGGCTCAACCAAGGTTCCAAGGCTAAGGTGTGAAGGTGTATATGGTGTATAGATATAGGTTCAAGGTGGTAAACTTGCTTAAAGGTTGTTTGCACAAGAAGAAGGAGCTCTGAAGATGTATAAGCTTTTTAGAAATTCTTCAACCCTCAAAATAGAGATACAACTTAATTTTTATAGAATTTGAGCAAGAGGGGTCATAAATATCTTCAAAAATGGACAACTGGCGGGCTTCCGCCCAGAATAGTGTTTCTCGCTACTAAGGCATGGCCGACCATCAATAGCCACAGCCGGCTCCCAATGAGGCACGGTCGGGCCTCAATGTGATCTCCTGTCTCTCAGCTTCAGACTTAGCACAGGGTGACTGTAGCTTGCTTTTCGTGCTTCTTTCGGATATGATTAGCCATACAGCTTCGACTCCTGTGGTTCTGAATCTGATTTCACAAAGTGCAATGTGAAACAATGAAAACAAAAAAAGAGTCCTAATCTGGCAATTCTTTTAGAAAATCAATATTTGAATCAAATGTCAAAAATGGACTGCTTTTTCAGATTTCAGAGTCGCCACTTAAATATTTTAAAAAAATTTAGGAAACCTGAGACTCATGCTAAAGGCCACTTATTCGTCATCACCAAAGTGTAGGGAACTTAGGTACGAGAGGGGAAGGTCATGAAAGCACCAAACTTGCCTGATCAAAGATCGGCCTCTACTAATCATGATGTGATTTTTATTTACATTATATGCTCTTGTTTCGGTTTATTAAGCTATTTTTACTATGTGATGCACGCAAGTATAGACTAATTTGCAAAAGTTGGAACACTTCGGTTTCATGTTTGTTTGAGAATTGTTTCGAATATGTACCACTTGAAAAAGTGATTGCATATGTACATTACTCAAATTATTCCAATTCAAGCAATTAGCCTTCATCCACAGGCATCCAAGCAAGTATATCAATTAAGAACTTAGCCTCATGGCAAGCAATTAGCCTTCATCCATGACAACAATCACAGGCATGCGATATGCTAAAGTACAAAAATGCTCACCTCGTACTCTAAGGCAAGCCAAAAGAAACAAAAGAGTTAGAAAACATGCATGCTACTAACTAATGCAGCATGACTAATACAACACATGTGATATGTAACTAATAGGCTCGGCTACTAATTATGTCATGTGAGTCAATTTGATAGCATGCGGTTTAAACACGTATTCAACGAAGTAATAAACGCCAATGCATTGTTTTAGAATGATGAACCGAGCCTCGATGCATGCAAGGCAAGTGGATGTAAGCATGGAAAATGCTAAAAGAAACATGATGTTCTAAACTACCCATTATAAGCAAGTAAATACAAGGGAGAAAGACGCGGGGTTAGAAGACATACATATTATTACATGTTTGCCGTCACGCAGAAGGGTTCGAATGAATGTCCGAGAGTCCGAATTAAACTAATTATTACAAAACTAAATGAATAAATAAGCAAAGAATTAACTAGCTAACTACTTTGTTACAACAAGGATAATCATGAGAAGTAAACTAACTATCTAAGTTAATTAGCTATAGCAATTACAAATAAGCAATAATGATAATTACAATACTAATAATTAACAAGACTAATTGTAACAATAACAATAATAATTACAACGCTAATAATCATAGCATTAATCTAGAACATTGAGGTAAGCAAGGATGCACAAGGGATACATGCACAGTGTCCAAGAACAACTGTATCTGCCTAGGCCTGTTCTGTTTCACCTTCAGCCACTGCCCTCTGTTTTCTGTAAAATACACTGCTGACCAAACATTGATGACCGACCGTGCCTCAATGAAGCCCGGCTAGACCCAAATAAGGCCAGTCGTGCCTTAATTTTATACAAAATCCTGTTTTTGTGCTCTGAAGTGAAAACAGTGCAGACAGAGTTATTCTGAACTCTATTTGTTCCTTCTACTCTTTTCTCTCATGGTAAGCCCCAAGAGAAGAACGAAGTCATTTCCAAAACCATCAATGAGCAAATTGATTGCTTGATGAGTTAGGGCATGATTTTGGACAAAAATTAATGAATACAATGAATCAATAACCACCCCTCCCTCCTATCATGGAGCAAGCTCAAACAGGGAAGTAGAGACACTTCAAGGGACGTCAAAACACCATGAATTGATGTGTGACGACTCTTGACACAACAGACTCGACATAACGTCCGGCCAGACCCAAGCAATATAACTCATTTTCTTTACATTGGTTGGTTCATTTTAGCAATTTTCTTAGTCCGTTCAATTCTTTACTCCATTTGTCCAAAGTGATAATTAAGTCCACTAAATGAGAAGAAATGTCAAACGAGAGTTGACCCTAAACATGAAAGAGAGACCATGCCGTTGACGATGAACCTCCGTAGAGATTAAGCCATTGAGCATAGGTCTCCTTTTCATGCTTTGAATAACCATTAATCGGTTGAAATAACTCTCAAACAAAAGAAAAGAAGAAAATAGGGAGGCTGCAGAAATGAACACATGAATTTGATTATTAGAATGAGACTCTTGATATGAAAATTAACCGAAGAAAAGCTATCAAAGCATGGGTACCACAACACAACAAACTAGATATGAGGACTTACAACACAACAAGCTATATATTCAAAGCATGCACTAATTAAATAAATTAGGACAACCCTAAAACATCCCCTAATATGCTAAAAATAGTGGGTAAAATCAAGAGAAGGTAAGTAAAAAGAGTAGAGGAAAAGTTATGGAACAAAGCCTAAGGAGGGGTCGCTAACCCCTCAACTTTTTGCAATTTTAAATCACATATTTCAGCCCCAAAAAAAGTCCAAGAACAATCCCAAAGCAACCCAAAAATAGTGGCTAAAAGTGTGTTTAAAGAGCACAAAAAGATAGACAAAAGCAAGAGATATAAAGCTAGTAAGCAAAATTAAGGGGAGGTGGCTAACCTCTCCACTTTTGAGACTTTTAAACCATGTCTTTCAGCCCTTTTAAACTCTGAAAATTAGTGCCAAAAAAAAAAAAAAAAAAAAAACAACAACAACAAAGAAAAGAGTGCAAGAACAAAGGGTATGAGCTATGGGATAAGGTGTAAGAAAGGGTGTTAAACCTCTCTACCCTTTGGTAGCTCTTTAACCCCAAGTTTCAGCACTTGGAATGGATCCAAAACAGTATAAAAACTCAAGAAAAAGATAGAAAAAGATGGAAATGAAAGCAAGGAAAAGGTGACAAGCATATACCTCTTGAAGAGAGCAAGCTTTGGTTGTTGTTCAAACTTGATTCCAAACACCCTCAAGTTTATGAAACATGGTTTAAAAGTTCAACAAAAAGCTTCAAGAACAAGCTCTAATGTTGTATGTATAGCTAAAGAAGGTTTGAAGGTCAAAAGAGGAAGGAAGATGGAAGGAGGGGCTCTTTAGCTCTTCAAAGCTTTTGCAAATTTTGCTAACCTTGAATTTTGAAGGAAGAGGTCCTATTTATAGAATTTGAGCCAATTTGGTTAAAAATATCTTCAAACAAAGACATTTGTTCAATTCCTGCCAGCTGTCTGTCTGGCGCTATTGAAACCTAGCCGGGCCTCAAAACCCACGGCCGGGCCTAAAAAGCAACCTAGAAAAAGTTTTCATTGAGGCCCAGTCGATTCTAAATAGACCTCGGCCGGGTCTAAAAATCTACGTTTCAGGCTTGACTTCAAACGGGCATATCTCTCTCATTCGGACTTGGTTTTAGGTGATTCTTCAGTCTAAATTGAAGCCCCGGAAGTCTAGTTTCCAATGGTGGTGGCCTCACATCTAAATTCTAAGTGTGCAAAGAGATATGCCTAATTTAGTGACGGCTACTTATTTCTATCCTAACGGATTGATGCCCAACTTCTACCCCAACTAGTTTTCTTCTCTTCCCTCCTATGTCCTTCAACTCTAAACCTATAAATAGGAGGATTTAAAGATTTTTCAAAGAGTTCACCTCCCTTCTATTTATTTCCACTTTGTCCTTACTCAGTTTACTAAAAAGTCTAATGTTTTAAATGAAATGCGAGCCTCAAAAACATCGTATAAACATTTGGAAAAATATTTTGAAATGAGGGTTTTAAGGTCTAAAATAGTTTGGCTAAAATGGCGTGTAAGGTTTGGGATTAGAGCTTGAATCCAAATTTCTTCACTGAGAATTCAAAAGATTGCACAGTGTAACTTTTATCATCGGGTGTTTGAAATAAAGCGCCCAAGTCTTAAGGGCAGTCAAAAATGGGGTGTCTACATTTGCCCCTCTTTGGTAGAGCTCAAAGTCATGAAATGACGTAAGTGAATGTCAAAGCGTGAAGATGACCCATTTTGACGAGGCCGTAAGACTTGGGCAAACAAAAAAAATACAGATGCAGTTGGTGAACCCAAGGGTTGCCTTCGTATCCCTTTGCAAGGAATCAAACCAGCGTAGTTCTGGGACAGAATGTAAATGATACACAATGCAACAGAACAATGCAAATGATATATAATGTAAGCAATCTAAACCACGAGCAGTGCTTACCGCACAAATATCATAAAGGAATAGAGATGCAAATCAAACTACGTCTTCTATAGAAAAGAAGTGTGGGCATGAGCCAAACGATGCCTAACACAAGCTATGTGCCTACACCCTCAATACTGGCCTCAGCGCAACATGGATACTTACACATAACAGGACCATGTTTTAACGTGAAATGGGTGCGAGCACCTGCAAAACTATGTTTTTCGTAGAAAGAGAAAGTGTATAAGTAATTGGGTGGTATAATATAAGTGAGGAATGATCTGTTAGGAAAAGATAATGATCTTAAATGCTGAATGCAATAAGACAAAGTACGATGCAATGAATGCAATGAATAAGGGGCATAGGTTGAACTACGTCTTACAAAGAAAGGGCATGGATACAAAACAGACCACGTCTAACACAGAAAGGGTGCCGACACCCTCAATACTGGCCTCAGAACAGCATGGGTACTTACACGTGACAGAACCATATTTCAACGAGGGAAATGTATGAGCATATGCTAAACTAAGCTTAACATGGAAAGGATGCATATAATAAAATGGTACGATGTAATGGATGTAATGGACAATGCAATAGATGCATGCGATAGATGTTATATGCAATGCTATAGAGGTAATAGATGTGACGTAATAGATAATGGATATGATGTAGCAGCTAGGAAGTGGTGCCTTAGAAAGTGCCTGGCAAGGGCAATTGGCGATGACTGACTTTATGTTGTTGGGGAGCTTTCTCTTCTTCTTGGTTTTAAGGCTTCTTCTTTCATCTTGTGCTTCGAAACCACATGTACTACTTTTTTCCCTGGCTATGTTTGTAACTTTCCTTATTCTCTAACAGGGTGACAAACTAGGTAGGTTCTCACCATCGAACTCAAAGTGCACAAAACAGTGCAATACAAGGTAAAAATGTATGAATGCACAAAATAGTGCGAACTCAAGGTGCACAAAACAGTGCGATGACGAGGGTGCATAAAATAGTGCAATACAAGGGTGCACAAAACAGTGCGACACAAAGTGCACAAGATAGTGCGACACAAGTGGATGCACAAAACAGTGTGATACAATGGTGCACAAAACAGTGCTTGCGAGATGCACAAAACAGTGTGATATGGGGTGTAAGGTGCACAAAATAGTGCAAACTCAAGGTGCACAAAATAGTGCGATGTAAGGTGCACAAGATAGTGTGATACATGGTGAATGTACAAAACAATGCAATGCAAAGTGCACAAAACAGTGCGATGCAAGGTGAAATATGCATGGTATGTAGAAGGAAATGAGCAATACTTAGAGTAATGTGTCATGTACATTATGCAATGAGTACAGGGCAACTTGCCACAATTTATTTGAAATCAACTTGCCAAAACTTATTGAAATGTAACACAAAGGGAGGCAACTCGACGAAACAGGGGCAACCAATCATGTAATTCAAATCACCCAGAATGTATGAGCATGTATGCATAATCCAAATCACATGTATTAATCAGAGGGGGAAATGGAAATCCCAAGAGAGTTTTGAAATGGTCGGAGACAACTTTCGAAAGGTCGGAGACAACTTTCAAAAGCTGAATCATATCAGCATCATCATGGGGGTGAGCTCACCCTAATTTAGGAGAAAGTGCTCAACAAATGGCTTTGGCAAACTGAGGGAAAGGTTGGCTTCATGCCCCTTGTCTAATTGATGACCCGATCAGATGCACTGAAAATTGCCCCTAGTGTCCAGTCATTGGCCACCGGTTGGGTTCATGGCCCTTGTTCGATAGGTGGCCGGATTAGATATACTGAAAATTTCCCCTAGTGTCCAGTAAATGGCCACCTTTTTCAACATCATGTAGGCACGGATGATGGGGATCATCAGATCCAAGAATAGCTGCCAACCAATCAGACTCATGCTTTTCTTCTTTCCCGACATATTGAGAACTTACTCCAGTCCCCTCCGAAGCAGTGACGAATTCCTCACATACGCTTTGCAATGATCATGAATGTGATGCCCCTTGTATGGGCTCTCTTAGCTCGTTTATGAATTCCACACATGGACTTGTTTTTGAGTTTGGAGTGAACATTCTTGTATGGAATTTTGGCAATGCCACTCTGTTAAACTTTGAGCGACAAACACACTATGGTGACTTGATGAAGAGCACTTTTGAGCGATAGACATGTTATAGTGACTCGATGAAGAGCGCAAACTGAAACAAACACCAAGCACAACACAACAGAACTCACAACTGACCCAAAAGCAAAAAAAGACTCAAGGTGACTGATTATTCATAATGCCCCTAGTATTATTTATGTTCCCTTTACAACTCAATTTCGCAAAACCAGAGTTTTGATTCATTTTTTTGCTTAAGTTAGAGATTCAACTGATAAGTTCAAGTATTAAAAATTGCTCCACTTGTTGATTCAAGCTAGTTCTTTCTTACCCAACATAAGTATGATATGCACAGCAATCGGTGTAGCTCATGGATTGATGTGAAGTTGACAATGTGAATAGGGCAGGATGATTGGGTCGAGACGAACAAGATGGATATGGTTGAGACCGAACTTCAGGACGAAGTTGTGTAGACACCCCATTTTTGACCGACCTTAAGACTTAGATGTCATCGTTTGTGCACGTCATCGTTTGTGCACTCGATGATTGTGCTTGTTTGTGCTTGTTTTGAGCGCCCAAAGTTCTCGGTGGAACGCCTTGTCTTTGAGCCTCTAAACCCTCTTTGTTTTGTACTTGTTTTTTAGCCAAACCTTGGTGCCTCTTGCCTGGAAGAGGGAGGGGCCTTGTCGGCCACTTTTTGGCCTTGTCGGCCACTTTTCCCTCTTGTCGACCACTTGAAGTGGTCGGTCGGCTAGTTGAGGTGGTTGGTCGGCCACCTAAAGTGGCCGACGGCCATTTTTCTCATTCTTTCAGATATTTCTTTGCCAGTTGTGCCAGCTGTTGATCACTAAAGGCCATCTCCATACACATGTATGGACGGATGAAAGCAAGCCTTTGGCTTGGATTTCTATATATAGGGGGATCTCTCTCTCTACATGAAAGCAAGCCTTTGCAAGCATTTGAGGGGTTAGATAATTTTGAGCAAATTTCTCCCTCTCTCTCTAGAATTCTCTCTCTCTCCTCTTGTTTTATGCTTGATAGCTAGAATTCTCTACATATTTGCACACTAGCCCTTAACCAAATTGGACCACCTTGGAGCTGAGGCCTCTTGGAACCTATTTTGGGCTGTTGGAAGTTTATTTGAGCCTAAAAGAGTGGCTGTTTAGTGTTGTGCTTCAAAGGTATAAGACTTACCTCATTTAAGCTCTTTGTACATACTTGTTTTTCCATCTTTCTATGCTGTTTTGAGCCTAGTTTTCAACTACAAAAAGTTTTGATTTTTTAGCCTTAATATGTTAGTTTAAAGCCATTTTGTGCTAAGGGGTTGTCTATCCTTCTTGTTGCTTATTTGTATGAGCCTTTGCATCACCTTTTGGCATGATAAAGTCAAACTTTTTAGGCCTTTAAACCACTAAAATTCAGAGTTATTTCAGTGGCAAAAAGTATGTCTTGAAATTAGAAAATGGAGGGGTTAGCCTCCCCTCATTGTGTCTCATTTTCATGTCTAGTTAGCATCACATGATAGTATGTTTTTGTGGCTTAACTTAGCTTATTTCCAGCACATGTTTGCCACTATTTTGGCATGATTTAGCTCTGTTTGGGGCTGCTTTGGTCATGTGAGCCTTGTTTCGCATAGTTATAGTGCAAATGGCTTCACTAGCTTGGCATTTTAGGCCTCTAAACATGTTTTGCTTGGAATGATTGCATGTTGTTGTGTCTTTTAACATGTAATTTCAGTGTATATATGTAGACCGCCCGAACTCGCTCCGTACGCGAGGGCGCGGATTGTGTTCTTAGCTACTACAGTTCGGACTCTTGTCACGGTTCTGAATCTAATCTCACAAAGTGTAATGCAAGACTGATAAATCACCAAAGGGTCCAAATCTGGCAAATCATTTTGGAAAATCAATTTTAGTCAAAAAGTGCCAAACATGGACTGTTTTGCCAGATTTTAGAGTCGCCACATAAATATTTTATTTTGGGAAATTTAGGAAACCCTAACTCGTGCCAAAGGCCACATGTTCGTCATCACCAAAGTTGCCTCAACTCGGGAACTTGGGTACGAGAGGGGAAGGTCATGAAATGAGCACCCCCGCTCGCCCGATCAAAGGATCGACCTCTACTAACATGATATGTTATTTTGAAAACACATGCGTTCTTGTTCCGGTTATTAATCTAGCATTACTATGTGATGCGCACAGCATACAAGTATAGACTAAATCGCTCGATTTGGAACAAAACATCTTATGTTTGCTTTCGAAAACGGTTTGAAGATGCTACTCGCAAGTAGGCTAAAACGCGGATTTGCCACCAAACAAGGTGGGCTTAAAACTCACATTTTGATGAATTGTTCCAATTCAAGTAATGAAGCCTTCATCCACAGGCATTCAAGCAATTTATCACTTAAGCAAATAGCCTCATGGCAATCATGCTATCATGGAAACACTCACACTCATGCAATATGCTAAAGCGTAAACACTTACAGTGTACTCCGAGCCAAAATAGAAAACTAGTTAGAAATTAATGCATGATCCTAGTTTATGTTAAGATGCCTAATGCAACACATGCAATAATGCAACTAAAATGGGCTCGGCTATCTAAGATGGCATATGAATGCAACACTTGATAACATGCTTTTAGACACGTATTCAAGTAAGTGTATTGAAATACAATGCAGTTTGAATGATGCGCCGAGCCTGGTGCATGCAATACAAATGAATGGATGTAAACATGTGAGCATAAGGATGCTAATTGAAACATGTCCAAAGACTAACCATCAAAAGCTGATAAGCAAAAGGGAGAAAGAAATGGGGTTGAAAGACATGCATCACGCACAGGCACCCTTATTATAACATTTGCCCTCGCGAGGAGGGTCCAAATGAATTAGCTAACTAGCTACGCTAATTAAACTAATTATTACAAACCAAATTGAATAATAAGCAATCTACTTACTAATTATTACATCACTTAACTAATTAACAAATTAGCTAATTAAATTACAAACGCAAATGCTAACTAAACATGAAAATGCATTAAACAATGCTGCTTCAGCTCTGTTGGAAATTAGGGGATGCATGCCTCGGCTTCCGCCCCGAAAAGCTCTCCAAATGCTCTTTAGAGGCTCTGTCTGTAGGGTGTCCTTAAGAGCTTGCTGCTGAACTTACCAAACCAAAGCTGGGGAGTGCACCAGTGGCCTGCTGGCCATGAATGGTGCTTGTTGATCCCCCAGCCGGCCAAGGATGCACACTGCCAGCCACAGATGAAAGGGTGCCGGCCACCAATGAGGGGGTGCCGGCCACTGGTGTGCTGTGACACCAAGCTGCAACAAAGCACAAAATAGAGGAAATGGATGGTCTCCCAAGAACATGTATGTACTATAACCCTCCATATCACCTCAAAACATCAAGGGAGAGGCATAATTGGATCTAAAACCATCAATCAAGCATCGTAATGCATGATGGCCAAAGATCCAAGTTGTACAAACTCAATAAACGCAATGCAAACAAGACACTTAGACCATCTCCTTATCATGAGAGTCAAAGGCAATGGAGACCAAGGGAGATTGGCTCATTTCATCACTCCAAGTATGAAATGAACCAATCCACCTTGTGTTCAACATAACGTCGGGTTGAACACGATGCAATGCAAAATGCAACATGCTCATCTACCAATGCTAAGGTGGCATGCACAAGACTCTATCATGGAAGCAATGCATGCAAAACATGCTATGGAGCCAAGAGCACTAAAGCAAGTGAAGGACATTACACATAAGGCATGCACTGTCAATCTCGAATGGTCAAACCAGCCATGGATAGACTTATATTATGCCTAAATAGTGGCAAAATCATGCTGAAAATGAAACACCAAAAGCTACAACAACATGCCCATGCATTGGCTCGCAAGCTAGGCATTAAACACAACTCTCAAACATAATCAAAGAGTGATATGCATGAGAGTATGGAAAGGCTATATGCTTTGAAATCAAGTGTTAAATGATGCCAAATCATCCAAGCATCACAAATAAGGCATGCTAGAGGGCTCAAAACTCAAGACTAGGTAAGACACTTGCACCATAGCCATATCAAGCAAGCCCCGAAGGACCAAGATCACTCAAAATAGTCCTAAGGCAAGCCAAAACAATGCTAGAAACATGATGAAGTGTAGCCAAAACAAGCTAGAATAATAAGCCAAAACACTAAGCATCAAGGCCAATGAGTGAGATTACACTACCAGTACCAAGACCAAGCAAGAGGTGACTCCATAAACCAAAATCAGAGTTGTAACATGGAAAAATAAGACCCAAAACATGCTGAGATGGTAGCCCAAAATCTTAGACAAGCATGCATACATATTAGCCCAGGATTAAGGCACAAGACACAACTCTCCAAAAGCATTGAAAGAGTGAAACATGTGAGAGTATAGCTACACCATATACACTGAAATCATGTTAGAAATGAGGCCAAAGAATGCATACAACTCAAGTAATGCATGCTAGAGACTTGACACTCAAAGCTAGTCAAAGCCAGTCAAAGCCACTTACACTACAACCGTACAAGGCAAGCCTCACATGGCCAAGACCAACCAAAACAGAGCTAAGGCATGCTAAAATAACACCAAAAAAAACATGCTGAGATAGAACCAAAATAGGCTAGCATGATGGATCAAAGCATTGAGCACACAAGGCTAAATGGCAAGATTACACTACAAGTGTAAAAAGCATGCATGAGGTGACTCAACCAAGCCAAAATAGAGTTATGCCATGCTGAGATAAGGCCAAAAATAGGTTGAGAACAAGCCAACACATGCTAGAAAAACATGCTCAATAATTAGGCCAACAAGGCAAGCAAACAAGACAAGAGGAGAGGGGACCACCCCCTCCTTTTTGGGACCTCAAAACCACATTTCTACCACTGAAAATCCACTAGATTTTAGTGGTTAAAAGGCCAAACAAAGATGATCTCAAAGGCCTTAAGAGATGGTACAAGGCAAAGCAAAACAAGCCACCAAAGAAGGTAGATCACCCCTAACTCAAACAAGGCCTTAAACAACCATTTTAAACACTTGAAAACAAAGCTTTTTGTAGTTGACAACTAAGCCAAAACAAGCATGCAAAGGTGGTAAAAGATTTAATCAAAACAAAGCTTTAAGAGAGGTATATGCTTACCCTTGAAGAACAATGGCAGGACAGTAACTTCGGCAACAATTTTGGACCAAAACCAATGCTAGGACCTCAAAACAAACTCCAATGGACCTCAGCTCCAAAGTGAAGGTGTTTTACTAGGTGTTTGTGTGCAAAAGTATGAAAAAAACACACTTTAAGGCATTATTGAGTACAATATATAGAGAGAGAGTGAGAATTCTATATAGAGAGAGATTTTGGCTCAAGAAATCTCAGAACCTCTAGAAAGGGAGAGGGGCCTCCCCTTATATAGAACAATGCCATCCAAAGCTTGCTTGACAAGCTTAAACTTGCCTCCATATGGAGGATGGCTCAGTGAGAACAGCTAGCTCAAAAGATCTAAAATAATATCTGCTGAAACAAGGTGTCCTGCCGGCCATTAGTGGTGGTCGACAGGCCTCATTAATGGTCGGCAGGGCTAAATGGATGGCCGACAGTTGTAGACACCCCATTTTTGACCGTCCTCAAAGACTTGGACGTCACCGCTTGAACACTCAGTGATCATCCATGTCCGTGTTTGTTTTGAGTTCCCGGAGGTCTTGGCTGCGCGCCTTGCCTCAGGATCTCTCGACTTGCTTGTTCTGTGCTTGGTTTTGCACCAAGGACTTCTGTGTTTTTGTACCTGAGGGTAGAGAGTAGCTTGTTAGCTACCCCTGACCCCCACCGGCCTTGGCTTGAGGCCACCGGCTGTGTCTTCTTGCTACCGGCCATTGGTGAAATACACCATTGGCCATTCGGCATTTGGTGTGGTCGGCCGACCATCTATTTGGCCGATGGACTCCTTTTCTGGCCGGTACCACCTTTTTGCCTTTTTCAGGCATGTTGCATGCCAGCTGTGCCAGCTGGAATGCACAAACCCTGCCCCCGTGCACATATGTGGCTGTTTTGCCCCTTTTGCACCCTTTTGGTCTAGCTTCTTGAGGAAGCTTAGACCTTTGTCTTAGCTTCCTGAGGAAGCCTTGGCCCCTTTGCCTTGGCTTCTTTAGGAAGCCTTGATCCTTTTTAATAGCTTCCCTTGGAAGCTTAGTCTTGGCATGGTCTATATAAGAGCCCCAATCCTCTCCTTTGTTTTGGTTCAGCAAAATCAGACCTAGAACATACATATATCTGATATACACCTTCTCTCTCTATATCTCCCTCTCTCTCTTCATTTTGTGTGTGTTTAAGGGCCTAAGAGTGTGTTTTGTTCTTAGTTTTGCACTAAAACACACACCATTACACCATACTTCGACTTGGGAGGTCTTGAGGGTTTGTTCTTGAAGTTTTGGGTCGGTTTTGGATAGAAGAAGGTGGCTAACCTTGCTGTTCTTGAGGTTTTCTTCAAGGGTAACATTCTTACTTTATTTTCCCCAATCTTGCACTAGCTTTTAGCCTATCTTGCATACTGATTTAAGCTTTATGTATAAATGAAAAAAGTCTTATATTTGCATGCTTAAGATACCTCATTAAGGTCATTTTGGTGTTGGGGGTCGATCTCTCCCTCTTAGGCCTTGTTTGGCCTTTTTTTGTGCTCTATTTGTTGAGCTTTGAATACTATTGTGTTTTGGCCTTCTCACCACTGAAATCCAGTGGATTTTCAGTGGTGATGAAAGGGCTTTGAGGTCTTTCATAGGGGAGGGACACCCCTCTCCCCTTGGTCTCTTATGTGTGCATGTTTTTGGCTCGTAAGGGTAGCATATGTGCTTGGTTGTTTTTGACCCCTTTTCAGAGGTTTTTGGATGTTTTTTGGTCATATGTTGCCTCTATTTTTGGTCGGATTAAAGGTCCCTTGCATGCATAATATACTTGCTTTGTATTCCCTTATTTTGCCTAGAAGAGCATCATGCATTTAGCCCACCATGCTCTCATGTTTTGGCCTAACTTTGTGAAGTTCTTAGCCATGTCTTACCATGCTTGAGGTCTTTTGGGTGCTAATTGGATCATATTTTTCATGTTTGGTATAGCCCCTTTGTATTTTGGCTTGTGAGCCTTGAGTGTGTGAGTCATTCGCATGCTTTAGTTGGGTTATTTCAATGATTTGGAGTCATTTCACATGCCATTTCAGCCCCTAATCCATGCTTGTATGCTTACATTCATCATCACTTTCTTGCCTTGAAGGGTTGTTCTTTTGTGCCTTAAAAAGGGTCATAGTGCATGCCTTGTGTTTAAGTCATTTGGGGCTGCCATATCAGTGGGTTTTGGGGCATATTTTGATGCATTAAAACTCTGTTTTTGGTTGCACGATTCATGCCATGAGAGGTTGGGGTGGTTGTAGTAGAATACTCATTTTTGTGGCCTTGAATGCTTCCTTTTTCACATCCATTCCCTAGCATGTTTTGGTGCCATCTTCTGCATGCTTCTCAGAGTTTAACATGAGTGTTTAATGTCCAAGTATATTGTCTTTATGTGTGCTTGGAGTTGTCCCCTTCCATGCTTAAGTGATGAACCTTGTTATGTGCATGCTTGCATACATGATTTGTGCCCTCTTGCACCACTTTTGGTCACTGTTTCGGGGTAGGCTGAGGTTTCCCCCTTTGGTTTAAGTCCACCATTGCATGATCATGTTACATTATTTTGGTTTCGTGTTTGCATTTATCATGTTTGCACACTTGCATATTGTTTACCTAATTGCATTTCATGTCATAGCATTGTATGATAGTTTGTATCACATTGCATGTTTGCATGCTTGGTTTGCATTATATTTGGCATGTTTGCATACTTAAGCCATCTTATATACTTGAGCCATATTTGTATACATGCATTGCATTGTTTGGTTTGGGGTGTTAAACCAAACATGAGAATTGAGGTGCGTCCGTACTCAAAGTGACATAACGCGCCTCGATCCTCGGTCGCCGATTCCCTTGACCTCAACATGATAGGGCATTGGCACTCATTTGTTTTGTTTGCATGCATTTACATTGATTCGCAACTTGGCTTCTTAGGCCATCATGCATCGAAATGCGCAATTGATGGCCTGAGGGTCGAGGGCCACACTCCCTTGAGTCCATTACATGATTGGGAGAGTGGCCATGCACACATTTGCTTGAAAATTCCATGCCATACACTGGTTGCCCTCTGCTGCTGTCAAACTGCAGGATTCTACAGGAAGCAATGGCCGACCGGCCACATACAGTGCCGACCGGCCACCAAAGTCCAGCTGGTGACACAAGTTCTGGCCGATAAGCCCATCCCCATGGCCGGTGGTTCTTTGAATTGGCCGGTGATATTCCAGAGTGATCACGAATCAGTTCAGAGGTGCCCCACGAATTTTCACAGTCCTCAGAGGAGTAGGGCAGTGTTAACAGAGGCAACAATGCTATGGCAGCGAGTTTTCAGGCAAGACGAGTCGAGCATGCATCATTCACGCATCCCGAGGTGGGGCTGTGGCCACCTTCTTTCTGCATTTAATATTTTTAATTAATTAGAAATTCTGTAATAATTAATTTAATATTATTTATTTGGACTGTAATATTTATTCGGACCCTCCGAGTGAGGGCAATTGTGTAATAAGTGTGCGTGAGTGTGTGTATGTCTCCCAACCCCACGTCTTTCTTCCTTTTTATTATTAGCTTTCGGTGGTTAGTCTAGGGCATGTTTTAACTAGCATACAACATGATAGCACGTTCGCATCCATTCATTCATTTTGCATGCACCGGGCTCGGCGCATCATCCTAACTGCATTTGTACTCCAATTCCAAATTGAATATGTGTTAGTTGTATCATTTCACATGTCATTGTAGATTAGCCGAGCCCATCTTAGTTGCATTTTGCATGTGTTGCATTAGCCATCTTAACATGAACTAGGATCATGCATATGATTACTAACTAGTTTCTGTTTTGGCTCGGAGTACTCGGTAAGTTCTCATGCTTTAGCATCCTCGCATGTGTGTGAGTGTTGCCATGACAGCATACTTACCATGAGGCTAGCTGCTTATGTGATATAACTGCTTGAGTGCCTGTGGATGGAGGTTAAATTACCTAAATTGGAATAATGCACTAAAACTGTGAGTTTTAAGCCCACTAGATAGTGGCAAAACCATCTTTTCTAAAGCCCACTTGAGGGTGGCAAAATTTGCATTTTAGCCTACTAGCAAGTAGCAAACCATTTTCAAAACAAACATGCGATGTTTTGTTCCAATTTAGGCGATTTGGTCTATACTTGTTTGCCGTGCGCATAATGTAATAATTCTAGGCTAATAACCGGAATAAGAACACATAATGCTTTCAAAACAAGATATCACGGTTAGTAGAGGCCGGTCTTTGATCGGGCGAGAGGGGGTGCTCATAGGTGACCTTGCCCAATCGTACCCAAGTTCCCGAGTCGAGGCAACTTTGGTGATGACGGATACGTGGCCTATGGCACCGAGTCAGGGTTTCCTAAATTTCCCAAAATAAAATATTTAGGTGGCGACTCTGTATCTAGCAAAGCAGTCCATGTTTGGCACTTCTTTTTCAAAAATCTGTTTTTCTCAAAACGATTTGCCGGATTTGGACTCTTTGGTTCAGATTAAGAACCATGACAATTTAAGAGTCCGAACTGTAGCAACCCCCATATGAACAGAACGGGACTCATCCTCCCGGGACGTTCGGGGACGTCTACAGCAGTGCCTTTCCCATGGCCGGCAGGCCATCACAAGAAGCATGTTGAAAGGACCAACACATGGTCCAAAAATGGGGCAGAAAGGATACAGGGTTTGGAAAGCTCAAACCTGTGATGTTCCGTCGCGAAATTCGAGTACTCGACGAACAATCAAACTTGCCACCGGATGTACCTGCAAGAACATCCAAGGCTTGAGGACGGTCAAAAATAGGGTGTCTACAGTTGCCCCTCTTTGATAGAACTCAAAAGTCATGAAATGACGGGAGTGAATGTCAAAGCCCAGAGACGACCCATTTTTGACAAGGCCGAAGACTTAGACAAACATTCAAGATAACAATATAGATGTGCCCGTAGGTTGGGGCAAAATGCAAATGACATGCACGATGCAAGAGCATAACTTATGATTATGCAAAGAAAGCTATAAAGAAACACCGTGCAAATGTTATGCAAAGTTAATACAACATTTGAAGCAAACTGATAAGGTATGGTAATCTCACACATGAGAAATACAAACACACAAACACGCTGCGCGTGAGACTCACAAGTGAAACCATATTTCACGCAGAAAGGATGTAAGAAAATTATGCAGGCTTAACTACGCATCACGCGAGAAAGGCCAAAAGCAACCATTAGGCACACCCGAGGTCTCAGACAAGATTCCAACGCGTTGGACGCGAACGAAAAAGGAGTGGTATAAGCATTGGAACACGTTCCAAATGCTTTTAACCAAAGAGGGGGAAACATAGGGACACGTCCCAATGTTTCCCACCAAAGGAGTGGTATAAGCATTGGAACACGTTCCAAATGCTCTTAACCAAAGAGGGGGAAACATAGGGACATGTCCCAACATTTCTAACCAAAGGAGTGGTATAAGCATTGGAACACGTTCCAAATGCTCTTAACCAAAGACAGCCTAATGCGCTGCGTGCACGAGAAGAAAGAACAACAACACCCAAGGCATATGTGGTTAAATGTGATAGATACACAGAGTGAAGATGTGCGATGGATGCACAATGATGAGCATGTGCGATAGATACACAAAGTAAACATGTGCAATAGATACACAAAGCAAACATGTGTGATAGATACACAAAGTGAGCATGTGTGGTAGATACACAAAGTGAGCATGTGTGATAGATACACAAAGTAAACAATCTTAAACGGAACTTCTCAAGATGAACCGTACATAGAATATCGTCTGGTTGCACCAGTTGGGAATCTTCCGCTTTTTGATTGTGCTTCCAAACCGCAGTTACTACCTTTCTTCCTGGCTATGGTCACAACTTTCCCTATTCTCCAACGGGGTGACAGACTAGGTTGGTTTAGTATCCAGAATTGAGGTGCATACCTGCTACCTCAACCTATGGGGCTTCCATACAGATTTCAAATCGAGGATACACCCCTGGGTGTTTAAACTAGACTTTAGTCTCGAAAATCCTGAACCTTTGCGTTCTAGGCATCAGCCATTCGAACTCTAGTTTTCATCGTCTCAGTTGGTCTCTTAGGAACTCATTGCAAACACAGCTAGCATGCCCCTGGCATGGAATGGTACTCAGGGAGAGCACTTCTGATCGCCATTCTAGCTTGAAGCAGGCTTGATCTTGAGCTTGAGGTAGAGGAACACTCATACTTCGGAGCATTGGCAAGACTTGAAAAGGTACATCCGGAATGCAATCTCGAAATTTTCTGAAGGTGAAACAAACTCAGATGCTCCGATTTTCCCTCTTTTCTTTTGCTTTGTAGTCTGGAACCTATATAGCTTCAGATAGGTCCTTGTTCTATTGTTCTCACATGATCTTGGTTGAACCCTGTAGTTTTATGAAAGAACAAATCATGTTTTGCTCATATGTGGAGAATGGCACAGCACTCTGAGCACAAAATGATTTATTTTTACAATTGAATTTGAGAAAAGAGTTCTTAACTAGGTATTGAGCCAATGACTGACCACAGTGAAAACGACTGAACAAAAGGAAAGACAAAGGTAAAACAACCTAAATAACTCAACAAAGGAAAAACAAAGGTAAAACAACCTAAACACATCCGTTGACACTCGAAACGACTCAAAACAAGAATCGAGACAAACAAAACACACACAACAGTCAGATGTGTTACAAAGGCGAGAGACCTCTCGGTTCATGGGGAGCCCACAACTTCTCCAGGTATTATTTCCCACCCTTTCTCATTTGTGATTCTCACATCACTCTGGCACTCAATCTCTTTTTCTAAAAAGCCTTTTCCTCACTTTTTCTCTCAGCGCACATCTCTCTATTCTTCAATCTCTCTTCTTTTTTTATCCTTCCCCTGGGTGGTTGATGGATAAACAGGAAGTGGTGGGCTCTTGCCCCTAGCATTCTACCAGATTCTTCTTCTTTTGACATCAGTTGACGATACGCTTAGCCAGTTTGGATGTGATCAGACTTGTCCAGATGAGGGAATGGAATACCCTGCTCTATCTTCAATTCATGCTTCGCACTTGGCTTGATACCTCGCTACTTGGAGGATGTGAGAGCTTTCTGCCCTTTTGCTATTAGCTTCAATTGTGCCCTTCTTGGCGAATATGGTGCCCTTTCTAGCAAGTAGATTGCCCTTTCTGGCAAACATGTTGACAACGGGGAAAAGACAGAACACCTGACTCAACTGTGCCCCTAGTTCATCATTTTGACCATTTTTTTTTGTTTTTTGGCTTGTGCTAAAACAATTTTGATCAACGTGAGAGTTAGATTAACAAACTTGTTCAATTTTCTGATTTGATTATCACTGAAAATCTTTCTTTTTTGGGTCCAAAAAAAGGTCCAGTTTTGGAAAAATAGAATAATTTTTGAGAGAATTAGTCAACTTCATTAAAAATTCTCAAAACTTCTTTTTTCAAATGGCCATTGCTCAACCAACACAGAATCTACTCTTGAGATGCACAACCTCAGATCCAAAACAATGGAAAAATTGCCTCTTGTTTGAATGGCACTGCATGGCACCAAATCTAGCAACAAAATGTTGCCTCTTGCCTGAATGGCAACTCACGGCAACGGAAAGTTGCCCCTTATCTGAATAGTGCCGCAGCATACTGTAACCAGTCCTCATAGTGACACTCACCGCCGAACACTCAGATACAACGAAGACAAAGATGACCCGTTCAATCTCATGGACAGGACAGGTGAATTTGAAGTGTTTACGGCTGGACTTTAGAATAAAGTTGCCTACGTATCTCGAAGATGTGAATCAAGACTTACGTACTTCAGTTAAGGTACACTCAGGTATTGACCTCTCCTTTTACGCTCTAACTTTTGCCAAGACCGCACTTCCGGGTTTTCAACCTCGCGAGCTCTGTTTTTCTTTTCGTTTTTCAATTCTTTTCAATTCTTTTCATTCTTTTCTTTAATCTCTCTTCTTTTTTCCTTTGCATTTTTTCATTTTCTTTTCTTTTCATATTTTCTTTTCTTTTTTTCTTTTTTGTTTTTCATTCGCTCTAACTTTTGCCTGGGTCGCCCTTCCGGGTTTTCGACCCAGCGAGCCTCTCAAGGATAAAAAAAGTGTAACTTGTCCATGTTGACTGGTCGAAGGATCTCGAAGCCATCTAAATCCAGTAGAATGGCTGTTGTTCGCTGATGATGTAGGAGTCCATCCAATGGGGGCTGAAGTTGCCCCTAGTGTTGTGGATAGGAACTCGATTGTCCTTCAGCAATACTTTTCCTTCTCTCAGATTCTGGAATTTGGCTTTCTTGCCAATCTTCATTGGTTTGCAGAATGATCCATCTTTTTGAATCTTTGAGCACATCTGACATTTTTTGCCCCTAGTTCAAGGGCTTCTTCGAGTCTGGCCATACAAGCCTTACATTTTGGTTGACCGTTGAACATTCTGAGTTCAAGTTCAGGGTTTAAAAGCAAAAGGGGTTGAGTCTCGAGGCTGAGAGCGATCCTATGCTGCACAATCTCGAGAGCGATTCCACACATGTCCTCGTAGGACCACGCAAAACATTTTCTGAAATCTTTTAAGAAAGTGACAAATCGCTCGCGCTGAAGACAGTGTAGAACCAATCTAGATCAAGCCAGGATCCTTCTCAGTACTCACATTAACAAACATGATCTCATTCATTAAGGGCTTAGCACGCCTCTTTTTCTCTCAGTAGATCAAATTTTTGCAAATCTCGAGGAATTCCTTCCTCTTTGTTTTCATCACAGTGCTTAAAAAGTTTTGAAAAACTTAGGTCAATGCAATGATTTCAAGGCACAGAAAAGTAGGCGAAGATCTTTGACATTTCATTCAAATCTTCTGGCATAACTGGCTCAATGACAGAAATAGACGCAAAAGGATGAGAATCATTGCTATTTCATTCAGATCTTCTGGTGCGACCGGCTCACAGACGCAAAAGAAAGGGTGTAAAAGACGAACACAAAACAAGAAAGTGATACCCGAGGTAACATCCTCGAAATCACCCGACTCTAACACAACAGGACTGACGTGATACAACAAGACTGGCTCAATACAACACAACAAGACTGACCCAATGCCTAAGTCAGAAAGTACAATAAACAGCATTCGCAAATGTGCTCAAAACAATGCATGCCATCCACCATATCTGGAGTAAAATGAGCGCCATCAACAGGTGGTTCATCCCCCGATCACATAATCACATTATCCCCCCAAGTTCACTGATCTAGTGCCGATAGACTTTGCAGATCCTGGTGCAACAATGACCTCGTTGTCAATCAGATCTTGTATTTCATGGCGAAGACGAAAACAACTGTCAGTGTCATGGCCAGATTGTTGATGGAAGGCACAGTACTTGGCGGCATCATAAGAGTGAGGAAGTTTATTCGGTAATGACCGCGGCTCCAGAGGTTTCAGATGCTCCTTTTTTATCAGGACCTTCAGGGCCGCTGACAGAGACATGTACAGCGGGGTGAACACCCTTTGGCCCCAAGGTGAGTATTTCGAGGTTTGTGAGGTTGTGTTGGATGTACCGGCGAAAGGGTCGACAGGTGTTGACTTGGTTTGTTGATCTCTTCCAAGTGTAGGATTAAAGCTGAAAGGGGTGTTTCTGGTACGACATCCCTTGTCCCAGCTTGCCCCTTGATTCAAACTGCCCTCAACTTGAGTGGCGAAAGTGTCATCCACAGTCTTTGCAACAACTACAAGCACTTGCTGTTTGTTCAGTCCTTTGGCTTTCAAAGCCTCAACAGCCCACTGAAGGTGTTCATGGGGACCGTTGCCTGCCCCGGCCTTGTTCTTACCACTTGTCTCCACTTTGCCAAGGGATTGAGTCATTATATCAGAGCGAAGCCCAGTTGTTGTCGAAACACCAACACCCAGATCTGAGATGGCTTCAGGTTGGCCCTTTTCAATTGCCGCTTGCCCCAAGATGAAGGAGCCTTTTGGGTTGAAACTTCTGGCCTGTGATGTGGTCGATGATGGAGCCAAAATTCCAAAGGCTAAATCTGCCATAGTTTTTTGCAAATCTTCAATCATGCTCACCAACTCAACAGTAGTGGGTTCACGGGTTTGAGATGATTGGGGTTCAGGTGTACCCATCATGTATAAGTCCATAAGTCCATGCTGACTGGAATGAACACCTCAGGCTTGGGTAAATGGGCTGGGGTGATGTATATACTAGGGTCAAATGGGTTGGCCGTTGTTTGGATGAAGTTTACCTGCCTTGGTGGAGGGCTTTGATTGACATTTGGTTTTTTTGGAGGTGCTATTACCTTGTTGTCAATGAGATCTTGAATCTCATGATGTAGTCTGAAACAAAAGTCGGTATCATGACCGTGCTACTGATGGAAAGCACAATATTTAGCCGGGTCATGCGTTGGAGGGAGAGGATCGGGTAGAGGCCGCTGTTCTAACGGTTTCAGATGTCCTTTCCTGAGTAGGACCCCTAGAGCTTTAGACAAAGGCATATAAAGTGGGGTGAAAACCCTCTTGCCTCGGGGTAGATAGTTCGAAGTTTGGGGGTTTGGGTTGGATATACCAACAAAGGGGGTGGTTGTTTTCGGAGTGGTGGTGACCATCCCAACTTCAGAAGATTTCACAGCTGCGTCCTCACTGGTGGTCGCATTTGAACTGCGTGCATAACCCTTCTTGGGTGACTCCCTTTTACGGTCAATCAGACCTTGCTTCATGGCATCCTCAATCTGTACCCCAATCTTGTGTAAGTTAGCAAAAGTGGGAAGGGGTAAGACGATCATTTTCTACATGAGCTTGGATTGAAGGTTACGCACAACTATCCTTATCTGATCCTTTTCCAGTGGCCGAGTTGTCATCATGGAGGCCTTAGCCCTCCTTCGAGTGACAAAATCAGAAAAGCCCTATTTCGGCTCTTACCTGGTCGCCTCGAGATCACGAGTCGTGACCTCGATTTGGGTGTTGTATGAATACTGGGCAATGAAGGCCTCGGCCATCTCTTCCCAACTCCTCTTTACTGAGTCCTCTAGCTTGGTATACCATATGGCCGCGATACCCGACAGGGTCCGATCGAAGAGTGAAAGCTTTTGCAATCTGGAGAGGCCCATTGGCCGTAGGATATCCGAGAAGAACCGCAGATGTACCATAGGATCTCCAGAACCGTTAAAATGGTCTATATGTGGCATCTTGAATCGGTCTGGCAATGTTACTGATGAATCGGTGTAACCATCTTCTATGTCTGGAATGGAGTTAACTCCCTAGGCCCGTTTGAACAGCTTTACAAGCTTACTCACTTTCAACGCGGTTGGGTCCACCTTAACTTCAAACGGTGTATCCACTGGATTAGCAGGTGCTTTAGACAATTGAGGTGGGACTGGCCCTGTGGGGACGTCCGTATTTTCCTGGACGTGAGCTGCATCCCCGGGTATCGGAACCCTAGGTGGGGGTGGGGGTGGATGCGAAGCACATGCTCCGGCTTGTTGTGGTTGTTGCTGCTATTAAAGCCTGGCAATCAGCTCCGCCTGTTGAGCTACAACCTCTGCCTGGCGAGCAGCGTCCTGCTGCATGGCCTGCATGGTCTCTTGGAGTTGACGCATCATGTCCTCCATACCGGCCATAAGACGCTGATCTGTTTGAAAAAATGTAGGTTATCTCTCTGAAGTAGAAGCAGATATCTCAACCCAACTGTGCGCAGGTAAGGTGGATAATAACCGCTGATCTGGGGGCTGTTGAACTGGTGATCTGTGCCTGACTGGCCTTTTTCTTTTTGCTTTGCCTATGGCGAAGGAAACACTGGTTTCCCTTGAACTGAATCTCTGAGCTGACAAAGTCTATCAATACAAGTCCGGTGTACGCGGGGGATATTGGAGCCTTCTGAAGCTATGGTTCCAAGACTACCCTGCAAAAGAGAAAACATACAGCATCTCAGCCTGATTTCACCAGAATAGATATGAGCATAGCTGAATGACTGTGCTCTCTGCTGAATTCTGCCCCAAAATTCTGCCTGTAAACTGATGCCCTCAGGCCGATACTCAGACTTGCAACTGATACATACAACCTGTAGAGACACACTCTGACAGCACATATCAAGCAAGTAAGAGAAAAAATACCCCTATGGTGGGGTAGGGTTTCCCTGTCCTATTTTGTCAGGAGCTAGGGTTTCACTACGCACGCATGTGGTTTCAAACAACCTACATTCGGGAAGCAACCTGTCCTAGTTTGGAACAGTCTCTAAGGCTTTCGATATGCAACTAGGTCGAATGGTCAAAAAGGGTACCTCGGGAAAACTGAAATTTGTGTTCCCATCGTGGCAGAGCCCGTAACCGGTCAGCTTTATGGCACGCTTTTCCAATCAAAGCCAAAACTCAAGGCAAGCCAAAGATGTATTGAACTACACTTAGCAAAATCAAACATGACATGATTTGAACAACCAAAATCAGAGTCTTAGCATGGTAAAACAAAGCCAAAAACATATCTAGATGGCATCTAAATGGTCTAAACATGCAAGCATTCAAAAGAGGCCAAACGTGGAGCATAAGATGACAACCTTATAAAGCATTAAAGGAACATCAAATGCAAGCATACAAGCATGCCATGAGGACTGAAATGATGCTATAAGTGGTTCTAAGCCACTGAAATGATGCAAGGATAGCACGCTAGAGGGTTCGATACTTAAGGCCTACAAGAGGGATTACATGGTAGCTATACAAAGCAAATCATGGATGACCCAAACAACCAAAAACTGTCCTCAAGCACACTAAAACATGCATAAAATCTTCACAAAGCTAAGCCAAAACAAGTAAGCATAGTGGTCTAAATGCTAGATACATGTTGAGTCAATTTCATGGCATTGCAAGACAAGTATGCAAAGCAAGCATGGTGTGTCTAAACCAAGTAAAAATAGTGCTATATCATGGCAAAATAAGCACAAATAACACTTAAGACTTGGCCAACATGAACGTAAAAAGGATGCTCACACATGAGGCAAAAATGGCCATTTTCAAGGACAACAAGGAGAGGGGGTGGCCCTCTCCTTCTTAGGACCTCAAGGCACCATCCTCACCACTGAAATCCCTCAAGATTTTAGTGGTGAGGAGGCCCAAACAAGGTGGTCCCGGAGCTCACCCAAAATAGCACAAAATGGGGCCAAACAAGCCCTAAGAGGGGTCAAACGACCTCAAACAACAAAACACTCTGAAACAACTATTTAGAGCAGGAAAAAAAAAGACTTTTATATGTTATACACAGAGTCTAAAAACAGTTGCAAGATAGGCAAAAAGACTATGCAAATATGGGGAAAAAAGGGCAAGAATCTTACCCTTGTTGACCTTCTTCAAGAATGATGCTCCAGCAGCTTCAAGAAGCTCAAAACCACCCAAAAACACCAAGAACAGCCTTATGGTCCCTCAGCAAGCAAGAGAAGGTGTAGGACTAGGTGTTTGTGTGCAATAGTAAGACTAAACACACATACAAGGCAAAAGAGAGGGAGAAATAGAGATAGAATAGATACACTATGCTAACCCTAGAACCAGAGCTCCCCTGGGATTTTTTTCTCTAACCCTAATGGAGGGAGAAGAGGCTCCCTCTTATAGAGCTCACTCTTGCAAAACTTCTCAAGTAAGCTAGTCAAGAGGGAGATCCCTCCATACACGTGTATGCCAGCTAGCACAGCTGGCATAAAAATATCTGCAAAAGCAGATGAGCAGTGGTCGGCCAGCCAAAAATGCAATTTGACCAAAACACATGGTCGGTCGACCATCTAGAGTGCCAGTCGGCCAAATACTTGGCCGATAGCGACAAAACACAGCCGGTGACCTCAAGCCATGGCCGGTGGAGCGTGGGGATGGCCAACAAGCCATTCCCTGCCCTCCAAAGCAAAAACACAAGTGTTTGGTGCGAGACCAAACACAAAACAGTCGAGTCGAGAGATCCTGAGGCAAGGCGCGTAGTTGAGACCTCCGGGAACTCAAGATGAACACAAACAAGGATGATCACCGAGTGTTCAAACGGTGACGTCCAAGTCTTGAGGACGGTCAAAAATAGGGTGTCTACACACCTGGTTCGCAGACCACTACAGAGGGACAGACCCAGTGACAGTACAGGGGACTGAGCAGTACGCCCGAGGTTTCCTGATGTTCCTCTTCGGCACTATCCTGTTCGATGACAGAGCGAACATAGTCGGGCTATATCTTTTGAGCACCTTAGTGGAATTATCTGAGGTTCAGCATTATGATTGAGGTGATGCTGGCCTCGCTACCCTATACTGCTACATGAGCTCGACTTCCCATAGGAGCGGGAACAGAGTTGGCGGCTATTGGAGAGCCTGGGAGGTATGCTTTACTTTTCTGTTTTATATTCTCTGCCGTGCTTTTTGCTTTGCACTTTCTGTACACTGCACACACATAGTCTAATCTCTTCTCTGCACTTGTACTTTCTACACACTGTGCCACACACCTTCCTTTCTGCATTCTCTGTGCATTCTATATTCTCTGCATTCTGCATTCTCGGGACATTGCACACATACTCTGCTTTCCGCATTATCTGTGTTTATCTGTATTCTCACTATCGCCTTCTTGCTTTTTACAGCTCTGGGTGTACGGCTATTTCCCGACGTTTGCTCCAGAGCCAGAGGTCGAGATGCCTCTTGAGGTGCCATATTCTCATCGATACGACAGTCAGCGCCAGCCGACGACCTAGGAGACCCTCTCATTCCTTCACCGGTATTTTAATACAGTGAGGACGGTAGAGGTAACTCAAAACTCACAGTTCTTTCCGCTTTCAGCTCCAATTCATTTTACATATCTAATGGCAACTTATCAATCTATGCATTACTAACTGCAGATCACATGGCAGCCCTAGGCGACGATGCCAGAGGGTGCCATATTCCAGTTTGCCGGAGCTTGGGGCGCTTCCCAGTATCGGCTCGTGCTCAAGGGACCAGTAGGTCGAGCCTGGTTCCTAGGTGAGCGTTTTATGCGCTAGACATTGGGTCTACCATTACAGTCGGTTCCTTTACCACCTTCGCCTTCCATGTGAGCCACAAAGAGTCTCTCCCCTCAGGAGATCATTGACTTCATGCGGGGTGCAGATGCAGACCTCTTCATTGGAGAGGGGGACTATATGACTTACATCCAGACGTACCTCATGCCTCCTTTGACAGGTATTCATGCTCACACGGGGAGGGCAGCTGATGTGCCTTCGTCGAGCAGGGCCCAAGCAGCAAATGCCTCTTCGACGAGTAGGGCCCGAGCACCGAGGGGCAGGGCTAGAGGGATACCCCCTGCCAAACAGAGTTTTGGATGGCCAGATCTTCTGACCGAGCTGACGGGTTGGCGGTACTCTAGAGAGCATTATCAAATCCCGATTGAGCCTCCGTTTCCTAGTCATCGATATGTCAGGAAACCCGATTCACCACCGGTATGTACTTACAGTTTTCATTTATTGGTCAGATACTCAGACATTCATTCATTCACTGATCATTTCAACTTGGAATTGCAGCCCTCTGTCGGGTACGTCGTGGGGCTACTCGAGATGTTGGCCTCATTTGAGGGCATGATCTTGAGGAGAGAGTCGATACTTGGCTCCCACGGTATTCAGGTAATTTTTCAGCTTTCTTGCATTTTGGTTATCATATTTCTGTTGATATACTGAAACTGACATCTCAACTGAACATTTCCCCATATTGCACTGATACACTGCTGAATACATCACATTTGACGCATTGCATTCACATACCATATCTGACTTCTGTATGTACTCACTCTGCACACCATACTTGCATCTGATACACATATTATAGCTGATTCATTCAAACCACCTTTTCAGGTCACACCTCTACAGACAAGACCATCAGTGCCTCCTCAAGCAACAGGGAGAGAGAGAGAGGTTCCTACACGCGGTCGGGGGAGGCGTCGGGAGCCCATCGTGTGCGATAACGATGATGAGACCAGCAAGGCCGAGACCAAGGAGGCCGGAGATCAGCACACCAAGTCATCTGAGAGTGGAGATAATGATGTCGGCTCGAGTTCTGCTAGGGGAGATGAGGCTAAGCCCGGTTCAGATGCAGAGGATGACGACTCTGGTTCCGGTTCTGTATCGGATTCAGATAGTGGCACAGATGGAGATAGCTCTGCAGAGTCCGCTCCACCAAGGAAGAGGACGAAGAGGACCTCTAGAGCTTGAGATAGCCAGCACTGATTGATGTGTTTTTGCTTTGTTTATTTTTACTAGCAGTGTTAGCACATTGTATAACGTTAGGCAGTTTTATTTTCTTAAAAACTTGTACCCTTTGTAAAAGGAAACCATGATTGGAATGAAAACAACTTTTATTTATTTATTTATGAGAACATGTTGCATTTTATATTCTGAGCATCGCATTGCACCATTTTACACGAAAACGGGATTGATGCAAATTGAATATTGTACATTGTCTTTGACAATTGCTTAGTCAGGTAGTGAACCGACCAAAACATAACAAACAAAATAAAACAATTCAACGGACAATGCAACAACTCGATAAATGAAACAAATATAACTCGATAAGTGTAGACACCCCATTTTTGACCGTCCTCAAGACTTGGATGTCACCGTTTGAACACTCGGTGATCATCCATGTTTGTGTTCGTCTTTAGTTCTCGGAGGTTTCGGCCGCGTGCCTTGCCTCAAGACCTCTCGACTTGTGTTTTTGCTTCTGAGGGCAGGGAATGGCTTGATTGGACATCCCCACACCTCACCGGCCTTGGCTTGAGGCCACTGGCCTTGTTTCCTGGCCACCGGCCACTGATGATGGTCGGTCGGCACATTTAGTGGTCGGCCGGCCAACTTTGTTGGCCGATTAGCCTCTTTTTCTGGCCGAGACCTTTTCTTGAGGGGGGGTTTGAACCTTTTGAACCCCCTGTTTTAGCTTCTTGAGGACTCTTGAACCTTTTGACCTTTTTTAGCTTCTTGAGGAAGCTTGACCCTTTTTTAGCTTCTCCAAGAAGCTTGAACCTTTTTAGCTTCTTGTGGAAGCTTAAACCTTTTTACCCTTTTTAGCTTCTTGAGGAAGCTTGACCCTTTTTTTAGCTTCTCCAAGAAGCTTGAACCTTTTTATCTTCTTGAAGAAGCTTGAACCTTTTTAGCTTCTTAAGGAAGCTTGACCTTGTTTAGCTTCTTGAGGAAGCTTGACCCTTTTTTAGCTTCTCCAAGAAGCTTGACCCTTTTTAGCTTCTCCAAGAAGCTTGAACCTTTTTAGCTTCTTGAGGAAGCTTGAATCTTTTTAGCTTCTCCAAGAAGCTTGGCCCTTTTTAGCTTCTCCAAGAAGCTTGAACCTTTTTAGCTTCTCTTAGAAGCTTGGCTTGCCTTGGCCTATATAAGGAGAGCCTCTCCTTCCATTTTAAGGGTTAGAAAATCTGATATATATATATATATATATATATATCACTTTCTCTCTATATCTCCCTCTCTCTCTACATTTGTGTGGGTTAGAGGGTGCAAAAGGGTCTAGTTCTTGGCCATTTGAACTACACCTCCTAGCACAACACCTCAATCATCAACCTAAGGAGCTTGGAGGCCATTTTCAAAGGTTAAGGGACTGTTTTTTTGGACCAAGAGGCTGCTGTCCCCTTTTGGCTACAAAGGTAACTCCTTTTCCCTCTTTGTTCCCCGTTTTTGCATACACTTTTAGCCTGTCTTTCTTGCTGATTTGAGCTTTGTGTATCACATAAAAAAGTTCTGTTTTTTTGTGTTTAAGATCCTTCATTAAGGTCACTTTTGTGTTTGGGGTCGTTTACCCCCTCTTAGGCCATATTTGGCCCCATTTTGTGTTATTTTTGGTGAGCTCTGGGACCACCTTGTTTGGGTGTCACGACCCAAACCCGCCCCCGTGGGTTAAGGACGTAACCGGCCAGTAATCATGATATTACCTACGGCCTCAAACCAAACCAAATGTATTTTAACAGAGTTAATGGGGGCCAAACGGAAGCAATTTAAAACTTTGTCGATAGAGCTGTGCTTATATGCACGTCATAACATTCTAGACATATGTACGTTAATAACTCACGACAGAAACATAGTGACATAAGTTTTGTACAAACAGGATCATTCAAAACTAAGTCAACCCATCACAGCTATGTATAGATATACACAAAGTCCTCGCCAACATGACAAAATATAAATACATAACAAAAGGGCGAAGATGGGTCTCGTACGTGAGACACAAGGGCTGAATCTCCAAAACCTTTGTTGCTCCTCACAGACTTCATTAGGGCTGGGTTTGGACTTCTCTTGGCTCACCTACAAATACATGAATGAGCGTGAACGAAAGCCCAGTGAATAATATCAAATCAAATACAGAAGTTACATAACAATGTAGAACAACATGTTCCAAACGGCCTTGGGCCCAATTCATATTTCTATTTAACAGATATATAACTATACGAAATTCAAATCAAGTGACTGTAGTTCCAAACATTCTGGCCTTTGGCCCATTCAGATTTCCATTCATGTCAAAATGGCCTTCGGCCCATTCATTTCTGTCAAAACGGCCTTCGGCCCATTCATTTCTGTCCAAACGGCCTTCGGCCCATACATTCATATCAAAATGGCCTTCGGCCCACTCATTCATGTCAAAACGACCTTTGGTTCACTCATTTCTATCAAAACGACCTTCGGTCCATTCATTTCTGTCAAAACGACCTTCGGTCCATTTGTTTATGTCAAACGACCTTCGGTTCATTCATATATGTCAAAACGACTTTCGGTCCATTCATATAGGTCAAAACGACCTTCAGTCCATTCATTTTTATCAAAACGACCTTTGGTCCATTTATGTTTATCGAAACGACCTTTGGTCCATTTATGTTTATTCCTGTCAGACTTTTGTCCACAATCCCAACTAGCAACTCATAAAGCTTATAAGGGAATAATAATTGGACATTCACAATCATTCAAATATCGATATTACTCACAGTGATCGGCCTGTGGATTTTCCCTGGAGCTTGACCCTACATATTTCATGAACACAAAAGGGTTACTAACAGTTCAATCCGTTCTTTAATTTACATATTCCTCTTTAGGCTTTATTCTTAGCTCATTAACTTATTTACAATGCTTAACATATGCCTAAGAGTGCTTTCAAGTGAAAGAGAACAGAAAAAAAATATAACACAAAATGCATTTTCAGAATTTGCAGAAAACAGGGTCCCCGCTCGAGCGTGGACTTCCCCGCTCGAGCGTGAACTTGGCCGCTCGAGCGGACTTCCTGTCTACATAGCTCCCCGCTCAAGCGTCAATTCTCCCGCTCAAGCGGGCACTATGTCTGCCAAAAGTGCTAGGAGCACGATTTTCCCGCTCGAGCGGCACTTCCCCCGCTCGAGCGGACGTCAAAAGTCTGGGATTTCCAGATTAAGTTCTTGAGCTCCAACATGATTTTCCAGCCAATTTTTCATGCACTCTAAGGCTCAAAGTTCACATATAATCATACTAACTTGGCACCAATGCAAGATTATAACACTATGAAGCTCAATTTCTTGATTCATCTACATGCATGCCCCAAAATGTGTCAAACTCAACACTAACATAACAAATTCATGCATTCAAGCTCATATCTTCTCAAATTGTACATGCATGAGATGAATTAGCCACATTCTCAACTTAGATAGCACAAATGATGATTATAACATGAGCTTTAATTAAAATTGTACATGGATTATACATTTTCATGCTCAAACATGCAAATTCAAGGTACTTTCTTACATGCATGCACATAATGGCCTTCAATTCAACAAAACCAATTCAATTTTCTTATAATCAGCTAACTCATGTTCTTGGCCATTAATAAATCTTGAATCTATAATTTACAAACTAAAATCCATGAGTTTACTTACCCAAGAGTTCAATCTCCCAAACTATAACAAAATCTTGGGCTTAATCTTAAAGTTCCCCAAATCTTGAGGCAAAATCACCCAAATTCTTTCGCTCTCTCTCTAACAGCTGGCCCTCTCTTTTCTTTTCTTAGAGTTTGATCAGCCTAAATCATCTAAGGGAGAGAAATGAGGTGCAATGCTAAAACACAACAAATCCCACTAAGTCAATATAATAAGAATAAAATAATTGGGCACCAATTCATCACTTAACTCAGCTTAATCTGGTCCGAATCAATTTTTCAATTAAATTTCATCGTAGGCTCTAAAAATTATGCCAATCACAATGGCGAAATCAATTCCGGGTTCTGTGGCTGATAAGGCCCTCAATTTAATTTCCAAAAAAGATTATTCAAACAGATATTCCTACGGTGAACAGATAGAACTTCAAAATCACATATATTCACATAATTGGCACACAAAATTATATCAAACACATAATCATATTAAAATTAAGGACTGATTAGCATATTACGGAATAAGGGTATCACATTGGGCCTCCTCACCACTGAAATCTTGAGGGATTTCAGTGGTGAGGATGGTGTCTTAAGGTCCTAAGAAGGAGAGAACCATCCCCTCTCCTTGTTGCCTTCAATATTGGTCATTTTAGCCTCATGTGTGAGCGCCATTTTTATCTTAAGTGTTATTTGTGCTTATTTTGTCATGATAAAGCACTATTTTAACTTGGTTTAGACACACCATGCTTGCTATGCATACTTGTCATGTAATGCCATGAGTTGCTTTAACATGTGCCTAGCATTTAGACCACTATGCTTACTTGTTTTGGCTTAGCTTTGTAAAGTTTTTATGCTTGTTTTAGTATGCTAAGGGACTGGTTTTGGTCATATGAGTCATCCATGCTTTGCTTTGTATAGCTACCATACAAACTCTCTTGTATGCCTTGTGCATTGACCCCTCTAGCATGCCATCCTTGCATCATTTCAGTGGTTTGGAACCACTTGTCATGTTATTTCAGTCCTTGTGGCATGCCTATATGCTTGCATTTGATACCCCTTTAATGTGTTAAAAGGTTGTTATCTTATGCTCTTTGTTTGAGCCCTTGTGCATGCTTCCATACTTAAGACATTTAGATGCCATTTAGGTTGGTTTTGAGGCTCATTTTAGCATGTCACATCTCTTTTTTCAGTCACTTAATTCATGCCATGTGTGGTTGCACTAAGTGTAGTTCAATGCTTCTTTGGTGAGCCTTAGGCCTTAGATCATTTGTTGTATGCTATGCTTGTCTTGTTTGCTTGTTTTGGCACCATCATTAATATGATTTTCAGAGCTTACATTGCATGCCATATGCCCATGTTGTTCCTCTTTTAAGTGTGCTTAAAAGTTGTCTCTATGAGCCTATGTGTTGGACCTTGCATGCATGCCTATTTGTATGTGTTTTGGCTTCCATTCTTGAGCATGTTGGCCACCGATTTGGGCCTATTTGAGAGCTACCCACTTTGGTTTAAGACCATTTCCACATGTCGTTGCATGCTCATCCATCTTGCATGCTTGTTAGTTTGCATAACTTGCATGCTTGCATGTTTACATTGCTTGTTCACATGCTCATATTGCATGTTTAGCTTCCATGCCTAGGTTGCATAACATTAAGTATGCATCTCTTGCCTCTTGAATTGATTATGATGGAGGTTGGGGCCCATTGTTTGTTTTGTGCATTTCATTCCATATTGAAATTGCACACTTTGACTCTTTGGGCCATAACGCATTGAAATGCGCGATTGGTGGTCCGAGAATCGAATACCATGCCCCTTTGAGTCATGAACATGATAAGGAGGGTGGTGGTGCAAACATTGCTTTGAAAATGCATTGACATGCCTTGTCTACCCTCTGCTGTTGTCAAACAGGTTTCTGCAAGAAGTTTTGGCCGGCCGGCCGTATATACTGCCGACCGACCAAATATATTTGGCCGAGAGCTCAATGGATGGTCGATGACCACTTCAAAATGGCCGGTGATGATCCCACTTGGTCGGTGATGCTCCCCAATATCCATAGAGTGCTCCTTGGGAATTGTACAATTTTCAGAAGAGCAGAGCAGGGTAAACAGAGGCAGTTTGTGCATGGCGATGGATTTCCGAGCAAACCTGAGCACGCGTGCATTGGACCCTCTTCCTGAGGCCTTTACTGCTTTCTTAGCTTAGTTAATTTGCTTAACTAGTTAAGTGGTCTGTAATATTTAATTAGCTTGTAGGTTAATTGATTTGTATTATTCTTTTGGTCCCTCCGAGCGAGGGCGAATTTGTAATAAGTGTGGGTGCGTGCGTGCATGTCATCCAACCCCCACTTCTTTCTCCCTTTTACTTACCTGCTTTCAATGGTTAGTATTAGGGCATATTTAAATTAGCATACCTTATGCTATGCATGCGTGCATCCATACATTTGTCTTGTATGCACGGGCTCGGCGCATCATACTAACTACATTGTATTTCAATTCTAAGTTGAATACGTGTTAGTTGTAGCATCATCATATGCCATCTTAGAATAGCCGAGCCTATTGTAGTTGCATCTTAGAATAGCCGAGCCTATTTATGCTTTACCATCTCGCATGTGTGTGAATGTTAACATAATAGCATGCTTACCATGAGTTTGAATTACCTAAATTGGATGCCTGTGGGTGGAGGTTGAATTACCTAAATTGGAATAATGCATTAAAACTGTGAGTTTTAAGCCCACTAGATAGTGGCAAAACCATCTTTTCTAAAGCCCACTTGAGGGTGGCAAAACCTGTATTTTAGCCTACTTGCGAGTAGCAAACCATTTTCAAAACAAACATGCAATGTTTTGTTCCAATTCAGGCGATTTGGTCTATACTTGTTTGCTGTGCGCATAACATACTAATTCTAGGCTAATAACCGAAATAAGAACACATAATGCTTTCAAAACAAGATATCATGGTTAGTAGAGGCCGATCTTTGATCGGGCGAGCGGGGGTGCTCATAGCTGACCTTCCCCAATCGTATCCAAGTTCCCGAGCCGAGGCAACTTTGGTGATGACGGACACGTGGCCTTAGGTAAATGAGTCAGGGTTTCCTAAATTCCCCCAAAATAAAATATTTAGGTGGCGACTCTATATCTGAAAAAACAGTCCATGTTTGGCACTTCTTTTCTAAAAATCTGTTTTCTCAAAACGATTTGCCGGATTTGGACTCTTTGGTTCAGATTAAGAACCGTGACAAATTTGAGAGTCCCGAACTATAGTGAGCCCAATATGAACAGAACGGGACTCACGCTCTCGAGGCGTTCGGGCGCATCTACAATAAGCAACAACAAAACAACTCGTTAAACAAATTGTAACAACTCGATAGACAAATTACAACAACTCGATAAACAAATTGAAACAAACTTGAGATTGACTCAACAAAACTAGTAAAACAAAATAGCAGAATGCATCCGGAGTAGAACAAAACACAGGTTTTCAGCATTCTCAACACACAGGGAGACCAAAGCAATTCTGCTAGAAACAAACAGTGGCTCTTGGCCACTTAGTGGTAATTGTCGGCCACTAAAGTGGCCGGTCGGCTACCTTAACTGGTCGGTCGGCCAGTGATGCAGGGAGTCTCCAGATTGCTACCATCTGTCTTCCACTCAGTGCCTTATCTGCTACAAAAGTTAGGACTTTCTAGTTCCTTCATTCCAGCTCTGTTTTTGCCACAAATGGAGCCATTCTTCACCGAAAAACTCTCATCTTGGATTGCAACTTTAGATGGCTTGGAAAAGCTGAATTTCCTATGTTTCGGGATAAATGAACTATTCTAGCTAAGTCGTACTCCGCTGTGTTTTCCATTCCTTCATGCCGCGACTAGGTGTTGGAACCCGGTTACACATGTGTTTAGCTTTGGGGGACAACATATGTGACCTACAATCGAAGAGTTCTAGGCTTTGATGGAATCCATGCATGACGAGAAAGTCTTGCCCCAGTTGCGTTTTGGCCACATCCAAACTTCAGGACGAATGTCACTATAACAAAAAAGGTCTATGGTGACGAAAACGCATGATGAAAAAATATTTTGTCTCCAAATATACATGTTTTAGTGATGAAAATAGGATTTCGTCTCCAATTTTACTATTTTTAGAGACAAAAATAAAATTTCGTCACCAAATGCTTAAAATAAATAAAATAATAGGGGACAAAATTTTTTTCATCTCTAAATTTTATTTTTCGTCGCAAAAGAAATTCCCGCTCTTGGTAATTTTGGCAGAAAATATGGGTGCCATATTAGAAACAAAAAGTTTTGTCACCATTGTAAAACATTTTAGAGAGAAATATAATATCGTCACCTATAATTTAAGAGACAAAACGACGCCAATTTGTCTTCCCAATTCTTCTCTCTCGCGCTTTTTCTCTCACTCTCCCCCTCTCCGCTTCAGGTCGTAACCCTCCAACTCGCTGCTCGCAAGGTAAGATTTCATTCCCGATTCAGTGTTTTGGCAAAACTATGCTTTGATTAGCTCACCGAGTTGGCTCCTTAGTGGCTTCAAGTTGTAACCCTCCCATTGTGCTTCGATTGGCTTCACCACCACCACCACAGCCACTGTCATCGTCATCGTCATCAACTTCTTCGAACCCGCTCCGGTACCTCTCTCCCTCTCTGTCTTTCTCTCAATTGTTCAAGTGCATAATGGTTTGATTGTTTATCTGGGTTTAAAATGGATAATGGTTTGATTGTCTATAATGATTTGATTGTTTATCAAGGTTTGAATTTGGGGTTTTATTCCCTATTTTCTTTGATTTCTCTTTCTTTGAATTTGGGGTTTTACCCATGTAGACACTACCTTATCAAGGTTTGAATTTGGGGTTTTATTCCCTCTTTTCTTTGATTTCTCTTTCTTTGAATTTGGGGTTTTATCCATGTAGACACTATCCATGTATTTTCACTGCCAATGCACCACTACATCTTTGTTAATGAGACTCCACAATTAAACAAAATTCAATTGAAATTTGAAATACTGCTGAGATTTTGATATTTTTTGTTTTCAAATGGCAGTTATGATGGTAAATTGGCAAAAGGAAAAAGGTAAATTTATTGTTCTTGAAGAAAATGGTAAATTGATTGTTTTGCAAATCCTTAAGCTATCATTCAAGAGTGTTTTGTGCTTCTAGTTTCTGTGAGAAAATTTTTATAATGATTTGGAAGTATAGAGGAACATTTAATTTCTATAGCTCATTAGAAACTTTGTCAACGCTTTAGATTGGAAATGTGGTATTTATGTGATGTGTGTAGTTTCAGAACTTGAAAAGAAACTTAAATGCTTCTTGTTTGACCTATGAAGGATAAATATGGAGAGTACATGCAATAGTGAAGGCAGTTCTCATGGAGAAAATACAAACTCAAGTCAACAAAAAGGTAGAACGCTAATTTTTCTTGTTGATCTAATTTATCTTCCCTAATGGTTCGTGTAAATTAAAATTTTTAGAAGATAACTTGGAAGTACATGGCCAATGGAATCAGAATGGTGAGGCTGCTCCATTAACTGCTGAAAAGATGAGATCTGCTGCCAAAGCTAGTCTTGCTGCTGCTGCGACAAAGGCAAAACTGTTTGCAGATCATGAAGAACGTGAAATTCAAAGGCTATCTGCTAATATTATAAATCATCAGGTATATTTGTTGGGATGCTCTTATTTTGTGAAAACTTTAATGGTTCATTACCTTATGTTCTTCCTAATTCTAGTGTTTTCAATGAATAGTCAATTCTTTTGATTAAATTGCATGGGCATTGCCTTAGGCTTCAATGTAAATTAGTTTTTCATATGTTTTACAATTATATCATTGATGTATATCAAATTATTGTATTTGGTTGTAATTTTTTTCTTTTTCTTGGTTTTCCTTGGTTGTCCAGGTATATTAGTGTTAAGTTCCTAATTTTCCCAAAAGCCTAAGCTATTAGTAAATGGCAGTTTTAGTTCCACGATGGTTCTTGAAGAAAATTCTTATCAATTGATTGAAGTATTTTAATTTAATTTTTTTTAAAAATCTTTTAGCAATTAAAATATTAGTATGATTACAAACAGTGTCATGAGAGAAGAAAATAAAGGTAAATGGTGGTTGGTGGTGAGGTTGGGTTGCTAGAGAAAAACACTATGATCTCTCTACATGATGGCGAGACATAAATTATTTCTATACATGAGTAAATTGGTATAGAAACTACCTTTGGGTCTTTATTTCAAATTTATTTGAATTAGTACATTTGATTTTTTATCATAACAAGCATGATGTCCAAATTTGCAGGCCGTATGATCTCCAGGCCAAGAAAACCAAAAGGAAACATTTTATTGAAGGAATTTCTTGTAGGATCAATTGCCATTTATGGGGTAAGGAGTGGAAAAAACAATTTCACTGTAACGCTTTCTCTAGGCCAAGAGCATAAGGTTGACGGTTTGGCATCACACAAAGCTTCACAGATTCTGTGGGTCACCGTAACGCTTTCTGAACCAATTCCCAATGGTTTCTATTCTATAGGTGTTGTGAGTAGTATATATTTTTGTTGAAATGTGCAATTAGTAGAACATAGTTTTTTTCTTTTTTGTGCTAGGATCTTTGGTGCAAGTGAGCATGTTTGGAGATTAGAAGTGATTAGCAAAAAAATAATATATATTTGAATTTTGAATGCAGGTATAGTGTGCTAAAGTTTCTTGCCTTGTCTGTGGCTGATTCTATCAAACTTGCACATCACTAGTAATCATGGATCAGCATGTCATAGTGTATATGTATGTGGGTAGTCTACAGAAGTAGATCAGCATGTCATAGTGTATATATATGTGGGCAATCTAACAGTCTGTAACTGTAAGTGGTTTTCTTTATGATGCTGCCTTTATCTCCTCTCATGTGCACCTAATACCTAAACTTGCACATAATTTTATGCAATATGATGCTTGGGGATTCCAAAAATCTATAACATTTATTGTACTAAATAGTAGAAAGGCACAAGGAAATATGGTAGTGTATTACTTGACTTTTAAAAACTATTTAGGACCCTTTGTGAACCCAAAAAATTGAAATGGCTGGTAAATATCTCATTGTAATTAGATTGACCCTTAGTTTTGCATTTGGCATCCAGTGGTCTGTTTCTTTGATTTATTCATGGTGTAACAAATGTCTCAAGAATCCAAATATATATATATATATATATGGAAAATGAAAAAAAAATTGTTACGCATGTGCACTAAATAAATGTTTAGCTAAAGCATGCACTCCGGTTTTTAGAAGTTGTAAAGTTCTTTAAATGCTTGAAAATGAAAATTGAGCAATGGCTGTTGGCTCAGTACTGCCAGGTAAGACACTGATCAAATGCTTAGCAGTAACCTGATTATTGGTTTAATTTTGGACACAACTAATACAAAAACTCCTTGCCCTTGGCCACGTAGCTAGTGGGAAAGGAGAAATTTATGCTCAGTTTTTTTTGTGGTCTTAAGATACTAAGATGCCTAATTCCGAAAAGCCCTAGACAGATCAACCTTAAAAAAAAAAATGTTCTCTTCTTATATCGATACAAACTTCTTTATATTCTATGCCTTCTATTGTTTTTTACATTTTGACTCTTCGACTGAGGCACTACATACATTGTGGTCAATATTTTGACAGTTTTGTTTTAGCCATTTATTATGCAGTTTTTCCTTGTATGTCATTACTTTGGCTAAAAATGATTAATAAGTAAACTATTTCTAAACATAGTTCTTTCCTATTGGAAGCAACAACTTTAAAATGATATATGAGCAATATTATGAAGATGATGCTGTTATTGTGTAGTTTATGCTTATGGAAAAAATGTAAAAGTATACAAAGATAATAGAAAAAGTAGCCAGCATCTAACCTTTTATTTATTTATTTTAATCCTTTGGAGCCTTTTAGATTAAGAAACAAAGCAGTTCATTTGGGCTTTGATCACAAAAGGTAGATTATAGGCTCTGAAACATCATTGTTGGGAAATTGGCATTAGCAGTTAAATAGACCTTCATAAGATAATTGGAAGAATGTGATTGATTTGTTTTAAAAGATTTATAGTTGTTTCATGTGTTATATACTACTGAGAAAGTGTTAAGATCTCGTTGCTTGGGAATTTTGTATTCTATGTTTTAATCTGATAGTTCATTTCCAGAAATTTCTGAAACCTGATTAAGTTTAAATTAATGGTTTTTTGTCTTTGTTTGACAGTCTAGTATACCAATAAATACCATCATTGTCTGATAAAACTCAATATAGTGCAGGAAAGAAGACTCAAGGAACTGTTTGATTCTATTCCTTCTCTAGATGAACTTCATGCTTTGTATTCAAAAGGTCTTAGAGCAGATGTTATTGTAGTGGATGATAAAGATAAGAAGCTTTCCATGCTGAAGAAGCTGACTGTGACTCTGGTGAAAGGATTATATTCAAATCCAACAGCAGTTATAAAAAAGATAGCTGGATTGGTATGCTTTTTTGGCTCTGAAAGTTTTCTTATTATTCTTTTTTTTTTCCTTTTATGTTCCATTGCAAGTCCTGAATGAATGCAATGTATTTTGATGATCATATTTTCCCATGATAACATGTATTTATTTACTAAATAGTAAATATTTTCTAGTTGTATTGGATGTGGCATTAATAATAAATATCGGGCAATGCCTTATAGTTGGCATTACTAGTGGTACACTGAATGTTCCTTGGTGTGTGGGAGGCAATATTTCTGTGGTGGGTTTCCTTTTAAGTTTGGGTTATATCATATCTTTCAATGCAATGAATACTTGCTAGTGGACCTTCCTGTGAGGCAGTCTTTACACCCAGTCTAATAACCAAGAGTTGCATTCAATTAGTAGGTTTGAAGAGATTTTATTTTCCCATCATAAGTGGATTTTTTCCTCTAGCAGGAATCACTCATATAGTGGATACGTTTGATTTCTTATTGTAGGCTTTTTTTTGTATTGAGTTAAAGTTATTTACTGTTTTTTTTTTTTTTTGGGTATGATGCTTCAGGTTCAATCCTCTAAATATTATTACAATAAGTAGGTTTAGAATTCATTGATTTAAAAGTTCATATATAAGGTGTATACGTTGAATTTACCCTCCTCTACTTTTATATTGTGTTTTCATGTTTCAGTATAATTTGAAAATCAAACCAAACATGAAATTTGAGAATCAAATTTGAACACCAGAGATAAGTAGTGTTTTGTGCTTTCTAACACTTAAGCTTGAAAATATGCCATCGGACTCCAAAATCGTGAAACAGTCATGAGAAGGCCAAGGAACACCTTGGGAGGGACCAATGTAAGTTGTGTAAACTTACGGAACTAGCACGGAACTCTTTGTTTGAAAACTATTTAGAAAAATGCACTTTTCTAACACTTAGGCTTGAAAATAGGTTATCGAGGGCCAAAATTGTGTAACAGCCACGAGTCGGCCCAGGAAACACCTCAAACACCTCAGGAGGGACCAATGTGAGTTGTGAAAACTTACGGAATTAACACAGGACTCCCGGTTAGAAAACTAAGTCCAAAAATGCACTTTTTCACACTTAAGCTTCAAAAATAGGCCATCGGAGGCCAAAATCGTGCAACAACCATGAGACGGCCCAGGAAACGTCTCAAACGCCTCCAACACCTTGGGATGGACCACAGTAAGTTATGGAAACTTACGGAACTAGCACAAGACTCCCGGTTTGAAAACTAGGTCCAAAAGTGCACTTTTTCACACTTAAGCTTGAAAAATAGGCCATCGGAGACCAAAATCGTGTAACAGCCACGAGACGGCCCAGGTAACGGGTCAAACACCTCGGGAGGGACCAAATTAAGTTGTGAAAACTTACGGAACTAGCACGGGACTCCCAGTTCAAAAACTAAGTCCAAAAATATACTTTTTCACACTTAAGCTTGAAAATATGCCTTCGGGGGCCAAAATCGTGCAACAGCCATGAGACAGCCTGGGAAACACCTCAAACACCTCGGGAGGGACCAATGTGAGTTTTGAAACTTACGGAACTAGCACGGGACTCTCAGTTTGAAAACTAAATCCAAAAATGTACTTTTTCACACTTAAGTTTCAAAATAGGCCATTGGAGGCCAAAATCGTGCAACAGCCACGAGACGGCGCGGGAAACACCTCAAACACCTCGGGAGGGACCAATGTGAATTGTGGAAACTTACGGAACTACCACGGGACTCTCGGTTTGAAAACTAAGTCGAAAAATGAACTTTTTCAAACTTAAGCTTCAAAATAGGCCATCGGAGGCCAAAATCGTGCAACAGCTACGAGACAGCTCGGGAAATACCTCAAACACCTCAGGAGGGACCAATGTGAGTTATGGAAACTTACGAAACTAGCACGGCACTCCCGGATTGAAAACTAACTCCAAAAATGCACTTTTTCACATTTAAGCTTGAAAATAGGCCATCGGAGGCCAAAATCGTGCAACAGCCACAACACGGCCCAGGTGTAGACACCCCATTTTTGACCGTCCTCAAGACTTGGATGTCATCATTTGAAAACTCGATGATCATCCCTGTTCATGTTCGTCTTGAGTTCTCGGAGGTTTCGGCTACGCGCCTTGCCTCAAGACCTCTCGACTTGTTTGTTTTGTGGTTTTACATGAAACACTTATTGTTTTGCTTCTGAGGGTGGGAAATAGCTTGTAGGCCATCCCCACACCTCACCGGCATGGCTTGAGGCCACCTGCCTTGTTTCCTTGCCACCGGCCACTGGTGATGGCCGGTCGGCACTGTTGATGGTCGGTCGGCACATTTTGTGGTCGGTCGGCCAACTTTGTTGGCCGATTAGCCACTTTTTCTGGCCGAGACCTTTTCTTGAGGGGGGTTTGAACCTTTTGAACCTCCTGTTTTAGCTTCTTGAGGAAGCTTGAACCTTCTGAACTCTTGGTTTTAGCTTCTTGAGGAAGCTTGACCTTTTGAACCCTTTTTTTAGCTTCTTGAAGAAGCTTGAACCTTTTGACCCTTGTTAGCTTCTCCAAGAAGCTTGATCCTTTTTTAGCTTCTCCTAGAAGCTTGAACCTTTTGACCCTTTTAGCTTCTCCAAGAAGCTTGACCCTTTTTTAGCTTCTCCAAGAAGCTTGATCCTTTTTTAGCTTCTTGAAGAAGCTTGAACCTCTTGACCCCTTTGCCTAGCTTCTCCAAGAAGCTTGGCCCTTTTGCTCCAAGCTTCTAAGAGAAGCTTGGCCTCTTTGCTCAAAGCTTCTAAGAGAAGCTTTGCCCCCTTGGTTTCTCTATAAAAAGACCCCTTTCAAGGGTTAAAAAAAAATCTGATATATATCATATATATATATCACTCTCTCTCTATATCTCCCTCTCACTCTACATTTGTGTGGGTTAGAGGGTGCAAAAGGGTCTAATTCTTGGCCATTTGAACTACACCTCCTAGCACAACACCTCCATCATCAACCTAAGGAGCTTGGAGGCCATTTTCAGAGGCTAAGGGACTATTTTTTTGGACCAAGAGGCTGCTGTCCCCTTTTGGCTACAAAGGTAACTCCTTTTCCCTCTTTATTCCCCGTTTTTGCACACACTTTTAGCCTATCTTTCTTGCTGTTTTGAGCTTTGTGTATAACATAAAAAAGTTCTTTTTTTTTTTTGTTTTTAAGATACTTCATTAAGGTCACTTTTGTGTTTGGGGTCGTTTACCCCCTCTTAGGCCTTGTTTGGCCTCATTTTTGTGCGTTTTTGGTGAGCTTCGGGACCACCTTGTTTGGGCCTCCTCACCACTGAAATCTTGAGGGATTTTAGTGGTGAGGATGGTGGTTTGAGGTCCTAAGAAGGAGAGGGCCATCCCCTCTCCTTATTGTCTTTATTACTTGCATTTTTGGCCTTACAAAGTAGCTCCTATTTGCAAGCTTCCAAGCTTTATTTCCAGTATTTTTCAGTGGGTTTTAGGACCCCCATAAGTCATTTCCAGATCTGGTTTTGCCATGTTAAGTGTCCTTGTTGCATGTGTAGAGTAACCCTCTTATTGGCCTTTCAAAGGAACACATCTTTCTTACATGCATGGACCTTGTTTCCATGGGTTTTTGGGGCTTATTTGACATACCATGTTACTGTTTTTAGCTGGTTTGATGAGCTCTCACATGCTTCATATAGGTGTAGTGTAAACCATGCTTACTAGCCTATGTTGCATGTTGTTTTGGCCAAGCATGCTAGCTTATTTTGGCTACATTTCATACATGTTTTAGCATTATTTTGGGCTGCATAGGGACTGTTTAGGGCTAGTTTCATTATTCGAGCATCACTTTGCATGTTTATAGTGTATTGCATTTCACTAGCTTTAGTGCTTGAGTCTTTAACAATGCATTACATGAGTGTTTGCAGGCTTTTGAGTCATGTTGGAGTCATTTGGCATGCCATTTCAGATCTGGAACATGCACCATTGTATGCCATATTCCCTCCTTGCCATGCTTTGGTACAGTTGCATTTTTGTGCCTTAAGCTTGGTTAATGCATTGTGCATGCATTCCATGTATTTTGTTGTCTCACTTGCATCATTATGGCCACTGATTTTGGCATGATTGCGAGCTATCCATGTTAGTTTAAGTCCATCATCGCATGTCGTTGCATGCCATATTTGTTTACATGTTTAGGTTGTGTGCCTATTGCATATTAAATGCATTGCATAATCATGTTGCATTAGCCTTGCTTGCATGCTTAGGTTGCATTGCATTGTGCATGCATCCCTTGCCTCTTGATTAAGCATGATAGAGGTTGGGGCCTTTGATGTGTTTTGTGTGTGCATTTTATTTGATATTGAAGTTGCACACTTGGGTTTTGGGCCATCACGCATTGAAATGCGCGATTGGTGGTCCGAGAATCGAGTACCATACCCCTTTAAGTCACAAACATGATAAGGGATGTGGTGGTGCACACATTTGCTTGAAATGCATTGCCATGCCTTGTTTTGCCCTCTGCTGCTGTCAAAATAGGTTCTGCAGGAAGAATTGCCCGGTCGACTACATACAGTGCCGACCGACCACGTATTGCAGGCCGAGAGTCACACCAGTGGCCGATGACCACATCCCCTTAGCCGGTGATCATTTACCTTGGCCGGTGGCACTCCACAGTGTGCAGAGAGCATACCTTGGGACTTGTGTAGTCTTCAGAGGTGCCAAACAGTGAAAACAGAGGCAACATGTGTCATGGCAATGGATTTCCGAGCGAAGCCAATCCGAGCATGCATTCATCCCTCTTCCCGAGGCTGTTTTACTGCTTTAGTAGCTTAGTTAATTTGTTTAATTAATTAAGGGTTTGTAATATTTAATTAGCTAGAGTAGTTAATTACTTATTCGGTTTGTATTATTCTTTTGGTCCCTCCGAGCAAGGGCGAATTTGTAATAAGTGTGGGTGCGTGTGTGCATGTCTTCCAACCCCCACTTCTTTCTCCCTTTTACTTACCTGCTTTTGATGGTTAGTATTAGGTCATATTTAAATTAGCATACCTTATGTTATGCATGCGTGCATCCATACATTTGTCTTGCATGCACCGGGCTCGGCGCATCATACTAACTGCATTGTATTTCAATTCCAAGTGGAATACGTGTTAGTTGTAGCATCATCATATGCCATCCATAGATTAGCCGAGCCTATTGTAGCTGCATCTTGCATGTGTTGCATTAGCCATCTTAACATGAATTAGGATCATGCATATGATTACTAACTAGTTTATGTTTTGGCTTGGAGTACTCGGTGTGCATTTATGTTTTAGCATCCTTGCAGGCGTGTGAGTGTTGCCATGGCAGCATGCTTACCATGAGGCTACTTGGTTATGTGATATAACTGCTTGAATGCCTGTGGGTGGAGGTTGAACTACCTAAATTGGAATAATGCATTAAAACTGTGAGTTTTAAGCCCACTAGATAGTGGCAAAACCATCTTTTCTAAAGCCCACTTGAGGGTGGCAAAACCTGCATTTTAGCCTACTTGCGAGTAGCAAAACCATTTTCAAAACAAACATGCGATGTTTTGTTCCAATTTAGTCAATTTGGTCTATACTTGTTTACTGTGTGAATAACATAGTAATTCTAGGCTAATAACCGGAATAAGAACACATAATGCTTTCAAAACAAGATATCATGGTTAGTAGAGGCCGATCTTTGATCGGGCGAGTGGGGGTGCTCATAGCTGACCTTCCCCAATCGTACCCAAGTTCCCGAGCCAAGGCAACTTTGGTGATGACGGACACGTGGCCTTAGGCAAACGAGTCAGGGTTTCCTAAATTCCCCCAAAATAAAATATTTAGGTGGCAACTCTGTATCTGATAAAGCAGTCCATGTTTGGCACTTCTTTGCAAAAAAATCTGTTTTCAAAAACGATTTGCCGGATTTGGACTCTTTGATTCAGATTTAGAACCATGACATTTGAGTCCTGAACTGTAGTAAGCCCAAACGAACAGAACAGGACTCATCCTCCCGAGGCGTTCGGGGGACGTCAACACCAGGAAACACCTCAAACACCTCGGGAGAGACCAATGTGAGTTGTGAAAACTTATAGAACTAGCACGGGACTCTCGGTTTGAAAACTAAGTCGAAAAATGAACTTTTTCAAACTTAAGCTTTAAATTAGGCCATCAGAGGCCAAAATCGTGTAACAGCCATGAGACAGCCTGGGAAACACCTCAAACACCTCGGGAGGGACCAATATGAGTTGTGGAAACTTACGGAACTGGCACGAGACTCCCGGTTTGAAAACTAAGTCTAAAAATGCACTTTTTCACACTTAAGCTTGAAAATAGGCCATCGGAGGCCAAAATCGTGCTACAGCCACGAGACGGCCTGGGGAACACCTCAAACACTTCGGAAGGGACCAATGTGAGTTATGAAAACTTACGGAACTAGCACGGGACTCTCGGAATGAAAATTAAGTCCAAAAATGCACTTTTTCACACTTAAGCTTGAGAAATAGACCATCGGAGGCCAAAATCGTGTAACAGCCACGAGATGGCCCAGGTAACAGCTCAAACACCTCGAGAGGGACCAAAGTAAGTTATAGAAACTTACGTAACTAGCACGGGACTCTCGGTTCGAAAACTAAGTCCAAAAATGCACTTTTTCACACTTAAGCTTGAAAATAGGCCTTCGGGGGCCAAAATCGTGCAACAGCCACAAGGCAGCCCGGGAAACACCTCAAACACCTCGGGAGGCACCAATGTGAGTTGTGGAAACTTAAGGAACTACCACGGGACTCCCGGTTTGAAAACTATATCCGAAAATGCACTTTTTCACACTTAAGCTTCAAAATAGGCCATCGGAGGCCAAAATCGTGCAACAGCCACAAGACGGCCCGGGAAACACCTCAAACACCTCGGGAGGGACCAATGTGAGTTGTGGAAACCTACGGAACTAGCACAGGACTCCCAGTTTGAAAACTAAGTCTAAAAATGCACTTTTTCATATTTAAGCTTGAAAATAGGCCATCGGAGGCCAAAATCGTGCAGTAGCCACAAGACGGCCCAGGGAACACCTCAAACACCTCGGGAGGGACCAATGTTAGTTGTGGAAACTTACGAAACTAGCACGGGACTCTCAGTTTAAAAACTAAGTCGAAAAATGAACTTTTTCAAACTTAAGTTTTAAAATAGGCCGTCGGAGGCCAAAATCGTGCAACAACCATAAGACAGCCTGGAAAACATCTCAAACACCTCGGGAGGGACCAATGTGAGTTGTGGAAACTTACGGAGCTAGCACGAGACTCCCGGTTTGAAAACTAAGTCCAAAAATCCACTTTTTCACACTTAAGCTTGAAAATAGGCCATCGGGGGCCAAAATCGTGCTACAGCCACGAGACGGCTTGGGGAACACCTCGAACACCTTGGAAGGGACCAATGTGAGTCGTGGAAACTTATAGAATTAGCACGGGACTCCCGGTTTGAAAACTAAGAGGTTGTTTGGGATGTCCTCAATAAGTATAGTTTTTTTGTCTTTTTGGACTAAAACATTGAGGAAAAAAATATGGATGTTTGGGTTAACTTTTTGACTTTTTCTGGAAAAATGTGTATTAAAAAATTATATAAATTAGTGTGTAGGGAAAAATAAGGATTGGGAGTTGTGCAGCCGTAATTTTTGATTTTTGGTGAGTAGTGATAACTTTTTAAATTTTGGAGTAACTTTTTGGCTTTTTAACTTTTTTCAACTTGCCAAACTTGGCCTAAGTCCAAAAATGCAGTTTTTCACACTTAAGCTTGAAAAATAGGCCATCGGAAGCCAAAATCGTGTAACAACCACGAGACGGCCTGGGTAACAACTCAAACACCTCGGGAGGGACCAAAGTAAGTTGTGGAAACTTACGGAACTAGCACGGGACTCCCGGTTCGAAAACAAAGTCCAAAAATGCACTTTTTCACACTTAAGCTTGAAAATAGGCATTCGGGGGCCAAAATCATGCAACAGCCGCGAGACGGCCCGGGAAACACCTCAAACATCTCGGGAGGGACCAATGTGAGTTGTGAAAACTTACGGAACTAGCACGGGACTCCTGCTTTGAAAACTAAATCCAAAAATACACTTTTTCACACTTAAGCTTCAAAATAGGCCATCGGGGGCCAAAATCGTGCAAAAGCCACGAGACGGCCCGGAAAACACCTCAAACACCTCGGGAGGGACCAATGTGAGTTGTGGTAATTTACGGAACTAGCAGGGGACTCCCGATTTGAAAACTGAGTCCAAAATTGCACTTTTTCACACTTAAGCTTGAAAATAAACCTTTGGGGGCCAAAATTGTGCAACAGCCACGGGACGGCTCAGGGAACACCTCGAGCATGTCGGGAGGGACCAATGTAAGTTGTGAAAATTTACGAAATTTGCGGCGGACTCCCGATTTGAAAACTAATTCGATAAATGCATGTTAAATTGTATATTTTATGGATAAGATAGTAATTGTCTAAGTTGCATTTTTTTGTTTTTTTCTTTTTTTTTTTTGTTTCATTTTTTTGTAGATTCGAGATTTAATATAGACATGTCTGGTAATTTGGAGGGCAGATGGTAGCTCATTTTGTGTTTCTGTTCATATTACCCTACATGTATTTTGGTTGCGTTGTAAATTTTATATTTTTGTTGGTATTACAGGGCATGTTAGGTAATCCGCCCTTGATATTTTATTTTTGTTGATATTAGTAGACATATTTTGTTGTTGGATATTAGGAGATGTGTTTGGTAATCCACATGCGGTTGATATGATATTTTTGTGGATATTAGTAGACGTTGTTTGTGGATATTAGAAGACATGTTTATAATCCGCATGCAGTTCATATTGTATTTTTGTGGATAGTGCTGAAATTCGATTGTGATGTTTATGAAAATGAACAGATTTTTGTATTGATTTATAATAGATATTTTACTGAACAGGTTATTGAAATGCGTAGGGAATTGTTACTGAAAAGAAAAAATTTCGGAAGAAAATAACACCCCATTTTCAAATTTTTTAATTTTTATTAGTGACGAAATAAAAAATGTCGCTATTAGTTTTCAAAAAAAATGACGAATAATTTTTTCACTAATGATATAATACGAAACAAATAATTTCGTCATATTTGCTGAATATTTCGTCACTAAATTGAAATATTTGGTGACAAAATGTTTTGTCATTGAAGAATTTTCTTTTCTGCTCATTTTAGTGACGAATTTTTTTTGTCACCTTAATCCATATCATTGGTGAGGAAAAATTTCATCATTAAAATCTATTTGGTGACGAAATATTTCGTCGCAAAAAAAAATTAAAATAAAATATTATTTAGTTTTGGCAACGAAATTGATGTTATAGAGGATGAAAAATTCAACTTTCAGCGACGAAACATTTCGTCACCAAAAATCAAAAATAGGCGACGAAACTGTTTTTTGTCACCAGGTACTTTCAGTGACGACGTATAGGCCATGAACATGGTGACAAATTTTTTTCGTCGCAAATCACTTTAGTGACGAGAATTTGATGTTTGGAGAAAAAATCAATCTGTCACCAAAGGCCTGTTTTGTTGTAGTGTGTGTGGGCTTACTTTACACGATGTCCGATCTTTGGTTTGCAATGGACAATTGGATATTCCCAACCTCATCCATCGGTTTTCTGATGCCGGCGACCGCGGTGAGCGTCTTTGGCAAAGTTTTCAGCAGCTTGCCCTTTGCTTGTGTATGTTGGCTCATTTCCTGCTTGCCCCTGGTTTTTGAGGGTCTAGCATTCACTTGATCATAGCCCAAGGCTTGAGAGAGGGCAAGAGCTGTATTGGCTTGACACTGGCCGAGACTTTGATGGGCTTGGATGCTTTCCATCACCGGAAGACAACCAAATTCGCAGGAAGTCCACTACTCTTACAAGTAATGTTTCCCACCCTTTTTATATGTGTTTCTCACATCACTCGGCCCTCGGGCTCTATTTTTCTCTCAAAACTCTTTCTTCACTTTTTCTCTCCACGTACACCTCTCTATTCTTTAATCTCTCTTATTTTTCGTCCCTCCCCAAGTATGGCTCATGGACAGGTTGAAAGTAGTGGACTCTTGCCCTTCATATTTAGCACGAGGCTATTTCTTTCGCCAACAGCTAGTTGATTTCCCAAACGAGGGGTGGTGGTGCCACTAGATGTGCAACAGGTCTGCTGTTGACATTGCTTAGCGTTGCCCCTGGTTTGATCTGCTTGAGATGGGCTACAGCATGTCTCGCCAACCTGGCATTCAATTGATTGGTTTGATGCACTGTGTCTTCTATTTTCCATTCCGGTTCAGGCGTCAGTTCGGACACGACCAAACTTGCCCAGAAGAGGGGATAGAGTACTCAGCTTCATTTCCGATCCGAGGTTCACAACTAGCTCGATACCTCATTACATGGAGGACAAGAGAACTTCCGGCTCCCGCTCCCAATTTTAGTTGCGCCCTTTCTGCCGAATGCATAGCTTGGCTTGAAGATGAGGCACAAACTGGGCCTACTTTAGCATCTGAAGCTTTCACAAGCTCTGGGAGGGGATGCAGGAACACCTGACTCAACTATGCCCCAAGTTTATTGCTTTAATCTGTACTTTCAAGTTGTCCTTTTGAATGTAATAAAAAGCAACTTCGATTTGTATCACGAGTCGGAGAACTCTGTATTGAAATCAATGAAATTGAAGGTTGTGGGTATCGAAAATTTTTCTTTTGGCCCAAAGATGGTCTAAGTTGTAAAAACATTAATTTGAACAAAATCAACTTTTATTAAAACTTTTCAAAACCATTTTTGATAAGGATCACAACTGGACACACCCGGAATCTATCCTTGAGATGTACAACCCCAAATCCAATAACTAGAAAGTTGCCCCTTGTCTGAATAGCACTACACTGTAACCAGCTCTGATAGCAAAGATCACAACCGAACTCTTGGATGCAGAAAAGACAAAGATGACCAAAACAATCACATGGACACAGTTGATTTGGAAGTGTTTATAGCTGGACTTCAGAATGAAGTTGCCTACGTATTCCAAAGATCGGAATCAAGCCTTACGTAGTTCGGTTCGGGTTCACTCGAGTATTAACACTCTCCTTTTGCGCTCTAACTTTTGCCAGGCTGCCATTTCGGGTTTTTGGCCTAGCGAGCCACTCAAGGGTAGTATTTCTTCAACTTGTCCATGTTGATTGGTTGGGAAAATTCGAGGCCATCTAAGTCCATAAGAATGATAGCTCCACCCGACCAAATAGATTTGATGATATAAGGACCAGTCCAATTAGGTCTGAACTTGTCCGTAGGGTCATAGATGGAAGCCTGGTTGTCTTTGAGCACCAAATCCCCTTCTTTCAGATTCCTGGACTTAACTTTCTTGTTGAAAGCCCTGGCAATCCTACGTTGATAACCTTGGACATGGTACAATGCTTTCAGCCTTCTCTCGTTGAACAAAATTAGTTCCTCGAACCTGCTCTGCTGCCAATCCGCTTCTACTATATGGCACTCAGTCATAACCCGTAACGATGGAACCTTAACTTCAATAGGTAGGACTACTTCTATCCTATAAACTAGAGAATACAGAGTTGGCCCAGTAGATGTTCGAATTGATGTTCTGTAGCCCCAAAGAGCAAATGGCAGCTTATTTGGGCAGTCCCTATAGGTTTCCACTATCTTCTATAGAATGTGCTTGATGTTCTTGTTGGCGGCCTCAACAGCTCCGTTAGTTTGCGGCCGATATGTGGATGACTTATGAAAAGCCATGTTGTATTTCTCCAACAAGTTGATCACTTCTTTCTTAAAGTGAGAACCATTGTCCGAGATGATCTCATTCGGGATCCTATAATGATAGATAATATTATTCCTGATGAGCTTGGCTACGTCTGACGCTTTCAGCACTGCGTAGGATTGGGCCTCGAGCCACTTTGTAAAGTAGTCTATTGCCACCAGGATGTACTCATGCCCGTTTGACCTCTTCGGAGTAATTACCCCAATAACATCAATTCTCCAGACTGAAAATGGCCACGGTGATGTCATGTTGTACAACTTCGACGGTGAGATATTCACGCGATTTGCATGGATTTGGCATTTGTGGCATCGCCGAACAAAACCAATACAATCCTCCTCCATGGTTGACCAGTAGTAACCCTGTCTGAGAATTTTCTGAGCTAGTATCACTCCGCTCATGTGCGAACCACACTCTCCTCCGTGGATGGCCTCCATTAAGTGCTTCGACTCTTCAGCATCAACACACAGTTTATGCATTCCCAGATGGCCCCGTTTGTACAATTTACCCCCGCAAATGATAAACTGAGTAGCCATTCGCCGTATTGCCCTTTTATTTTTGGCATTTGCTCCTGGTGGATAAGCCTCCTTTTCCAAGAAGTTCCAAACGTCATGATACCAAGGGTTTTGATCTTGCACTTCATCTATCGCGGCGTTTAACTCGTAAGCCGGCACATACCTCTGTTCAATAATGATTGGACGCATCCGAACTCCCAAAGGGATGTCTATCATTGAAGATATAGTTGATAAGGGGTCAGCGAACCTGTTGCTCTCTCTTAACAAATGCGTGAAGGTTAGCTTCTCAAACCTAGGAATCAGAACATCCAAGGTTTGGTGATAGATTTTCATCATTTCTTCTTTTACCTTCCAGTCTCCTTTCGCTTGAGACACAACCAGGTTCAAGTCTCCAATGACGTCCAACCATTTTGCCTCTAGTTCCAGGGCAGCTTCTAAGCCAGCGATACATGCCTCATATTCTACTTCGTTGTTTGATACCTTAAACCGGAGTTTGAAAGCTAAAGGTATGTGGGAATTGTCGGGCGGTATCAGCAACACCCCTATCCCATACCCGTACTGGTTAGATGCTCCGTCAAAGTACATAGTCCAAATCTCTTCTTTGACCTGTAGAATGGCCTCATCTGGGAATAGATGCTTTACTGCTTCGTCTCCCTCCACTGGGTGATCGGCTAGGAACCCCGCTACCGCTCTCCCTTTCACTGACTTGCGAGTCATATACTTCAAATCAAATTTGGAGAGAAGAAGCAACCAACGGGCTAGCCTACCCGTAAGTGCTGGATAGGATCCAATCTGGAAACCAGAATTATAGAGTGAGCTAACAGGTAGTGCCTCAACTTCCTGGTAGCTGTAGACACCCTATTTTTGACTGCCTTTAAGACTTGGACGCGACTGATGGTTTTGGAAGTTGTGCAATGCAAAGGGTCGATTTCTTCGGCAAGAGGAGAGTCAAATCTCAACTTCATACCCCTTTTTGGACCAAAACAATCTTGATTAAAATATTTTAGACCTTAAAACCCTCTCTTTCAAAACGTTTTTGAATTAAAGTTTTTACGATGTTCCGAGGCTCGCATTTTGTCAAATGTTGCGCTTTTCGGTAAACCGAGCAAGGACAAAGTGGAAATGAACGAAAGAGAGATGAAATCTTTGTAAAACCTTTCAAAACACCTTGTCTAGGGGTTTGGAGTTGAAGAAAAGAGGAGAAGAGAAAGGAAAACTAGTTTGGGAGAAGTTCGGCATGAATCCGGGTAGGACCAAATCTGCGCGGCTTCACCGAAACGGGCATAACTCTTTGCACAGGAGGAATTTTAATGCAAGGTTGGCGCCATTGGAAAGCTAAATTCTGGGGCTTCAATGTGGCCACATGGAAAACCAGAAAATCAGATGGACAACCAGATTTTTTGGTCAAAAGTGGTTCAACATGAATCCGGGAAGGAGAGAAAACATCTACGCGGCTTCACCGAAACGGGCATAACTCTTTGCACAAGAGGAATTAAGATATGAGGCCACCATCGTTGGAAAGCTTACTTCCGGGGATTCATTTTTCACTCAAGAATCTCCTAAGGACAAGTCCAGGTGGGGGAGATATGGTTGGTTGAAGTCCATTTGGACCGAATCTGCGCGGCTTCACCAAAACTGGCATAACTTTTTGCACAGAAGGAATTTTAATACAAGGTTTTGCGGCATTGGAAAGCTAACTTCAAGGGCTTCATGGACGACTAGCTTTGGGGCTTGAACCTTCTGACCCTTGGTCGGCCGACCAGGCCAAGTGGTCGGCCGACCACCTTGGACCTGTTTAACTGGTCGGCCAGCTTTGTCTTAGTAAGTGTATTCCAGCTGTGCCAATTGTTCGCCATTTGCTGCATCCTCCGTACACGTGCATGGAGGATGTTTAACCTAGTTTTAAAGCTTATTTGAGAAGCTTTAGCCCCTCTCTTCTATAAATGGAAGCCTCTTCTTCCATTGCAATGGTTCAAGTTTTTTGGTTAAGAGATATACATACATTCCTCTCTATCTCTCTCTTTTGTGCTCAGAAGTCCATTTTTCTTGCATATTTACACTGCATCTCTTAGCCTAACCCCTCCAATACCAACCTAAGCTTGTTGGAAGGTCTTGAGAGGTCCTAAGATTTGAGTTTTTAGCCTCAAAAGATGTTGGAGTCATTGGCTACAAGGGTAACACTCGTATTCCCTCTTTTTGGTCATTATCTTGCTTCATCTATTAGCTATACTTGAAAGCATTTTTGAGTCTTGGTGTAAACTGAAAATAGTCTTATTTTGGGCTCCTCTTCAGTTTATTTAAGAGCATTTTTCTGTTGGGGGTCATCTACCCCCATGTATGCTTCATCTCTCTTTTGGGGCTATTTTTTGCATCCTAGCTTAGCCTTACTTGCAAGCATTTTTGGACTTCGACATAAACTAGAAAAAGTCTTGTTTTGATATTATAAACATGTTTTTTTAAGGACGCTTTTCTGTTTGGGGTCATCTACCCCCTTGTATGCTTCATCTCTCTTTTAGGGCTATTTTTGCATCCTAGCTTAGCCTTACTTGCAAGCATTTTTAGACTTCGACATAAACTAGAAAAAGTCTTGTTTTGATATTATAAACATGTTTGTTTAAGTACTATTTTCTGTTTGGAGTCATCTTCCCCCTATGCATGCTTCATCTCTTCATGATTAGGGCTATGCATTAGAGCATTCGCATTGGCCTTGGTTCGGCCTCCTAGCCACTGAAATCATGTTTGGGAGCTAAAATCAGAGGGGGGTGACCCCCTCTCTCCTTGTCTTGTTGGTTGGCCTAATTGGCCTTCCAAAGGGCCCCTCACTTGCATGTTGTGAAGTCACTTTTTGGGCCCAATTTGGTGAGTTTCAAGGTCTTCCCTAGCTCTGTCCAGGGCCTCTTTGACCATATTTTATGTCTATAATGCATGTGTAGAATAATTTCATTCAAGGCCTTTTGAGGGGGCCTTTCATTGTATGCTTCACCGACCCATTTCAAGGCCAATTTGGTGAGTTTTAGACTTGTCATATTTGATTTCCAGAGTTGGCTTTGTCATGCTAAGTGTCCTTGTTGTATGTGTTGAGTAACCCCTTGTATGACCCTCTAAAGGAGCTCATCATTTTCGCATGCATTGGATGCATTTCAGTAGTTATTTGGGCATATTTTGTCATGTTTTATTTACTGTTTTTGGTTGGTTTGATGAGTTCTCATACGCTTCATATACATGCCATGTAAACCATGCTTGCTAGCCAAATTTGCATGCTATTTTAGTCCATCATGTTAGCACTTTTTGGCCATGATTTAAACTAGAAATGTGCATGTTTTGGGACTGCCTTGGCTCTGTCTTTATACTTCATGGCCAAATAATGCTTGCTTTGCATAGTTATAATTCAATACATGTGCCTAGCTTTGAGTTTCGAGGCTTATTTCATGCATCGGGTGCCATATTTCCATGTTTCGGGACCGTTTAGCATCATGTTTAAGTGCTGGAAATTACATGTTTGTATGCCATCTTTCATCCCTTGCCATGCTTTGGTAGAGTGGCATTTTATGCCTTAGGTTCGGTCCTTGGAATTCGTGCATGTGTGCATGCATTTTGATTCTCTCATTTTCACACCATGGCCACTGATGTGAGTATGGCTGAGGTCCACTCATGTTGGTGTAAGTCCATCGTGCATTGTGTATGCCATTTCGGTCCATAGCATTGCATATGCTAGGTTGCATTTTAGAGCATTGTGTATGCCATGTTACATCACGCGCATTGTGTATGCCATTTTAGTACAGAGCATTGCGTATGCTAGGTTGCATATTAGTCACATTGTGCATGCCATTCCATTTGCATAGTGCTTGGAATAGGGTTTCGTCCAAGCATGGGAAGCGAGGGGCGTTTCGTACTCCAAGTGACGAAACGTGCCTCGATTCCCGGTCCCTGACGTTCTTGATTGTCTATGATAGAATTGTTGGCTTCATATGTTCATACATGCATTCATGTCATATTAAAACGTGTAATTCGGTCTCTCGGCCATCATGCATCGAGATGCGTGATTGGTGGCTCGAGAACCGAGGGTCACACTCCCTAGAGCTTGTGCAAGGACGGGGAGGAGTGGTCGTGCACACATATGTTGAAAATACATTGCTTTCTCTCTTTCTTGCCTTTGTTGCAGAAAAACCAGAGTCCAGGGGCAGAAAGTGGTCGGCCGACCAGGTTTTCTGGTAGGCCGACCACCTTTTTTGGTTTTCACCATGAGAGGTGGTCGGCAGGGGATTTCTAAGCCAATACCTAGTCGGTGGCTTTCCCAAGGTGGAGTTTCAGCCTCCTCGAGCTTTGTGTAAGTTTCTGAAATCAGCAGCAAACAATAGCGAGACAAGGCATCGCGATGGAATTTACCGGCAAAGCGCATCGAGCATGCATGCATCCATTATCATCCAAAACAGAGCCGAGGCAGCCCATTTGCATGCCAGTTTATAGCTTACTTAGCTAATTTGTTAATTAGTTAGTGGTTGTGTAATAATTAGATATAATTCGGTATTCATTTCGGACTATATTATTTATTCGAACCCTCCGAGCAAGGGCACAATTGTAATAAGTGTGCGTGCGTGTGATGTATGTCTTCCAACCTCACGTCTTTCTCCCTTTTATTTATTAACTTAAGATGGTTAGATTAGGGCATGTTTCAATTAGCATACTTATGCTTGCATGTTTGCATCATTCATCTGTATTGCATGCACCGGGCTCAGCGCATCATACTAACTGCATCTGTATTTCAATTCCGAGTTGAATACTTATTAGTTGTAGCATTTCACATGCCATCTTTAGAATAGCCGAGCCTATCTTAGTTGCATTTTGCATGTGTAGCATTAGGCATTTCTGTATAGTTAGGATCATGCATGGATTTCTAATTAGCTTCTGTTTTGGCTTGGAGTACCCGATAAGTGGTTATGCTTTAGCATTCTTGCACGTGCGTGAGTGACTGCCATGATAGCATGCTTTACCCCGAGGCTATGTGCTTATGTGATATACCTGCCTGAATGCCTGTGGGTGAAGGTTGGATTATTTGGATTGGAACGATTCATCAATTGTGAGTTTTAAGCCCACTAGATAGTGGCAAATCATCTTGTTTTCTAAGCCCACCTGAGAGTCGCAAAATCTGCATTTTTAGCCTACTTACGAGTAGTAAACCGCTTTCAAAAACAAACATGAAACATTTTTGTTCCAATTCAGGCGATCCAGTCTATACTTGTATGCTGTGTGCATCACATAGTAAATCTAGGCTAATAACCGGAATAAGAACGCATAATGTTTTCAAAACTAGATATCATGGTTAGTAGAGGCCGATCTTTGATCGAGCGAGCGGGGGTGCTCACGAAGTGACCTTCCCCAATCGTACCCAAGTTCCCAAGCCGAGGCAACTTTGGTGATGACGGACACGTGGCCTTAGGCAACGAGTCAGGGTTTCCTAAATTTCCCAAAATAAAATATTTAGGTGGCGACTCTGTATCTGGCAAAGCAGTCCATGTTTGGCACTTCTTTCAAAAAAATCTATTTTCAAAAACGATTTGCCGGATTTGGACTCTTTGATGATTCATCGGTCTTGCATTGCACTCTGCGAGATTAGATACAGGACCGTGACAATTAAGCCTGAACTGTAGAGAGGCTCGAGGGCGCGTCTACAGTAGCCCATACCAAGGCCAAGCAAGCCTTCTCCAGCGGAGTGTAACGGATCTCATATTCCAGCAACTTCTTGCTCAGGTAATATGTCATGACCCGAACCCGCCCCTATGGGTTAAGGACATAACCGACCAGTAATCTGGAGATTACCTACGGCCTCAAACCAAATAAGACATAACTCATCAGAGTAAAGGGGCCAAACGGAAGCAAATATTTAAAACTTTGTCCGTAGAGCTGTGCTTATATGCACATCATAACATTTCACATAAATATTCGCTAATAACTCACATCAAAGGGAAATTAACATGCAAACAGTACATACAAGATCATTCAAGTCCAAGTCAGTCAAACCAAAAGCTTATATACAAAAGTGATCCAATGTTTTCGCCAACATAACAAAACTATGACAAAAGAACAAAAGAGGCGAAGACAAGTCTCGTGCGTGAGACGTTGGGCTAACTCTTCAAAACCTTGACTGTTTCCCACATATTTCACCGAGGCTGGGTTTGGACATCCCTTCGCTCACCTACATACACATGAATGAGCGCGAGCGAAAGCCCAGTGAATAATATCGAATAAAGAGGATACACTATAACAATGTACAAGAGACGGCCTTAGGCCTAAACGTTCTTGCCTGACAGCCTTTGGTCCAATCATTTGTGTCAAACGGCCTTCGGCCCATTCATTCATGTCATATGGCCTCTGGCCCATTCTTTCGTGTCATATGGCCTCTGGCCCATTCTTTCATGTCATACGGCCTCTGGCCCATCCATTCATGTCATACGGCCTCTGGCCCATCCATTCATGTCATACGGCCTCTGGCCCATTCATTCATGTCATACGGCCTCTGGCCCATCCATTAATGTCCAACGGCCTCTGGCCCATTCATTTATGTCCAACGGCCTCTGGCCCATTCAATCATGTCGAACGGGCTCGGGCACATTCATTCATGTGTCAGACTATCATTTATGTCAGACTACTATTCGTGTCAGACTATCATTCATGTCAAACGGCCTTAGGCCCAACCATATGGCATAGCCAACATTTGTCCACAATTCAAATTAACAACTTATAAGACTCATAGGGAAATAAGTAATTGGACAAATAACATACTTCAAAATATCTTTATTAAGATATTACTCACACTGTTCTGCCGGTGGATTCACCCTTGAGCTTGACCCTACACATTACATAACGCATATGGGTCACAAACGATTCAATCCATTCTTAATTCATACATCCCTCTTAGGCTTCTTTCTTATCCTTTTTAATTCATTCATAATGCTCAATGCATGCCTTAGAGTACTTAGAAGTGAAAGAGAACGGAAAATGAAACACAGAACACTTTTACAAATTTTCTAAAACAAGGGTCCCCGCTCGAGCGGACCCATTAGGTCTGCAAAAGTACTGGTTGCCTCATTTTAACGCTCGAGCGTGAAGTCGGGTGCTCGAGCTGAAAGTCTCACTACATGGCTCCCCGCTTGAGCGGACATCCACGTCTGCAAAACTTCTAGGAGCTCGTATTTCCCGCTCGAGCGGCGGTTCCCCCGTTCGAGCGGACTTCATGAATTATGGGTTTTCCAGAACTGTTCTTGAGCTTCAAACATGCATTCAAGTTGTTATTTCTTGCATTTTACAGCCCAAATTTCTCATATACATATACTAACGTGATACAAACACCAAATTACAACATTAAGAAACTCAAATCTCATGAATCAAATACATGCATGCTCCAAATTACACCAAACTCCCTTCCACATAACAAATTCATGCATTCACAACTCGTAATCTTATGATTTGTACATGCATGTGAGATGTAACTTCCATTTTCAACTTAAATGGTACAAATGGTGATCACAAGCATGAACGTTAATCAAAATTCTACATGGATCATACTTTTCATGCTCAACTATACAAATTCATGGCAATTATACACATGCATCCATTCCATGACTTCAAACTCATCAAATACAACACAATTCATTTTCTTGACCACCATTCAACTTGAATTCACAAAATTACAATATTAAACTCATGAATTCATAACCAATTACTCACCTAGGAGCTCAATCTTCCCAATTTATGGTCAAATCTTGAGTTGGTCTTCAATTACTCAAGTTTCTTGCTTAAATCTTCCATTTCCTTCACCCTCTCTCTCTCTAAGGTATAAAATCTGATTTTGAGCTCAACCCATGCATATGAGTGCACATTGGTCCCCCTTTTAAAAAGCTCCCATAATCGCAATTACTTAATACTAATTAATTGAGCACCATTTCATCAATTTAATTTATTTAATTTGATCCGAATCAATTTTCAATTAAATTTCACTGTAGGCTCTAAAAATTACGCTAATCACAATGGCGTACTCAATTTCGGTTTCTGTGGCCGATAAGGCCTTCAATTTTTAGTTTATAACAGTAAGTTAGACAAATATTCCTCCGGTGAACAGATAGAAATTCAAAACCACATATATTCATGTAAATGGCACTCAAAATCATATCTAACACATAATCACATTCATAATAAAGATCAATTAGCATAATATAGGATAGGGTTATCACATAATAGATGGCCTTTTCCACTCTATCCTTAGATTCCTGCGCAAGCATGCATCTCATTGTCGTGTCGGTTACTGATAGACACAAAATCAATGGTTTCCCCGGCTCTGGTGGTGACAACACGGGTGGGTTCTGTAGATACTGCTTGATCTGCTCAAAAGCAACCTGGCATCGGTTATCCCATTGGAATTTCTTTCCTTTCTTTAGGAGACCAAATAGTGGTTCACAAGTCAAGGTTAATTTTGCAATAAATCGTATTATGAATTGCACTTTACCCAGAAAGCCTTGCACCTCCTGTTCAGTCCTTGGTGGTGGCATTTCTAGTGTGGCATTTCTAGTATGGCCTTGATTTTGGAAGGATCGACTTCGATGCCCTTTTGTGTAATCAAGAACCCCAGAATTTTCCCTGCTGTAACACCAAAAGTACATTTATGAGGATTCAGTCGCAACCGATATTGTCTGATCTGTTGAAAAAATTTCTTCAAGGCAGTGCAGTGGCCCTCTCTTTCCTTGGACTTGACAATCATGTTGTCCACATACACCTCCACCTCTTTGTGGATCATATCATGTAAGATCGTGGTTGCGGCCCATTGATAATTACCCCCATCATTCTTCAAACCGAATGGCATCACCCTATAGCAGTAGGTTCCCATGGCATGGTGAAGGCAGTCTTCTCCCTATCCTCGGGTGCCATCAAGATCTGGTTGTACCCGAAAAACCCATCCATAAATGAGAGCAGCGCATGGCTTGCGATGAAGTCCACCAATTCGTCGATGTGCGGTAGAGGAAAGTCGTCCTTCGGACTAGCTTTGTTCAAATCTCTAAAATCCATACACACCTGAATCCTGCAATCTTTCTTTGGCACCGGAACAATGTTGGCCAACCAAGTAGGATACTTAGATACCAGCAGGAACCCTACATCTATCTGCTTGGTGACCTCTTCCTTGATTTTCAGAGCCCAATCCGGGCGTATTCTCCGAAGCTTCTGCTTGACGGGTCGAGCCTCAGGGTCAAGAGGGATCCGATGCTGTACAATCTCAAGATTGATTCCAGGCATGTCTTCATAGGACCACACGAAAACATCTTTGAAATCTTTTAATAAAGCAACTAAGCGCTCGCGTTCTTCCGAAGACAACGTGGACCCGATCTGGACTAGACACGGATCCTTCTCAGTACCAACATTAATTGAAGTGATTTCATCAACCAGGGGTTTTACAAACCTCTCCTCCTCTCAATCAATCAAATGTTTCAAAACCGGAGAAATTTCTTCCTCGTCATTTTTATCAAAGTTTTGAAAGTCCTGATTAATGCAGTAAACAAGTGGCACAGAAAAGTACTCAGAAACAGCAGTGGTACCATTCTCATTTACAACTTCCAGTCCGCCAAATTCCTCGGTTACAATCGACTCAAAAGGAAAGGAAAAAGACGACCTAGATAAAATAATGGAATCCGGGTTATCAACCCTAGGAATACCAGACTCTGACTCAGAAGAACTAGAATCCGATTCCGACTCTAAAGACTCTGTGGAATCAGATTCCGATTCACTACTTGATTCAGAACTGCTAGACAAAAAGCCCTCCTCAAACTGTCAAACGAGGGAGGGTGCGATAGATGCATCCAGAATGCCAGAAGAAGGGTCCAATGCCATTTGATCCCTAATCCTGGGAACAAAAAAGTCATCCCCCAAGCTCTCTGGTGTGATCTGAGGATCTGAAAGGAAACAAGCCAACGTTGCTCCTATCTGGAGTTTAATGCCATCAGACTCATCCTCTATACACTGTTCAGCCATAGTTGATAGGTCAGTCTGCTCTTCTGCAACTTCATCCCCTTGCAACTGTAGGTCGAAAAAGATCTAAAAGTCGGGCAAACGCCGCTTTTTAGAATTCAGCCATGGTTCAGGAAAGCCGCAGAATGGAAAATCTTCCCTCTCCCGAACAAAGCGGCCGTTCAGGGTTCCTTAAATAGGTCTATGCACCAACTCATAGTGCTTCCCAATTTGTTTAGCCTTGGCCCTTCCTGCCATTTTCTTTCCCTTTCTTACCCAATCCTCTTTGGTAAGCGTGTAACCTAGACCAAACGTATAAGGGTTGTGTGGCACTTCAAGTAATGCAGCGATGCCCTTCTGGCCCCTCCTTCCTAATCCCATTTCGGGTACATGTTGCAGCTTATTCATAAGGTAGACGGATTGAGCACTAACATATAACCCCTCATCAACAACCAGAATATCTTGCACTACCCAAGCCCCGGCCAAGGTGAACCCAGACAGAAAGACATCCTCCTCGCCGTGTACAATTTCTAGCACCGGTGTAATGACTTCCGGCAGAGGATGTATGGAAGAGATCCCAAAAACAATAGCTACCCCTTCCCATGGGGGTACTTCAACATCTGATGCAGAATGGAAGAGACAACTCTTACTTGGTGCAGCCACGTCCGTCCAAGGAGTAAATTAAAGGTGGCTGGAACATCTAGGACGTGAAATTCAATGTCCTGTTGTGCTGGGCCAACTTGAGTTCTGATCCGAACTGTCCTCATCACTTCCCGACTTGTATTATCATAAGCCCGAATCACCTGGGCTGTCGGTGCAAAGTCTGCTGGTTTCAGACCGATAGCATAGGCCGTGCACGATGGATACACATTAATTGCAGACTCGGTATCAACCAAGACAACTGGTATCCACTTCTCTTTACATTCCACAGAGATGTATAGTGGCTTATTGTGTTTAGAGCCCTCAGGCGGCAATTCTTTATCGGTAAAGGTCAAAGTCGGCAAGGCACCTCCTGGGAATACCGGTCCCACCAACTACTCGGGGTTGTATCAATAGAGAGCTTAGCCTTATCCATTGCTGATAGGACGGCTTGTCTATGCACCCTTGAAGCCATGAGCAAACCCCAGATGGAGATGTGTTCCTGAATCTTTTTCAGCTGCACAACTTCCTTTTCCAACAATTTATCTTTCTGTTTCTCAGCTTCCTTATCTTTCCCTGATGCTTAAAGTACCGCCCACTCTGAGTCATGTGATCAACTTCCACAGCATACCATGTATCATCTGGCAGATTCTATCCCCAATCCTCATCCGTGTGGGTGAGATGCAAATCCTTATCTTCCTACCGCATTCCTTTGGTAACCGACAAGCAACTGTTTGGTTCCGTTGTAAGTATTCCTGTATCCGTAACATAGGCAGTCCCTGCAAGACCTTTGGCTTTTCTAGCCCTCTGATTAGTCTCAGTTCTTTCCTGATCGAACTGATTTAGCGTGGCCTCCTGTGTCTGTATCAGTTGTACACAAGCTACCCAATTCTTGACCAAAATTCTTAGTACCGGTGCTCTCTGGCAACTTTTCCTTATTGTCGATCGTTCCGACCATTGCAGTAATCCCATTTCTGACTGTTCTTGTTTCGGTTGAGACCCCTCATCAGCATCTAGTTCATTACTGAGCCACCCTATATTATCCGTTGATCTGTTCATATCAAACCAGCCAATCTGTACATTCCCCAGATCCTTTTCATCAAAGTACTACAGATTACTGATGTCCTCCTCAAGCTCAGCTAAATCATCCAGCCCCTGGCTTGGCTTGTCCTCCCGGACTACATTAACCTCCATCCCTGTTGGTAATTCTACCCTTGGTCTGGCATGGCTCGTTGGCACAATGTAGCGGCATGGGTTGTATGCTTCCTCAATTAAGCTCACAGGGCCTTCAAGCATGCCTTCTTCTACCATAGTCACCACCACAGGTTTGGGTTGGGATATGGACGCGCTCATCATGCACAAGTCTGTGCTTTTTGGGATGAACAGCGCCAGCATAGGTAGGTAGGAGGAGGTGATGTATATGCTGGGGTCGTATGGGACGGCCATTGTTTGGATAAGGTTTACTTGCCTGGGTGGAGGAGGGGTTGGTTATGTGGTGGGAGAGGATTTGTAGTAACGTTAGTCTTCTCAGGAGGCGCTATCACTTTGTTGTCAATGAGATCCTGAATCTCATGACGGAGTCTAAAGCATAGGTCCGTATCATGACCATGCTGCTGGCGGAAGTCGCAGTACTTGGATGGGTTATGTATAAGAAGGAGGGGATTAGGCAATGGGCGCGACTCTAGGGGCTTTAGATGTCCCTTTCTAATCAGGACCCTTAAGGCCGCAGATAGAGACATATAGAGGAGGGTGAAAACCCTCTGGCCTCGGGATGGGTACTTTGTAGGTTGTGGGGTAGTTCTGGATGTACCAGTAAAGGAGGTGGCTATTTTCAGTGTAGTAGTGACCATACCAACATCAGAAGTCCTTGCAGCTACGTTACTACTCGTAGCCGCATTTGAACTGCGTGTAAAAGTCCTCTTAGGTTGCTCTTTTTCATGATTATTCAGACCCTGTTTCATCGCATCCTCTATCTGTACCCCTATCTCATGAAGGTCAGCAAATGTAGGTGGGGGTAGGACAATCATCTTTTGCAGCAGCTTTGGTTGCAGATTACGAATGACCATTCTTATCTGGTTCTTCTCAGCTGGCCTGGTGATCATCATGGAGGCCTTGGCCCTCCACCGAGTGACGAAGTAGGAGAAGCCCTCCTTCAGCTCTTGTTGAGTAGCCTTGAGATCACGAGTTGTGACCTCGATTTGAGTGTTATAGGAATATTGGGCAACAAAGGCCTCAGCCATCTCTTCCCAGCTCCTTTTCACAGAATCTTCTAGTTCAGCATACCAGATAGCCGCGATACCCGATAGGGTCTGACTAAAGAGCGATAGCTTCTGTAATCTAGTAAGGCCCATCGGTCACAGAATATATGAAAATAACCGCAAGTGGACCATGGGATCAGTTGAACCGTCGAAGCGGTCTATGTGTGGCATTTTAAATCTATCTGGCAATGTCACTGTCGAATCTGTATAGCCATCCTCTATATCTGGGATCGAATTGACACCCTAAGCTCGTTTGAAAAAAATTTCAAGCTTGTTCACTTTCAGAGTGGTAGGATCAACCTCAAACTCAAACGGCACCTCTGTTGGGTATACCGGTGCTTTGGAAGTCTGAAGTGGGGCTGGCCCTACTGGAATGTCCACATTCTCTTGGACATTAGTTATATCCCCGAGTATTGGAACCCTGACTGGGGGTGGGTGCGAAACAGAAGCTACTGCTTGTTGTGGTTGTTGTTGCTGTTGAAGCCTAGTAATCAGTTCAGCCTGCTGGGCTGCAATCTTTGTTTGGCGAGCAGTAACTTCCACTTGGCAAGCAGCATCCAGCTGCATGACCTCAATGGTTTATTAAAGTTGATGCATCATATCCTCCATACTGTCTGAGGAGTGCTGATCTATCAGAATCGGTGTCTACTCTCTTTCTAAGGTAGAAGCGAAAAACTGGGCCCGTCTACGCACAGATGACGTAGATAGTGACCGCTGAATTGGCGACTGCTAAACCGATGATCTATGCCTGACTGTCCTCCGTCTCATAACCAGGGGTAGCGAAACAAACACTGGTTGTCCTCCAATAAGATCCTGAGATCGGTAAATCCTCCTGACTCTGGTCCAGAGTGCTCGGGGGGAAACTCCCTCGTCGGAAGCAATTGCGAAATACTACCTTGCAAAAAGAAAATAAAGCAAAAAAAAGAAGAAACAACAATCAGCAAACGCACAACACTTTGGCTTAGACAAGGACAACACATAGTTGAAATCGTAAGTTGGACAATTTGTACTCAAACACTGATTTCTGCCTCAAAACCGATACCTTCAAACTGATACCCAGACTTGCAACTGATACATGTATTCCTGCAGAGTCACACTCTAAAAGCACATATCAATCAAGTGAGAGCCAAAATGCCCCTATGGTAGGGTAGGGTTTCCCTATCCTAGTTTCGTCAGAAGCTAGGGGTTCACTACGCAACATATGCGGTTTCAAACAATCCTGCATTCGGGTGAGCAACCTGTCCTAGTTTGGAACAGTCTCTATGGCTTCCGATATACAACTAGGTCAATTGGTCAAAAAGGGTGCCTCAGCAAGACCACCTAATATACCTCTCGCTCCTAACACCGAGAAGTAAAGAAGGATCAAATGGTACAACGGTAGTCCAAATCCAAGGTTTGTGCTCCCATCGTGGCAGAGCCCGTAACCAGTCAGCCTTATGGCACGCTTTTCCAAGCAAGCCTCCAGCAAACTGCTCAGGAATAGCATATGACAAACACTGTGACTTAAGCGCACCGATGCAAATGCAATGCAAAGAAACACATAAGTGTAGATAAAGCAACATATCATGAGTTCAAGTCAAGTTCTCTAAATCCCCAGCAGAGTCGCCAGAAATTGTAGCTCGACTTTTTTGTGCCCCCTTTCAAAGAGCTCGAATTGGTCTTACAGTTCGGACTCCTGTCACGGTTTTGAATCTAATCTCACAAAGTGCAATGTGAGACTGATAAACACCAAAGAGTCTAATCCGGCAAATCATTTTGAAAAATTGATTTTAAATCAAATAATGCCAAAATTGAACTGCTTTGCTAGATTACAAAGTTGCCACCTAAATATTTTATTTTTTGGAAAATTTAGGAAATCCTAACTCGTGCCAAAGGCCACGTGTCCGTCATCACCAAAGTTGTCTCGGCTCGAGAACTTAGGTACGAGAGGGGAAAGTCCTGAAATGAGCACCCATGCTCGCCCGATCAAAGGATCGGCCTCTACTAATCATGATATGTTCTTTTATAAACCTCATGTGTTCTTATTCTGGTTATTAGCTAAATTTATTATGTGACGCACACATGCAAGTATAGACTAAAATCGCAAGAATTGGAACAACTCAACTCATGTTTGTTTGAGAAAAAGGTTTGAACTTGCCACCCTCAAGTGGGCTAAAACACAGATTTGCCACCTCAACTGGGCTTAAAACGCACATTTATCGAATTGTTCCAATTCAAATACAAAGCCTTCATCCACAGGCATTCATGCAGTTAATCATATAAGCAAATAGCCTCATGGCAAGCATACTAAACATGGAAACACTCACACTCATGCAAGTATGCTAAAGCGTAAAACTTACAGTGTACTCCAAGCCAAAACAAAAGCTAGTTAGAAATATGCATGATTCTGACTATGTTAAGATGCCTAATGCAACACATGCAATAATGCAATAAGATAGGCTCGACTACCTAATAATGGCATATGATTCAACTTGAACAACATGCGATAAACACGTATTCAAAAAAGTGTATTAAAATACAATGCAGTTTGAATGATGCACCGAGCCTCGGTGCATGCAAGACAAATGAATGGATGCAAACATACAACCATAAGACATGCTGATCGAAACATGACCCTAAACTAACCATCGAAAGTGGTTAAATAAAAGGGAGAAAGAAGTGGGGTTGGAAGACATGCATACACGCACACACACTTATTACAACATTACGCCCTCGCGGAGGAGGGTCCGAATGAATAAGCTAAGCTAATTTAAGCTAAGTTAATTATTACAAAACCAAACTAATTAACTGTTCTAGTTAACTAATTATTACAACGTAATTGAATAACTAGCTATGCTAAGCTAATTTAAACATTACAAAATGAATTGAATAATTAGCTATGCTAATTAACTAGTAAAGCGATTTAAACGGCCTTGAGGGATGAGGGATGCATGCATGCTCGGTTGCTCCACCTAAAAATGCCCTTGCCATGACATCAGATGCCTATGTTTTTACTCATTTGATCTCTGAAAACTGTACCAATTTCCAGATTGCCTCTCCTCCAACACAGGAACACGCTTGCACAAAAATTCACTGGTGGCCGGTCGGCCACAAAGAGTGGCTGTCGGCCACCTTAAGTGGCTGGTCGGCTAGTTTAAGTGGCCGGTCAGCTACTTCAAGTGGCTGGTCGGCCACCACATTTCTGGACTTCTGCTTTTGCTACAACAGAGAGCAACAGAAGCAAAGCAATGCATTTTCAAGAAATGTGTGTAGTGCTATCCTCCTTTTTCATCTTTCAAGCTCAAAGAAGTGTAGCTCTTGGTTCTCAAACCATCAACCAAGCATTTTCATGCATAATGGCCAAAGAACCAAGCTTGTACAAGCTCAATGAATGCGCAAACAAGACCAAAACAACCAACACCCTATCATGCATGATCAAGGGTGTCAGTGACCAAGAAAAATGACAAGTTTCATCTCTTTGAGTATGAAACATTCCATTTTTCTTGTGTTTGGATTAATGTCCGATCCAAACACATGCAATGCAACACAACATGCTTATCTTGCTCAAGTTTTACTTGGTTCATTTTGTTTACACATTTTACATTACCGATTAGTCCTTTAACCGATTAAGTCCAAAGTGAGAGTCCTCTAATTGGAAAGAGGGCTTAAGCCACAAGTACCTTGAGCATGAAAGAGGCCTCATGCTGTTGGTTAGCAGAAACCCTCAAGAGAGGATTAAAACCATTAGGCATGAGAGCATCAATTCGACACTCAAGCCAACAAAGGGCTCAAGGCCACTTTCAAAACAAAGTAAAAAGTGAAGATTGGACGAAGGTTGCAGAAATTTTAGTGCTAAAATGGCATGCAAAAAGACACTAAATCATGCAAGCAACACATGCAAGTCATGTTTAAGAGCCTAACTCAGTAACCTAGTGAAAACCATTACACTATGACTATGCAATACAAAGCTCAACTGACCAAACTAGCTCTGGACAGAGTTAAAACATGCCAAAATAGTGGCTAAAACATGCTAAGATTGAAGCACAAAAGACTAGAAAAACATGCTCACATGTTATCTTGTGAACAATACTCAAGACACAATTCCCAAAAGCAATGAAAGAATGAAATAAATGAGCATGTGACAGAGCTATATACACTGAAATTAAATGTGAAATGATGCTACAACATGCCAACAATTGAAGCATAACATGTTTAGAGGCCTAGAATGCCAAGCTAGTGAAGGCCATTTGCACTACAACTATACAAGACAAGGCCCACATGACCAAAGCAACTGAAAATAGAGCTAAATCATGCCAAATCAAAGGTAAACACATGCTGGAAACAAGCTCAGACAAGCTACAAAAACATGCTACCATGTGATGCTAACTAGGCATCAAGTGAGACACAAAGAGGGGAGGCTAACCCCTCCATTTTTGGACTTCAAAACATAATTTTTACCACTAAAATAACTCTAAATTTTAGTGGTTTAAAGGCCCAAAAATTTTGACTTAAAGGTGGTAAGAAATGGCACAAAAGGCTTCACAAGCCAAAGAGCAAAAAGGGAGAGACAGCCCCTAACCCACCAAGACCTAAACTACCATTTTTAAACCTTAAAAAATAGAGTTTTTTATAGTTGAAAAAATAGGTCAAAATAGTGTAAAAAGATAGCCAAGCAATTGATTAAAACAAAGTCTACATGGCAAGTCCTTTACCTCTTGAAGCATAGCACAAAATCAGTCACAATTCTGAGCTTAAACCACCCTTAGGAGCTCAAACTAAGCCTCAAAGAACCTCAGCTCCAAGATGAAGATGTTTGGTTAAGGGTCTTAGTGCAAAAGTGTAGAGAATTCTAACTATCAAGCACAAAACAAGAGGAGAGAGAGAATTCTAGAGAGAGGGACAAATTTTGCTCAAAATTGTCTAACCTCTCAAAATGGGGGAGAGACCCCCCCCCCCCTTATATAGAAAATCAAGCCAAAGGCTTGTATTCATCCCTCCATACATGTGTATGGAGATGGCATTCAGTGAACAACAGCTGGCACAGCTGGCTAAGAAAATATTTGAAAAAGGAGAAAAATGGCCGTCGGCCACTTTAGGTGGTCAACCGGCCACCTCATCTAGCCGACCGACCACTTCAAATGGTCAACGAAGAGGAAAAGTGGCCGACAAGGCCAAAAAGTGGCCAACAAGGCTCCTCCTCCTTCCAGGCAAAAGGCAACAAGGTTTGGCCCAAAAACAAGTACAATCATCGAGTGCACAAATGATGACATCTAAGTCTTACGGTCAGTCAAAAATGGGGTGTTTACACTTTGTTAAGATTTATACATTGTGCTGTATTTCTGCTGGGCTTTGGTTCACCCTATGTGGGAATACCATTTTTAGGTGCTGGCGATATGCCTCAATCAAGGACTTAGCTTGGGAGGATTGTGGAGCTGAAGGCTCAGTGTTGTATTTTGTATTTAATTTTGTTCAAACCTAGGGTTTTATATGTATTGAGCTTAAGACTCACTTTTGATGTACCCAAGTATTGACTTGGAAAGATGTAAGCCTTTAAGGCATATGATTATCTGTTTAGCTTTCATTTCTTTTCCCCATCTTGTAACACATGCTGTAGATTTAGGATGTACTATTTATGAATATATATCGCATGTGTTACCTTTCGTATATCAAACTCTGATTAATGAAAGCTTATCAATTCATATATGTTGCCATTTATTGGTTGTAATGACATGTGTCTATTGTATTTATTTTGGGGTGTTACAACTTGGTATCAAAGTGTACCAAGTTTGAATACTTTGGGTACATGTGAAGTGGTTCTTACTACAATGGGTTTATCTCGCTTGATAGCGATGTTTGTATGTTTATAATGCTATGTGATAACATGCTTATCTGATTATATGGGGATGAGATTTAATTCCTAAGATATTGATTAGGTCTACGAGTTTCCAAAAGTCATATTAGAAGAGCAATTGATCACTGTAATTTCTAATTGGAACTCTGGCAATGCCACCGGACGCCCATTATCTAGGAAAGAAATTCGTATGTGTTTATGTGATTGTGTGCTTATGTGGAGTGAATGAGTTAGCCTCGGTACATTTGTAAATATGTTAATCTCTTTTGTTATCTTCATTAGAATGTCAGGACGTGGTCGCGGTGATAGGCATGGTAGGCCAAGACGACAGGAGGTGCTGATACCAGATGATATTCCAATACAAGAGGAGGGAGTTGGTTAGGCCAATGTGGCCTAGCCGACAGGTCAACAGGCCATAGACGACTTAGGCCTCGAGATGGCTAGAGCATTGTCGGAATCCGTGGACATTCTCAAATCTAAGAATCAAGTTCAGACCCATGTTGCTGAGAGGGGGCCATCTTTTTTAAAGCGAGAGTTTTTCTGGTCAAATCCGAACGAGTTTTTAGATGATACTAAGGAGCCATTAAAAAAAATGAGTGGCTAGAGCAGATAGTGAAGATGTTTGGGATGCCTGGCATCGAGGACAACAGACTGAGAGTGACCTTGGCATCCTTCCAATTGAAGGGAGATGCGGGTTAATGGTGGAAATATGCGCGTGGGCGCATTGGAGTAACTTAGGAGGCTTTTGTCAACGTCTTCCAAGACAAGTTCTTACCTCCCAAGGTTAGGGAGAAGTTGAGGAGTAGTTCTCAAAGCTTAGTTTGAGGTAACTTTTTCTAGCCTCTCCAGGTTTGCACTAGAGTTAGTTGCGACAGAGAATAGCTGATGTGTGGAGTTTGAGAAAAGGTTTCGAGATTCTTTTCAAGGTAGTCGGTTCAATGATTAGAGATTACGAGTGACTCGTAGAGTCAGCGACTCATCTTGAGATCATGATGCAAATGTAGGAGGAGCGAATGAGAGGCTCCAGAAGGAATCATGATGTTTAAGTGGACAGTAAGAGACAGAGGGGTTCTACCTCACAGCAGTCCCACGGAGCTCAATCAAGGTTCACATTTTCAATACCGAGTTCAGGTTCTGGGAGAGGTGGTCAAGGAGATTTCACTTGCTTTAAGTGTGGCCAGTTGGGTCACAAGTTTCCAGCTTGCCCGTAGAGGGAAGAAGGACAGCGGTTTGCATCATGTTCGGCGTTTTCTCAGAGCCAAAGTCAAGGGAGAGGGAAACCACCTACTTGTTATCATTGTGGGCAAGCAAGGCACTTGAAGAGGTTTTGCCCTCAGTTGGGTGGCACAACTGGTGCGTCTGGTTCGAGGCAGACACAGAGCCACCAGCCTGCATAGTCAATACAGGCCTCAAGGGCCAATCAGAGAGCCTCTTTGGCTCAGTCAGTGCATCAGGAGTATGATCCAAGGGGTGAGCAGGTGGAGTAGAGATCTACAAGGCGTGTGTATGTTGTTACCGGGCCAGACCTAGTACCAGCGCCTTCGATAGTGAGAGGTGCTTTCTTGTTATGCAATTATATTGCTAATGTGTTGATTGATACGGGTGCATCCTATTCATTTATCTCGTCTGCATTTGCATTAGCTTTGAGGTTAGAATTGGATTGGTTAGTATCTCCATTCAGTGTCGAGTCACCTATTAGTGCTGAGATTGTTTTGGAATAGGGGTGTTGGGGTTGTGACATAGAGGTTGTCAGTCGCCGACTTCTTTTTGCATTTGTGCTGAATGACATGTCGAGTTTTGATGCTATATTGGGTATGGACTAGTTGTCATCGTATCGGGCTATCATAGATTGTTACCGTTAGAGGGTTACTATATGTACCTTGAGCGGTGATTGTTTTTATTTCTTGGGAGATAGAGCTGATAGAAGTTCATCACTAGTGTATGATTCGCGTGGTCAGAGTGAGCTTAGTTGTCTTTTTGCGACCTTCCTTGGTAGTGAGTGTGACAAAGTCCAAGTTGATTTGCCGAGGGTAGTTTGTGAATACTCGGAGGTTTTTACTAAAGATATCACTAGTTTAGCACCTCACTATGAGATTGAGTTCTCAATTGATTTAGTTCTTGGCACAGCACTGATCTCTATGGCACCGTATAAGTTTGCACCCGCTGAACTGAGTGAGTTGGACATTTAATTCCAGGAATTGTTAGACAAGGGTTTCATCCGCCCTAGTACGTCACCTTGGGGAGCACCGACTCTATTTGCTAAGAAAAATGATGGTGCCTTATGGCTTTGTATTGATTACCGGAAGTTGAACCAGGTAACTGTTAAGAACAATTACCCAATGCCTCGTATAGATGATTTATTTGATTAGTTGAAGGGGTCTTGTTGTTTCTCTAAGATAGACTTGAGATCGAGTTATCACCAGTTGAGAGTAAGGGGGGAAGATATCCAGAAGACGACATTTCGTACGTGGTATGGCCATTATGAGTTTCTAGTGATGCCTTTTGGGCTAATCAATGCATTCGTCGTATTTATGGGCTTCATGACCCGAATCTTTCGTGAGTTCTTAGACTGCTTTGTGGTCGTTTTTGTGGACGATATCTTGATCTGCTTACCCTCCGAGGAGAAACATGAGGAACACATGCGAGTTGTACTCGAGTTGCTTAAAGCCTATAAACTGTATGCTAAGTTTGGAAAATGTGAATTCTGGTTGAGTGAAGTAAAGTTCTTAGGCCACGTGGTATCTGGGAAAGGAGTGACTGTAGATTTATCCAAGATAGAAGCTGTGCAAGATTAGAAACAACCCAAGAATGCCTTTAAGATCCGTAGTTTCTTGGGGTTGGCCGGGTATTACCTTCTGTTTGTGAATGATTTCTCTAGATTAGCCTCACCATTAACTAGACTGGCGAGGAAAGGAATTAAGTTCGTGTGGAGTGAGACCTGTGAGAAGCCATTTCAAGAGCTTAAGGTTAGACTTACCACTACTCCAATATTGATTATTTCGGAGAGGGGTTTGGGCTATTCGGTGTATTGTGATGCTTTACGGGAAGGTTTGGGTTGTGTATTGATGCAAGAGGGGAAAGTGGTAGCTTATGGCTCACGGCAATTGAAAACACATGAACAGAACTACCGTACTCATGACCTAGAGTTAGCAGAAGTGATTTTTGCCTTGAAAATTTAGAGGCATTATTTGTATGGTAAGAAGTTTAAAGTATTTTCTGATCACAACAGTCTGAAAGATTTGATTATATAGAAAGACTTAAATTTGAGACAAAAGAGGTGGACGGAGTTTATGGAAGATTATGACTTCGAGTTGTATTATCATCCGAGGAAGGCCAATGTTGTGGCCAATGCCTTAAGTAGGAAATCCTTTAGCAGTGCAGCTAGCATTGCCATTTGGGAATGGGAGATGTTGGGTGCTATTGGGGAGTTTGACCTACATTTGGGAGAGGCCGTTGAATCTACAGCCTTGTTTTTGATAGTTGGGCAACCTACACTTATGAGCCGAGTTATAGAAGCACAGAGGGGTGACCTTGAGGTAGAATCCCTCTAGGAGAAAATCTCTAGTGCAAAGGTAGAGAAGGGGCTTGAACACGTATTTTGACTCGAGTGTTAGATACCTTGATCGTCTTTTCATACCGGAGACTTGCCAAGAGGAAGTACTCCAAGAGTTTCACCATTCATGCCTTGCGGTGCATCCGGGAGCCACAAAAATGTATCACGGTCTTAGTCGTTAGTTTTGGTGGAAGCGGATTAAAAAGGATGTAGCTGTGTTTGTGTCGAAGTGTCTTACTAGTCAACAAGTGAAGGTCGAGCACCAGAGACCAACGGGTTTGTTGCAACCCTTGCCTATAGCTGAGTGGAAGTGGGAGCATGTCACGATGGATTTTGTGATGGGTCTTCCAAGGACTCAACGGGGTAATGACGCCTTTTGGATAGTAGTTGACCGATTAACCAAGTCAGCACACTTTGTACCTATGCACGCGAATGACTCGGTAGATTTTCTAGCTGACCTTTACATTAGGGACATTGTTCGACTTCATGGGGTTCCTGTGACTATCATTTTGGATAGAGATCCACATTTTACGGCATGGTTGTGGCAGAGCCTACAAAATGCCTTGGGTACTAGATTGACTTTTAGTACCGCCTATCATCCTCAAACTAACAGGCAGTTTGAGCATACTATTCAAACCCTTGAGGATATGCTTCGAGGTTGTGTCCTTAATTTTAAGGGGTCGTGGGAGTGACACTTGCCCTTAGTGAAGTTTTCCTATAACAATAGCTTCCAGTTAAGTATAGGTATGGTACCGTTTGAGGCCTTGTATGGCCGACCGTGTAGTCTCCTGCGTATTGGGCTGAGGTAGGCGATGCACCTATGTTGGGTCCAGAGTTAGTCCGGGAAATGACAGAAAAAGTTGTACTTATCTGTAAGAGGTTAGTCACAGTTTAGAGTCGTCAAAAGAGCTATGCCGACCGTATGAGAAGACCGTTATCCTTTGATGTAGGAGATCATGTCTTCTTGAAGATATCACCTAGACGGGGTTTGATGAGTTTGGGAAGAGTGGGAAGTTATCTCTTAGATTTATCGGGCCTTTCAAGATCCTAGAGCGAATTGGAGAGATAGCTTATCGCTTGGCCTTATTGCCACAGCTTTCCAGGGTTCATGACCTATTTCATATCTGTATGCTCTAGAAGTATGAGCCGGATCCATCATACGTGTTAGACTGGACCGAGTTAGAGGTAGATGAGGATGCCCCGTATGAGGAGAGACCGGTGAAAGTCTTGGATACTCGAGATCAAATCTTGCGAGGCAAGACAATTCCTTTGGTGAAAGTGTTATAGAAACATCATGGGGTTAAGGAAGCAACCTGGGAACGTGAGTTGCAAGTCTGTGAGAAATATCCAGACCTATTTGTTGGTACTTGAGCATGTTTTAAGAGTTTTGTTGTGTTAATATAATGTAAACATTGCATATGTTTTAAAAATGTGAATTGTATATTCGGTATCGAGAACTTGTTTATTATGTTGATGAGAATAGATGATCGGTGGATGGGCCATGGTGATGAATTGGAATTTTTATCAAAGTTGTAATTAGTCAAAACATGGTTTTAAATGTTTGGTTTAAATTTTGGGGACGAAATTCCTTAAGGGGGAAGATTATAGCGTTTCTGGTTTAAACCCGACCCGTTTGAATTTTGGATTCAGGTTACTTTTCCTTATATAGTTGTTCTTGCCATGTTTTCCACTATTTCTCCTAGAGTTGGGCTATTGGGTTGTATTGGTTGCGTTTGGAACAAGTTTGTAGCTTGTTTTTCAAACTTTTGTTGCCCAGAATTTGGTTCTTACGCTCGAGCGTCATTTATTGCGCTTGAGCGGTCTTTCTGAATTCTCAATACATTTGCAGGTCTACAAAACTACTGGGAAGTGGTATTCTACGCTTGAGCGAAACTTCTTGCGCTCGAGCGGTCTAGGCTCGAGCGCTCCTTTTTGTGCTCGAGCGTTGGTCTTCTGTCTGTAAAACTATCAGGAGTTTGTATTTCACACTCGAGCGTCATTATGGTAGGGATTCTTCACACTCTTGTATGAGTTTTACCTTTGTGATTTGCTATTCCAAAAGATTATTAATGTGTTTGGTTTGAGTTTTCTGGATTTAGTTTTTTGAAAACTGAGTTTTTTGGTTTTCGTTTTTTTTAGTGAATATTTTTAAAATTTTAAACATTTTTTTTACTTTTTTAGATGCACCTTACTTAGATGTATCTAAAAAGTAAAAAATTTGTGAAAAAATATTTTTAAAAATTAATAAATACATAAAAATACAAAAAATGTACTCAATTCTTGTATTTTTTTTTTTTTGTATTTTTGGAATTTAGTGAATTTTTAAGAGATTTTTTTTTTACATTTTTTTTTTTTACTTTTTAGGTGTATTTATCTTAGGTGTGTCTAAAAAGTAAAAAAATTGCTTAAAATATTAAAAAATCAGTAAAACGAAAAAACACGAAAAATAAGAAAGTAGTATTTTTTGAGAAATGTTTTTGGAAAAATGGAACCAAGCAAGCTGTATGGTGTTTTGGGGGGATTTTGTCAAAAAAACCTGGGGTTTGGACTCAAAATGTAAAAGAGGGGTTTTCAAATGGTTTTAAAAAAAATGCTGTGATTATAAATTTAGGGTTAATATATGTTGAAATGAGATATTTCTTGCATTGAAATGGATTTTCAAAGAGAAAGGGGTTTTTGCCCAAAAATGTAAATGTTTGAGATTGTAAAGAGAAAATGGAATTGATATGGAAATTGTGAAATTGAAATGATGATAATGATGAGGCTGGAGTTGGATATGTATTATCACTCTTATTTTGAGATTTTAGAAAAGTGTATCTTTAAAGAAAATTATTTATTTGTTTAGAGACATCTGTTTTGGGCTATCGGTGAAGGATAATTATGAGTGTTGTAGAAATTGCCCGAGAATTAGGTGAACTAAAACTAATTTATCATCCATGTGCATTGAATATTGTTACTCATTTAATACATTGAAAATGTATATGATTTTAAGAAAAATGGGTGAATGTTGGAAAGAGATGTATATCACCAAATCAAGTTGGCCTGTGTGTTTAAGGTGAAAGTCTCGAAAAATGCACATATAGATGGGTGCCTGTTCTCGCGGACGAAATATTTGTAAAATGGCAATAGTAGCGCTTGCATAGGCTACATTTACATGGGTATCGTTTAATGGTTTCCCGCAGATGAAACATCCGTGAAAGGTTGTACTTATTTAAGATTCCCACTTGTTTTTCTGTTGTAAAAGACATGATTTGAGAATTGTGATATAAACTTGGCATGGCATGGTTTTGGAAAGAAATGTAAAATGTTTTGGCACTGGCGTTGCATATGCATAAAACTTTATGACTTTGTTAAGATTTATACATTGTGTTATAGTATTTCTACTGGGTTTTGGCTCACCCTATGTGGGAAAACCATTTTCAGGTGCTGGTGATATGCCTCCACCAAGGACTTAGCTTAGGAGAATTGTGGAGCTAAAGGCTCAGTGTTATAGTTTGTACAAGGTTAGCTTTATATGTATTGAGCTTAAGACTCAATTTTGATGTACCAGAACATTGACTTGGAAAGATGTAAGCCTTTAAGGCATATAATTATTTGTTTAGCTTTTATTTCTTTTCTCAATCTTATAACACATGCTGTAGATTCAGGATGTACTGTTTATGAATGTATGTCGCATGTGTCACATTTTGTATATCAAACTCCGATTAATGAAAGCTTATCAATTCATATATATTGCCATTTATTGGCTATTATGAGATACGTATATTGTATTTATTTCGAGACGTTACAGTGTGTTACATTAAAGTGTTACACTAAGGAATTTTTTCTAATGTTATATTAAAGTGTTACGTTTGAAAAATGTACACCAATGAGCTTTTTTGTGTGTTACATTAGAATGTTACACTAAAAGTTTGTGTGTTACAATAGAGTGTTACACTAAGGATTTTTTTTTAAAATATCATATTAGAGTATTACATTTGGGAAAAGTACACTAGGAAGTTTTTTTGTGTATTACATTTGAGTGTTATACTAAGGAGTTTTTTTGGAATATTATATTAGAGTGTTACGTGTGAGAAAAATACATTAAGGAGTTTTTTTGTGTGTTAAATTAGAGTGTTATAATAAATAATTTTTGTGTGTTACATTAGACTATTACACTAAGGAGTTTTTTTGGAGTGTTATATTGGAGTGTTACGTTTGGAAAAAATACAGTAAAGAGTTTTTTTATGTGTTACATTAGCGTATTAGACTAGGAATTTTTTTTTTTTTTCATGTTACATTAGAGTATTACATTTGAGTGTTACATTGGTGTATTATCGTTTGAAATTATACATTTGGCCAAAACTTACCAAGTAGTTTTTGTACTCAATTTGAAATGTTTGAAAAACCCCACATCCTTTTGAAATGTTTGAAGAATCCCATATTTTAAGTCATTTTTGTTTCGAAATGTTTTCCAAATAAAAAAGATTTTTATATAAAAATTCATCCCACATTTGATTCTCATATATTGTGTACCTTACCTTTTTAGCACAAAAGAAAAAAAAAAAAAAAAAAAAAAGGAGCATAATAGAAATAAGGGTATAACCGTAAATCTAATTTTTAAAGAATATACTAAATCTACCTTTCTAAAATCAATGAGACTAATTGGTCTATAAGAAAGTCCTTAGGATTAAATGGATCACCATTTCTCAAGATGGAATTTATAGGTAAATTTTACAAACAAAAAAAAAAATTAAAAAAAATAATAATTTAACAAGACAAGATAAAAAAAATATTGATTTTTATTTTATTTTTTTTAAATAGAGAGAGTTTGGTTTTGAGTTTTGAAAAAAAAAAATTTGAAAGCAGTTTTGAAAAGAGTTTGGTTATGTGTTTTGAAAAAGTTTTGAATTGAGTGTTTGGTTATAAATTTTGAAATTTTTTAATTAGAATCATGATTCAAATATGAAACCAAACACTACCAAAGTTTTTAATTTTTTTAATTAAACCCTTGATTTTTAAATTAAACATAATAATAACCATCCATCTATCTTTACAAAAGTTTAGAAAAAAGATAAATAGCCTTAAAATTCTTACATAAATATATTGACTCTTTTATTTTTATTTTATTTTAGTAAGGTTAAGTCTAAATATTATGAAAATACAAGGATAATATATATATATATATATATATATATGTGTGTGTGTGTGTGATAATATCAATTTTATGTCGATATGACTAACCAATTAGTCATGAAAATTGGGTTAAATATTACTTGCATTAAAATCTCTAGGGAGGTTAATGTAATTATGTTAACATTATGAAATTCACTATATTTTTACAAAACCTCATGGGAGGTCAGTGTAATTAACCTAAAATGTAAATTGAAAAAGAAAGGGATAAATTACACCATTAATCCTTGCAGTTTAAGCGAAGTGTAACTTTAATCTCCATAGTTTCAATTTGAACCCTAGACTCTTCATTTTGTTGCAATTTTGTTCTTTCGTCATGCGTTGTTAATATTTTTGGAGGAATAACAACACTCGCATAATTTCTTCCGAGTGAATCTAAAAGAAAATAATAATAGTGATTAATAACATAATTTCTTTTGAGTTTCACTTTGATTTCTCTAATTTTATATGTGGTTTTTTTTTTTTTTTTTTTGGTTTAAAATTTTAACGACTGTAAATAATGGAGGGACAACATTGCAACAGAATTGAAAGTATGCAATTCAAATTGAAACTACAAGAACTAAGTGGAACTACACTTATACTAGCGAGAAATCATTCAATGTTCCTGGTGCAAGTTCAGGTGATGTTCCAAATAAGTAGTTATTGGTCTAAATCATAAAATCCACCACTTTTGTATTAAAATTTTAAGAGACAAAGTGCTAAGTGTTGATTTATAAATGAGAGTATTGCTCTAGGAGTATTGAATAATTTCTCCATACTAGAGGGATCAACAATGTTAAATATATATATAGATATATCATATGGTTCAGGAACATCACGTGATTGTTTTTCCATCCAATGATATATTGTTATTTCTACACCACTCTCTTGATTATATACCAATATAATTATTAGGGCCTTGCTATTGCTTGGCAGTGTGCTATTGATTGGACACACTACTAAGGTGAAATTTGCAGAAGAGAGGATAATTAAGAGAGAGAGAGAGAGAGAGAGGTGTTACCTTAGGCTCTTCCGGGAGAGGAGGTATAGTCTTCACCAACACCCTTGTTGGAGTTTGGAAGGTCAATTATCAACTTACATGCAGTTGACCAAGGTTTGAGGTAGTAGGTATAGTCGTTGGCGGATTTAAGGCTACACATGGTGTAGCAGTATTGAATATCGAGAAGGGTGAGCCTAGCATTGTGACGGTGACATAACTCGACTATGCCATTAATGACCGTAAATGTGTTTATGGCTAGTTACATAGGGTTGAGTTTGTAGAAGTGCATCACCTCTCTAAAGCGAATATCAAGGGGGAATCTGATTCCACCCTCGATGATTGACACCACAGGAAAGGCCATGTAATTGTCCCCAGGCATGATAGAATCGTTCTCACTGGTTAGCCTAATATAAACATCGGCAGAAATGTTAAACTTGTGCCGAAAGCATTCTAATTTGCTAGGGGGATCCACCTTCAATTTGAACATCCGTATTACCTTAGCTAAGTGTGTGGAGACCAAGGGTTTGTGATTTGGGCCCTAGGGAATTATGGTTTGAAGGCTTTGGTGACCTTGTAAAGCTTCTACGAGGTCGATGTTTTCAGTTTTCCTACAGTCCTAGCAAATCCCAAATCCTAAATATATGTATATGCAAAAACAACAGAGATGAACAAAGAATTTGATGGAGAAATCTAGAAACAGTAAGGAAAATAGATTCAGAATATGAACAAGGGAGATAGAATCAAAGCATAAGATTCAAGAATGTATGTACAAGATCAAAATACATGGATGTACACAAGATATGGAGAATAACAGAGGGAACAAGAATTCAGAAAAAGCAACAGAATGTCCAAATTATGAACAGATTTCAATACATAAATTGTACAAATAGTGTGCAACAAACAGTGAAGGTATGCTCAAGAACATGAAAGAACAAGGAGAAATAGATTGAAAATAAAAAGACTGTGAAACTTACAGATTGCATGCAGAAGAATGAATGCTGTAATAGTGTTCGCCAGAGTTAGACGGTGCCTTTAATCAGAACAAAATGGTTGAATGCTTGTCGGAGGAGATGAACAGGAATGGTTGCAGAAAGGTTCAAAGGTTGTTAATGTAAGTCTAGAGAGAGAGGCTCTGAGAAGAGAGCGAAAATGGTAAAGGCAGAAATGAAGAGATGAAAAGAGGGAGAAACAGTTTTGATAGAATTCAAAAGGGCGGCAAAACCCTGATTTAATAGCCTAGGGAGATGTGCTAGTGCTGACGTTAGGCGACATGGGACAGAATTGATGCGACGCGCCTAAGACATGACAAGTACAAACCTGTCAAGTGATAACACATAGATGAAATGGTTGAGATAATTATGGCATGACAGCTAATTCGCAATTAGGGTTCTTGATATTCTTAAACTAGCAGGTGATGACGTTGCCTTGTAGTATGATCTCAGTTGAGATGTTAATCTTGGATAAAAGGTCATGTTGGTTCTTGGTTCTTGATGAATGGACATTTGAGTCCTGGTTTCTTGACACCAATGAGTAATGATCTTGGTTGAAGGAGCATCTCTAGCATGTTGTTTAACTGACATGCTATAAGATCAAACGATATAGGTTCCATTACCTCAGGTTGCCGAGGTAATAAAACCTAAGGGCAGTTGCAGGGATGTAATTTTAGGGCCGAGCTGTTGCCAAGGTACTGCTGAGGTGTTGGCCAAGATGCCACGTGGACGAGCCAGATTGCCAAGATGATTGTGGTATTGCAGAGATATGGTGCGGTAATACCGGAATCCAAGATATTCGGATAGAGGACAAGAGTCCTAGATAAGTGATATGCTTAGTTCGAATAAGGATAAGGTTCTTGAATAGTCATACATATCTAATTAAGAGTTTGAGATAAACGTTGTGCTTGAGTCATATGAAGTGAGACTTCTAGGGGATGAAGGCACTATTGGCTATAAAAGTAAAACACCGCTGTGGGTCTAAGGTACGCTTTAATTGAGAGTTGTGTTACTTGTTCGATATCTTTGAGAGATAAGTTAACTGACTTAATTGTCAGAATGTCTCCAGGTGGACGAGCCACTGTAGTATTTCTCACTCTCTTGTATGCAGGTGTTTGGCTTAATCTATTCTGCTGTGTGTTCTCCAACTAAGTTCCTTAGATCTTGAAATATATGTTTGGTTGTGAGGGCAAAAATCAACACCCACATTTTAAAATGTCAATTTGTGATGCGATTACACATTTTGTCGTTGATAATACGAAATTTTATAATAAAATTACATATTTTTATGATAGGATATATATGATATGTACCCCAAAAAAATACACACCATAAGATTTCCAGCCAAGTTATGAAAATAAGATGTTTTTGTAAAAAAAACGAGCTGGTATTCAATAGTTTTCAAAATCAGAATATGGTTTTAAAAATGGTTTTTCCTCCATCATGTAGTTCAAGAATTCACTCAAATTTTAGTTTCCATCGTTGTTGCGATCGATTGAATTGAAAAGGTCTTGTGCCAGTTGCTTGAGATTGTTTGATGAAGGAGTGAACCTCTCGTAATAGATCTTAGCTTTTTCAAGTATGCTGTGATGCCCCTCTAGCTTTCACCTTTTCTCTTTACTACATATTGTATTTGGTTAGAGTATTTAATGAGAGAAATTAAAAAAAGAAAAAAAAATACAATCTCATTTTTTATTTGGTTATTATGAAAAATGAAAAGAAAAAGGAAGTGAGAAAAAAATGCAATATCACTTTTTATCTATTGAATTCACTTAAGTTCTTTTCTTTCTCTATTTTTTACCTTAAACAAACATAACTTCTTTTTTTTTTTTGTATTTTATTTTATTTTTGAATCAAAGCATGCACAAATGAAGGGGACCCGCCACAAACATAACATAGAATCAATTCATTTTTTCCTTTTTTAATTTTTTTTCTCTCTTCAAATTCTAAAACCAGACATAATGTCAATCATCTTTTTGTGAATGGTGGAAGGCATGTCAATCAAGAAAGACCAAAATCCAAACCAAGACCAAGACCAAAACAATGACAATGAAGATGACGACGATGATGATGAAGAAGTTGGCTGCCAATATATAAGCAGCAAGACTATTAATCTAAAGAAAAAAAAAATGTTTAAAGATTTAGGATAAAATGCATCATTAGTCCATGTGGTTTAAGGGTAGTTTTAATTTAAAAGATTTAATCTTTATATTTTCAATTTTGTTGTAATATGACATTTGAGTCATGTGCTGTTAAACATTTGAAATAGGAAAAATGTAATGTTTTGAAAAAAATTAATCACTATACATTGTTTTGAATTTCACTTTGGTTCCTTTAATTTTACACATAATTTTTTTCTATTCAAAATGTTAACAACACATAACGAATAGATCACATTGCAACAAAATTGAAAATGTGACAACCAAATTGTTCAAATTAAATTACTGAGACTAAAATGACACTTTGCTTAAATTACAAGAACAAATGATTAAATAATTTATCCAAAAAATTATTTTTCAAAAAGTAATCAATTTTTACTTTAGGTATGCTCACGTCTCACTAATTTAAATATACACTATATATATACTTTCGAGATAAATTTTCATGATCAATGACATTTTTGATATACAAGGCATGAGAAGACTAACATGATTGACTTAAAAAATATTATGAATAATGAAATTGTACTCTAAATTTATTTTAAAAATGAGGTGGATGTAAATTTAAAATTGATGGGATGTTTGTCACGCTTAAAATGATTGTGATTCATAAATATATTTTATATTGTTGGATTGACTTGGCTTATTCAATAATGTTTATATATATATATATATATATATATATACATATATATATTTATTTATTTATTTATAATTTTAGATTAATTATATTTTTAACCTTTAAAATAAAAGTCGAGATATTTTGATTTACAGTGTGTACATGGAGAAAGACCACGACGACCAATATAAGTCGTGTTATTTTGATTTACAGTGTGTACATGGAGAAAGACCACGACGACCAATATAAGTCGTGTTATTTTGATTTATAGTGTGCATATGGAGGAAGACCATGTCGACCAAGACCAAGATGAAGATGAAGACGAAGTAGGTTGTCCACACCCCATGTTTATTTGCATACTGATATGCAAGTTTCGACTTTATCTATGATCCAAAAGTAATTGTTTTGATGTATCATAAATGGGAAACCCTTTGGTCCGCACCCTCTTTAATAGTGTGCATCAATTACATTTCGTTACGTTTATGATGTGTTATGTAAATGCTATATTTTTTTTAGCATTGTTATATAAGTTCAAAAATTAGATTCAATTTTTAAGTTTAATGATATGATAATCAATTAAGATATCTAAGGTAACACGTGCTCTCATATCTTGTCAATCAACAATCAATCAGATTACTTACACATTAGGTCTATAAAATGGGTATAGAAAGTGGGATTATATATCATTTTTCTATTTTTTTTAATAGGAGTTACAACAATTTATGATTGAAAAATAAAATTACACAATTTTGTGGTAATATTACATATTTTGTGATATTGTTACACATTTTGTAGTTAAAAGATGTTAGAATAAAAAAATGTGTAATATTACTACAAAAATGTGTAACGCTGCCCCAAAATACGTAATTTCATCTTTTTCAACCATAAATTGTCGTAACTCTTATAAATATATATATATATATACACACATATAATATTTACCACAAAAATACAAACACACTACAAAAGTATGTACCAAGGCATAGCATTTCCCATCACAAATAAATGATTATTGGCCATTGTATTTGAAAGTGAAATAAATCTAACCATTGGTTAATAATTATTAAAACCAAGTTATGAAAAGGAAATGGCTTATCTCCAGTTGAAATTTTAACTGGATCAAATAGTTGAGATTTTTGATCCGTCAGAATCATTAAAAGAAAAATTCTGATCGATAAGAATCATTAAACGGAAGACTCTTACCGGTAAGAATCTTTAAAAAAAATTTAACAATGTCATATTTTCATAGACTCTTACAAGTAAGAAACTTCTGTTTAATGACTCTTACCGATAAGAAACCTATGTTTAGTGATTCTTACTTGTAAGAAACTTCAACTATCTGATCCAGTTGAAAGTTCAACTAGAGGGAAGGCAAATCCTTGTGAAAATAAGATGATTTTGTAAAAAACCAAAGTAGTATTCAATAGTTTTTCAAACTACTAGTGAAAGGGCCGCGTGCAAAACATGCTAATGAGTATTAGGGCTGTAAATCTGGCCGGGCTCGACATATGTCGGGCCTCACGGGCTCCCACCAAAAGTCAGGCCAGGCTAGGCCAGCCGATTGGCCAGAAAATTAGGCCTAGGCCCAAGGGTATTCAGGCCTTAGGCCGGCCTGGCCTTGGCCTTGAGCTTGAGCAGGCCTGACTATTTTTTTTGTTTTTTAAAAATTTTTTTATTAAAATTTTATTATTTTCCACTAAAAAAAACACTGGGTCTCGAGTGGGTTAGGCCTTGAGTGGGCCTTAACCGGGCCGATAAGATGGGCCAGGGGCTTGAACTAGGCTTCGGCCCGGGCCTAAAGGGGTCGGGCCCATCCCGAACTGCCGGCAAGCTTTGCGCCGCCCGCAGGCCGTGGGCCATTTTTACACTATTGAGTACTCAATCAAGTTGAAGTGATGTGGCGAAAAACCATACTCGTTATATAAGAATAAAGCAACTTATGGGTGGTTTAGTAAATAATACTTACAAGATGCATTTTTCTCCTTATTCTTTCCCAAGTAAACATTAAATTTAAATACACAAGAGAAAAAAATAAAATTGATAATATCCACACCAAAAAAAAAAAAAAGGAAAAAAAAAAAAGAAAGCAGCATGCAACAAAATAGTCAAGGTCATTTCAAAACACTATGAATTGGGAGGGCCGTTCTCCTAGTCAGCCGACCATACTCCGAATCAAAGGATTGCTATTCTAATATGCGTTGGTTAGTTCGCCTTACTGATTCAACAATGAAAAAGAAAAAGAAAAAAAAATGATTTAAATAAGTGTATTTTTAAATTTTTTACGAAAAAATGTGAAATATGGATTGGATTTAAAGTGATGTGGGAGAGAAGTGATGCGACTTAAATAGAATAGTGACTTTTTAATTTTTTGATTTTTTTAAATTATGCCAAACACAAGAGGAAAAACAACTCAAAGTAGTTATTGACAAGAAATAAAACAAATCAATAAAATAACAAGGTTATTATAGGCATTAACAAAAGGAAAAATAGAACTCAATAATGGATCTAACCACACAACTAAAAAGGCAAACTGTACTGCCATTCCTTATATTTTAAATATTATGTTATTTTAGTTTCTATAATTTTAGTTGGATCAATTTTGACCATAAATTTTTGACTGTCTCAAATTGATCTAATTGATTTGAATTATTAACATTTTTTTTTATGACAAATGCATACATAAATGACATATGTTATCCTTTTTAGAGTAAAATTTTACACTTGATCAATTCAATGACTTAACTTCAACCAATTTAATGAAAATTTTATGTCAAAAATCTTAACGGTGTTATCAATTGAACTCAATTGACACAAAATCTAAAATTAAAGATTAAAATTGAGCCGATTAAAATTGTAAGGACTAAAATAACATACATGACAAAATCTAGAGACTAATTTGTCCTAACTAAAAATACGAAAACCTTGAAAACCATATTGTCGTAATTGTCATTCATATTTTTTGTGACAAACATAATAAATTGAAAGGAAAATCACAATCCAGTGTAATTCTTCGGAAAAGATTTCAATTCAATGGTAAATCTTATACATTTTAATAATTAAATTTATCTGCAATTTTTAATTATTATTTTTTTTTTAAAATACCACTGAAGTGTACTTTCCCCAAAATTAAATATGCTATAAAAAATATTTAAAAAAGAATAAGCAACTTCTTCTATTACGTTATTATCCTGGTTTTGCATGAGAAGCCATTCTCTTCACCATAGCCATGTTATTATCCTGGTTTAACACAGAAAGGATTGTCACCAATGTTGAAGCATTCAGAGCAAGTGAAAAACATAGCAGGTATGAATGAATCACAGCCTTCACAGAAAGGTCTACCACTTTCAATAATATATAGTAACACTACAAGAAAAAACAGATTTGGCGACCACTTTTGGCTACTAAAAAAATTTGGTTCTTTCAGCGACTAAAAATAAGTTTGGTCGCCAATTTTATGGGTTTTACCGACTAAAACATTTTTAGTAGCCAAAAGTATCGTTTTTACCGACTAATAAACATTTAGTAGCCAAAAAGTCAACAATTGGCGACTAATTATAATTTTGGTCACCAATTATGTGGGTTTTACCGACTAAAACATTTTTAGTAGCCAAAAGTATCGTTTTTGCCGACTAATAAACATTTAGTAGCCAAAAAGTCAACAATTGGCGACTAATTATAATTTTGGTCGCCAATTATGTGGGTTTTACCGACTAAAACATTTTTCGTAGCCAAAAATGCAGTTTTTGCCAACTAAAAAATATTTAGTAGCCAAAAAGTCTACAATTTGCGACTAATTATAAGTTTGGTCACCAATTATGTGGGTTTTACCGACTAAAACATTTTTTAGTAGCCAAAAGTAAGCTTTTCGGCGACTAAAAAAAATTTAGTAGCCAAAAAGTCTACAATTGGCTACTAAAAATATGTTTAGTAGTGAAAAGTGGTCTTTTTTAGCCCGAAAGTCTCTTCGGCGACCAAATTTATTTTGGTCGGTAAAAGTTAAATTTTTATTTTTATTTTGCTACTAAATAATTTATTTTTACATAAATTATGTCAATAAAAATAATTTTTTTTATACATATACTTTTATATTAATACGGATCTATGTACTATATAAATAATATATATTACATATATAATCATATGGTGTTATAGAGGCGTAGTGGGAAGTGTGTGGTGCATAAGGCTTGTGGTATGGGAGGTTAGGAGTTTGAGTCTTTGTAGGAGCAAATTCAAAGCTTAACAATGAATTATTTTTTTTCACGGATGAAGCTTTTGGCTACTAAAAATGTTGGTCGCCGTTTGGTAGCTTTTGGCGACTAAATATTTTGGTCGGTGATTCCTTGACTATTGGCGACTAAAACATCGGTCGGTGAATGTATGATTTTAAAGAAATATAATTGACTATTGGCTACCAAAATTTTGGTGGCTAAAGACTTGATTTTTGCCGACTAAAGGTTTTTTAGTCGGCAAAACCTTTCCCGATAGGTTTTTGGCGGCAAATGCGGCGACCAAAATTTTTGGTCGCAGAATGGCTTTGGCGACCAAAAAACAGACAATTGGCGACCAATATTTTAGTAGTTAAAAGTGACTTTTTTTGTAGTGTAAAGACCCATAACTTCCATGAAATCAAGACTTCCATTAGAGCCCCTTGTTTTGATAATACTTTGTATTGAACACTTTTTAGATATGTGATTTGTGTCCATGGAATGATCATTTGGTATTAGTGATCATTTAGAGATCCAAGTATAATAAAATTATTTTAGATAGTTAAAAAAATATAATTTTAGACAAACATTTAAATTTCAATATATATATATATATAAGTTAACTAAAATATCTAGGATGTTTAAATACATGTTTTTCTAACAATGAGATTAACCTTGACCACAAAAGTTCATAAGGAATTGAATAGATTTTGGTTTGTGTAACAAGAGATTAATTATAGATTGTCACATCATTTGAGATGTAGGGGTTCATACATAATGGGTTGAAGGAAAACCTTGTTGAGGAAATGGAGGAGTTTATCAAAGTGATAAATAATTGGGCGTTTTTGTTTTTGAGTTTTAATGTGTTAATCTGTATTGAAATATAATGTGAAAAATATAAATAGTTGAATTGTATTTTTTAAATGGGAATTCCTATGGTGTGCACACTTTTACGAGGTGTATACCTGTAGCTTGACTTTTCGTGCTCCTTTCGGATACGATAGCCTTACAGTTCAGACTTCCGTGGTTTTGAATCTGATCTCACAAGTGTAATGTGAAATAGAAAAACACAAAAGTGTTCAAATCCGGCAAACCTTTTAAAAAATCAATTTTAAATCAAAATGCCAAGAGTGGACTGCTTTGCCAGATTATAGAGTCGCCACCTAAATATTTTTTGAAACATTAGGAAACCCGAGACTTCGTGCCAAAGGCCACTTATCCATCATCACCAAAGTGTCTTGGCTTGGAAACTTAGGTACAAGAGGAGAAGGCCATGAATTAAGCATCCTACTCGCTCGATCAAAGATCAGCCTCTGCTAATCATGATGTGATTCTTATTTACATCATATGCTCTTGTTCCGATTTATTAGGTTATCTTTACTATGTGTGTCACGACCCAAACCCGCCCCTATAGGTTTAGCATCGTAACCGGCCAGTAATCCTTGGACTATCGAAGGCCTCTGAACAGATTAACGAAACTTAAGGGGCTAGCGGAAGCAAATACATGAATATAGTTGTCCATTGAGTTGTGCTGACTTATATGAAACAGAGTATTTAAAACATTATATACATATCCGATAGTCAACCACACATTATACCCACACACATTACAGTATCTTAAGTACAGCCAACATAATCAAATCCAGTCTCATACATATACAAAATCAACAGGACTGAACACAGGACACTTCGGAAACCTCCACGTGAGGTGCAATGGTTGGCTGACAACAGAAATACAGTTCCAGACAAAAGCCTTCGGGCTCGATCTCCAGAATGCCCACCTATATATATACATATGTACAAACAGTGAGCTAAAGCCCAGTGGATAATAAAAGAGTAAATGATTTAATGAATGATGTCCATCACAGAGTTAGAAATCAAATTCTTATCAGAAACAGATTCATACACATATTCGTAATCATTTCCATATTCAGATTTTGCATATAATCATACGTGGTACATCCCTTAGGGTTAACAAATCCAATGGCCCATAAAGGGACGGCCTTGAAGGCATTCTGATGACTCATGTGCACAGAGACGTTTCTGATGACCCATAAAGGGACCTGAAGACCCATAAAGGGACGCATATCATATGATGTTAAGGATGCCACGAATAACTTTCAGAATTTTGGACAACCATTCATTCATTTCAAACATAGCATGACATTTCAGAAAACTAATTACTTCATATCATAATATTCAGAAACTACTTAATATTAAACATAACTTTACAAAGTTATTACTCACAGATGATTGGTAGCCCTAACTAGATGGTAAGGCGGCCCTTCACTTGTTCTAAGGCGCGTGACCTACATGAACACACATACGAACACACACTTGAAATACACGTTCGAATTGTACATAATTTATGTCGTTTGCTCTTAGTGTGTTTCTAACTCTTAATCCTCATTATGGAGTCTTAAACATGGCTTAGAAATGCCTAGGATGAAATGAGGATGCAAGAATGCGTTGGAAAACATTTACCAAGATTTGCTGAAAATAAGGTCCACGCTTAAGCATGGCTTCCCTCGCTCGAGCGGACATGCAGACAATGAAGCCCCGCTCGAGCGTGGACTTCCTCGCTCGAGCGGACATGTAAACAATGAAGCACCGCTCAAGCGTGGACTTCCCCGCTCGAGCGGACTGTAACCTTGACAAAAGTACTGGAGGCATGTTTTTCACGCTCGACGGGCGCTCGACCTACGCTCGAGTTTGAGAATTAGAACCTCGCTCGAGCGTGGATTCCCTCGCTCGAGCGAACTGTAAAACACAAGAACTTCTGGGTATATGCATTTCACGCTCGAGCATAGACTTCCACGCTCGAGCGGAGTGCACGTACTCCGAGTTCACGCACGAGCGTAAAGTCTCACGCTCGAGCGTGGATCAAATTTCTAGAAATCCCAGATTTGATCACCAAGCTCAATTTCGACCTTTGAAGCATCAAATTCAATTTTCTGGGCCCAAAACTTTGGAAAACACTTAATAACTCATAGAATAACATGTTTAAAAGATCATTTCAAGTAATCATGGCCCAAAAGGATATCAATTGCACAAAATTCAACTTTAAACTCAAAATCAATTTATGAACATAACATGCATGAATTTTTCTTGTATCAAACTTCTCAAAACATGATCAAACACCACAAAACAACTTGAATCTTGATGATTTCCCCAAATAAAGATGAATTTCAAACATGCAAGAGAGGATTCATGGAAATCATGCTCAATTTGTAAGAAAATGTACATGCATGCATGAATTGCAACTCAAATCTTAATTCTAAGCTCAATACACACCCTTAAACACATAATCTTGAAGAAATCTCATGTTCAATGACTTAGTTACACAATCTAGAGGTTGTAATCTTACCTAGAGTCTAGAATTACTCTTGTTCTAGCACAATCTTTGATCAATTCAACACAAAACCATCAATCTCTTCCTTTCTCTCTCTAGAATCGTGCTCCCTCTCTCTGTAAAATGAATTCACCAGATTTTTCCACTCAAGGGAGATGAAACAAATGAGTTCAAATGAGCTTATTAGGCTCATATAAGCTTATGGTGCTAAAACACATTAATTAGCATATTAGGCTAACCAAACATGACTTAATTAATAGTTCTGAATCAATTTTTAATAAAATTTTCCATATGATTCAAAAAATTCCAAATAACATATCGGTGTAGTTAATTTCGGTTTCGGATGCCAATAAGGCTTTCAATTTACATGTTAAAGCGGAATTCTAGACAGATATTTCTACAAGTAACAGATAGTAAGCCAAATATCATGCAAATCACATAATAAACCCATAATTTATTTTATTCACTTAATTAACATCCTTAACTACCGATTAGTGGCTAATTGTGGATTGGGGTTATTACAATGTGTTGCACATAAGTATAGACTAATTTGTGCAAAAATTGGAACACTTTGATTTCATGTTTGATTGTAAATTGTTTTGAATATGTACTAGTTGGAAAAGTGATCTCCATATGTACATTACTCAAATTATCCCAATTTAAGCAATTAGCCTTCATCCATTGGCATTCAAGAGTTATATCACTTGAGCACTTAGCCTCGTGAAAGTATGTTTGACATGGAAACAAATCACACTCATGCAATATGCTAAAGCGATAAATGCTCACCTAGTAGTCCAAGGCAAGCCGAAATAAAGCAATAGAATTATAAAACATGCATGCTTCTAACTAATGAAATATGCCTAATGCAACACATGCAATATGCAATTAGAAGTCCGGCTACTAGCATAGCATATGAATCAATTTGATAACAAGTATTTTTAAACACGTTTTCAAAGAAGTATTTAAACGACAATGCTTGTTAGAATGATGAGCTGAACTCTAAGCATGCAAGACAAATGAATACTTTATACATGGGAAATGCTTAAATGAAATATGATGCTTTAAACTAACCATCATAAGCAGGTAAATAAAAGGGAGAAAGACGTGGGGTTAGAATACATACACATTATTATATATTTGCTCTCGCGCAGGAGGGTCCGAATGAATGTCCTAGCTAATTACTATGAATTAACTAACTATTACAAGCCAAATGAAATAAATTAACTATACTAACTAATTAAATAATTACAACACAAATTTAATTAATTAATCTAACTAATTAATACAAATTAACCAATTAAACTAACTAATTAGTTACGTTAAGGAAGTAATTACAAGTTATACTACATTAACAAATGTAACGGGTCCCGAGGAACAAGGAAATGGCTTATGCATGCATATGAATTTCTCCCCCGAGAATGCCTCTGCACTGCTTTTACACCTCAGCTTCTGCTCTACTCTATGAAGAAAATGGTACTGCCTGGTTAAAAAAGTTGGGCAACAGGCCGGCAGTGGTGGCTGGCTGTAGATACCCCATTTTTAACCGACCTTAAGGCTTAGACATCATCGATTGAGCGCTCGATGATAGTGCATGTTGTGCTCGTTTCGAGTTTTCGGAGTTTTCGGCTGAGTGCCTTGCCTCCGAGCCTTTGAACTCTTTGTGTTTCGGCTCGATTTGCGGACCAAGCCTCGTTTCCCTTCCCTGGAGGGAGGGAGAGGTCTTGTAGAACACCTTTTTGTGGTCGTAGACCACTTTTTGCGGTCGTAGGCCACTTTTCCCGCTTAGAGACTAGTTTCCAGTTTTCGGAGCCTTCAGCCGCGCGCCTTGTCTTGGGACTGCTTAACATTCTCCGTTTGGCTTGGTTTTCGAACCATGCCTTGTTGCCTTGGCCTAGAGAGCCACTGTGGTCTGGGAGACCACTTTTGTGGTCATAGACCACTCTTGGTGCCGATGGACTAGTTTTTTAGGCTCCCGGCTGCGCGCCTTGCCTCCCGGACTTTCGTCTTGCATCCTTTTTGGTTTGTTTTTGGTACAAACCTTGTTTTCCATGTTTGGAAGGTGGTATAAGGGTGGCCTTGGAGACCACTTTCCTTCCTGCCAGCCAGTTTTTTGGTCGGCCAACTGGTTTTCTTAGTCTTTGGACCACCTTTTCTGGTCGGCCACCACACCACCACTTTGCTTTCATGCTGCAGACCACTCCCCCCCCATGGCTGACCACTTTCTTCTCTAGCCGACCACTTCCACTGGTCGGCCAACCAATGTAAGTAGCTAGCAAGTGGTCGGCAGCTTTCCAGCACCTTTTTGGAGATATTTTCCAACCAGTTGTTACAACTGGAGGGCACAGAAGCCATCCTTCATACACGTGTATGGAGGGATGGCTTTAGGCCTAAAGCTTGTCCAACAAGCTTGTTGCTTATTTTTCTATATAAGGGAGCCTCCTCCCTCATGCCTTAGGTTCAGAAAATTGTGCTTGAGCTATACATACATCCTTGTCTCTATATCTTCTTGCTTGCTCTATATTTGTGCTTGAAAGTGTAGTTTTTCCATACTATTGCACACAAACACACACTCAAACACCATACTCTTGTTGCTGAGGCTCTTTGAGGTTGGTTTTGAAGTCTTTGGACTGGTTTGAGCTCAGAAAAGTGGCTGGAGTTGTTTCTCTAAAGTTGTTCTACAAGGGTGAGCTTCTAGCCTCTTAATCCTTTGTTTTTTCTTAAGCTTTTGGCCCTAATTGCATGTTGTTTTAGGCTTAACTTTTAACTACAAAATTTTTTTATTTTGCATGCTTGTAATGTTTGTTTAAGGTCACTTTTGTATTGGGGGTGGTCTACTCCCTCTTAGGCCTTGTTTGGCTTTGTTCTTGTGCCATCATTTTAAGCTATTGGGATCACCTTGTTTTGTCCTTCTCACCACTGAAACTCAGAGGAATTTCAGTGGTGGAAATGGTGTTTTGAGATCCCAAATAGGAGAGTGTCATCCCCTCTCCTTGTGTCTTGAATGCTTGCCTTATTAGCCTCATGTTTGAGCATGTTTGTTAAGCGTGTGTTAGCTTGTTCTTAGCATGTATTTGGGGTTATTTTGACATGGCATACCACTAGTTTGACTTGGTTTTTTCATCCCTTGCATGGTTCATACACTTGTAGTGTAAATGTTACAAACTAGTTTTGTATGCTTCATGAAGTAGCATGTCTTTCTAGCATGTTTTGAGTCCATCTCAATAAGTTTTTGGTGTTGTTTTAACATACCTTAGATCTGTTTTGGGTTGGTTGGATAGCCTCATGCATGCTCCATGCACTCATAGTGCATTTCCATTCACTACCCTAATGTGTATCTGTAGACACCCCATTTTTTACCGACCTCAAAACTCAGACGTCATCAATTGAGCGCTAGGTGATTGCACATATTGTGCTCGTTTCGAGGTTTCATAGTTCTTGGCTGAGAGCCTCGCCTCCGGACCTCGGGACCCTTTGTACTTTGACTCGATTCGCAGACCAAGTCTTGTTTTCTCTTCCCGGAGGGAGGGAGAGGTCTTGTAGACCATCTCTCAGTGGTCGTAGGTTACTTTTCGTGGTCGTAGGCTACTGTTTCCATTTGGAGACTAGTTTCCAGTTTTCGGAGCTATCGGTCGTACGCCTCAGCTCGGGACTGCTTAACATTCTCCGTTTGGCACGGTTTTTGGAACACACCTCGTTTCCTCTGTCTAGAGGGACACTGTGGTCCAGGAGACCACTTTTGTGATTGTACGCCACTTTTGATGCTTGGCAGATGGTTTTCGGGGCTCCCGACCGCGCGTCTTGCCTCCCGAACCCTCGTCTTGTATCCGTTTTGGTTTGTCTTAGGTACAAACCTTACTTTCCTTGTTTGGGAAGTGGTACAAGGGTGGGAGACCAGCTTTTATCCTTGGAGACCACTTTTCTCCCCACTAACCGATTTTCTGGTCAGGAAATTGGTTTTCTTGGTCTTTGGGCCACATTTTCTAATTTCCCACCCCACCATTGGCTTGCTTTCAGTGTAGAGACCACCAATTCCCCCTACCGACCAATTTTTTGCCTGGGAGACCACTTTCGGTGGTCAGCCGACCACTAAAAGTAGTAGGTCGACCACCTTTTCTGGTCGGCAGCTTTCCTTCTGTTTTGGCAGACTGTATGGATGCCAGTTATGCCAGCTGGAGGGCACAGACTGTATCCTCCATACACGTGTATGGAGGGATTGCATCCAAGTTTAGCTTCTCCAAGAAGCTTGAACCCTTTGTTTTTTCTATAAGAGAGGCTCTCCCTCTCCATTGCAGAGGTGCTGAATTTTGCCTAAGGCATAAGTGTATATCTCCCTCTATATCTCTATATTAGGTGCCTAAAGTGTGTGTTGTTCTTCACCTTTACACCACAACTCTTAACCATACACCCCACCATTGAACTAAGATTCTTGAAGGACCTTTTTGGAGGTTGAAAAGCTAGTTTTTGGCTGAGAAACTTGCTGGTATTGCAGTGCTTCAAGGGTAACCTCTTTTCTCTCCTTTTAAGCTTTGTTTTGGTCACTCTCTTAGCCGTACTTTCATGCTTATTTGAGCTGTGTTTTCAACTAAAAAAAGCTTCATTTTTTAGCACTTAACATGTTTTTTTAAGGCCTCTTGGGTGCTGAGGGTCTTCTACCCTCTTGCATGCCTTGTTTGGCCTTGTTTTGTGCTATGCCTTAGGACCTTTGAGCTAATCCTTACTTGGCCTTTTAGCCACTGAAATCCAGTGGATTTTCAGTGGTTGGCATGTGGTTTTGAGGTTCTAAATCAGAGAGGGGTGACCCTCTCTCTTTTTGTCTTGTTTACTTGCATTGTGGCCTATCAAAGGAGCATACATTTTCATACTTTCAAGGCTTAGTTCAGGGACTTTTTAGTGACTTTTAGGGCCTGCCTAGACTCTGTTCATGGTTGGTTTGGTCACCCTTGGCATGCTTCTCATATGTGTAGTGTATTCCCATTTATGGCTCATCAAGGTAGCATGTCAATCTAGCATGTTTTAGCTCCATTTCAGTGTTTTTTTGGTCATCATTCAACATGTCATGGCTCTGTTTTTGGCTGGTTTGGAAACCTCTCACATGGTCCATATGCTTGTAGTGTAAATCTTGTTTACTAGCTTGGTTCGCATGATGTTTTGGCTCTTTATTCTAGCGCATTTTGGCTTTGCCCCAACATGGTTTTGTTCATATTTTGGGCTGCCTTAGCTCTGTTTTGAGGCCTCTTGGTCGAATGATGCTTGCCATGCATGCTTGTTGTGTAATAGCCTTGACTAGCTTTGAGTTTTGAGGTCTCTTGCATGCTTAACTCGAGATATTTGCATGTTTTGGCATCATTGGAAATGTTATTTCAGAGCATGTAGGGCTGCTATACTTCCATATTTTTCCACTCTTTAAGTGCTCTTTAGAGTTTTGCTTTTATACCCTATTTGTGAGCCATTGCATGAGCCCCATTTTTGTGCCTTTCAAAGCCATCATCCCAACTCATTTCGCTATTGTTTTGGCCTGCATAGGGTCTGTTTGGGGTTGGTTTGGTCATTTGAGCATCGCCTTGCATGTCTCTAGTGTAATACGCTTCACTAGCTTTCGATACTAGAGCCTTTCAATATGCATTGCGTGAGTTGTTTGCATGATTCGAAGTCATTTTGTATGCCATTTCAGTGCTGGAACACATGCCATTGTACTTCATGTTTCATCTTTTCAATGCTCTTGGAGAGTTGTATTTTGTGCCTTAGGCTTGGGTCATTGCATTTTACATGTTTGTGTGTGTTTTGGTGCCTTGATTTCATCATCAATGGCCGTTGATTTGGACATGGCTGAGGCCTATTCATTTTGGTTTAAGTCCATTGCACATTGAGTATGTCATGTAGTTCATAGCATTGAGCATGCCATGTTGTTACATGATTGATCATTGCACTTGTGCATGCCATTTTCATTGCGTTATGCATGTTGGTCACCACGTGCATTGTGTATGTTAGTGTCATGAGCGTTGTGTATGCCATATAGTTCATAGCATCGTGTATGCTAGTTTGCATGTTTGCATGATCATCCCTGGCATGCTTGCATGTCCAAGTTGTGTTGCATTAAGTTGCATGATTGAGTCACATTGTGCATGCCATGTTTGTTGCATTGTGTTTGGAATAGGCGTTAGTCCGAACACGGGAAATGAGGCACGTTTCATACTCGAAGTGATGAAATGTACCTCGATTCCCGGTCGCCGACATTCTTGACTATACATGACGGAGTTCTAGGCTTTAGGTGTTTGTATGCGCATTCATTACATATTAAGTTGCGTAATTCGGCCCCTCAGCCATCATGCATCGAGATGCGTGATTGGTGGCCCGAGGGTCGAGACCTACACTCCCTTGAGCTTATGTAATGATAGGGAGGGTGGTTGCGCATACATGTGATGTAAATACTTTGCCATGCCTCTTTCTTGCCCTCTATTGCAGAAAACCAGAAACCAGCAGCAAAAACTGGTCGGCCGACCAGATAAAGTGACTGGCCGACCACTTTTTCTGGTTTTCACCACAAAAAGTGGTCGGCAGGTGGTCTCCAAGGCTAATATCTGGTCGGCAGCATCCCTACAGAATCCCAAGGTGGAGTTTCATCTCTCTAGAGCTTGGTGCAAGTTTTTGAGATCAATTGCAAACAAAGGCAAATCAGGGCGTTGCAAGGGATTTCCGAACAAGGCGACTCAAGCATGCATGCATCCTTTGTCATCCAAAGCAGAGCTGAGGCAGCCTACATCATATAGTTTATATACTTATTCAATTGCTAACTTAGTTAATTTGTTAATTAGTTAGAGTTGTGTAATAATTAGCTGTAGCTTGTTATTCATTCTGTTGTGTAATAACAAGTTTAATTAGATTAGCGTAGATTAGCTAGTTAGTTCTGTATTATTCATTCGGACCCTCCGTCGAGAGGGCACAACTGTTGTAAATAAGTGTGCGTGTGTGTGATGCATGTCTTCCAACCTCCATTTCTTTCTCCTTTTTATTTACCAGCTTACGATGGTTAGTTTTAGGGCATGTTTCAATTAACATCCTTGTGCTCGCATGTTTGCATCCATTCATTTGTCTCACATGCACCGGGCTCGGCGCATCATACTAACTTCATTGTATTTTAATTCCTGTTTGAATACATGTATCAAATTGCATTTCACATGACATTTTAGAATAGCCGAGCCTATCTTAGTTGCATTTTGTATGTGTTGCCTTAGGCATTCTTGACATAGCTAGGATCATGCATTGATTTCTAACGTAGCTTTTGTTTTGGCTCGGAGTACTCGGTAAGTGTTTATGCTTTAGCATCCTTGCATGTGTGTGAGTGATTGCCATGATAGCATGCTTGCCATGAGGCTAACTGCGTATGTGATATAACTGCTTAAATGCCTGTGGGTGAAGGTTGGGTTACTTGAATTGGAACAATTCATTGATTGCGAGTTTTAAGCCCACTTGAGAGTGGCAAATCACAGTGTTTTCTGAGCCCACTTGAGGGTAACAAAATCTGCATTTTAGCCTACTTGCGAGTAGCAAACCGCTTTTAAAAACAAACATGAGATGTTTTGTTCCAACTTAGGCGATCCAGTCTATACTTGTATGATGTGCGCATCACATAGTAATTCTAGGTTAATAACCGGAATAAGAGCACATGTGTTTTCAAAAACAAGATATCATGTTAGTAAAGGCCGATCTTTGATCGGGCGAGCGGGGGTGCTCATTGGATGACCTTCCCCTTTCGTACCCAAGTTTTCGAGCCGAGACAACTTGGGTGATGAAGGACACGTGGCCTTAGGCAAGAGTCAGGGTTTCCTAAATCCCCCCAAAATAAAATATTTAGGTGGCAACTCTGTATCTAGCAAAGCAGTCCATGTTTGGCACTTTTTTCTAAAAATCAATTTTTCAAAACGATTTGTCGGATTTGGACTCTTTGGTGATTTATCGATCTTGTATTGCACTTTGTGAGATTAGATTCAGAACCGTGACATTTGAGTCCGAACTATAGTGAGCGTAATGAACAAAACGGGATTTTCCCGGGACGTTCGAGCGCGTCCACAGTATCATGCTTTAGACCATCATTCTAGCATGATTTTGGCTTAACTATAAGAAGCTTTTGTCCATGTTTTATCATGCTCTAGCTCTGATTTGTGTTGTTTTGGTCATGCATGCCATGCTTTGTATAGTTATAATGCGTTCTAGCTTGTTAGCTTTGTGTATTGAGTCCACTAGCATGCATTACTTGGGCTATTTGAATGATTTAGTATCATTTGTTATGTGATTTCAGTGCATGTTTCATGTTCATGCATTCACATCTTTCACTCTTTTGATGCTTTGGAGGGTTGGTCCTTTATGCCTAGGAATGAGTCATTGTGTATGCCTTCATGCCTTAGCTTGCGAGCTATCATTTCAGTGTGTTTTTGGAGTTATTTTGCCATGATATAACTCTAATTTTTGTTGGTTAAGTCATCTCATGTTTGGTCTTGATAGGTGTAGTGTAATCCTTCCTTTTGGCCTTATATGCATCATGCCTTATGCCCTTCATGCTAGCTTGTTTTGGCTTCCTTACATGCATGTTTTAGACTCATTTTGACATGTTCTAGGACTGTTTTGGGTAGCCTTGGCCATATGCTTCATGTTTTGCATAGCTGTAGTGCAAATGCTTATGCTAGCTTTGAGTTTTAAGCACCATAGCATGCTTCATTTGTGTTGTTTGGATGATTTCGCATCATTTAACATGACATTTCAGAGCATATAGAATTTCTATATTCTTACTTCTTTCACTCTTTAAGTGCCTTTGAGTGTTATGCATTGTTGCCTTGTTTGTGGCCTAGCATGTATGCTATCTTGCCTAGGTCCTTGAGCTCCCATCTCAACATCTTTTGGTCTTTGTTTAGACCTATTTGAGCTCTGTCCATGATTTGTTCATGCATTTGTGCCATGTATTGCATGCCCACTTTGTAGTCCTCTTTATTAGCTTCATGCTTTAAGGACCCTAGCATGCCATGCTTATGTTGTTTGAATGATTTGGCATCATTCCATACCTTATTCTAGAGCTTATAGTGTTGTTACACTCCCATGTGTATCACTCCTTGAGCACTCTTGAGAGTTGTGCTCTTATGCCTAGTCAATGGGCCATTGCATTGAGCATGCTTGTCTTGATCTTCATGCCTTAGTTTCATCATTATGGCTACTGTTTTGGGCATGGCTGAGGTCTGTCCACATTCGGTTTAAGTCCATTTAGTATTGTGTATGCCATGTTGTTTGCATGCTTATGTTACATTGCATTGTGTATGCCATGTTGTTGATTGCATTGTGTTATGCATGTTGTTGCTTGCATTGTGTTTGGATTGGGTGTTAGTCCAAACACAAGAAACGAGGGACGTTTCATACTTGAAGTGATGAAACGTGCCTTAATTCTCGGTCGCCGACCCTCTTGATCAAGCATGATAGAGTTTTAGGCTTTATGTGTCATGTGTGCATTCATTTCACATTGATTCACGCAATCTTGGCTTCTTGGCCATCATGTATCGAGATGCGTGATTGGTGGCCCGAGGGTCAAGAACCACACTCCCTTGAGCTTATGAAATGATAAGGAGGGTGGTTGTGCACACATACCTTGCAAATACATTGCCATGCCCTTTCTTGCTCTCTGTTGCAGCAAACTAGAGAAGTGCAGCAACAGCTGGTCGGCCGACCAGAAAAACTAGCTGGCCGACCACTTTTTTTGGTCTACAGCAAAGAAAAGTGATCGGCAGGTTGTTGGAAATATCAACAACTGATCGGCCATGTTCCTACAGGTTCCCATGATGGAGTAGAAGCTTTGTGGAGCTTTGTGCAGTGTTCTGAGGTCAAAAGAAAACAGAGGCAAGTTGGGCCATCGTGGTGGATTTCCAAACGAGGCGACCGAGCATGTATCTACTTCTCGCCTCGAGGCTCCTGTTTTATTGCTTTACTTAGTAGCTAATGTGCTTAGCTATTCAATTTGTGTTGTAATAACTAGTTAGTTAACTTGTTAGTTAATTAGCTTCATTTTGTAATAGTTAGTTAACTAGGAATAGTTAATTAGCTTTGTTTATAATAATTAGTTTAATTAGCTTAGATTAGCTAGTTAGCTCATTATTTGGATCCTCCGTCGAGAGAGCCAACTGTTGTAATAAGCGTGCTTGTGTGTGATGCATGTCTTCCAACTCCCATTTCTTTCTCCCTTTTACTTACCAGCTTTTGATAGTTAGTTTTAGGGTATGTTTCAATTAGCATACTTATGCTTGCATGCATGCGTGCATTCATTCATCTGTCTTGTATGTACCGGGCTCGGTGCATCATACAAACCGCATTGTATTTTCAATATATTTACTTGAATATGTGTTCAACAGCATGTTATCAAGTTGCATCTCACATGACATCTTAGAATAGCTGAGCCTATCTTAGTTGCATTTTTGCATGTGTTGCATTAGCCATCTTAACATGAACTAGGATCATGCATGATTTCTAACTAGTTCTTTGTTTTGGCTCGGAGTACACTGTGAGTGTTTACGCTTTAGCATACTGCATGTGTGTTAGTGTTGCCATGAAAGTATGATTGCCATGATGCTAACTGCTTATTTGATATAACTGCCTGAATGCCTGTGGGTGAAGGTTGGATTGCTTGAATTGGAACAATTCATTGAAATCCTCGTCTTAGCCTACTTGCGAGTAGCAAACTTTAAATCGTTTTCAAACAAACGAGCATGAAATGTTTTGTTCCAACTTAGGCGATTTAGTCTATACTTGTATGCTGTGTGCATCACATAGTAATGATAGATTAATAAACTAGAACAAGAACAAATGTGTTTTCAAAAACCAAATATCATGTCAGTAAAGGCCGATCTTTTGATTGGGTGAGCGGGGGTGCTCATTGCATGACCTTCCACTCTCGTACCCAAGTTCCCGAGCCGAGGCAACTTTGGTGATGACGGACACGTGGCCTTAGGCACGAGTCAGGGTTTTCTAAATTTCCCAAAAACAAAACATTTAGGTGGCGACTCTGTATCTGGCAAAGCAGTCCATGTTTGGCACTTCTTTACAAAAATCAGTTTTCCAAAACGATTTGCCGGATTTGGACTCTTTGGTGATTTATCGGTCTCACATTGCACTTTGTGAGATTAGATTCAGAACCGTGACACGAGTCCGAACTGTAGTAGCTAAAGAACAAAATGAATTCGCGCCCTCGCGTGCGGCGCTGGGAGTTCTCGGGGCGGTCTACACCAGCCGCCCAGTAATAGTGGCCTGCCGCCTAGTAAAGGTGGCCTATTGGCCACTAATGGTTTTTCCCTACTGAAAACAAACAGAGCACAAACAGAGCATTCTCAGGGGATGTCTGTCCACCCTGCCTCTCCTTATTATCAAATAGCTCAAAGGAGAGGTAGGCTCAATTCGCAAGCCATCAATCGACGCAATTTCATTGCGTGATGGCTTATAAACCAAGGGATACAATTTCAATAAATGCACAATTAAATACTCATGAACCTTCTCCCTATCATGATATTGATCAAGGGAGGTGGTTAACATTGATTCTTAAACCGTTTTCATCACTAACAAGTATAAAACAACTCAAGACTCAATGAGTTCGATTAACGTCCGATTGAACCCAAACCATTTTATTATCTTGCTCCATTTTATTCCAATTTTAACACATCTTTTAATTACCGTTCCATTCATTAGTCATTTTAGTCCAAAATGAGCATTAAGTCCACTAATGGAAAGAAGTGTCAAACAAAGGGTTGTTTTAAGCATAAGAGAGATGTCATGCCATTAGTAATGAGCCTCCGAAGAGACTAAACCATTAAACACAACAATCTCTATCTCAAGCTTAAACTAACAATCGATTTGAAACGACTCTCAAAGAAAAGGAAAAAGCCAAGAAATGAAAGAGGTGCAGAGATGATTAGAGATGAACATAAGTATGGAAAGCTTGAAATAAATGCTATCAACCCAAATAGGTTGGTGTTTAATGCCTAAAACGCCAAATCTATGAGGACAATTATACTACAAACATGCTATACAAAGCATAACTGAAACTAACACATAAAAACAATCCTAAATTAAGCTAAAATAGTGTTAGAATTGAGGTAAAAGAAACTAAAAGAGTAAGCTAAAACAATGGAGAATTTAAGCTAGTAAACAGGTCAAAGGAGGGGTGGCTAACCATTCCATTTTTGGGACCTCAAAACCACATTTTTAGCCTCTAAAAGCCTCTGAAATTCAATGGTAAAAAGCTCAAAAAAAAAGTTGATAAAGAGATGGGAAACACAAGGGGAAAGGCTTAGGAGACAAGGTACAAAGAATGGTGATTAACCCCTCTACCTTTAATAGCCTTAAACCACAAGCTTCAATCCATAAAAACAGTTGAAAAATAGTCCAAAAACAGTAAGCTAAGATAGAAGAGAAGTAGTGTAGAGAAGGCCAAGGCTATACCTCTTGAAGAGGAATAACACTTTTGTTAACAAACCCATAAGTTCTCACTCTCAAGGGCTAAGATTTGAGCTCAAGAACCTTAGCAAGAAGAGCTAAATGTTTGGTTTAGGAAGTGTAGAGAGAGAGTGTTTAGGTTGCAAGATAGAGAGAGAGACTGCTATGCAAGTCTTTGGCCTTTTGGAATTTTTTGTAACCTTAAAACCAAGAGGAAAGGTCCCCTGTATATAGAAATATATGTTACTATCTCGAAAATATCATATAGAGATAGCTGGAATGGTGCATCCATCTGTGGACATAGTTGGCCAAAAATATATAGGTTTTGTCACAAGTGGCCGGCAGGCCAAACCACTAGTGGGTTTGTGGGTCCCTGGGTGGCCAATCCACACAAAATGGCCAAATTCACAACTGGCCAGCAGGCCACTAAAAGTGGGCGGCTGTAAGCAAAAATCTACTTCCAAGACCAACTTCAAACGAGTATATCTCCTTCATACGAACTTGGTTTTAGGTCATTCTTGAGTCTAAATTGAAGCCCCCATAAGTTTACTTTCCAATGGAAGTGGCCTCACATCTAAATCTAAGTGTGAAAAGAGATATTCCTATTTTAGTAAAGGCTGCTCATTTATATCTTAACAATTTGATGCCCGACCTCTCCTCTAACTAGTTTTCTTCCCTTCTCTCCTATTTCTTCCAACTCCAAACCTATAAATAAGAAGTTTTAAAGATTTTTCAAAGAGTTCACCTCCCTTCCACTTATTTCCACTTTGTCCTTACTCAGTTTATCGAAAAGTGCAACATTTTAAACGAAATGCGAGCCTCGGAACATCGTAGAAGCATTTGGAAAAATATTTTGAAAAATAGGGTTTTAAGGTCTAAAATAGTATTGGTTAAAAATGGGGTGTAAGGTTGGGATTAGAAGCTCTTCTTGCTGAAGAAATCGAACGTTTGTACGGTGTATCTTTCATCATCGAGTGATCAATCTGAGGCGTCTAAGTCTTAAAGGCAGTTAAAAATGAGATGCCTACAATACCATATGTATCGTACCACAAAATTTTATCATAAATTGACGTAAATGTCCAAAATTTTATGATTGATGTTGCAAAAGTTGGTGACTTGAGTACGACATTTTTTGTTACGCCAATTTATAACGAGATTACATATTTTATAATTGATTTTGTGAAATTTTATGATAAAATTACAAATTTTGTTATCTGATACATATGCATTTTCATTTTTAAATATATTTTTAAAATGATAAATTTATCATTGATAATTACTAATTAGAGTTCAACATATTGGTAAAAAAAAGTGCAGTTCACAAAACTGGCCCATGATTGCACCCATATTTTTCTGCTTCATATGTCAAAATGCGCTTGTTTTGGGCTGAGCACGCCTTCATTTTTTAGGATTGAATAAAATATTAATGTAAAAAGTACATTGATGAATGATTGGATATCAGTGGTTATATGTTTGAATTACATTTATCTTAAATAAATAAATGATATATATAATTTTAAGAATAACCATCAATTTTTTGCAATACAAATGTAATTAAAAAATATAATTACCATTATTCGATCATCGTGATTTTACATTAAAATTCTAACCAATGAATCTTAAAAGATGAGCGGTTTAGATTACCGAAATCGATAACAAAATAAGGCCATCAAAGCCACAATATATATTTATATGTTTCAGAATAAAAGATGTGATAACATCAATTTTATGTCGATATGACTAACCAATTAGTCATGAAAATAGGGTTAAATATTATGTGCATTAAAATCTCTAGGGAGGTTAATGTAATTATGTTAAAATTGTGAAATTTGTTGTATTTTTACCAAACCTCATGGGAGGTCAGTGTCATTTACCTAAATGTAAATTGAAAAAGAAGGGGATAAATTACACCATTAATCCTTGCAGTTTAAGCGATGTGTAACTTTGATCTCCATAGTTTCAATTTGAACCCTAGACTCTTCATTTTGTTGCAATTTTGTTCCTTCGTCATGTGTTGTTAATGTTTTTGGTGGAATAACAAGAAGCGCATAATTTCTTTCGAGTGAATTTAAAAGAAAATAATAATAGTGATTACTAACATAATTTCTTTTGAGTTTCACTTTGATTTCTCTAATTTTATATGTGTGTTTTTTGTTTTTTGTTTCTTTTTTTAAAAATTTTAACGACTGTAAATAATGGAGGAACAACATTGCATCAGAATTGAAAGTATGAAATTCAAATTAAAACTACAAGAACTAAGTGAAACTACACTCATACTAGCGAGAAATTATCCAATGCTCCCAATGCAAGTTTAGGTTATGTTCCAAATAAGTAGTTATTGGTCTAAATCACAAAATCCACCACTTTTGTGTTAAAATTTTAAGAGACAAAGTGTTGAGGGTCAATTTATAAATGAGAGCATTGCTCTAGGAGTATTGAATAATTTTTCCATACTAGAGGGATCAACAATGTTAAATATATATATCATATGGTTCAGGAACATCATGTGATTGTTTTTCCATCCATTGATATATTGTTATTTCTACACCACTCTCTTGATTATATACCCATGTAATTATTAGGGCCTTGCTATTGCTTGGTAGTGTGCTATTGATTCGACACACCACTAATGTGAAATTTGCAGAAAATAGGATAATTATGAGAGAGAGAGAGGTTTTACCTTAGGCTCTTCCAGGAGAGGAAGTGGCTTTCTTTGGTGAGTCTCTCTCTATCTCTATCTGTAGAAAATTTGAAGAAGAAGATAGATCTACTATGGATTTAAGCTTGTAGATCTCAAATCTAAGTTGGAATGAAGATCTATGATAGATAGAGGGAAGATCTACGATGGAGCTCAAGATATAGACAGAAGTTTCTTCAATGATAAGATAGCGTTCTATCAAGCATCGTATTTGCAAAAGTGAAAAAACAAATGTGTATTTGCATCTGGGGGAGATTTGTAATTTCCTATTATTTGTTCCCTAAATGCCAATAACGTATTCTCAACCAAATTTATTGGACTAAAAAAATGACGTAAATATTGCCCAAGGGCAAAAGCGAGAATATCAATAGTTATTTTTGAAATCTTATAAGTAATTTATCATAAGTTTAAATTTGTCCCTAAAACATTATTTTTAGGGACCAAATTCAACTAGTTTCTAAATATTAGTCTCTAAAACATTAATTTCATGCAGTGTATGCACTTTATAACTAAAAAAAATGGCATAATTTCATATTTTTTGAGTCATAACTAAAGAAAAAAAATATGTTAAAAAAAAATAGTAACTCAACACAACATGAGGCATAACTAAACATCTCATGAGTTATAAGTAAAAAAATGTCATAACTAAAGTAGAAAATGACATAACTAAAGATACATATAGTACAATCTTTTCAAGAGTATGTATATTAAAATTTCCCTCATTTTGATGTATGATAAATAAATAATTATTGGCCTTTTGATTTGAAAGTGAAATAAATCTGACCATTGGTTACTAATTATTAAAGGGAAATGTTATGGTATGCACCCTAAAGGGGTGCAGACCATATGTACCTTATTTTGTAAAATTTCACAAAATTTATTATCTCTTTATAAATTGGCGTAATAAGAAATATTGTAATTAAGTCAAATTTTGCAACATCAACCACAAAATTTTAAATATTTTGTGTGGGGATGTATTTTTAGGGTCATGCCACGTGGTCGAAGTGTTGGCCAAGGTGCCATGTGGATAAGCCAGATTGCCGAGATGATTGTGGTATTGCCAAGATATCATATGGTAATACTAGAATCCTATTTGGATAAATGACAAGAGTCCTAGATAAGTGATGTGCTTAGTTCGAATAAGGATGTGGTTTTTGAGTAGTTCATCCATATCTAATTAAGAGTCTGAGTTAAGCAATGTGCTTGAGTCCTATGAAGTGAGACTTCTAGAGGATGAGGCACTATTGGCTATAAAAGTAAGGCACCCCCGTGGGTCTAAGGTGCGCTTTAATTGAGAGTTATGTGTTACTTGTTTGATATCTTTGAGAGATAAGTTAACTGACTTGATCATCAGAGTGCCTCTAGTTGGATGAGCCACCTCAGTATTTCTCATTCTCTTGTGTGCAGGTGTTCAACTTAATCTATTATGTCGCGTGCTCTCCAACTAAGTTCCCTAGATCTTGGCAAGAGATCTATTTGGTTGTGAGGTCAAAAATCAACACCCACAATTTGGTACCGTCTGTGAGAACTTAGTATAGAATGGAAAGCCAACGTTGGACAAAAGATGAAAGTCGGGGACAACATACATAGTGAAAAAGAGGAGTAGGTAGATCCAAATGCTAGAGAAAGAAACAATGACGAAGAAGTGCAAGAAGTAAATCCTGAGGCAACCAATGCTATAAGGAGGCGTAATGACTCGAGAAGAAGCAGCTGAGAAGAATATTACAACGAGAGCTACTACGAGGTATGGAAATGACGGTGCTTGAGAAGAGACGACGAGATGAAGGACTTGGCGAACAAGTTGACGGACCTACAGACCGTGGTGAACTTCGTGATGCAAAGTAAGGTGATACAATCTACATTACCTTTACCGAAAATGCCAACTCTAGTAGAAAACTCCTACGCCTAGAGGGAAGGACTAGTTGTAGTGCCAATCGTCCCACAACATTAGAAAAGACCTGGGAATTTGCATCCGCAATCACAGAACTCTGAGTGGACAAAATCATGGCAAGAAGAGTCCCAGAGAACCCTAAGGACCAAGGGAACCCAAATTAGGGGATCTTGGCAGGTCAACGGGTAGGGCCTCTCCTTTGACGATGTAATAGACATGGAGAAGTCCAAAAAAATGCATCCCAACAGAGGTAGTTGTGTGCCGAAGAGGCTAAAATCGATCAACAGCCGAGCTCCTAGACGGACAAACAAAGATTTGAGAGAAAACCTGTAGCTTGCTTTTCGTGCTCCTTTCAGATATGACTAGCCCTACAGTTCAGACTCTAGTGGTTTTTAATTTGATTTCACAAGTGCAATGTGAAACAATAAAAACACAAAAAGAGTACAAATCCAGTAATTCTTTTGAAAAATCGATTTGAATCAAATGCCAAAAGTGGACTACTTTGCCAGATTATAGAGTCTCCACTTAAATATTTTTGGAAAATATAGGAAACCTGAGACTCGTGCCAAAGGCCACTTATCCATCATCACCAAATTGTATCGGTTCGGGAACTTAGGTACGAAAGGGGAATATCATGAATTGAGCACCCCACTCAGCCGATCAAAGATCGGCCTCTACTAATCATGATATGATTCTTATTTACATTATATGCTCTTGTTCTGATTATTAGACTAACATCACTATGTGTTGCACATAAGTATAAACTAATTTGCAAAAGTTAAAACACTTTGATTTTGTGCTTGTTTGAAAATTGTTTTAGATACTCGTCACTTGGAAAAGGTGAGTTTGTATGTACACTAATTAATACATCCCAATTTCGCAATTAACCTTCATCCACAGGCATTCAAAGAGTTATATCACTTAAGTATTTAACCTCATGGAAAGCATGCTCGATATGGCAACAATCACACGCAATACAAGATGCTAAAGCAATAAATGCTCACCTAGTACTCCAAGGCAAGCCAAATATAGCAAAATAATTAGAAAATATGCATGTTCCTAAACAATGCAATGTGACTAATGCAACGCATATATTTATGCAATTTTTATAGGAAAATATGCATGTTCCTAAACAATGCAATGTGATCCAATTCCAAGACATATGATAAATCATGTATTCAAACAATGAAAATGAAATTAACATTGGTTAGTATGATGAGCTGAACCCAAATGCACGTGAGACGAGTGTATGCAAACATGAGGAATACTAAGAAACATGATTCTCTACACTACCATTATAAGCGAGTAAATAAAAAGGAGAATGAAATGGGGGGTTGAAAGACATACACGCTTATTACAATTTTACCCTCGTGCAAGAGTGTCTGAATGAATGTCCAAGTGTCCGGATTAAACTAACTATTACAAAACCAAATGAATGAATAAACAACTAATTAGCTAAGCTATTACAACAAGACTAATAACAAGAAATAAGCTAGCTACTTAATTTACTACAACAAGGGTACACAATAAAACTAATTATCTAAGTTACTCAACAACAAACATTCATAATCATTACAATAATGCTAATTATATTTAATTACAATGATAATCAGAGCATTAATTTACAACATTTGATAGAACTAAAAAGCGTAAGGATGGCACGCACGTGACGATTTTCAGAAGCAACTTTGTCTGCCTTCCTTGGAATTTGCCCCGTTTTACCTTCAGCCACTGCCCTCTATTTCTGCAAAACACTCTGTTTATCATACATTGGGACCTGACAGGGCCTAAATGGGGCTAGTCGTGCCCTAATTTCATGCAAAACTCTATTTTTGTGTTCTGAGGTGAAAACAGTGCAGACAGAATTTTCTGAGCTCTGTTTGTCCCTCTTACACTTCTCTGTCATAGAAAGCCTCAAGAGAATGATGGAGTCATTTTCAAAACCACTAATTAGCAAGTTGCTTGCTTGATGATTTCGGCCACGATTTGGACAAAAATCAATAAATGCAATGAATCAACACCAACCCCTACCCTTTATCATGGAGTGAGCTCAAAGGGGGAAGTAAAGACGCTTCAAGGGTTGTCAAAACACCATGAATTGACGCGTGACGACTCTTGACACAATAGATTCAGCATAACGTTCTGCTGAACCCAAGCAATATAGCTCATGTTCTTTATGTTGGTTGGTTTATTTTAAGCCAAATTCATTAGTCTTTGCCATTCTTTAATCCATTTTTCCAAGGTGATGATTACGTCCACTAAATGAGAAGCATGTCAAGCGGGAAATGATTCTCAACATGAAAGAGAGACCATGCCGTTGACGATGAACCTCTGTAGAGATTAAGCCATTAAGCATAAATCTCTAGCTCATGTTTTGAACAACCATCAATCGGTTGAAACAATTCTCAAATGAAAGAAATGAATGGTAAGTTGTTTATTAAAATAAGGCTCTTAACATGAAAATCAATTAAAGAAAAGCTAAGAACAACATACAACAAGCTATATATGAGAACTTATGATACAACAAACGAACTAATCAAAGCTTGAACCAATTAAATAACCTAAGAACACCCTAAAATAGCCCCTAATAGGTGAAAAACAGTGGCTCAAAGTGCATGAACAGAGCCCAAAATGATAACAACAAGCAAAGAAAATAAGGCTGGTAAGCAAGAACAATGAGGGGTGGCTAACCTCTCCACCTTTGAAACCTCAAAGCATGATTTTTAGCCTATTTTAAAATCTGAAAATCAATTTGGAAAGAAAAGAAAAGGGTGTAAAACAAGGGTTTGAGCTATAGGTGAAGGTGCAAAAAAGAGTGTTAACTCTCTCTACTGTTTGGTAGCTATCCAAACCCAAGCTTAGACACTTGAAATAGGCTCAAGTCAATATAAAAACACAAGAAATAGATAGCAAGAGACAGCAAAGAGAGCAAGAGAAGAGGTAGTAGGCTTATACCTCTTAAAGAAGCAAGCTTTTGTTTGTAACACAAACTTGGTTCAAGCACACTCTCAAGCTTGAATTGTGATGCTCAAGCCTCAACCAAGGTTCTAAGGTTATGATCTAAGGTGATGTATGGTATATGGATATTGGTCAAGAGAGATAGATTGGCTCAAAGATGACTTGTATAGGAAGAAGGAGCCGTTCTTTAAAAATTTTCCAGCCTTCAAAACAGAGGTATAACCTTGTTTTTATAGAATTTGAGCAAAACAAATCAAAAATATCTTCAAAAAAAGACAGCTGGCGGGCTCTCACCCAGAACAATGTGTATTGCCATCAAGGCATGGTTGGGCCCTAATGTGCTGCTCTACTCCCCTATTTCAAACTCAGTATAAGGTGGCACAATGGTCAAAAATGAACCTCTAAGGTAAGAATGAGACAAGTAGGAAGGTTTACGGATTATTTTGGGGCTCGACTTTGGATTCCCTCGCCGAGACCTCGAATCACACAATGCAGTTTTCATCATCGAGTGCGTTGGACCAAGCGTCTAAGTCTTACGGGTGGTCAAAAATGGGGTGTCTACACTACCTCTAGAAGAAGAGAAAAGATGCCAAGATCACATCCATCGCCCAGCCGAGGACATTATTCTCGGTGGAGTTGGATGTATTTGAGACACTAAAGGGATTCAGCATATCGAGATTCCAGATCTATAATGGTAAGTTAGACCCAAACTTCCATGTTGGTTTGCATTTAAATGCGATGTCTTTGTGAAGTGAGAACGAGCAGTTGTTATGCAAGGTGTTCCCTTCGACATTTGGAGAGATAGCATCAAACTGGTTCCACAAATTGCTGAAGGAAAATATTAAGAGTTTAGACGCCTAGGCTGAAATATTTGTGGCCAGATTTGTTACGAACAGATTGCAACCATTGAGGGTATATTCTCTATTGGCTTTGAAGATTAGCGATAGCGAAAGCCTTGGGGCTTACGCCAGGAGGTACTACGAGGTTTACAACCGGGTCCCGACTTGTAACTAGGAACTTGCAATCGTGTCTTTCAAGAATGGCTTGGAGGATGCTTCCCTACTTCAGCAATCCCTTACAAAAACCCTCCCGAAGATTATGGAGGACCTTATGGCAAGGATTGAGAAGTACGCAAGGGCAGAGGAAGACAGAATAGTAAAGAAAATGAGTACAGTGAAGCAAAAGAAGAGAAACAACAAAGCACAACCGAGGAAATACTGGCGCCGACAAGCCAGAACTAGGATTGAAGGCTATGCAGGCTATAAACACAATTTTCAAGATCCCCATTTACAGGGTCTTGGAAAAGATCATAAATTAGCCATACTTCAAGGAACCACAGAAGATCCTGGGAGAGTACATGGCAGGAACCCTGGGAAGAATTGTGCCTACCATGATGAAAACGAACATATGACATAAGGGTACTGGGCTCTAAAACAACACCTAGAGGATCGAGTCAGGTAAGGACACTTAAGAGACTTCATAGATGAAACAAAGACAATGTGTTCATTTAGGATGTGTTCATTTCTGTTGGAGCTAGCAATATTCATAGAAACTGCCATGTTTTTGAGTTTTCAAACCATGCCAATGTTGTTCTGTTAATTAGATGTATATCTAGAGCTAATTTCACATTTTCTATTTTCAACAGCTCAGAGCTTTCATTAAAGCTCATAATCTTCATGAAACTCAGATATTTGCCAAAATTGAGACAGTGGAGGTAACCTAGGCATTGACATTATAATTGAATTCCTGAAGGAAATGATATATTCTATTTTGCTGTTATATAATTGCAACTGTAGTGCTTTAATGTTGGATGGATAAACCGATTGCATGTACATTGCTCTATATTTTGCCAGGGATTGAGACATTTTGATGAGATCCTTCAGGAAGCAGATGGTGTTATCCTCTCTCGCGGGAATTTAGGAATTGACTTAGCCCCAGAAAAGGTGTGTATAGATGGAACTATCACAATTAACCTTAGACAGATCTTATCTTTCTCAAAAAAAAAAAGCTTTAACAACCCCCTGTTTCGCCTGGTATGTATTTTTTTATTTTGTTTAAAATTAATTGATTCTATGGCTATTTAAAATCCTTGATTGATTTTCAACTTTTATATAATTTGGAATTGCACATTAAATTTTCTTAGTATTTATAAATTCTGTGTAATTAGCACTTCATCCAACTCATGATTGTTTTCATTGTGTTGATGTAGCTAGTCCTCCACCAATCAACCCTCCACCAAAAACAGCCCCACCTCCACCAAGCAACCCTCTACCAAAAACATCCCCACCTCCTCCAACAACAGAGCCAGGGGCTCCGGCACCCAGCGTGGATTGTACCACTCTGATATACGGCATGTCTGATTGTTTGACATATTTGACAGTTGGAAGTAATGAAACAAACCCGGAAGACACGTGTTGCACTGGACTTAAGACGGTGTTAGACACCGATGCAAATTGCTTATGTGAAGGCCTAAAGAGCAGTGCTAGTTTGGGCTTTAACATTGATTTCAAAAAGGCTAAGGCCATACCTTCTGTTTGTAAGATCCCCACTCCACCATCACTGACCGGCTGTGATCGTGAGTGATCGAACCTATCTCTCTCTACACAAAAATAAATATATTTTTCATAATGATGTGTTATTGGATTTTCTGTTTTGTATGCAGTCACCTCTTCTCCCTCTACTCCTGGTGCTCCTTCTTCGCCTGGTATGTGTTTTTGTTTTGAATAGTTTTCTAGATCCTTAAAATAGAAAGCGCAAAAATGAATAAATAAAATAAATAATCAATGTGTTGTTACTCAGCTTAATTTTAGTGGTGGGTAAATTGCAGATTGGGTACCTGAGTACCCACATACAACACATCCCTTCCTTATGCTGAAAGATATAGAAATGGTCACTACCTGAGTACCTAAATTTAGAATGTGAAATTTTGTATTTGAACTGGTCTGTCCAGGCCTTTTAGATTGTTAAGTCTATTGTTTAATTTCAGGAAAAGTACAGGTTGCCTTGGTTTGGAATTCTAGAGATGAGAACTCCCCTTCCTCGAAAAAGTTAAATGCTTTGGCCAATGTGTGCCCATTCTCTCTCTCTCTCTCTCTCACTCTCTCTCTCTCTCTTTCATTTTTATATTTTCTTTGGACATGATAGTTTATTTTAATTCATTGACTGATGTTCAAACTGTTGTTTGTAGTTCTTATGGAGATATGGTGGGCCAAACAGGAAAGTCCATTTAATTCATTCTGTTTGGGCAAACTTCCAGACTTCAATTAACAATGTGAGTGTAAAGTGTGTGGGTTTTTGTGTCTGCGCACATGTGTTTACTTGTTGGCGTGGGCATGCATCCATACACTAAGTATGTTTAGTATGAACTGCTTCATTTGTTTGTTAAAGTGGATATAATTAGCTTGTAATTTTTTAGAATGTTGGTCTCATTGCTAAGATGGTGTTATTTTGATGATCGTTTGTGTTGTCCTGAGACTGTGGAGGTGGTTGAGAAAGCAACTGAACCTCTTTTATGAAATGCTCTTACCAAGAACACAAAAGATTCATAATTCTACTTTCATAGAAACAAAAGAAAAACTCAGTTCAAAGCTTTCTTTCTCTGTTTGGGTAAAAAGCCTCCTTTTCAACCAAGTAACATAACCACTACCATCTTTAGGAACACTCAAGGCACCCAAAAAAGGGACAATTACACCGCTTAAATATTTCAATCCATCCAACAGTATATAAGAAGATGATCCACAGACAGACCCACCCTCTTTGCACTTGCAACACCAATTACGAATAGTTTTTCTGCTTTTGATCAGATTATCTACTACAAGAATTTTCACCTGGGATATCTCCTTGCAAAAAAGACCAACTGAGAAGGGCCCTTCAAATTTTCAAATCCCTTTCCAAGGAAAGTGAATTGTGTCACCCTCCAACTTGTAATAAGACTTCACTTTTAATTTCCCCAGTTTGGAGTACCAACCAATGTCATCTTCCTTCGAGCCTTGTACTAAGCTCCTGATACAACAGTTTCAAAAGAACTTGTATCCCCTGAACCTTCCTATCATGTAATGATCTTTGTAACCCACATTGCATGCCATCACCTCTCCCTCTTAGAAGTTTTTTCTTATATGCATAAATAAATATACATATCACGAAGGGAATAAATAATGATCTGAGCTGCTGCTCTCTGGTGTGCCCTGCATCAGTTGCTGTTGTCTGTGTGCCCTATCTGCTATGCTGCTTGTTGCTATGTTCAAATACAGTTTTGACGTTGTTATGCTGCTATTGTTTGTGTGTATGGCCTATCTGCTGCTATCTTGAGGCTTAAATCATGAGGCATTACTAGCTCATGAGTCAAAAGAGAGAAGGGAAAAATTGAACAAGAACAATTTCTTTATCATTTTTATTATGTTTCCATGTTGACATTATTTTTTGTGATCATGACTAACATGAATGAAAGCATCCACAAGCTGGGCTGTTTATCCACCAATGAGAAGTAAACTCAGCTGCTAATGTTAATCTGAGTAATTGCAAAGAACATAATATTAAATCCTCAAGGTTTATTTGAGAAGAAACACCAAATGAAAAGGCCACTGAGACACTTATTAGATATTGTGTTCTCTTTCTGGTTAAGCGAGATTCAATGGGCTGCTTTCATTCTATTATGTGCAGGGTGCACCATAGCACAACTTAATTCTTCGTAAGAGTGATCCTGGCCATTTTTTTAATTGTGTTTTTGATGGGTTTTCAAATTTGCTTTGTTCAAAGTTTGTTAAAACACATTGTTTTACTAGTCTATTTGGAACATTGGCCTTGAAAATTTCTTTAAAGCTGTTGTTGGATTGGTTCAGTTGGACTGGCATGAACGATGAGTATCCATGATAGTGAAAGAAAAGTAAATATCCATTTTTCATTGTTTTATTGATAGACAAACTTCCTGCTAGTCTTCAACACTTCATATTGTGGTTTTTGTGTTTTTTATTCAACAGGAACATCGGCAGAAGATATGGTGTCATTGAATGTGATCCACTAGTTCGCAAGGGCCTCGAAAGAACTGTAAGTAAATCCATGAGTTTATTTTCTTCTTCTTTAAGATCTGCATTCTAAAGAAGCCTGATTGCTAATAAGCTACTTGTGTATGAGTTTGTGGGTTTCCATGTCATTTGCCAATTATGTCTATCCACTTATTTGGTACTACTCCATCATAACTTCCTGAGTAACCAAACTCGATCCATTTATTAGTACCACCTGTTCCCTGACTACCTGAAGTGACAGTCCAGAGATATTAAGTACTTGAAAACTTAGGAAAAGAAGGCTCATATGCTATGTTGGCACTTTAAATTTGGGGTGTTGCGAACACGTTCACTCTGCTATGATAGGACTTGAACCCACTCTCTTATGCTTGATAGGTTGTTTTGTTCACTTCACCAATCAATCAACAATCCCATAAGCTTTTAATAACTGTATAAGAAGCTGAGACCAGTAGTTATGATTCGTTAAATATTCATTGCTTTTACGAAATTTAGCAGCAGTTAGCATCAAAGTAAATGAAGAAATATAGCCAGAGAAATGTCATCTTTCATTTCATTGGAGCTAAGAAAAAATGTAAACTTTTTATCCATTCATGACCCAAAAAAAAAAAAAATTTGTTTCCTGTTTTGTTGCCTATCTCTGGCTTCTCTGATGGATTTTTTTCATTCAGTTGGGAGCAACTGCTATCAATTTGATTGCTGGAGAAAAACCTGCTGATGTTTACTCAGGAATAGCTGCTAGGTAAGTAGCTTTTTCACAATGCAAGAAGCTTATATCTTTTCGTTCAGGTTTTATAGATATTAATAGAGTTAAATCACCTCAGTTGACAATTGCATGTTAAAAAATGCCATATTTGCCACGTAGAGTTCTAGATATAATGAGGAAAGATGCTCAGAAAGATCCTGAAGTCAACGCAAAAATCCTTATTTAGTCAATGCAAGCAGACATTGTCAGTTATACCCACACCACTTGTCAAAGGAAAATATGATACTACTACCAAATTCATTTATGCCACATCCCATGACAAAAAGAAAAAGAAAAAGAAGTTTAATTTAATTGAGCATCTCTCTCTCTCTATCATTTGAAACCCAACTACAGTGGTTGAACCCAAACACCATAATCCACCACCCCGACACTAAGAGAGATAGAGAGCAAGGTTGAAGAAAGCAACAGAAACCTTGCTTTGTGACGAGTTGCTTGTTTCTCTCTCTTATTTTTGTCTTTTATTTTTTTTGGTTTGGTTTTGGTTTTTTGATTACTTCTTTCTCTATATTGCTCTTATCATCACTGAATCTAGCTGATCAATAAACTTCCACCAACCAAACAGTAAAAGCACATTTTGTGTTAAGGGCTGTTAACCTACCATTATGATAGGGGAGGTTTGTGTAATTTGGGAAACCTGAGAGACGCTATTTGTATTCGTTTAATACGTTACAGGTTAGTGGGAACAGTACTTATTAGGGTCCACAAGACCCAACAGGAAGTACTCTCTAAACCAAAAGAACAAAGATCTCAGCATTGATTTCTTTGACTTTGTGAGTGGGAAGCACCACCCATTCCTTTCCCTCAACCACATAAGACAAATAGATGCCACATCCCAAACAGCTTGAACTCTTCTCTGGGAGCAATCCTTACTCCGAATGCCCAACATATTAGACACTGTCATTTACTTAGTATGCTATTTTTATTTACTTAAATAAAACTGGTAATATTCTTCACTGTGCTTTTCTCGCTGCACATTGACATCTTTCTTAATTATCCCAATAGTTAGTTATTTTCTATGAGTGACGTTGGACTGATAAGTGGCAATAATCTAGGTGGACAAGAAATTAGTGACTTGTGAACAAGAAATTAGTGATCCCAATTGATGTTTTTTTAACCTTTTATCTTTGGATTTCATGTTGTTTTATTCATGGTTATAATGTGTTTCAAGTGTGTTTCTCAGGTGTATGAAACACTTCCAAATATAGAAATTTTTTGAAATAGTCGGACATGTTTGGACGTGTGTCTAACAAGTGTCGTGTCGTGTCGTGTCATGTCATGTCATGTCATGTCAAAACCTTCTTAAAAGTGTCCATGCTCAACAATTTTTTGTGGGATCCTTGTTTTCTCAAGTCTTCTGTCTCATGGATTCACACATGCCAGATGTCAATTTTAAGTAGCCAATAAAACAAGAAAGTCACATGCCCTCATGTTACGAAAAATTTAAATAGACTATAACTTGGACTGTAGCAGGGGCAGGTTGCTAATTTGATGCATCATGTATCCCATGCATAATAGCATGGGAGGTTTTACTTTTCCAATGTCAATCCAATAAAGACAACTCATATTTACGTGGATTCATTCATTTAGCTTTAACTTCATCGTAAGAATATTCTTCTTTTCTGGTTGAGCAGATCACATTGACTGCATTGGGAGAGATGTTTCAAGCTGCTCGTAGTATCATGGGCTGGCTCGGTGACTGTGCAAAGGTGGTACCATATCCTCTATAATCACTTTTGATTGCTGGAATAACATGTTAAATATACATCAGTACATGGCAATTATTCTGAAGGAATTAAATGATTTGCTTTATTTCTTGGCCCTTTTTTTGTTTCCTTAACACTAGTTGGGGGTGTCATATATTTTCATTCATGTATTTGAGTTGAGATTTTTTATTTTAAAGGAGAGAACAATTGGGTTATCAACGAATTAAAAACTTGGAGTCCTATTGGTTTAAGTCATATTTGGTGAATCTGCATTTATAGGTATGGGACCTGATGTTTTGTTGATAAGCAGGTAGATCATCTATATAGCAATTAGCAATTAGTCTATATAGCAATTGTTGATAAGCAGGCATATGCCTCGGGAAGGGTAGCCAGGGTAATAAGGCTCCCATAGCTCTGTTCACATTGCTTACTCAAATGTAAGTAAAAAAAGCTTTGGATTTCTAAGATCACCCAGTTCCATAAAGAAATGAACATGAGAAAAAGAGCACTTCACACATCAAATGTCATACAGTTGCTCAATAACTGTTCTAGTTTCATTAATAAATGCATTCTAATGTAGAAGCAACAAGCTGTTGATTCGTGTGGAATGACTTATTACCGTGATAAAATCTAAATTTATTTGCTTGGTAATTATATTTGATTTCATTAATTGTTTGGCCACGATGCGTTACGCTTGGGCGGTACAGGTGCTTCAGTGTCTAGAAGGAAATTTTTTTGACATTTATGTTTGGCATTTTGACAGGGAATTGATATGCATAGGACAAAGTTGCTAAACATTTGAAGTGGCTAAAACAATATCGATGGGGCCATCATTGAAAAGTGGATCAAAAGTTGGGAAAAGTGGATCAAAAGTTCACGAACCAGACCAACACCCTCCCCAACATATTTCTTAACAAGTTCACGAAGCTAAATTGTACAAGACTACTTGGCAGTATGAGCATTTTTTGGAGGATTAAATATTTGTGGATAGATGTGTATGGATAACAAATATTAGTAGTTTTATTTGTTGATAGCTGCGCATGGATAACAAATAGTTATGTTTCAAATTGTTATGCTAGATGGATGTGACTTGTGAATGAAAACTTAGAATAGTTGTATTGTGTCGAATGTTAATGAATTATGTATTGTGTCGAATGTTAATGATTCAGTTAATTTGAATGATGCTTTAAAATTATAGGTTTATTATGGATTGAATGAATTATTAGGAATTACAGGTGTATTGTTTTCTTGCTTTGGCAACCAATTTATTAGTCGCGACATCTAAAGTAATTTTTTTTCGCAAAAAATGATAATTGCCGACCAAGAGTTTTGGTCGCAAAAAATACATCTATTGCCGACCAAAACAGTTCTTGGTCGTGGAAACTCACTTTTGCCGACCAAAAGTATTGGTCGCGAAAAGTAACAAATGGCGACCAAAACCTTTTTTGGTCGTAGAATGTCACAATTGACGACCAAACTTTTTGGTCGCGGAATGTCACGATTGGCGACCAAAATTTTTGGTCGCGGAATGTCACAATTGGCGACCAAACTTTTTGGTCGTCGAATGTCACAATTGGCGACCAAATTTTTTGGTCGGCAAAATATTACTTTTTGCGACCAATGTATTTTGGCGACAAAATAAATTAGTCGCGGTAATTAAATATTTAGCGACCAAAAATGTAGTCGCGAAATCCAACTTTTGCCGACCAACCACAATTTTGGTCGCGAATTACTTTTGCCGACCCTCAATTGGCGACCAAAGTAGCGACCAAAAAAATTGGTCGCGGATAACTTTTGCCGACCAAAAATTGACTTTTAGCGACCAATTTTTTTGTTGCCAAAAGTGTTAATTCTTGTAGTGAGGAGTGGGATTATATATCCTGAGTTGGGAAATAAAATGAAAAAGACTCTTTTACCCTTGACTAAAAATTAAAACACTTATTATTTTTATATAATTTTATATTTTAGAAGGCTAAAAATAATTTTTAAAAATTTAAAAATATTATTTGATATTTATTTTATCAAATTAGTTTATATTTTTTTAAAATAAAAATTAAAAAACAAACCAAACATGGCTTTGTATTTTGTATTTTTATTTTTCTTTTATTTGTTTATTTATAATTTTTTTCAAAATCATGTTTATGAAATTTTTTTAATAAACTAAAGATTGTGAAAAAAACATTAATGGAGGATAAAATTGAATTAGAAAAGAAAATAAATATAGTTATAATCCTACATTCATATGTTTTTTTTATCCAATGCAAATCAAACAATAGATACGGGGATAATTTATCCTACTAATCTAATTGGATAGTGAATACCACACTAATTTGATGGGATTATTAATACATTCACTATTAGTTTTATGAATCAAACATAGCTTAAGAGTATCCCAATAGTAAAGGAATCTGTTAGTCGTATTGTTTCTTATTTTTAACAAAGTTTTGTATGATTCTATTTAAGTAGCAAATCGTCAATGAATAAAGTGTTGAATTCCCTCTACTTCTCTCTTGTGTTTTCTATATACTTGTTTGGTTTTGACAAGTGGTATCAGAGCTAAGTTAATGTCTCATGGCATCAACCAACAATTATGTGCAACCTGCTATTCCTGGCTTCGATGATCACTATGATCATTGGAGCATATTGATGAAGAACTTCTTAAGATCCAAGGAGTATTGGCCTCTGGTGAAGACCCGTATTCCTGAACCTGCAAGGGGAGTGGTGTTGACAGATACATAGAAGACAAAGTTGGCTGGCCAAAAGCTTAAGGATCTCAAAGCCAAGGACTATCTTTTTCAAGCAATTGATCGTGCAATCTTGGAGACTATTCTTGAGAAAGACACTTCCAAACAGATTTGAGATTCATTGAAAAAGAAGTATCAAGGCACAATGAAGGTGAAATGTGCCCAGCTTCAAGCTCTTCGCAAAGAGTTTGAGATTCTTCATATGAAAGAGGGAGAGTCTGTTTTTGACTATTTTTCAAGGACGATGCTGATTACAAGTAAGATGTACATCCAGGGTGAAAAAATGGAAGATGTTATAGTAGTTGAAAAAATTCTTCGATCAATGACAACAAAATTTGACTATGTTGTCTGTTCAATCGAGGAATCAAATAACATGGATGAGCTTTCAATTGATGAACTGCAGAGTTCCTTGTTGGTCCATGAGCAAAAGGTCAACTGTACAACCTCAGAGGAGCAAACCTTGAAAATTTCAATGAATAATGAATTCTCAACATCGAAAGGATCGAGTCGAGGTCGAGGAAGAGGATGAGGCAGATGTAACAGAGAAGGAAGCAGACTCACAAATTACAAATCAGAAGATCATCACACCTATGATCCCCGTTGGAAAGGCAAAGGACTCGAAAATCAATAGTTAACCAACTATGAATCAAAATGGGAAAAATCAAATATTGAGTGCTTTAAATGTCACAAGCTTGGTCATTACCATTCTGAATGTCGCACCAACTTGCAAAAGGAAAATGGAGACCAATCCAAGTTCGTAGAAGAAGAAGAAGCCACTCTTTTGATGGCATGTCATACCATAGAAGAAAATCACCAAAACCTATGGTTTATAGACACAGGTTGCAGCAATCATATGTGTGGCAGTAAGTCAATTTTTTTCAAAGTTAGACGAATCTTTTCGAATGATAGTACGATCTGGAGACAATTCAAAAAAATTTGTTATGGGAAAAGGTAACGTTCAAATCTAAACACAAGCTAATACTCTTCAAACCATTTCTAGTGTTTTCTATGTTCCTGATTTGAAGAGCAACTTGCTTAGTGTGGGTCAACTTCAAGAGAAAAGGTATGAGATCATGATCTACGATGGTGTTTGTCAGATAAATGATCCGAAAAAAGTGTCACGATGACAACGAATTGAATGTTCCCATTGAATATCAAGAATGATATTCAGTCATCTTTCATTACCAAAGTAAATGATTCAACATGGCTTTGGCATTTTCGCTATGGTCATCTGAACTTCACTAGATTACAACATTACAAGAGAAAGAGATGGTGACTGGCCTTCCTCTGATCATTTGTCCCTCCAAAGTTTGTGAAAAATGTGTTGTTGGCAAGCAACACTGTCATCATTTTCCAAAAAGGAAGGCATGGAGAGCTCATAGACCATTGGAGTTAATTCATTTCGATATATGTGGACCGATTACTCTGGTATCCAACGGTAACAAACGATAATTTATTTCTTTTATTGACGATTATAGTCAGAAAGCTTGGGTATATTTATTACAGGAAAAGTCTAAAGTTTTTTCAACTTTTAAAAGCTTTAAGGCTCTTGTAGAAAATAAAGTTGGAAGAGACATTAAAACTCATCGTACTGATTGTGGCGGAGAGTACAACTCACAAGAATTTGCTAATTTTTGTGATATGCATGGTATCCGGAGGCAACTTACAACAACCTACACACAACAAAATAGTGTGTCCTAGAGAAAGAATTAGACAATTCTAAATATGGTGAGAAGCATGCTAGTAGGAGGGAGCATTCCAAAGAATTTCTAGCCTGAAGTAGTAAACTAGAGCATGCATATACTGAATCAGCGTCCCACATTTGTTGTTCAAGACATGATACTTGCAAAGGCATAGAGTGGACATAGACCAAACGTTAACCACTTCAAAATTTTTGGTTGCATTGCCTATGCTCACATTCCAGATGAGAAGAGAAGAAAGCTAGATCCCAAAGGAGAAAAATGCATTTTTCTTGGTGCTAGTGATCAATCAAAAGGTTACAAATTGTATAATCCTATCACCAAGAAAATTGTATCAGTCATGATGTTTTTGATGAAACAAATATCTGGTCATGGGATGATAGTGGTGATGGACATCAAATTCCAACAACTTTTGATTATGATGATGATGAGAGGAGGCATCAACTTGGTGAATGAGCAACATTCAACAGGTTCCACTCTCACAACAGATCAAAATCCACCAGTGGCTGAAGTTGATGAATTTTCAAATGGGCAACAAGATATAACAACAAGTTCACGTCCTCAACGCATTACACAAAGACCTGCATGGATGAGTGATTATGATGTCAGTGGTCTTGATCAATCTGAAGACCCACTCACACATTTTGCTCTTTTTTCAGATTGTGCTTCTATAGTCTTTCAAGATGCGGTCAAAGAATCAAAATAGGAAAAGGTTATGGATGAAGAGATTAAAGCTATTGAGAAAAACAGCACTTAAGAGTTAACAAATCTTCCTAATGGGCAGAAAATGATCGATGTCAAGTGGGTCTACCAAACCAAGTTGAATGCGAAATGAGAAATTGATAAGTATAAAGCACGTTTGGTGGCGAAAGGTTATAATTAGGGGTTTGGCGTTGATTACAAAGAGGTGTTTGCTCCAATTGCAAGGCTAGACACTATTCGACTAGTGCTCTCTATGGCTGCACAAAATTCATGGTCTATCTTCCAATTTAACGTGAAGGCAACCTTTTTACATGGCGAGTTGCAGAAACAAGTGTATGTTGATCAACTACCTGGGTATGTACAACAAGAGAGTAAGAACATGGTATACCGATTAAAAAAGGCACTCTATGGACTGAAACAAGCACCGAGAGCTTGGTACAGCTACATAGATGCTTATTTTTCTAAGGAAGGTTTTCAAAAATGTCTATATGAGCATACACTTTATATGAAAATTGGACTTGGAGGAAAAATTCTTGTTGTATGCTTGTATGTTGACGATTTGATCTACACAGGAAATGATACGGCTATGTTTGATGATTTTAAACAATCAATGATGTCAGAGTTTGATATGACAGATCTTGGAATGATACACTACTTTTTTGGCATCGAAGTTGTGCAATCTTCTGTTGGTATTTTTATTTTTGAAAAGAAATATGTTCAAGAGATTTTGGATAGGTTTCAAATGAAGAATTGCAACCCAGTTGGCACACTAACAAAACCTGGTTTGAGGCTCATGAAGGATCCCGGAGGAAAGAAGGTAGAAAACACTCTCTACAAGCAGATTGTAGAAAGTTTAATGTACTTGATAGCAACTAGGCTAGACATCATGCACGCAGTGAGTCTCATCAATAGATATATAGAACGTCCAAAAGTGCTTCACCTCCTTGGGCTACTTTACAGGAAGGAAAAGAATTTGACTTTGTTTGGCTTCACAGATAGTGATTATGCAGTGGATGTGAATGATAGAAAAAACACATCAGGTTATGTTTTTATGATTGGATCTGGAGCAGTTTCATGGTCATCAAAGAAACAACAGATTGTTACTCTCTCTAATACCGAATTTGAGTTTGTGGTAGCAACATCATGCGCATGTCAAGCTATTTGGATGAGGAAGTTACTTGAAGAATTACACTGCCATCAACAAGGTCCAATTCTAATTTATTGTTATAATAACGCTGCCATCAAGTTATCCAAAAATCCTATTTTTCATGGAAGAAGCAAACATATAGATGTGCCGTTCCATTTTCTACGTGATCTCACAAAGGATGGAACTATAAATACGATATTTTTAGAAGTGCAGACCATGCTGCAGACATTCTAACCAAACCTCCCAAATTTCTTACATTCTTAAAGCCGAGACTATTGCTTGGTGTTTGTTCTTTGAAAGATTTTGCTTAAAGATGGAGTTGTGATACATGGGTGCTGAAGTGTTTTTTTGTTTCTTTCTAAACTAATGTCAGAACATTCAGTTTAAGGGAGGGTGTTGAGAGTTTTTTTAATTTGCTTTGAATAAGTTTTAGTTGTCCTATTCCATAGGAAGTTAGTTGTTCATCTATTCTCTAGGAGTATCCCACTAGTAAAGGAATCCGTTAGTAGTGATTTAGTTGTTTCTTATTTTCAGCAAAGTTAGTTTTGTATGATTCTATTTAAGTAGCAAATCATCAATGAATAGAGTGTTGAATTGCCTCTACTTCTCTCTTGTGTTTTCTATATACTTGTTTGGTTTTGACAACTCATACATTTTCATTGTAATATCACTTTGTTCATCACTTTTTGACAATCAACCTTTTACGCTTTTAAATCAAATTGCAATGTTATCCTTCTATCCATTTACTATTAATGAGGTTAACAAAAATTAAAAGTAAAGAAACCAAAGTAAGATTCAAGTGAATGCGTAAGTGCAAGAACCAAAGTTAAATTTTGATGAAATATAGGAATGCTAATGAGATTTAAGAAGGGGGGGAGTCATATTTAGGTTACATGACAAGTTTCGTTAACCACCAAGGGGCCATCCTAGTTGGTAAGGGAGTATGTTATTCTCCTTACTGACCAGGGCTCGAATCTCCTACTACTCAAGTGGAAGTCCGACGGTTTAGGTAGATCATTTACCTTCCCCCTGTTTGGTTTGTAAGGGTGGATCCTAAAGGTCCTGCCTTGGGGGTGTTCTGGGTATTAAAAAAAAAAAAGAAGAAGAAGAAGAAGACAAGTTCCGTCAGTTTTATTAACCAACCTGACTTAAAATGTATGGAGTTAACTGTCATAATTATTAAAAGGGTAAATTACAAATACATCCCTAGAGGTTTGCTTCAAATATATATTGGCCCTTATGATTTGAAAAATTAGAAATATCCATTTGTCAGAATTTTTTATTAAACAAAATTAACTAAAAAATTAAAATTCATAACTACTCTCTTATACAATAAAAAAATTGTTTGAATTATTAATGGAAATATATTTATAGCAAATAATTTATTAATAAAATTGACGATTTGTTATGAAATTAGAAATTTCAAAAAATGAAATGTAATTTTCAAAACCACTTAAGACGATTTGTTTTTTAAATAAATCTCAAAAAATATATTTATAATTTATCTTAATTATTAAAAATAAAGAGAGCAAAGGAAAACTACAATACTTTAAAGGTGTGGCGCAGTTTAACATTTTTTTTATTGGTAAAAAAAAAATAAAAACTTCATTGACGATGATAAAAAATACAAGTTGTACACAAAAAAACATCAAATACAAACCATAAAGTTTAACATGGAAACTTTAAATACATGCAATACGGAAACTTTAACATGCTGCACACAAACCATAAAGTTTTAATAATAATATAGGCTTATTTATAAACTTGTGGAAATTAAGAGCAAACAGCAGTGCTCCAGACCCTCAGTGGGGTTTGCATTTCTCTCACATAATACTACAGCTGTCACCCTCAGCCGCAAGGTCAGCCGCAGCCGTAGCGCCAGCAACAGTCGCACCCTCAGCGCCAGCCACAACCGCAACGCCAATCGCTGACTCGAGTAATCTGAGCAGCCAAGTCGACTTCTTCTGAAAACATAAAAAACCATAAATAAAAAAAGAAAAAAAAAGAAAAGAAATTAGATAAATAACTTGAGAGTTTGACTTCTATAACTTAAACCTTAATTATGTGTTCTGTTCACTAGAGTAAGGCCAAGTTTGACAACTAAAAAATAATTTATTTTTTTATCTTTTTTTCATCATATCACTTTTTTATTTTTCTGTATATTTTTTCATAAAAAGATAAAAAGTACACTTATTTAGGTCATCCCAAACAATTCCTAAAATACAATTGAATGAAATAACTATTTCTTAACAATAGTAAATAATGATGCAATTTATAATATTTTTTTATTATCTTTTTAAAGAATCAAACGTGGAAATTGATAAAATAATAACATTGTGAGATTTAATGGTGCACATATTTTTGTAACAGGACCTATAAATAATTAATTCTAATTATTCAATTCTTCCAGTAAAACTAGATTATAAGTTTTTAATTTTTTTTAAATTAAACCGTTGATTTTTAAATTGAACATAATAATATCCATCCATCCATCTTTCCAAAAAGTTCAGAAAAAAAAAACAAATCGTCTTAAAATTCTTACATAATTATATTTATTTCTTTTTTAGTAAGGCTAAGAAAATATAAGGATAATATATATATATATATATATATATATATATATATATATATATATATATCAGTATAAAAGATGTGATAATATCAATTTTATGTCTATATGACTAACCATTTAGTCATGAAAATTGGATTAAATATTACGTGCATTAAAATCTCTAAGAAAGTGTAATTATGTTAAAATTGTGAAATTTATTATATTTTTGCCAAACCTCATAGGAGGTTACTGTAATTTACCTAAAATATAAATTGAAAAAGAAGGGGATAAATTACACCATTAGTCCTTGTAATTTAAGCGAAGTGTAACTTTAGTCTCCATAGTTTCAATTTGAACCCTTAGCTCTTCATTTTGTTGCAATTTTGTTCTTTTGTCATGTGTTAATATTTTTGGTGTTCGCACATAATTTCTTTTGAGTGAATTTAAAAGAAAATAATAATAATAGTGATTACTAATATAGTTTTTTTTAAATTTCACTTTGATTTTTCTAATTTTATATGTTTTTTTTTCGTTTAAAATTTTAACAACGGTAAATAATGGAGGGATAACATTGTAACAAAATTGAAAATATGAAGTTCAAATTGAAACTACAAGAACTGAAGTGAAACTACAATCATACTAGCAAGAAATTATTTAATGCTCTCGGTACAAGTATAGGTAATGTTCGAAATGACCCGTTATTGGTTTAAATCATGAAATCCACCACTTTTGTGTTAAAATTTTAAGAGATAAAGTGTTAAGTGTCAATCTATAAATGAGAGTATTGCTCCATGGGTATTGAATAATTTCTCTATACTAGAGGGATCAACAATGTTAAAATATATATATATATATATATATATATATCTCATATAATTCAAGAAAATCGCGTGACTGTATGTCTATCCAATAATATATTGTTATTCCTATACCACTTTCTTGATCTTAAACCCATGTAATTATTAAGGCCATGCTATTGCATGGCAGTATACTATTTTGATTGGACCGCGAAGGTGAAATTTGAAGATAGGATAATTACGAGGAGAGAGAGAGAGAGAGAGAGGGGTGTTACCTTAGGCTCTTCCGGGAGAGGAGGTGGCATTGTGGTATCCATAGCCATCTTTCTCTTAGCTTCAAGCCAAGCAAAGTTATCCAAGAAACGGTCAGGCAAATGTTTATGGGTGTAACTTTTATTTTCATTGCTAAAACACTTGGGGCAAATGCAAAACTTGTCGTCTTCATTGTCGAAACATATCGAACAACTGAAGAACATCCCCGGTATGAACTTACCACATCCTCCACAGAAAGGTCTTCCACTCTTAATAACGTAGTACAGAGCCATCACCTCCTTGAAATCCAGACTTCCATCACGGTTCATGTCGAGCGCTTTGAACATTTCTGGTGGATTTTCCGCTTTTACGATTTCTTCCTCCTTCATGTTGTTCAAGAATTCAGTCAGACTTACTGTGTGAGTGATTTTCCGATCACACTGCCCAACTCAGTATTCAGCTGGAGAACACTGGCAGAATAGATGACACCTGGCTAACCTGTAACAGAAAGAGAAGATTCCGGCGATGGTTCGTCCACCCGGGGGCACTCCGACGATCAAGTCAGTATATCTCTCAAAGATAATCAAAAAGTGCTTAACTCACTAGACAGAATATAAATTGCGTACCTTAGACCCACGTGGGTGCCTCTCTTTTATAGCTAACTCAATCCTAGTCCCAATAGAAGCCTGACCTCTATGGATTCTTGTTCAGTATATACTTTGGATTCCTCAAGAGATATGGATAGATTCCCTAAGAACATTGTCCTTATCCATCTTGAAGTCTTCCCTCATTCTAGGACTCTTGTCCTTTATCCGCTTTTCTCGGACTCCGATATCTTCGGAGATAACCTCGGCTTAACCGAGATTACCTCGGCGTCATGACCTGGACACGTGGTATCTCGGCTGACACGTCGGCGTCACCTTGCCACGTGTCGGTACTCAAAAATATATCCCCACAACTGCCTCCTAGGTTCTATTACCTCGGCATTCTGAGGTGATGGAACCTACATCAGTACCCTATGCTAATTCGTTGGTTTAAGCCGAGATCATCATCTTAGGCCGACATATCTTTTTAAAGATTAAGAATTCCAAGAGCTCCTTCACGCGTATAAGTTGTCATTCATAACAACTCAACTGTTTAAGCCACATGTTTTCTCGTTACTGGATCGTACTCCGAACGCGCCTATGTTTCACGCCTACATGCGCCGTCTGACGCATTCGCTGTCCCAGGCGCATTAATTGTCCTCTTTTGCTGCCGTTTCAAGTTTTTGACAAAACTTGTTTTTTCCTTCTTTCGTGTTCTTCACTTCTACATCGATTCCTTTGCTTTTTCTCTCTCTAGCTCTTGAATATGCCATTGTTCTGGATCTCAAGCTCTGCAACTGCCTTCATTCTTCCTTCTGGTGAAGCTTCTGCCGTTTCTGTCACTTCTGTAACCATTGTCTGACTTCGGCGATCCTTACACTGACTTTTTTTCTTCGATAAGTTTATTGTTCCTTTCTTTTTCCATTCTTTGATGCTTTCTATTACTTACTGCCATTACTGCATTTGTTCAAACCTTTAACTTGTGAATCATCCATCTGAATGGCTTCTTTCACGATTTTGCCCTTGCCCATATCTTGAACACACGCACTGTTTCACCACTTCCCTGTATTTTTGCCACTGTTCTTGGCCCTATACTTCTTGTATTCTTTATGCTCTTGATAGACCATCTCTGTTCTTGATTCTGAAAACTCGTTCTTGTTTCTATTTTTTTTTTTTTTGTAGATTCGTGCCTTCAGTCTTTAATTCCATAGACTTAGGTTTTGGGATTTGTCTGTAGAACTCATAATTTAGGAAAAAACTGAAACGAACTTTCTCTAGATCCATACAAACCTTTATCAAAGTGTACTTTTAAGTTTTTAGCCGAGGTCCTTTAAACCTTCCAAAAATTCTTCTTCCTGAAATCTGATATCTCCATTTAAGTCGACATCATGGGCATGTGAAAACATAGAGTAAACACCCCATCCAAACTAGAATTCTTTAGATAAGAGTTTGAAATCCCAGCCGACGTCCATCTAAGGTTGGCTAGGGATGATGACTCCATCATGCCTACTGATCACTCCATGCCCTTCCCTGTGGTAGCCTTCATTGAGTGTGGACTTCGGCTCCCACTCAACATCCTTTTTCGTGAAATACTTCATTATTACAAGTTGAACCCAATGCAACTTTCCATCAACTCCTATCGGACCATCAATGGTATCATAGCCTTAGCAAAACAAGAGAATGCGAGGATCACACTAGCCGATATCCAGTATTGCTACACTATGTGTGGCCTCAAAAAAGACACCGGCTACGTTTACTACCTCAAGCCGAGGTCCACCAAATACAAAATTGTCGCCAACCTCCCTGATTCCAACAAGGGAGCTGGGGATGATTATTTCATTACTTCGGGGAACTGGGAGTTCGCCCCAGATGAAGACCTCCATCTCTTCCCTCTCCTTCGACCAGTCTTTGTAGAGGGCAATGGTAAGAGCCCTTCATTCATACCTACTTGTTTTTTAAAGTCTTTCATACTTTATCCATTTCTTAGTATTTATTTTTCTTGCAGCTGTTCCTAAGCCACCAAAGAACTTTCACCAATCCTTCGTTCCCAGCAAGGATTTGAAGAGACTCTTGGACCTGCCAATTCATAAACGAACGGCGCCTCTGCTTCTCAATTTTATTCCAACGTACAAGTCAGCTTTGCCCGACGTCCCTAGGAGGAAGAAGAAAAGCCTTTCTCCACCCTCTGCCACAACACCACAGACCGCATCCACATCTCGGACAGACCAAGGGTCAACCTGTGATCTAGCCGAGCAACCGTCAACTTCGGCTCCATACTTGATTCCAATATCCCAACGCCGCCGTCGACGTCGATCAGTTTCTACTGCCGAGATGGGTCGCCCTAAACCAGTTGTAAAAGATCTCTTGGCCAGCATCCCTTCTGATGTTGATGCACAACCAACACAAACCCTGCCTTTACCGAAGCCGAAAAGAATAAAAAAGGCTCAACCAAAAGCTAAAGTTACTCAAATTGAGTCTGAGGATGCTCTGCCAATCTCCAAGTTGGCTGAGAGTAACAAATCTCAACCCTCTGCTGGGAAGAGGCGCTTTGAAGCCCAACCATCCGAATCGCCTAAATCAAAAAAGCCGAGGTCATCTTCTGCAACGACCTCGGGGTCCAAGAAACCTGCTGCCCCCTGGGCCCCCGAAATTACCTTGGAAGATAAGCCAGTCATGGCTAACGATAGCGTCAATGATATCAATGTCGGCGTTGCGCTCAATACTACTCTGCTTCTTCCAGGCGATCTGGAGCGAAACGCCGAGTTCAGCGAGTATGAGAACTATGCCTTGATGCTTCAGCGTTCCGTTCAAGTAAGTGTCTTTCATCTGGCACTTTTTCCTTTCTTTTTCATACTTAGAAATTTTCTAATAACTTTCGTTTTGTTCAATTTCAGGCCATTCAGCATGCTCATTCCTTCTCAATTCAGTCTTTTGAGAACTGGGAGAAGTTGGCCGAGATGAAGAGGGAGTTCTCTTCTCTTCAAAAGACCAATAAAGGCTTATAATAAAAAATGAAGAAGTTGGAAGACCAGGCTAAGGCCGCCATTAAGGCCCAAACCGATGCTGAAGAAAAAGTTGAATCTGCTGAAGCCATTAGGAAGGTCTCTGAGGCCCAAAAAAGAGAGGCCAAGGAAAAGATGGAGCAGGCCCAAAAAGAGCTTCAAGAGGCCCTGGCCACGAAAGAAGCCGAAATCAAGGATGCCGATGAGAAGGCATATGCGCACGGTATGGCCGACGTCACGGAGGCTTATGAAATCCAAGTGAAGCAGGCATGCAACAAGGGTTTCACCCTTGGTTGGATGTCTCTTCTAAAGAAGCTTAATTTCCCTGAGGACTCGCCCTTCAGAAATGCCGACCTCATTCCTCTCCCATTCCCTCCAGCCCCAACTCCAACTCTTGCTCAATCTGGCAGTGATTCTGAATCTAAGGAGGAGATTTTGGTGAGGAAGCCAAAAGATGCTGTTGGGGTCAAGTCCCTTCCTCAGAATGAGAAAATCCTAAACTTGACTCAAGATGAGGAAGGTGATGAGATTCCTGAAGACGCTGCTCCTGAGAAGGCATCAGCTGACGTCACCATTGTTGATAAGAGACTAGACGAAACCTTGCAAGAGATTGATGCTGAGCTTGCAGCGAAGAAGACGGCCGAGGTGACTCCTCAACAATCTTCCGAGGTCCCAACCGAACTCACTGCCGATGCTGAGGAATCTTAGTTTTCGTGTCTTTTCTTTTGTTCTTTGTTTTTCTTTGTTTTTGAAACAATGTAAGCCCTCCATATGGCCAACATTCCTCCTTTTTGTTGAATGCTAATACAACTTTCCTTTACTGAGTGCTTGTACTTTTGTGTTCTCTTTGACTGCTTTTGCGTGATTCTATACTTAGAATATTATGCATGTCTTTAACATATTCTTCCTTCTTTGTGTAATCTTCTCGGGGTGACACACCTCGAATAGACAAACTTCTTGGTTTAACTTAACTTGTAAACTTTTAACAAGTGTTTGAACAACATACTGGTTTAACGCAACTTGTAAATTGCTACAAATTTCAACAAGTGTTTAAATAATAATCTGGGTTTAACTTCAACTGGTAAATTGTTCACAAATTTCAACAAGTATTAAACAATGATTTCGGCTTAACTTCAACTTGTAAATTGTCCACAAATTTCAACAAGTGTTAAACAATGATTTCGGTTTAACTTCAACTTGTAAATTGTCCACAAATTTCAACAAGTGTTAAACAATGATTTCGGCTTAATTTCAACTTGTAAATTGTCCACAAATTTCAACACGTGTTAAGCAATGATTTCGGTTTAACTTAACTTGTAAATTGTCCACAAATTTCAACAAGTGTTAAACAATGATTTCGGCTTAACTTCAACTTGTAAATTGTCCACAAATTTCAACAAGTGTTAAACAATGATTTCGGTTTAACTTCAACTTGTAAATTGTCCACAAATTTCAACAGGTGTTAAACAATGATTTCGGTTTAACTTAACTTGTAAATTGTCCACAAATTTCAACAAGTGTTAAACAATGATTTCGGCTTAACTTCAACTTGTAAATTGTCCACAAATTTCAACAAGTGTTAAGCAATGATTTCGGTTTAACTTCAACTTGTAAATTGTCCACAAATTTCAACAAGTGTTAAACAATGATTTCGGTTTAACTTAACTTGTAAATTGTCCACAAATTTCAACAAGTGTTAAACAATGATTTCGGCTTAACTTCAACTTGTAAATTGTCCACAAATTTCAACAAGTGTTAAGCAATGATTTCGGTTTAACTTAACTTGTAAATTGTCCACAAATTTCAACAAGTGTTAAATAATGATTTTGGCTTAACTTCAACTTGTAAATTGTCTACAAATTTCAACAAGTGTTAAACAATGATTTCGGTTTAACTTAACTTGTAAATTGTCCACAAATTTCAACAAGTGTTAAACAATGATTTCGGCTTAACTTCAACTTGTAAATTGTCCACAAATTTCAACAAGTGTTAAGCATTGATTTCGGTTTAACTTAACTTGTAAATTGTCCACAAATTTCAACAAGTGTTGAACAATGATTTCGGTTTAACTTAACTTGTAAATTGTCCACAAATTTCAACAAGTGTTAAACAATGATTTCGGTTTAACTTCAACTTGTAAATTGTCCACAAATTTCAACAAGTGTTAAACATTCTTGTCTTCTCTCTGTCCCCTAATGTGAACCTGAGTGCCACTTGGGTTCTCATTATTTATGCATTCCAGAAACAACATTATGTATCTTTATCAGTCACAAGTGTTGAAGAATCTTGCTAAAATTTTATTTATGACGTCGGCAAAAAATAAGTCAAATCTCAATAATAGAAAAATTTCAGGTTACAAGTGTTCCAGGGTCTTGGCAACTCTTTGCCCTCATTATCTTCAAGCCGATATGCCCCATTGCCCAGCACTGAGATGATTCTATAGGGTCCTTCCCAATTTGGGCCAAGTTTGCCCTCTCTGGGATCCTTCTTGTTGCCGACGACTTTTTTTAAGACGAGGTCACCAATCTGAAATTCCCTTGGGTTAACCTTCTTGTTATAAGCTTTGGCAAGCTGTTGCTGGTATGCTGCGAGCTGAATTGCAGCTTTCTCCCTTCGTTCTTCTAGAAGATCTAGATCTCGGGCTAAAAGTACATCATTAGTCCCGTTCTTACCCCTTGGGTTCTGATCCCAGGGATGCCGACCTCCAGTAGAATGACTGTTTCTATGCCATAAGCCATGGCAAAGGGGGATTCCCCTGTTGATCTTCTCGGTGTAGTCCGCTATGCCCAGAGTACATTGGGTAGTTCGTCTACCCACTTTCCTTTTGCTGCAAGTAGCCTCTTCTTTATCCTATCCAAAATTACTTTGTTAGATGCTTCTGCTTGTCCATTGCTTTGTGGAAAGCTTTGGGTTGAAAAGTAGTTCTTGATCTTGAACTTTGCACAAAAGTTCTTGATTAGTTTACTGTCAAATTGAGTACCATTGTCTGTAACAATTGCTCTTGGAATCCCAAATCTGGTGATAATGTTTTTCCAAATGAAGTTCTTCATGTCCACATCTCGGATCTTGGCAAGAGGTTCAGCTTCTACCCATTTAGTGAAGCAGTCCGTTGCTACCAGCAAGTACTTCCTTTGTCCAGTTGCTTGGGGTAATTGCCCAACGAGATCCATGCCCCATTGGGCAAATGGCCAAGGACTGGATACAGGGTTCAGGTCAGCAGCTGGCTGGTGTATCAAGAGTGCAAACCTTTGGCATTGTTCACACTTCCTCACATAGGCTTCTGCATCTTTTTGCATGTAAGGCCACAAATACCCCTGGGTAAGGGCCCTATGGGGGAGTGATCTGCCCCCAGCGTGGCTTTCACAAATTCCTTCATGGATTTCATATAAAAAATCTTCAACCTGCAAAGGGTGTACGCACCTTAAAAGGGGTTCAGTAAAGGACCTTTTGTAGAGATGTCCTTCTGCTGTCAGACTGAATCTTGCCGACTTTAATCTGATCTTGTGTGCCTCCTTGCGGTCATCTGACAGCTTTCCTTCTTTTAGAAATGCAATAATTGCATCCATCCAGCTTGGTCCCATGTCTACACACATTGTTTCGCGCTCTATGGTCAGTGGTTCAATGCTCGGGCCCGACAGGTAGTCAATCATTATTGTCCTTGCTTTTCCAGGTTGCACTGCACTAGCTAGGTTGGCCAACACATCGGCGTGGCTGTTATCATCTCGGCTTACCTGAAGTAGTCGGCAATTCTAAAACAAGGCTGACAGTCTGATGACTTCCTTTGCGTAGGCCGACATTCGTTCATCTCGGGCTGCAAACTCCCCTATTGTCTGGTTAACTATCAATTGTGAATCACAAAAAACTATTACCTCATCTGCTTGCACTGCTGCTGCCAGTTTCAGTCCTGCAATGAGTGCTTCATATTCTACTTCATTGTTTGAGGCCTTGAACCCCAAACGAATTGACTGTTCGAGTACCTGCCCATCTGGGGATATCAATACTACTCCTGTCCCCGCTCATTGTCAGTTTGAACTCCCATCAACGAACAGTCGAAAGGAGTCGCCGATGTAGATACTGCAGGGTCTGAGTTTTTCTTTTTTCTTTTGTTCTTTCGCCTTTACCTGGGCTTCTCCTTACTTGTCTAGACATCGTTCATCCTTGCTCAACGGAGCTCGATGTTCGATGGATTCTGGTGTGAACTCAGCCACGAAGTCGGCCAAAACCTGGCCTTTAATTGCTGTCCTTGACCTGTACTCCAGGTCATACTGGCCTAGGGTGACCGCCCACCTGGCTATTCTTCCTGTCAGATCTCCTTGTTGCAGTAAGGACTTCAAGAGGTGCTCTGTTAGCACCACAATTTTATGGGCCTGGAAGTAATGGTTCAACTTCTTTGAAACCATTACTAAAGCTAGTGCCAATTTCTCTAAGGGTAGATACCTCGTTTCTGTATCGGCTAGGGTTTTGCTTGCATAGTAAACAACCCTTTGCTCCCTTTTTTCTTCTCGGATTAGTACTGCACTTATCGCATGCTCTGAAACGGCTAAGTACAGGAACAGCTCCTCCCTAGGCTCTGGATTTGAAAGAACTGGAGCTGTGGTTGTAGACACCCCATTTTTGACCGACCTTAAGACTCAGACGTCACCAGTTGAGCACTCAGTGATATTGCATATTGTGCTTGCTCAGAAGTTTCAGAGTCTCGGCTGCGAGCCTTGCCTCCGGACTTCCAGGCTCTTTTGTGCTTTGCCTCGGTTTATGAACCGGGCTCTGTTTTCTCTTACCGAAGGGAGGGAGAAATCTCGTAGATCATCTCTTAGTGGCCGTAGGCTACGTTTCGTGGTCGTAGGCCATTTTGCCCGTTTGGAGCCCGGTTTTCGATTTTTCGGAGCCGTTGGCCGTGTGCCTCGGTTCAGGACCGCTTAACCATCTCCGTTTGCTCCGATTTCTGGCATACATCTTATTTGCTCCCTTTTGAGGGACACTGTGGTTCGAGAAACCGACTTCGTGGTCGAACACCACTCCTGGTGCCTAACAGTCAGTTTTCGGGGCCCCAGACTGCGCGTTTCGGCCCCCGAACCTTCATTTTGCATCGATTTTGGATCATTTTTGGCAGGGACCTCTGTTTCATTGCTAGGAAGGTCGTAGAAGGGTGGGAGGCCAGTAATTGTTCTGTCAGCCAACTTTATCCCTTCATCGCCCTCCGTCGCCCGTTTTTTCTCACTTCAAAGCCAATGTTGACCACCCTTGGGCCATTTTCTTGCACCCTAAACCCCATATTTGTGATGTACACATTTGGGAGGCCACCAATATTTGGTGGCCGGCCAATAATTGCTTTTGAACCTTTTGAACCCCTTTGAAAAGTGGGTTGTTCTCTCTCCTGGTTCACTTTCTCCAGTTTTTGACCACATGGCTGTGTTGTGCACACATGGGAGGCCCTCTTTCTATGGTGGCCGACCATTAATTCTCCTTGACCATTTTGACCCTTGGCCGGCCGGCTACCTAAGCCCTAGATAACCGGCCGGCCATGCTCCTTGCTGCAGGCACATTCCAAATATGCATCTCTTTTCCCTCCAGATTGTGTATCCAAGGGGGTGCATTTTTGGCGGGAAACTTGGATTGTTTTCCCTCCATTTTTCCCCCCTTTTCCCCCCCTTTTTTGCCTATATAACAGGGGCTCCAGCTCTGTTATTAGGGTTACAAAATTGCCCTAAGAGCTTTGCATACATACACCTTCTTCTCCCTCTCTTCCAAGCTCAAAACCCTTAAGTCCTACACTCATTTCTTCACCAACTCATAGCCCCACTTGTAACAAGCCCGCGGGGGACCTCGCTACAGCTCGGACTCAACTTTTCGTAGTCACGGTTCTAAATCTGAACCAAAGAGTCCAAATCCGGCAAATCGTTTTTAGGAAAACTGATTTTTGAAAGAAGTGCCAAACATGGACTGCTTTGCCAGATACAGAGTCGCTACCTAAATATTTTATTTTGGGAAATTTAGGAAACCCTGACTCGATGCCAAAAGGCCACGTGTCCGTCATCACCAAAGTTGCCTCGGCTCGGGAACTTGGGTACGATTGGGGAAGGTCACTTCGTGAGCACCCCCGCTCGCCCGGTCATAGACCGGCCTCTACTAACCATGGTATCAATTTTTGAAAACATTGTGTGTTCTTATTCCGGTTATTAGCCTAGGTTACTATGTGATGCTCGCAGCATATAAATATAGACTGGGTCGTCCGAATTGGAACAAAACATTTCATGCTTGTTTTTGAAAATGGTTTGCTACCCGCAGGTAGGCTTGAAACATTTTGGTGTTTTATTCCAATTCAGATAACCCGACCTTCACCCACAGGCATTCGGGCAGATATATCAGATAAGCACATAGCCTCATGGTAAGCATGCTATCATGGCATTCATTCACACGCATGCGAGGATGCTAAAGCATAAAGCTTACCGAGTACTCCAAGCCAAAAACAGAAACTACATTAGAAATCATGCATGATCCTAAATATACAAAAATGCTTAATGCAACACATGCAAAATGCAACTATAGTAGGCTCGGCTATTCTAAGATGGCATATGAAATGCTACAACTAACATGTATTCAACTTGGAATTGAAAGTACAATGCAGTTAGTATGATGCGTCGAGCCCGATGCATGCAATACAGATGAATGATGCAAACATGCTGTCATACTGTATGCTAATTTAAACATGCCCTAATCTAACCATCATAAGCGGATAAATAAAAGGGAGAAAGACGTGGGGTTGGAAGACATACATCACACTCACGCACACTTATTACAGTTGTGCCCTCACTCGGAGGGTCCGAATAAATATACAGTCCAAATATTACAGTCCCCAAAATAAAAGAATATTACAGTCCAAAATATTACAGAATTCTAATTAATTAATGAATTAACTAGAAAGCAAATAAAGCTGGCGTGCAAGCCAGGGACTGCCTTGCTTCTGGTGGATGATGCATGTCCGGACTGTCTTGCGCGGAAATCCACCGGAATGCCCCAATTAGCCTCTGTTTACACCTGTTATTCTTGAAAAGCGTGCCAAGTCCCGGAAAGTTGCTGATTCCTGGTTTTGCTGCAACAGAGAGCAGGAAAGGGGCATAGCAATGTATTTGCACAAATATATGCATGTCTCGATCCTCGTGCCACCAATCACGCATACCGAGGCATGATGGCCGAGGAATCGAAATGCACAACTCAATATAGGATGAATGCACATGAAACTACAGCTAAAACCTAACTCCATCATGGGTAATCCGGAGTGTCGGTGACTGGGGAATTGAGACACATTCCGTCACTCGGAGTACGAAATGTACCTCGTTTCCCGTGCCCGGGCTAACTCCTATTCCGGACATGATGCAATATGCATGATATGCATGAAATTCAACTAAGATACAATCCTAACGTACACAATGCTATGAAATGAGATGCCTCGAAATGCGTGCACGCAGGCACGCAAACCGAGAAAATGCAGAATGCTATGGAAATGAAATGCCTCGGAGTGCGTGATCACGGGCACGCAAACTGAGGCGATGATATGTGTCTCGAAGTACGTGCACGCGGGCACACAAACTGAGGCGATGATATGTGTCTCGAAGTACGTGCACGCGGGCACGCAAACCGAAGCAATGATATGTGTCTCGAAATATGTGTACGCGGGCACGCAAACCGAGGCAGTGATATGTGTCTCGAAGTACGTGTACGTGGGCACGCAAACCGAGGCAGTGATATGTGTCTCGAAGTACGTGCACGCGGGCACGCAAACTGAGGCGATGATATGGGTCTCGAAGTACGTGCACGCGGGCACGCAAACCGAGGCAATGCTAGAATATGATGAAATGATATGGGAATGACAAATGGGCTTATACCAACATGAGAGAGCCTCAGCCACACTCACATCGGATGCCGATGGCCGAAAATGAAGTGCCTCGAAATGCATGCATACGGGCACGCAAACCGAGGCGATGATAGAATGATATGAAAATGACATGGAAATGACAAATGGGCTTATACCAACATGAGAGAGCCTCAGCCACACTCACATCGGATGCCGATGGCAGAAAATGAAGTGCCTCGAAATGCGTGCACACGGGCACGCAAACCGAGGCGATGATAGAATGTGATGAAATATGGCAAAAGTGATATGCAAGCATACTAATGGAATTTCAGCACTAAAATATGGGGAAAATAGTCCCGAAATGAAACGAAATGACATGAAATGCAAGGAAATGCCCCGAAATGCAACATAAGGCGCCCGAAATGACCTATAGCTATGCCAAACATGCACAATATGGACATGCAATGCAAAGACAGAAGCTAGACAGTCCCAAAATATGCACTTTCACAGTTATAAACATGGCCAAACAGCGAGTATAGGTAAGGGAAAAATAGCATGCAAGAATAGGGGCCAAAAGAGGGGTAATGAAGCAAGTGGTATAAGAAAAAATCAAACTGAAAAATTTCCTTCTACAACACTGAAGATGGACCAAAAATATGAACATTTACAGTATATGGCAGACCTCAAATCAGTATACAAATATGCCAAAAATGTGATGCAAGACAAGGCTCAAAAGGTGTTAAAACATGAAGTATATAAAATAATCACCAAACAGAAAAAAAGTGTGAATGAAACATGAATTATAGGCCAAAATAAGGCCACTTTTAGTTCGGACCAAGAGCCAAAAACAGAAGCAAAGAGGGCTATCAATTTATGCAAAAATGGGGCCAAATAGGGGATATAACTACAAGTGACACATGGAAACACCAAACAATGTTGAGCCCTTCTCCAATGTTGAAGAGGGGCTCAAAATAAGCCTTATATCAGTTTATAACATGCTCAAAAACAGATTTCTCATGGGCCAAAGATAGCATGCAAAATCATGACATACAAGATGATCAATGAAGAAAGTATATTATGGAGGGCTCAAACAAGGTTGAGCCCTTAATAAGAAGTGAAGATGAGCTCAAAATATGGCCCTTTTCAGTTAGGGCCGAAGCTTGAAACCAAAAAGAAGTGGGGCTTAGAAATAGATCAAGAAAAAGGTTCAAAAGGTTAAAAGTGTAACTTACCCTTGAAGATTCAAGCTTTTGTTGCTTCTTGGATGGATTTGCAGCCTCTTTTGCCTTCTAGAAACCTTCCTTGCTGCTGGAGGTGAGGTGGTAGTGGTAGAGCTTGGTGGTGTAGAAGGAATGAAGGTTAGGGACTTAGGGTTTTTTGAAGAATTGAGAGGGAAGAAGATGGAGTTGGCTATGGAGCTTTGAAGGAGAGTTTTTCTAACCCTTATGAAGAAGGCCACCAGCTGGTTATAAGGATCAAGAATGGGGTGTAAAGGTGGGGGAGAAGGAGGGCAAAACTCCCCCACAAAATATCCCCCGGATACAGAAAATATCTGGGGGATATTGCCCCACAGCTGGAAAGGGTACAGTGCAAGGAAGCAGGCCGGCCTCATACTTTTGCTGGAGGTGGCCGGCCGGCCACACCCCCTAGCCGGCCGGCTAGGGGTCAAAAGGGTCAAGGTGATTTTCTGGCCGGCCAACTATTGGGGAGGTAGTTCTATGTGTGTACAACACAACCATGTAGTTGAAATTCCAAGAAAGTGGGCCCAAGGGGTTCAACAATGGCTCGGAAAGAGGGGGTCAAAAGGGTCAAGTTGACTTACTGGCCGGCCATGAACTTTTAGGGGCCTCTCAGATGTGTAGATCACAGATATGTGGTTCAAAGTTCAAGAAAAAAGGTCCAAGGGGTTCAACATTAGCCCGGAAGAAAGGGGTCAAAAGGGTCAGGTGACCTTAATGGCCGGCCATGAACTTTTAGGGGCCTCTCAGATGTGTAGATCACAGATATGTGGTTGAAAGTTGGCAACACTAGCTCCAAGGTATTCAACATTAGCCCGGAAGTGCGAAAAACGGGCGCTGGGAGGCTCCGGAAGAGAAATAACTGGTTGCTGCAACAATTGCTGGCCTCCCACCCTTCAGTGACCTTCCCTGTGATAAAACAGAGGTACCTGCCAAAAATGAACGAAAACCGTTGCAAAACGAACGTTCCGGGGCCAAAACACGCAATTCGGGGTCCCGAAAATGGGCTGTTAAGCACCGAAAATGGTATTCGACCTCGAAGTGGGTTTCTCAGCCCCCAGTGTCCCTCAAAAGGGATGAAATAAGATGTATGCCAAAAATCAGAGCAACAGGAGATGGTTAAGCGGTCCCGAACCGAGGCACACGGCCTGACGGCTCCGAAAACCGGGAACCGGACTCCGAAGTGGGCAAAATGGCCTACGGCCACCAAATGTAGCCTACGGACATTGAGAGATGGTCTACGGGACCTCTCCCTTCCCTCGAGAAAAGAAACAGAGAAAACCGAGTCTGGCTCGCAAACCGAGACAAGGCACAGAAAAGGGTTCGGAAGTCTGGAGGCGGGGCTCGCAGCCGCGACTCTAAAACTTCTGAACGAGCAAATCATGCAACATCACCTAGCGCTCAATCGGTGACGTCTGAGTCTTAAGGTCGGTCAAAAATGGGGTGTCTACAGTTGCCCCTCTTTGACAGAACTCGGAAGTCACAAGTGACGGGAGTGAATGTCAAAGCCCAGAGACGACCCATTTTTGACAAGGCCGAAGACTTAGACAAACATACTGGATAAACAGAGACGCGCCCGCAGGCATGCCCGCAGGCAGGGGGGGCAAAATGCAAATGATATGCAAGAAGCCGAACATAACTCAATGATCATGCAAATGCAGCAAGCTGTAATGAAGCAAGTATTCGCAAATAGATGCAACAGTTTTAAGCAAGAATGCAAAGCAACAACTACATTTCATGCAGTTAAGAATTGCAGAGGATTATTCAATCCCCGCCACGTCTCACACGGAGGAGATACGATACCTGCGCGATTCGTCTGGTCGCACCAGTCTCAATTGAACCGTACATACAATATCGTGCCTGCAAAAGAGAGAAATTGCAACAAGCACAATATGCTAACAACATGGATTCAATGTGATTTCGAAAATTCGACACACGCAGTGCCGGTGAGTGAATGCATCGCAATGCAAAAGTAGAACATGCGTGACAACGCATTTTTAAACACAGAAGTATGATTAACATCAAGAAACGCGCATGTTAATGCAGGTATGTTCATGAAAATGCAAGATAATGTAACACGAGCAGGAATCAGGGTGCTCGTTTGTCATGAAACAACGAGTACGGAAAAATGTGTTTCGGCGAAGGTAACTCAATTGCGGCCTCCGATCCGCTTCTTTGAAATGTTACCACTCATTCAAAAAGGATACACTTTGATTTCGATGAATGAAGATAAGACACATGTCAGAACTTGAAACCGAAGTCCCGACGGAGCAATTTCACGACCGGAAGTGTACTTTTCTTGAACTTTTTCAGGTCCCGGGAACTCCGATCTTCCTCAAAATTTGCAGAGAGCTAGGTGAGCATGTGGGGATGATGGCCGGCCGTTTATCTTCCCAAGGGGAGGTGGCCAACCGGTTTCCACAAAAGTAGATGGCTGGCCGGCCATTTCTGCAAAAAGCAGATGGCTGGCCAGCTAGAAATAGGGGCCGGCCGGCCATGCCCTTTTTCCGGGGGCATTTTGGTCTTTTTCCCTCCTTTTTGATGCTCTTGCAATCCAAGGCTTGAGGCCTATAAATGGCAGCCGAACCTCACTTCATTTCTTGCCTCTTTCAACACTTTTCTCTCCAGTTTTGAGTTTTACGCGCGTTTTCCAACGCCTCGCGCAAATTGTTTTCGTAAAAACACTCAGTTTTAAACACTTTGGAGCGATTAAATTCCGGCTTCGGAGCTTCCTTTTGCATTTTCACCACTTGAGGTAAGTTTATCTTAATATTTGGAATATTTTCTCGGGAGTTGACTTTTGTTGACTTTTTATTTCCCGAGAGTTGACTTTTGTTGACTTTTTACAATTTTGGCCAATTTTGCTCATTTTTGCTCCCCTTTTGCAGATTCCTGAAAATGGCGGGTACTTCTTCCCATGGCGGAGGTTTTCCAGGTGCCGGAGATGATTTCGATCCCATGACTCTACCTCCGAGGACCCGACCTTTCATTCCCGGGAGGTACCGTCCGCCAGCTCATGTCCTTCCGCGTGCCGTCTTCCGTCATTTTACCAGCTTTGACGAGCGAGCACCTGTGGATCTGCTTCTCAGAGAGCCGGAGCAACATCTCTCTCACGAGGCCCGAGAGGTATTTACCTTATCTTCTGTATTTTACATTTCGCACCTTTGCCATGCTTGAACATGTAGTTTCGACACTTGAATTTCTGAACACTCGGCTCATTAATTAATTGCGAACACACAGCCCACATTAGAACACACGGCTCAAATTTCAAATTCTCTGAACACGCAGCCCAGGTAGATAGTGAACACGCAGCCCACAAATTAACTGAAAGTTGAACACGCAGCCCAAAATTCAAATTTTCTGAACACGCAGCCCAGGTAGATAGTGAACACGCAGCCCACAAATTAACTGAAAGTTGAACACGCAGCCCAAAATTCAAATTTTCTGAACACGCAGCCCAGGTAGATAGTGAACACGCAGCCCACAAATTAACTGAAAGTTGAACACGCAGCCCAAAATTCAAATTTTCTGAACACGCAGCCCAGGTAGATAGTGAACACGCAGCCCACAAATTAACTGAAAGTTGAACACGCAGCCCAAAATTCAAATTTTCTGAACACGCAGCCCAGGTAGATAGTGAACACGCAGCCCACAAATTAACTGAAAGTTGAACACACAGCCCAAAATTCAAATTTTCTGAACACGCAGCCCAGGTAGATAGTGAACACGCAGCCCACAAATTAACTGAAAGTCGAACACGCAGCCCAAAATTCAAATTTTCTGAACACGCAGCCCAGGTAGATAGTGAACACGCAGCCCACAAATTAACTGAAAGTTGAATACGCAGCCCAAAATTCAAATTTTCTGAACACGCAGCCCAGGTAGATAGTGAACACGCAGCCCACAAATTAACTGAAAGTTGAACACGCAGCCCAAAATTCAAATTTTCTGAACACGCAGCCCAGGTAGATAGTGAACACGCAGCCCACAAATTAACTGAAAGTTGAACACGCAGCCCAAAATTCAAATTTTCTGAACACGCAGCCCAAGTAGATAGTGAACACGCAGCCCACAAATTAACTGAAAGTTGAACACGCAGCCCAAAATTCAAATTTTCTGAACACGCAGCCCAGGTAGATAGTGAACACGCAGCCCACAAATTAACTGAAAGTTGAACACGCAGCCCAAAATTCAAATTTTCTGAACACGCAGCCCAGGTAGATAGTGAACACGCAGCCCACAAATTAACTGAAAGTTGAACACGCAGCCCAAAATTCAAATTTTCTGAACACGCAGCCCAGGTAGATAGTGAAAGTAGCTTATTTCGCTTCATCGGCACACAACCCATTTCATTTCATTGGCACACAGCCCATTTCATTTCATTGGCACACAGCCCATTTCATTTCATTATTGACACATGTATTCATTCTGAATGCAGGGTAGTTCCCGCAGTGTGCGGGGGTATGGTTCCACTGCGGCGAGGGATTGGTATGCCGAGCTCCCGGAGGGCGTCAGAGACTTGGTAGATTTGGCGGGGTTCGGCCCCTTCTGCGTCGGGTTGTCACGTTGTCCTGCCAGGAGGACGCTGATGGCAGCCTTGGTAGAGAGATGGTGGGACACCACCAATTCCTTCCATTTCTCTGCTACCGGGGACATGACCATGACCCCTTTTGATTTTACTGTATTGACTGGCCTTGACGTCGGAGGTTGGTCCATCCCCTACGACGAGGACATGGGCGAGTGGGAGGCCGCCTGGATGTATTTATTGGGGGCTCACCCACCTGTTGACAGGGTCTCTGGGAGAGTCCGATACACTTGGTTCTCTTCCCATTTTCGGCGGGCAGAGATGGTGCCCGAGACTCCCGAGGAGACAGAGCAGTATGCTCGTGGCTTCCTGATGTTCCACTTCGGGACTACCCTGTTCGCCGACAGAGGGAACACCATTGGGCTATACCTGTTGAGCGCTCTGGTTGACCTATCACAGGTTAGTAGATATGATTGGGGTGGCGCTGGCCTGGCTACCCTCTACTTTTACATGAGCGCAACCTCCCGCGGGCGGGGTGATTTGCTTGGCGGCTACTGGAGAGCCTGGGAGGTACTTTCTGTCCCCTTGATTTACATTTCTGCTTCTCATTACTTGTACATTGCACCCACAGCGCACTTTTACAGTCTGTATTTTGCTCTCAGCATTTCGTACTTACATTCTGCACTGCTTTTCTCAGCTATGGGTTTATGTATACTTCCCATCATTAGCCCCAGAGCTGGAGGTGGTAGGGATTCCCGTGACTCCATATTCATTGATATTTGAGGGCCCGCACCGGGCGAGGCCTCGAGAGACCCTCCTTTGCCTGCGACAGTATTTCGACACGGTGCGACATTCAGAGGTACCTCAGAACTTTCAGTTCTTTTCATTTTCATCTTTGATTTGCTCTGTATATTCTCGATTTCTGATTGGTTTATGCATTTGCCATCCGCAGATTACATGGCAGCCTTGGGCGCCCCTGGGTGATGATCTCCGACTTCAGTATACCGGAGCATCAGGCATCTCCCAGTATAGAGTCCTACTTGAAGGGCCGGTTGGCAGGGCATGGTTCCTGGGGGAGCGCTTTCTGCGCCAGGTATGGGGGTATCTTTCTCAGGATATTCCCGCAGCACCCCCAGCTAGTATGCGGACCGCTGACAGGCTCTCTTACTCAGAGGTAGTCGGCGCCATGCTGGGTACTGAAGCCTTACTATATATTGAGGAGGGGGACTACGCCACCTACCGTCACATATACTTGATGCCCCCATTGACAGAAGCTCGTATCCCGATGATGAGGCCTGCCGGTACGTCATCCTCGGATCAGGCTCAGGCTCGAGCTACAGACATTCCTTCTTCTAGCAGGGCTGGCGCATCTAGAGGTGGGAGTAGACCGTTTCCTCCGACTCCGTCGATTCATCCTCATGTCGGATGGCCAGATATGCCGACTGAGTTGATGGCATGGCAGTATGGGGCTAGCTCTCCGACTCTGATTCCATTAGAGCCTCCGATGCCCAGTGATCGATACGCCATTGATCCGGACTCACCGCCGGTATGCTCCACTTGTTTTCATTCATCATTCAGATGTTTAGACACTTTTCTGTTCACTGATGATTATGAACTCGTTTTTGCAGCCATCGCGAGGATACATGGAGGAGGTGGTTGGACTGGTGGCCACACTCGAGGGCATGGTCCTGCGGAGGGAGGCACAGTTGTCTGTCGCAGGCATTCAGGTATCCTTCAGTTTTCTGGCATTTATCATACTTCTGATGACATGCTGATTTCTACTGCATCGATAGACTACTTGTGTAGAGCACATCTGACACACACACCTCTTGTACATTGTATTTACATGCATTCACTTCATGTAGCCTTTGCTTGTATCTGCATCTGATGTATATATTTGGACTGATGTATTTGAATTGAATTCTTTATTTTCAGATGCCTTCCTGGTCCGGCCAGCCGCAGACTAGGCCATCCGGGCCTCATCGGGGAGCTGGGCCATCTCGGCCTTCCAGAGGATCTGGGCCATCTAGGCCTTTCCGAGGAGCTCGAGGAGGGCCTGTCCGCAGACGCAGGGCTCATGTTGTGGAGGTGGAGTCTGATGAGGAGGAGGAGGAGGCTACCGACCGTCAATTCGAGACATCTGTTGAGGAGGGAGGCTCCGGTTTTGGCTCGGGGAACAGAGGCGAGGCTGAGGAGGACCCTGAGGATGACGGCTCCGACTCAGATGATGGTGTGGAGGTCGTCCCGCAAAAGAGGACGAGGCGTGCTTCTCGTTCCCGCTCCCGAGGACTTTGATGTTGTTATTTCCTGCTTTGTTTTTCTTTTCGCTAGTAGTTTGTAGCACTTTGCACATTGTTAGACAGTTTTATTTTTTGTAAAACTTGTACCTTTGTATGTTGTAAAGCATGATGAAATGAAATAGCTTTTGAAAGATGTTTGTATCTTTAGCATCTTATCGCATCAATTTATTTTGCACAAAAAATAAAATTGAATGGAAATGCGCATTGTGTAATTACCCAGTCAGGTAGTGAACCGACGCAACAAACTAAGCAACTCAACTTACTAAGATATAACAGGACCTTAGAAAGTTTACAACTCGATAAGCAAAATACAACAACACAAATAAACCAGACTTGAACAAAAATTGCTTAAACAGAGAGCAATGACTCAAAAACACAAAACACGTCCGCTCGACGAACAACTCGATAAGCAAAAACAACAACTCGATAAACAAAACTTAACCACAACAAAGCGTACTTCTGACGATCTGGGCATCGGAACGCATCCGGAATGAAGGCCTTTGACTCTCCCGTTGCATGGAAATACTTGGAACTTTCCCTCGAAGAGTAAAACAAGGCCAAGGAGATACACTGCAGCATTGCCAGCCATCCCCGGGAGCCGGCCGGCCATTTTTTGAAAAAGTAAATGGCTGGCCAGCTATTTCTGAAAAAGTAAATGGCTGGCCAGCCAGAAAAAGTAGCTGGCCGGCCATTCTGTCCTGCAGCCATCAGATTTTTGACACGTGTCCCCGTGAATAGTGTTTTTCCTTTTATAAAAGTCTCAACTTTGGGAACATTCATTTTATCTTAGTTTTAGGCAAAGATGGAGGCATTTCTTGTGGAAAATATCATGTCTTGGATCTCTTCTCTAGATGGCTCGGAAAAGTTGAATTTCCGGGGTTTCTGCTTGAATGCACTATTCACGCTGAGCCGTACTCCGTTACATCTCCCTTTTCTACATGCCGCGGCAAGGTTCTGGAATCCAGTGACGCATGTTTTTAGCTTTGGCGGCCAAGAGATGTGCCCCACTTTCGAAGATTTTCAAGTTTTGATGGAGTCCGAGTGTTCTGAAGTGATCTTGCCCCAGTTCCGTTTTGGTCACGTCCAGGCTTTAGGGCGGATGTGTGGGCTTACAGCGCATGACGCTCGATCTCTGATCTACAGTGGAGAGCTGGACATCCTCGGCTTGATCCACCGTTTTTCCGACGCTGGTGACCGCAGCAACCATTATTGGCAGGGTTTCCGGCAACACGCCCTCTGCTTATGTTTGTTATCTCACTTTCTGCTTTCCTCGGGCTTTGGCGGGGCTAGCATTCGCCTGATTGAAGTCGCCCAAGGTTTGAGAGAAGGAAAGAGCTGTATTGCCATGACCTTGGCCGAGACATTGATGGGTTTAGATTCTGTCTATCGCCGGGAGGCGACTAGGTTTGCCGGGAGTCCACTGCTACTGCAGGTAATGTTTCCCACCCGACCTCACATATATATATTTGCTCACATCACTCGGCCCTCAGGCTCGGTTTTTCTCACAAAACCCTTGTCTTACTTTTCTCTCATCGTACATCTCTCTATTCTTTATTCTCTCATTTTCCATCCCTCCCCTAGGTATGGTTAATGGATAAGTTGCAGGTTGTGGACTCTTGCCCCGCTTATTCAGCTCGAGGCTACTTCTTTCGGTAGCGCCTAGTCAATGCTCTTGACGAAAGGTGGTGGTTCGATTGGATGTGCAATTTGTCCGCAGACGACATTGCTTGGCGTTGTCCTTGGCTCAACCTCCCAGCAATGAGCTATAGTATGTCTCGGCTGATTGGGATCCAACTGATCGGTCTAACCCATTGTGTATTCTATTTTCCGTTCCGGTTTCTGCGTCAGTTTGGCCATGATCAGACTTGTCCACCGGAGGGGATTGAGTACCCAGCTGCTTTCCCGGTTCGGGGTGCACAGCTTGCCCGATATGCCACGGCATGGAGGACTAGAGAGCTCTTGGCCCCTGCCCCAACTTTCAGTTGCACTTTATCCGATGAGTGCGTGGATTGGCTCAATGAGGAGGCACAGGTCGGGCCTAGTTTGGCATCAGACGCTCCGTCCAGCTCCGGGAGGGGACACAGAGATACTTGATTCAACTATGCCTCGAATTTATTGCTTATTTAGCATTTTCAAGTTTTCTTTATGAATGTACTAAAAAACAACCCCGATTGTATGTAAGAGCAGAAGAACTCAGTTTTTGAAATCAACGAAATTGAAAGTTATGGTACTGAAAATTTTCCGTTTTTGGTCCAAAAATGGTCTTAGTCGTAAAAAGATTAATTTGAACAAAGTCAACTTTTACTAAAACTTTTCAAAACTATTTTCGATGTGGATCAGAACTGGACACGCCGGAGATCTGTCACTGGAATGCACAACCCCAGATCCCCGCAACTGGAAAGTTGCCCCTAGTCTGAAGAACAATGCGGCACTCCACAGCAACGGAAAGTTGCCCCTAGTCTGAGTAACTTTGCACCGTCGCGGCAACGGAAAGTTGCCCCTAGTTTGAACAGCACTGTACCGGAGATCACGATAAATGCTGATGGATAAAGATGACTGAGATGATCAACGTGGACAGAGTTGATCGGGGAAAAGTTTATGGCTGAACTTCGATGTGAAGTTGCCTACGTATCCCAAAGATGGGAATCAAGCCTTACGTAGTTCAGGCTAAGGTTCACTCGAGTATTTTCACTCTCCTTTTGCGCTCTAACTTTTGCCAAGGCCGCCCTTTGCGGGTTTTCAACCTTGCGAGCTCAGTTTTTATATTTTCTATTTTTTTGTGCTCTGAATTTTGCCTAGGTCGCCCTTTCGGGTTTTCGGCCTAGCGAGCCTCTCAAGGATAGTATTTCTTCAACTTGTCCATATTGATCGGTTGTGAGAACTCCAAGCCATCTAGATCCATCAGAACCACAGCTCCACCTGACCAGATAGCTTTGATAATGTAAGGACCGGTCCAATTAGGTTTGAACTTGCCCCTTGGGTCGTGGATGGGAGCTCGGTTGTCTTTGAGCACCAAATCTCCTTCTTTCAGATTCCTGGACTTAACCTTCGTGTTGAAAGCCCGGGCAATTCTGCGTTGATAGCCTTGGATGTGGAACAGTGCTTTCAGTCTTCTTTCATTAAAGAGCATGAGTTCTTCGAATCTGCTTTGCTGCCAATCTGCTTCGGCTATCTGGCATTCAGCCAATACTCGTAACGACGGAACCTCAATCTCAATGGGTAGAACAGCCTCCATTCCATAGACCAATGAATATGGAGTTGCTCCAGTAGAAGTTCTAATTGACGTCCTATAGCCCCACAGAGCAAATGGCAGCTTGTCTGGCCAATCCCGATAGGTTTCCACCATCTTCTGCAGTATATGCTTGACATTCTTGTTGGCGGCCTCAACTGCTCCATTGGTCTGCGGCCGATATGTAGATGACTTATGGAAAGCCACATTGTATTTCTCCAACAAGTCTATCACTTCTTTCTTGAAGTAGGAACCATTATCTGAAATTATCTCGTTTGGCACCCCGTAGCGACAGATGATGTTGTTCCTGATGAACTTTGCGACATGCGACGCCTTCAACACTGCGTATGATTGGGCCTCGACCCACTTTGTGAAATAATCTATCGCTACCAGGATAAACTCATGCCCGTTTGACCCCTTCGGGGTAATAGCTCCGATCACATCAATTCCCCAGACCGAAAAAGGCCATGGTGAAGTCATGTTGTACAGTTTTGACGGCGGGATGTTCATACGGTTTGCATGAATTTGACACTTGTGGCATCGCCGAACAAAGCTAATACAATCCTCCTCCATGGTTGACCAGTAGTAGCCCTGTCTGAGGATTTTTCTGGCCAGCATTACTCCATTCATGTGTGCACCGCACTCCCCCCCATGGATGGCTTCCATCAGGCGTCTTGACTCTTCAGCTTCTACACAGAGCTTATGCATTCCTAGATGACCCCTTTTGTACAGCTTTCCCCCGCAGATAACGAACTGAGTAGCCATTCTTCTGACAGCCCTCTTATCTTTGGCATTTGCCCCTAGTGGATATGTCTCCTTTTCCAAGAAGTTCCAGATGTCCTAGTACCAGGGGTTGCCGTCTTGAACCTCATCTATGGCGGAAATTGACTCGTATGCTGGCGTAAACTTTTGATCAATAATGACTGGATGCATCCGGACTCCGGACGGGATGTCTATCATAGAAGATAGAGTTGCTAGTGAATCTGCAAACCTGTTGTTCTCTCTTATGAAGTGGGTGAAATTTAGCTTCTCAAACCGAGGAATTAACAAATCCAAGGTTTGGTGGTAGATTATCATCATTTCCTCCTTGACTTTCCAATCTCCTTTTGCTTGAGACACAACGAGGTTCGAGTCCCCAATGACGTCCACTCGTCTCGCCCCTAGTTCCAGGGCTGCTTCCAGGCCAGCAATACATGCCTCATACTCTGCTTCATTGTTGGAAACTTTGAAACGGAGCTTGAATGCTAAAGGAATACGGGAATCATCAGGCGCTATCAGCAACACCCCTATCCCATACCCATACTGGTTTGACGCTCCGTCAAAGTACATTGTCCAAGTTTCATCTTCGACTTGCAGAATAGCTTCATCTGGGAATAGATACTCAATCGCTTCATCCCCCTCAACCGGGTGGTCGGCAAGGAACTCCGCTACCGCTCTGCCTTTTACTGACTTGCGCGTTACATACTTCAAGTCAAATTCGGAGAGCAACAGCAGCCATCGAGCTAGCCTACCCGTAAGCGCTGGTTTCTCGAAGAGATATTTGATGGGATCCAAGCGTGAAACCAACATTACTGAGTGGGCCAACAGGTAGTGTCGCAGCTTCCTGGTTGCCCATACCAAGGCCAAACAAGCCTTCTCCAGCGGCGTATAGCGGGTCTCGTAATCCAGCATCTTTTTGCTCAGATAGTAGATGGCTTTTTCCATTTTGTCTTCTGACTCCTGCGCGAGCATGCAGCCCATGGTAGTCTCAGTTACCGAAAGATACAGTATCAACGGTCTCCCCGGCTCTGGCGGCGACAACACGGGCGGGTTCTGTAGATACTCTTTGATCTGCTCAAAAGCTACTTGACATCGGCCGTCCCATTGGAATTTCTTTCCTTTCTTCAAGAGACCAAAAAGTGGTTCACAAGTCAAGGTTAATTTAGAAATAAACCGTCTTATGAATTGCACTTTACCCAGAAAGCCTCGCACCTCCTTTTCAGTCCTTGGTGGTGGCATTTCTAAGATGGCCTTGATTTTGGAAGGGTCGACCTCGATGCCCCTTTGTGTAATCAGAAACCCTAACATCTTCCCTGCTGTAACACCAAACGTGCACTTCTGGGGATTCAATCGCAGTCGAAACTCTTTGATCCTTCGAAAGAATTTTTGTAAGGCGGTGTAGTGGCCCTCTCTATCTTTGGACTTGACAATCATGTCGTCCACATACACCTCGACCTCTTTATGGATCATATCATGCAATATTGTAGTCGCTGCCCGTTGATACGTAGCTCCAGCATTTTTCAACCCGAATGGCATCACTCTATAACAATATGTCCCCCACGGGGTAGTGAACGCAGTCTTCTCCCGGTCTTCGGGTGCCATCACTATCTGGTTATAGCCTGAGAAACCATCCATAAATGAAAGCAAGGCGTGTCCCGCCGTGAAATCCACCAATTCATCAATGTATGGCAAGGGAAAGTCGTCTTTCGGACTGGCCCTGTTCAAATCTCTGAAATCTACACAGACCCAAATTCTGCCGTCCTTCTTTGGCACCGGAACTATGTTGGCTAACCAAGTTGGATATTCAGATACCAGCAGGAACCCTGCGTCAATTTGCTTGGTGACCTCTTCCTTAATTTTGAGGGCCCAGTCCGGGCGAATCCTTCTGAGTTTCTGTTTGACAGGGCGGGCCTCTGGATCAAGAGGGATCCGGTGCTGTACAATCTCAGGATCGATTCCAGGCATGTCTTCATAGGACCACGCGAAAATATCTTTGAAATCTTTTAATAAAGCGACTAAGCGCTCGCGCTCATCTGAAGACAACGTGGACCCGATCTGGACCAGCCGCGGGTCCTTCTTAGTACCAACATTCACAGTAGTGATTTCATCCATTAAAGGTTTAACAAATCTTTCCTGCTCTCGATCAATTAATCGTTGCAAAACTGGGGGAATTTCTTCCTCGCTGTTTTCATCAAAATTTTGAAAATCCTGATTTAAGCAATAAACCAAAGGCACAGAAAAATACTCGGAAACCACATCCACATCATTCTCATTAAATACTTCCAAGCCGTCAGATTCCTCTGTTACAACAGACTCAAAAGAAAATGAAAAAGACGACCTAGACAGGACTGTGGCATCCGGGTTATCACCCCCAGGAATACCGGACTCAGACTCAGTCGAGCTGGAATCTGATTCTGACGCAGAAGATTCGGTAGAATCAGATTCCGGCTCACTACCTGACCCGGAACTGCTAGATAAAAAGCCTTCTTCATATTGCCAGATGAGAGAAGGTGCGATAGATGCATCCAAGATCGGCGCTGGAAAGCCCGCAGCTATTTCATCTCCAATCACAGAAACCAAAGAGTTATCCCCCAAGCACTCTTGGCCGATCGGAGGATCTGATAGTAGACTCGCCAGTGCTACCCCCATTTCAAGCTCTGTGCTCTCAGAATCCACTGCTTCACACTGCTCAGTCTCAGTTGGTGGGTCTGTCTGCGCTTCGGCAACGTCATCCCCAGATAATTGTATGTCGAAGAATATTTCAAAACCAGGCACGCGCTCCCCCTTCGCGTTTTGCCATGGCTCCGGGAAGCCGCAGAATGGAAAATCTTCCCCCTCCTGGACGAAACGTCCGTTTAGGGTACCCCAGATGGGCCTGTGCATTAAATCAAATGGCTTCCCGGCCTTCTTCGCTCTGGCCCTTCCGGCCATTTCTTTTCCTTTCCTTACCCAATCCTCCTTGGTGGGCAGATAACCCAGTCCAAAGGCATGAGGGTTGTGTGGCACTTCGGCCAATACTGAGACGCCCTTCCGGCCACTTCTCCCTAATCCCATCCCAGGGGTATGCTTTAGCTTGTTCATGAGGTATATAGATTGTGCACTAACATACATGCCCTCATTCGCAGCCATGACATTCCGCACCACTTGAGCCTCGGCCAAAGTGAACCCCGACAAAAACACATCCTCCGTGCCGTGCTCAATCTCCAAGACAGGTGTAGACACCTCCGGCGGCGGATGGATTGACGAATTCCCGAAAACTATTGCTACCCCTTTCCCGTGGGGGTACTTTAGCATCTGATGTAGAGTGGAAGAGACTGCTTTGACCTGGTGCAACCACGGTCGCCCCAAGAGTAAGTTAAAGGTTGCGGGAACGTCCAAGATATGAAATTCGATGTTGTGTTGTCCTGGACCAACCTTGGTTTGAATTTTAACAGTCCCCATCACCTCTCTGCTGGTATTATCGTATGCTCTGATCACTTGGGTGGTTGGGACGAAATCCATGGGCTTCAACCCGATTGCATATGCCGTTCTGGTCGGGCAGACATTAATCGCAGACCCGGTATCAACAAGTACCACCGGTATCCACTTATCTCTACATTCCACAGAAATATAGAGAGGTTTGTTATGGTTTGTGCCCTCAGGCGGTAGCTCCTTGTCCGAAAAGGTTAATGCCGGGGAACCTCCTCCCGGAAAAACCAGCCCAACTAGCTGTTCAGGCGTGGTGTCTATGGAGAGTTTGGACTTGTCCATAGCAGATAGGACAGCTTCTCTGTGTACTCGTGATGCCATTAGCAGTCCCCAGATGGAGATGTCTGCTTGTATCTTCTTTAATTGTTTCAGCACAGCTTCATCCTCAATCTGCTTCTCCTTCTGTCTCTCCGCTTCTCTATCTTTCCCGGATGCCTCGGGTTGGTCCAGGTGTGGGGGCTTGAAGTACCGCCCACTTCTTGTCATATGGTCCACTTCATCAAGGTACCAAGTATCATCCGGCTGGTTATTCCCCCAGTCTTCATCCGTGTGGGCAAGACAAAAGTCGTCATCCTCCCACCACATTCCACCGGCAGCCAACAGACACCTGTCTGGCTCCGGTCCACTCGCACTCTCAATGCTCTCTGTCCATATGCTCGCAGCATTGTTTGTCTTCGTGCACACAGCACTTTCAGTCCCCTCAGGGCCTTTTGCTTTTCTAATTCTCTCAGCCTCCTCAAATTTTCCTTGTTCCAACTGCGTCAGTACAGTCGTCTGCTCAACAGTTCCCATATCCATAATGCCCATGTCCCGAGCGGAATTCTCAACACCGGCGCTCTCCGGCGGTACAACTTGGTTTTCGGCCGTTCCGGCCACAACTGATATTTCTGCCCCTGCCGGGCTCTGTTCAGATTGGGCTTCCCCCACTGCATCCGGTTGATCTTCGAGCCATCCCGTGGCCTCCTCTGATTCCTCATAATCATACCAATTAATTGACGCCTCCCCTAGTTCCTGGTCATCAAGAAGTTGCAGGTTGGCAAAGTCCTCCCCTGCAGTTGTCAGCTCATCTGTCCATAGCCCAGATCTATCCCCCCGGATCATGCATAGCTCTCCTGTCTCTGGCAATTCTACACTTAGCCCAATTCGGCTCGTTGATAGGATGTGTTTGCTTGGATCATAGGCTTCCCCGACAAAATTCTGTCCAGTTTCAGATTCAACAATCTCATTTCCTCCCAAAATCTGCCCTGCCCTGTCTTCGACGGTCACCACCACCGATTCTGTTTGGGTTTTGGAGATGTCCACCATGCACAAGAGATCAGTGCAATCGGGAAGGAGCACCTCTGGCTTGGGTAGGTGGGTGGGCGTAATGTAGATGCTAGGATCGTAAGATGCGACCCCAGTCTGGATAAAGTTAATTCTTTTGGGAGGAGGAGCTTGGTTATGTGATGGGAGAGGGTTGGTTGTAACATTGGGTTGATCGGGGGGTGCGATCACCTGTTTGTCAATAAGATCTTGGATCTCATGACGCAGTCTGTAACAACGGTCGGTGTCATGACCGTGTTGTTGGTGGTATGCACAGTATTTTGACGGGTCATATGAGGGGGGAAGTGGATTCGGTAATGGCTTTGGTTCTAGGGGTTTTAAATGATTCTTTCTGATCAGTATTCCTAGAACTTTGGTAAGAGGCATATATAGTTAGGTAAAGGTTCTTTGGCCTCGTGGTTGGAATCGGCTGTTGGCTTGTGTGTTGCTTCCGGACGCGCCGGAGAAAGGTGTGGCAGTCATAGGTCTTGGAGGGGGAGAGGGAGTGGTGGTGACCATACCAACTTCCGAGGCTCTTGTATTTGCAGCGCCGCTCGGGCCTGCATTGTTATTGCGATTGAAGGTCCTCCTCGGCTGTTCTCTGTCCTGGTCAAACAGGCCTTGCCTCATAGCATCTTCTATTTGCACCCCCATATCATGTAAATCTGCGAAAGTGGGAAAGGGGACCACAATCATTCTCTGCATTAACTTCGGGTGGAGATTGCGCACAATCATCCGAATTTGATCTCTGTCAGTGGGCCTTAAAGTCATCGTTGACGCCTTGGCCCTCCATCGGATCACAAAGTCCGAGAAAGATTCCTTAGGCTCTTGCCTTGTCGTTTCAAGATCACGGGTTGTGATCTCGATTTGAGTGTTGTATGAATATTGTGTGACAAAGGCCTCAGCCATCTCATCCCAATTTTTCTTCACCTCATCTGATAATCTTGCGTACCAATGGGAGGCCACACCCGACAGGGTTCGGCCGAATAATGAGAGTTTCTGTGGTCGTGTAAGGCCCATTGGCCGCAAGACATCTGCAAACAATCGGATATGGACCATGGGGTCGCCAGTCCTGTCAAAACGGTCTATTTGTGGCATTTTGAACCTATCGGGGAGTGTCACGGCCTCCTCGGTATATCCATCTCCGATATCCGGCATAGCCTTGGCCCCTTGGGATTTCTTGAAGAGCTTCTCCAGTTTGCTCAATTTCAGAGCTGTTTGATCAACCTCGACCTCGGATGGAGAGTCCGGGTGATTGGATATATGAACCTTGGACAGTTGTGGTGGAATCGGGGGCGGAGCTGGCCCCGTTGGAAGACTCGTGTCCTCTTGTAAAATTTGGACAGTTGGTACAGTAGTCTGGGTGTTTGGAGGGACGTCCTGGATAGCAGGAGCCTTTTCAGGTAATGGGGCTCCTGCCGGAGGAGGGATTGTTTGTGAAGGAGACGCTGTATTCTGTTGTTGCAGTCTGGCAATCAACTCAGCCTGCTGGGCCATGACTGTGGCCTGCTGTTTGGAGAATTCCGCTTGACGGGCGGCATCATCGTGCATTTTCTTCATACTCTCCTGCATCTGGCGCATCAAAGCCTCCATCCCTGATGTATTCGGTTGATCCATCTGTCTAACCGGTATGTCTATTTCTACAGCAGTAATTGAGACCTCAGTCCTGTAGTCCTCTGATAAAGTAACCCACTGTTCTGACAATCTTTGTTCTGACGTACTGCGCCTTTTTGGCTTCCTTCTGGTAACAGAGGGTAGAGAACGGAACACTGGCTGTCCGTCGATTAGATCCTCAGATCGGTGGAGTCGACGACCTCGTGTCCAAGGTGCTTGGGGAATGCCTGTTGGGTTGGAAGCAATCATGCTAAAACTGACCCCTAGCAAAAGATAAATAAAGCAAAAAGGAAATAAATAAACAGATAAACGGACAGCATAACGGCTTAAAATAAAATGCAAGACACACAGTCGGGCATAATCAACACGCAGTCAATAAGCTGAAATACACACTGGCCTCAAACACTGATTATTATCCCTGTATCATTGTTCCCCGAAACAGAATCTGATATCCGCAGATAATTAATCCTCAAATACTGGCTGATGCCCGCAGGCTTGATACCCGTAATACAAAATTGATGCCCGCAGGCCTGATGTTGACAATACTGAACTGATGCCCTCAGGCCTGATACTTAAACTCACATACTGATCTGATGCCCGCGGGCCTGATACTGATAATTCTGAACTGAAGCCCGCAGGCTTGATGCCCAAACTCATATACTGATACATGCATTCCTGTAGAGACGCACTCTAAAGCACATAACAGATAAGTGAGAGCCAAAACACCCCTATGTTGGGGTAGGGTTTCCCTGTCCTATTGTGTCAGGAACTAGGGTTTCACTACGCACGCAGCGGTTTCAAACAACTTATAAACGGGTAAGTAACCTGTCCTAATTTGGAATGGTCACTATGGATCCGAATATGCACTAGGTCGAATGGTCAAAGAGGGTGCCCCGGTAAAATCGGGGTTTGTGTTCCCATACTGGCAGAGCCCACAACCGGTCAGCCTTATGGTCATGCCTTGACAAGACAAGCCTCCGGCAAACCGTTCAGGAATAGCAGATGGCAAACACGGTGTCCTAGGCGCACCAATGCAAATGCAATGCAAAGAAACACACAAGTGTATTCAAAAACAGATATCATGAGTTCGAGTCAAGTTCTCTAAATCCCCAGCAGAGTCGCCAGAAACTGTAACAAGCCCGTGGGGGACCTCGCTACAGCTCGGACTCGACTTTTCGTAGTCACGGTTCTAAATCTGAACCAAAGAGTCCAAATCCGGCAAATCATTTTTAGGAAAACTGATTTTTGAAAGAAGTGCCAAACATGGACTGCTTTGCCAGATACAGAGTCGCCACCTAAATATTTTATTTTGGGAAATTTAGGAAACCCTGACTCGATGCCAAAAGGCCACGTGTCCGTCATCACCAAAGTTGCCTCGGCTCGGGAACTTGGGTACGATTGGGGAAGGTCACTTCGTGAGCACCCCCGCTCGCCCGGTCATAGACCGGCCTCTACTAACCATGATATCAATTTTTGAAAACATTGTGTGTTCTTATTCCGGTTATTAGCCTAGGTTACTATGTGATGCTCGCAGCATATAAATATAGACTGGGTCGTCCGAATTGGAACAAAACATTTCATGCTTGTTTTTGAAAATGGTTTGCTACCCGCAGGTAGGCTTGAAACATTTTGGTGTTTTATTCCAATTCAGATAACCCGACCTTCACCCACAGGCATTCGGGCAGATATATCAGATAAGCACATAGCCTCATGGTAAGCATGCTATCATGGCATTCATTCACACGCATGCGAGGATGCTAAAGCATAAAGCTTACCGAGTACTCCAAGCCAAAAACAGAAACTACATTAGAAATCATGCATGATCCTAAATATACAAAAATGCTTAATGCAACACATGCAAAATGCAACTATAGTAGGCTCGGCTATTCTAAGATGGCATATGAAATGCTACAACTAACATGTATTCAACTTGGAATCGAAAGTACAATGCAGTTAGTATGATGCGTCGAGCCCGATGCATGCAATACAGATGAATGATGCAAACATGCTGTCATACTGTATGCTAATTTAAACATGCCCTAATCTAACCATCATAAGCGGATAAATAAAAGGGAGAAAGACGTGGGGTTAGAAGACATACATCACACTCACGCACACTTATTACAGTTGTGCCCTCACTCGGAGGGTCCGAATAAATATACAGTCCAAATATTACAGTCCCCAAAATAAAAGAATATTACAGTCCAAAATATTACAGAATTCTAATTAATTAATGAATTAACTAGAAAGCAAATAAAGCTGGCGTGCAAGCCAGGGACTGCCTTGCTTCTGGTGGATGATGCATGTCCGGACTGTCTTGCGCGGAAATCCACCGAAATGCCCCAATTAGCCTCTGTTTACACCTGTTATTCTTGAAAAGCGTGCCAAGTCCCGGAAAGTTGCTGATTCCTGGTTTTGCTGCAACAGAGAGCAGGAAAGGGGCATAGCAATGTATTTGCACAAATATATGCATGTCTCGATCCTCGTGCCACCAATCACGCATACCGAGGCATGATGGCCGAGGAATCGAAATGCACAACTCAATATAGGATGAATGCACATGAAACTACAGCTAAAACCTAACTCCATCATGGGTAATCCGGAGTGTCGGTGACTGGGGAATTGAGACACATTCCGTCACTCGGAGTACGAAATGTACCTCGTTTCCCGTGCCCGGGCTAACTCCTATTCCGGACATGATGCAATATGCATGATATGCATGAAATTCAACTAAGATACAATCCTAACGTACACAATGCTATGAAATGAGATGCCTCGAAATGCGTGCACGCAGGCACGCAAACCGAGAAAATGCAGAATGCTATGGAAATGAAATGCCTCGGAGTGCGTGATCACGGGCACGCAAACTGAGGCGATGATATGTGTCTCGAAGTACGTGCACGCGGGCACGCAAACTGAGGCGATGATATGTGTCTCGAAGTACGTGCACGCGGGCACGCAAACCGAGGCAATGATATGTGTCTCGAAATATGTGTACGCGGGCACGCAAATCGAGGCAGTGATATGTGTCTCGAAGTACGTGCACGTGGGCACGCAAACCGAGGCAGTGATATGTGTCTCGAAGTACGTGCACGCGGGCACGCAAACTGAGGCGATGATATGGGTCTCGAAGTACGTGCACGCGGGCACGCAAACCGAGGCAATGCTTGAATATGATGAAATGATATGGGAATGACAAATGGGCTTATACCAACATGAGAGAGCCTCAGCCACACTCACATCGGATGCCGATGGCAGAAAATGAAGTGCCTCGAAATGCATGCATACGGGCACGCAAACCGAGGCGATGATAGAATGATATGAAAATGACATGGAAATGACAAATGGGCTTATACCAACATGAGAGAGCCTCAGCCACACTCACATCGGATGCCGATGGCAGAAAATGAAGTGCCTCGAAATGCGTGCACACGGGCACGCAAACCGAGGCGATGATAGAATGTGATGAAATATGGCAAAAGTGATATGAAAGCATACTAATGGAATTTCAGCACTAAAATATGGGGAAAATAGTCCCGAAATGAAACGAAATGACATGAAATGCAAGGAAATGCCCCGAAATGCAACATAAGGCGCCCGAAATGACCTATAGCTATGCCAAACATGCACAATATGGACATGCAATGCAAAGACAGAAGCTAGAAAGTCCCAAAAGATTCACTTTCACAGTTATAAACATGGCCAAACAGCGAGTATAGGTAAGGGAAAAATAGCATGCAAGAATAGGGGCCAAAAGAGGGGTAATGAAGCAAGTGGTATAAGCAAAACTCAAACTGAAAAATTTCCTTCTAAAACACTGAAGATGGACCAAAAATATGAACATTTACAGTATATGTCAGACCTCAAATCAGTATACAAATATGCCAAAAATGTGATGCAAGACAAGGCTCAAAAGGTGTTAAAACATGAAGTATATAAAATAATCACCAAACAGAAAAAAAGTGTGAATGAAACATGAAGTATAGGCCAAAATAAGGCCACTTTTAGTTCGGACCAAGAGCCAAAAACAGAAGCAAAGAGGGCTATCAATTTATGCAAAAATGGGGCCAAATAGGGGATATAACTACAAGTGACACATGGAAACACCAAACAATGTTGAGCCCTTCTCCAATGTTGAAGAGGGGCTCAAAATAAGCCTTATATCAGTTTATAACATGCTCAAAAACAGATTTCTCATGGGCCAAAGATAGCATGCAAAATCATGACATACAAGATGATCAATGAAGCAAGTATATTATGGAGGGCTCAAACAAGGTTGAGCCCTTAATAAGAAGTGAAGATGAGCTCAAAATATGGCCCTTTTCAGTTAGGGCCGAAGCTTGAAACCAAAAAGAAGTGGGGCTTAGAAATAGATCAAGAAAAAGGTTCAAAAGGTTAAAAGTGTAACTTACCCTTGAAGATTCAAGCTTTTGTTGCTTCTTGGATGGATTTGCAGCCTCTTTTGCCTTCTAGAAACCTTCCTTGCTGCTGGAGGTGAGGTGGTAGTGGTAGAGCTTGGTGGTGTAGAAGGAATGAAGGTTAGGGACTTAGGGTTTTTTGAAGAATTGAGAGGGAAGAAGATGGAGTTGGCTATGGAGCTTTGAAGGAGAGTTTTTCTAACCCTTATGAAGAAGGCCACCAGCTGGTTATAAGGATCAAGAATGGGGTGTAAAGGTGGGGGAGAAGGAGGGCAAAACTCCCCCACAAAATATCCCCCGGATATAGAAAATATCTGGGGGATATTGCCCCACAGCTGGAAAGGGTACAGTGCAAGGAAGCAGGCCGGCCTCATACTTTTGCTGGAGGTGGCCGGCCGGCCACACCCCCTAGCCGGCCGGCTAGGGGTCAAAAGGGTCAAGGTGATTTTCTGGCCGGCCAGCTATTGGGGAGGTAGTTCTATGTGTGTACAACACAACCATGTAGTTGAAATTCCAAGAAAGTGGGCCCAAGGGGTTCAACAATGGCTCGGAAAGAGGGGGTCAAAAGGGTCAAGTTGACTTACTGGCCGGCCATGAACTTTTAGGGGCCTCTCAGATGTGTAGATCACAGATATGTGGTTCAAAGTTCAAGAAAAAAGGTCCAAGGGGTTCAACATTAGCCCGGAAGAAAGGGGTCAAAAGGGTCAGGTGACCTTAATGGCCGGCCATGAACTTTTAGGGGCCTCTCAGATGTGTAGATCACAGATATGTGGTTGAAAGTTGGCAACACTAGCTCCAAGGTATTCAACATTAGCCCGGAAGTGCGAAAAACGGGCGCCGGGAGGCTCCGGAAGAGAAATAACTGGTTGCTGCAACAATTGCTGGCCTCCCACCCTTTAGTGACCTTCCCTGTGATAAAACAGAGGTACCTGCCAAAAATGAACGAAAACCGTTGCAAAACGAACGTTCCGGGGCCAAAACACGCAATTCGGGGTCCCAAAAATGGGCTGTTAAGCACCGAAAATGGTATTCGACCTCGAAGTGGGTTTCTCAGCCCCCAGTGTCCCTCAAAAGGGATGAAATAAGATGTATGCCAAAAATCAGAGCAACAGGAGATGGTTAAGCGGTCCCGAACCGAGGCACACGGCCTGACGGCTCCGAAAACCGGGAACCGGACTCCGAAGTGGGCAAAATGGCCTACGGCCACCAAATGTAGCCTACGGACATTGAGAGATGGTCTACGGGACCTCTCCCTTCCCTCGAGAAAAGAAACAGAGAAAACCGAGTCTGGCTCGCAAACCGAGACAAGGCACAGAAAAGGGTTCGGAAGTCTGGAGGCGGGGCTCGCAGCCGCGACTCTGAAACTTCTGAACGAGCAAATCATGCAACATCACCTAGCGCTCAATCGGTGACGTCTGAGTCTTAAGGTCGGTCAAAAATGGGGTGTCTACACCACCCTTCCATCCTCCATTCCAGCAGCTGGAGGATGTTCTTCAAGGCCTAGGAGTGCTGCATCTCAAGCCAAAAGGGTGCCAAAGATTGGTCTACAAGGGTAAGCTCCATTTCCCCATTTTTGGTCCATATTTTGCATGCTTTCTTAGCCATACTTTCTTGCTGTTTTGGGCTCCGACCCTAACTGGAACTAGGCTTATTTTGAGCTATTTTTCATGTTTGTTTAAGGGTATTTACCTGTTTGAGGTCTCCTTGTTGCACTTGCTTCATTATCTCCCTTGTATGCCATCTTCTTGTGTAGTATTTTTGGCCTATGTATAAACTGTTTTGAGCTCTGTTATGAACTGAAAAGTGGCTTATTTTGAGTCCTTATTCAACATTGTTGTTTGAGGCTTTCATTTATCACTTGCCTTCATATCTCTCTTTTGGCCATATTTTTGCATGATTTGTTAGCCTCTTTTACTTCTGTTTTTGGACTCTGGTACGAACTTAAAACAGCCTTATTTTGACCCCCTCTTCATGTTTCATTAAGGGTCTTTCACTGTTTGAGGCATCCTTTATATACTTTGTGTTATATCTCTCTTTTTGGCCTTATTTTGCGTAGTATTTTAGGCTCGCATGCATACTGTTTTGGTTCTGGCCATCAACTGTAAAATGCAATATTTTCGTCCCCTCTTCAACATTGTTGAAGGGCCCCTTTGTGTTTAAGGCCAGAAACCACCACTTGCTTTTATATCCCTCTTTTGGCCCATTTCTTGCATGAGAGCTTAGCCATACCTGTGTTGGTTTTTGTGGTTTGTTGTAAACTGTAAAAAGTCATATTTTGGGCCCCTCTTCAGTATTTTTGAAGGGCCCTCATCTGTTTGAGGCCTACATCTGTGACTCACTTCTTTATCTTACATTTAGGGCCATTTTTGCATGCTAGTTTAGTCCCATTTGTGGTTTCTGTTTGGCCTCGCTTAAAACTGTAAACATGCTTGTTTTGGGGCTGCCTTGAATCTTTCTTCACATGTCATGATCAAATAATGCATGCTTTGTATAGCTATAGGTCATTGCGTATGCCTAATTTTGCATTTCGGGTACCATTTCATGCTTCGGGTGCCATGCTTTCATGATTTGGGACTGTTTTGGGTCATATTTTAGCGCTGAAATTTGCATGCTAGCATATCATATTTCATGCCTTGCCATGTCTTGTTAGAGTGGCATTTGGTGCCTTAGGGTCGGTCCTCGGTTTGCGTGCATGCGTGCACGTACTTCGAGAGTCTCATTTTTATCTAATGGCCTCTTATGTGAGTGTGGATGAGATCCACTCATGTTGGTGTAAGTCCATTATGCATTGTGTATGCCGTTTTATTTCATAGCATTGCGTATGCTAGGTTGTATGTTAGCGCATTGTGTATGCCATGTTACCTCGTGCATCGTGTATGCCATTTCATAGCATTGTGTATGTTAGGTTGTATCTTAGTTGCATTTCATGCATATCATGCATATTGCATCGTGCTTGGGATAGGAGTTAGTCCGAGCACGGGAAACGAGGTACGTTTCGTACTCCGAGTGACGGAACGCATCTCAATTCCTGGTCGCCGACACTCTGGATTATCCATGATGGAGTCTAGGTATTGTTTCGTTTTTATGTGCATTCATTTCATATTGAGTTGTGCAATTCGACCCCTCGGCCATCATGCATCGAGATGCGTGATTGGTGGCACGAGGATCGAGACATGCATACATATGTGAAAATACATTGCTATGCCCCTTTCCTGCTCTCTGTTGCAGCAAATCAAGAATTAGCAACCTTCCGGAGCTTGGCGCGCTTTCCAAGAATAATTGCAAAATAGAGGCTAATTGGGGCATAGCAGTGGATTTCCGCGCAAGGCAGCCCAAACATACATCATTCATCAGAGTCGAGGCAGTCCCTGGCTTGCATGCCAGTTTATTATTTTTCTTAGTTAAATTTGTAATTTAATTAGGATTTTGTAACTATTTGGACTGTAATATTTATTCGGGACTGTATTATTCTTTCGGACCCTCTGTGCGAGGGCATAACTGTAATAAGTGTGCGTATGTGTGATGTCTGTCTTCCAACCCCACGTCTTTCTCTCTTTTATTTACTCGCTTATGATGGTTAGATTAGGGCATGTTTTAATTAGCATACAGTATGACAGCATGTTTGCATCATTCATCTGTTTTGCATGCACCGGGCTCGGCACATCATACTAACTGCATTGTATTTTCAATTCCAAATTGAATACATGTTAGCTGTAGCATTTCATATGCCATGTTTAAAATAGCCGAGCCTATCTTAGTTGCATTTTGCATGTGTTGCATTAGGCATTTCTGTATAGTTAGGATCATGCATGGATTTCTAATTAGTTTCTGTTTTGGCTTGGAGTACTCGGTAAGTTTTATGCTTTAGCATCCTTGCATGCGTGTGAGTGACTGCCATGAATAACATGCTTACCATGAGGCTATGTGCTTATATGATATAACTGCCTGAATGCCTGTGGGTGAAGGTTGGGTTATTTGAATTGGAACAATTCATTAATTGTGAGTTTTAAGCCCACTAGATAGTGGCAAAATCATGTTTTCTAAGCCCACCTGAGGGTGGCAAATCCACGTCTTAGCCTACTTGCGAGTAGCACCATCAAACCATTTTCAAACAAACGAACATGAAATGTTTTGTTCCAATTCAGGCGATCCAGTCTATACTTGTATGCTGTGCGCATCACATAGTAAATCTAGGCTAATAACCGGAATAAGAACGCATAATGTTTTCAAAAATTAGATATCATGGTTAGTAGAGGCCGATCTTTGATCGGGCGAGCGGAGGTGCTCACGAAGTGACCTTCCCCAATCGTACCCAAGTTCCCGAGCCGAGGCAACTTTGGTAATGACGGACATGTGGCCTTAGGCAAACGAGTCAGGGTTTCCTAAATTTTCCCAAAATAAAATATTTAAGTGGAGACTCTGTATCTGGCAAAGCAGTCCATGTTTGGCACTTCTTTCAAAAATCTGTTTTCTCAAAATGATTTGTCGGATTTGGACTCTTTGGTTCAGACTTAGAACCGTGACATTTGAGTCCTGAACTGTAGTGAGCCCAATATCGAACGGAACGGGGGGGACTCGTTCCCTCCCGGGGCGTTCGAGGACGTCTACAGTTTCTGGCGACTCCACTGGGGATTTAGAGAACTTGACTCGAACTCATGATATCTTGTTTTGATTACACTTGTGTGTTTCTTTGCATTACATTTGCATTGGTGCGCCTAGGACACCGTGTTTTCCATCTGCTATTCCTGAACGGTTTGCCGGAGGCTTGTCTTGTCAAGGCATGACCATAAGGCTGACCGGTTGTGGGCTCTGCCAGTATGGGAACACAAACCCCGGTTTTACCGGGGCACCCTTTTTGACCATTCGACCTAGTGCATATTCAGATCCATAGTGACCATTCCAAGCTAGGACAGGTTGCTTACCCGTTTATAGGTTGTTTGAAACCGCTGCGTACGTAGTGAAACCCTAGCTCCTGACAAAATAGGACAAGGAAACCCTACCCCAACATAGGGGTGTTTTGGCTCTCACTTATCTGTTATGTGCTTTAGAGTGCGTCTCTACAGGGAATGCATGTATCAGTGTATGAGTTTGGGCATCAGGCTTGCGGGCATCAGTCAGTATTAGAGAATCAGTTATCTGCGGATATTAGAGATTTAGTTTGGGGGGGAGTGATTCAGGGATAATAATCAGTGACCGAGGACAGTGTGTATTCAGCTTATCGACTGTGTGTTGTTATGCCCGGCTGTGTGTCATGCATTTACTTTACGCTGTTATGCTGTCCGTTTATCTGTTTATTTGTTTCCTTATTGCTTTATTTATCTTTTTACTAGGGCAGTTTTAGCACAATTGCTTCCAACCCAGCAGATATTCCCCAAGCACTTTGGACACGAGGTCGTCGACTCAATCGATCTGAGGATCTAATTGACGGACAGCCAGTGTTCCATTCTCTACCCCCCGTTGTCAGAAGAAGGCCAAGAAAGCGCAGTGTATCAGAGCAGAGGTTGCCAGAACAGTGGATTACTCCATCAGAGGGCAATAGGACTGAGGTCTCGATTGTTGCTATAGAAATAGACATTCCAGTTAGTCGGATGGATCAGCAAAATACATCAGGGATGGAAGCCCTGATGCGCCAAATGCAGGAGAGCATGAGACAAATGTAGGAGGATGCCGCCCGTCAAGCGGAGTTCTCCAAACAGCAGGCTGCGATCATGGCTCAGCAGGCCGAGCTAATCACTAGACTGCAACAGCAGAATGCGGCATCTGCTTCACATCAAGTCCCTCCTCCGCCAGGGGCTCCATTACCCGAGCAGGCACCTACTGTCCAGAATGCTCTGCAAAACACCCAGAACACCATGCCAAATGTCCAGAACATGCAAGTGGACACGAACCTTCCAACGGGGCCAGCTCCGCCCCCGCTTCCGCCTCAACTGTCCAAGACCCATACACCCAACCACCCGAACTCTCCCTTCGAGTTCGAAATAGACCATACCACTCTGAAACTGAGCAAGCTTGAGAAGCTCTTCAAGAAATCACAAGGAGTAAAGGCTATTTCGGATATCGAGGACGGATATACCGATGTGGCCGTAACATTGCCAGATAGGTTCAAGATGCCGCAAATTGATCGCTTCGACGAGTCCGGGGACCCCATGATCCATCTTCGGCTATTCTCAGACATCCTGAGGCCAATGGGCCTAACTCGACCACAAAAGCTTTCGCTGTTCGGCCGAACCCTGCCAAGTGTGGCCGCCATCTGGTACGCGAAGTTAGAGGATGAGGTAAAAAGAAGCTGGGATGAAATGGCTGAGGCCTTTGTCGCGCAGTACTCGTACAATACTCAGATTGAGATTACAACTCGTGATCTCGAAACGACAAGGCAAGAGCCCAAAGAGACTTTCTCAGATTTTGTAACTCGATGGAGGGCGAAGGCATCGATGATGACTTTGAGGCCCACCGATAAAGACCAAATCAGGATGATTGTGCGCAATATCCAACCGAAATTGATGCAGAAGATGATTGTACTCCCCTTTCCCACCTTCTCAGATTTACACGAGATGGGGGTACAAATTGAGGATGCAATGAAGCAAGGTCTGATTGACCAGGATAGGGAACAACCAAGGAGGACTTTCAACCGTAACAACAATGCAGGCCCGAGTGGCGCTGCAACTGCAAGAGCTTCAGAGGTGAGCATGGTCACCACTATCCCCCCTCCTCTTCCGAGACCCATGGCAGCCACACCCTTCTCCGGTGCATCCAGAAGCAATACCCAAACCACTAAACACCAGCCCAGAGGCCAAAGAACCTTCACCCCACTGTACATGCCTTTGTCCAAGGCTCTGGGGGTCTTAATCAGAAAGGGGCATCTAAAACCCCTAGAGCCGAGCCCATTACCAAATCCACTTCCACCCTCTCACAACCCAGCCAAGTACTGTGCATATCACCAGCAGCACGGTCATGATACTGACCAATGTTTCAGGCTGCGTCACGAAATTCAAGACCTCATTGACAAAAATGTGATTCTACCTCCAGAGAGACCTAACGTCACAACCAATCCACTCCCTACACACAACCAAACTCCACCTCCCAAAAGAGTGAATCTTATCCAGACCGGGGTCGTGTCTTACGATCCTAGCATCTATATTACTCTTACCCACCTACCTAAGCCGGAGGTGCTCCTTCCCGATTGCACCAACTCTTTGTGCATGTTGGACATCTCCACAACCCAACCAGAGCCGACGGTGGTGACCATCGAAGATGGGGTAAGGCAGACTTCAGAAAAGGATGGAATTGTTGAGTCTGGGATTGAACAGAGTTTTGCTAGGAAAGTCTATGATCCGAGTGAGTACATCTTGTCAACAGGCCGAACTGGGCTGGGTTTAGAATTGCCAGAAAAGGAAGAGCTATGTGTGATCCAGGGGGATGGATTTGAGCAAGGGGTAAATGATTTGACGGCTGTGGAGGAGGACTTTGCCAACCTACAGTTTTTCGATGACCAAGAATCAGGGGGCACAGCAGTCAACTGGCTTAATTATGAGGAATCGGCAGAGGCCACTGGATGGCTGGATGATCAGCCAGATGTAGTGGAAAAATCCCAACCAGAACAAGGCCCGGCAGGGGCGAGAGTATAAACTGTGGCCGAAAGGGCCGGAAGTCAGGTTACATTGCCGGAGAGCGCCGGTACAAAGAATTTCGCTCAGGACAGAAGCATTGTGAATGCGGGGAAAGTTGAGCAATAAACTGCCCTGGCGCAGGTAGAACAACAGGGTTCTGAGAGAACCGGGAAAGCCAAAATTCATGAGGGAATCGAAAGTGCTGTGGGCACAAGAACAGAGGATGCTGTGAGCATGCAGGCTGAAAGTGCTGTGAGTACAAACATGCTCGAGCCAGACAGGTGCCTTTTGAATGCCAACGGAATGTGGTGGGAAGACGATGACTTATGTCTTGGCCACACAGACGAAGACTGGGGAGGTAATCAACCGGATGACACCTGGTACCTCGATGAGGTTGATCACATGACAAGAAGTGGGCGGTACTTCAAGCCCCCACACCTAGACCAACCCGAGACATCTGGGAAAGACAAAGAAGCCGAGAGGCAAAAAGAGAAACAGATCGAAGAGGAAGCTGTACTGAAACAGCTAAAGAAGATACAAGCAGACATCTCCATCTAGGGACTGCTTATGGCGTCGCGAGTACACAGACAGGCTGTCTTATCTGCCATGGATAGGGCCAAACTCTCTATAGATACTACACCAGAATAGCTGGTTGGGCTGGTTTTTTCGGGAGGAGGTTCCCCGGCATTAACCTTTTCAGACAAAGAACTACCGCCTGAGGGCACAAATCATAACAAATCCCTCTACGTTTCCGTGGAATGTAGAGACAAGTGGATACCGGTGGTACTTGTTGATACCGGGTCCGCCATCAATGTCTGCCTAGCCAGAACCGCATATGCAATCGGATTGAAGCCCGCGGATTTCGTGCCGACTACTCAGGTGATCAGAGCATACGATAACACTAGCAGGGAAGTGATGGGGACTGTCAAAATACAGACTCAGGTTGGTCCAGGACAACACAACATTGAATTCCATGTCTTGGACGTTCCCGCAACCTTTAACCTACTTTTGGGGCGACCGTGGTTGCACCAGGTCAAGGCAGTCTCTTCCACTTTGCATCAGATGCTGAAGTACCCTCACGGGAAAGGGGTAGCTATTGTCTTCGAGAATTCATCAATCCACCCGCCGCCGAAAGTGTCCACACCAGTCTTGGAAATCGAGCATGGCATTGAGGATGTGTTCTTATCAGGGTTCACTTTGGTTGAGGCTCGAGTGGTGCAGAATATTATGGCTGTGAATGAGGGAGTGTACGTCAGTGCTCAATCCGTCTACCTCATGAACAAGTTACAACACATCCCCGGGATGGGATTGGGAAGGAGCGGCCGGAAGGGCGTCTCAGCATTGGCCGAAGTGCCACACAACCCTCATACCTTTGGCTTGGGTTATCTGCCCACCAAAGAGGACTGGGTGAGGAAGGGAAAGGAAATGGCCGGAAGAGCCAGAGCAAAGCAGGCTGGGAAGCCTTTCGAATTGATGCATAGGCCCATTCAGGGTACCCTGAACGGACGCTTCGTCCGGGAAGGGGAAGACTTTCTGTTTTGCGGCTTCCTAGAGCCGTGGCTAAACGCGGAGAAGAAGCGCGTGCCAGGTTTCGAGATCTTCTTCGACCTGCAACTACCCGGGGATGACGTTGCCGAAGAGCAGACAGACCCATCAGCTGAGGTTGGACAGAGTAAGAAAGTGCAGTCTGAGGGCACCGAACTTGAAAAGGGGGTAGCGCTGGCGAGTCTACTCTCAGATCCTCCGATCGACCATAAGTGCTTGGGGGATAACTTCTCGGTATGCGTGATCGGAGATGAAACGGCTGCGGGCCTACCAGCAACTATTTTGGATGCATCTATCGCACCCTCTCTCACTTGGCAATACGAAGAGGGATTCTTGTCCAGCAGCACCGGGTCAGGTAGTGAGCCGGAATTTGATTCCACCGAGTCCTGTGAGTCAGAATCAGGTTCCAGCTCGATTGAGTCTGAGTCTGGTAATCCTGGGAATGATAACCCGGATGCCACTGTTATGTCCAGGTCGTCTTTTTCTTTCTCGTTTGAGTCTGTTGTAACCGAGATTTCGGACGATTTGGATGAGCTTAATGAGAATCAAGTGACTGTGGTTTCTGAGTACCTTTCTGTGCCCTTAATTTATTGCATAAACTCAAACTTTCAAAATTTTGATGAAAACGACGAGGTAGAAATTTCTCCGGTTTTGCAACGTTTAATTGAGCAGGAGCAGGAGAGATTTGTCAAACCCCTAACTGATGAAATCATTACCGTGAATATTGGTACTGAGGAGGACCCGCGGCTGGTCCAGATCGGGTCCACGTTGTCTTCAGAGGAACGCGAGCGCTTAGTCGCTTTATTAAAAGATTTCAAAGATGTTTTCCCATGGTCTTACGAAGACATGCCTGGGATCGATCCTGAGATTGTACAGCACCGGATCCCCCTTGACCCCGAGGCCCGACCTGTCAAACAGAAACTCAGAAGGATCCGCCCCGACTGGGCTCTCAAGATTAAAGAAGAGGTCACCAAGCAAATCGACGCAGGCTTCCTGCTCGTTTCCGAATACCCGACTTGGTTGGCCAACATCGTTCCAGTACCGAAGAAGGATGGCAGGATCCGGGTCTGCGTGGATTTCAGGGATTTAAACAGAGCTAGTCCGAAGGACGACTTTCCCTTACCGCATATCGACGAGTTGGTGGATTTCACAGCAGGGCATGCTTTGCTCTCATTCATGGATGGCTTCTCAGGGTACAATCAGATAGTAATGGCACCAGAAGACAGAGAAAAGACTGCTTTCACCACCCCGTAGGGGACATACTGCTATAGGGTAATGCCGTTTGGGTTGAAGAATGCCGGAGCTACTTATCAACGGGCCGCGACCACAATATTGCACGACATGATCCACAAAGAGGTTGAGGTGTATGTCGACGACATGATTGTCAAGTCCAAAGAAAGAGAGGGCCACTACACCGCCTTGCAAAAGTTCTTCCAAAGGATCAGGGAATTCCGGATGCGGCTGAATCCTTAGAAGTGTACGTTCGGCGTTACAGTGGGAAAAATGTTGGGATTTCTGATTACACAAAGGGGCATCGAGGTCGACCCTTCAAAAATCAAGGCCATCTTAGAAATGCCACCACCAAGGACTGAAAAGGAGGTGCGAGGCTTTCTGGGCAAAGTGCAATTCATAAGACGGTTTATCTCAAAATTAACCTTGACTTGTGAACCACTTTTTGGTCTCCTGATGAAAGGCAAGAAATTCCAATGGGACGGCCGATGCCAAGCTGCTTTTGAACAGATCAAAGAATACTTGCAGAATCCGCCCGTGTTGTCACCACCAGAGCCGGGGAAACCGTTGATATTGTATCTCTCATTGACTGAGACCACAATGGGCTGCATGCTCACACAGGAATCAGAAGATAAGGTGGAGAGGGCCATCTACTATCTGAGCAAGAAGATGCTAGAGTATGAGACTCGCTACACACCATTAGAGAAGGCTTGTTTAGCTTTGGTATGGGCTACCAGGAAGCTGCGGCACTACCTGTTAGCTCACTCCGTAATGTTGGTTTCACGATTGGATCCCATCAAATACCTTTTTGAGAAACCGGCACTTACGGGTAGGCTAGCTCGTTGGCTGCTGTTGCTCTCCGAATTCGATCTGAAATATGTAACACGCAAGTCAGTCAAGGGAAGAGCAGTGGCAGAGTTCTTAGACGACCATCCAGTGGAAGGAGGTGAAGCAGTTGAGTACTTATTCCCAGATGAAGCCATTTTGCACATCGACGACGAATATTGGACGATGTACTTTGACGGAGTGTCAAATCAATACGGGTATGGGATAGGAGTGTTGCTGATAGCACCCGACAATTCCCGTATCCCCCTAGCCTTCAAACTCCGGTTCAAAGTCTCGAACAACGAAGCAGAATATGAGGCATGCATTGCCGGTCTAGAGGCAGCCCTGGAACTAGGGGCAAGACGGTTGGATGTCATCGAGGATTCGAACCTTATTGTGTCTCAAGCAAAAGGAGACTGGAAAGTCAAAGAAGAAAAGATGATGATGTATCACCAGACCTTGGACTTGTTAATTCCTAAGTTCGAGAAGCTAAACTTCGCTCATCTTCCAAGAGAGAACAACAGGTTCGCAGATTCTTTAGCAACTCTATCTTCCATGATAGACATCCCGTTTGGAATCCGGATGCGTCCAGTCGTCATTGACCAGAAATTTGCACCAGCCTATGAGTCGATTGCTGCTATAGATGAGGTTCAGGACGAAAACCCCTGGTATTATGACATTTGGAACTTCTTGGAGAAGGAAGCATACCCACCAGGGGTAAATGCCAAGGATAAAAGGGCAATCAGAAGAATGGCCGTTCAGTTCATCATCTGTGGGGGTAAGCTGTATAAGAGAGGGCATCTGGGAATGCATAAGTTGTGTGTCGAAGCCGAGGAATCAAAGCACCTGATGGAGGCCATCCATGGAGGAGAATGCGGTGCACATATGAACGGAGTAATGCTGGCACGGAAGATCCTCAGATAGGGTTACTACTGGTCCACCATGGAGGAGGATTGTATCGGTTTTGTCCGGCGATGCCACAAGTGTCAAATTCATGCAAATCGCATGAACATCCCGCCGTCGAAGCTGTACAGTATGACTTCGCCATGGCCGTTTTCAGTTTGGGGAATTGATGTGATCGGGGCTGTCACTCCAAAGGGGTCGAATGGGCATGAGTTCATCCTGGTCGCGATAGATTATTTCACAAAGTGGGTCGAGGCCCAATCATATGCGGTATTGAAGGCGTCGCACGTTGCAAAGTTTATTAGAAATAACATCATCTGTCGCTATGGGGTCCCAAACGAGGTCATTTCAGATAACGGTTCCCACTTCAAGAAGGAAGTGATTGACTTGTTGGAGAAATACAACGTGGCTTTTCATAAGTCATCCATGTACCGACCGCAAACCAACGGAGCGGTCGAAGCCGCCAACAAGAATATCAAACACATACTGCAGAAGATGGTGGAAACCTACCGGGATTGGCCAGATAAGTTGCCATTTGCTCTGTGGGGCTACAGGACTTCAATTAGAACTTCTACCGGAGCGACTCCGTATTCATTGGTTTATGGAATGGAGGCCGTTCTACCTATCGAGATTGAGGTTCCGTCATTACGAGTATTGGCTGAGTGTCAAATAACCGAAGCAGATTGGCAGCAGAGTAGGTTTGAGGAACTCATGTTTTTTGATGAGAGGAGACTGAAAGCACTGTACCATGTTCAAGGTTATCAGCGCAGAATTGCCCGGGCTTTCAACAAGAAAGTTAAGTCCAGGAATCTAAAGGAAGGAGATTTGGTGCTCAAGGACAACCGAGCTCCCATCCACGACCCAAGGGGCAAGTTCAGACCTAATTGGACTGGTCCCTATATCATCAAAGCTATCTGGTCAGGTGGAGCTATGGTTCTGATGGATCTAGATGGCTTGGAGTTCTCACAACCAATCAATATGGACAAGTTGAAGAAATATTACCCTTGAGAGGCTCGCTAGGCCGAAAACCCAAAAGGGCGACCTAGGCAAAAGTTAGAGCACAAAAAAAATTGGAAAATATAAAAACTGAGCTCGCAAGGTTGAAAACCCGCAAAGGGCGACATTGGCAAAAGTTAGAGCGAAAAAGGAGAGTGAAAATACCCGAGTGAACCTAAGCCTGAACTACGTAAGGCTTGATTCCCATCTTTGGGATACGTAGGCAGCTTCACCCTGAAGTTCAGCCATAAACTTTTCCCCGATTAACTTTGTCCATTTTGACCATCTCAGTCATCTTTATCCATTAGCATTTATCACAATCTCCGGTGCAGTACTATTCAGACTAGGGGCAACTTTCCGTTGCCACACGTTGTCGCAGTACTATTCAAACTAGGGGCAACTTTCCAGTTGCTAGGATCCGGGATTGTGCATCTCAGTGACAGATCTTACGCGTGTCCAATTCTGATCCATATCGAAAATGGTTTTGAAAAGTTTTAATAAAAGTTGACTTTGTTCAAATTAATCTCTTTACAACCAAGACCATTTTTGGACCAAAGCGAAAATTTTCAGTACCACAACCTTCAATTTCATTGATTTCAAAACAGAGTTCTCTTGCTCTTGCATACAATCGAAGTTGCTTTTTATTACATTCATAAAGAAAACTTGAAAGTACTAATAAAGCAATAAATCCGGGCATAGTCAAGTCAAATATCCCTGCGCCTCCTCCCAGAGCTGGTCGTAGCCTCTGATGCCAAGCTAGGCCCAATCTGTGCCTCCTCATTGAGCCAATCCAAGCACTCGTCAGACAAAGTGCAACTAAAAGTGGGAGCAGGGGCCAGGAGCTCTCTAGTCCTCTATGCTGTGGCATATCGGGAAGCTGTGCACCTCGAACCGGGAAAGCAGCCGGGTACTCGATCCCCTCTGGCGGGCAAACCTGATCATGACCGACCTGGAGTAGGAACTGGAACGGAAAGTAGAACACACAATGGGTCAGACCAATCAACTGGATCCCGATCAGCCGGGACATGCTATATCTCATTGCCGGGAGATTGAGCCAAGGACAACGCCAAGCAATGCGATCTGCAGACAAATTGCACATCCAGTCAAACCACCACCTTTCATCAAGGGCATCAACTAGACGCTGTCGAAAGAAATAGCCTCGAGCTGAGTAGGCTGGGCAAGAATCCACAACCTGCAATTTGTCCATCAACCACACCTGGGGACGGATGAAAAATGAGAGAATAAAGAATAGAGAGGTGTACGATGAGAGAAAAGTAAGACAAGGGTTTTGTGAGAAAAATCGAGCCTGAGGGTCGAGTGATGTGAGCAAATACATATGTAAGATTGAGTGGGAAACATTACCTGCAGTAGCAGTGGACTCCCAGCAAATCTAGTCGTCTCCCGGCGATGGAAAGCATCCAAGCCCATCAGCGTCTCGGCCAAGGTCATAGCAATGCAACTCTTTCCTTCTTTCAAACCTTGAGCAACTTCAATCAGACGGATTCTAGATCCGCCAAAGCCCGGGGAAAGCAGAAAGTGAGACAGCAGGCACAAGCAAATAGCGTGTTGTCGGAGACCTTGCCAACAATGGTTGTTGCGGTCACCAGCGTCAGAAAAGCGATAAATCAGACCGAGGATATCCAGTTCCCCATTACAGATCAGAGATCGAGCATCATGCGCGGTGAGTCCACACATTCGCCCTAAAGCTTGGGCGTGGCCAAAGCGGAACTGGGGCAAAATCTCTTCATGACTTTCAGATTCCATCAAAACTTGAAAATCTTCAAAAGTCGGACATACCTCTTGCCTGCCAAAGCTGAAGACATGCGTCACCGGGTTCCAAAACCTCACCGCGGCATGGAGGAAAGGAAGGTGCAGCGGAGTGCGACTCAGCGTGAACAGTGCATTCAAGCTAAAACCCCGGAAGTTCAGCTTTTCCGAACCATCTAGAGAAGCGATCCAAGCTGTGAGATTTTCAACAAGAAACGCCTCCATTTTTGGTGCAAAACTAAGGTGAATTGAATGAACCACGGAGCTAAGGCTTTTAAAGAGGGAAAGACACTATTCGGGGGACAAGTGTCAAAAATTTGACGATTGCTGGACTAAGTGGCCGGCCGGCCACCTTTTCTGGCAGGCTGACCATTTCCTTTTTCAAAAACTGGCCAGTGGCCCCCCCTTGCAATAAACATGGCCGGCCGGCTCCAAAAAGTAGCCAGCCATGCTCCAATGTGTGTCTTTAGCCCTGTTTTACCCTCCAAGAGAAAGTTACAAGCATTTCCATGCAACGGGAGTGTCGAAGGCCTCCATTTCCCTCTGTTTTGGATGCGTTCCGTTGCCCAGATCGTCCAGAGTGTACCATGTTTTATTAAGTTTTGTTTATCGAGTTGTTGTTTTGTTTATCGAGTTGTCGTTTTGCTTATCGAGTTGTTTATCGAGCTGTCGTGTTTCGTGTTTTTGAGTTGTTGCTCTCTGTTTAAGCAATTTTTGTTTAAATCTTGTTTATTTGAGTTATCAACACTATTGTATTTTGCTTATCGAGTTGTAAACTTACTAAGGTTTTGTTATATCTTAGGAAGTTAGGTTGTTACGTCGGTTCACTTCCTGACTGGGCAAGATGCACAATGCACATTTCCATTCAATCTCATTTTGGTGCAAAATGATGCGATGATGCTAAAAGTTTAAAATACAACACTTTTTTTCAAAAGCTGTTTCATTCCATCATGCCTCGTTTGTTACAACATTTTACAGACTAAGGCACAAGTTTTACAAAAATAAAACTGCCCGATAATGTACAAATGTGCTACAACTGCTAGCAAAAAGATAAATAAAACAGGAAACCGCTGCATCTGTGCTCCCAGGAGCAGGAATAAGAGGCCCTCCTCGTCCTCTTCTGCAGAATAGACTTTCCGCCACCATCGCTAGCGTCATCATCTAAATCAGAGTCGTCACCCTCGGGATCCCCCTCAGCCTCGCCTCCACTCCCGGAACCAAGACCGGAGCCGTCCTCTCTGTCGGCTGATGTCTCTGACTGACGATCTGCAGCCTCCTCTTCCTCATCCTCATCGGGCTCCTCCTCTATAATGCGTGCCCTGCGCCTACGAGACGACTCCCCTCTCCCGGCTCCTCGAAAAGGCCCGGGTGGTGCACCCCCTCGAGAAGGCCCAGGTGGCCTGGCCTGCGGCTCTGCATATACTGGAGGCATCTGAAAATAAAGAGTGCAATTTGAATACATCAGCTCAAAATGTGTGTATCAGATACAGATGCAAGCAGACTACATGAAATGAGGATGCATGCAGATACAGTATAAAGTAGGGGTGCAACTCGGGCGGGCTCAACCCGAGCAACCCGAGCCCAGCCCGAGTTTTTTTAGGGCTTGGGCAACTATATCTTGCAATCTGGACGGGCTTGGGCAAAATTTTGATGCCCGAATTGCAATTCGGGCCGGGCTTGGGCAGAACCAATGGCCAACCCGAGCAACCCGAACCTGAATTGAATTTAATATATTATATAAATTATATAATATATAATATACATATATAATATATAATATATATATAATTTAATAAATTATATAATATATATAAATTAAGTAAAAGAGTTGGTCTTAATTTTTATTTTTATTTTTTTTTTGGGTTAGTCTTCTATTAAGTAAAAGAGTTAGTCTTAATTTTTATTTTTTATTTTTTTTTGTTAGTCTTCTACCATTAGATTAGCATCTTTTATGTCTACCCTTAGATCTACCTACAGGTTTCTGGACTCGGGCAATTCGGGTAATTCGGGCAATTCGGGCAATTCGGGCTAACCCGAACTCAAAATACAAAGCTCGGGCCGGGCTTGGATAGCAATGCTCGGGTTCATGGTCGGGCTTGGGCGGGCTTGGGCACTGCCAAATACAATTTGGGTCGGGCTTGGGCAGACCCCCAACCCGACCGAGCCCGCCCGAGTTGCACCCCTAGTATAAAAGAGGTGCGTGTCAGATGTGCTCTACACAAGTAGCCTATCAATGCAGTAGAAATCAGCATATCATCAGAAGTATGATAAATGCCAGAAAACTAAAGAGTACCTGGAAACCCATGACGGACAGCTGCGCCTCTCTCCGCAAGACCATGCCCTCAAGTGAGGCCACCAATCCAATCACCCCCTCTATGTACTCTCTGGGTGGCTGCAGATACAAGCTCGTAATCATCAGTGAATAAAGGAATGTCTAAGTGTTTGAATGATAAATGAAAAACAGTGGGGCATACCGGCAGTGAGTCGGGATCAATGACGTATCGATGACCGGGCATCGGAGGCTCTATCGGGATCGGAATCGGAGAGGTAGTCCCATACTGCCACCCCATCAGCTCAGTCGGCATGTCCGGCCACCCAGGATGATGATAAGTCGGAGGAATCGGGGGAACCAATCCACCCCCACCTCTAGATGTACTAGCCCTGCTGGTGGAAGGGGCGTCTGCAGCCCGAGCCCGGGCCTGGCTCGAAGATGGCATACCAGCAGGCCTCATCATCAGAGTGCGAACTCCCGTCAATGGAGGCATCAGGTATGTGTGACGGTAAGTGGCGTAATCCCCCTCCTCAAGATATAGCAAAGCATCAGTACCCAGAATAGCATTAACAACATCCTGGGAAATGAGCACATCAGCAATCCACATATCAACTGGGGGTGCAGAGGGAGGGTCCTGAGAAGTGTACCCCCAGACCTGACGCAAGAAACGCTCCCCCAGAAAAAAGGCCCTACCAACCGGCCCTTCGAACAGGAGCCTGTACCGGGAGGCACCCCATCCTCCGGCAAACTGGAATCGGAGGCCCTCACCTAAAGGCGCCCACGGCCGCCATGTAATCTGCAGATAACAGGTGCATAAACCAAGCAGAAATCGAAGATGTACAAGACAAAACAAAGATGAAAATAGAAAGAACTGAGAGTTCTGAAGTACCTCCGATGAGCGCACCATGTCGAAATACTGTCGCAGGTGAAGGAGAGACTCCCGAGGTCTTGGCCGGTGCCGGCCTTCAAACACAAGTGAGTACGGGGTCATGAGAGGTCCCGCTACCATCAACTCCGGGGCCAGTGTCGGGAAATATACATAGACCCACAACTGTAGAAAACAAAGCAGAATGTGAAATGCTGAGGGCAAAGTGCATGATACAGAATATAAAGTGCGCCGTGTGTGCAATGTGCAAGTAATGAGGAGTAGAAATGTAAATCAAGAGGGCAGAAAGTACCTCCCAGGCTCTCCAGTAGCCGCCAAGTAAGTCCCCTCGCTCGCGGGAAATCGCACTCATATAGCAATAAAGGGTGGCCAAGCCGGCACCACCCCAGTCATACCGCCTGACCTGTGACAGGTCCACCAAGGCACTCAGCAGATAAAGCCCCACAGTGTTCCCTCTATTAGCAAACAGAGTGGTCCCGAAGAGGAACATCAAAAAGCCACGGGCATACTGTGCCGCCTCATCAGGAGTCCCAGGCTCCATCTCCACCCGCCGGAAATGGGAAGAGAACCAGGTATATCGGACTATCCCCGAAGCTCTGTTAACAGGCGGGCGAGCCCCCAGCAGATATATCCAGGCGGCCTCCCACTCGCCCATGTCCTCATCATATGGGATCGCCAAGCCTCCCACATCAAGGCCGGTCAATACAGCGAAGTCAAAACGGGTCATAGTCATGTCCCCAGTGGCAGAGAAATGGAAAGAGTTGGTGGTGTCCCACCATCTCTCCACTAGGGCGGCCATCAGCGTCCTCCTAGCAGGACAACAGGATAGCCCAGCACAGAAGGGCCCAAACCTCGTCAAGTCGACCAAATCCCGAACGGCCTCCGGGAGCTCAACATACCAGTCTCTCGCCGCAGTAGAGCCATACCCCCGCACATTGCGAGAAGTCACCTGCATTCAGAATGAATAGGTGTTTCAGCATAAAATGAATAAGCTGCGTGCAAATGAAATGAATAGGCTGTGAGCAAAGTAAAGTAAGTGGACTGTGTGTTCAGAAAATCAGTGTTTGGACTGCGTGTTCAACTCTCAATCAGTGTGGGCTGCATGTTCACCTTTAATTTGGACTGCGTGTTCAGAAAATCAGTGTTTGGACTGCGTGTTCAACTCTCAATCAGTGTGGGCTGCGTGTTCACCTTCAATTTGGACTGCGTGTTCAGAAAATCAGTGTTTGGACGGCGTGTTCAACTCTCAATCAGTGTGGGCTGCGTGTTCACCTTCAATTTGGACTGCGTGTTCAGAAAATCAGTGTTTGGACTGCGTGTTCAACTCTCAATCAGTGTGGGCTGCGTGTTCACCTTCAATTTGGACTGCGTGTTCAGAAAATCAGTGTTTGGACTGCGTGTTCAACTCTCAATCAGTGTGGGCTGCGTGTTCACCTTCAATTTATGGACTGTGTGTTCAGAAAATCAGTGTTTGGACTGCGTGTTCAACTCTCAATCAGTGTGGGCTGCGTGTTCAACTCTCAATCAGTGTGGGCTGCGTGTTCAGAAAATCAGTGTTTGGACTGCGTGTTCAACTCTCAATCAGTGTGGGCTGCGTGTTCACCTTCAATTTGGACTACGTGTTCAGAAAATCAGTGTTTGGACTGCGTGTTCAACTCTCAATCAGTGTGGACTGCGTGTTCACCTTCAATTTGGACTGTGTGTTCAGAAAATCAATGTTTGGACTGCGTGTTCAACTCTCAATCAGTGTGGGCTACGTGTTCACCTTCAATTTGGGCTGTGTGCTCAGAAAATTAGTGTTTGGACTGCGTGTTCAACTCTCAATCAGTGTGGGCTGCGTGTTCACCTTCAATTTGGACTGTGTTCATGAAAATTAGTGTTTGGGCTGCGTGTTCAACTCTCAATCAGTGTGTGCTGCGTGTTCACCTTCAGATTGGACTGTGTGTTCAGAATGTCAGTGTGTGAGCTGCGTGTTCAACCCTCAACCGGTGTGTGCTGTGTGTTCACAATCAATTTATGGACTGAGTGTTCAGAAATTCAAGTGATTGAACAGTGTGTTCAGAGTGCAAACAGAATACAAGAAAAATTCATAATACGTTACAGAAAAGGTAAAAACAAAGTAAATACCTCTCGTGCCTCATGGGAGAGATGATACTCAGGCTCCCGCAGGAGGAGATCCCCAGGTGCTTGCTCGTCGAACTCGGTGAAATGATGAAAAACAGCCCGCGGGAGAACGTGTACTGGTGGATCATACCTCTCGGGTATGAAGGGGCAAACCCTCGGAGGCAGAGACATGATGTCAGGCTCGCCTCCGGCACCTGGAGAACCTCCACCGTGGGGAAATTGACCCGCCATTTCCAAAAAATCTGCAAAAGGGGCAAAAATGAGCCAAAATTGGAAAAAGTCAACAAAAGTCAACTCTCGGGAAATGAAAAAGTCAACAAAAGTCAACTCCCGAGAAAATCTTCCAAATATTGAGATAAACTCACCTCAAGTGGCGAAAATGAGAAAAGAAGCCCCGAAACCAAAATTTAATCGGTTCAAAGTGCTTGAAACTGAAAGATTTCGCGATAACAACTTGCGTGGGACGTTGGAAAACGCGTATAGGGCACAGATTTGAGGGAGAAAATGGTTTGGGAAGGTAAAGAGGAGGATTTCGGAGCTGCAAAAGTGAGCTCAAAGTGTTTGGATAAGTGTATTTAAAGAAAAGAGGCCGAAAGGACAAAATTGCCCCCGAATTTGGCAAAGTGGCCGGCCGGCCACTTTTTCTGGCAGGCCGGCCATTCACTTTTCAAGAAATGGTCGGTGGCGTCCCTCTCCCCATAAAACTGGCCGGTGGTGTTCCCCACATGCCCCCCAAGGTCTCTGCAAATTTTGAGGAGGATTGGAGTCCCCGGGACCTGAAAAAGTACAAGAGAAATGCACTTCCTGTCGCGAAATCGCTCTGCCGGGACCTCAGCTTCAGCTACCGATGTGTGTCTCATCATTACTCATCAGAAGTAAGATGTATCCTTTTTGAACATGTTGTAACCTCTCTGGGAGGTGAACCGGAGGCCGCGATCGAGTCGCCCTCGCCGAAATGCGCATTTCCTTGCTCATTGTTTTGTGACGAACATGCATCCTGGTTTACGCTTGTTCTGCATTATCATGCACATAACTTGCATTCTCATGCACATACTTGCATTGTTATGCACGTCTCTTTGACATCACCGAGCCTCCGTGCTTGAACCCGCGTTGTCGCGCGCGTTTCTTCCCGCATTGCGATGCACTTTTCCATCGACATCGCGATTGTCTGCATACGATATCGCATTGAACATATGATGTTAGATATGTTGTGCTTGTTGAGTTTCTTTATTTTGCAGGCACGATATTGTATGTACGGTTCATTTGAAGCTGGTGCGACCAGACGAATCGCGCAGGTATCGTATCTTCTCCGTGTGAGACGCGACGAGAATTGAATAATTCTCTGTATTCTTAACTGCATGAAATGTAGTTGTTGCTTTGCATTCTCGCTTAAAACTGTTGCATCTATTTGCGCAATACTTGCTTCATTACAGCTTGCTGCATTTGCATGATCATTAAGTTGCCTTCGGCTTCTTGCATTTTCGGTTGCATTTTTGCCCCTGCCAGCGGGCACATCTGTGTTATTTTGTATGTTTGTCTAAGTCTTCGGCCTTGTCAAAAATGGGTCGTCTCTGGGCTTTGACATTCACTCCCGTCACTTATGACTTTTGAGTTCTGTCAAAGAGGGGCAACTGTAGACACCCAATTTTTGACCGACCTTGAGGCTCAGACGTCACCAGTTGAGCACTCAGTAATATTGCATATTGTGCTTGCTCAGAAGTTTCAGAGTCTCGGCTGCGAGCCTTGCCTCCAGACTTCCGGGCTCTTTTGTGCTTTGCCTCGGTTTGCGAACCAGGCTCTGTTTTCTCTGTTTTCTCTTACCGAAGGGAGGGAGAGATCTCGTAGATCATCTCTCAGTGGCCGTAGGCTACGTTTCGTGGTCGTAGGCCATTTTGCCCGTTTGGAGCCCGGTTTTTGGTTTTTCGGAGCCGTTGGCCGTGTGCCTCAGTTCGGGACCGCTTAACCATCTCCGTTTGCTCCGGTTTCTGGCATACATCTTATTTGCTCCCTTTTGAGGGATACTGTGGTTCGAGAAACCGACTTCGTGGTCGAACACCACTCCCGGTGCCTAACAGTCAGTTTTCGGGGCCCCGGACTGCGCGTTTCGGCCCCCGAACCTTCATTTTGCATCGGTTTTGGTTCATTTTTGGCAGGGACCTCTGTTTCATTGCTAGGAAGGCCGTATAAGGGTGGGAGGCCAGTAATTGTTCTGTAAGCCAACTTTATCCCTTCATCGCCCTCCGTCACCCGTTTTTCCTCACTTCAAAGCCAATGTTGACCACCCTTGGGCCATTTTCTTGCACCCTAAACCCCATATTTGTGATGTACACATCTGGGAGGCCACCAACATTTGGTGGCCGGCTAGTAATTGCTTTTGAACCTTTTGAACCCCTTTGAAAAGTGGGTTGTTCTCTCTCCTGGTTCACTTTCTCCAGTTTTTTACCACAGGGCTGTGTTGTGTACACATGGGAGGCCCTCTTTCTGTGGTGGCCGGCCATTAATTCTCCTTGACCGTTTTGACCCTTGGCCGGCCGGCCATGGGAGGTAGCCGGCCGGCCACCTAAGCCCTAGATAACCGGCCGTCCATGCTCCTTGGTGCAGGCACATTCCAAATATGCATCTCTTTTCCCCCCAGATTGTGTATCCGGAGGGGTGCATTTTTTGAGGGAAACTTGGATTGTTTTCCCTCCATTTTTTCCCCCATTTTTCCCTCCTTTTTTGCCTATATAACAGGGGCTCCAGCTCTGTTATTAGGGTTACAAAATTTCCCTAAGAGCTTTGCATACATACACCTTCTTCTCCCTCTCTTCGAAGCTCAAAACCCTTAAATCCTACACTCATTTCTTCACCAACTCATAGCCCCACCCTTCCATCCTCCATTCCAGCAGCTGGAGGTTGTTCTTCAAGGCCTAGGAGTGCTGCATCTCAAGCCAAAAGGGTGCCAAAGATTGGTCTACAAGGGTAAGCTCCATTTCCCCATTTTTGGTCCATATTTTGCATGCTTTCTTAGCCATACTTTCTTGCTGTTTTGGGCTCCGACCCTAACTGGAACTAGGCTTATTTTGAGCTATTTTTCATGTTTGTTTAAGGGTATTTACCTGTTTGAGGTCTCCTTGTTGCACTTGCTTCATTATCTCCCTTGTATGCCATCTTCTTGTGTAGTATTTTTGGCCTATGTATAAACTGTTTTGAGCTCTGTCATGAACTGAAAATTGGCTTATTTTGAGCCCTTCTTCAACATTTTTGAAGGGCTAATTGCCGTTTGAGGCTTTCATTTATCACTTGTCATTATATCTCTCTTTTGGCCATATTTTTGCATGATTTGTTAGCCTCTTTTTCTTCTGTTTTTGGACTCTGATACAAACTTAAAACAGCCTTATTTTGACCCCCTCTTCATATTTCATTAAGGGTCTTTCACTTTTTGAGGCATCCTTTATATACTTTGTGTTATATCTCTCTTTTTGGCCTTATTTTGCGTAGTATTTTAGGCTCGCATGCATACTGTTTTGGGTCTGGCCATCAACTGTAAAGTGCAATATTTTGGGCCTCTCTTCAACATTGTTGAGGGCCCCTTTGTGTTTAATGCCAGAAACCACCACTTTCTTTTATATCCCTCTTTTGGCCCATTTCTTGCATGAGAGCTTAGCCATACCTGTGTTGGTTTTTGTGGTTTGTTATAAACTGTAAAAAGTCATCTTTTGGGTCTCTCTTCAGCATTGTTGAAGGGCCCTCATCTGTTTGAGGCCTGCATCTGTGACTCACTTCTTTATCTCACATTTAGGGCCATTTTTGCATGCTAGTTTAGTCCCATTTGTGGTTGCTGTTTGGCCTCGCTTAAAACTGTAAACATGCTTTTTTTGGGGCTGCCTTGAATCTGTCTTCACATGTCATGATCAAATAATGCATGCTTTTTATAGCTATAGGTCATTGCGTATGCCTAATTTTGCATTTCGGGTACCATTTCATGCTTCGGGTGCCATGCTTTCATGATTCGGGACTGTTTTGGGTCTTATTTTAGCGCTGAAATTTGCATGCTAGCATATCATATTTCATGCCTTGCCATGTCTTGTTAGAGTGGCATTTGGTGCCTTAGGGTCGGTCCTCGGTTTGCGTGCATGCGTGCACGTACTTCGAGAGTCTCATTTTTATCTAATGGCCTCTTATGTGAGTGTGGATGAGGTCCACTCATGTTGGTGTAAGTCCATTATGCATTGTGTATGCCATTTTATTTCATAGCATTGCGTATGCTAGGTTGTATGTTAGCGCATTGTGTATGCCATGTTACCTCGTGCATCGTGTATGCCATTTCATAGCATTGTGTATGTTAGGTTGTATCTTAGTTGCATTTCATGCATATCATGCATATTGCATCGTGCTTGGGATAGGAGTTAGCCCGAGCATTGGAAACGAGGTACGTTTCGTACTCCGAGTGACGGAACGCATCTCAATTCCTGGTCGCCGACACTCCGGATTATCCATGATGGAGTCTAGGCATTGTTTCGTTTTTATGTGCATTCATTTCATATTGAGTTGCGCAATTCGACCCCTCGGCCATCATGCATCGAGATGCGTGATTGGTGGCATGAGGATCGAGACATGCATACATATGTGAAAATACATTGCTATGCCCCTTTCCTGTTCTCTGTTGCAGCAAATCAAGAATTAGCAACCTTCCGGAGCTTGGCGCGCTTTCCAAGAATAATTGCAAAACAGAGGCTAATTGGGGCATCCCAGTGGATTTCCGCGCAAGGCAGCCCAAACATATATCATTCATCAGAGTCGAGGCAGTCCCTGGCTTGCATGCCAGTTTATTATTTTTCTTAGTTAAATTTGTAATTTAATTAGGATTTTGTAATTATTTGGACTCTAATATTTATTCGGGACTGTATTATTCTTTCGGACCCTCTGTGCGAGGGCATAACTGTAATAAGTGTGCGTGTGTGATGTATGTCTTCCAACCCCACGTCTTTCTCCCTTTTATTTACCCGCTTATGATGGTTAGATTAGGGCATGTTTCAATTAGCATACAGTATGACAGCATGTTTGCATCATTCATCTGTTTTGCATGCACCGGGCTCGGCACATCATACTAACTGCATTGTATTTTCAATTCCAAATTGAATACATGTTAGCTGTAGCATTTCATATGCCATGTTTAAAATAGCCGAGCCTATCTTAGTTGCATTTTGCATGTGTTGCATTAGGCATTTCTGTATAGTTAGGATCATGCATGGATTTCTAATTAGTTTCTGTTTTGGCTTGGAGTACTCGGTAAGTTTTATGCTTTAGCATCCTTGCATGCGTGTGAGTGACTGCCATGAATAACATGCTTACCATGAGGCTATGTGCTTATATGATATAACTGCCTGAATGCCTGTGGGTGAAGGTTGGGTTATTTGAATTGGAACAATTCATTAATTGTGAGTTTGAAGCCCATTAGATAGTGGCAAAATCATGTTTTCTAAGCCCACCTGAGGGTGGCAAATCCACGTCTTAGCCTACTTGCGAGTAGCACCATCAAACCATTTTCAAACAAACGAACATGAAATGTTTTGTTCCCATTCAGGCGATCCAGTCTATACTTGTATGCTGTGCGCATCACATAATAAATCTAGGCTAATAACCGGAATAAGAACGCATAATGTTTTCAAAAATTAGATATCATGGTTAGTAGAGGCCGATCTTTGATCGGGCGAGCGGGGGTGCTCACGAAGTGACCTTCCCCAATCGTACCCAAGTTCTCGAGCCGAGGCAACTTTGGTAATGACGGACACGTGCCTTAGGCAAACGAGTCAGGGTTTCCTAAATTTTCCCAAAATAAAATATTTAGGTGGCGACTCTGTATCTGGCAAAGCAGTCCATGTTTGGCACTTCTTTCAAAAATCTGTTTTCTCAAAACGATTTGCTGGATTTGGACTCTTTGGTTCAGACTTAGAACCGTGACATTTAAGTCCTGAACTGTAGTGAGCCCAATATCGAACGGAACAGGGGGGACTCGTTCCCTCCCGGGGCGTTCGGGGACGTCTACAATGGTCAAGTACTTCTTCAGGTCGGCCAAAGCGGCTTCGCATTCTTCTGTCCACAGGAAGTCTGTGGCTTTCTTTATCAAGTTGAAGAAAGGTCTGCACTTATCTGAGCTTCTGCTAATGAATCTGTTCAGGGCTGTGGCCCTTCCAGTTAGCATCTGCACCTGTTTTGCCGACGTCGGGCTCTTCAACTCTAGGATGGCCTTGATTCGATCTGGGCTGGCCTCGATGCCTCTTCTAGTCACCAAGTACCCTAAAAACTTACCAGATCCAACTCCAAATGCAAACTTCGATGCATTGAGTCGGAGCCGATATGTTTTGAGGATTTTAAAGACTGCTTTTAGATCGGCGAGATGACCCTCAGGCTCCTTTGTCTTAACGACCATGTCGTCGATGTAGACCTCTACTGTTCAACCGATCAGGTGTTTGAACATTTTGGTTACCAGCCTTTGATAAGTAGCTCCTGCGTTTTTTAACCCGAAAGGCATTACTTTGTAACAGTACAGGCCTTTTGGGGTGATGAACGCGGTCTTCTCTTCGTCTAGGGGGTACATGGCTATCTGGTGGTACCCCCTGTAGGCGTCTAGGAAGCTCATTCTTCCATGCCCTGAAGTGGCGTCTACTAGCTGGTCAATTTTGGGTAGAGGAAAGTTGTCTTTGGGACTGGCTTTGTTGAGGCTGGTAAAGTCTACGCAGACCCTCCATTTACCGTTCTTCTTTTTTACCACCACTGTGTTGGATAGCCATGTCGGGTAGTGAACTTCTCTAATGGCCCTGGCCTCCAGAAGTCTGTCTACTTCTTCCTCTATTGCTTCGACATGCATCAACGTCGGTCTTTTTGCTCGTTGAATTACAGGTTTGGCCGACCTGTCAACATTCAGTTTGTGGCAAGGGACCTCAGGGTCAATGCCAGGCATTTCGTAAGGTGTCCAAACAAACACCTTAATATTTGTTCTCAAAATGGTTTCTAACTCTTTTTCCTCTTCTTCGGCTAAGCCCGAGCCGACAAGAAATAAGCGTTCTTCAGCCCTATCCTGGACGAGGATTTTTTTCAATGCCTCTTCACTCTTCTCGACTGGCTCCTTGCCGACGTCTTCTAGGACTTCCACATCCTCGTCTTCAATTTCTGCCTTTTCTGGCTCTCGTATGCTACAGGTAGATTTCATTGCTGCCATGGAGCAATTCTTCGCCTGCAGTTGATCGCCCTGACTTCTTCTATCCCATGCTCTGTTGGGAATCGCAATAGTTGATGCAATGTTGAGGGAACTGCCCCCATTGCATGCAACCATGGCCTTCCCAAGATGATGTTGTAAGGGGAGGGGGTGTCGATTATGGTGAACTCTGTTGTTACCTTCCTGGTGCCTGCCTGCACCTCCAAGCTTACTGTTCCCAGTGGCCATGTCGGCGTTCCATTGAATCCAACCATTGGGCCATTGAATTGTTCCATATCATCTGGGTGAAGGCCGAGCTCTTTGTAACATCGGACGTACATGATGTCATAAGAGCTGCCTTGGTCAATCAAGATGCGTTTCACTTGGTACTCCCCAACCTGGAGGGATACTACCAAGGCATCATTGTGCGGATGCTGGACCATCTCTAGGTCGGCTTCAGTAAAGGTTATCATTGGTCCCTGGCACTCTTCTGCCCGATATCTTTTCTCCCCGACTTGGTAGACATGTTGTAGGTGTTTTACCTTCTGGCTCTCTCCTCGGATTTCGTTTTCATTGACCTTCGAGTGGATTACGTTGATTACCCGAGGTCCTCCTACCTGCGGCTGCTGTGCTGGGAGAGGTGGGGCTACTGGTGCCAGAGACAACTTTGCCCGTTCTTCCTTTGTCCTGTTCTCATCGACAAGGTCTCTCAGATGTCCTTGTCTCACCAGATCTTCCAAATATGTTTTCAGGGCTCTATAACCCTGAGTTGTATGCCCATCTTCATTGTGGTAGGCACAATGCCTGCCAATGTTTCTTCCCATGAACTCTCCTAGAGTCCTCTCTGGCGTTCTGAAATAGGGCTGGTTCCGAATTTGATCCAGGACTCTGGGAATTAGGATTCGGAACACAGTTGTTACTGCTTGTGTGGCCCTTAGTTCTGCCTCTTGCCTGCTCGTTCCATTGTTACCTCGGCCTCGCTTCGGCGAGCCGTTTCCTTTCTCTTGTTTTATCTTCCTGGTTCCCGACGTGTCTTCTTCGGCTCTGGTGTAGTTCTCGATTCTCGCCATGAGCTCCTCCATGCTTTTTGGCAATGTCTTTGCCAAAGACTTTCGTAGTGGATAGTTGTCTTTCAAGCCGTTCTTGAAAGATACGACTGCCACCTCTTGATTACATTCGGGTATTCGATTGAACACCTCATAGTATCTTTTTGCATAGGCCCTAAGGCCTTCATCCTTGCTGATCTTCAGAGCCATCAATGCGTCCATCCTTAATGGTTGCAACTTGTTTGTCACAAACCTGGCCACAAACATCTCGGCCTGGCCTTCCCAAGTCTTCACGCTTCCCTTTGGTAGTTTGTGGAACCAATCTGATGCAATCTCCCCGAAGGATGAGGGGAACACTTTGCAGAGCAACGGCTCGTTCCCACTATACAATGCCATTGAGTTCAAATATAGTCCAACGTGGAAGTTGGGGTCTGACTTACCATCGTATATTTGAAACCTCGGCATACTGAATCTCTTCGGCGCCTCAAACCTGTCTAATTCCACCGAGAATGGTGTCCTCGGCTTATCTGGGGAGGTTACCTCGGCGTCGACATTCTGTTGCTTTCTCTTGACGTAATCTCTTAAGTCTTCTTTGCTCCGTCCAGGAGCTCGGCTATCTTTTGACTTCAGTCTTTTCGGTATACTACTTTCGGCCTCGTGGTGGGCTATTTTCGACCCCTCTCCATGAGTTGTGTCGAAGCACAGTGCCTGCCCTTGAACATGCCGATGTCCTTTGGGGTCTGCTTCCTTTGTGCGGTGCGTCCTTCATGATTCTTCTCTTCTTGACTCTCTTCGTCCGACTTCCCTAGAAGGTCGGTGAGAGTATCTTTCGCTCCCGTTGTGCTGAGGGGCTACAGGGATTGTTTTCTGCCCTCCCTTCTAGGCATTGGCCGCTGGGATCGGCGTGTCCTGCAGTGGGTACGGTGGCTGCATGATGTTATTTTGCATCATGAAATTGAGACTGACTACAGGTCTGCCAATTTGTTTGCCATCTCTTTTACCTCTTCCTTCCTCCGTAGGCACCTATCCTTCCAAACCTGGAGGTCATCCTCGTTATAGTACCTGCTTTGGTCAGGTTTCTTTGGTACGTCGCCAGTGTGGCCGACGTCTTTTACTCCGTGATCTTGCTCATGAGTTTCTACGTTGGACCTGTCTCCTTCGCCATCAAGGTCAATAGGTCTCCCACTCCCAGTAGGAGTGTCGTCCCCAATCTTTTTCTTTTTGGCCATCTATTCTACTTTCTTTCCCATAGACGAAGCCAAATTGTGTGAGTGATTTTCCGATCACACTGCCCAACTCAGTATTCAGCTGGAGAACACTGGCAGAATAGATGACACCTGGCTAACCTGTAACAGAAAGAGAAGATTCCGACAGTGGTTCGTCCACCCGGGAGCACTCCGACGATCAAGTTAGTATATCTCTCAAAGATAATCAAAAAGTGCTTAACTCACTAGACAAAATATAAATTGCGTACCTTAGACCCACGGGGGTGCCTCTCTTTTATAGCTAATTCAATCCTAGTCCCAATAGAAGCTTGACCTCTATGGACTCCTGTTCAGTATATACTTTGGATTCCTCAAGAGATATGGATAGATTCCCTAAGAACATTATCCTTATCCATCTTGAAGTCTTCACTCATTCTAGGACTCTTGCCCTTTATTCGCTTTTCTCGGACTCCGATATCTTCAGAGATAACCTCGGCTTAACCGAGATTACCTCGGCGTTATGACCTGGACGCGTGGCACTTCGGCTTACACGTCGGCGTTACCTTGCCACGTGTCGGTACTCAAAAATATATCCCCACACTTACTTTTTCATCGTGGTCTTCATCCATTGAATTGAAAAAGTCTTTTGCCAGTTGCTTGAGGTTCTGTGATGATGTGATGAAATAGATCTCAGCTATCTCAAGTGTACTTATGCAGTGATGCCCCTCCATCTTTAACCTTTCTCTACCTTCAAAAAGACCAAGATGAAGATGAAGATGAAGATGAAGTTGGTTTGTCAATAGATAAGCTGCAATACTATTAATCTAGGAATAATATTTAAAGATTTTTTTTAGAATTTTTTTAATTGGTAAAAAAAAAAATTTATTGATGAAAAATCGAAGAAAAGGTTGATAAAAAATATTATGTAATATCCCTAATTCTTTAAATTTAGTCCATGTAATTTAATTTTGAAAAAAAACTATTCAGTGTAGATGTAGAAAATAAATTACTTATAAATGATAAATTTTATAAATATTAATAATTAAATTTTTAAATTTTTCATGCAGATGTAAATATTTTTTCAAAGCCTACTGAATTGTAGTTCTCCCTTTAATTTTTATGAGTAAATTATAAATGCACTCCTATAAGTTTGCTCAAAATATAAATTGTCTCTTGTAATTCTGAAAATTACATTTTATCCTTTCAAGTTTTAAATCGCATAACAAATGACATTTTTATTAATAAATTATCAAGTCAATTAACATTTTTTGATGATTACTGAAATATACTTCAATTAGGAGAGTAGTTAGATTTTTTTTTTTGTTAATTTTGTTAAATAAAATATTTTGAGAAGGGCTTATTTGTAATTTTCAGCATCACTTGTGACAATTTATATTTTTAAAAAATCTCTAGGGGTATATTTGTAATTTATCCTTAAATAAATTAGTTCTTGCACTTTTAATTTTGTTATAATGTGATCTCTCCTTCATGTGTTGTTAACATTTAGAAAAAAATTTAATCGCTACCCTTTTTTTTTTTTTTTGAATTTCACTTTGATCGCTCTAATTTTACACATAATTTTTTTTCTATTCAACTTATGTGTTATCAACCCATGATAAAAGGTTCAAAGTAAAATCTTGTTCAAACTAGAGGACCAAGAATGTAATTTATCTATAAAATTATTCAAAAAAGGCAACCAATTATTTACATTCAAGTGTGACTCACCTGCTAACTTTAAATTTCACGATACAATGTCCGAGAAGACTAAAGGTGATTGACTTGGAAAATTTATGTTGTGCTCCGAATTTTATTTCAAAAACGAGACAAATTGCGTTGATACAAAGCGGTGACATGTTGGCCATAGTTTGATTGTAGTTATTTTTTTATTTTTTTTTTAATAGATAGGAAAGTAGTTACGTTATGAGAAATATTTATATTATCAAATAGATTATCACTAATTTATAATAATTAGAAAATTAACAAAGTCTCATAATCAATTAATTAAGCCCACCAAGCCAAGCTCAATGACCTCTAATAATCACATATAACTCCCATGATAGAAGAGAAATAAACTAACTACAACAAAGAACATCAAACTCTTCTTTGTATTTTTTATTTTTATTTTTTTATCGACGCAAGTCGATTGTTTATTATTAAATTAGAATCTATGGGAATTAGCCTTTCCACTATGGTAAAGCACCAAGTGTTTGTCTTTTACTTCAACTCTCCCTTAAAGGGGAGTTGAACCCATGACTTCCTCCTTAGGACTAAACCCTTAGGATAGTCATGGTGGTCAATTTGATTAGGCATAGTTGATTTAAATTGTCTCTATAGTTCATAAAAGTTATGTTTTGAGAGTTAAACATTTATACGTCTTTTCATAAAAAGTTAAAAAAAAAAAAAATTTAATTCCCAAGCGTAGGACTCTAGCTAGTTCAATAACATTTATTTATACAATTTTCGGTTAATTATATTTTTCATTTCTAAAAGTATAATTCTTGTGTTATTTTTACCATCAATATTTAAACAGTAATGCTAGGTATCATGAAAAGTCTTTCATGAAAATGGTCATGAAAGATTTGTGACCTTTGGATTACACTTACAATAAAGCACCACACACTAATCAAGGTAATCTAAAGGTCACAAATTTTTCATGATCCTTTTCATGACAAAATTTTCATGATCTCTAACATTTCTCATATTTAAATCGTGTCAATTCAATTCAAACTAATCTCAATATTTAAATACCAATCAGATTCGTGTTTATATAATTTGTCTATTGATCAAGACCAAGGCCAAGATGAACTACGTTGGCAATTCCATGTTTATTTAAAGGAATTGCTATTGGGATGCACACCATATATCTTAACACAAAATGTATAATTTTGTAATATTCATTAATAAATGCGTCATCATTATTGTTGTTCAGCCTTGTTTGTTGTATGTTTTTTCATTTATTCTTAATCTAATTTTCTTTGCCGATCCAAAAAAAAAAAAAAAAACAGTTTCAAAGTTTCATCTCTTTGTACCACATTGGTTTGTAATAAGAAAAACTAAATCATAAAATTCGATAACTCGTCTAATACTAATTATAGGAAGATTATAAGAGAGAGTTGAAAAATGGTGCAAGATAGAAATGGTGGCTGGATTCCGGTAGTGAGACAGTGGAGAGGAGGTGGCGCACAAAATAAGGAAGCAAAACATGGTATTTTCACTGTATTTGTGGATAACATTCTGCCGGTTATGGACGCCAAAGCTCTGTTCAAGCTTTTCACAAAGTTCGGGATCGTGAAGGATGCTTTCATCCCTTATAAAAGAAGAAAGTGACAAACTCAAGATTCGGGTTTGTGAGATATGACTGTTGCATAGCAACATCTGTTGCCTTCCAAAAAGGTAATGGGCTTTTGGTGGATGATTCCGTGCTAGAGGTCAAAATGGCTGCCTATGACAGGAATAGCAGATGTGAATAGAGCAACAGAAAGCTTCAGCCTCCCAAAAGATTCTTGGATACAATCAATATCAGGGGCAAAGCTGCATATGTGGGTCACAGATCTTTTGCTGAAGTATTAAAAGGGGACGCCTCTGTAGTGGAAGGGAACACAAATATAATCATAAAAGTCAAAGAAGAGGGCAATGGTTGGCTTTACGAAAGTGCAATCGTTAGATTCAACACAAAATATCCCACTCACAATATTCTGAAAGTCCTGAAAGAGCAAGGGTTGAAGCAGATAGAAGTCAGGAAATGGGGAGGTCGAGACATAATACTCACTTTAAATCTACAAATGAGCTGCAATCAAACATTGGCAAGATCAAACAGTGGTTCAACGACTGGAGCCAATTTGTGATGGAATGGAAGCCAGATCTCCATCTGCAACAAGAGCGGTGTGTGTGGTTGAGGTGTCATGGTATACCCTTGCATGTTTGGGGTAGGAATACACTTAACAACATTGGTAGTATATGGGGTACCATTCTTAGCCTAGATGGTGATACTTGTCAACCAAAATCTTTCTCCCACGCTAGGATTAAAGTGGATACTGCGTGCATGGAGCTCATCAACAAAACTATTATTCTGGAGTGTAAGGGCTATTCTCATCCCATTCTCGTTTGTGAAGATCATCTAGCTGATTCTGGTAGTTTGAAGCTCTTTGGCATGGAGGACTCTAGCTTCACTAAAACCTGCTACAGTGATGAGGGTAGGAACACTCCAGAGGCAGCTGTTGGGGAGAAGATTGATGGTGATGAGGTGGCAGAAAAGAGGAGTCCAGATCCCCTCCTTGAGCCCCCTCCTTCATTCCCTCCTTGCAGGGGCCTTCGGGTCCACTTTGAGGCCCAGTTTTGATAATCCGAACCGTTCATATTTTTAGATTTATTCAGTATATTATACCTGTAAAAAATCAAGTTGATCGGATGTCAGAAAGTATGCGTTCAGAAAATTGGGACTACAAACTATTTTTTAATAAACAGTTTTCCGAACACATACTTTATGATATTCGATCAACTTGATTTTTTACAGGTATGATATACTGAATAAATCTAAAAATATGAACGGTTCGGATTATCAAAACTGTGCCTCAAAGTGGACCCGAAGGCCCCTACAAGGAGAGAATGAAGGAGGGGGCTCAAGGGGAGGATCCCAATTCAGAAAAGAGAGCCATGTTTGGTGTTGACTTGGCTTACACAAATGAGGTAGAACAAAAGAAGGAGCCCCTTGGTAGTCACATAGAAGAGGAAGTAGGCACTGTTGTTGAGGAGACACCCTGTGAAGGAGGCTCTAGCAGAGAAAAGGAAGCATGCGTAGAAGGGACTTTGATGGAAGGGTCAGAGCAAAATTCAAAAAACAATGATAGGAAGCTCAGGTGTGTTCAACAAGCATCTTCATTTGGATATATCAGCAGAATCAATAAATTTAGTGATGGACTTAGGCCTGGCATCAATTTGGAAGTTAATTAGGCCAATGAACCTGCTGCAAGCCTTGGGCCTGGCATTGGGCCTGGCATCAACTTGGAAGTTATTTTGGCTCATTCACCAAGTAAGCTCCTAGCTAGTGGCCCTTCAATTAAGCCCGTTGAGTCTGACAATTTTAACCCTACCTACAATGGCATTTTAGCCCATTCACAATCAGCTAGGCCTCTATCTAAGATAGGACCTACTGGGAAAAGTGTCCTGAACCTCAATCATTCGGCCCAAGTAAAGCCTCTTGTTCCTAATACAAAATCACTGATACTGAGAAGAAAAAATGGAAAAAGTAGACTCATTTAGAGGGAATTACTAGTTTTGCTAGATTCCATGGTTACAGAACTACAGCAGCTCATAAGCACTCCTCCAAGTCTGTAATTTTCAGACCAGCAGCATCTGCTTTTGCTCAGTCTGATCTATCTGATAGTGGTTCATCTTTGAACAATTCTCTCATTGAGTAAGATAATTGATCTAGAGCTTAAGGATGAGGACAAAATCTTCAATGAGAGGAAGGCTCAGCAATAAGTTACTGCAGATGGGAGACTTGAGTGTATTATTTTTGTTTATCTATGAAGCTATTATCTTGGAACATTAGGGGTTTGGGTAAACCTGAGAAGAAGGGTAGAATCAAAAGCCTTCTAAAGGACAAGCAAACATTATGTTCTGCTATTATGATCATTGGTTTTGTGCTGCTATTTTGCTGCTATTATGTTTGTGTTTTTGTTTGTTGGTTTCTCACCAACTAGGAAGTTGGAACTTTAACTAACTCCAATCTCTTCTTTATTGATGTATTTTATCATATGTTGTATATTTCTCATCAATAAAGCTTTTTCTTTGCCGATCAAAAAATAAATGCGTCATCACGTTATAAATTAGGATAAAAAAAAAATATCGTAACCAAATTATAAATTTTTGTAACATCAATTATAAAATTTTAAGAATTTAATAACGTCAATTTATGATGATATTACGCATTTTATAATTAATATTACAAACTTTATGATAAAATTATACATTTTATGATAATATACATATGGTATGCAACCCTAAAAGTGCACACTATAGGATTTCCATGGGGTGTATTGATATGCAGCTGTCAAATTTATCAATGATACAAAAGTAACTATATTGAGGAAAACATTACGGTACACACCTCTTAAAGGTTGTGTAACATATGTACTTTATAACTAAAAAAGTAAATGATATAATTTTAAATTTTTTGAGTCAAAACTAAAGAAAAAATAATAAAAGAAGTCATAATTAAACACAACATGACACATAACTAAACATCTCATGAGTCATAATTAAAATAATACCACAACTAAAAAAATTAGTCATAACTAAAGAAGAAAATAACATAACTAAAAATGCATATGGTACAATCTTTTCAAGAGTATGTATATTAAAATTTCTCTTAGTTTGATGTATGATAAATAAATGATTATTGGCCTTTGGATTTGAAAGTGAAATAAATCTAACCATTAGTTGCTAATTATTAAAGGGAAATGCTGTGATCTATCTTAAATTGTAAAATTTCATAAATTGTATAATTTCATTATAAATTGGCATAATAAGAAATATTGTAATCAAGTCATAAATTTTTTAATATCAATCACAAAATTTTAAATATTTCGATATATCAATTTGTGATGAGATTATGTATTTTATAGTTGATATTACGAAATTTTATAAAAAAAAATTATATATATTTATGATAGGATACATATGATATGCACCTGTAACGAATACATACCATAAGATTTCCAACCAAGTTATGAATAGAAGATGTTTTTGTAAAGAAAAAGCTAGTATTCAATAGTTTTCAAAATCAAAAATGGCTTTAAAAATGGTTTTTCCTTCATCATGTAGTTCAAAAATTCACTCAGATTTTTCTTCTCCATCGTTGTAGTGATCGATTGAATTGAAAGAGTCTTGTGTTAGTTGCTTGAGGTTGTTTGATGATGGAGTGAACGTCTGGTAATAGATCTTAGATATCTCAGGCATACCTATTGCTTTGATGCCCCTCCATCTTTCATCTTTTCTCTTTCTTTCATATTGTACTTGGTTAAAATATTTGATGAAAGAAAAGTGTGTTTGGTTTGAGTTTTTTTGATTAAGTTTTTTAAAAATTAAGTTTTTTGGTTTTTGTTTTTTTTTTGTTTTTAGTGAATATTTTTAAAATTTTAAATATTTTTTTTTTACTTTTTAAGATGCACATTACTTAGATGTATCTAAAAAGTAAAAAATTTGTGAAAAAATATTTTTAAAAATTAATAAATACATAAAAATATAAAAAATGTACTGAATTTTCATATTATTATTATTATTATTATTATTATTATTATTATTATTGGTATTTAGCGAATTTTTAAAAGGTTTTTTTTACAATTTTTTTACTTTTTAGGTATATTTATGTTAGGTATGTTTAAAAATTTAAAAAAAAATTGCTTAAAATATTAAAAAAATTCAGTAAAAACAAAAAAATATGAAAAACAAAAAAAAAAAATTTTTGAAAAGTATTTTTAAAAAACTTTAACCAAGCGAAGTGACAATTTCATTTTTTATTTAATTATTATGAAAGGCGAATAAAAAATAAAAAAAAATGAAAGAGAAAAACACAATCTCACTATTTACTTTTTGGGTTCAATTAGAATCATCTCTATTTTTATTTCCCTTTCCGTTAAATTTTCCCCATTAAATTTTCAAACTAAACACATCCCAATCATCTTTGTGTCAGTGGAGGAAGACCAAGACCACGACGAGGAGGACGACTACGATCAAGTTGGTTGTCAATATACAAGCAGCAACAGTATTAGCCTAGAAAAAAAATATATTTAAAGATTTAGAGAAAATAGATCATTAGTCCATGTAATTTAAGCATTCTGTTGCTTTGAATTTGAAAAAATTAGTTCTTATATTTTTAATTTTGTTAATTTTGTTGTAATATGATCTTTAAGTCATGTGCTATTAACATTTGAAACAGGGAAAAAAATTATGTTTTGAAAAAATTCAATATCCACACTTTGTTTTGAATTTTACTTTGGTTCTTCTAATTTTACACATAATATTTTTGGATAAATTATACTAACACCCCTTGAGATTTTTGTTTAATACTGATTACCCCTCACATTTGAAAATTTTCACTTACCCCCATGTCAGATTAAAATGACATATTTGCTTTTTAACCTTTATACATATAAAATAATAAAATAATATAGATATTTTATTCATGTTATTTCAAGGGAAATAACAATTATTTTCTTTGGTTTAGTTCACACAAAAAATTGAATTTTTTTATTTTTCATTTTTTATTATTATTATTTTTACATATTTTTACTGAGTTATTTTTAATATTTTAAGTAATTTTTTTTTTATTTTTTAAATATACCTAATCTAGATATACTTAAGAAATATAATATTTTGTGATTTTTTTTTTTTAAAAAAAAACTCATCAAAAAAAATATATATATACAAAAATTAAATACATTATTTTATTTTGTTGTTGTGAGACCATGAAATATCCTCTCACATGGATGTTGTAGAGATCCAACGAAGAGAAGAGTTTCACCACTGTAGATCTGCAAAGATGAACATAGTCGGTGCCACCCAACCAGGGTTGCCGGCCGGGGACTCTCCGATGATGAAGTTAGTCCTTGAATCAATGAAGTAAATTGTATATATATTTGAAGGGGTGTGTGTTCTGTAGAGAGAGATCAAAACATACCTTCCACTTGGGATGCCCCCTCCTTTATATAGATGGGGGGTGTGATATTTGTTTGGGTTGGACCCATTGCAGGCTTTGTTTGTGTTAGGCCCAATAAGCTAGTACCTATATTTTTCTAGCTCTCACAATTGCCCCAAAACTTTCATTGTCTGCGGTAGAAGGAAGAGAGTTTTTCCTTGCCAAGTTACGCTGTTCAAATAACTGTTAGGTTTTTTGATAAAAAATACACTTGATAAATGAATAACATAAATGAATGAATGGCTGGATGAATGCATGTATGTATGAATATATGTACAAATATATGTATATAGAAGAGAGAGGTGAGCTAAAGCCCAGTGAGTAATACTATCTCTATAACGATAGGACACGTTATTATAACCCCCGGGTAAGGGCGTAGGCCGCGGTATTATAACCCCGGGCAAGGGTGTAATATATTGTCGAGGGCAAAGATTGCTTCCAAATATGGACTTTCGTGCTGAGCTAGAAATATTTCTATATGCCGAGCATGGAAATGATTGCCTGAACCAAATAAGACAGATTAAATAAGGTAGATATATCAGCCAAAAAATGGACCATGGTATTATTACCCCCTGGTGAGGGTGTAGACCTGCGGTATTATAACCCCCGGGTGAGGGTGTAGGCCGCGGTATTCTAACCTCCGGGCGTAGGTGTAGGCCGCGGTATTCTAACCTCCGGGCGTAGATATAGGCCGCGGTATTCTAACCCTCGGGCATAGGTGTAGGCCGCGGTATTCTAACCTTCGGGCGTAGGTATAGGCCGCAGTATTCTGACCTCCGGGCGAAGGTATAGGTCGCGATATTCTAACCCCCGGGCATGGGTGTAGGCCTTTGTTGATGGCGCTCCATGCCGAGTGCGAAGATTACGCTATATTCAGAGACTTTTACTGATTTTAAGTGGCGACCGAGTGCCAATATGGCAAGGACTTTGAATAATGCATCCTGTACCGAATAAGGTGGACGTTTTAATCACCAATAATATTGCTCTGCTTATATGGAATTGCCAAGTAGATTTTGGGTCAACTATTTAATTGCCGAGTTGCTCGGTTTGCGTTTAGTCCAAGGTAGCCTTGCCCCATTGTTTTTGAATGACAGGTGTTAGTCGGAAGGAATGCAGATTCCCATTGCCCTATGTTGCAAGGAAGATTCGGCTTTGGTAAATGACGGCATACAACAATGTGCGAACTACTGACTGCCAAATGCGAATTGCCGACTGCCAAGTGTGTAATGTATTGTCCTAAAACTGGCGCTTGCTTGGAGCGGTGTAAAAAGGAGCTGGAGTGTGTAACTCAAGTAAATGTTGTAATGTTTGTACCAAGTTGGCCGAGTATGCATGCATATCAAAGGTGCCGAGATGATGATCGACTGATATGCCCCAATTGGAAAGCGGAAAATTGACTAAGATGTCCTAGTGGGCAATTGTTTGGCCAAATAATGTTGTTAGGCGAATAAAGTTGATGCACGACCGAATAATGATAGTGTTGAATTAATAATGGTGCCGAATAATATTGCCGAGTAAATTTGATGCACTGCCGAGTAACTAGTGTCAAAACATCGGTGTTTTTCATATATAATGTGATTTTGCCGAAAAGTTGGTCAGCTACACTTGGGTAGGTGATTGTGCTGATCTTTTGGTCGACGATTTTTCTTAGCTTCACGGTGTGTCGGCATCACTTCGGAGTTGAATATGCTAAGACCTTGGTTAGCAATGGTTGCCAATTTATTAAAGTTGAGATTCTTGTCCAACGTATATTTGCCCCATTGCTTTTGAATAAGATTGCTTATTCGGAAGGAATAAAATTGACTTGGGCCAAAATTGCCAAGTAGGCCGATAACAATTTGAAACAGATTTCGTGCCCCTATTCGGTGCTGCGGCGAAATCGGAATGAAGTCGAGACAAAGTAGGGTGCTTAGTGATATGCGAAGTGAGCCATTGCGCTCAATTTTTTGAATAAAATCTGCAAATTTTTTTTGAGCTGAATTTGCAAATTCTGACTGTACGGATGGACCCAGAATGTGTCAGATAGCTGGAAAGGACTATTGGATCGCTGTGATCGGACTCCTGATGGCGTAAATATAGCCAAAATGGATCTAATGGCTCAGATCAACAGGGTGTAATGCAACCGCGAAGCACCTGATTATTTCTTCATATCTTGCTGGATCGTCTTCTCCAGCGAAAGAATTCATTTTCTGGGCAAACTTTGAGCGGCCCATACGGCTTCGTTTGAGCTCTGATTTTGACGTGGTTTGTTGCGTTGGACTCGTCTCAATGAGTACTTCACGTTGGTATGGGCAAAACTTGAGTTTGATAGCTTCAAAAATTTCAATTGTCGGAAAATGTGTGTCGTATCACAATTTTCGACATACTTTGGTTGCTTCTTGACTTCTCGGGTTGGTGGGTTTGGACTCTTTGAGCCGATACGAATCCTGTGGTATGTTCATGTGGATTTCAGCAAGCCGAGATGCTAGTTCTATGTCGAGTATTAGTGCCAAATAAGTCACAAAGTTGCCGAATATTGTTGCGGTATAATATTGTAAACTTGTCAAAGAATGTGCCGAATAAGAAATGTTGCGGTGCAATTTTTGTTAAATAAGTTATAAGCCGAGTTGGTCATATGCATGCAGCGTTCATAATGTCGATGAATTCTATTGTCGAATAAGTTGACATATAATGTTGTGAGCCGAATAACGTAGAAAACGGGACGTGATTGTCCGATGTTGACATATGGGCGATCGAGTAGTGTTGCTGAGTATGCAATGAGCCAAATAAGTCAATAAGTTGCCGAATTATTCATTGGGCCTGTGGATGTAAGTTGGTTCGTTGGTGGTTTCCGAATATGCGTAGTTGTGATAGCCAAATGTAAAAGAAATTCAAGTTGTGGGTCTTGCCCCAATAGTAGATGACATGAATGATCGGTGAAGATGGATAATTATGGCTTAGCTCCTGGAGCCTGGTGTCAAAATTGCATGCTAATCGGACATGATTTGACCATTGAACTGTCATTTAAAGTCTCTGATTTTCCAGTTGATTGATCCCAAGCTGATACTCGAAATTCACAAAATTGGACCTCAAAAAAGGATTCTACACGATGAAAAACTAGAGGGTAGGCATCCTCGAAGTCATTGGACCATCCGATTAACTGGAATGTGGTAAGATGCAACGGAGCATGTTGTGCCGAGGAGCGCATGATAATTCCTTATTTCATCACCTTCATGCTGTATGTCGTGAAAGGCAGAGTGTTCCAATTTCGAGCTCATGAAAGGCAGAGTGTTCCAATTTCGAGCTCGTGAAAGGCAGAGTGTTCCAATTTCGAGCTTGTGACTTTGAGGCCTTGTATCTCCTTCGTTTTAAGTCCGATTTTGACGCGATTTGTGGTGTTGGACTCGTCTTCATGAGGACTTCACATTGGTATATTCAAAGATTGAGTTTGATGACACTGAAAAATGTCGATTTTTGAACATTTAGTCGATTTCGCAACTATTGGCGGCCTTTGGTTACGTCTTGGCTCCTCGGGTTGGTAGGTTTGGACTCCTTGAGTTGACACGAAACCGCTAGTATTATCAGATGTGAATTTCGGCAAGCCGAGATGCTTGTATTATGCCAAGATATTAGTGCCGAGGCATTGTGTTGCCGAATATGTCTAATGCTTTGAAGTGGACGTATTTGACCGAGTAGTCTTGCCGAATAAGCAATGGTAGCCGAATAAGCGATGTCACCGAAGTGCGGGTTCCCAAGCTGGTTAGAACAGTATGTAGTGGTGGAGAGGTGCCAATGTGTTGAAACTCTTGATTGGATTGAAACTTGGCGAGTGATTAGCTGCTGATCAATTCGCCACAAGGTCTTATGTGTTTGGCACATAACTCCTAGATCACCCCAGGCGAGAGTTGCTCGGCATTTGGTTGGCACGTATTAAAAATCATTTGCCAATTCACTTTTTGTTACTTACCGAGAATTGTTCTTAGAGGAGTAAGGCCCAACTATGGGTGCCAATTGACACTCATCTTGGCGTGCCGAAACACTAGTCGGCATCTCTTAGCTTGCCGAAACAATTGGTCCGCAGCTCGTAAATTCTGCTATTTGATAGCACTTGGTTGGTTATCCGAGATATGGAGCCCTGCAATCTATATTTTTAATTAAATTGAAGGTTATAAGCATATACGTATATAGAAAGCATATTGAAGACAATAATTATTCAAAGAGGAAAGAATAGAGATTCCACTTAGCAACTTGTGTTTGCATAATCTCAAGAAGTAAACTACGTAAAAGTAAATTGAACCAAAGAGAGAGAAATTACTAGATCAAAACATTAGCCGAATAATCCAAATGTATGCGGAACAACATATGCATCACTAAACTTGGCCTCCTAACCATGGAAATATTAATAGCTCTGCAAACTTAGTCAGGACCATATCTTAAATATGGAGTGTCTAATTAGCTCCATATAAAGCCGATCAAACACTACAAGAAGTTGGGTCTTGAATGACGAATTATTTTTGTCACCAAAGAGCTAATTTCGTCACTATAGATATTTGTGAGGAAATATTTTCGTCACCGATTTCGTCATTGAATGATTGTCACTAAAGATCACAGTGAGGAAAAAGAATTTCGTCACTAATAAAATTACTTTAGTGACGAAAACCTTTGTCACCAATTAGACAATATTTTTTCACAAAAAATCCTCATTTTCGTCACCAAATAATTACTCAGTACCGTATATATAACTTTAGTTGACAAAAAAATTTGTCACAGATGTTGATCATTAGCGAGGAAATATTTTCGTCACGGTAAGATGTAAAGTTGACGAAATTTTTCGTCTTCAAAAGTTTGATATAAGTGACGAAATATATTTCGTGGCAATAAGATTTATACATGACAAAATTTTTAGTCACCAAACAACAAAATTAAGCAACTTTTCATATATAAACAGCGTCAAATTTTGTCACAAAAAGTTATTTATTGCTGACGAATAAGCACTTTGTGACAATAATTGCATGCGACGAAAAAATTCGTCACAAAACTTATTGTTCCATATTTTATATTTCAATTTAAATTATTATTTCACAAATATCTCTGCTTATATTTCAATAGCCTTAAAATTTTACTAAGAAATCCATTAGCTATTATACACTACTCCACAAAAAATTCAATAAACAATTGAAATTATAAACTAAAATATATCCATCAAACAAATTTAATAACAATTCATTAACTATAACAAAAAGACAATCAAAGCAAATCACAAAATGAACTAAGTATCAATCCACAAAAAAAAAAAAGAAATTAATAAATAAAAATCAACACTTGATCAGTTACAAGTAGAACTAATTATCCGTCTACAAAAAAAATTAACCCTTGATCTTGATTTGCAAGTATGCTTCCAAATGTCATCCAAAAATCAATCTGCAAAGAAAATAAAAAAGGAAAACATTAATATATTATCAATTACATCTAAACTCATATATAAATAATTTTATATATGAGTAAACCAATTTAGCAAAAATGCATTTTCTACCGAAATTTGACTTTCATCTGTACTAAATCACAAAACAACAATCTAATTTGGGGCAAGTTCTTGCAAGTTATATGAACACCTATGAACCTGCCAATATTGAAAACAATCAAGCAACATGATGAGTTTTATTGTCATATAGAATGGTTCAATGAAACTTGGATCTTTCTTCTACTAACTCCAGTTTTCTCCATAAATTTCACTATCTACCAGTGGATGTCCCTTTGATACAACTTCACTATCTCACTCACTGTTTCTCTAACTTTGCTTAGAAAGAAATGAGAAATACCGATATGGGTTGATTGTTTTTAATGGGTTTTCAATTTCACAAAATTCAAACTAAGATAGATCAACATAAATAATATAAAACTAAGCATTTTAGTGTGTTATGATCATTTTCAATGTTTCAATGTTTGTACTAGCAATTTAACAATGTTGCAAAGTGTAACTTTCTTAAACAGTTGTGTTTTAACCAATATATACTAACCAACATGAGGAAAATAAAAAGATAAAGCAAGATAGACTTACCAAAAAAGCGATCTTGGGTTGCCCCTCCCCTAAATTGCCCGTTGAAACCTTGTTTCTTAAGAAACTGGCAACTTGAGTCAGCAGTTTAGCACGCTCCTGTGGGGTCATGTCTCTAAGGTCTTGAAATGTCCTCACTTTATGCATTACATAACAAAAATTGATATTTCACATTACGAGTTTATGTTTTAACGTGTATATACATATAATGTGAGTGACATGCGCAAATATGTTTGTATTAGACAAAAGCATCACTCCAAAATATTGTAAAAAATAATTTAAAATCAAACATTCAGCATATTTAAATTGTAACAGATATAGATTTCATTTAAAATGTAACAAAAAAAAATAAAACAGAGGAGTTCCATTTATGTACAGTGTCCAGTCACCCTCTAAATCAGTACAAGAATAAATGTGCACTGATATGTAAATTAGCAAAATAATAATAAAAAATAAATAAATAAGAAAGACATCAAACAATACAATGATACACCCAGGAAAGCCAAAAAATATTATAGCAGAATGAGATTTCAATGATCAGACGCCTGATTTATACTTTAAGAAAGCGCAACCACTCCGGTGGCAGGCCTCAGCCATCCATGTCCTTGCTAAGTGCGTGGTATAATTGCTATCTACATGCACAAAGTATCTGTAAGTTATCTCAACTTGAAGGAGAAAGCAATGGGAATGGCGACAGCAGAAGAAATAAAAACAACAAATTAAAGCATTATAAAAAAGGATGCAATCATATGATGGTGCATACAACATATGTCACCAACTTAGTTTTGTATGCCTAATTATCTTCATTTGAGCAACATGATCTTAAATTAAGAAAATTGTAAGGCTTCTTCATCTCAGAAGATTTTTACTTCTATGAATACCAGCAAGTGCAATAGGTCCAGTGCTTGAAACAGGGAAACTAACAGGGGAGTACACTATTTTTACTTCTCAGCCTTTTTTTGGCATGCCTTCCATTCTCCTTTTGGATCTTCAATGTGATTGTCACAGAGCGGTGGAGAAACTCTGCAATCTGCTCGAAATCCTTCTCAAACAACCATCTAGAAGTCATAGCTGAAGTACCTGCAAACAGAGAATCTCCTTACTCATTTATATCAAAGAAAAGAATGTCAAACTATCTGGTTTTCTGATTCATATTTCAACAGAAAACAAGTGAGTTTCGATGTTCTGAGTAAATTAAAAAGCAATCTACCCAAATCGTGAAAGCAATCAATTTACTGCATCACTAAACAAACGCGCACACCAAACAAGATCTGTCAGAATTACTAGACACGTAATTTGGTGGATACAGGCAAGCAACTTCAAGTTTTCATATCAATTATTCTTTAAATTCCACTTTGACATCTAAGCATTTAATGAAATATTGAGTACCACATGGCTAGAGCAGTCGAATAAAACCCATTTTGCCTAGTTAAATCATTTATCTCAGGAAATGGGGTAAATGGGTTTGAGCTGAAGTATTCAATGATAAAAAAAACCACACTTTCAATTCAAGTCCACCTCGCTCCTCCCCTACTAGATTCACTGGTTTTTATGGGAGAAAATGTTGTAGTAATCCATAAAAGTCAGTAGTTCTAGGAGTCAATTCAAAAGACTCTTTCAGTCACATTCTCATGTGAGATCTATCTATTATCAGTAAAATGATGCCCTCAAATCAACAGTTCTTACCAATTCGTACCCCTCCAGGGGACAAGGCACTGCTGTCACCAAACACAACATTCTTATTCACAGTTATGTTACACAAGTCACAGAGCTTCTTAACCTTATTTCCTGCAACAAAAGCAACAAATAATTAGATTCCATGAAAAGACCAAAAAGATGAAACCCATAATTTGGTATATATTTCATAAATATTTAGAAAAAGTTGATGCCCAGAATAAGAATAATAGTCAATAAGCATTTGTCAAAGACTTCAAATGACAGCATCACTATTGTTTATGAAATTAAATAATTAGTGTAGGGCTATATGGGATTTGCGTTTTCCATTTATTATAATTAGAAACAACTTTGAGATTTCCCTATCACCCATATAAGCTAAGTTAATGGAGGGCTACAACTAGCTTCCCTAAAGCAACTTAAATTATTATTACTCGAAGCACGAACACCTTTGCACTCTGATAGTGCCCCTCTCATATGACACTGATTCACTTTTGCACGAGATTTCCTTTAAGGTATTATCTCATAGACCCGTATGTTAATGGGCCTTACGAGCCAAGCTACACATTGATCAAGCTCACATATTAAACAAAGAAGCTTGGAGTCTAGGCTTGAGGTTCATGTATTTGACATAATACAAGTTTGGCAAAGCTCTAAATAAACCGAAGCTAGAGTTTCTCAAAACAACTCAGTTCATCTTATAGTTTGCTTATTGAGAGGCAATTGCGTAGCATGGACGATAGCACCTAAGCAAAAACTTGTAACCCAACCCAGGAAACCTAGGTCATTGGTAGGATAGTGAAAAACAGTAAGTAGATTGGAATAGATTGTCTTAAATTTATTGAAAGCAAAACTTTCTATATTAATTGTCAACCTAAAAGGATAATCAATACATTGCTGCCAACTCTTCCATAAATCTAATAAAACATTATAATATTAAGCTCACAAGTGATAACTTGGAACTAAATTCAACCGTTGTGATTGAAACTAATTCTAACAGATTCTAGTTCCAATATTAAAATAAAATACAAAATATAATTAAAAAAAAACACAATATTTTAGAATTATTGGAAAAAAAATAAAAAAAACAGAACACATAAAGGATGGCACTTTGGAGTCATCAAATCCAAAGTTTCAACATAGAGAGAAGGGGCTTCAGGGGAAAAAAACAGGGGGTCACTTAGATATATCACTCCATTGAAACTGTTAAAATATTACAAATTTAATATTGATCTTCAAAGTTCTAGTGGTTCAGTTGAAGTCACTAATTTCTACTTGTCGTCGCCCTTGAACATGAAAATCCTCGCAACAGGTCATTACCAACAAAGTTATGGGATTTTTTCCATATCTAAAATAGCTACCTCATCCTAAATAAATCCCATTGTCAACAAATTCCCATTGACAAAATGAGCCTTATCAAATCGAAATTGTGCATACCCAGTGGCTTCTCAGGGTCAAACAGTGTGTGCCACAAACCTTACTTCAAACTCCTTACACTTTGAGGGAAGAGTCAAATTGAACAATTAAAGTTGCATACCTCAAACTAAACTGTGAGACCGCTCTCTATTTATCTACTTTCAATAGTTGAAGATGAAGTTAATGGCGTAGATTTAGCATGTTGAGACTCATTAGAGGAGCCTTGAGAAGCTTCCTTTTTCAACTTGTGGTTGTTATATGCAGCTACACCTGCAATGGCTGCATAAAAAACCATATTTCTTCGCTAGGTCAATAGGTATCTAAGAAACACAGATGTAAAAACAAGATGCAGATGCAACATAATACAGACATACTAAAACTACAATTTTCAAAAAATGGAGACAAAAAAATTGAAAATATAACAGAGAACACCCTAAAGTCTATTTTAAGAAGGCATAAGGATTCACAAACAAATTGGAAATTATTAGTCTTTATGGTTTGAAAAATTAAAAAGCCTGAAGAAGTAATTAGTTAGTATAAAAAACTTCTTTTCATTTTACTCTATTTTTTCCCAAACTTGAACCAAGGCCACAGATGTGCCTCACACATGCTAGCATGTCTGCTTTTTAAAAAATAAAAATAAAAAAAGGGCATAATTGGACACATGTTAGACATAGACATGCTGACCTAGGAGGCATGTCCATGCTTCCTAAATAGGTAATCTCTATTTCATGAAATCACATGTCTAATCAAAAACAAAATTAAATCACATATCTTTTTGTCTTGCACAAATAGTATTAAAGACAGCAGAAACATTATTGCAGCACATTAAAATTGAAATTTCGTTCCTGAGTGATCAACAGGGTTCTCATCCAGATCCTAAGCACGATCACTATCTGAAATGCAGATGAAATAAACAATAGTCTTTTTTATCAGAGAACGGAAAAAAAAAATACATTAAAAAGTACAGGAAAAAGAGAAACCCAAATACAACACACAATATGCCAAGCATTACCCCAGCGGAAATATGAAAAAAAGGCATATCTCAATGGTCAGATAAGCAACAGTATCCTCATCAAGAAAATGTGAATTCCATAACATTGAAAGAGCAATTTTTTTATAAAGCTCAAGAAAAATAATTTTTTATGGATAATACAAAGGATAACCACCTATACAATGTCGTTTTTAAAGTATGACAGACTGTAGTTTTTTGTTCTACTTTCTTGGAATTGATTTCCGATGTGAACAATCTATAATACTAGAATATAAACAGTACAACATTGAGAATATACAAAGGGCATACTGAATATATAAATAAATATCATAATACTAATATCAAATTTTGAGACAATAAACTATAGTGAAAACCCAAAACAAAAGTATTTGTTATCGAAAAATTACCAATGCCGTAACCAAACAGATTTATCATTGTCAGCATTGTATCAGCAAACAGAATGGCTGATAGTAAGACAACCACCCAATCCTTGACAACTCTAGCAACACGAATTGTTAAAGCACTTGTATGTGAGATCACAAGAAAAACTGATAGATTGAGTGCAAAAGTACAGAGAGAATTGAGTGTTAGGATAACAGGTTGAAAGCTCCATGTCCCTTGGGTATCCATCTTTGGCTTCTTTAGAAAAATCCACAGAATGAACAAGCAAAGAGCACTGCACAAGAACTATGATTCCGTTCACATGGCAAAAAGGTTCTACATATAAACATCAAATGGTGAAAGAAATAATGATAACAATTAAACTTTGGCAGATGAAAATACATGCCTGCAGGGACTAACGCAGTACATGACAGAAATAGGGTTTAGTTTGAGACCCTTCTTTTTAACAAAAATCTCCATGAATATAAGCCTCAAAGCTTTCCCAACAACACCTCCCATTTGGTAAACCAAACCAATCCAGTTAATAACAATCTCCTCATATGAAGCCACTAGAACACCAAAACTTATCACTGACATTATTAAAAGCATTCTACTACATTCTTCAAATATAGAATAGCAATTTTGGGCATTTAAAACCCTAGAAATCATTTCCATCTTATATCCTTTTCAATTTGTGTATGATATGAAACAAGTTAATCTATTTCCTAAACAGAGAGCCATTAATCCATCTTTATGGGTGATCTCATGCTTAAGGATAAGATTGCACCAAGTCAGTTCCATACAAATTCTTATCAAATCTAGAACTAGATAAACCTGGGTCAATACTAGAATTCCAACCCAAAACCGAGTGGAGGAACAATGTATTAATATAAATAAAACCAAACCAAAATTCCTTGGGTGGGATACAGAGCAAAGAGGGACCACCTACCGAAGCAGAATGAAGTAGCGAGGTGTAGCACAATGACAGCAACGGCAAACGGCGGAAACCATGAGAGAGGGAGAACTTCCAATCATGAGAGAACGAGTGAAAATCATGGGGAGAGATGAGGGTTTTTACCTACCAGCAAAAAAAGAGAGGGGAATTTGGGAGGGATTGTAAAAAAGTGAGGTGCCTGTTTGGTTTGAGTTTTGTTTTTTAATTTTTTTTCTTGTTTCATTTTTAAAAGTTTAAGAATTATTCATATCCTTTCTAAAATTATGTAACAAAATTTTACATATTATTTTTACTTTTTTATTATATGTGACAAAATTTTATAGTTCATCACGGATTATTCTTATTTAGTGATGAAATTTATTTTTTTCACTACTTTTTGTCACCATAGGTTACTTAGAAAGCTAATTAACTTGTGTTTTGTTTTGAGAGAGAGAGAGAGTGAGAGAGAGAGGGGAGAGGAAAACTTAGAAACAAAAAAAAAAAAAAAGGAGGGAAGTTAGTAGTCTATTTTTTTTCATTACCGCCCAATATGTCAAAATTTTCCCTTCAAAATTAGTGACAAAATAATTTCCTCACTAAAAAGTCTCAAAATATTAAAAATTATTAGTGACAAAAATATATTTCTCACCAAATGGTCTTAAAAAATTTAAAATCAAGTTTCTCAAAAATATATATATACAATTATTGGTGACGAAAATATTTTTCTCACTAATAATTTTATAATTAGTGACAAAAAAATTTCTCACCAAAAGTCTCAAAATTTTGGTGCCACCAAAAAAAAATTAGTGGGAAAACCTTCGATGACGAAACTTAATTTTTCCTCACCTAAAAAAAAGTATTTGTTGACAAAAATAAATTTCGTCACCTATTATTTTTATTTTTTGTTATATGTGACAAAATTTTATAATTCGTCACGGATTATTTTTATTTAGTGACGAAATTTATTTTCTTCACTACTTTTCGTCACCATAAATTACTTTTGTTGTAGTGAAAATATTACCATAAATTACTATAATAACTCATGGTCAAACTTTGCCAATAACTCTTGGGGACAAATTTTTCTTGAGAGAGAGGGTGAAGACCCAGACATGGGTTTAATGGTAATATCCAGTTCTCGAGCCAGACACGTCGTCAAGCTATCCATGACATGTTGGACGTAAACATATAAATGCAAGTCAATATTAATATTTATGTAAATATTTATGATCTTGTAATAAATATTATTTTTATACTCATGATTGGCAAGTCGGCAACATCGTTGGCTCACCGACTTCTGTGGTACCTCTTGGTCTTTTATCTTGCCGTTTGCTGAAATGCTTGATCGGCAATTGATTATGTGATTAACCCTTCATAACTTTCTTAATTCCATTGCTTGCCCAACCTCAAGCACCTTGCCGCAGTGGGTAGCCGAGTTGCCAAAATGTTCCTTGCAATTTTTCTTGAGAAACTGAAATGAACACCTAAAAAGAAATGGCCACAAGGATCAAGGTGATAAATAACTATATATGCAAAGACTACAAACATGAGTTAATCGTTGATGTTGCAGAGCAAAAAATAAAAGAAATCCAGGAGGTGAGTCCTGCCCCACTGGGTTTGTCTTGCCGAGACATTTGGAAGGTAAATCGCCTTGGCTGACATGCTGAAGCACTTGGTCGGTACGACTCCACCTTTGCCGATAATAGTGCTAGAGAGAGCCATGGTGGGCCTATAACACCTTGTCAGTGAGCCGAACAAACAAGTCTGATGCATATGCAAATATTTGTATCCATGTATATATATATATATATATATAAATGTATCTTTGCAAATATAGAAACAACTTTCAGAAATGAGATTTAGAATAACAAGAGAGTTGACGAACACCCCAATAAAGAGTTACTATTGCTGAGTTGGTTGATGGACAAGCCAAATAAAGTGACGAATAAGAAATTTTAATCCACTCCAAGTTATTGTGGTCCAATTCTAGTGAGAGAAAAAATTGAAGACCCAGCCTTGGATTCTACAGAAAGTTCTAGCATAGGTACACGTGCATACATGTCAAACATCAACTTGAAGCTAAGTTTTGAGAAACAAAGAATAAATAAATAAATAAATGGACAGATCCACGTATGGATTTAGCCGAGCAAGTTTATTGAATTGCCAAAAAGATGTGTGCACCAAGAAAAATATGAAACCCATTTTGAGAGAGAGAAAAGAGAGATGTAAAAGTAGACCCATGAATTTTATTCTGATTTAACACTTTTTCATTAACATGTACCAAGAACAAAGAACCAATTTTGCAGATAAGTTTAAGATAAATTTACTCAGAGAGAACAGAGATCTCCATCAAAGTGGTGTTGGATTTTTACTTACAGTCATATGTTTGTTATTTCATTCATTGAACTCTTTCAGACGTTTCCCATAGACGGCGCCAATTGTGAGACTATGAAATATTCTCTCACATGGATGTTGTAGAGATCTAACGAAGAGAAGAGCTTCACCTCTGTAGATCTGCAAAGATGAACATAGTTGGTGCCACCCAACCGAGGTTGCCGGCCGAGGGACTCTCCGATGATGAAGTTAGTCCTTGAATCAAGGAAGTAAATTGTATATATATTTGAAGGGGTGTGCGTTCTGTAGAGAGAGATCAAAACATACCATCCACTTGGGATGCCCTCTCCATTATATAGATGGGGGGTGTGATATTTGTTTGGGTTGAACCCATTGTAGATTTTGTTTGGGTTAGGCCCAATAAGGTAGTACCTATATTTTTCTTGCTCTCACAGTTGTATTCAATGAATTTTTTTTTTTTAAATTTTTTGTACAAATTTTATACCTTTTAAATATATCTAGATTAAATTGATCTAATTTAGATATAACGGTGGAAATAAAAATAAAAAATTTTATTCATATATAAAAATTTATACAAAAATATCATAAAAATGTTGTGATAGTGATATTATTGTAAATATAAATTATGTTTATGAGTGTTCTGTTTTAAAGTGAAAGGTCACTATTAAGTTATTTTATTGTGTTTGAAAATTCTATATAAAATTTATGTTTGTATATTGTCACTCAATAAGAATATGTTCAGGTAGAATTTAATAGTGGAAAGTTATAAAATGTAGTCATGATGATAGGAAGAAGAAATGGTAAGAAAAGGGGCAATATGGTCATTCAGAAAATTTTAGGGCATTACATTAATAGTTTAGAGGGCAATTTGTAATGAGATTACAAACCTCAGAGAGGGGAATGTAATTTTTCAAATGTGAGAGAGATCTGTATGAAACAGAAATCTCAAGACGTGTCAGCGTAATTTACCCTAATTTTTTTTCTATTCAAAATGTTAACAACACATGACGAAGGGATTACATTGCAACAAAATTAAAAGTATAACTATCAAATTGTTAAAATTAAACTACTGAGACTAAAGTGACACTTCGCTTAAATTACAGGAATAAATAATTAAATAATTTCTCCAAAAAATTATTTATGAAAAAGTAATCAATTTTTAATGACTCACGTTTCACTAATTTTAAATTTACATAATACATGCACTTTTGAGATAAATTTTCATAATTGATGACATTTTTGATATACAATGTACGAGAAGACTAACGTGATTGATTTGAAAAATATCATGTATAATGAAATTGTGCTATGAATTTTATTTTAAAAATGGGGTAAATATTGTAAATTTAAAATTGATGATATATTTGTCACATTAAAAATGATTGTGATTCATAAATATACTTTATATTGTTGGATTGACTTAGCTTATTCAATAATGATTATAAATATAGTTTTGGATTAATTATATTTTTGATCTTTAAAATGCAAGTCTTGTGTGATTTTGATTCACAGTGTGCATATTAATGGAGGAAGACCACGACGACCAAGACCAAGACCAAGACCAAGACCAAGACCAAGACGGAGATGAAGATGAAGACGAAGACGAAGACGAAGACGTAGTAGGGTATCCTCACCGAATTAAAATCCTTTGCTTCATTTCTCTCCTTAACTTTTTATTTGTTAGGTCATTGGGTCCACTTTTAAATCCAATTTTGATGATCTGAACCGTTTACATTTCAAGATTTGTTGAGTATATCATACTTATAAAAAATCAAGTTGATCAGATATCAGAAAGCATGTGTTTGAAAAATTATTTATCAATTTTTTTTTTTAAAAAATGGTTTGTTGTTCGATGATACGAACATGTAATTTCTGATATCTGATTAACTTAATTTTTTACAGATATGATATATTAAAAAAATCTTAAAATGTGAACTATTCGAATTATCAAAATTAGACCTAAAAGTAAATCCAATAACTTAACAAATAAAAAGTTCAGAAGAGAAATGAAAGAGAAGATTTTGAATCATCCACTCCACGTTTATTTGCATGTGATATGCACACTACAAAAAAATTGTGCCGTTGCTAATACTCTTAATGCTGTCGCAAAAACTTTTTGCGACGGCAAGAGGGGGTCCCAAATGGAGGGGTTGCAAAAGAGTTTTTGCGACGGCATTTTTGCCTTTTGCGACGGCACTGTGCAGTCGCTAATAATGTTTGAAATTTCTTTACTTTTTGCGACGACACTATTTTACTGTCGCTAAAAAAGTTATTTGAGACGGAAAAAAATACCATTGCTAATAGTCTTTTTTTTTTTTGCAACGGCAAAAACACTGTTTTTGCGACGGTGTGGTGCCGTCGCAAAAAGTATTAAAAATATAAAAAAATTTATTTTTTTGCGACAGTGTAATGCCGTCGCAAAAAGTAATAAAAAAATAAAAAAATTTCTATTTTAAATAATAAAATTTCTATTTTTTGCGACAGTTTAATGTCGTCGCAAAAAGTAAAACCTGTAACAAAATCAATAAAATTAATAAAATTTTCTATTTTTTGCGACAGTGTAGTACCGTCACAAAAAAGAAAAAAAAAATCCTCCGATAGAATTATTAAAATTTCTCCATAATAATTACATAATAATATAAAAATAACAATTTCTTCACAATAAAATATTCTTCCATTCATAATTACACATCAACAAAATTATCCCACTGCATAATGTTCCACAATTATCCTCCGATAAAATTTAAAAATATAAAAGAAATGAAAAAAATAAACACAATATAAATGAATATAAATTACATTTTTCTCCATTTATAAATTCACGATTCAAACAAAGCAAGAGTTCACAAAGGTAACCAATGATCACTTTTGTTACTTAACTCAGTTTTAATAAAAAGACTGACAATGTTCCCACAAATTCTTCATTCCACTTACAGTTTTGATCTTAAAATTTTCACCGCATCCCACAAAATCTTTCCTTTTTGAGTCGCACAATCTCACATATTCAATTCACCTGCAAGCTTGAAGGAGGGTCGAATGTTTCATCACCACAATACAAATCTATACTATGAAAATTGGTTACAAAATATTCAACCCTCAGTTTTCCTCAAGGTTGAAATATGGAGGGAAACAATGAAAGAAAGAAATGGCAAACCCTAGATTCTTATGTAGGATGCCAATGTGATGAAATGAATGACATATCTACTCTTCCTAAAGATGTAATTCTTTCAAGTTACAATCTTGTTGGAAATGGTAGAAAAATTCTGGGTAAAACCAGAATTTTTTCTCAAGTTTGGTCTATTTTTTAGGTGGGCCCCGAGCATCGATTTACTCGGGTCAAAGTGGTAACGCGTTCTATGCCGCGTTGTGATTCACGTGGTATATTCGGTTGCTCAAAACCATTATCGAGTGAATGGAAAATTGAAGCCAAAGTGTGCTCCATGGAAATGGAGTTATGGTGGAAATTCCTTAAGGTTGTAAATTGGCTTGTCCCACATTGATTTGGTGGGAAGTTTTGAAAGGGTTTATAAGGCTTAGGGTGAGATACTTGGGGTGTGCCCCAAGGGGTACCCAAGTGTTTTAGAGGGAGAGGTTATGGGCAAAATGGGCTAGACTCATTGGACCCAAAAATCACCACACGCGCACCGCCGTCCGTCCGGGCGCGGGTGCGTGATTGGGCTAAAAACATTTGAATTTAATTTTATTTTTTGGTAAAATAAAATCCAGAATTCAAATTAAACTGGTTTGGATTTATTGTTCATCCAAACAGGGTCCTTCCCGTTTTCAAACAGAATTAAACTGGTTTGGATTTATTGCTCATCCAAACAGAGCCCTTCCCGTTTTTATCTGTTTGAATTATTAACCCAACAGATTCAAATCTGTTTAAATTTGAAACTAACAGGTTTCATACCTGTTCAATTCAAAACCAAGAGCCACCTTTACATCTATAAATAGACTAGCCTCCCATTTGGATTTCACTCCAATTTTCGTACTCCATCCTCTGCTTTAAATATTCTTCATCTTGCTGCATTTTATTTGTGAAAGAAAGAGTGTAAACACTTAGTGTGTTCGTAAGGCAAACAATTTGTAGTGCTGCTATTGTTTGTGGTAAGATCATTTCATCCTGGGAGATAAACGTCCAAATTCTGAAAGCACCGTGGAGAGGACGAATCTGTCTTAAGGACACAGTGTTAAACACTGGACTTGATCAGAAAAGTTATTCAAATAAATTAACCAAGTAAGTTGTTTAATTTTATTCTGTTTTTTATTTGTTTATTAATCAGATTTTATTTTTATTTTTGTAACAAAATAAAATCTGTGGTTTTATTTATTTATTTTTATTTCGAGTTTGATTTTTGTAATCAAACAAATTCTCTCCTTTTCTTTATTTCTTTATATTCTTGTTGTTGTTTTGTACACAACAGAATTTAATCATTTTAAATACAGTGAAGATTGTCCAACAATTTTAAGACAGATTCCTTTTTTGATATCTTCATTGTATTTAATTTTCTGTGTTTTCAAAGTAATATTCTGGTTGGAAAAACAAATAGTGATTTATGCTATTTGACAGATAGTAGTAATATACTGTCTCTTTTCTTTGACAACAACTAGTAGTACGATACTGATGTCATTAACAATTCAAAATATTATTTGGTATTACAGAAAATTCTTGTGATATTTTATTTTTCTAGTTTTAGTAACAAGGAAAATAAAATTATTTTGTTGTTATAATTTATTTTCTGGTTTTAGTAACTAGAAAATTAATTTGTGTTTTATTTTTTTCTGATTTTTGTAATCAGAGATTATGGCTACTACAACTGAAACTGCATCTGGCAGTGGTATTCCTATTGTTACACCTACATCGGTCCCTATCTAAAACCATGTTTATGTACCAATCAATCATGGAGAAAAACCGAAAAAATTTAACGGTACCGAGTTTAAGAGATGGCAGCAGAAGATGCTGTTCTATCTTACGACTCTTAATTTGGCTCGGTTTCTCCATGAAGAGGCTCCAGCACTTAAAGAGGGTGAAAGTGATCGGCAAGTTGTTGCCGCTGTAGATGCTTGGAAACATTCAGATTTCCTGTGCAGAAACTACATCGTAAATGGCCTTGACAATATGCTGTATAATGTATACAGTCCTCTGAAAACAGCAAAAGAATTGTGGGATTCCTTGGAGAAGAAATACAAGATAGAAGATGCCGGCACGAAGAAATTTGTGGTCGGTAAATTTCTGGATTTTGTTATGGTAGACTCCCAAACGGTAATATCTCAAGTTCAAAGTTTTCAAATAATTTTGCATGATATTCATTCAAAAGGTATGTCTCTTAGCGAGTCATTCCAAGTCGCTGCTTTAGTGAAAAAGTTACCACCGGCTTGGAAAGATTTCAAAAATTATTTAAAACATAAACGCAAAGAGATGACTATGGATGAATTGATTGTAAGATTAAGATGAAGAAGATAACCGAAAGGCTGAAAAGAGGATTGGGAAAAATCCCATTGAGTCCAAGGCTAATGTGGTAGAACAAGTTCATAAACCACATAACAAAAAGAGAAAGTTTACTGGAGATGGTCCTAAACAAAGGCGATAGTAGCAAGAAGTTCAAAGGAAAATACTATAACTGTGGCAAAACTGGACATCGAGCTTCTGACTGCCGCCGCCCTAAGAAGGATCATGGAAGTACAAGTAAGAAGACCACCAATCAGGCCAATGTAACAGAATTGGATTACATCTCTGACGGAGTGAATGACATCAACCTCTCTACTGTGGTGTCTGAGGCTAACTTGGTTGGAAATCCCAAAGAGTGGTGGGTTGACATTGGAGCAACTCGTCACATTTGTGCGGACAAGAAGATGTTCACTACCTACAATGAGGCTGTAAATGGTGAACAACTTTTCATGGGAAATTCTTCTACTTCTACTGTGGCTGGACAAGGGAAAGTGATCTTGAAGATGACATCAGGGAAAGAACTGACCCTCAACAACGTACTGCATGTACCTGACATCCGGAAGAATTTAGTTTCTGGTTCTTTGTTAAGTAAAAATGGTTTTAGGCTTGTTTTTGAGTCTGATAAATTTGTATTAACAAAGAATGGTATGTATGTTCGTAAGGGATACATGAGTGATGGTCTCTTTAAGTTGAATATAATGACAGTTGTACCGAAAGTTGCTACGAATAAGAATAACACATCTTTTGTTTATATTCTTGAGTCAAATTTATGGCATGGTAAATTAGGACATGTGAATTTTGATGATTTGCGTAGATTAATTGGTTTAGATCATATACCAAAGTTTGAAATTAATCCTAATCATAAATGTGAAATTTGTGTAGAAGCGAAACTAACTAAGGCTCCATTTAAATCGGTTGAAAGAAAAACTGAACCTCTAGAATTAATTCATACTGATGTATGTGATTTAAAATTTATTCAAACTAGAGGTGGCAAAAAGTATTTCATAACATTTATCGATGATTGCACAAGATATTGTTATGTTTATTTACTTAGAAGTAAAGATGAAACCATAGAAATGTTTAAACTCTACAAAACAGAAGTTGAAAATCAACTTGGTAAAACCATTAAAATGGTTAGAAGTGATAGGGGTGGTGAATATGATGCACCATTAAATGAATTTTGTGCACAACATGGCATTATTCACCAAACTACAGCCCCTTATTCTCCACAGCAAAATGGAATTGCTGAAAGGAAGAATAGAACCCTAAAAGAAATGATGAATGCCATGTTACTAAGTTTAGGCTTACCACAGAACTTGTGGGGGGAAGCAATATTGTCTGCTAATTATGTTCTTAATAGAATACCCCATAAGAAAACCAACAGCACTCCTTATGAATTGTGGAAAGGTCGATCGCCTTCCTACAAATACTTAAAAGTGTGGGGGTGTTTCGCAAAAGTTGAAGTTCCTGTTCCTAAAAAGACTACGATTGGACCAAAAACAATAGACTGTGTGTTTATTGGTTATGCTCAGAATAGTAGTGCATATCGGTTTCTGACTTATAAATCAGAAATACCTGATATAAATGTGAACACTATTATAGAGTCAAGGAATGCTGTGTTTTTTGAACATGTCTTTCCTTACAAGAAAGGACAGGAATTAAGTTCACAGAAAAGAACTTATGATTGTATACAAAGTCAAGAGACTAATGATAATCAAACAAAAGAGACTAGTAATAGTCTCGACCAATAGGATTTAACTAATGATGAACCAAGACGAAGTAAAAGAGCGAGAACATCAAAATCCTTTGGTCCAGATTTTCTGACATACTTGTTAGAAAATGAACCTCAAAGCTTTAAGGCAGCAATGACAGGTCCTGAAGCACCTTTGTGGAAAGAGGCTGTTAATAATGAAATTGAATCCATTATGCAAAATCATACTTGGGAATTGGTGGATCTTCCACCAGGTTCTAAACCTCTTGGATATAAATGGATATTCAAGAGAAAAATGAAAGCAGATGGTTCAATTGACAAGTATAAAGCAAGACTTGTTGTTAAATGTTACAGACAAAAGGAAAGTCTGGACTATTTTGACACATATTCCCCTGTGACAAGAATAACATCCATTCGCATGCTTATTTCTATAGCAGCGTTGTTTAATTTAGAAATACATCAAATGTATGTTAAGACAACTTTCTTAAACGGTGATCTAAATGAAGAGATCTATATGGAACAACCCGAAGGGTTTGTAGTATCAGGGCAAGAAAAGAAAGTTTGTCGACTTGTAAAATCCCTTTATGGATTAAAACAAGCACCTAAGCAATGGCATGAAAAATTTGATCATGCAATGCTTACTAATGGGTTTAAGATAAACAAATGTGACAAATGCGTCTATGTTAAAAACACTGACCAAGGAAATGTCATAGTTTGTCTTTATGTGGATGACATGCTTATCATTGGAAGCAGTCAAAACATGATCAAATCAACTAAGCAGATGCTTAACAAAAGATTTGATATGAAAGATATGGGGGTCGCAGATGTTATATTAGGAATGAAAATTACTAAAACATCTGACGGATATGCATTATCTCAATCTCATTATATTGAGAAAATTCTTGATAAATTTATCAAGGATGATTTGAATTTAGCTAGAACACTTGTAGACATCAGTCTTTATTTATCGAAAAATAAAGGTGATGCAGTGTCTCAGTTAAAATACTCCCAAATCATTGGAAGCCTAATGTACCTAATGAATTGTACTCGTCCTGATATAGCTTATGCTATCAGTAAATTGAGTAGGTACACTAGTAACCCCGGAGAAGACCATTGGAAAGCGATCATTCGGGTTCTTAGATATCTAAGATTCACCCGTGATTATGGTTTGAACTTTACTCGATATCCAGCAGTACTTGAAGGTTATTGTGATGCAAATTGGATATCGGATACTAAAGATTCAAAATCCACAAGTGGATATGTCTTTACTTTAGGAGGCGCTGCTGTTTCTTGGAAATCCACCAAACAAACATGCATCGCACGATCCACAATGGAATCCGAGTTCATTGCTTTGGACAAAGCAGGAGAAGAAGCAGAATGGCTTCGTCACTTCTTAGAAGACATGCCAATGTGGCCAAAACCTGTGCCAGCTATTTGCATTCATTGTGATAGTCAATCTGCAATAGGCAGGGCACAAAATCACATGTATAACGGTAAGTCACGACATATTCGTCGTCGACATAATACCGTAAGGCAATTATTGTCAAAAAAAATAATCTCAATAGATTATATAAAATCTAAAGAGAATATTGCGGATCCGTTAACAAAAGGTTTGACAAAAGAGCTAGTGTATAGTTCATCGAAGGGGATGGGATTAAAGCCTATTACATAAGAGTCATCATAATGGTAACCCTACTTATATGACTGGAGATCCCAAGAACTAAGTTCAAAGGGACAACTAAGTTATGCATGGCTCACCAGAAATCACCAAGGGATTAAAAATTCCCTACCCATTCCTATGGTGAGAGTGATATCTACAACATATGTTGTATGCAAGGGTATAAGGATAAGCTTTGCTTTTAATGATTACTTATATCTTGATTATGGTTTAAAATCAAGACGAGTATAAGGAGATACTCACAATAAGAATCACCTATATGAGTGTCGAACTGGGGCCTGTTCTATGAGAATGAAGAGGCTAAATTCTCTAGAAACACTTATGAAAACCAGACGCGTTCAAGGCTAAAATGAACACAACAGTGAGAACCACGATGTGTTAGAAGATATTTTGTGTGAAATCTATTGTCTTGGCTTACACAAACGGCTGAACAATTCAAGGCATCGCGTCCATTGGTTAGCCAGTAAGTCCGATAGGTTATCACTAGGGAAGGTTCAAGGCCGAAAACTACCTATCCTGATGCAAGATATTTTCGACTTATACTCTTTCGTAAAAGTCTGCATATTGTTGCATTTCCGTTGTCATCAAATTCTATTCATGTGGGGGATTGTTGGAAATGGTAGAAAAATTTTGGGTAAAACCAGAATTTTTTCTCAAGTTTGGTCTATTTTTTAGGTGGGCCCCGAGCATCGATTTACTCGGGTCAAAGTGGTAACGCGTTCTATGCCGCGTTGTGATTCACGTGGAATATTTGGTTGCTCAAAACCATTACCGAGTGAATGGGAAATTGAAGCCAAAGTGTGCTCCATGGAAATGGAGTTATGGTGGAAATTCCTTAAGGTTGTAAATTGGCTTGTCCCACATTGATTTGGTGGGAAGTTTTGAAAGGGTTTATAAGGCTTAGGGTGAGATACTTGGGGTGTGCCCCAAGGGGTACCCAAGTGTTTTAGAGGGAGAGGTTATGGGCAAAATGGGCTAGACCCATTGGACCCAAAAATCACCACACACGCGCGCGCGCCGCCGCCGCCGTCCGTCCGGCTGGGCGGGGCCTGGGCTTGGGCGCGGGTGGGTGGTGTGTGGTTGGGTTGGGCTTCTAATCTTTTTGGGCCAAAAACATTTGAATTTAATTTTATTTTTTGGTAAAATAAAATCCAGAATTCAAATTAAACTGGTTTGGATTTATTGTTCATCCAAACAGGGCCCTTCCCGTTTTCAAACAGAATTAAACTGGTTTGGATTTATTGCTCATCCAAACAGAGCCCTTCCCGTTTTTGTTTGTTTGAATTATTAACCCAACAGATTCAAATCTGTTTAAATTTGAAACTAACAGGTTTCATACCTGTTCAATTCAAAACCAAGAGCCACCTTTACATCTATAAATAGACTAGCCTCCCATTTGGATTTCACTCCAATTTTCGTACTCCATCCTCTGCTTTAAATATTCTTCATCTTGCTGCATTTTATTTGTGAAAGAAAGAGTGTAAACACTTAGTGTGTTCGTAAGGCAAACAATTTGTAGTGCTGCTATTGTTTGTGGTAAGATCATTTCATCCTGGGAGATAGACGTCCAAATTCTGAAAGCACCGTGGAGAGGACGAATCTGTCTTAAGGACACAGTGTTAAACACTGGACTTGATCAGAAAAGTTATTCAAATAAATTAACCAAGTAAGTTGTTTAATTTTATTTTGTTTTTTATTTGTTTATTAATCAGATTTTATTTTTGTTTTTGTAACAAAATAAAATCTGTGGTTTTATTTATTTATTTTTATTTCGAGTTTGATTTTTGTAATCTAACAAATTCTCTCATTTTCTTTATTTCTTTATATTCTTGTTGTTGTTTTGTACACAACAGAATTTAATCATTTTAAATACAGTGAATATTGTCCAACAATAATCTGTACAATAGCTTATACAAATTTTATACCAGGTCGAAGAGGTTTCAGAGGGCCTTCTGATCTAGTCTTTCGTTCCAATTCAAGCATCGAATCAAGCTATGAAACCAATCGCCCGTTTGGTCAGACTTGTTCACTGTTGGAAGTGGATGCTGGCTCATTGATATCCGAACCGAATCACCTCTTGAGAGTTGTTGCCTTCTCTTTCCATCAAATGAGACCCATGCATTGCTTCTTGCATCCTCAGGGATCTGTGCAATATGAGAATTGTAACGCCCTCAAAATAAACCCATATTAACCATAACATTAACATGCATTTATAAAAGAAAACGAATCATTTGAGTTATTCATCAGAGTATTCTTATTGAAAGACATCACATGTAACATCCTGCAACATCAAAATAAATGCACTAAGGGCTTACATCTTTCCAAGCTAACACTTGGACACAAGAAGGATGAGTACTAACTCTTTTACAAGTTAAGCCCTAGGCTTGAATGTTTACATGAAATCTCAAAAATAACAAAATAAAACATATAACTAAAGACAAGTCTTCAAAATCCCAAACATCAAATCCTTCCAGGCTAAGTCCGTGGAGGTAGCTTATCACCTGAACCTGAAAATGATGTTCCCATAAAGGGTGAGCCACAGCCCAGTAGAAAAGTACTAAACCAAATATAAGCATTGAATAAAGCTAAAGCATTCAATAGATGGTTAACCAAGATAATCAATTACATCATTTTACAGTCTCATGACAATATTGTCTAAGACACGTTTTACTTTCCAACTTTATCAATATGGCTCAGAACCTAGCCAAACTTACTACAGTGAACTATATATATTATATTCACATTCTTCCAATGTCAACAAACAGATGAGACTCAGGCTCAAATCAAACACTTCATACTTCCAGTTTGATACACATTTTAGTGCTGTATCAAATAAAACACTTCAATATAAATAAGCACACATAAAAGTGATGCTAATGGAGTCCATCCCCTATCTCCTCCCAAACAAAATCCGGTTTAGAGGTCCATCCCCTATCTTCCCCTAAACCGTGGAGTACCTCCCCTATCTCCTCCCACACAAAACAATATATATGCAAATGCAATGCTCAATCAATACACGTATTTTCTGTATTAATGCAATAGTCAAAATTAATGATTTAACCAATGTGCTTAGTTTCAGTTATTCCTAATCCACATGCAATGTCTACAACAAACACGACTATCCTCCACCGATAGCCCAAAACAGTTATTTCTAGACTGGAAATAAATATATCAACAATTCAATAGGCGAGTGATTTTAATTATCCAACTACACCATTTAATCAATGAATTCCTCAATTTCATGCATTTAACCAATTTCCCCAATTTCCTTAAATTAATTATACAAATTAATTTATTAATACAACTAGGGTTTTTCCCAAAATTACCAAAGTACTCCCAACATATCAAAATACCAAAACTTAGGACAAAACTTATAGGATGGAGTAGGAAATCCCTACCTTGAAGCGAAGAACTCGAATGGAGAAGATGACGAAAACCAAAGTGCTCCAAACCCAAGATTGTTCAGATTAAACGGAAGCCCTCGACCCACTCTATCTTTTTAACAAAGGGCTTAGGGTAGAAATACACTCTAAGTAGATCAAACCTAAGAGAGAAGGTGTGTAGGGAGAGGGAGAAGACGGTTCTAGGGTTTTAAAATAAAAAAGGAGATGAAAAATGATCTTGAAAGTCGGATCTCGGATTTTTATACCAGTCGCCCCGCTCGAGCGTGGAAACCCCCGCTCGAGCGCCACTCACAGACTCCCGCTCGAGCGGCCAAACTCCCGCTCGAGCGGCGAATGCACTCTCCCAGAAGTTTTTGCAGACAGGTCCCCGCTCGAGCGCCCAACTCCCCACTCGAGCGTCACTCAAGACTTCCCGCTCGAGCGTCCAATCCCCCGCTCGAGCGACCAACACTACACAGGACATACTGGATGGGTGTATTCCCCGCTCGAGCGTCCAAACCCCTGCTCGAGCGGACAAGCCAAAATCTGGGCAACTAGACTTGGTTCCTAAGCTCAACCAACCTGCTCCAAATCTTCCCAACACAACCCAAGACTCAAAATAAGAAAATAATGAATGACAACAACAATTATACAATGACGGAATCTACGGAACCTAAGTCCGGATACAATAATCAAATGGGAAAAGACCGGGGTCGCTATAACCTCCCCCCCTTAAAAGAATTTCGTCCCCGAAATTAAGCATAAGTTTGTAAATAAAAACAAGTTTTTCTCAATTCTCAAAGATATTGTATAACAACAATAAACATCTTGACCCAATACTGGTCACTTCATCTCTTTATCAAGGGGTATCTCACAATATATATAAAACAACATATATTTCAACCTGTATCATTATTATGGATTATTCCTTTTAATGTTAACAATTCCCATATCACATTCAATCGTATGATATAAACAACACATTCAACGATGTACTCAACAGATGCAATGTTACACTAAACTTCTACAATGAAGCAAGTTTCAAGACACACCCATTTATCAAAACATACTCACGTTTTACAACTTAAGACACATGTAAAGCTCTTAAGTTTAACAATATTACAAAATCTAAATACTAGATTACAAATCGACAAACATGTCCGGGTATTTTTTGCGGACTTCCAACTCACGTTCCCAAGTGGCTTCCTCCACTCCGTGATGTTTCCACAAAACTTTGACCAAAGGGATGGTTTTGCCTCGCAAAACTTGATCCCGCCTATCCAAGACCCGAACCGGTCTCTCCTCATACGAAACATCCTCATCAACCACTAAATCGGTCCAATCCAACACATGTGATGGATCCGGCTCATACTTCCGAAGCATACTCACATGAAACACGTCATGTACTCCGGACAACTGCGGTGGCAAAGCTAAACGATAAGCAGTCTCGCCAATCCTCTCAAGGATCTCAAAAGGACCAATGAATCGAGGGGACAACTTCCCGCTCTTCCCAAACCTCATCAATCCCCGTCTTGGTGATATCTTCAAAAAGACATAATCACTCACCTCAAACACCAAAGGTCTCCTCCTACGATCGGCATAAGATTTCTGACGACTCTGGGCTGTAACAAGCCTCTTACGGATAAGCTCAACCTTCTCCGTCGTTTCCCTTACTAACTCCGGACCCAACAGAGGTGCATCACCCACCTCGGCCCAACAAACAGGAGACCTACACGGTCGGCCGTATAAGGCCTCAAACGGTGCCATACCGATACTAGACTGGAAGCTGTTGTTGTAGGCAAACTCCACTAATGGCAAGTGCCTCTCCCATGACCCGCTAAAGTCAAGAACACAACCCCGAAGCATATCTTCAAGGATCTGAATAGTACGCTCGGACTGCCCATCAGTCTGAGGATGATAAGCTGTGCTAAAGGTCAACTTAGTACCTAAGGCGCTCTGCAAGCTCTGCCATAATCTGGCAGTAAAACGAGGGTCCCTATCGGAGACGATCGTCACTGGAACCCCGTGCAACCTCACTATGTCCCGAATATACAAGTCGGCAAGATGATCTACTGAATCTCTAACGCGCATAGGAATGAAGTGCGCCGACTTAGTCAACCGGTCTACAACCACCCAAATAGCATCACTGCCCCGCTGAGTCCTCGGAAGACCTACAACGAAGTCCATAGTGACATGCTCCCACTTCCACTCGGCAATAGGCAAGGGTTGCAACAAACCCGCTGGCCTCTGATGTTCGGCCTTCACTTGCTGACAAGTAAGGCACTTAGACACGAAAGCTGCCACATCTCTCTTCATACCCAGCCACCAAAACTGGCGACCCAAATCCCGATACATCTTAGTACCTCCCGGATGCACCGCAAGGCGTGAATGATGAAACTCTCGGAGTACCTCCTCTCGATGAGACTCCGGCACAAACAGACGGTCTCGGTATCTCACACTCAGGTCGGGATACACCGTCAAACCTTTCTCAACCTTCCCACCAGAAATCTTCTCACGGAGGGATTCTACCTCAAGGTCGCCCCTCTGAGCCTCTAACACTCGAGTCACAAGTGTAGGTTGCGCAACAACAGAAAACAAGGCCGCAGCCTCAACGGATTCGCCCAGATGCAAATCAAACTCTCCAAGTGCACCTAACATCTCCCACTCTCGGATGGCTATACTAGCTATGTCACCAACAGGTTTCCTGCTAAGGGCGTCGGCCACCACATTGGCCTTTCCCGGATGATAATGCAATTCAAAGTCATAATCCTCAATAAATTCCATCCACCTCCTCTGCCTCAAGTTCAAGTCTTTCTGTGTGAACAGATATTTCAGACTCTTATGATCCGAGAATACCTCGAACCTCTCACCGTAAAGATAATGTCTCCAAATCTTCAAGGCAAATATCACAGCTGCTAACTCTAAATCATGCGTAGGGTAATTCTTCTCGTGAACTTTTAACTGACGTGAGCCATAGGCAATCACTTTCCCCTCTTGCATCAACACACAACCAAGACCCTCTCGTGAGGCGTCACAATAGACTGCATAACCCAACCCTCTCTCCAGAATAATCAAGACTGGAGCAGTGGTCAGTCTAACTTTCAACTCCTGGAACGACTTTTCACAAGTCTCACTCCAAACAAATTTGACTCCCTTCCGAGTCAATCTAGTCAAAGGCGAAGCTAATCTGGAGAAATCTCTTACAAACCGGCGATAATACCCAGCTAATCCCAGAAAACTGCGGATCTCAAACACACTCTTAGGCTGTACCCAATCTTGCACTGCCTCTGTCTTGGATGTATCAACAGACACCCCTTCCCTAGAAACTACATGGCCTAAGAACTTCACCTCCTCTAGCCAGAACTCACACTTCCCAAACTTAGCATAAAGCTGATGGGCTCTAAGTAAATCAAGCACCACCCTCAACTGTTCCTCGTGCTCTTCCTCTGAAGGTGAATAGATAAGGATGTCGTCCACGAAGACTACTACAAAACAATCTAGAAATTCCCGGAATATCCGGTTCATCAAATCCATAAATACTGCTGGTGCATTGGTGAGCCCAAATGGCATTACCAAAAACTCATAGTGGCCATACCGCGTACGGAATGCCGTCTTTGGAATATCCTCCTCCCTGACTCTCAACTGATGATAACCTGATCTCAAGTCTATCTTCGAGAAACAACGGGAACCTTTCAACTGATCGAACAGATCATCTATACGGGGCATAGGGTACTTATTCTTAACCGTAGCCCGATTCAATTTCTGGTAATCTATACAAAGTCTCAAAGCACCACCCTTCTTTTTAACAAAGAGGGCCGGTGCTCCCCAAGGCGAAACACTAGGACGTATAAAGCCCTTATCTAGCAACTCCTGGAGTTGGATCTTCAACTCAACTAACTCAGCTGGGGCAAAACGATAAGGTGCCATAGAAATCGGCGCCGTGCCCGGGCACTAAGTCAATAGAGAATTCAATCTCTCGATGCGGTGGCAAACCAACAAGATCCTCGGGAAAAACGTCCGAGTACTCACACACCACCCTTGGCAACACAATCTGAGTCTCACCGTCCTCACTAATCGAAAGGTTAGCAAGTAGACCACTAAGCTCACTCCGTCCTCGCGGAACATACCCCGGTGGCAAAACACTACCAACACGGTCCCCCAGAAAATGAAAACACTCACCATTCACGGTACAACAAGTGACTCTCTGGCGGTAGCAATCAATAACTGCCCGGTATGACGATAACCAGTCCATACCCAAAATAACATCGAAACCTCTCATAGGCATAACTACAAAGGAAAATGGGATTCTATGGTAATCAACCTCTATATCACAACCCCTAACACCGTGTTTCAAAATCAATTCACCCCCAAGAGGCGACACTACACAAATAGGAGATGCTAACTGTGCTAATTCCAACTCCAAAACAGATGCAAATGCAGCAGACACAAAGGAATGAGATGCACCCGTATCAATCAACACATTAGCAACCGAGTTACAAAACAAGAAAGTACCTCTCACAACAGATGGAGTCGGTACAAGATCCTGCGCGGTAACAGCATACACGCGCCTAGATGACCTCTGATCAACCTGCTCACCCCTAGGAGCATAAGATTGCTGCACCGACTGAGACGATGAAGCCCCCTGATTGGCCCGCGAGGCCTGACTCGACTGAGCTGGCTGTTGACCCTGAGTCTGCCTCAAACCAGATGCACCAGGTGTGCCACCCAACTGCGGGCAATACCTCTTCATATGCCCTGGCTGACCACACTGATAACACGAGAGTGGCTGGCCTCTACCCTGACTCTGGCTCTGAGATCGAGCCGAAGATGATGCTGCTCTCTGCACTCCTCCCCTCTGAGGACAAACTGGAGACTTGTGGCCCAGCTGGCCACATTTGAAGCAGGTAATGTCTCCTTGACTGCCTTTCCCCGAACTAGCACTCGGCACAGGAAAAGTCGATCTAGAAAAGCTACTCTGAGACTGTTGGGGATTAAAACCCTTCTGTCTCCTACCATCACTCTGACCATCTTGACTCCTCTTGGAGCCCTTCTGTCCTTCCTCCTCCTCCTGCATCATGATTTCCATGTGGGCTGCAACATCAACCAAACGCCCATAATCCCGAATCATAGTTCCCCCAACTCTCAGCTTGAGGCCACGCCTCAACTTCCTCTCAAACTCAATACAACGGCGTTCCTCAGACGCCACCAATTCAGGTGCAAACCTGGACAAACTAGTAAATGCAGCCTCAAACTCGGACACTGAAGAACTCGACTACTTAAGCTGGCAGAACTGGTCTCTCAGCTTCTCCCTAATTGCTGGAGATAAGAACTTTTCCTGGAAAGCATTCACAAAAGCCTCCCATGTACCTCCTATACGCCCCTTAGTGAACTTCCACCACTGACCCGCATCCCCCTTCAACTGGAATGATGCCAAGGTCACCTTCAACCCCTCGTCTTCGATGCCAAGCATCTCAAACGTCTTCGTTGTCTGTTCGAGCCATTCATCTGCCTTAAGCGGCTCTTTAGGATCACCCACAAATTCATCCGGATTAGACCGGAAGAACTCCCTCTTCAGAAAGGAAGGTCCTGCATCCGCAACAACAACCTGGGCTTGATTCTCAGCCCTAAGAATGCCTACTGACTCCCTGAATGCCCTTGCTATCTCTCGGGCTAAAGCGCCCATAGCCTGCTGGCCTACTGGCTCGGCCACATTGGCCTGGCCAATTCCCTCATGAACTGCCGGAATCTCCTCTGGCACCGGTACCTCCTGCCTACCCGGCCTACCACGCCTACCGCGTCCTCGTCCTCGTCCTGACATCCTAATAAAGGAAACAAACCAAGACGTTAGCACATTAATAAATGTGCCGAAACTAAACACTCGCGTTCTAATGCATTGGACAAAAAAAAATAATTCATTCCACGTAAGCACATAATCACATAAGCACCTACGAATTTCATTCCTGGATAATAATAGTCCCGAAGCGTTACTATAGTTCCGGTTGGAAGCAGCAGTGATCAAGTGCCTTTCCAACAAGACTACTAGAAACTCAAGGGTCCAATCAACATCCTAGAAACTACATTCCATACCCACATAATCACATAAACAGGTTATCACATAAACATATAACATTACACTAAGTCTCTATCAAACGAGACGAACCCAATGTGATACTAATCACTTCCCACGTACCCAAAGTATTCAAACCCGGTACGCTCTGATACCAAGTTGTAACGCCCTCAAAATAAACCCATATTAACCATAACATTAACATGCATTTATAAAAGAAAACGAATCATTTGAGTTATTCATCAGAGTATTCTTATTGAAAGACATCACATGTAACATCCTGCAACATCAAAATAAATGCCCTAAGGGCTTACATCTTTCCAAGCTAACACTTGGACACAAGAAGGATGAGTACTAACTCTTTTACAAGTTAAGCCCTAGGCTTGAATGTTTACATGAAATCTCAAAAATAACAAAATAAAACATATAACTAAAGACAAGTCTTCAAAATCCCAAACATCAAATCCTTCCAGGCTAAGTCCGTGGAGGTAGCTTATCACCTGAACCTGAAAATGATGTTCCCATAAAGGGTAAGCCACAGCCCAGTAGAAAAGTACTAAACCAAATATAAGCATTGAATAAAGCTAAAGCATTCAATAGATGGTTAACCAAGATAATCAATTACATCATTTTACAGTCTCATGACAATATTGTCTAAGACACGTTTTACTTTCCAACTTTATCAATATGGCTCAGAACCTAGCCAAACTTACAACAGTGAACTATATATATTATATTCACATTCTTCCAATGTCAACAAACAGATGAGACTCAGGCTCAAATCAAACACTTCATACTTCCAGTTTGATACACATTTTAGTGCTGTATCAAATAAAACACTTCAATATAAATAAGCACACATAAAAGTGATGCTAATGGAGTCCATCCCCTATCTCCTCCCAAACAAAATCCGGTTTAGAGGTCCATCCCCTATCTTCCCCTAAACCGTGGAGTACATCCCCTATCTCCTCCCACACAAAACAATATATATGCAAATGCAATGCTCAATCAATACACGTATTTTCTGTATTAATGCAATAGTTAAAATTAATGATTTAACCAATGTGATTAGTTTCAGTTATTCCTAATCCACATGCAATGTCTACAACAAACACGACTATCCTCCACCGATAGCCCAAAACAGTTATTTCTAGACTGGAAATAAATATATCAACAATTCAATAGGCGAGTGATTTTAATTATCCAACTACACCATTTAATCAATGAATTCCTCAATTTCATGCATTTAACCAATTTCCCCAATTTCCTTAAATTAATTATACAAATTAATTTATTAATACAACTAGGGTTTTTCCCAAAATTACCAAAGTACTCCCAACATATCAAAATACTAAAACTTAGGACAAAACTTATAGGATGGAGTAGGAAATCCCTACCTTGAAGCGAAGAACTCGAATGGAGAAGATGACGAAAACCAAAGTGCTCCAAACCCAAGATTGTTCAGATTAAACGGAAGCCCTCGACCCACTCTATCTTTTTAACAAAGGGCTTAGGGTAGAAATACACTCTAAGTAGATCAAACCTAAGAGAGAAGGTGTGTAGGGAGAGGGAGAAGACGGTTCTAGGGTTTTAAAATAAAAAAGGAGATGAAAAATGATCCTGAAAGTCGGATCTCGGATTTTTATACCAGTCGCCCCGCTCGAGCGTGGAAACCCCCGCTCGAGCGCCACTCACAGACTCCCGCTCGAGCGGCCAAACTCCCGCTCGAGCGGCGAATGCACTCTCCCAGAAGTTTTTGCAGACAGGTCCCCGCTCGAGCGCCCAACTCCCCACTCGAGCGTCACTCACGACTTCCCGCTCGAGCGTCCAATCCCCCGCTCGAGCGACCAACACTACACAGGACATACTGGATGGGTGTATTCCCCGCTCGAGCGTCCAAACCCCTGCTCGAGCGGACAAGCCAAAATCTGGGCAACTAGACTTGGTTCCTAAGCTCAACCAACCTGCTCCAAATCTTCCCAACATAACCCAAGACTCAAAATAAGAAAATAATGAATGACAACAACAATTATACAATGACGGAATCTACGGAACCTAAGTCCGGATACAATAATCAAATGGGAAAAGACCGGGGTCGCTATAAGAATTTTTTAGAAAATCCCTAATTGAGGATATTATTGACAAAAATATGATCACTGAGTCACTAACACAATAAAAATATGTTTCCAAGTTGAGAAAAAATTAAAGAAAGAGAACTTCTGCTGGAGACACAATTTATCAAGAAGTTGCCAGAAAGAATAAGAACAAAAGGACAGGGTTTCGGTTCTGATATTTATGCAGAAGAAAAACCAACTTGATTATATTTTTTTTTCATTTTTTGCTTTTTGTTGTCGTTGTTGTCAATAATGATTGTCCAGATATGAAAATTAGTTCATCCTCAGGGATCTGTTGTTTTTTTCTACACCAATAGTCCTTGTTAAGTACAAGAGCATAGATTCAACAATCAAGAACAGAAACCATTCTTTACTTTTTCCAATTGCATATTGCTTCAATTAGAATAACAAAGAATAAATATAGGTCATATGACACATAAGTTAAGCATGTATCACTCAAAATATGCAAGTACATAAATGCCTCTCAAAGAACACCTTCTTTGGTTTCAAAATACACCTGGGTAAAAAAGCTGACAATTCTCTAAGGAAGTTCAAACAGATACTTTAGCTGCATAGTAGGAAAATAAAAGGTTCTGGAAGCAAACCTGCATTCCACGTCGTAGTAACTCTCTTGCAAATGGCAATATACCCAAAATCGTATCTGCACCAGAATTGTCAACAAAAATGACAACCTACCACAAAAAAAAAAAAATGAGCTGGTTAGTGTAGGCAAAAAAAATATATTTCTTTTTAAATGACAGTCATAGTAAAAAACAACTTGCATATGGAGCTTGCCTTTTTCCAAGATTTTCTGCCCCATTTTAATATAAAAGCATCCAAATCATCAATCACCCATGGTCGAGGGACAAGATTTTGAGTTTATATGGTTTTTAGGAGGTTTATATGGTTTTTAGGAGTCAAAGTCCTTAGTTTCTGCACACCGGAGTAATAGTTCTCCTGGAATTAGGAGTTTTCGTAAAGATTATATATAAAGATATGTGATGCTTTTAATTCAATAGACAACATCATATAGAGAATTTATAAAACCTTTATGTTTTTATGGGATTTTGTAGTGCAATTTTAAGCCTTTCAAAGCTTAATTCGGATCTGTCCAACCTTTATATCTGGGGTAAATGACAACAGCAGTCCTTGTAGTTTGGTCCTTCTGTCATTTTGGATCCTATAATTTCAATTGACTCAATTTTGACCATGAATTTATGATTTTGCTTCAATTTGGTCTAATTAATTATAACTCTTTACATATATATAATTGAGTTAATTGAAAGTGTAAGGACCAAAATGATATAATGGGCAAAATGTAGGGACCACTGGTATAATTTGCCCATATATCTGAGAATCATAAAATCGTTTCGTAAGGTCAAAGAAGATTACCTCAGTTCTGCCCTGAAGGATGGGGCTCCCGAGGAGTAGTTCAGCAAATACACAGCCAACACTCCAGAGATCCACTAAGGCTCCATAATCCGTGGAACCCAACAAAAGTTCAGGAGGACGGTACCATAAAGTGACGACTCTACTGGTTAGAGGTTGTCTGTGCCCCACAGGGCCAGTACCACAGAAGTTTGCCAATCCAAAATCAGCCATCTTCAAAACTCCTTCATTATTTACCAGAAGATTTGCACCTTTAATGTCCCTATGCATTGTACCCCGAGAGTGGCAGTGCTCAAGCCCAGATAACAACTGTTCCATGTAGCATTTAACCTACAAAACATAATCAATTTCAGTTGAATCTTACAATCAGTTGAATCAGTAATTAGTTAGTCATATGGATGAAAAAATGATGTTATCATCTCTTTTACACTAAAATGTAAATTTCCCATTGTTTATCTTTGTGTCTTTACACCATTTGCATTAATTCTAGTCCCTTTAGCCCTATTAAAAGGAAGCTTGGTGTAATTAAGCCAAAACTATGGAGCATACTGTATTTTCTCCAAATCTTTGGGAGGTCACTATAATTTACCCTAGAAAATATTAACTCGTCCAGTAGAACGAAGGGGCAATTGAACACGAGAAATGAAAGTATTCCATTTCTTAGCATTTCAAAATAGAATGTGCATCTTTCAGTATTTGACATAGCAATTAACTGATTGTGCTTAGCATTCACCAACATTTCAAAATTTCAGGAAACTGAGTTTTCCTCACATTGTTATATTCTTATGCAGATGACTTTTACAAAGCAAATGACAAACCAAAATGTCCAATGCTACTGAAACCCAAATTAGGGTGTTTCATTGTGATGTGATAAGCACACACTAGTTATAAGTTTGCTGAATAAAAAAAAAAATCAACATAAGCAAACCTGTGCTTCACTTAACTTGATGTCAGGGGAAGATAAGAGTCCAGAAATGTCATGTTCCATGTACTCGAATACAAGGTATATGCTACATGACAATCGGGAGGTAATTAAGCCCTCCAGTTTTATGATATTCGGATGGTCAAGCCTGCGTAGTATCATTATTTCTCGTGCCATAAACCGAACGCTTTCGGGCTCAAAATTATCAAATCGTACCTTCTTCAGAGCAACAATGCTCCCAGTTTCTAAGTTGCGTGCATGGAATACGCTGCTATAAGTGCCCTGTCCTACCTGCCACATCAGTTGAAATTGTTAATTAAAAAGGAAAAATAAAGAAAAAAAAGAAAGTCGGAAAACTTATTTAAACCTTTTAGAAGCAAACATAAAGATACATGTAAATGAATAATCCGACAAAAGTGACTTTTTATTACATCAACCCTGGATACTTTGATAAAAGAAAAAGAAATTATTAAATTTATGCTCAAGTGAATGAGAAACATTTATAATGGGGGAAAAAAGTAATAATCATCAAGTTAAAATGTAATTAGTAGTTCTAGAATAGTAACTGTATTAACTGTATCCCACCGATTAATGAAAAAAAGGCTTAAAGCATTAATGACTAAACAATCCAGGTGATTAAAAATTCTTCAGAAGGCATTATGAAGCCTTTGGAGTGGTGGAATTACTTACAGATTCAGAATATACATAGAAGTGAATCACCATTTTAGCAATGTAAAAGAAAGAAGAAAATAGGGAACGGAAAAATGAATAAAACATGCAATTGTGATATAATGTCAAGATGAAACAAGTTATGATCAACAGTTTGTAAATTTGCTACCGAACCAAGATTTAAAACTACAAAAAAACATGAATAACACAATGACAACCCAATTTGGGAAAGAAAAAAGCCCAAAAAAAATTAAAAAAAATTCAATATATCTGAAGCTCATATGCTGTTCTACAACTGAAAATTGGGAAATTTCTCAACTTCCATGATAAAAAAGGACAAGCTTTAAGATCCTTAGTAGAGTATCCAAATAAGACAACAAAGTCCAAAAAAACAAAAATAAAAACAAAAAGAGTCCTCCTGAGTTAATCAAGATCCTAGAGCATCCAAATAAGACAATAAACTAAATTAATTTTTATGTTTTGGTTGTATATGCACTAAAATTAAAAGCATCAAAATTAAGCATTTTCAATATTTAACACACCATGGAAACTGATAATTGGACCACACACAATGCACATAGAGAGAGAGAGAGAGAGAGCAACCTTTTCCAGCTTTTCGAAAGAGTCAGCACTGAGAGGCACCCAACCGTGAATGGCTTCACCGGCAACGGCGCTGAGCCAAGCCGGCCAACCGGCGGCGACTTGCTCTCCTTCTACATACTTCTGCAAATTCCCCAACCTAAAACTCAGTGACTCACCACCACCTCCATTAGAACTCACCCTCGCTGACTCACCCACTCGTTCTCACTCACCCCCGAGTCAGTCCTCTTCTTCTTCTTCTTCTCAAAGTCCACCACCCCACTTCCCCGGCTCCTCCCCGAGCCCCCCGCAACAGCATTGTCTCGAAAGGCGCCGGAATGATTGAGAGCCGGGGTCACCGACATCGCTTGCTTCAAGGTCACACAACCCATGAAGAAAAACCAAAAAATTGTCACCGGCCCAGAAACATTGGTTGAGTTTGAAGACAAACCCAGATCGACCCAGATCAAGAAATATGGCAAGTGAAGTGGGTTTTGAGTTTGGACAGCAATGGTGGCTACACGAACTGTGAAGATGAGAGAGGAAATGGGTTATATACCCCCCAAAAGGCCAAAACCCTCTTTACAGAGCTGATTTAATTTATAATTTATACCTGAATAAAGTACTGTTGAATTTGAAGTTGAGTCCTCAGAGAAGAGTCAGCAGAAGCACCATTGCTATGATTAGCATTGTTTCGAAGCTTCCAAGAATGGGTTTTGAGCATGTAAAGAGAGGTTCGATTGGAGGGGGCATCGGAGCCGAAGAACTTCGCTGGAGAAGAAGCTGTGAAAGCTGTATTGAAGATGGCTGGCGGTGGCTAATATGGCGAATGGGTTTTGAGCGGATTTAGGGATTTCGAAGATTTAGGGATTTCGATCCAAATGATCGAGCGCCAAAATTTGGGGAGAGCGGGGCAAATTTTTGTTATTACTTTTTTGCGACGGTACATTTTACACCGTCGCAAATAAAAAATTGCTAAATCGGTGTTGTTTTGATAATGGTTTTTTTGCGACGGACATTTGCCGTCTCAAAAATTTTATTTTTTGCGACGGTGAAAAACCCCGTCGCTAATACTTCTGTATTATCACACTCCCTGTGTCGGTTTATTACCGATGGTAAACTGCTGTCGCTAAAGCTCTTCATTTGCGACGGTTTTGCGATAGGAAACGGGCCGTCGCAAAAGGTTCCGTGTTTTATACTCCCTTTTCTTGTAGTGGCAGCTGTCGGCTTTATCTATGATGCAAAAGTAATTGTCTTGATGTATCATAAATGGGAAACATTTTGGTCCACACCATCTCAAGGTGTGTACCCTATGTATTTTATTACATATTTTTATGAAGCATGCTAATGAGTACCCAATAAAGTTATAAAAGAATGAAGCAACTTATGTGCTATATGGTTTAATAGGAAAATTATATAATAATTTTAGTGTATCCGTTATATTCTTTCGTAAATTATCATTCATCATATTTTTTCGTAAATTATCATTCATTATGTCTGTTTATATTTTTTAATTACTTAACATAAATAATTAATATTTTACCTTCTTCATCAATCATATTATCATTAAATATTACGTAATCATACTCTCAAACTACTGAATAATCACCCGATTTAGTAAATAATACTCATAAGATGCATTTTTTCCTTTTTTTTTTTTTTGCACAGGTTAACATTAAATTTAATTACTCGAGAAAAAATAAAAATGATAATATCCATAAAAAAGAAGCATGTAACAAAATAATGAAGGTCATTTCACACACTATGAATTGGGGAGGGGGGGCGGTTCTCCTAGTCAACAGACCATACTCCAAATTAAAGAAAAGTAATGATTGAGATCACCACTCTTACAAGATCTCCATAAGATTTTCAAAAATCTGGATCATTCATAATGTGAACTCTACACATACATGAGTGGACCCCACATACACATGAAAGGTCAGAATCACTTTGAAAGTATGAAGGTCATCCCAAAAGGATCCCAAACATTTCCCATTAAAGAATTGCTAGTCTAATATGCGTTGGTTGATCCGTCTTATCCATTCAACAATGAAAAAGATAAAAGGAAAAATTAGTCTAAGGTCCCTCTCCTATTTTTAATAATGGAAGAGATCCACAAAATTATTTTTTGATGTCTAAGGTCCCTAAACATATATCAGAGAAATTTGACTCTTTGTCTCTCCTCCTCTACTGCAAAGTAGCACTTCCGCTCTCTCTCTCTCTCCGAAACCCTAGAGAGAAGAGATAGGCAAAGTCAAGGGCAAACATCGTTTGGACAAGTACTACAACCTAGCACAAGAACACAACTACAGATCTCGCGTCGCATGGAAGCTCATCTAGTTCGAGTCCAAATTCAGCTTCCTCCGCTCCTCCTGCGTCATCTTCGACCTCTACGCCGAGCCCTCATTTTGTTTCCGAATTGTTCAATAATGATGATGACTTGCTTAACTGAGTCTCTGCATCGAAAAATGCGAATGAAGCCTTGGATTTGCTCAAAGAAAACTTGAATCCAAGTGGTGGTGGTGTTGTGAGCGGTTCAGATTGTTGTTTGATCATATCTGTTGCATTTGATCGGAGCATTGTTGACTTGGCATTGTCAGTTTTCTCCGCCATGCGTTCTAGCTTTAATCCTGGTACATAATACTATATATATGCACTCGTGTTTACCAAATTTGAAACTGAAAGTAGAAGAATTGATGCTTAAATTAGGTGAATATTGATGTTCTATGCTGTAAATTGTGTTGTTTGTTATTGTAATGCTGAGCCATAGCTGCTTTTAATGCACATTGTTTATTATGATATGAAATTATTAAGTTCAGTTGAAAGTATCTAATTTTTTTTTATATGTTTCTTTTTATTCATTCGCTTAGTAATCATAGTGAGATGATGAAGATACAATACTGTCCTTGAAAAGGGGAAAAGATGTGGTTTAACTTGATACTTATCATCAATTAGCATAGTATTCTGTGGATGGAAATTATTTTTCAATTATTTTTCTTGGCAACCAAACAAACTTTATGCTTTATAGTTCACTTGAAATCCAAAGAAAATTCAAAGAAAATCCAGAGAAATTCTCTGAAAATCCAAAGAAATTCTCTGAAAATCCAGAGAAAATCTCTAGATTGGAGTCCAAAATTTCTCTGACCTTCCTAGAATTTCTCAGAGAAATTCTCTGCCATGTTTAATTTTCTCTGTCATGTGTAATTTTCTCTAGTTTGAACCCCTTTTCAAAGGAGATTGGATTTTAGATAATGTGACTCATCCAATATACAGAGAAGATGAATATGAGTTCCTCACCGCTCAAGTTCATCTCTCTCTCTCTCTCGTTACTTGATCTCTACGCCATCTCACTAAGCTTCAAGCAGTTCGATTTCATCTCTTATTCTCTCCAGAGAAATTCCCACAATTGGCTTGACACCAAGAGTGAAGGCAAGCAAAACATGTTGCTCAGGCGTCTGACTAAACTTGGAAATACCAGCTTCAAAACTACCAGTGGTAGAGTTGATGAAATCATGATGGCCAGGAGCATCAATGACAATGCAGTAGTATTTGGTGGTCTCAAACTACCACAAAGCAATATCAATGTTCCCTGTTGAAAAATATTTCTCCAACTGCAAATCATGCATGGATATACTTTGCTTCAAGAAATGATGTTGAAAAGAGAAAACATGATGGGATAAAGTGCACAAACATGCCTGCAGAAGTATCCTTGATGTTGATACAATAGTTAAACCTGTTGCTATTAGGGGAAATAGAAGCAAATCAATGTTGTTTGATGTTTGCATTCTTACTACGTTCACATTCAGAGGTCTAGAGAAATTCTAGGGAGAAATTTCTTTGGATGGGAATTTCTCTGGAGAGAAATTTCTCTGGAAAGTCTAGAGAAATTCTCTGGATCAAATTGAGGGACCTTAGACATTATGAAAATATTTGGTGTCCTTTATACTATAAAATCTTAATACCAGGGACTTTAAAAAAAATCCCCAAGATAAAAAGAGATTCTAACAGTTAAAAATATTCACAAGAGGAAAAACAACGCAGAGTGGTTAAAAGAAAAAAAAAACCTGTAACGCCCCAAAATAATCCAACACAGATATAACCCATCAATCAACATCCGCTACATAATCATTGCAAATCCTCAACCTTTACATCATAAATTCCAAGGTTTATACAAAAGTCCCACATGCGATGTATAAATTCAAGGATATAGAAATACATGAATCCATAGCATGTAGAGTATCAAGTCCCAAAATAAATAAAATGCCCTTACGGGCTTACATCTTCCAAGGCTCAAGGCCAGTTACACAAAAGTGGCCTCTCGAACTCATACAAAAAATAACCCTTGGCTTTACAAAAAAAGTCACAACAAAATAACGAATAATCTACTCTTCACAAGAACACAACCACATTCTCAATTTGACGGGGTCACCACATCTTTACCTGTACCAAATCCCATAGGGGTGAGCATAAAGCCCAGTAGAGAATTTCTTACAAAGTATATACAGTTATGCTAGCTCTCAATGTAAAATGCAAATGCCAATGCCATGCAATGCACTTTTAAAGAAAACTTCATCTCATGCTCTTCTTGAAAATCACCATGTTCTCAAAAATGTAATGCAATCTCATTAATTTCCAAACTTCCAATTTTAATCAATAGGGGCGGTAAATACGACACTGGTAATCCCTAGGCTGGTGTCCGCAAGTAGACTCTGCGAGTACTACCAAACTGTCATTTTTACCGATATTAACCGGAAGGCTCGACACCTATCCGCGCGGTTTTCTGGTCTTTCACCATGGACACTCAGGCCAACTTATCAAACTCATCTACACCCCCTATCCGGACTTACCACCGTATTTACCCCATAACACATTTTCACAATTCTCATTAAAACATAATCTTTTTCAAAGTAAACGTTTTCCAATTCATTTCAATATGTGTAACAATGATAACAAATCAAATGAGAACATGATGCAATACATAATATCTCATAATATTTCTCCATTTTCAATGTCTCCACAATAATGTCAACATTCACAATTTCCATTTCCCCTCTTCACTGTTCTTTTACAAGATCACCATGAGCCATTAATACATAGCTACAATCATTATCCATGGTGCAGAACAATTGTCATTCCACAACTATATATCATCATTTATTCAACAATAGTTTTCAAAACAAAACACCCATTTCAATATGTCAAAAACTTTCCATATTTTGCAAAGAACATTATGAAATCAATGCTCACTCATCTTTTTATCAAAAGAAAAGAAAGTTCCATGAACATTTCCATATTTTCCCAAAAATCCCCAATTTCTAGGGTTTTCATCAAAAACTCCACGTTTCCCATTTCATGGTGAAACCCACCCAAATCATATTCCTTGAGTTAAATAAAGAGGAAACCCTCTAGGGTTAGCAAAAGGGTTGAGATTTAAACCCCTATTTTCAAAACTCTCTTTACATTTGGAGCAAAAATCAAATTCAACACAATAATCTCAAAACACTTTTAAAATCAACATTTAGATAGAAAAACATGTATATATAACTGAAGAAATCCCTACCTCAAGAGAGAAGAGGAGAAAACAACCCAAAAACCACCGGCGACGAAACCACGAACTACCTGGATCAAGACGAAGCTCTTGATGAGATCTACAACCTTTCTCAAAGGAGCTAGGCAAGGAGATGCTTCCAAGTGAGTAGATCTAAAGATATTTGAGCAAAAAAGTTATTTTGGAGAGGGTGAGAGAGACCCACGGTTTAGAGGGAGAAAAGAGAGGAAGAAATAAAGAAAAGGGTTAAGTGAGAGCCTATTTATAGCACTAGGTAAAGTTAGAAATAAGCCCCAAAGTCAACCCAAAATATCTGGTCAAAACCCCCAAAAAGTAGGCCCAAACCGACAAAAAAAATCTAGAAAAACATTGTAGGTGTCGACCCCCTGCAACACAGGTGTCGACCCCTTATGAAGAAAAGCCGGAACACTAAGTTTAACAACACAGTAGGTTTCGACCCTTCCCCAGGCTGGTGTCGACACCAAAAAATAGCAAGCAACATCTGGACAAGGGTCAACCCTTCCCAGACTGGTGTCAACCCTTATGGCCAACAACAAAAGGAAGGTGTCGACACCTCCAAGACTGGTGTCGACCCCAAAATGCAGTGAACAATTTCAGAAGAAGGGTCGACCCTTCCCAGATTGGTGTCGACCCTTGCGACCAACTAAAAGAGAAGGTGTCGACACCACCAAGACCGGTGTCGACCCCAGAACATGATTTTCAAGTTTCCAAACAACATTTCAACACGAACAAGTGTGAACGAGCAATTCCAACAAGTTTAAATCAATTTGTACACCTCCAAAATCAAGATGCAACAATACCAAAGATTTCCAAAACAAAATAAAAGATTCAAATACACTTCTCAAAAGTTTTAAAAAGGGTACAAGTGCTACAACCTCCCCACCTTAGGAAATTTTGTCCCCGAAATTTGAACAAACTCCCCAAAATTAAATAACTCACAAAACATGAGTGTTCTAACAACTATAATCAACATTATCAAGTTGCAACATTTAGGTCAACCAACATTTATCTTTCTCTTTATCATCACCCCATCAAAACAACGATTGCTCAAATTAGATATATGAGGTAAAACATCTACAACAAAATACCATCCTTTCATAAAATCCTGTTCAAATCAACAATACATACAACAACACGTGATTAACATCTCAACACTTTTTCCCTTTCAACACTAGGGAACATTACGATTAAAATAAAACAATTAGGCATTTACAAACAAATCTGGATACTTGGAGCGGACTTCCGCCTCCCTTTCCCACATCGCTTCCTCAACTCCATGGTGTCTCCACAACACCTTCACTAACGGTATAGTTTTACTCCTCAATACTTGCTCTCGGGTGTCTATGATTTGAACCGGTCACTCTTCATAGGAGGCATTTTCATGTAGCTCCAAATCAACCCAATCTAGTACACGAGAAGGGTTGGGTTCGTACTTCCTAAGCATTGACACATGAAAAACATTGTGAATCTCGAAAGTTGTGGCAGTAAAGCTAACAGGTATGCCACTTCCCCAATTCTCTCCAATATCTCGAAAGGCCCAACAAACCTCGGCGACAACTTACCACTCTTACCGAATCTCATTAAACCCCGTCTAGGTGAAATCTTAAGGAACAACATAATCCGACATAGCTATAATTCACTAAACAACATTCACTAAATAGTCATGAAAAATCTCCCAGCCTACCAAGGAAATACAACACTAATTCCTAGCTACAATTAAACTTTGAATACCTACGTGCCGACTCTGGTTCGACCTCTCGAAGCTCCAAGGGTACTTGACTTACCAAGAACACAAGGAAGGGATTCACAAACGTTTCCTTGACCCATACCACTCACTAGGCCTATGAGGCAAGAATAACAACAATCGTGGCAACAACACGCACACCCAAGGCATTTACCACCACATGCCCCAAACACCCCCAAGCGCTTAACACCCCAACACGGAAAAGAATAAGGTTTACACTGCAAGACCTTAGGTCAACTTACCCTAAAGGAAGGATCACGACAACATCTATCCTAAGGCAAAGCCTTGGCATAACAAGCCCGTTAATCGACCCACATATATGAACACACACGTCCAAGATTAGAAATTCAATTAAAAGGTTTTACATCTCGTCCATAAAGGGATAATAACTAACAATTCAACCCAAAAATTTTATTTTATATTTATTTATTTAATTTTTTTTTCAACTTTTCTCATTTATTGGTAAAAATTATTTCTTTACGGATAAAACATTTTCTCAAAGGTGTTCAAGACCACATTGATCACAAACCGAAATACATTTCCTGTCTTTCAAGCAAGACCCAAATTTCATTTATTTCCAATTCCATTCCAATATAACAATAGGTGAGTTTCTACCGTCACCCATGAATACTCATCACCCACATGGTGATGTCACAACCACATCAACATAACCTTTCCACAATAATAATTAACAGAGATAACAATTGTGCCATCAACACAAAAGACCACTATCATGCAATTTCATTTGGTTAAAATCAGTACTAGTACTTGTAGACACCCCATTTTTGACCGACCTTAAGACTCAGACGTCATCGATTGAGTGCTCGATGATTGTGCATGTTTGTGCTCGTTTCGAGTTTCCGGAGCCTTCGGGCGAGCGCCTTGTCTCAGAACCTCTTAACTTTCTCCTCTTGGCCTGGTTTTTGAACCATACCTTGCTGCCTTTGCCTAGTGGGAGACAGACGTCTACATGCCACTTTTTGTAGCCGTAGACTACCATTCCCTCTTGTGGGCCACTTTTTGTACTTGCAGACTAGTTTTCGAGGCTTCCGACTAAGTGCCTCGCCTTGCGGACTCTTGTCTTGCTTCCTTTTTGGTTTGTTTTTGAACCAAACCCTGTTATCCTTTGCCTGGAGAGTGGAACAGGGGTGTAGACCAGTTTTTCCCCCTGTAGACCACTTTTTGTCTCTGTAGACCACTTTTGGTGGTCGGCCAGCTAGGGTGGGTGGTCTGTGGACCACCTAAGGTGGTCGGCAGCCTGCCACAACCTTCCCCTCTCCCTGCAGACCCTCTTTCCTCCATTGCCAACCAATTTTTCTCTCTGTAGACCACCTTTTGTGGTCGGTCGACTAGTGGGAGTAGTCAGTTGACCACTTTAACTGGTCGGTGACCTTCTTGCATTTTCTGCAGATATTTTCCTTACCAGCTGTGCTAGCTGTTGGGCATAGAAAGCAATCTCTATACACGTGTATGGAGGGATTGCACCAAGCCTCTAGCTTGTCCAACAAGCTTGAGGCATGGAATTCTATATAAGAGAGCCTCCTCCCTCTTGCTCAAGGTTCAGAAAATTTGCTTAAGGCTATACATATCTATCTCTATCTTGATATCTCCCTCTCTCTTTATATTTGCACTTGTTTGTGCCTTAAAGTGGTTTTTCTTCACACTTTTGCACTAAAGCACCTAGTGAAACACCTTCACTCTTGAGCTGAGGTACTTGGAGGCTTGTTTGAAGCTCAAAAGCTTGGTTTTTGCCTCAAAAGTTACTGTTTTGAAGTTATTCTTCAAGGGTGAGTCTTTATCCTCTTTAAAGCTTTGTTGTAGTTGCTTACTTAGCCATCTTTTTATGCTTCTTTTGGCTTAGCTTTCAACTGTAAAAGGTTCTATTTTCAAGTGCTTAAGTTGGTTGTTTGAAACCTCTTTGGTGTTGGGGGCGGTCTACCCCATTTTGTGCCTTATTTTGCCTTGTTTTGAGCTATCATGTTAGGCCTTTGAGGTCACCTTTGTTTGGTCTTTTCACCACTAAATTTTAGAGGAATTTCAGTGGTGGAAAGTGTGTTTTGAGGCCCCAAATAGGAGGGAGTCATCCCCTCTCCTTGTGTCTTGTTTGCTTGTCTTGTTGGCCTCATAATTGAGCATGTGTTTCTAGCATGTGTTGGCTTGTTCTCAGCCTATTTTTGGCCCTACTTCAACATGACATAACTCTGTTTTGGCTTGGTTGAGTCACCCCATGCATGCTTTCTACACTTGTAGTGTAATCTTGCCATTTAGCCTTGTGTACTCAATGCTTTGATCCATCATGCTAGCCTATTTTGGTCCTATCTTAGCATGTTTTTGGTGTTATTTTAGCATGCCTTAGCTCTGTTTTGGGTCAGTTTGATTGCCTCTTGCATGCTTCATACCCTTGTAGTGCAATCCTCCTTATAGCCTTAATATGCATCATGTTTTGGACCACCATTTTAGCATGTTTTTTGTTCCACTCCAACAAGCTTTTACTCATGTTTTTCCATGCTTATGCTATGGTTTAAGTGTTTTGGGTCATGCATGCCTTGCTTTGTATAGCCATAGTGCAATCTTGCTCATTAGCTTTGAGTTTCAAAGTCTCTACCATGCATTACTTGAGTTGTTTGCATGCTTTGGCCTAATTTCTAACATGATTTTAGTGTGTGTAGTGTAGTCATACTCTCTCATGTTTCACACATTCAATGCTTTTGGAGGGTTGTGCTTTATGCTTCATTTATGAGCCAATTTGTATGTATGCTTGCCTAAGCTTTTGGGCTGCCATCTCAGTGTGTTTTTGGTCTTATTTTGCCATGATATAACTCTGTTTTTGGTTGGTTAGAGCATCCCTCATTTGCTTCTACACTTGTAGTGTAATCATGCTCATTGGCCTTGCATGCGTCATGCTTTATGCCTCCCATTCTAGCATGTGTTAGCTTTACCCCATGCATGTTTTGGCATTTTTTTGACTTACCTTGAGACTGTTTTAGGTCATCTTGGTCCTTTGGGGCTTGCTTGATATGGCTCTGGTACAAGTGCCTTTGCTAGCCTTAAGCTCTGAGCCTCCTAGCATGCCTCATTTGTGATATATGCATGATATGGCATCATTTGAAATGTAATTTCAGAGCTTATGTCTTTGTTATACTCCCATGTTTATCACTCTTTCATTGCTCTTGAGGGTTATACCTTATGCCTTGTTTGTGAGCCAATGAATGAGTACGCTTTGCTTGCATTTTGAGCTTATGTTTCAACATGTTTTTGGCATTGATTTAGCATGCCTTAAATCTATTTTGAGCAGTTTGGGTCATATGGGATTGGTTATGCATGGTTATAGTGCAATAGCTTTGACTAGCCTAATGATTCAAGGTCCTTAGGATGCTATGCTTGTATTGTTTAGATGATTTGCCATCATTTCACACATGATTTCAGTGCATATACTGTAGCTACACTCTCACATTTGCCACTTCTTCATTATGTTTGAGAGTTGTGCTTCTATGCTTTGTTTATGAGCCAATGCATGAGCATCATCTTCTTGTCTTTCATGCTAGCATTTCAGAACATCTCAGCTACTGTTTTTGGCATGTATGAGGGCTGTGTAGGTTTGGTTTGATCATTTGAGCATTGTATTGCATGCCTGTTGTATGATGCTCTTTACTTGCTTTGATGCTTTAGCCTCCAAACATGCCATGCATGCATTGTTCATATGTTAGAACCTTGTGCATGCCACATTAGCATTGATAGGTAGGCATGTTGTGTGTGTTGTAGTGTTTGGATTGGGTGTTAATCCAAACACGAGAAACGAGGGGCGTTTCATACTTGAAGTGATGAAACGCGCCTCATTTCTCGGTCGCCAACCCCCTTGATCAAGCATGATAGAGGTGAAGGCCCTTATGTGTCATTTGTGCATTCATTGACATTGGATTGTGCAAACTTGGCTTCTCGGCCATCGTACATTGCGATGCATGGTTGGTGGCCCGAGAGTCGAGTACCGCACTCCCTTGAGCTTGAGAAATGATAGGGAGGGTGGTTGTGCACACATATCTTGCAAATACACTGTTATGCCCCTTGTTGTTATCTGTTGCAGCAAAACTGGAGCTTGGTAGATTTTCTGGTCGACAGACTAGTAAAGGTGGTCGGCCGACCACTTTTTTTGGTCTACAAGTGGTCTACATTCCCCTTTTCTGGTCAGCAGCCCACCAGGAGGTCCCTATGTTGGAGCAGAAGCAATCTGGAGGTTTGTGTAGTGTTCTGAGATCAAATCAAATGCAAACAAAGGCAATTCTGGGCATAGCAATGGATTTCCGAGCGAGGTAAACGAGAGCATACATCCTTCATTGTTCAAGGCAGAGCTGTGGCAGCCTAGTTCATATACCTCACATGCTTAGTTAGTTACCATGATTAGTTAATTTGTTAATTAATTAAAGTATTGTAATAATTAGTTGCAGGTAGTTATTCAATTGGTGTTGTGTAATAATTAGTCTAATTAGATTAGTTAAGTAGCTTAGCTTAGTGTAGTTAGCTTATATTATTTATTCGAAACCTCTGTTGAGAGGGCACAATGTTGTAATAAGTGTGCTTGTGTGTGTGAATGTCTTCTAACCCCACGTCTTTCTCCCTTTTATTTACCAGCTTAGGGCATGTTTCAATTAGTATACTTATGCTTTGCATGCATGCACTGTTCATTTGTCTTGCGTGCACCGGGCTCGGCGCATCATACAAACTGCATTGTATTTCAATACACTTACTTGAATATGTGTTCCATAGCATGTTGTCAAGTTTTGCATTCATATACCATCTTAGGTAGCCGAGCCCATCTCATTGCATTATCGCATGTGTTGCATTAGGCGTTGTATCATAATTAGGATCATGCATTGATTTCTAACTAGTTTTCTGTTTTCACTCAGAGTACACTGTAAGTGTTTTCGCTTAGAATAATGTTAGGATTGCATCATGTTGCTTGCTACTTGACAAGGTGTGCATCATCTCGGCATGAGCATTTGTTACATCGACATGATCATGTTCACTTGCATACATGTTCATTTGTTCATCTTGTTCTAAGAGTCACAACCTGCATACTCCTAGCATCATGAGAAGAGGTAGACCCCCAGTTGGCCGAAATCAGTCCGAAGAAAGAATAGACAGATTAGAAAGATTGGTTAAAAGTTTGGCCGATGAGTTAAGGCAAGCAAGGCAGCAGAACACCGGTACCACCTCCACCCAAGCCGAGCAGACAACTAGCCAACATGCAGTTCCCCCGCCACCAGTACCACAAGTGCCTCCGCAGCTAGCCTTTTATGGAGATGACACATTGACCCTGATCAGAGAATTCAAGAAGATGAAACCGCCGAAGTTCCATGGAGGTATAGAGCCGATGAAAGCAGAAGCATGGGTTCTTGAAATGGAGAAGTTGTTCGAGATTTTTCTAGCACCAACGCCCAAAAGGTGTCACTGGCAGCATTCACCTTGGAAGACGACGCTCGTAGATGGTGGATGATAATCCGAGAAGGTAACCCAGACTTGACTTGGGCCAGATTTTTGGAGCTGTTCTATGATAAGCATTTCCCACTCAGTGTCCGAGATCGTAAGACCACATAATTTCAGATGTTGACACAGAGTAGCAAAACAGTCGTAGAGTATGATCGCGTTTTCACTGAGTTAGCAAGGTATGCACCTCACATGGTCGACAACGAATACCAAAAAGCTAGGAAGTTTGAGAGTGGACTTCGAGGGCCAATACAAGACCAGGTTAATTTTGCTCAACATGCCGACATATGCGGGAGTGTTAGATAAAGCCATCCTTGCAGAAGCCAACCTGAACAGAAGTCAAAGTTCGGGGAGGAATCAGAAGAAGAGGCAGACCTATGACGATCGCGAAGAAGAGGCAGACCCGAATGATGCCGAGGAGAAGATGAGGGAGGATAATCCCGATAACACGAATCAGGAAGGTGGCACCAGGCCGACATGTGCAAGTTGCGTAGCATCCTTGCATGAGTGTGAGTGACTGCCATGATAGCATGCTTTCCATGAGGCTATTTGCTTATTTGATAAACTGCATGAATGCCTGTGGATGAAGGCTTTATTACTTGAATTGGAACAATTCATCCAAATGTGAGTTTTAAGCCCACTTGAGGGTGGCAAAATCATGTTGTTTCAAGCCCACCTTGTTCGGTGGCAAATTCGCGCTTTAGCCTACTTGCGAGTAACATCTTCAAACCATTTTCGAAAAACAAACATGAGATGTTTTGTTCTAAATCGAGCGATTTAGTCTATACTTGTGTGCTATGCGCATCACATAGTAAGTTAGCTAATAATCTGAATAGGAATGCATGTGTTTTCAAAAATAACATATCATGTTAGTAGAGGTCGATCTTTGATCGGGCGAGTAGGGGTGCTCATTTCAGGACCTTCCCCTAGTGTACCCAAGTTCCTGAGCCGAGAAAACTTTGGTGTTGACGGAAGCGTGGCCTTTGGTACGAGTCAGGGTTTCCTAAATTTTTCAAAACAAAATATTTAGGTGGCGACTCTGAAATCTGGCAAAGCAGTCCATGTTTGGCGCTTTTTGATTAAAATTGATTTTCCAAAACCGATTGCTAGATTTGGACTCTTTGGTGATTTATCAAGTCTTACATTGTACTTTGTGAGATTAGGTTCAGAACCGCGATAGGAGTCCGAACTGTAGTAGCTATGAACCCAATTTGCGGCCTTGCGCGCGGAGCGAGTTCTGGCGGTCTACAGTTTCTGGCGACTCTACTGGGGATTTAGAGAACTTGACTCGAACTGATGATGTGTTGTTTTGTCTGCACTTATGTGTTTCTTTGCATTGCATTTGCATTGATGCGCCTAGGACACCGTGTTTGCCGTCTGCTATTCCTGAATGGTTTGTCGGAGGCTTGCTTAAAAAAGCGTGCCATAAGGCAGACCGATTACGGGCTCTGCCACGATGGGAAAACAAACCTCAGTTTTTACCGAGGCACCCTTTTTGACCATTTGACCTAGTGCATATCAGAATCCGTAGTGACCATTTCAAACTAGGACAAGTTGCTTACCCGATTGTAGGTTGTTTGAAACCGCTGCGTGCGTAGTGAAACCCTAGCTCCTGAAAAGATAGGACAGGGAAACCCTCCCCCTCTATAGGGGTGTTTTTGGCTCTTACTTGCTTGCTATGTGCTTTTAGAGTGTGTCTCTACAGGGAATACATGTATCACTTTGCAAGTTTGGGTATCAGTCTGCGGACGTCAGTATTTGGGTTATCAGATTTGAGGCAGTGATTTGGGGGGCAACGATCAGTGTTTGAGAATAGTGTGTTCAGCTTACAAATGCCAACTGTGTGTTGTCTTTATTTTAGGCCGAAATGCTGTCCGTTTTTCTGAAAGTGAGCAAGTTAGAAAAGTTGTTCAAAAAAGCTCAAGGTGTTAATTCCATTCCGGACATAGAGGATGGATACATTGATTCGGCGGTGACTGTGCCGGACTGATTCAAGATGTCGCATATAGACCGCTTTGACGGTTCAGGGGATCCATTGGTACACCTGCGGTTGTTCTCAGATATCCTAAGGCTAATGGGCCTCTCTAGACTGCAAAAGATTTCCCTCTTCGGCCGGACCCTGTCAGGTGTTGCGGCCATCTGGTATGCGAAGTTGGAAGATTCTATCAAGAGAAGTTGGGAAGAAATGGCCGCGACCTTCATTGCCCAGTACTCATACAACACACAGATTGAGATCACAACTCATGATCTCGAGACAACGAGGCAAGAGCCAAAAGAGGGCTTCTCTGACTTTGTAACCTGTTGGAGAGCCAAAGCTTCTATGATGACCACCAGGCCAGTCGAGAAGGATCAGATACGGATGGTTGTGTGCAACCTCCAACCCAAACTGATGCAAAAAATGATCGTCTTACCCCTTCCCACCTTTGCGGATTTACACGAGATTGGGGTACAGATTGAGGATGCCATGAAGCAGGGTCTGATTGACCACAAGAGAGAGAAGCCGAAGAGGGCATTTACCCACAGTTCAAATGCAGGCACGAGTAATGTTACAGCTACCAGAACTTCTGATGTGGGCATGGTCACCACCACCACTCCAAAAACACCTACAGCTACACCCTTCACCGGTGCGTCCGAAACTAGCTCACAAACAGCCATATATCCACCCCGAGGCTAGAGAACATTTACTCTACTATACATGCCTCTGTCCAAAGCTGTGGGAGTTCTAATCAGGAAAACGCATTTGAAGCCCCTAGAGCCGCGGCCATTACCAGACAAACTTCCAGCTTCCCATAACCCGGCCAAATACTGTGCCTTTCACCAATAACATGGTCACGACACTGACCAGTGCTGCAGACTACGTCATGAGATCCATGATCTTATTGACAACAAGGTGATTGCACCTCCTGACAAACCAAATGTCACCACCAACCCACTCCCACCACATAACCAAGCTCCACCACCCAAACACATCAACCTGATCCAAACCACGGCCATTCCATATGACCCAAGCATATATATCACACCCTCCCACCTACCCAAGCTTGACGCGTTCATCCTAGACAACACTAACTTGTGCATGTTAAGCACCTCTCAAACCCAACCTGAACTGATGGTGGTGACTGTCGAAAATAGAATCGACATGACTTTGGAGGCAGATGAGAATGTTGATTCAGAGGACGAGGGGTCTGGGAGCTTTGCGTACAACCTGAGTGGTAATATCACATCAACAGATCAGGTTAAACCCAGGGTAGAGTTGCTAGCTAGGGCAGAAATCAGTGTGGTTCGGGAGGATGGACCTAGTCAGGGGTTAGATGACCTAGTAGAGCTGGAAGAGGCTATTGCCAACCTTCAATTCTTCAATGAACAGTGTTCGGGAGACGTGACCGTCAACTGGTTTTATCTAGATGGATCAGCAGAAAATACAGGGTGGCTCAGTGACGAGCCAGATGTTGTTAAGCAGCCTCAGCCAGAACAAGGACCGTTAGGAACGAGAACATCGGCGGTGGCCAGAATGGCCGAGAATCAGGAAAAATCGCCGGAGAGCACTGGTGCTAAGAATTTTGCTTGGGATTCAGGCAGTTTGAGTATAGTAAATACTGAACAGGAGGCTGTATTGAAGTGTCTTGAGCAAGAAAAGATCGAGGATCTTGAGAGGGCTAGGAAGGCCAAAGCCCTTGCGGGGACGAAATGTGCTGTGAGCACAGAAACAGATGCAACGGAACCGGACAACTGTCTGTTGGTTGCCGACGGGATATGGTGGGAAGACGACGACTTACATCTTGCCCACACCGATGAGGACTGGGGGTAGAACCAACCAGATGACACCTAGTACGTTGAGGAGGTTGACTATATGACCAGGAGTGGGCGGTACCTCAAGCCTCCACACTTGGACCAGCCGGAGGCGTCCGAGAAGGACAAAGAAGTTGAGAGGCAGAAAGAAAAACTGCTGGATGAGGAGGCAGTACTGAAGTAGCTTAAGAAAATCCAAGCAGACATCTCCATCTGGGGCCTGCCTATGGCCTTGAGGGTTCACAGACAGGCCGTTCTTACAGCCATGGATAGGGCCAAGCTTTCAATTGATACGAAACCTGAGCAGTTGGTAGGGCTGATTTTCCCGGGAGGAGCTTCCCCGATATTGACCTTCACTGACAAGGAACTGCCGCCTAAGGGCTCAGATCATAACAAACCGCTCTATATCTCTGTTGAGTGTAGAGAGAAATGGATACTGGTGGTTCTTGTTGACACGGGATCTGCAATCAATGTGTGTCCGTCGAGAACGACATATGCTATCGGGTTGAAGCCCGCAGATTTCGTGCCTATGGCCCACGTGATTCGGGCTTACGATAATACCAGCCGAGAGGTGATGGGGACCGTACGGATGAAGACTCAGGTTGGTCTGGGGCAACAGGACATTGAGTTTCATGTCTTGGATGTTCCCGCAACCTTCAATCTACTCCTTGGGTGGCCGTAGCTGTACCAGGTGAAAGCCGTCTCTTCCACCTTACACCAAATGCTAAAGTACCCCCACGGGAAGGGGTAGCAATCGTTTTTGGAAACTCTTCAATGCATCTACCGCCAGAGGTTTCTACACCAGTTCTGGAGATTGAGCATGGCACGGAGGATGTATTTCTGTCAGGGTTTACCCTAGTTGAGGCCCGAGTTGTACAAGACATGCTACCTGTTGATGAGGGGCTATACGTCTGTGCACAGTCTGTCTACCTTATGAACAAGCTTCAACACATGCCCGAGATGGGATTAGGGTGAAATGGCCGGAAGGGCGTTGCAGCATCGGCTGAAGTGCCGCACTACCCATATACCTTTGGCCTACGTTAGCTCCCTACCAATGAGGATTGGGCGAGGAAAGGGAGAGAGATGGCTGAAAGAGCCAGGGCAAAGCAAGCTGGGAAGCATTATGAGTTGGTGCACCGACCTATCCAGGGGACCCTGAACGGACGCTTTTTCTGGGAGGGGGAAGACTTCCTGTTTTGCGGCTTTCTGGAGCCCTATATGAATTTAGAGAAGCGACACTTGCCCGGCTTCAAAATCTTTTTGATCTCTCATTGTCCGGTGATGAAGTTACCGAAGACCAAACATACCCACCAGCTGAGGCTGAGCAGTGCAAGGAGGAGGATTCCAAGAGCACAAAAATTGAGATGGGGGTAGCATTGGCTTGTCTCCTCCCAGATCCTCAGATCGTATCAGAGTGCTTGGGGGATAACTTCTCAGTTTCCATGATCGGGGATGAAGCGGCTGTGGGCCCATCTTCAGGCATTCTCAATGCATCCATCACACCCTCTCGCGTCTGGCAATACGAGGAGGGCTTTTTATCGAGCAGTTCCAGGTCAGGTAGTGAGCCAGAATCTGATTCCACTAAGTCTGTGGAGTCGAAATCAGGTTCCAACTTGTCTGAGCCTGAGTTCGGTTTTCTTGGGGGTGATAACCTGGATGCCACTGTCCTCTCTAGGTCGTCTTTTTCTTTTTCCTTGAGTTTGTTGTAACAGAGGAATCAGGTAGACTGGATGTTATTAATGAGAATGGTACGACTATGGCTTCCGAGTACTTTTCTGTGCCTTTACTTTATTGTATTAATCAAGACTTTCAAAATTTTGATGAAAACAACGAGGAAGAAATTCCTTCGATTTTACAATGTTTGATTGATCAAGAGTAGGAGAGGTTTGTAAAGCCTTTGGTTGATGAAATCACCATAATTAATGTTGGTACTGAGAGGACCCGCGGCTGGTCCAGATCGGGTCCACGTTGTCTTTGGAGAAGCGCGAGCGCATAGTCGCTTTATTAAAAGATTTCAAAGATGTTTTCGCGTGGTCCTACAAAGACATGCCTGAAATCGATCCTGAGATTGTACAGCACCGGATCCCTCTTGAGCTAGAGGCCCGACCTGTTAAGCAGAAGCTCCAAAGAATCCACTCGGACTGGGCTCTGAAGATCAAAGAAGAGGTCACCAAGCAGATCGACGCAGGGTTCCTGTTAGTATCTGAGTACCCAACTTGGTTGGCCAATATAGTTTTGGTGCCGAAGAAGGATGACAGAATTCGAGTATGTGTGGACTTTAGAGATTTGAACAAAGCCAGCCCGAAGGACGAATTTCCTCTGTCGCATATCGACGAATTAGTGGACTTCACTGCTGGGCATGCGCTGCTCTCGTTCATGGATGGGCTTTTAGGGTATAATCAGATTTTGATGGCACCTGAAGACAGGGAGAAGACTGCTTTCACCACCCCGTGGGGAACCTATTGTTATAGGGTGATGCCGTTCAGCTTGAAGAACGCTGGGGCTACGTATCAATGGGCTGTGACCACAATTTTGCACGATATGATCCATAAAGAGGTTAAGGTGTACATGGATGACATGATTGTCAAGTCCAAGGAAAGAGAGGGCCACTACACTGCCTTTCAGAAATTCTTCCAACGGATCAGAGAGTATCGGTTGCAGCTGAATCCTCAGAAATGTACATTTTGGTGTTACAGCAGGGGTTCTTGATCACACAGAGAGGCATCGAGGTCGATCCTTCTAAAATCAAGGCCATCTTAGAAATGCCACCACCAAGGACTGAAAAGGAGGTGTGAGGCTTTCTGGGCAAAGTGCAATTCATAAGACAGTTTATTGCAAAATTAACATTGACTTGTGAACCACTGTTTGGTCTCTTGAAGAAAGGAAAGAAGTTCCAATGGGACGACCGATGCCAAGTTGCTTTCGAGCAGATCAAGCAATATTTAAAGAACGCACCTGTGTTGTCACTGCCTGAGCCGAGGAAACCGTTGATTCTGTACCTATCAGTGACTGAAACGACAATGGGTTGCATGCTTGCACAGGAGTCTGAGGACAGAGTGGAGAAGGCTATCTACTGCCTGAGCAAGAAAATGCTGGATTACGAGACCCGCTACACTCCACTGGAGAAGGCTTGCCTGGCCTTGGTATGGGCTACCAGAAAGTTGAGGCACTACCTGTTAGCTCACTTTGTAATACTGGTTTCGAGATTAGATCCCATCAAATATCTCTTCGAGAAACCAACACTTACGGATAGGCTAGCTCGTTGGTTGCTTCTGCTTTTTGAATTTGATCTTAAATACATGACACGCAAGTCAGTGAAAGGGAGAGCGGTAGCAGAGTTCCTAGCCGATCACGTAGTGGAGGGAGATGAAGCAGTTGAATATCTGTTCCGAGACGAGGCCATTCCGCATGTCAAAGAAGTGACTTGGACGATGTACTTTGACGGAGCGTCAAACTAATACGGGTATAGGATAGAGGTGTTGTTGATAGCACCCGACAATTCTCGTATACCTCTAGCATTCAAACTCCGGTTCAAAGTGTCGAACCACGAGGCAGAATATGAGGCACGTATTGCTGGACTAAAAGCCGCCCTGGAACTAGTGGCAAAACGGTTGGATGTCATTGGGGACTCAAACCTTATTGTATCTCAAGCTAAAGGAGATTGGAAAGTTAAAGAAGAAAAGATGAGAATCTATCACCAGACCTTGGACGTTCTGATTCCTCAGTTTGAGAAACTGAACTTCGCTCATCTGTTAAGAGAGAACAACAGGTTCGCTGATTCATTAGCAACTTTATCTTTTATGATAGACATCCTTTTCGAAGTCCGGATGCGTCCAATCATTATTGAACATAAATTCGTGCCGGCCTACGAGCTGATTGCTGCCATAGATGAGGTACAAGATCAAAACCCCTAGTATTACGACATCTGGAACTTCTTGGAAAATGAGGCACATCCACCAGGGGCAAATGCCAAAGATAAGAGGGCAATTCGAAGAATGGCTGCTCAGTTCACCGTCTACGGAGGTAAACTGTACAAGAAGGGTCATCTCGGGATGCATAAGTTATGCGTTGATGCTGAATAATCCAAGTGCCTGATGGAGGCCATCCATGGAGGAGAGTGCGGAGCGCACATGAGCGGGGTGATGCTAGCCCGGAAGATCCTTAGGCAGGGTTATTATTGGTCAACAATAGAGGAGGATTGTATTGGCTTTGTTCAGCAATGTCACAAATGCCAGATCCATGCAAACCGCATGAACATTCCGCCGTCGAAGCTGTAAAACATGACTTCGCCATGGCTGTTTTCAATCTGGGGGATTGATGTAATTGGGGCTGTCACTCCGAAGGGGTCCAACGGGCATGAGTACATTTTGGTAGCGATAGACTATTTTACGAAGTGGGTTGAGGCCCAATCTTACGCGGTGTTGAAGGCATCGCATATCGCTAAGTTCATCAGGACAACATTATCTGTCGCTACGAGGTCCCAAATGAGATTATTTCAGATAATGGTTCCCACTTCAAGAAGGAGGTGATCGACTTGTTGGAGAAATACAACGTGGCTTTTCGTAAGTCATCTACATACCAGCCCCAAACCAACGGAGCTGTTGAGGCCGCCAACAAGAACATCAAGCACATTCTGCAGAAGATGGTAGAAACCTACAGGGACAGGCCAGATAAGCTGCCATTAGCTCTTTGGGGCTACCGAACTTCAATTCGAACTTCTATTGGGGTAACTCCGTATTCCTTGGTTTATGGGATGGAGGCTGTTCTGCCTATCGAAGTTAAGGTTCCGTCATTATGGGTATTGGCCGAGTGCCAGATAGCTGAGTCAGATTGGCAGCAAAGCAGGTTCGAAGAACTCATGCTCTTTGAGGAAAGAAGGCTGAAAGCACTGTATCATGTCCAGGGTTATCAACGAAGAATTGCCAGGGCTTTCAACAAGAAGGTTAAGTCCAGGAATTTGAAAGAGGGGGATCTAGTGCTCAACCAAAAACTCGTCCAAGCAAAAAAAAAAAAAAAAACTTAAAACTTGAAATTGCATCATGACCACAAAACTCGGCCACATGACATTTCAGAACCTCCTCTAGAGGCACATTGGTTAGCTGACTCAAACAGATCTCCAAGCAATCCTCACCGAACCTGGTCCCGCGCCTAATCACCTACATATATAAATAATATAGTGAGCTGGAGCCTAGTGAATAACAATAGAGTAAAGGATTTATGAAAGATGTACATCATGAATTCAGAAATCAGAGTTCATATCAGAAACAGATCTAGATTCACATACTTATACAGAATTCGTAAGCAATTATATGTGGTACATCCATTAGCTATCAGATCATATTGGTCATAAGACCCACATTCATAGTCAGTATCGACAACCATAAAGGTCTACATCTTTGTGCACAAATAACCATGGTATTGTTACCCCCCAGACGAGGGCCACATGAACATAAACCTCAGTATTGTTACCCCCGGGCAAGGGAACTAAAGATGCCACAAATATATTTCAGCAAACTGGACATTCGTTCATGATTCACAAAATAGTATTTCAGAAAATAGATCATATCATATCAGTCAGAAAATACTTATAGTCGAGCATAACTTTATAGAGTTGTTACTCACAGATAGCTCTAGTAGAAGAACAGGTCACATGAACAGAACAGATTGATTAGGCGGGCATAACACGTGACCTACACAAACACGTAATGAATACACATTGAAACACATGCTCGAAAAACACTTAACTCATTTCTTTTCTATCTTGGTGTGTTTCTAATCCATATTCTCATTATTATGTTTTAATTAAGGCTTAGGAATGCCTAATATGCAATGAGGATGCCAAAATGTAATTTGAAACACTTAGTCAAATTTGTTGAAAACAAGGTCTTTGCTTGAGTGCAACTTTGGTCGCTCAAGTGGCATGCAAAACTCTATAAAAGTACTGGTTGCTTGATTTTTACACTTGACGGTCGCTCGAGCCAAAGACTGAGTAAACATGGGTTCGCTCGAGCGCACACTTTGTCACTCGAGCCACCGTGTAATTGTCTGTAAAACTTCTGGGAGCATGAATTCCATGCTCAAGCTTAACTTCCTACGCTTGAGCGAAGAGTCAAAAATAAGGGTGGTCACTTGAGTGTAACTTGTTCCACTCGAGCCAACCCCCAAACTCTACAAAACTATTGGGAGCTTGTATTCTTCACTCGAGCGCAAACTTCACTGCTCGAGCGAAGCCTGCGAATTCTGAAATTTCTAGATCGCACTCTCAGTTTCAAAACTCCAATTCCAAATCACCAAAACACATTCTTTTGGGTCAAAACTTAAGAAAACACTTGTATGCTTGTAAAACATTATGAATTGAAGATCATTTCGCAAAGTGAAGGCCCAAAAGCAAGGGAATTGTTCAAAGTCAAACTTGAAATTTTTAAAACATAACATGCATGACTTGTTATGAACTCCAACCTTCCAAAACATGGTCAATTGAGATATTGAGCTCAAAAACATGTTGAATTCTTATAACAAAACCAAGATAAAAACATGTATATGGGAATTCTTTTGAAAACAACTCCAAAATGCTATGAAATGTGCATGCATGTAGGAATTAAGTTATAATATCCCAATCTTAGCTCGATTATCATGTTAACCTACTTAATTCTCTTGAATTCATACATTGAATGAATCAAACACAAAGCTTAAAGATTGAATTTCTTACCTAAGGTTCTCAATTCTTTGAATTCTAGTGAGATCTTGCTCAAATTTTCTAATTTCCCTTTAATTCTCAAGCAATTCCTCATTTCTTTCTTGAATTCACTCCTTTCACTCTAGTTCTCCCTTTCTCACGTTTTCTTGTCAAGAAAATGATAAACAAAGAAAGTTCTAGTGTGTGTATAAGCCTTATATAGGCTTGGTTAGTGGACTTAATTAAGCTTGGATTAACTTAATTTAATCTAGTTTATTCTAATTTTTTGGTTCCAAATCGAAATCCAATTAAACTTACCATAAAATTCTAAAAATTCTAAATAACACATAAATGGAGTCAATTTTGTATTTGGACACCGATAAGGCTTTAGTTCGCATAAAAAAATAGAAACATAGACAGATATTTCTACGACCGATAGATACAATTACATATAACACATATAACACACAATCAACACATGTTTCCATCATAGTTACTTATTAAGCATTCTTAAGAAAGATTTATTAGCTAATCACAGTTCGGGGTTGTTATAGTTTTGGAATGTTAATATCAAAATATATGAACTAGTTTTAAAGCTTTCTCAAACTAGGTGAAGTTAGTTATATTTAACTCGGTTGGCAGAGTAGCATAAGGAAGAGGCTATGTGATGGGTGTCTTAAGGGTTGGCTTTACAAACATCAATACTATGAGTCCAGCGTGGAGTTGTTAGGAATAAACTAAGACTTATGATAGGCATTTTGAAATAACTGATGTGGTTAAAATAGGAAAATCTTCATAAGATGTGGTATTTGACTTGCTGTCATATATGTGTGCCCTTCATGTTCCATCCTTGTTATGAGGTAGGAGTTATGGATACGAGAAATGTATACAATTGTCTAGGGTTGGTTTTAATGCATACCACGATGGATTGCGTATACTTATGTTCTTGATATACTGGATTATAGTACCCTTGAGTTTAGCCAGGACCTATAATTTAGAATGATTGATAATTGTTAATTATGACTGTTTCGGATTATGAGGTCAAGTTTTATAAGAGTTATATATATATATATATATGAAAGAGTTATGAATGGAAATGGTGTAAATCTTGGTGATACAGATTATATGGTTAAAGCTAAGGTTGACTTCTTCACTGTGTTCGATAGGCAATGCTATTATTTAAATTACATTGAGTTGTTGTTAATAGTAATGTCAATTATCTAGGGGTCTCACCCCAAATTTGTCTTACCGTTAAAGGTGAAGAAATTTTGTGTAGCAAAGGATGTGTTTCTTAGAGAGCTTGTTTTATTCAGAATTCTGCTGTAAATCATAAGTGAACGAACTAGGTAAAGAATTGTGGAATAGATTAGGATGAGATTATGATTAGGTTCCCTCAGATGGTTGATATAACTATGATTTGAGTATTTTTATAGAAATGTATTCTTGATCCACTGTGAGAAATTAATGTTAACTTTTTTAAGTTACCATTAATTATATGTTAGAAATTATGTAAACCAGGGGTACACATGATTGTGTTGGGTTATGTTTGGTGTGTTGTGATGGTGTGGTTCAGAGAACTAAAATGGAGATTTGTTTTCTATCCCTTATCTTTTAACCATAAGTTTTCGTGTATCCTTGAGGCGAAATTTGTGAGTTCTTTGTTAGTCCTTCGTTTCCTTACAAAGGTGGTGAGAATTTTGTTGTCGGTGTGTTAGTCTAGTATTATTTATGAGGTTAGGTTGGGTGCACTTAAGCTTAAATGCGATTAAGAGGTGTTCAGTTTTGCTTGATATAGGTCGATCTCTTATTTTAATTTTATTACATCATGTTTTGTGGTGAAATTATTTTAGAAGAAGCTATTCCGTTAACTCCTTTGTAGGAAATAAATTGATACGAAGTATTTTGTTATTTGGTTAGTCGTCGAGATTGTTTTGGAATGACCGTTGTTGACAGAGAAAATTTCTTAGAGTGAATGAGTAGTATTATAGCTTGTGGTTATATCTTTAGAGTTTGTGTAGGAGGGAGTTGACTAGAGACTTTCGAAAAAAAATTTAAGGTAACTACAACGATGAACATTTGTTGGTATAAACCTTAACTATTTTCACAAAATCATTCCTTTTCAAAAACTTCATCTTTACCATTCACTTTTATGTATCTAAAACATCTTTTTTATGAATCCCTTCCAATTTCAAAGGATTTGAAATATCATTTTGGGTATTGTTAACTTTTGAGTATTTCAATAATGCAGTTGAGTAACGTGTGGATATGGAACACTAGCTGTATTGCAATAACGTGACCTGTGGTGCCTTGATTTTTCTAGGTTGTACCTCATCGAAGGCCATGATTGGTGGATAGTATTCTTATCATAAAATTTTTCCTTCTCCTTCTTTTCTATTCATGAGAGGAGGTTGAGGACTTCTGAAGTGATGTGGGATATTCTTTTGAAAATTGGGTTACCAAGTGACCGGTAGTTATTTCTTAGAGTGTGAATGTGATGTGAAAACTATTTTTTTTTTAGGTTTTAGGTTGTTAGACAGCCGAGAGTCATCCTCCGAAAGTTGAGTCTGTTTGAGGCAAGAGTACTATAGGGTATGTTAGTGAGACTTTTACCCTTGACCTTTAGTTTTGTGGAATCGATGGGTTCTTGTGGCTTGTTAGAGGTGCTTGTGACCATTTTGTCAAATCCTGCTAAATGGGGACCCATACGTAATGGAAGCCACCTGTCTGGATTGAGTGGGCCTTGGTAATCCTTATGGATGAATATTAATATGGAACCTGAAAATAAAAGAGTTAACCTTAGATTTTGAACTAGATTCTGGAGTGGTGATTGTAATTTTATTGGGAATTGTTCTATCCCTTACATCATTGGGTTGTCTGTCTTCTTTCATGGGACTTGTTTTTTTTTTTTCCATCATGTGAAATCTTTTGCGTTGAGAGAACCTTCTAGGAACTTGTTGTTGAGTAAAAGACATTTGTGATTAGTTGGTGGGAGTGTTAGTTCCAATCTCTATTTCACTTGGTATTGTCAAAACTTTAGATCTTGAACTGTTTATTTTTGGGGATGAAATTTCCTAAAGTGGGGATATTGTAACACTTTGTACTTCTTAAACTCATGGGATTGCTTTTGACACCCTTATTATTGTACTTGGAGCCTTTTTGGTTGATGATAGAGTATTGATTGGGGAGTGTAGACACCCTATTTTTGACCGACCTTAAGACTCAGACGTCATCGATTGAGCGCTCGGTGATGACGCATGTTATGCTCGTTCTGAGGTTACAGAGTCTCGGCTGAGAGCCTTGCCTCCGAACCTCGGGACTCTTTTGTGCTTTGCCTCGATTTGCGAACCAAGTTTTGTTTTCTCTTCTCGAAGTGAGGGAGAGGTCTCGTAGACCATCTCTCAGTGGCCGTAGGCTACTTTTCATGGTCGTAGACCACTGTTCCCGTTTGGAGACCAGTTTTTGATTTTCGGAGCCGTCGGCCGTGCGCCTCGGTTCGAGACCGCTTAACTTTCTCCGTTTGGCGCGATTTTTGGAGAGCTTGAACATTTTGAACCTTCGTTTTAGCTTCTTGAGGAAGCTTGAACCTTTTGAACCCTTGTTTTAGCTTCTTGAGGAAGATTTAAACTTTTGAACCCTTGTTTTAGCTTCATGAGGAAGTTTGAACCTCTTGAACCTTCGCTCTAGCTTCTCCAAGAAGCTTGAACCCTCTTGTTTCTCTATAAGAGAGGGCCTCCCTCTCCTTTTAGAGAGGTTGAAAAAAATTTGTCTAAGGAAAAGCACATATATCTCTCTATATCTCTACATTCTAGGCTTAGAAAGGGTGTTTGTTCTTGGCCTTAACACCACACCTCATAGCCACACACCTCCACCGTTGATCTAACGTTCTTGGAGGGTCTTAAGAGGTCTCAAAGAGCTGGTTTTTCGTCCAAGAAGCTGTTGGTCTTGCTGAAGCTACAAGGGTAACACACTATTCCTTATTTTAAGCTTTATTTTGCTCCATCTTTTAGCCATACTTGCAAGTATATTTGAGCTTTGGTGTAAACTGAAAAAATTCTTGTTTTGAGGTCATTTTCATGTTTGTTTAAGGTCACTTTGTTGTCGGGGGTCATCTACCCCCTTGCATGCTTCATTTTGCCTTGTTTTGAGCCATGCATGAAGGCCTTTGTATTGATCTTTGTTTGGCCTTTTGACCACTGAAATCCAGCCGATTTTCAATGGTTAATATGCTGTTTTGAGAGCCAAAATCAAAGAGGGGTGACCCACTCTCTCCTTGTCTTGTTTTCTAGCATATTTGGCCTAACAAAGTAGCCTATACTTGCATGCCTCCAAGCCTTGTTTTAGGCCTTTTTTGGTGTTTTTTTAGGACCTGCATAAGCTCTGTCCAGAGCTGATTTTATCATATTGGATGTCCACCTTGAATGTGTAGAACAATCCTCTTCATAGCTTATCAAAGGAGCATGTCATTCTTGCATGCATTGACCATGTTTTAGTGGGTTTTTGGGCTTTATTAGGCATGTCATACCTCTACCTTATGCTGGTTTAGTGGCCTCTTGAATGCTTCACATGCTTGTAGTGTAAATCCTCTTTACTAGCTTATAATGCATGTTGTTTTGGCCTTTGATTCTCGCATATTTTGGCTATGTTCTAAACTGATTTTGTGCGTGTTTTAGACTTCCTTAGCTCTGTTTTTAGGCCTTATGGTCGAATGATGTTTGCTATGCATGGTTGTAATGCAATACCCTTGCCTAGCTTTGAGTTTTGAAGCCTATTGAATGCTTATATTGAGGTGATTGCATGTTTTGGGGTCATTGTGCATGGTATTTCAGAGCATGTAAGGTTGCCATGTTCCTTTGTTTTTCACTCCTTATATGCATTTGAGGGTTGAGCTTGTATGCCTCATTTATGGACCATTGCATGAGCTTCATTTCCGTGCCTTTTGAGCCACCATTTTAGTCCATTTTCCTATTGTTTTGGGCCTGCATAGGGACTGTTTGGGGCTGGTTTGGTCATTTGTGCATCGCTTTGCATACCTCAAGTGTAATTCACTTCACTAATTTCGATACTTGGGTCATCCAACATGCATCGGGTGAGTTGTTTGCATGATTCAGGACCGCCTTGTATGCCATTTCAGAGCTAGAACTTGTGTCCTTGTATGCCATATTTCATGCTTGCCATGCTTTGGTAAAGTTGCACTTTGTGCCTTAGGTTTGGTCCCTTGCATTTGTGCATGTTTGCATGTGTGTTGTTGCTTCATTTTCATCATGTATGGCCCCTGATTTGAGTGTGGTTGAGGTCCATTCATTTTAGTTTAAGTCCATCTTGAATTATGTATGCCATATCCATGTTGTCGCATGCTTGATCGTCGCATTGTGTATGCCTTGTTCATGTCTTTGTGCGTGTCCATCTTCGTAAGTGCATTGTGTATGCCATATAGTTCATGTGCATTGAGTATGCCATTCTTAGTTCATAGCATTGTGTATGCTAGTTGCATGTTTGCATATCATCCCTCGCATGCTAGCATGATCAGGTTGCATTGTGTTTAGGGTTGTATGCTAGTCGTATTGTGTATGCCATGTATATTGCATTGTGTTCAGAATAGGGTTTAGTCCAAACACGGGAAACGAGGGACGTTTCGTACTCCAAATGACGAAACGTGCCTCGATTCTCGGTCGCGCGACACTCCGAATTACCTATGATGGAGTTTAGGCCTTGTGGTGTTTATATGTGCATTCATTTTACATCGAGTCGTGCAATCCGACTCCTCGGCCATCATGCATCGAGATGCGTGATTGGTGGCACGAGGATCGAGGACTACACTTTCTGGAGCTTGTGCAATGATGGGGAGAGTGGTCATGCACACATATGTTGAAAATACTTTGCCATGCCCATTTCTCGCTCTCTGTTGCACTAAACCGGAAACCAGCAGCAAAAACTAGTTAGCAACCTTCTAGAGCTTTGTACAGTGTTCTGGGACCAGTTGCAAACAGAGGCAAATCGGGGCATCGCGGTGGATTTCCCGACAAGGCGACTTGAGCATGCATGCATCCCTATCATTCGGAACAAAGCTGAGGTAGTCCATTTTGTTTAATTTTCATGCTAGTTTCCTTACTTACTTAGTTAATTCGTTAATTAATTAATGTTGTGTAATAATTAGTTTAATTAGCTTAGATTAGCTAGTTTATTCTGTACTATTCATTCGGCCCCTCCGAGGAGGGCAATGTTGTAATAAGTGTGCGTGTGAGTGTGTGTGTGATGCATGCCTTCCAACCCCACGTCTTTTCTCCCTTTTATTTACCAGCTTATGATAGTTAGTTTAGGGCACGTTTCAATTAGCATACTTATGCTCGCATGTTTGCATCCATTTATCCGTCGTGCATACACCGGGCTCAGCGCATTATACTAACTGCATTGTATTTCAATTCCGAGTTGAATACGTGTATCAGTTGTTGCATTTCATATGCCATTTTAGAATAACCGAGCTTATCGTGGTTGCATTTTTGCATGTGTTGCATTAGGCATTTCAGCATAGTTAGGATTCATGCATGATTTCTAATTAGTTTCTTTTTTTGGCCTAAAGTACTCGGTAAGTATTTATGGTTTAGCATCCTTGCATGTGTGTGAGTGACTGCCATGATAGCATGCTTACCATGAGGCTATTTACTTATGTGATATAACTGCCTGAATGCCTGTAGGTGAAGGTTGGGTTATTTGAATTGGAACAATTCACCAATTGAGAGTTTTAAGCCCACTTGAGAGTGGAAAAATCATGTTTTCTTAAGCCCACTTGAGGGTGGCAAATCCACGTCTTAGCCTACTTGCGAGTATCCCCATCAAACCATCTTTCAAATAAACAAACATGAAATGTTTTGTTCCAACTCAAACGATCCAGTCTATACTTATATGTTGTGTGTATCACATAGTAATTCTGGGCTAATAACCGGAATAAGAGCACATAACGTTTTCAAAACTCGATATCATGGTTAGTAGAGGTCGATCTTTGATCGGGCGAGCGGGGGTGCTCACGAGGTGACCTTCCCCAATCGTACCCAAGTTCCCGAGCCGAGGTAACTTTGGTGATGACGGACACGTGGCCTTAGGCACGAGTCAGGGTTTCCTAAATTCCTCCAAAATAAAATATTTAGGTGGCGACTCTGTATCTGGCAAAGCAGTCCATGTTTGGCACTTCTTTCTAAAAATCAGTTTTTCAAAACGATTTGCCGGATTTGGACTCTTTGATGATTCATCGGTCTTGCATTGCACTCCGCGAGATTAGATACAGGACCGTGACAATGAGTCCAAACTGTAGTAAGCCCCAATGAACAAAACGGGATTCCCTCTCGGGACGTTCGGGGACGTCTACAGTTTCTGGCGACTCTGCTGGGGATTTAGAGAACTTGACTCGAACTCATGATATCTTGTTTTGACTACACTTATGTGTTTCTTTGCATTGCATGTGCATTGGTGTGCCTAGGACACCGTGTTTGCCATCTGCTATTCCTAAACGGTTTGTCGGAGGCTCGCTTTGAGAAGCGTGCCATAAGGTTGACCGGTTACGGGCTCTGCCATGATGTTTTCCATCTGCTATATGTATTGGAAGCAAGTCCGCTCGAGCGAATTTCAGAGATTCTGGGAGCTTCTTTTCATCGTTCAAGCGGTCTGGTTGATACTAGGCACTTTAAAGTCACTTTGTGGCCCAAAATCTTTATTCTTTCTTGTTCTCTTCTCTCCCTCTCCTCAATTCCGAAACCCTAGAGCCCCAAACACCTGATTTTTCCAATTTTTACCTTAGATCCACCCTAGATCCTTCAAGGAGGTTAAAAGGAAAGCTTGGATCAAGAGTTCTACCGATTATTTCATAATTTTGCCAAAGTTGCAAGTGGGTCCTCATTTTCAACTTCTGATCTTGAGATATGGTGTCTTTAACTTGTTATATCTTTGATTTGAGAACCATATGTGATAATTTCATTAGATATTCATTCTTATATATATATATATGTATGTATGTATGTATGTATGTATGTATGTATATGTGTATGGATTGTGCTGGTTAAGAAATGATTTGGAAGGATTTGGTCAATAATTCATGATTTTTGGATGGAATTATGTCTTTTATTGATGATTTTCGTTGTTGATGAGGAAAAGTAGTCCTTAATTTATAAAAGAGAGAAAACCCCAAATTTTCTATAAACTTTAGTGTGGGGGCCAGATATTTAGGATCGTAAAGAGGCCGAACGGATGAACTTGGAGAGTTGGAATATAAATATAGTAATCGGCTTCGTCCCGTAATTTCAAATCCTACCCTATTCGGTCAAAAGGGCAGTTGGTTAAGGGGCCGGGTGAAAGCAGTTTGCTTTGAGAGAAGCCAGATGGAGAACTAAAGGTAGTCCCAGCCCCGAGGCCCAAGAAGGAAAATATATAAATAGAAGAACATTAGCCAGAAAGAGGTATGTGATAACTATTACACTTTACTTAAAATACAAGTAATCCAGAGAATAGAGACTGACTTGCCCGTCGGAGTGCTAATTTCGGCACCCCTGACCGGAGTGTTGATTCTTTTTCAGGTGGCTAGCTGAGGATCACGAGTGTCCTCCAGGATCTAAAGAGTATTTCTGTGACGCCCCGATTCTACACTATTGGTTGCAGTCAAGGGATAGTCACTAATGAGTCTTATAGTCAATAACCAAGTAAGATCCCAGATCGCCGAAGGAGTCAAATTAGCCTCCCTTCTAAGTCCAGCTTTCTTAGGCAGCGCACTGCCCTTTTGACAGATCTTAAAAGGTATTGACATAAGGTCTCATAAGCAACGATAAGGTTCATACATAGAATATAAATACATAACAATCACAAATATACTTAATTGAAAAGCTTGTTCCATTACATTACATCCAAAAAAAAGTTTAAATCTTCCCGTGAGTCTTACAAATTATAAAAAAAAAAAAAATTTCTAGCTTCCCTAAGATAGCCAAAAGTCATCAAAAGTTTCAGGCTCGTCGTCTCCAGCTATGAGTTCCGCTTCATCACCTGGCATGATTGGCCGTGAGCATTGAATGCCCAGTAAACACACACACACCCTGTCCTCTTTTCCCAGTCCAATACACAATCACAATTTTAACATCAAGTAGTAAACATGATATTCAATATAAATAAAGAGCTAAGTTGGATGTTAGTAAACTAGAAATCCCCCAAAGAGATTTCGTCCTCCCGACCACAAGAATCGGACACGGATTATTCGGTATGCCCCTTCTTTTGCTGCTTTGTTGCAGAACTAACCTCGAATACCTACCAACGGTTATATACTGCGTAGCGCCAACCGCAGGGCCTCAAAAGAGACGGTAAAATAGGGCCTTGCCCGAATCCCTCCTCACACCAAACCACCTAGGGTCCGAATACAACCGCTCCGTTCAAGGGTCCCGAAAACCACTTGCGCAAGACTTTAACTTCCAAATAAGGAACGTATCCGAACAAATCATATATCACATATTCTCATCTTTTCATTACTCAAGTGTTCGAAAACCCAATACCCTCCCTATTAGGTTTCTCGTTGAATTAAATGTTTTAAATCAAGGTTAGTCCAACTTACAAGACAATAATATCCATGTAAGCATGCATTCTTAAGATGAGAAAGGTAAATAACATAACCGCAACACATATAATATCATGCCAAGATATGATCATAAGCTAATAAGCAATTTCATGAACTCAAGGGCATAAAACATCCACCATAACACAATTCCCAAATTTAGTATCACATAAAGATTAAAATGAAAGGACTATTTTAGATCTTTCATCGGACTCGGCCTTCCTATGGCTCGTAGAGAATTTGATCTAGTTTCTAGAACATATTTCGGAAATGGGATAGTCTTTCTCGATTTTAAGTTATTTAGAAAACATTCCAGCGCTGTCCAGATTTGTCGATCGTTACGAAAATTTGATTTTCTTGCAAATCGCTCGCTATTTTTCTATGAAACCAATTTTAGTTGAAAGCTAACTCCTTAAGGAAGATTTTGACATAAAATAGAGGTCAAAATAATTTTATACATTGTTCTAGAATTTTTGAAAGTGGGCTGCAAAAACAGATTCTAAGGTAAAATGCCCAAAACAAGAAGATTTATGAGAAAAGGGTTCCACCAAGGGAAAATTTTCATTTCTTTTATGATGAAAACATGCTAAGTAACATATATTAAACTCAGAAAAATTGCTTGAAAGTGTGCCCTTGGAAAGTTGAGAGATTGGCATGAAAAAAAAGATGGTTTTGTGCCGAAATGGGAAAAATACAAGAGAGATAGAATCAATACTCAACTCTTAGCAATTTTAACACAAGTAACTCATCAATAATAGATCTGAAAACATTATTTAGAACCCTTAGAAACATGTAGTTAAAAAAGGAAAATGAAAGAGAAGGTTGTGTTGTGGCTTACTTGCTAAGCTTTGAACAAGAAGGCTCTCTTCTTCCTTCCTCTTCCTCTCTAGACTTCTCTCTCTTGCTCTCCTCCCTCTCCTCTAGCCGAATGTGTGTGTGAGTGTGTTGTTTGTGCTTGCCAAGGTAGGGACTGTTGGTATTTATAGACAATTTTGATGTAAAAAGTCCTAAAAGCCCCTTAGTTGGAAATGGATGGAAATGTTAGGATTTGTTTAAAGTTTGAAGGAATAAGAGTGATTTGGGGGGGCTGACTCATAGGTTTAGGCAACATTTAGTTGAAATGGAACTAGTATTGGAATTATCATCCTAGGTCTAGGGTACTAGGTTTGTGGTTTTCTAGATTTTCATGATGATAAACTTTGAAAATTGGCTCCTCACTTCCTCCTAGAATGGCCGGCCCTAGGGAAGGGTGAAGGGGTTATTTTTTTAATCAATTTAGGTTCTAGGGCACACTTCTCAAGGTGTATATATATATATCTCACTTGATTGATGGTACTCATGGTACAAGGGTACAAGTACTAGTTTTTGGGGAAATTTTGAATTTAAATAAAGAGTGAGGGTTTGGTATTAAATTCATGTAACTTATGTAGAATTAAATTAGGTTAGGGAACCTAATCCGGCTAGGGTAATTCCTGTTTTGATAAAAGTAAAAATAGTAATGTTAACCGACAAGATTTGAATTAATTCAAGTAACCGAGGGGCTTTAAGAAAATAATTCAAACATTAAGGTCATTAAAGTGAATACATATTTCAGGGGCCTCACAATTTCCAAACCACTTCTCCCCAATTGGCGCCGTCTGTGGGAATACTCAAATACATCCATGGCGGGCGTAACAGAAGACCCTCCGATAGTCACTGATGAAACCACACAGAGAGACGACCTCACTCCAACAACCATGCTTGGACCGGAGATTATCGCCCCAAGACGCGCCTTGAACTTCACCTCACCCTTGACTTCGGAGCATAAGACAATGCAGGCAATCATGGAACAGGCAAAGCAAAATGAACAGAGGTTTGAGAACATGATCGCTGAGAACGAACGTCTCCGTCAAGATCTGGCCTTGGAGGTGGCGAAGTCCAAACAAGCTGTACGCCTAGATCTCGAACGTCTTCCGAGGACAGGTGGTCGACGACCTCGAGCCCGACAAGTCAACACCGATAGTGACTCCGACTCATTATCCCTGGAGTCCAAGAAGAAGGGTCGACTTGAAACTACCAGTTTTTCCGAAGAGAGTCCCCGTATAAGGCATAAGTGCAGAAAAAGCAGTTCAGATGAAGAAGACCAGCACGATCCCTTTGTACGACGGATTGCAAAGGCAGTGCTACCCAAGAAATTCAAAGCACCGTCATTCACCTTATACAACGGCAAATCAGACCCCCCGATCACATCCGCCATTATAAGCAAGCTATGACACTGCATGCAGATGATGAGGCTCTCATGAGCAGAATATTCCCGAGCAGTCTGGGACCACTAGCTGTCAGGTGGTATTATAAACTGGAGCCAGCTTCGATTAAAAGCTTCCACCAACTTCAAAAATCCTTCAAGGCAAGGGTTATCACTAATGAGGTCCAGCTAAAGCAAGCCGACTCCCTCTAGGCAATGCAAATTCAACCGGGGGAAACCCTTCGTGCTTATTCGGTGCAGTATTGGAAATGTTTTAATCTGGTAGGCGATGCTTGCAATGACTCCATGGCCATCATCGCCTTCAAGATGGGGCTGCATCCCGACAGTGCCCTCTGCAGCCCTTTGACCAGACGGCCCCCCAAAATAGTTTGGTCGTTGATGAAGAAAGTTGAAGAATACTGTAAGGTGGAAGATGATGCCTTGCGGGTTAAAGCAAAAAATGTGACCAAGACGGCTCCTGCTGAAATTGCTCAGCCGTTAAATTCTGTAGCACCCCAGAACCCTGAACCACGACATCGGGCCAAACGGGACAAGAGGCGGGATTCTCGCCGATCAAGCGACCACTGCTTCCACCGAGAAAATGAACAACTGCAAGTTAATAGCAGGCGCACGAGGCGTGCCGACAAAAAATATACGGATTTGACAAAGCCGATCAGTGTGGTTATGTCCAAAACCAACACCTTCTGCTCTTCAAGTGGCCGTAAAAAATGGTGGGACCTCTCGACACGAGAAGACTTGATAGACGATGTGAGTATCACAAGGGCCATGGCCATGATACTGAGATTTGCTATGCACTGAAGGATCACCTGGAGGAATTGGTACAAGATGACTGCCTACAACAGTACGTCAAAAAAAGCAACCCAACCAAAGCAATAGCCTTAAGACAGGATTCACCTCCGCTCGGCGTGATCCACATGATATACAGCCTGCGAATGACCTCAGCAATGTATACGATTCAGACAAATCCTAGCCCTCAAAATCAACTTACTCCGGCTAAACAACCCCATGAAGCCGCATGCATTACTTTTGATGACTTAGATTTGGCCGGAGGGACACTGCCCTACTTTGACCCCTTGGTAATTGAGTTATGCGTAAACTGATTCACAATTGAGCGCATACTCATTGATCCGGGGAGCACATCGGAGGTCATGTACTGCAAGACATTCACCAAACTCGGCTTCTCTGAATCAGATCTCTCTCCAGCTCCTTATCCACTATTCGGCTTCAACGCCAATCCAGAGTACCCGTTGGGAAAAATCACACTACCTGTTCGAACGGGCTCCCGAACAGTGGATGTAGAATTCTTGGTCGTCAAGCTACCATCGCCATACAATCTCATTATGGGGCGAACTTGGTTGCACGCCATCCAGGTCGTGCCGAGTACATATCATCAGCTGCTACGCTTCTCGACGGAACGTGGCATTGAGCAAATCCGTGGCTCTCAGAAATCCGCACAAGCATGTTATCTCCTCGCTAGAAAGACGGCAAATGAGTTGCAAGTAAATTTCATTGAGGTGCCAGATCGGGAGAGCCTTGACGATGTTGGGCGGCTTCCAAGTGAAAAGGCCACGGAAGGCCTAGACCGAGTTGAAATTGACGGCAGCCCAGAGAAGTTCTTCATGGTCGGCGCCTCCCTGAGTCAAGTCGACAGACAACAGTTAATCTGTTTCCTGCTCAGCAAACTTGACGTCTTTGCGTGGACTCCATACGAGATGTCGGGTATTGATCCGTCCATTTCATAGCACCGTTTGAATGTTGACCCTAAACGCAAGCCGATTATTCAGAAAAGTCGGCGATCAGCCGCAGAGCACACTGCCACCGTTGTTGAGGAGATTGACAGGCTGCTTGACGCCGGGGCAATCAGGGAAGTGACCTACCCTACATGGCTCTCTAATATAGTGGTTGTGAAGAGAAAAAATGGGACTTGGCGAGTTTGCGTCGATTTCACGGACCTAAACAAAGCCTGCCCCAAAGATTGTTTTCCCCTACCCAGAATTGACCAACTTGTAGATGCGACAGCACGCCATCAGCGTATGAGCTTCCTCAATGCTTACAGAGGCTACCATCAGATCACTATGTATCCCGAGGACCAAGAAAAAACTACATTCCTCACCCCAAGAGGAACCTACTGCTATAAGGTTATGCCTTTTGGGCTGAAGAACATAGGAGCAACTTGCCAAAGACTGGTCACGGCTATGTTCAAGGAGCAACTTGGCCACACTATGGAAGTGTACATTGATGACATGGTGGTCAAGTCCAAAGAAGAGCAAACCCATCTAGTCGATCTGGAAAAAACGTTCGGTAGCTTACGTAAATACAAAATGAAGCTGAATGCTTCCAAATGTGCGTTTGGGGTCGGCAACCCGCGACAAATCATAGCAATCTTGGAACTAAGCTCCCCTCGTTCGATAAAAGAGGTTCAAAAGTTGACGGGGATGGCCGCGGCACTCAACAGGTTTATTAGTCGGTCTACAGATCACTGCCGACAATTCTTCCATACACTACGGCAGGGCAAGGCTTTTGATTGGTCCGTCGAATGCGAATCCGCTTTCAACGGCCTCAAGACTTACCTCCGCTCCGTACCACTCTTGACAACACCTGCCGCTGATGACCCGCTCATTTTGCATCCGGCAGTTTCCAGCAGGGCCGTCAGCGTCGTACTAATAAAGGAAGAGCTGGGGGAGCAGCGACCAGTGTATTATGTGAGCAAGGCAATGGTTGACACCGAAACACGCTACCTTCTACTGGAAAAACTCATCCTAGCCCTAGTCATGGCGGCAAGAAAACTGATGCATTACTTCCAAGGACATAGCATTGGGGTGCTAATAGATTATTCCCTCCGATCAGTACTGCGAAGTGCAGAAGCTTCAGGATGTGTTTCTAAGTGGGCTCTTGAACTCGGCCAGTACGACATTCAGTTTCTACCAAGAACCTCAATCAAGGGCCAGGTGCTAGCCGACTTTGTTGCCGAATTCACTGGGGGTCTTGCCGATTTCAAGTCTGATGACATTCGACCGGAGCCGAACTGGAGAATTTATGTTGGGGACATCTGGCAGTTGTACTGTGATGAATCATCCAATCAGCGGGACAGCGGAGCCGGAGTTGTGATCATGGCTCTCGACGATGTAATAATTGAGCAGGCCGTCAAGCTCGGCTTCGAAGCGTCAAATAACGAAGCTGAATACGAAGCCCTTTTGACCGGTTTTCAGAATGCACATCTTCTGGGCGCTCAATGCTTGCTTGTATTTTGCGATTCAAAACTGGTGATCAATCAACTAAAGGGGGAGTATGCGGCAAGAAACGACCGTATGGCAGCTTACATGAAAACGGCCAACTCCTTGCTGGCAAAATTTGATCGTCATGAATTGAACTAGATAACACGTGATCAGAACACACATGCAGATGCCCTTGCCTACCTAGCCTCCGCCATTAACTCAGAGATTAAACGGACCATCAAAGTAGGTTTCATCCCAGAGCCGAGCATTGGCCCTTCGGAGGAAGTCCAGGTCAATGTTATAGGATCTGGACCGAGTTGGATAGATTCCATTGTCGCATTCCTATCTCCCGAACAGCTCCTAGAGGACAAAAAAGAAGCGCACAAGCTGCGAAAGAAAGCCCTGTGTTACTACCTGGATCTGGAAGGAAAGCTTTATAAAAAGTCCCTTTCTGGTCCATACCTAGAATGCGTGCATCCGGACAAAGTCGAAGAGCTTCTGACTGAAATACATGAAGGCAGTTGTGGTGCACATTCTGGCGGGCGCTCTTTGGCCTATCGAGCTATAAAAGAGGGTTATTATTGGCAGACAATGAGATACGATGCCGAATGCTATGTGAAAAAAATGTGAACAGTGCTAGAAGTTCTCCCCGCTAACCCATCTGCTTGCTGAAGAGTTAAGCTCTATCACCAGTCCCTGGCCGTTTTCCCAGTGGGGGCTTGATATCGTAGGACCATTGCCAAGGGCCCCAGGGAACAAGCAATACTTGATCGTCACCACAGATTACTTCATGAAATGGGTTAAAGTGGAGGCATTAACGCACATTTGAGATGCCGATGTCAAGCGCTTTGTATGGAGAAATATCATAACACGATTCGGCATTCCGAGAGCTCTCATCTCAGACAATGGCACGCAGTTTGATTGTGGCGTTTACCGAGAGCTGTGCAGCAAGTATGGTATCCGGCCCTATTTTTCCAGGCCGGCTTACCCCTAAAGTAATGGTCAAGCCGAAGCCTCTAACAAATCCATCCTGGACGGCATCAAGAAGAGGCTGGAGAAAGGTAAAGGCAAATGGGTCGAGGAATTGCCGAGTGTGTTGTGGGCTCATCGAACTACCCCGAGGCGATCCATTGGGGAAACACCGTTTGCTCTATGCTTTAGAACACAGGCAATCATACCCCTGGAAATTGGCCTCCCAACCTTGAAATCGAAAGTTTTTGATTTAGGCCGAAACGACAAGATGCTTGCCTTGGATTTAGTTCTGATTGAAGAACAAAGACACTGTGCTCTTGCATCCGTGGTGCGGTATCAACAGCAACTTGCTAAGTCGTATAATCAACGTGCTCAACTGCACCGCTACACACCAGGAGAGTTGGTCTTGAAGAAGGTACTTCCAGCTACCAAGAAGCCGGCGGATGAAAAATTGGGTCCTAATTGGGATATCCCCCATCAGATTGATTCGGGGCATATCAGCTCAAAGACATGTCAGGAAGGAGTCTGCCTCAGCCTTGGCATTCCACGCATTTACGCAAATTTTATCATTGACCCGACTTGTGGGGCATGAGACTTGTTCTAAACGGTTCGCCATGTACATCTCATTTTCTATAATGAAAAGATCGCTATTTACTCACTTCAAAGGTGTTCCGATATAAGTCCCCAAAGGTGTTATGATATAAGTCTCCGGATTCGGAGCCCCATCGGCGCATGACGCCTTTGGGCCGATTAAGCCTCCGGATTCAGAGCGCCCATCGTGGATATCACGATTGGCGAAATAAATTCTCCGGATTTGGAGCCCCATCGGCGCACGACGTCTTTGGGCCGATAAAGCATCCTGATTTGGAGCGCCCTTCGTGGATATCACGATTGGCCAAATAAGTCTCTGGATTTGGAGCCCCATCGGCGCATGAAGTCTTCGGGCCGATAAAACCTTCAGATTCTGAGCTCCTTTCGTGGATATCACGATTGGCCAAATAAGTCTCCGGATTCGGAGCCCCATCAGCGCACGACACCTTTGGGCCGATTAAGCCTCCGGATTCGGAGCGCCCTTCGTGGATATCACGATTGGCCAAATAAAGTCTCAAGATATGGAGCCCCATCGGCGCACGACGTCTTGGGGCCGATAAAGCCTCCGGATTCGGAGCGCCCTTCGTGGATATCACGATTGGCCAAATAAGTTTCCGGATTCAGAGCCTCATCGGCGCACGACGTCTTTGGGCTGATAAAGCCTCCGGATTCGGAGCGCCCTTCCTGGATAGCACGATTGGCCAAGTAAGTCTCTAGATTCGGAGTCCCATTTGCACACGACGTCTTTGGGCCGATAAAGCCTTCGGATTTGAAGCCCCATTGGCGCACAACGTCTTTGGGCCGATTAAGCCTCCGGATTCGGAGCGCCCTTCGTGGATATCACGATTGGCCAAATAAAGTCTCTAGATTTGAAGCCCCATCGGTGCACGACGTCTTTGGGCCGATAAAGCCTCCGGATTTGGAGCCCCATCAGCGCACGACGTCTTTGGGCCGATTAAGCCTCCGGATTCAGAGCGCTAGGACCGTGTACAACGCGCATGCTGAATAAATATTTAATGAAGAGCGCTCCATTATGGCGAGCTGGCAAAAACTGTTTGCATATTAAGGCATATATACGTTTGAAATAAACTCCAGACGGTCGATGTCTATCCAATCATCTAAAACACATTCATTCAAACATTCATGCAATAAAGCACAAAACATGCAAACATATGTGTGCTGAACAAAAATTATAAAGAAACATGAACATTGAAAACAAAACATTTTATTCAATCAGCCAATGATTACATAGTTTTTAAAGCAATCTGCGTTTTCAGCATCACAATGAATGTTTTTATCCAGCATCTCCCTCATCGTCACCCTTTTCGACTTCAAAAGCCAAAAAAGGAAAATGATCACCGTGGTAGAGCAGCGACGCCGAATCAACACCCTTTGGACGGAGAGTCTTTGCGGCCTAAAGTGCCTCGATCTAACCGTGCCTAAATCCCCGATTCTCGCATCGGCAGACCTCCTCCGCAAGTTTCTCTTTCGTTTTGTCAATGCCGACCTTCCAGCCCGCATGGAAGCCCAGTTCGTAACCCATCGACCTCGAATTCTCTACGGCGAACACGCTTGCCGTGTCTCGGTCGATGATGGCGTGGCTCAACAGCTGTTGAGTCAGCCTCTCATCTACGATCGGGTTTGATTGACCAACTGCATGCGGCTCAGTGGTTTGAGCCCTCCTAAGCTCCCTGAGCTCAAGCTCGGTCTTCTCCGCGCAAGCCTCCAAACTGCGGATTCTTTCCTCCTTCTTCTCTATTTCACGTCTCGCGGTGCACAGGTGCATGCCAACTTCATAGGTGGTATACAGCCCTTTCACCGCCCCGTGGATGCCCTCTCAAAATACATCGAAACCCTGTCGACCAACCATCGACTGCTGGACCTCCGGTGGAAATATTTGTTGAGCAAACTCGACCGCCACACCTGGGTCCTTGATAATGGAGTCCGCTTCCGTCATCGGTTTATTCCCCACGAAAATTGCAAAACTCAACAGTCGTGGCACCACGTCAGCCTCATTTCTCGGTTACGGTCGCGAATAACTTCCCTATTGTTGTTTCTCCTTTCGGGGTGATCTGCTTCGACGACTTGGAGGCAGACGTTTTTTTGGTTCTTTGAACACCCTACCTCCCGCGCCGGTGGGTTTGCCGCTGCGATTCATTGCACTATCAAGCTCAGCCCAAGTTCGCGCTTCTCCTTTGTTGTTGAAGAAAAATCTATTTGACATTCGCACTTATCTAACCCCGTGCAACAAACTGTTTTAAATTAAGTATGAACACAGCAAGTGAAGTTACTGGCGTGAAGAGTCCATCCCATTTATTTTTACTGCTTGCAGCGACCCCGAGGCGATTTCATTAACACTAAACTCCAAAAGACGGATGCCGATCGATATGCGCCACAGCCACTCCATGTACTATTTTTTGGCTTTTTGGAGTTAAAATGACCTAAATATATTAACGGTAATTATACATGAATGCCTTGGAGTTCATGCACTGGCTAGAACAAGGGCAGATTTATTAATCTAATCGGCCAAACATCTAGGCCCCATTCCAATCGATATGTGCCACAGCTACTCCATGTACTAATTTTTGGCTTTTTTGAGTTAAAATGGCCTAATTATCTAAACGGCAATTATACATGAATGCCTTGGAGTTCATGCACTGGTTGGGGCAAGGGCAGATTTATTAATCTAACCGGCCAAGCGTCTAGGCCCCATGTCGATCGATATGTGCCACAGCCACTCCATGTACTAATTTTGGGTTTTTTGGAGTTAAAATGACCTAATTATCTAAACGGCAATTATACATGAATGCCCTGGAGTTCATGCACTGGCTAGGGCAAGGGAAAATTTATTAATCTAACCGGCCAAGCATCTAGGCCCTATGTCGATCGATATGTGCCACAGCCATTTTTTGAAGTTAAAATTGCCTAATTATCTAGTCGGCAAGCATACATGAATGAATGATCCAATAACACAATTTAGCACAAATAATGGCAAAGTGCAAAAAGGAATTTTCATTAAGTAAATTGGGCACAAATTGTAGCCATTTTACATATGAAAACTAGTAAACAAGAAACTACAAATTTGCAGGGAAATGCCTAGAGAAAATTTAAAAACTGTAACCATACATAAAAAACTAAACAAAACCTGTAAACAAAAACTACTGTCGCCCTCATCAATCCTCAAAGTCAGACTCCAGCGGCTCAACATCCACTTGCTCTTATGGAATTGGCATAACTAATGTCACATTAGCAGCAGCAAGGACTTTGAGCCAGCCATGTTTGAATCTCCGATTCTCAAATTTGGGGACTTCTTGCACATAATTATTGAGGGCAGCGCCTTGCCCGGCCTCATACGCCTTCGAAGCTTCAAAATCGGCAACTTCCTTCGCCGCCTTCGATTCTGCCAAGTCCGCCTCGAGTTTGGCGATCGCCTCTTGGGCTAACTTGAGTCCCACTTCGCTCGCACCCGCCCTTTGCTCGGTTGCCAATCTGAGTTCATTCGCATTTCTGGCCCTCTCCAACTCGGCCTCAGCCCTTGCAGCTTCCATTTTCACCCTCATGGCCTCAAACTCCGCCCGGCTCCTTTGGCCCTCAACTTTGGTCTGTAAGCGGCCAATTTGTTCGGCGGCATCATGTTGACAGTGGCCTAACTCGGCTATCCTTCCGACCGTCTGCAAAACAGGAGATTAGATCCAAAAATATATGCTTAGAAAAGAAAGGCAAGATCAAGATCTTTACCAGAAGAGCCGATTGAGTGGCCAACGCTACTGTTAAAACATCTGGCTTTGAGCGGAAAATCGCCTTATCAGACGACAATAAAACTGATGAAGCCATGCTCAGCGTAACGGCTGGGTCTTTTATAGCCGATGCGTCAGAGGAGATCAACATATTTCTTATCTTTGGTTGAACCACAAAAGGCACAACCGTATTCAACTCCTCTAAACGCGGCCGCTTGTCGGCAGGCTCTTCTTCAGAGCCCACTTCCTCTACTAGACGTTTCTCCGAACGTTGTTTAGCCTCATCATTTGCCACCACGATCAGCTCCGACTCAGCATCTCATATTTGAATCGTCTCCTCAGTAACAGGCAGGGGCAGCTCAACATCTGCGACGGGCGCCACTTCGGATTGATTGGCCTCTGCACGAATGGCCTCCGCTCTCCGTCGCGCAGCCATTCATTCGGCGTTGGCCTTTTTGGCGAGTTTTGTAAGTGATAAGCCGGCCATATCTTCAGGAAACGCACTGGGAAGATCTTCTAATCCGATAAAGATGTCGTCGAAAAATTCCCCTCGACCCGAGGTGGACGGAGGGTTGGCTTCATTAAGGCCGGCTTCTTCAGAAGCTACCCTTAAAGCCTTGTCTACTTCGGTCTCGGACTGGCCTGATTCTTCAGCGACCTCTTCTGCACACTCCGAGTCGGATCCTTCCATGCTGATTTGGCGCAAGTTTATGAAGTTGGTCAAAATAAGAGCCATTGGAAACTCCTCGCCCCTTGGAATAGGGATGTTTTCTGCTGCCGAGAAAGTCGTATATGTCGACTCCTATTTAAGCAAGATATGGGCCGCCCTCCCTTGTTTCTGAAGGCTCGGACGGCCAAAGTACTTCAACACGATTTTTATCTCCGAAAGAACGGTGTCGTCAGTTGAGGTCGAAACTTTCTTCAAATCGTTTCCTGCACAAGCAAAACCCTTAGGACTCAAAAATCAAGCTTTACAAATATAACAAAGGAAAAATAAACACAAGAGGCTATACGGCCACCTGGTTCGCCCCTCCGCCTAGGAATAGGATCGAGGCGATCCTCGCCTTCACCGAATTCCCAGTTGCCTCGGACAACGACCATAACGTCATCGACTCGCTTCCTAGAGCTAGAAAGCATAGTCACTAGTTGATGGTCAGTATCCTTGGCCCTGGGGAAATAATGACCATGCCGACCGGAAGACTTCGCCAGGTCATAACAATGCCGAATGGCAGGAATGCCGAGGTTGATCCAAAGGCAACAGTTTAGCTCTACAATTCCCATTGTGATTCTAAAGAAGTTAACATTGGGTTGGGAAGGAATTAGACCCCAATGGCAGAGCACAGCCCTAAGGAGGGGGTGAAGGGGAAATCAGACACCTCCCTCTGCGATTGATAGGAGAGGGAAGACGATCGTGGTTTCATCAGCCCTCTCTATATCGAGGGTGTCGTCTGTCACGAGAGACAGATAGACGTCATCAAGAATGGAAAAATGACGTCGGAAGCCAGAAATTTGGTCCGAAGGGAGGAGATCTTTCAAATGTTTTGCCATTTTCTTCAGTTTAAGGGTATATTCTAAACCAAAAACAAAATAGGAAAAAAGGATTTAGAGCAGAAAGGGAGAAAAGTTACAAGCCATGAAGAGGATAGTGAAGGAAAGGAAGTTGCAGAGATAATTCGGAAGGAAATCCAGAGACAAATATTTGAAAGTGTGTATGCATTTGAAAGGACGTCCAAATTTTAAATCATAATAAATAGAAGTGTACAAAGGGGCGGGAAGTTGAAATGATGACCGAGAAGCGTGTGCTCAGACATCTGCATTGGAATGAGGCCAGCCGCCGAATTTCAGCCCTGACTTTTCAAGTTCGAAACCAAACACTCCAACCAACTTTCATTAGTGGGTTGCTTGGGGGGCAATTGTGGGGGCCGGATATTTGGGATCGTAAAGAGACCGAACGGATGAACTTGGAGAGTTGGAATATAAATGTAGTAATCGGCTTCGTCCCGTAATTTCAAATCCTACCCTATTCGGTCAAAAGGCTAGTTGGTTAAGGGGCCGAGTGAAAAGCAGTTTGCTTTCAGAGAAGCCGAATGGAGAACTAAAGGTAGGCCCAGCCCCGAGGCCCAAGAAAGAAAATATATAAATAAAATAACATCAGCCAGAAAGAGGTATGTGAGAACTATTACACTTTACTTAAAATGGAAGTAATCCAGGGAGCAGAGACTGACTTGCCCGTCAGAGTGCTAATTCTGGCACCCCCGATCGGAGTGTTGATTCTTTTTCTGGTGGCTAGCTGAGGATCACGAGCGTCCCCCAGGATCTGAAGAGTATTTCCAAACCACTTCTCCACACTTAGTTTTGAGATTTGTTCAATAAAGAGGGGTTTTGCTCAATTGGTTTCAAAAACAGGAAATTGAATGTATTTATTTAACTTTAAGGTTGAAATGTAAGATTTGAAACTTTTCTCTATATACACCTTGAGTTGGTGAACGTTGTTAATAAGGTATCCTCCATTATTGATGTGTACAGTAGTGAATTGCTATGAATTGAAAAATTCATGCATCATATGCATTCCAAATTTCTCTTTTGGTACTATGTTGAAGTGATTGTTGAAAAGCGAAAGGGAGTAAATAATCTATGAGTCCGGGTAGCGAGTCGGGTTAGTTTTTGAGTTGTGTAATGTGATTAGTACTTGTGCGGAGAGTCAAGGTGCCCAATTTCCCTATCTGTGCATATCGCCGGACGAATGTGGGAAAATGTTTTTGGGTGTCCACGAGCCCACCATTTCTGGAGTCGACAAATGTGGAAAAACATGGTTTTGGGTGTCCACGTCCCCGCCGTTTATGGAGCCGGCAAATGTGGAAGGGAAAATGTTTTTGGGTGCCCATCGCCTCGCCGTTTCTGGAGCTAGCAATGTGGGACTATTTTCAGTATACAAAACTATATCTATATATGTATGCTTTGAGTTTTGGCTCATACTTGATATGTCATAGTATATTTACTACCCGTGGATAATATGGAAAGATTGAGCAAAGTTCATGCATTGCATGTTTTCACTCACATACATAGACACTTATATACATCTTCATTTCTATATTTCAAATGTTTGCGTTGCATGTAATGACCCAATTTTTTTTTTTAAATAGCCACCTGCATAATTTAATTGGGCAAATCTTCGAATTTGATTACTGTGTAAATTCTGTGCAAAAACAGTTCGGTTTTGTATTTTTTAAAAATAGGTCCCGATCTCAGAAAATTACGAAATTTTAATATGTTGTTCCCATATGAGTCGAGCACGTTGGATAAAATTTCAAAATTAAATGATGAGTATTTATTTTATGAACATTCACGGACTGATTGGTGTTCAGTTTAATTTATAGCAGAATTTTGTTATTTAATTTTGAATGTTTAGATCATGATTTGGATAAATTTGTTGGGTCTATCTTGGTATATAATTGGACCATGTTTGGCTTATGGGTGGGACCCATGACTTAGATTTAATTTAATTTGAGTTTGTTTGGTGACTCATGTTTAACTGTTTGGTCCTTTTTAATTATGTGATTGCTAGTAACCGCCTTGGGGGTTGTTATTATTTATTATATAGGGGTTATAATAAATATTTGATAGTTGATTTTATGGTGTGTACCATATGGTGAAAAATTATATATTTTATAAAGAATGAAAATGTGTATATTTGGCAGTGAGTAAAATATTATATTTTGTGGTGAGAAAGATTATATCATTTTATATTTTATATTATAAAATTTTGAGATATTATTACAAATTTTAAATAATACAATTGTATGGTGGGTGATAAACCACGTGAGGTTGGCCCTAGCTTTTCTTCCACTTTTACTTTTCCTTCTTTATTTTGAGCAGTGAGCTCTGCTCTCACCGTCTCTCTCTCTCTCTCTCTTCTTTTCCTCCATTGTTGCTCAATCTTTGAGCTTCAAATGGGAGTTCTTAGAGTGAGATTTTACAAAAGTGTTGTAAATGAAAGTTGGAGAGCTCGTCGGGATCTTCGCAATGGTGTTCTAAAATTCATGATCGGGTGACGTTTGCATTTTCGGATTAGCTTTTCTTCATATTTGAGGTAGAGACTTCATATTTTTACATTAAAGTTATGTTAGGGTTATTTTGAGAAAATATATCATTATAAGAGGCACTGCATATATTTTTTTTCTTCAGATTTTTGTTAGGTAATTTTTGGAAGAATAATTATGTTGGAATGTTAAGAAAAGTGGTATTTTGAGGTTGATTTGGGAAGACCACCTTGTGTTGAAATTTTGTTGCTAAAAATCTGAAAATTTAATTTTAATAGTTGTATGGATTGTATCTACATTATATTATGATTAGATTATTTATTTTGAGAAATATTAAGTTGAAATATTTTTTTTATCTTTGATTTGGAATTTATTTTTGAGAAAAATAAATTTATGCTGATGAATATTTAGTAAATGCTGAAGTTGGGATTATAGAGTTGTTTTGGGATTAAAAACTTTAAAAGAGTTATATTCATGATATTTTATAAAAGATGATATGTTGAAGATTAAGTTGTGCTCATTTTTATGAAAATAAAAATGTGAAATGTGGACTTTCAAACTCATAACCTTGAAAATGTTACTATTGGGCATATTTCATAATTTTTGATGTAAATATCATGTTGGTTAAGTAATTTTAGAAAAAGTTGTGAAATTGTTATTGGTAGAGAATTTGGTAAAAATGTTACCTCTTTAAATAGCTTGGCATGAAAAATGGTTATGTTGAAATATAGTTATATGTATGTTTTAGCAAGATCTAGATGATTTTCGAAATCATCCTTCGATTTGTTTTGAAAATTGATTGTTGATTCAAGAAGATGAGAGATTTTTTTTCAAAGTGTGTTTATTTTCTTGTTCCTTTTAAAATAGGAATTGAGGGTTTTGAACTATGAGGATTGAAGAGAGATGTTTTTGGTGACTTTCTTTCAATAAATGAAGATGAGTGGTTTTGGTGAGAAAACCTAGAAATTGGGATTTTTTAAGAAAGATGTTGACAATCTTTGAAGATGTTGTTATATTTGTTTTATGTGTCAAAATAAATGATGTTTGAAAAAACTTGTTTATTTGTTTACATATAAATGATGGTTTTTATAGAATATGAGAATTGTTGAAGTTTTGGAAATTATTGTTCAAAATGTTGATATAGTCTTGAAGTGACTAAATGGTTGAGATTACTCTAAGTGTAAGAATTTTGTTGTCTCATGGATGAATTGGAATGAAAGTATTTATATTCATATTGAGAAATTATATTGAAATGAGAAATGAGAGTTTTGATCACAATGAGGATATTGTGTGGAAGTATTGAAAGTGGAAGAAATATTACATTGTATTATTAATCATTGCATTGGCATATCAATTCATTCGATAATGATGAGTTTTGAAATTTGATTTGAAAGCTTTGCATTGAGAAAGGAATGTTGGGAAACAAGTTTTCATGAAATGATTTGGGAGTAAATACGGTGGTAAGTCTTGAAAGGTGGCATAGATGATAGGTGTCAAGCCTTTCAGCTAATATTGGTAAAAATGACAGATTACAGGTGCCGAGCCTTCTAGTTAATACTGGTAAAAATGACAAATTGGTAGTACTTGTATAGTCTACTTGCAGACACTAGCCTGAAGATTACCTGAGTCATATTTACCACCATGGAATTTTATTGAAATTGTTGGATTAATATGTGTAGACACCCCATTTTGACCGACCTTAAGACTCAGACGTCATCAATTGAGCGCTCGGTGATTGCGCATGTTGTGCTCGTTTCGAGGTTTCGGAGTTCTTAGCTGAGAGCCTTACCTCGGGACCTCGGGACTCTTTGTACTTTGACTCGGTCTGCGGACTAAGTCTTGTTTTCTCTTCCTGGAGGGAGGGAGAGGTCTTGTAGACCATCTCTCAGTGGTCGTAGACTATTTTCCGTGGTCGTAGGCCACTGTTCCCATTTGGAGACTAGTTTTCGATTTTCGGAGCTGTCGGTCGTGCGCCTCGGTTCGGGACCGCTTAACATTCTCCGTTTGGCACGATTTTTGGAACACACCTTGTTTCCTCTGTCTAGAGGGACGCTGTGGCTCGGGAGACCACTTTTGTGGTCGCACGCTACTTTTGATGCTCAACAGCCAGTTTTCAAGGCACCCGGCCGCGCACTTTGCCTCCCGAACTCTCGTTTTGCATCCGTGTTGGTTCATTTTTGACATGAACCTTGTTTTCCTTATTTGGGAGGTGGTACAAGGGTGGGAGACCACCTTTTCTCCTTGGAGACCACTTTTCCCCGCAAGCCGGTTTTTCTTGTCGAGAAACTAGTCTCCTTGATCTTTGGGCCACATTTACTGGTCTCCCACTACACCATTGGCTTTCTTTCAGTATGGAGACCACCAATGACCCCTGGAGACCACTTTTTTTTTTTTTTTTTTTTTTTTTTTCTGGGAGAGCACTTAGGGTGATCGGCTGACCACTAAAAGTAGCTGGCCGACCACCTTTTCTGGTCGGCCCCTTTTCCTCCTGTTTTGTCTGACTAAGTGGATGCCAGATGTGCCAGCTGGAGGGCACAGACTATATCCTCCATACACGTGTATGGAGGGATTGCATCCATGTTTAGCTTCTCTAAGAAGCTTGAACCCTTCCTTCTTCTATAAGGGAGACTCTCCCCCTCCTTGAACCAGGTTCTAAAATTTTCTTAAGGCAAAATACATACCTCCCTTCTATATCTCTCGATATTTTGGCTCAAAGTGGCATTATTCTTGACCTATTTCACCCCACCTCATAGCCACACACCTCCACCAATGATCTGAGGTTCTTGGAGAGTATTTTTAGAGGTTGAAGAGTTGTTTTTTGGTCCCAAAACCTGCTGTTTTTTGCTAAGCTTCAAGGGTAACTCTTTTTCCCTCTTTTAAGCTCTATCTTGATCATTCTCTTAGCTATACTTGCATGCATATTTAGGCTTTCTTTTCAACTAACAAAAGCTTCATAGTTAAGTGTTTTTCATGTTTGTTTAAGGCTCTTTTGGTGTTGAGGGTCATCTACCCTCTTGCATGCTCTATTTAGCCTTGTTTTGCGCCATGCCATAAGGCATTCGAGCTAGTCTTTGCTCGGCCTTCCTACCACTGAAATCCAGTGCATTTTCAGTGGTGGGAATGTGGCTTTGAGGGCCTAGATCGGAGAGGGGTGACCCTCTCTCTTGTTGTCTTGTTTACTAGCATTTTTGGCCTTTCAAAGGAGCACCTACTTTCATACTTCCAAGGCTTGGTTCAGGCCCCTTTTTGGTGACTTTTGGGACCTGCCTAGACTCTGTCTATGGCTGGTTTGGTCACCTTGTATTGGCCTCTTGCATGTGTAGAATATTCCCTTTCATGGCTTATCAAAGTAGCACCTCATTCATGCATGTATTGGTCATGTTTCAGTGGGTTTTTGGCCATCATTTAGCATGCCATGATTTGGTTTTTGGCTGGTTTGGTAGTCTCTCACATGCTTCATATACTTGTAGTGTAAATCATGGTTTACTAGCTTGAAATGCATGATGTTTTGGCCTTCTATTCTAGCATATTTTGGCCATGATCCAAACTGATTTTGTTCATATTGTGGGCTGCCTTAGCTCTGTTTTGAGGCCTCTTGGTTGAATGATGATTTCCATGCATGCTTGTAGTGTAATAGCCTTGCCTAGCTTTGAGTTTTGAGGTCCCTTGCATGCTTAACTTGAGGTATTTGCATGTTTTGGTCTTATGAGGAATGCTATTTCAGAGCTTATTACTTGGCCATATTCTCATGTTTGTCACCCTTTTAATGTGCTTCAGAGTTGCATCATTATACCCCATTTGTGAGCCATTGCATGAGCTTCATTTTTGTGCCTTTAAAGCCATCATCTTAGTTCATTTTTGCTCTTATTCTGGCCTGCGTAGGGACTATTTGGGGTTGGTTTGGCCATTTGAGCATTGCCTTGCATGCCCATAGTGTAATGCACTTCACTAGTTTCAGTGCTCGAGCCATTCAACATGCATTGTGTGAGTTGTTTACATCATTCAGAGTCATTTTGTATGCTGTTTCAGTGTTGGAGCACATGCCATTGTACTCCATGTTTCATCTCTTCAATGCTCTTGGAGAGTCCATGTGTTTTGGTGCCTTGATTTCATCATTATTGACCACTGATTTGGGTGCGGCTGAGGCCCATCCATTTCGGTTTAAGTCCATTTTGCATTGAATATGCCATTGTAGTTCATAACATTGCGCATGCCATGTAGTTCGTCGCATTGAGTATGCTATTTGATATTCGCATTGGGTATGCTAGTCGCATTTTGTCATATTGTTGCATATGTTGTCTTGCATTGAGTATGTGTGCTTTAGCATTGTGCATTGTGCATGACATTAGCCTTCTTAGGCTGACCATGTTGCATTTCATATTGGCATTGTGTATGCCGTCATGTCTCTTGCATATTTGCATGCTAGAGTTGCATTTGTGTATGCCATGCCATATTATTTGTTGCATTGTGTTTGGGATAGGAGTTAGCCAAGACACGAAAAACGAGGGACGCCTCGTACTGAAAGTGACGAAACGTGCCTCGATTCCCGGTCGCCGACATTCTTGACTACCCATGATGGAGTTGTTGGCTTTAGGTGCTTACTTGTGTATTCATTTCCATATTGAGTTGCGTAATTCGGCCCCTCGGCCATCACGCATTGAGATGCGTGATTGGTGGCCCGAGGGTCGAGACATACACTCCCTTGAGCCTATGCAATGGCGGGGAGAGTGGTCGTGCACACATGTGTTGCAAATACTTTGTCGTGCCTCTCTCTTTCCCTTTGTTGTAGAAAACCAGAAACCAGGAGAGGAAACTGGTCGGCCGACCAGATTTACTGGCAGGCCGACCACCTTTTTTGGTTTCCACCACAAAGGGTGGTCGATAGTTGGTCTCCCATACCCATAAGCTAGTCGACAGCCCTCCGACAGATTCTCGGGGTGGAGTTTCATCTCTCTGGAGCTTTGTGCAAGTTTCTGAGATCAATTGCAAACAAAGGCAAGTCGGGGCGTCGTGAGGGATTTCCGACCAAGGCGACTCAAGCATGCATGCATCCTTTGCCATCCAAAACAGAGCCGGGGCAGCCCACATTCATTTAGTTTACTTGCTTATTTAGATTGCTTACTTAATCAAATGTTGTGTAATAAGTAGCTGTAACTTGTTATTCATTTTGTTGTGTAATAACTAGTTTAATTAGATTAGCTTAGATTAGCTAGTTGGTTCTGTATTATTCATTCGGACCCTCCGTCGAGAGGGCAAATTGTTGTAATAAGTGTGCGTGTGTGTGATGTATGTCTTCTAACCCCACGTTTTTCTCCCTTTTACTTAACTGCTTATGATGGTTAGTTTTAGGGCATGTTTCAATTAGCATACCTTATGCTTGCATGCGTTCATTCATTCATCTGTATTGCAAGCACCAGGCTCGGCGCATCATACTAACTGCATTGTATTTCAGTTCCAATTTGAATACATGTATCAAGTGTTGCATTTCACATGACATCTTAGGATAGCTGAGCCTATTTCGTTGCATTTTGCACGTGTTGCATTAGTCATCTTAACATAACTAGGATCATGCATTGATTACTAACTAGTTTCTGTTTTGGCTCGGAGTACTCGATGAGTGTTTATGCTTTAGCATCTTGTATGAGTGTGAGTGACTGCCATGATAGCATGCTTGCCATGAGGCTAACTGCTTATGTGATATACCTACCTGAATGCCTGTGGGTGAAGGTTGGATTATTTAAATTGGAACAATTAATCGATTGCGAGTTTTAAGCCCACTTGAGAGTGGCAAATCACCATGTTTTTCTAAGCCCACTTGAGGGTGGCAAAATCCGCATTTTAGCCTACTTGCGAGTAGCAAACCGCTTTCAAAAAAACAAACATGAGATGTTTTATTCTAACTTAGACGATGCAGTCTATACTTGTATGTTGTGTGCATCATGTAGCAATTCTAGGCTAATAAACCGGAATAAGATCACATATGTTTTCAAAAAAAATAAGATATCATGTTTAGTATTGGCTGATCTTTGATCGGGCGAGCGGGGGTGCTCATTGCATGACCTTCCCCAATCGTACCCAAGTTCCCGAGCCAAGGAAACTTTGGTAATGACGGACACGTGGCCTTAGGCACGAGTTAGGGTTTCTTAAATTCCCCCAAAATAAAATATTTAGGTGGCGACTCTGTATCTGGCAAAGCAGTACATGTTCGGCACTTCTTCCAACAAATCAGTTTTTCAAAACGATTTGTTGGATTTGGACTCTTTGGTGATTTATCGATCTTGCATTTCACTTTGTGAGATTAGATTCAGAACCGTGACATTTGAGTCCGAACTGTAGTGAGCCCAATGAACAAAATGGGATTTTCCCAGGACGTTCGGGTGCGACTACAGTTTCTGGCGACTCTGCTGGGGATTTAGAGAACTTGACTCGAACTCATGATATCTTGTTTTGACTACACTTATGTGTTTCTTTGCATTGCATGTGCATTGGTGCGCCTAGGACACCGTGTTTGCCATCTACTATTCCTAAACAGTTTGCTGGAGGCTCGCTTTGAGAAGCGTGCCATAAGGCTGACCAGTTACGGGCTTTGCCACGATGGGAACACAAACCCCGGTTTTTACCAGGGCACCCTCTTTGACCATTCGACCTAGTACATATCAGAATCCATAGTGACCATTCCAAACTAGGACAGGTTGCTTACCCGATTGTAGGTTGTTTGAAACCACTGCGTAAGTAGTGAAACCCTAGCTCCTGACAAAATAGGACAGGGAAACCCTACCCCACCATAAGGGTGTTTTGGCTCTCATTTGCTTGTTATGTGCTTTTAGAGTGTGCCTCTACAAGGAATACATGTATCAGTTTGCAAGTCTGGGTATCAGGCCTGAGGGCATTAATATTTTGGGGGAATCAATTTTACCTAAGGGTATCAGTTTACAAGCAGAATTTTGGGCAGAATTCAGTAGAGAGTGCAGTCATTCAGCTATGCTCACATCTATTCCAGTGAAATTAGGCTGAGATGCCGCTTGTTTTCTCTTTTGCAAGGTAGTCTTGGAACCGTAGCTTCAGAAGGCTCCAATATCCCCCGAGGTTCATCGGACTTGTGCTGATAAACTTTGTCGAGTCAGAGATTCAATTCAAGAGAAATTAGTGTTCCTTTACCAGAGGTAGGGTAAAAAGGCCAGTCAGGCACAAATCACCAGTTCAGCAGTTACCAGATCAGTGGCCCTTATCCACCCCACCAATGAACAGTCAGGCTGAGGTCTCAGTTTCTACTATAGGAACAGATATACCAGTTGTTCAGATAAACCAACACTCTATGGCAGGTATGGAAGAGATGATGCGTCAGCTCCAGAAAAGTATGCAAGCCATGCTGCAGGATGCTTCCCGTCAAGCAGAATTTGCCGCATGCCAGGCCGAGGTTATGGCCCAACAGGCAGAGTTAATCGCCAGGCTATAGCAGTAAACCGGGGCATCTGCTTCACGCCCAGCTCCTCCCCCACCAAGAGTCCCAATACTCGGGGAGACAACAAATGTCTAGGAAGATACGGACATCCCAACGGGGCCGGCTCTGCCCCCAATCCTACCCCAGCTTTCCAAGGCACCCACATCCACCAACCTACCGGATTCTCCCTTTGAGTTCGAAGTGGACCCCACAACACTAAAAGTGAGCAAGCTAGAAAAGCTGTTGAAGAAGTCTCAAGGTGTGAAGTCTATTCCAGATATTGAGGATGGGTACACCGAGTCGGTCGTGACTCTGCCAGACCAATTCAAAATGCCGCATATCGACCGCTTCGACGGCTCTGGAGACCCAATGATGCACCTCCACCTGTTTTCCGATATCCTGAGCCCAATGGGTTTGACCACAGCCCAGAAGTTGTCTCTTCTCGGCCGAACCATGTCTGGGATGGCCGTAATCTGGTATGTGAAATTGGAGGACTCTGTGAAATGGAACTAGGAAGAGGTGGCTGAGGCCTTTATTGCTCAATACTACTACAATACACAGATTGAAGTTACAACTCGTGATCTCGAAGTCACCCGCCAAGAGCCAAAAGAGAGTTTCTCAGAGTTCGTGGCGAGATGGAGAGCAAAGGCCTCAATGATGACTACAAGGCCTTCCGACAAAGATCAGATCAGGATGATTGTCCGGAATTTGCATGGCAAGCGTAGACACCCCATTTTTGACCATCCTCAAGACTTGGACGTCACCATTTGAACACTCGGTGATCATCAATGTTTGTGTTCGTCTTGAGTTCTCCGAGGTCTCGGCTACGCGCCTTGCCTCAAGGCCTCTCGACTTGCCTGTTTTGTGTTTGGTTTTGCACCAAACACTTGTGTTTTACTTCTGAGGGGCAGGGAATGGCTTGTTGGCCATCCCCACACCTCACCGGACATGGATTGAGGCCACCAGCTGTGTTTTGTTGCCATCGGCCAAATGTTTGGCTGATCGGCACTCTGTTTGGTCGGTCGACCATTTATTTGGTCAATTTGTCATTTCTGGCTGGCCGATCACTGCGCATCCGCTTTTGGCAGATATTTTGTGCCAGCTGTGATAGCTAGCACCCACTTTGCACCCCCTCCATACACGTGTATAAAGGGATTTCACTCTTGCTGAGCTTGTTTTGTAAGCTTTGCCAGAGTGATCCTCTATAAAGGGAGGTCTCCTCCTCCCTCCTCAAGGGTTACAAAAAAAGAGTTCCAGAGGTCTGAATTAGGGTTAGGTCTTGTGTATCTATCTATCTCTATATCTCCCTCTCTTTGCTCTATGTGTGTGTTCAAAGGTGTTTTGTTCTTAGTTTTGCACTAGGACACCTAGTATCACACCTTACCTTGGTTGCTGAGGAGCCAAAGGGGTGTTCTTGAAGTTCTTGAGTGGATTCAAGCTTGAGGAAGCAGCTGGAGCTCAGTTCTTGAAAGGGGTCTTCAAGGGTAAGAACTTTGCTCTTTATTCCCCATTTTGCATAGGCTTTTAGCCATCCTTGCATCTGTTTTTAAGCTTAACTTATAACATATAAAAGTTCTGATTTTAAGTGCTTAAAATAGTTGTTTAAGGTTGTTTTGGTGTTTGGGGTTGTTTGACCCCTCTTAGGCCTTGTTTGGCCCCCATTTTGTGCTATTTTGGTGAGCTCCGGGACCACCTTGTTTGGGCCTCCTCACCACTGAAATGCAGTGGAATTTCAGTGGTGGGGATGGTTCTTTAAGGTCCTAAGAAGGAGAGGGCCATCCCCTCTCCTTGTTGCCTTCAATATTGGCCATTTTAGCCTCATGTGTGAGCACCTTTCTTGAGTTCATGTTGACCATGTCTTAAGTGTCATTTGTGCTTATTTTTCCATGATATAACACTATTTTAAGTTGGTTTAGACACACCATGCTTTCTTTGCATACTTGTCTTGTAATGCCATGAAATTGCCTTAACATGTACTTAGCATCTAGACCACTATGCTTACTTGTTTTGGCCTAGCTTTATGAAGCTTTTATGCATGTTTTAGTATGCATAAGGTCTTTCCGTGGTTGTTTTGGCCATCCATGACATGCTTTGTATAGCCACCTTGCATTTTGGCTTGTTAGCCTTGGGTATGTAAGTGTTGAGCATGCATTGCTTAGCTTGTTTCAGTGGTTTGGCACCACTTATAGCATCATTTCAATCCTTGTGGTATGCTTGTATGCTTGCATTTGATGTTCTTTTAAGGCCTTAAAGAGTTTGTGTTTCATGCTCCATGAATGTGTCATTGCGTATGCCATCATGTTTAGGCCTCTAGGATGCCATGTCAATGTGTTTTTTGGCTTTGTTTTAACATGCTAAAACTCTGATTTTGGTTGTTCAAATCATGTCATGTTTGGTTTTGCTAAGTGTAGTTCAATACCTCTTTGGTGATCCTTAAGCTTTGGGCTTGCTTGCATGCCTTACTTGCATGGTTTGTTTGGTTTGGCACCTTTTCTAGCATGTTTTCAGAGTTTAACATGTTGGTTATATATCCATGCTTGCCCCTTTTAAGTGTGCTTAAAAGTCCCTCTTTTGTGCCTTAGTCTTTAGGCCAACTTGCATGCATGTTTGTATGTATTTTAGACTTCATGTTCTTGCCATTTGGCCACTGTTTTGGGCCTAGTAGAGAGCTGTCCATCTTGGCGTAAGTCCATCATTCTCATGTTGTTGCATGCTCGCCTTGTGTGTTGTTGCATACTTGGCCTATTGTATGTGTTGCATGCTTGAATCACATTGCATTTGGCATGCATCCTTCCTTTTGTCTTGGTTGCTCAACATGTAATATGTCTTGCACGTTTGCATGTTGGCATTGCATCTTGCATGCTTGTTAGCTTGCATATGTTGTTACATGCCTCGCATCCTTGTTTGCTTAGGTTGTGTGCCTAACATAGATTGCTTGTGCCTATGCTCATATTACATACTTAGCTCGCATGCTTAGGTTGCATTTGGCATGCATGCCTTGCCTCTTGAATTGATTATGATAGAGGTTGGGCCTTATGTGTTTGTGTGCATTACATTTGACATCAAAATGCACAACTTGACTCATTTGGCCATCACGCATTGAAATGTGCGATTGGTGGTCCGAGGGTCATGGACCATCCTCCTTGGAGTCATGAACATGATAAGGAGGGCGTTGGTGCACACATTTGCTTGAAATGCATTGCCATGCCATGTTTGCCCTCTGCTGCTGTCAAAACAGGATTCTGCAGGAATGGATGGCCGGTCGACTGCCTAAAATGCCGACCGACCAATAATATTTGCCCGAGAGCTGAATATTTGGTCGATGACCAATTCCCTATGGTCGGTGGTGTTCCCCCTTAGCCGGTGACATCCCACAACCCTCAGGGAGTGATGCTGAAGCATTCTTGGGATTTGTGTAAGTCTCAAAGGAGAAAAGCAGGGAAAACAGAGGCAGCTTGTGCATAGCGGCAGATTTCCGGGCGAAGCCAATCCGAACATGCGTGCATCCCTCTTCTCGAGGCCTTTTACTGCTTTCAGTAGCTTAATTGCGTCGTTAATTGGTTAAGTGTTGTATAAATTAATTAATTAGCATGTAGGTTAATTAATTTGTATTATTCATTCGGTCCCTCCGAGCGAGGGCGAATTTGTAATAAGTGTGGGTGCGTGTGTGCATGTCTTCCAACTCCCACTTCTTTCTCCACATGCGTGCATCCATTCATTTGTATTACATGCACCGGGCTCGGTGCATCATACTAACTGCATAGTATTTCAAATCTAACTTGAATACGTGTTACTTGTTGCATTCCACATGCCACTCTTAGATTAGCCGAGCCTATTCTAGATTGCATTTTGTATGCAATGCATTAGCCATTTAACATGGACTTGGATCATACATTTGATTACTAACATGTTCATTGTTTTGGTTTGGAGTACACTATAAGTGTTTTATGCTTTAACATCTCGCATGAGTGTGAATGTTAACATGACAACATGCTTACCATGTGGCTATATGCTTATGTGATATATCTTCCTGAATGCCTGTGGGTGAAGGTTAGATTGTTTGAGTTGGAACAACTCGTTGAAATCTATGTTTTAGCCTACTTGCGAGTAGCAAATTTCAAACCGATTTCCAAACAAACGGATATGCGATGCTTGTTCCAAATTAGGCGATCTAGTCTATACTTTTGTGTCGTGCGCAACACATAGTAAGATTAGCTAATTAATCGGAATAAGAACGCATAATGTTTTCAAAGCTAGATATCATGGTTAGTAGAGGCCGATCTTTGATCGGGCGAGAGGGGGTGCTCATAGTTGACCTTCCCCAATCGTACCCAAGTTCCCGAGCCGAGGCAACTTTGGGGATGACGGACACGTGGCCTTAGGCAAACGAGTCAGGGTTTCCTAAATTTCCCCATAAAAATATTTAGGTGGCGACTCTGTATTTGGAAAAGCAGTCCATGTCTAGCACTTCTTTCTAAAAAGATCTGTTTTCAAAAACGATTTGTCAGATTTGGACTCTTTGGTGATTTATCAATCTCACATTGCACATTGTGAGATCAGATTAAGAATCGTGACAATTTGAGTCCGAACTGTAGTAAACCCACAAACGAACAGAACAGGGGGGATTCATCCTCCCGGGACATTCAAGGGACGTCTACAGCAAATTGCTGCGAAAGATGGTCATTCTACCTCTGTTTGCCTTTCCTGCCCTTCATAAAATGGGGGTTCAAATCGAGGATGCCATCAGACAAGGGATCTTTGTGGAAGATGATGAGCCTTTGCAGAAGAATGTTGTTCGCAGTTCCAAGGCTACTACTGATGGTAGCACAACTGCGAAACGCTCTGAAGTAGACACTATCACCACTTCCCTCAATGGCCAAAAAACAACCACTTCAAATCGGCCCCAAGCCCGAAAGTTCAATCCTCTTTACATGAGTCTCTGCCAAGCTTTGAAAAAGCTGCAAGAATAAGGGCACCTAGAACTCCTAGAACCCTAACCCCTTCCAAATCCTCTTCCACCAAGATATGACCCAGCTAAATACTGTGCCTATCATCAACAACACGATCATGATACGAACCGTTGCATCCGTCTCTGTCATAAGATTCAGGATCTTATTGACGAAGAGACCATAGCTCCACCCAAAGGACCTCAGGTTAGTACTGACTCGTCACCTCCCCACCTCAACCTCATCCATACACTACCATCCACCTTCGACCCCAGCATATATATCACCCCAGCACATTTACCCAAGCCTAAGCTGTTCATTCCAGAAAGCACGGACTTGTGCATGATGGGTGCACCTGAACCCCAATCATCTCAAACCCATGAACCCACTACTTCTGAGCTGATGAGAATGATCGAAGATCTTCAGAGAACTGTGGCAGATCTGGCCTTTGGAGTTTTGGCTCCATCATCAACCACATCACATACCATGGATTTTATGTCAAAAGGCTCCCCAACCATGGGACGGGCTGCATTGGAAGAAGGCCAATCCCTTGGCAACGTGGAGGCAGGTGGTAAGAACAAGGTAGGGGTAGGCATTGGTCCCCATGAACACCTTCAGTGGGCTGTTGAGGCTTTGAAAGCCGAAGGGCTGAACAAATAACAAGTGATTGCAGTTGTTGCAAAGATTGTGGATGACACTTTTGCCACTCAGAATGAGAGCAGTTTGCATCAAAGGGCAAGCCGGGAGAAGGGATGTTGTACCAGAGACATTCCTTTCAGCTCTAATCCTGCACTCGGAAGAGATTGACAAACCCAGTCAACACTTGCCGACCCTTTCGCTGGTACATCCAACACAACCAGCTCACAACTGGCCAAATACCCACCTCGGGGCCAAAGGGTGTTCACCCCACTATACATGTCTCTGTCAATGGCCCTGAGGGTCCTGATCGAAAAGGGGCATCTGAAGCCCCTGGAGCCACGGCCATTACCAGACAAACTTCCTCTCTCCCACAACCCGGCTAAGTACTGTGCCTTTCATCAACAAGCCGGCCATGATACTGACATGTGTTTTCGTCTTCGTCACGAAATACAAGATCTGATTGACGACCTGGTCATTTTCGCGCCAAGCTCTACAAAGTTTATCGGCACTGGATCGGTGAACTTGGAGGATAATGTGACCATGTGATCGGGGGATGAACCACCTGCGGATGGCACTCAGTTCACTCCAGCTGTGGGGATGACACACACTATTTTGAGCATTTGCGAATACTGTTTACTTTACTTTCTTACTTGGGTATTGGGTCAGTCTTGTTGTGTTGTACAGAGTCAGTCTTTTCTTACTGAGTCAGTTGGGTCTCTCTTGTTGTACAGAGTCAGTCCTGTTTTGTTGAAGTCGGGTGATTTCGAGGGTGTTACCTTGGACATCACTTGCTTGTTTTGTGTTTGTCTTTTCATTTTCTTTTGAGTCTGTTTCTGCCTTAGAGCCAGTAATGCCAACAGATTTGAATGAACATCAGTGATTTTCACACTCTTGTGTTTGCTTCTGCCTTGTGCTAGTTGTGCCAGAAGTTCTGAATGAGATGGCAGTATTTGACTAAAAACTGTGTCTTTTCTGTGCTTTGAAATCATTACATTGACCTGCGTTTTTCAAAACTTTTTGAACATTGTGATGAAAACAAAGAGGAAAGAATTCCTCGTGATTTGCAAAAAATTTGATCAATTGAGAGAAAGAGAGGCATGCTAAGCCCTTAATGATTGAGTTCATCTTTGTTAATGTGAGTACTAAGAAGGATCCTGGCTTGATCCAGATTGGTTTTGCATTGTCTTCGATGCAAGCGATTAGTCGTTTTCTTAAAAGATTTCAAAAAATATTTTGCGTGGTTCTACGAAGACCTGTGTGGAATCAATCTTGAGATTGTGCAGCTTAGGATCGCTCTCAACCTCGAGACTCAACCCCTTCACTTCCAAACCTTGAACCTTAATTCAGAATGTTCAACGGTCAACCACAATGTAAGGCCCGTGTGGCCGGATCAGAAGCAGCCCATGAACTAGGGGCGAGAATATCATATGTGATCAAAGGAAGCTTGCGAAGCTAGATCAAAAGCAGACCTTGAACTAGGGGCAAAAATGTCAGACGCGCTCGAAGAGTCAAAGATGAGTCTTTTCTGCAAACCAGGGAAGATTGGCAAGAATGCCAAATCCCAAAAGGGGGAAAGAATAAAGTATTGCTGGAGGACAACGAAGTTCCTATCCACAACACTAGGGGCAAATTCACCCTCCATTGGATGGACTTCTACATCATCAGCGAACAGCAGCCATTCTCTTGGATTCAGATGGCTCTGAGATCTCAAACCATTCAACATGGACAAAGCTAAACTTTTACCCTTAAGAGGCTCGTTGGGCCAAAAACCTAGAAGGGCGACCCAGGCAAAAGTTAGAGCAAGAAAAAGAACAAAAAGAACAAAAAAAGAAGAAAAATGCAAAGAATAAAAAAAAAGAAGAAAAATGAAGAAAATTAAAAGAAAAGATGAAAAAGAAAAAAAAAAGAAAAGAAATGAAAAGAATTGAAAAGAAAAGAAGAACAAAGCTTGCAAGGTTGAAAACCCAGAAAGGGCGGCCTTGGCAAAAGTTAGAGTGCAAAAGGAGAGGTTAATACCCGAGTGTACCTTACCCTGAACTACGTAAGGCTTGATTCCCATGTTTGGGATACGTAGGTGTAGACACCCCATTTTTGACCGTCCTCAAGACTTGGACGTCACCATTGGAACACTTGGTGATTACCCTTGTTCGTGTTTGTCCTGAGTTCCCGGAGGTCTCGGTTGCGCGCCTTGCCTCAGGATCTCTGGACTCGACCGTGTTGTGTCTGGTTTTGCACCAAACACTTGTGTTTTGCCTTGGAAGGGCAGGGAATGCCTTGTGAGGCATCCCCACACATCACCGGCCATGGCTTGAGGCCACCGGCCAGTGATTTCATGCCATCGGCAATGTATATTGCCGGTCGGCACTCTTTGTTGCCGGTTGGCCATTTATTTTGCCAAAATGGCAATTTTGAATGGCCAATCACTGTTCATCTACTTTTAGTAGATATTTTGTGCCAGCTGTGATAGCTGGCACCCACTCTGTTCCCCTCCATACACGTGTATGGAGGGATTTCCCTCTTGGATGGCTTGTTTTGTAAGCCTTACAAGAGGGAATTGCCTATAAGAAGAGGCTTCCTCTCTTGGCATTAGGGTTAGAAAAAAATAGTTAGAGAGCACTGGTTTTAGGTTAGGATTTATATATATATCCTATCTATCTCTCTCTCTCTCTCTTGAGCTTAGTGTGTGTGTTTTGTCTTATTTTTGCTCACAAGCACCCACCATCACACCATCCCTTGGAGCTGAGGCCTCTTGAGGGTTGTTTTGGAGGTTTTGAAGCTGGTTTCAACCTAAAGAAGCTGCTGGAGCTCCATTGTTGAAGAGGGTATTCAAGGGTAAGAAGCTTGCTCCTTTTTACCCATTTCTAGCATTGTATTTTTGCCTACCTTCCAACCATTTTTGTGTTTAGTATATAACATAAAAAAGTTCTATTTTTAGGCCCTCTAAATAGTTTGTTTAGAGTGTTTTGTGATTTGAGGTTGTTTGACCCCTCTTAAGCCTTATAAGGCTCCATTTTGTGCCATTTTAGGTGAGCTCTGAGACCTTGGTGTTTGGGCCTCCTCACCACTGAAATCTTGAGGGATTTCAGAGGTGAGGATGGTGCCTTGAGGTCCCAAGAATGAGAGGGCCACCCCCTCTCCTTGTTGTCCTTGATAAGGACCTATTTTTCGCCTCTTGAGGGAGCACCATGTTTAGGTTCATGTTAACCATGCCTTAGCTGATTTTTGTGCTTATTATGTCATAATATGCCTCTGTTTTTAGTTGGTTTTGGTACACCATGCTTGCTTAGCATACATGCCTTGTAATGCCATGATTCGCCTCAACATGTGCCTAGCATTTAGACTACCATGCTCATGTGTTTTGACTTAGCTTTGTGAAGCTTTTATGCTTGTTTCAGTATGCTAAGGGACTGTTTTTGGTCATTTGAGTCATCCATGCTTTGCTTTGTATAGCTACCATGCAAACTCTCTTGTATGCCTTAAGCTTTGGCCCCTCTAGCATGCCATCCTTGCTTTGTTTCAGTGGTTTGAAACCACTTGACATGTTATTTCAGACCTCATGATGTTCCCATGTGCTTGCATTTGATCCCCCTTCAATGCGTTTAAAGGTTGTTGCCTTATGCCCCTTGTTTAAGCCTTGGAGTATGCTCCCTTTTTTAGGACACTTGGATGCCATCTAGGTGCTCCCTTAGCATTGTTTAGGTCTGCCTTGAACATGTTTTAAGTCTTCTTGGCCTTGTGGGGCTTGGTTGGCTTGGCCATGGTTTAAGTCTCCTTACCTTGCCTCAAGTATTTGGACCAATTGCATGCTTTGTTTGTCTCGTTTGCTTGGTTTAGCACCATCATTAACCTGATTTTCAAAGCTCATGTGCATGCCATATATCCATGTTTGCATCCTCCTAAGTGTGCTTGAGGATTGTCTCTTTATGCCTAAGTGTTGGTCCTTGTATACATGCATGTTTGCATGCCATTAGTCCTTGATTTTTGGGCACTTTGGCCACTGATTTTGGCTTGTTTGAGAATTGCCTAATCATGTTTAAGTCCATCCTTTGCTTGTTTGCATGCTTGCCTTGCATATTTGCTTGCATACTTGCATAAATGCATTGCATTGCCATGTTGCATCCTTAGCTCGCATGCCTAGGTTGCATTGCATTGTGCATGCATTGCCTCACCTCTTGAAGTGAGTCATGATAGAGGTAGAAGCCCCTTGGTTTGACTATGTGCATTGCATTACCTTTGAAATCAACATGCATAACTTGGTCTCTCGGGTCATCACGCATTGAAATGCGCGATTGATGGTCCGAGAACCAAGGACCATGTCCCTTTGAGTCACAAACATGATAAGGGATATGGTTGGTGCATACACTGCTTGGATTGCATTGCCATGCAAAGCTCTGTCCTCTGCTGCTGTCAAACAGATTCTGCAGGAACTTTTTGCCGATCGACTGCACAAAGTGCCGACCGACAATCCATCTGTGGCCGATGGATTCATTTTTGGCCGATCGACACCAAATCACAGCCGATGATGATTCCCTCCAGCCGGTGGTGTCTCCCAATGTCCAGGGAAGCAATTCTGAGAATTTGGCAATCTCCAGAGAAGCAGAGCAGGGAAAACAGAGGCAGCCTACGCATGGTAGTGGACTTCCGAGCAAGACCCGAGCACGCGTGCATTGAGCTCTCTTCCCAAGGCCCTTTTTCTTGTTTTCTTAAATTAATTAATTTGCCTAATTAATTTAGTTGGTCTATAATAATTAATTAGCTAGGTTAGTTAATTCATTATTTGAGTTGTATTATTCTTTTGGTCCCTCCGAGCAAGGGCGAATTTGTAATAAGTGTGGGTGAGTGTGTGCATGTCTTCCAACCCCCACTTCTTTCTCCCTTTTACTTACCTGCTTTGATGGTTAGTAATAGGACATGTTTAATTTAGCATACTTTATGCTATGCATGCGTGCATCATTCATCAGTATTGCATGCACCGGGCTCGGCGCATCATGCTAACTGCATTAGTATTTCAAAATCTAACTTGAATACATGCTACCTGTTCATTTTCACATGCCATTCATAGACTAGCCGAGCCTACTCTACTGACATTCCGTATGCGTTGCATCAGGCATTTAAACATGGACTTGGATCATGCATTGATTACTAACGAGTTCTTTGTTTTGGCACGGAGTACGATGTAAGTATTTATGCTTTAGCATCTCGCATTAGTGTGAATGTTAACATGACAGCATGCTTACCATGTGGCTAGATGCTTATGTGTTATAAATTGCCTGAATGCTTGTGGGTGAAGGTTAGATTGTCTGAGTTGGAATAGCTCATTGAAATCCGTGTTTTAGCCTACTTGCGAGTAGCAAATTCCAAAACACTTTTTTTCAAAACAAACGGATATGTAATGCTTATTTCCAGATTAGGCGATCTAGTCTATACTTTTGTGCTGTGAGCATAACATAGTAATTCTAGGCTAATAATCGGGATAAGAATACATAACGTTTTCAAAATCGGATATCACGGTTAGTAGAGGCCGATCTTCGGATCGGGCGAGAGGGGGTGCTCATAGCTGACCTTCCCCAATCGTACCCAAGCTCCCGAGCCGAGGCAACTTTAGTGATGAGGGATACGTGGCCTTTGGCACCGAGTCAGGGTTTCCTAAATTTCCCCTTAAAAAATATTTAGGTGGCGACTCTGTACCTGGCAAAGCAGTCCATGTTTGGCACTTCTTTCTAAATCTGTTTTCTCAAAACGATTTGCCGGATTTGGACTCTTTGGTTCAGATTTAGAGCCGTGACAAATTGAGAGTCTGAACTGTAGTGAGCCTAATATTGAACGGAACGGGGGACCTCGTTCCTCCCGGGGCGTTCGGGGACGTCTACAGTTTCTGGCGACTCTGCTGGGGATTTAGAGAGTTTGACTCGAACTCGTGATATCCTGTTTTGATTTCACTTATGTGTTTCTTTGCATTGCATGTGCATTGGTACGCCTAGGACACCGTGTTTGCCATCTGCCATTCCTGAACGGTTTGCCGGAGGCTTGACTTTGTCAAAGCATGCCATAAGGCTGACCGGTTATGGGCTCTGACAGTATGGGAATACAAACCCCGGTTTTACCGGGGCACCCTTTTTGACCATTCGACCTAGTGCATATTCGGAAACCATAGTGACCATTCCAAACTAGGACAGGTTGCTTACCCGTTTATAGGTTGTTTGAAACTGCTGCGTGCATAGTGAAACCCTAGCTCCTGACAAAATAGGACAGGGAAACCCTACCCCTCTATAGGGGTGTTTTGGCTCTCTTTACTTGCTATGTGCTTTAGAGTGTATCTCTACAGGAACGTACATATCAGTCTGCAAGTTTGAGTATCAGGCCCGAGGGCACCAGTATCAGTGTTGTTGAGGAATCAGTTATCTGTGGGTATCAAGTTCAGTTTTGGGAACAGTGATTTTGGGGAACAGTGATCAGCAGTAGAGTGCAGTTGTTTGGCTACACCTGTGATTGATCTGTTTGGGCTGAAATGCTGTTTGTTTTTCCTTTCAGTTCAGAGGTTCAGAGAATTGATATAGAATAGCTAGTGTTCCCCCTTGCTGAGGCAGGACTTATGATGACGCAGAATTTAGAAGAGATTGTGGTTATGACAGCTACGCTAGATCAAGGGATCACCTTGCGGGATGAAACCATTGTTGATGTATCACATCCGCCAAGGTCGCTTGTCGCGCACCCAGTCTGGACCCCCCAGTTGTATCAGGCTCGTGAGCCCAGCACATTCGAATTGATGGGAATGATTGGTGACCTCCAAAGGTCCGTGGCGGATCTCGCCTACGGAATGTCGGCTTCGCCGCCAGCGGCACCGTATGCCGGGAATTTCATACCACAGGAGCCCCCACTACTGGGGCGGATTGTGATAGAGCTCAGCCAACCAGAGGTTGTCTCCAGCTACAGCAACGACGTGTCAGCAACAACCGGGCTTCGCTCTAATGCAGTAACCCAAACCCCCGTTCAGGCTGAGGCCGGAGGCAAGAACAAAATGAAGGCAGATGCCGATCCCATTGAACAACTGCTGCGGGCAGTCGAGGCTTTGAAAGCTGGGGGGATGAACAAGCAACAAATATCCGCAGTTGTGGCAAAAACTATGGAAGATGCTTTCCCCACTCCACCTGAGGGTAGTTCAAGTCAGTCAGAAAATCGGGATAGGCCCCGTCATGCCAGAACAGTTCCTCCTATTCCCGCCTTTGCACCTGGAAAAGATCAAAAAACCAAGGAAGTGCCTGCCGACCCTTTTGCTAGTGCGTCTAGTAAGAATACTCAGACTTCAAAGTACCTGCCCCGAGGGCGCAGGATCTTTCATGCTCTCTACATGCCTTTGTCTAAGGCACTTCAGATTCTTGCCGAAAGGGAGCACCTCAAACCCCTTGAACCTCGGCCTCTCCCGAAGAATCTCCCTCTCACACATGATGCTGCTTTGTACTGCGCGTACCACCAACACACCGATCACGCCACCGACAACTGTTTCCGCCTTCGCCATGAAGTGCAGGATCTTATCGATAATGAGGTCATTCTTCCACCTACCTCAGTGAAGTCTGTTACCACCGAGCTGTTGGACTTGGAGGATGCTGCGAGTATGTGATCAGGGGTTGGAGCACCTGCGGGCGGCCCTCGGTGTATTTCAGGTGTGGCGTCTGGCACGCGCTTTTTGAGCATTTGTAAATGCAGTTTTGTAGCTTCTGGCTTGGGTTTTGAGTCAGTTCTCTGTTTTGTTTTTGAGTCTGCCTCTTTGCTTTGAGTCAGTCTTTTTGTTTTTGGGTCTGTCTTGTGGTACCGAGTCAGTCCCGTTGTATAGGATGTCGAGTGATTTCGGGGTTGTTGCCTCGAACGCTGTTTTTGTATTTAACCTTTTTGCTTTCTTTTTGAGTGTGTCTCTGCTATGGAGCCAGTTACATCCGAGAAACCTAAATGAAACAGCTACGGCTATCATGTTTCCGTGCTTATTGTTTGTTTTGGGCTAGTTGTGCCAGAGGTTTTGAATGGAACGTCCCTGCATTCTACCTGCTCTTCTGTGCCTTGAGAATTATTGCATTGACCTATGTTTTTCAAAACCTCTTTAACGCTGCGGTGAAAACGAAGGGGAAGGAATTCCTCCGGTTTTGCAAAAATTTGATCAATTGAGAGAAAGAGAGGCATGCTAAGCCTTTAATGAATGAAACCATGCTTGTTAGCATGAGTACTGAGAAGGACCCTGGCTTGATCCAGATTAGTTCCACACTATCTTCGGCGCGAGCGATTTGTCGCTTTCTTAAAAACTTTCAAAAACAAATTTTTTGCGTGGCCCCGTAAAGACCTGTATGGAATCGCTCTTGAGATTGTGCAGCCTAGGATCGCTCTCAGCCTCAAGATTCAACCCGTTCATTTTCGAACCTTGAACCCGTTCAGAAAGTTCAACGGTCAGCCGCCATATGAGGCCCATATGGCCAGTTTTGAAGCAGCCCTCGAACAAGAGGCACCAAAGTTAGATCAAGAAGATCAGATCAAAGGAAGCTTGTAAAGCTATATCAGAAGCCCCCCCGCAAACTAGGGGTAAAAATGTCAAATATGCTCGAAGAGCCGAAAATGGATTCTTCTGTGAATCATTGCAACAGCCGTTCTCCTAGATACAGAGAGGCTTCAACTTCAAAAACCATTTGGCATGGACTTGTTACACTTTTACCCTTAGAGAGGCTCGCTGGGCCGAAAACCCGAAAAGGCGACCCAGGTAAAAGTTAGAGCAAGAGAAAAATACAAAAAAAAAAAGAAAATACAAAAAAATACAAAAGAAAAAGAGAAGAAAGAAAAAAAAAAGAGAAAGAAAATATACAAAAAAATCAAGGAAAAAATAACAAAAAAATAAAAAAATGAAAATGAAAAGAAGCTCGCAAGGTCGAAAACCCGCATCGGGCACCTTGGCAAAAGTTAGAGCCTGAAAAGTGAAGGTTAAAATACCTGAGTGTACCTTGACCGGAACTACGTAAGGCTTGATTCCCATGTTTGGGATACATAGGCAACTTCATCCTGAAGTCCAGCCCCCAACGCTTTCATAGCGCCTCAGTCCATGTAATGGTTTTGATTATTCTTGCCTTCCCCGAATCCGATAGTTCGGTTGTGACAACTGGATACATAGGCAACTTCGTCCTGAAGTCCAGCCCTCAACACCTTCGAAGTGACTGTGTCCATATATTGGTTTTGACCATCTTCGTCTTCTCTGTATCCGAGAAAGTTCGGTTGTGATCATCACTGGTAAGAACTGTTTACAATATGTTGCGGCATCATCCAGACAAGGGGCAACTTTCCGTTGCCATGAGTCGCCGTTCAAACTAGGGGCAACTTTCCACTGCCGTGCAACGTCCTTCAAACAAGGGGCAATTTTCCATTGCCTCCGATCCGAGGTTGTGCATCTCGAGAGTAAGTTCCGCGCTCGTTCGGCGGTAGCCATTTATAAAAATAGTTTTTGAGAATTTTTACTGAGGTTGACCATTTTCTCGAAAATTATTTCATTTTCCAAAACTGGACCATTTTCTTGGACCCAAAAAGGAAAATTCTTAGTGCTTATAGTCTGACTTGCATGGTTTTCAAATCAAAAATCGAACAAGTACACTAATCTGACTCTCATCCTGATCAAAACTGTTTTAGTAGAAAACCAAAGCAAAAAAAAAATGGTCAAAATGATGAACTAGGGGCACAGTTGAGTCAGGCGTTCTGTCTTTCCCCCATCGTCAACATACTTGCCAGGAGGGCACTCTACCCACCAGAAGAAATAGCGGTGAGCTAACGGCGTTGGGCATGAACCCGCAACTTCCTAGTCATTCGTCAATCACCTTGGGCAGGGTCGAAAGATCAGAGAATAAAGAATAGAGAGGTGTAAGTTGAGAGAAATGTAAGAAAAAGGGTTTTGAGAGGAAAAAACCGAGCCTGAGGGCCGAGTGATGTGAGAATCACAAATCAGAAAGGGTGGGAAATATACCCGGAGGAACTGGCTCCTCGAGATTTGAGGTCTTTCGTTGAACATGTCCTCGTGTCGTGTCTTTCGTTTTGTTCACCTCAACTTTTGTTTTGGGTCTTTTCCGAGCGTGTCTCGTTGTGTTTAGGTCGTGTACCCTTTTGTTTGAGTCCTCCCCGCTGTGTTCAGTTGTAGGCTCGATACCCCGGTTGAAAATCCTTTTTTATCTCGAAAATTGTTTATGCTCAGAATGCTGTGCCATTCTCTACATCTGTGCGAAGCAAAAGAAGAAGAAAAAAATTCGAGGCATCTGAGTGTGCTTCAACTTCAACTGGTTCCATCTTTGTGTTCCGTCTTGTCAGATTGGGCCGTTTGTTCTAGATTTACTGTGTGCAGAATGAACCGAGTGTGGTGTTAGGGGCTGTATGCAAACTAATCCCCAACAGAGTATGGGCTGTGCGTTCAGTTTGACCAGTGTGTTGCCTGGGCTGTTTTGCTATGAGGCCGTTTGGTTATCTGATCATTACAGTAAAAATGCTCAATTTTTCAGACAACGGGTCAATTCCATTCACATTGAGGTGTAACATGATGTGATGCGATGCAATACATGAGATATGTAAATGTAACACTTTTTAAGAAAAAAGTTTGTTCATTTCATTATCTTTTTCAAGTACATAGCTTTGAAAACAAAAATCTGCCTGCGGTAGTACAGGGTAATCTAACTACCAGCAAAGCAAAAGAAAAGAAAAAGAAAAAAAAAAAAGAGTACAAAAAGAAGAAAAGTAGCAATCTGGATCGTCATCAGTAGTCTCGGGCCCGGGGATCTGTCCTCACCCTCTTCCTGGACGAAGGTCCAGGGGCATCGTCATCAGCATCGTCATCTGAGCCTGAGTCTGAGTCGTCTCCAACCTCCTCAGATGACCCGGCCTCTGCCTCTGCCTCGGACTCGTCATCATCATCATCGTCATCATCAGGGGTCGGCGCCCGAGAGCTACTCTCGACATAAACACGCCCTCCCCTGGTACGGGGACGTACAGTGTCTCCACGCCCTCCTCGAGCAGGATAGAGGGCCCAGCCGGAGCACCACCCACCGGAGGAATCTGGAAGGGAGGCTGAAAAGCACAAAAGGCAAATACATCAGAATACTGTGAGCAGTGTATCAATGCAGAATGCAATGTATGAGTACAGTGTGTGAATGCCGTGAGCAGTGTATCAGTGCAGAATGCGGTGTATGAGTACAGTGTGTGAATGCCGTGAGCAGTTTATCAGTACAGAGTGCAGTGTATAAATGCAGTGTACGCAGTGTATCAGATGCTGTGAGATCAGTGTGTCAGGTGTTGTGTCGTGCATCAGATTACGTGAATCAGCTTATGAATGGTTGGAGACCGTCGTCAGAAGGACATACAGGAATACTATAGAGGGCCAGGAGGTCGAAGGTCCGCTGCAGTATCCCCATCATAGAGGCATTCAACTCCACGGACTGCCGGGTGTACTCGGAGGACGCCTGCAAGAGTACAAGATATATCAGTATTCTGCGGAATATCAAATAAACTGAAATGAAATGCCAATGCAAGATGCAAACTGAAGTAATACATACCGGAGGCAAGTCGGGGATACCGGCTAACTCATGATCAGCCGGGGAAGGAGCAAAAGGGATCTGGTAGGTCGCCCCATCCTGCCATCTGTATGTCAGTAAAGTGGGCAAAGTAGGCCAGCTGGTCCCCCGCCCTCTCTGAACTCCACCCCGGCCGCGGACTCGAGCTCTCCTCGACGCTCCTGCTCCAGCCCCCGCTCCCGCTCCAGCTGCCGGCGCCGCTGGCCTCTCTCCCTCAACTCGACGGCCACCGCGCAAGGGTCGCATAATGTAGGTCCGGACGTACTCTGCGTAGTTGCCCTCGCCTCTGTGATGCTCTGCACCCTAGCCGACGGTGTAGTCCCCCATCTCCTGGGCGGCGAACCTCTCAGTATCTCTCATATGGGCAGGAGGCGGACCTGGAACTATCTGCTCCGGTAAACCCAGGGTCTGACGCAAGAAACGCTCGCCCAGGTACCAAGCCCGACAGACCGGGCCCTCCAACAGAATCCGACAACGGGCAGTCTCCCCTGCTCCCTCATAGTGATCCCTCACCACGGCCGGCAACGGAGCCCAGGGCTGCCAGGTGATCTGAAAATGAAATGTAGTTTGTTATCTACTGTTATTGAAAACATACAGTGCTAAGCGAAGCCTAAGCAAATTCTAAAGTTGAACATACCTCCGCGGCGGTGATGGTGTCGAAGTAGCGGCGGAAGAAAATAAAAGACTCCCGTGGTCTCCGCACGCATCGCACATCAAAGCGATGAGAAAAGGGGACACCGAGTGGGGTCTCCACATCAGGTACTGGGGCAAGCCTTCGAAAGTAGGCATACACCCACAACTGCAGAACAGATATAAGTATGACTATCAGATAAAGCAAAATACAGAATAAAGCAGAAATGGCAGAGCCGTGTGTTGTGCAGTGTATTGTACAGAGTATACAGTGTGTGCAATATACAGTCAAAGTAAAGCAGAGTATATGTGTGCCGCGTGTGCAGACCGTGGTGTATGCAGTGTACAGAATACAGAAAATGTGAAGCAGAAATGTAAAAGAGGAAGAAGATGTACCTCCCAAGCTCGCCAGTAGCCATCGAGAAGCTATCCGCTGAGGAGGGAAGAAGAAGTCATGTAACCATACAAAGTGGCCAAGCCGGCGCCACCCCAGTCATAGCGGCGGATCCGCCTGGCATCCACCAGTGCGCTCAATAGACATAGAGGCACGGTGTTCGCCCGGTCGGCGAAAAGAGTCGTCCCGAGCAGGAACATGATAAAGCCCCGCGCATACTGATCCACCTCCTCTGGGGTCATCTGCGCCTCCTCCGCCAAGGCCGGCTGAATCCGGAAATGGCTCTCGAACCAAGAATACCTGACAAACCCTGCTCGAGCAAGGGGAGGCTGAGTGCCGAGCAGGTACAGCTGGGCAGCGTCCCACTCATCCATATCGGTGTCGAAGGGGATCGGATCACCCCCTACCCCGATGCCGGTGAGCATCGAGAAATCGTAAGGGGTCATCGTCATGTCCCCCGCAGCGGAGAAGTGGAAGGAGTTGGTGGTATCCCACCACCTCTCCACTAAAGCGGCGAGCAAGGGCCTACAGGTCGTGAGCCAGGAGAGCCCCCTACAGAAGATGCCAAAACCGGCCTCGTCGACGATGTGACGAACCGCGTCTGGAAGCTCTAGGTACCAATCCCGAGCAACTATATTCCGATACCCACGGATGGTATGGGAATCCCCCTGTAATCAAAAAAGAAAGGAAAAAAAAAACAATTGCGAGGCAATATTCAGAACACAGTTTTAAGAAGCATACAGTTGTACAGCATGCGTGCATGTTTTCAAATTCAAGCAGACATCAGGTGCCGGTGTACTTACAGTGAACTACAACATGTGATGTGTCAGCGTGTTTGAATGGTTCAGGGCAAATACAGCATGTGTCATGTTTTCAGACTCAAGCAGATACCGGGTACTAGTGTGTATGCAGTTAAATATAGTGTGCGCCGTGTGTTTGGGTGATTCAGGGTCAGTGTAGTGTGTGTGCACATGTAAGTTTCAAACAGATATCGGTTGTAAGTTTGTTTGCAATCAACTACAGTGTACAGTGTATCGGTGCATCCGGGCTAAGCAAGTTAGAGAACAGAATCAACTAATGGCAGTTATGTTCTACATTGCGGAAAATAATAAAACAGAAGAAAGAATGTTACCTCGGAAGCGCCGAAGGACAGATGGGAAGTAGGCTCACGCAGGAGAAGCTCAGGTGCCACGCTCCTCTCGAAGCTCCGGAACTGGCGCAGTCCATCGGGGAGCATCACATGAACCGCAGGCCTGTAGGTCTCCGGATCGAACGGCCGGATATGAAGTGGCAAGGGGTCGGCCTCGGGATCCATCTCGAGCTCAGGAGGGGCCCCGCCCTGTGGAAGATCGTCCGCCATCTCGAAGAGAATGTGAAAATGGCCGGAAGACGAAAAAAACGGGCGAGAATGTAAAGAGTCAACAAAAAGTCAACCCCGAGAGGGCCGAAAAAGTCGAAGTGCGAAAAAGGCACAAATATCAAGAAAAACTTGAGGGGAACAAACCCCAAAAAGTGGAATGGGCAAAGGAAGCACCGAAACAAAGAAATGTTCGGTTCAAAATGTTCGAAACGCGAAGGTATTCGCGAATCGGACGACGAAATGGAGGCTAGAACGCAAGAAAACGAGGAAATCAAAGGAGGAAAATGATCTAGAGAGAGAGGGGGAGAAATTTCGAGCAAGGGGAAGTGAAGAAAATAGGGCTAGAAGCCCTATTTTAAAAGACCCGTAGCGAAATGACAGAACTGCCCCGATACAGGGACTTTTTGCCGGTCGGCCACACTCTTTGCCGGTCGGCAAAATATTGTGCCGATGGAAATTGTATGATTGCCGATGGATGGCCGGTGATGCATTTTGATGGCCGGTGGACATCCGGTGGTCTCCTACAGTGGTTTTGGAGCCTCCTACACCTTTGTTTGAGTTATGTGTGGGGTCCAGGGCCTTTAGTGTTCAAAACAGTGCATTTCCGACGCTCAACCGGCCTCTGTTTTGACCTCGGATCGTGTCTCCTGTGCGTGGCACTCGAACTCGTGTAAGGTGTATCCTTTTTGTATCCTTTTGGCTTTTACAAAACTCAAAAGTTGCCCCATGTGCATCACATGTCAATTGCACTGTCTTGTGCATTTCAAATCAATCGCACAGTCTTCTGCACTCGTGTTGTCTAAACGCATCGCGTTATTTTGCGCATCTTATTGCATTTTGCATACATTCAATCCCGCGGTTTTGCGTATCTCATTGCATTTTGCATGCATTCAATCTCGCTAACTTGTGTAGACCGCATGTTTTGCATGCGTAGACCGCCTGTTTATAATCAATTCCATTACTTGCGTAGACCGCATGTTTTGCTTGCGTAGACCGCTTGTTTATAATCAATTCCATTACTTGCGTAGACCGCATGTTTTACTTGCGTAGACCGCATGTTTTCATTGCGTAGACCACATGTTTTGCTTGTGTAGACCGCCTGTTTATAATCAATTCCATTACTTGCGTAGACCGCATGTTTTGCTTGCGTAGACCGCATGTTCTGCTTGCGTGGACCGCATTCCTGTGTTCAAATTCATTACCTGCATAGACCGCATGTTTTACTTGCATAGACCGAATGTTCTGCTTGCGTAGACCGCACTCTTATGTTCAATTTCATTACTTGCGTAGACCGCATGCTTGTGATCAATTTCGTTGCCTGCGTTGACCGCGTGCTCCACTTACATGTCTGTGCCTTCACAGCATTGCTATTGTAGACAACCCATTTTTGACCGTCCTCAAGACTTGGACGTCACCATTTGAACACTCGGTGATTATCCATGTTTGTGTTCGTTTGGAGTTCCCGGAGGTCTCGGTTACGCGCCCTGCCTCAGGATCTCCGAACTTGACTGTTTAGTGTCTGGTTTTGCACCAAACACTTGTGTTTTGCCTTGGAGGGGCAGGGAATGCCTTGTGAGGCATCCCCACACAACACCGGCAGTGGCTAGAGGTCACCGGCTGGTTTTTGCTGCCATCGGCACATTTTGTTGCCGGTCGGCACTATTTGTTGCCGGTCGGCACCCCTTTTGCCAAAATGGCATCTTTGGCCGGCCGGCCGACTACTGTGCATCTGCTTTTGCAGATATTTTATCACAGCTGTCTTGCTTTTGGCTCCCCTCCACGTGTATGGAGGGATCTCTCTCTTGGAAGCTTGTCTTGTAAGCTTTACAAGACAAGAAGCTCTATAAGAGAGGGCTTTGTCTCTTGGCTTTAGGGTTAGACACTTGAGAGACTTAGGATATTTTTAGACAGCCATTTTTAGGGTTTTGAGTTCTAGGGTTAGAAACCATACACTTTCTATCTCTATATCTCCCTCTTGTGTGTGTTTAAGTGCATTTGTGTCTTACTATTGCACATAAACACATAGTGCTTCACCTTCACTTAGCTACTGAGGTTCTACGAAGTTGGTTTTGAAGTTTTGAAGCTGTTTTCAAGCCAAGGAGGGCTGTTGGAGCATCATTTGTGAAGGGGTCTTCAAGGGTAAGAAACTAGCCCCTTTATTCCCCAATCTTGCATTGTATTTTTACCTATCTTAAAATCGTTTTTGAGCTTGGTGTATAATACAAAAAAGTTCTGTTTTTTAGCCCTCTTGATTGTTTATTAAGAGTGTTTTTTGGTTTGGAAGTGTTTGACCCCTCTTAGGCCTTGAAAGGCCCCATTTTGAGCCATTTTGAGTGAGTTTCGAGACTTTGGTGTTTGGGCCTCTTCACCACTGAAATCTTGAGGGATTTCAGTGGTGGAGATGGTGCCTTGAAGTCTCCAAAAAGGGAGGGCCACCCCCTCTCCTTGTTGTCCTTGAAATGAACCCCTTTTGGCCTCTTGAGAGAGCATCATGTTAGAATGTGTATTGATCATATCTTGGCTATTTTCCATGCTTATTATGCCATGATATAACCTTGTTGTGTGTTGGTTTTGGTACACCATGCATGCTTAGCATACCTACCATGTAAAGCCATGTTATTGCCTTAATATGCCTTAGGTTGTTAGCCTTTGTTCTAGCATGTTTTAGGCTTAGCCTTGTGAAGGTTTTGTGCTCATTTTGCCATGTTTAAGGTCTGTCCTAGGTTGTTTGGGTCGGATTTGGCATGCTTAGTATAGCTCCTTTGCATTCCGGCTTGTTGGCCTTAAGTGTATGAATGTATAGCATGGCATTCTTGCATTGATTTAGTGGTTTGGAACTATCCACCATGTTATTTCAGACCTTATAGCATGCTTGTATGTTTGCCTTGGATGTTTCCTTAATGCTTTGAAAGCTTGTGTAGCATGCTCCATGTTTTGGCACTTGTGCATGCTTTTGAATTCGAGCCACTTAGATGCCATCTAAGAGTCCCTTTTGCATGGTCTAGGACTGTCTTGAACCTATTTTAAGTCCTCTTAGCCTTGTGAGGCTTGGTTGGCTTAGCCATGGTTCAAGTCTCTTTGACTTGCTTCAAGTACTTGGGCCATCTATTGCATGCTTGGTCTATTTTGTTTGCTTGGTTTGACACCATTCTAACATGAGTTTCAATGCTTACCTTGCATGTCATATGCCCATGATTGCCTCATTCAAATGTGTTTAGAAGTAGCCCTTTGAGGCTTGAGCATTTGTGCCTAAGTGTTGGTCCAACTTACTTGCATGTGTGTATGTATGTTTGATTCCAATTCCTTGACTTTTGGCCACTGTTTCAGCCCCTTTTAGAGCTGCCCAAATCTTGTTTAAGTCCAATCTTTACATGTTGTTACATGTCTCACACTTCACATGCTTTGATTGCACCGTGTCTTGCATGACCATTAGCTTGTATGCTTGTTCATTGCTTGCTTGCTTGCATTGCCATGCTGCATCCTTAGTGATAGGGATTGGACCCCTTTGGTTTGTTGGTTTGCATTACACTTAACATCAAAATGTGCACACTTGGTCACTTGGACCATCACGCATGGAAATGCGCGATTGATGGTCCGAGAACCAAGGAGTATGTCCCTTCGAGTCACAAACATGATAAGGGACATGATTGGTGCATATATGCCTTGAATTGTGCTGCCATGCTCTGCCTTGCCCTCTGTTGCTGTCAATTGCAGATTCTGCAGGAACACTCTACCGACCGGCAGTGCCAAGTGCCGACCGGCACTCCTATCTCTGCCGATAGCTTCACCAATGGCCGGTAGCTATATATCACTGCCGGTGGTAATCCCACTCGGCCGGTGATGTCTTCCAGTATCCAGAGAAGCAATCCAGAGGTTTTGGCAGCCTCCAGAGGAGTAAAAGAAGGAAAATAGAGGCAGACTAGGCATGGCGGTACACTTCCGAGCAAGACCCGAGCACGCGCTACATTTGGCTTTCCTCCTGAGGCGGTTTACTGTTTTTCTTAGCTTAATTAGTTTGTTAGCTAATTAGGCAATTTGTAATATTTAATTAGCTTGCATAGTTAATTAATTTGTATTATTTATTTGGTCCCTCCGAGTGAGGGTAAATCTGTAATAAGTGTGCGTGAGTGTGTGTATGTTTTCCAACCTCACGTCTTTCTTCCCTTTTATTTACCTGCTTATGATGGTAGATTAGGGCACGTTTAAATTAGCATACCTCATGTAATGCATGCGTACATTCATTCATTTGTTTTACATACACCGGGCTCGGTACATCACACTAACTGCATTTGTATTTCAAATTCCAAATTGAGTACGTGCATCAATTGACTGCATTTTACATGCCATGCTTAGGTTAGCCGAGCCTACTCTAATTGCATTTTGCATGCGTTGCATTAGCCACTCTAACATGAACTAGGATCATGCATGTTTGCTAACTAGTCTATTGTTTTGGCACGGAGTACGATGTAAGTATTTATGCTTTAGCATCTCGCATGCGTGTGAATGTTGCCATGACAGTATGTTTGCCATGTGGCTAAGTGCTTATATGAGATAAACTGTTTGAATGCCTGTGGGTGATGGTTGGATTGTTTGAGTTGGAAAAACTCGTTGAAATCCGTGTTTTAGCCTACTTGCGAGTAGCAAATTCCAAAGCGCTTTTCAAAACAAACGGATATGCAATGCTTATTTCCAAATTAGACAATCTAGTCTATACTTGTTTGCTGTGCGCATAACATAGTAATTCTAGGCTAACAAATTGGAATAAGAACACATAATGTTTTCAAAGAACGGATATCACGGTTAGTAGAGGCCGATCTTCAGATCGGGCGAGAGGGGGTGCTCATAGCTGACTTTCCCCAATCGTACCCTAGCTCCCGAGCCGAGACAACTCCGGTGATGACGGACATGTGGCCTTCGGCACCGAGTCAGGGTTTCCTAAATTCCCCCATAAAAAATATTTAGGTGGCGACTCTGTATCTGGCAAAACAGTCCATGTTTGGCACTTCTTTCCTAAAATCTGTTTTCTCAAAACGATTTACCAGATTTGGACTCTTTGGTTCAAGATTAAGAACCGCGACACAAATCAAGTCCGAACTGTAGCGGGGTCCCTCGCGGACGTGTTACAGTTTCTGGCGACTCTGCTGGGGATTTAGAGAGCTTGACTCGAACTCATGATATCCTGTTTTGATTACACTTATGTGTTTCTTTGCATTGCATGTGCATTGGTGCGCCTAGGAACACAGTGTTTGCCATCTGCCATTCTTGAACGGTTTGCCGGAGGCTTGTCTTGTCAAGGCATGACCATAAGGCTGACCGGTTATGGGCTCTGACAGCATGGGAACACAAACCCCGGTTTTACCGGGGCACCCTTTTCGACCATTCGACCTAGTGCATATTCGGATCCATAGTGACCATTCCAAGTTAGGACAGGTTGCTTACCCGATGTTAGGTTGTTTGAAAACTGCTGCGTGCATAGTGGAACCCTAGCTCCTGAAAAAATAGGACAGGGAAACCCTACCCCAACATAGGGGTGTTTTGGCTCTCTTTACCTGCTATGTGCTTTTAGAATGTTGCTCTACAGGAAAGTACATGTCAGTTTGCAAGTTTGAGTATCAGACCTGAGGACACCAGTATCAGTGTCAGTTATGAGAATCAGTTATCTGCGGGTATCAGGTTCAGTTTTGGGACAGTGATTTCTGGGAACAGTGATCAGCAGTAGAGTACAGTTGTTCAGCTACACCCGTGTTTGATCTGTTTGGGCTGAAATACTGTTTGTTGTCTCTTTCAGTTCAGACAGCTGGTACAGAATAGCTAGTGCTCTCCCTCGCCAAGGCAAGGTTTATGATGACGCAAAATTCAGAAGAGATCGTGGTTATGACGGCTGCATTAGAGCAGGGGATCACTTTGCAAAATGAGGCCAACACTGATGTGTCACATCCACCCAGGTCGCCTGTTGTGCACCCGGTTTGGGCCCCGCAACTATACCAGGCTCGCGAGCCTACTACATTCGAGCTAATGGGGATGATAGGTGATCTCCAAAGGTCTGTGGCGGATCTCGCCTATGGAATGTCAGCTTCACCACCAGCCGCACCGTATGCCGGGAGTTTTATACCCCAGGAGCCCCCGCTGTTGGGGCGAATTGTGATCGAACCTAGTCAACCGGAGATGGCCTCCAACTATGGCAACGACATATCAACATCAACTCAAACCCTCGATTAGGCTGAGGCCAGAGGAAAAGGCAAAATGAAGGCAGATGTCGATCCCATTGAACAACTGCTGTGGGCAGTCGAGGCTTTGAAAGCCGGGGGGATGAACAAGCAACAGATATCCGCAGTTGTGGCAAAAACTGTGGAGGATGCTTTCCCCACTCCGCCTGAGGGTAGTTCGAGTCAGTCAGAAAATCGGGATAGGCCCCGTCATGCCAAGACAGTTCCTCCTATTCCCGCCCCTGCACCCGGGAAAGATCAGAAAGCTAAAGTGGCGCCTGCCGACCCTTTCGCTTGTGCGGCTAGTAAGAACGCTCAGACTCAAAAGTACCCGCCCCGGGGGCACAGGACCTTTCATGCTCTCTATATGCCTTTGTCCAAGGCACTTCAAATCCTTGCCGAGAGGGGACACCTTAAACCCTTGGAGCCTCGGCCTCTCCCGAAGAATCTCCCCGCTATGTATGATGCTGCTCAGTACTACGCGTACCACCAGCAGACAGGCCATGCCACCGACAATTGTTTCCGCCTCCGTCATGAGGTGCAAGATTTGATTGACAACGAGGTTATCCTCCCGCCCACCGTAGCCAAGTCCGTTACCACCCAGTTATTGGATTTTGAGGATACAGATACTGTAAGTATGTAATCAGAAAGTGAACCACCTGCGGGCGGCATCTAGATGTATTTTGAATGTGGCGTCTGGCACGCATTTTTGAGTGGCTGTGAACGCTAGCTTTGTAAATCCTGGCTTGGGTATCGAGACAGTCTTTTGTTTTGAGTCTGTCTCTTTGTCTTGAGTCAGTCTTTTTTTGCTTAAGGGTCCGTCTTGTTGTAACAAGTCAGTCCTCTTTGTATAAAATACCAGGTGATTCTGGGGTTGTTGTCCCGAACACCGTTTTGTCTTGTAATTACCTGTTTTTGTTTTTGAGTCTGTTTCTGCCGAGGGGCCAGTTACACCAACAAATCTGAATGAAATAGTTGTTGCTATCTCATTTTCGTGCTTACTTTCAGTATAAGTGCCAGAGGATTTGAATGGGCTAACAGTACACCTCGCCTGCTCTCCTGCGCGCCAAGCTCATTGCATTAACCTAAGTTTTTCAAAAAACCCTTTTGAACACGGCAGTGATAAAAACAAAGGGGAAGCAATTCCTCGGGTTTTGCGAAATTTTGATCATCTTAAGAGAAAGAGAGACGTGCTAAGCCTTTTTATGAATGAAATCATGCTTGTCAGCGTGAGTACTGAGAAGGATCCTGGCCTGATCCAGATTGGTTCCACACTATCTTCGGCGCGAGCGATTCGTCGCTTTCTTAAAAACTTTCAAAATGAATGTTTTACGCGGCCCTGTGAAGACCTGTGTGGAACCGCTCTTGAGATTGTGCAGCCTAGGATCGCTCTCAGCCTCAAGATTCAACCCGTCTGTTTCGAACCTCGAACTCATTCGGGGCATTCAACGGTCAACTGTCGCAGAAGGCCCATGTGGCCAGTTTTGAAGCAGCCCTCGAACAAGAGGCACCAAAGTCGAATCAAAAGAGTAGATCTCACCTGAAAGAGCTCGTGGAGCAGCCATGACGGAGTCTCCTACGAATCATTGCAACAGCCGTTCTCCTAGACACAGAGAGGCTTCAACTTCAAAAACCATTTGGCATGGACTTGTTGCACTTTTACCCTTTGAGAGGCTCGCTGGGTCGAAAACCCGGAAGGGCGACCCAGGCAAAAGTTAGAAGCAAAAAAGAAAAGAAGCAAAAAAAGAAAAGAAAAGAAAAATGCGGAAAAGAAAAGAGAAAGAAATAAACAAAAGAAAAAATAAAAAGAAGCTCGCAAGGTCAAAAACCCGCATCGGGCACCTTGGCAAAAGTTAGAGCCTGAAAAGTGAAGGTTAAAATACCTGAGTGTACCTTAACCGGAACTATGTAAGGCTTGATTCCCATGTTCGGGATACGTAGGCAACTTCATCATGAAGTCCAGCCCCCAACGCTTTCATAGCGTCTCAGTCCATGCAATGGTTTCGACTTCATCCCAAAGTCTAGTCGCCAACACCTTCCAAGGTGATTGTGTCCATATATTTGTTGTGACCGTCTTCGTCATCTCTGTATCCAAGAGTTCGACCACCGCCAATGAAGACTGTTTGCGGACTGCTGCGGCACCGTCCAAACAAGGGGCAACTTTCCGTTGCCACGAGTCGTCGTGAGCCGCCATTCAAACCGTGGGCAACTTTCCGTTGCCGTGCGGCGTTCTTTAAGCCAGGGGCAATTTTCCATTGCCTCCGATCCGAGGTTGCGCATCTCAAAGAGTAAGTTCCATGCTCGTTGAGCGTTGACTGTTTGCAAAAATAGTTTTTGAAAATTTTTACTGAGGTTGACTATTTTCTCGAAAACTATTTCGTTTTCCAAAACTGGACCATTGTCTTGGACCCAAAAGGCAAAATTTTCAGTGCTTACAGCCTAACTTGCATGGTCTTCAAATCAAAAATCGAACAAGTACGTTGATCTAACTCTCATTTTGATCAAAACTGTTTTAGTAGAAAGCAAAAACAAAAAATGGTTAAAATGATGAACTAGGGGCACAGTTGAGTCAGGTGTTCTGTCTTTCCCCCGTCATCGACGTACTTGCCAAGAGGGCACTCTACCCACCAGAAGAAATAGCTGTGAGCTAACGGCATTGGGCATGAACCCGCAACTTCCTATTCACTCATTAACCACATTGGGGAGGGATGAAAAATGAGAGAATAAAGAATAGAGAGGTGTAAGTTGAGAGGAAAAGTGAGCCAAAGGGTTTTGAGAGAAAAACCGAGCTTGAGTGCCAGAGTGATGTGAGAATCACAAATCAGAAAGGGTGGGAAACAATACCCGGAGAAACTGGCTCCTCGTGGTCTGAGGTCCCCCGTTTTCGTTGACGCGTCTGTGTATCGTGTCTTTTGTTTTGTTTACCTCAACCTTTGTTTTAGGTCTTTTCCGAGCGTGTCTCGTTATGTTTAGGTCGTGTACCCTTTTGTTTGAGTCCTCCCCGCTGTGTTCAGTTGTAGGCTCGATACCCTGGTTTGAAAAACCCTTATTCAATTTCAAAAATCGTTTATACTCAGAATGCTGTGCCATTCTCTATATTTGAGTATGCTTCAACTCCAACCGGTTCCGCCTTTGAGCTCCGTCTTGTCAGATTGGGCCATTTACTCAGGATTTGCTGTGTGCAGAATGAACCGAATGCTGTGCTATGGGCTGTATGCAGATTAATCCCCAGCAGAGTAAGGGCTGTGCTTCCAGAATCAGGCAGTGGGTTGCTTGGGCTATGTTGCTGTTGGCTGTTTAGTTATCTGATTACCACAGTGCAAGTGTTCAACATTCAGACCACAGATCAATTTCATTTACATTGAAGTGTAATATGATGGGATGCGATGCAATACATGAGATATGTAAATGTAACACTTTTTAAGATAAAAAGTTTGTTCATTTCATAATCTTTTAAGTACACAAGTTTTGGAAACAAAAATCTCCCCGCCGCAGTACAGAGTATCCTAACTACCAACAAAAAGGAAAAAGTACAAAGAAGAAGAAAAATAACAAAAAGCTGTATCCGTGTCCAGCGACTCCAAGGGCTAACGGTCTGTCCTAGTCCTCTTCCTAGACGAAGGCCCAAGAGCATCATCAGCATCGTCGTCAGAGCCCGAGCTAGTGCCGCCTCCAATCTCCTCCTCTGATGACTCCGACTCTGCCTCTGCCTCCGCCTCCGACTCGTCATCCTCATCATCGTCGTCATCAGGAACGGGAGCCCGCGAACTACTCCCGGCATAAGTGCGCCCCGCCTTGGAGCGGGGGAATACTCGGCCCTCCTCATCTCTCCCTCGGGCAGGGACGGAAGGTCCAGCTGGAGCACCTCCTACCCCGGGAATCTGGAAGGGAGGCTGAAAAAGTACACAAAAGACAAATGCATCAGTATACTGTGGACAGTTTATTAGTGCAGAATGCAGTGTATGAGTACAGTATGTGAATGACGTGGACAGTTTATTAGTGCAGAATGCAGTGTATGAGTACAGTATGTGAATGCCGTGAGCAGTTTATCATTGCAGAATACAGTTTATGAGTACGGTGTGTGAATGCCGTGAACAGTTTATCAGTGCAGAATGCAGTGTATGCATACAATGTGTGAATGCCGTGAGCAGTTTATCAGTACAGAATGCAGTGTATGAGTACAGTGTGTGAATGCTGTGAGCAGTTTATCAATGCAGAGTACAGTGCAGAATGCAGTGTATGCAGTGTATCAGGTGTTGTGTCGTGCATCAGATTACGTGAATCAGTTTGTGAGTGATTTGAGGCTGTGATCAGAAGAACATACCGGAATGCTGTAGAGGGCCAGGAGATCAAAGGTGCGCTGGAGCATCCCCATCATGGAGGCATTCATCTCCAATGATTGCCGGGTGTACGCAGATGAAGCCTGCAAAAGTATCAGATGCATCAATATTTTGTGGAATATCAAATAAACTGAAATAAAATGACTGTACAGAAATGCAGTAATACATACCGGAGGTAAGTCGGGGACACCGACAAACTCGTGATCAGCTAGCGGAGGGGCGAAGAGGATCTGATAGGTCACCCTGCCCTGCCCTCGGAAAGTCAATGAAGCGGCAGAACAGGCCAACCAGTCCCCCGTCCCCCCTGAACTCCGCCCTTGCCACGGACTCGGGCCCTCCTCGAAGCTCCGGCTCCAGCTCTCGCTCCCACCCTCACTGCTGGCACCATGGGTCTAACTCCCTCAGCTCGACGGCCGCCGCTCAGAGGCCGCATAAGATACGTCTGTACGTACTCTCGGTAGTCGCCGATGCCTCTGAAGCGGGTCGCCTCCCAACCGATGGTGTAATCGTCCATCTGCTCAGTGGTGAGCCTCTCGGTCTCCCTCATATCCTCGGGAGGGTGAGCCGGGACTATCTGCTACGGTAACCCTAGGGTCTGGCGTAGGAAACGCTCACCCAGGTACCAAGGCTGACAGACCGGGCCCTCCAACAAGATCCGAAAACGCGAGGTCTCATTGGCACCGGCAAACCGATCCCGTGTCACAGCTGGCAAAGGAGCCCAAGGCTGCCAGGTGATCTGAAAATGCAACACAGTTTGTTATCTACTGTTATTGAAATATGCAGTGGAAAGGCGAAGCTTAAATGAACTGCGAGTAAAACATACCTCCGCGGGGGTGATGGTATCAAAGAAGCGGCTGAAGAAGTTGAAAGTCTCTCGCGGCCTCCGGGTGCATCTCCCGTCAAAGCGGCGCGAAAAGGGGACGACCAGAGGGGTCTCTGTGACCGGTACGGGTGCGAGCCTAGGAAAGTAGGCGTAAACCCACAACTGCAGAGAAAACATCAATATGACTATCAGATGAAGCAGAATATAGAAGAGAAGCAGAAATGGCAGTGCCGTGTGTTGTGCAGTGTATTGTGCAGAGTGTACAGTGTGAGCAGTGTACAGTCAGTGAAAAGCAGAGTGTATGTGTGTGCCGTGTGTACAGTATATAGCAAGTATAAAGCAGACTACAGTGTGTGCAGTGTACAGAGTACAGAAAATATAGAACAGAAATTAAAAGCAGAGAAGAAATGTACCTCCCAAGCCCGCCAATAGCCTCCAAGCAACTGCCCGCTACCGCGGGAAGCCGAGCTCATGTACCCATAGAGAGTGGCCAGAGCCGCGCCACCCCAGTCGTAATGCAAGATGCCTCGGACGTCCACCAGTGCGCTGAGTAGGCAGAGAGGCACGGTGTTCGCCCGGTCGGCGAAGATGGTCGTCCCGAATAAGAACATGAGGAAGCCGCGAGCGTACCTCTCCACGGCCTCCGGAGTCATCAGAGTTGCGTCAACGAGGGTGGGCTAGACCCGGAACTGCACCTCAAACCAGAGTATCGGACGTAGCCTGGGCGAGCGAAGGGTGGCACCTCACCGAGTAGATGGATCTGAGCAGCAGTCCACTCGTCCATGTCAATATCAAAGGGGATCGGATCACCCCCTACCCCGATGCCTGTGAGCATCGAGAAATCGTAAGGGGTCATCGTCATGTCTCCTGCCGCGGAGAAGTGGAATGAATCAGTGGTGTCCCACCACCTCTCCACCAGAGCGGCGAGTAGAGGTCTGCACATAGTGAGTCGCGAGAGCCCTCTGCAGAAGGCGCCGAAACCCGCCTGGTCCACTATGCGATGGACCGCATCAGGAAGCTCGGCGTACCACTCTCGAGCGCCGGTGTTCCCATACCCGCGGATGGTATGGGAATCTCCCTATAAACAGAAAACAATAATTGCAAGGCAATATTCAAAATGCAGTTCTAAGAAGCATATAGATGTAGCATGCGTGCAAGTTTGACAAATGCAAGAAAATACCGGGTGCCGGTGTGCTTACAGTGAACTACAACGTGTGATGCGTCAGCGTGTTCGAGTGGTTCAGTACAGTATGGCATGTGTGCAAGTTTAACAGATTCAAACAAATATCGGGTGCCGGTGTTTGTAGTGGAATACGGTGTGTGCCGTGTGTTGAGTGGTTCAAGGCTAGTGCAGTGTGTGTGCACGTGTGAGTCCTAAACAGATAATCAGTTACAAGTGCATTTGCAATCAACTACAATATACAGAGCATCGACTGTAATCGGTTATGGCAGTTGACAGTTTTGTATCCTACATTGCAGAAAGTAAAGCAGAGAAAAGAGAATTACCTCGAAAGTGTCGAAGGACAAGTGGGAGGTAGGCTCACGCAGTAGTAGCTCGGGTCGCGCGTACCTCTCGAAACTCCTGAACTGGCGCAGTCCGTCAGGGGGCAGAACATGGATTGCCGGCCGGTAGGTCACCGGGTCGAACGGGCGCTCGCTCAAGGGTAGGAGCTCGACCCCGAGATCCATCTCGTGATCCGGGGGAGTCCCACCGCGTGGAATGTCATCCGCCATGTCAAGAATGATGAGAAAATAGCCGGAAGGAGGAAAACCGGGCTAGAATACGAAAAGTCAACTCCCGGGAAGGCCGAAAATGACCGAAAAGGCCGGGATGTGAAAGGGCACGAAAATCAAGAGGAAAGCGAGGGGAACAAACCCCAAAAAGGTGGGAACGGAAAACGAGGCACCGAAACAAAGATTTGTTCGGTTGAAAATGTCCGAAACGCGAAAAAAATCGCGAATCCAACGACGAAACGGGCGTAGAACGCGAAGAAACGGAGAAAAGAGGAGAGAGAAACACTCTAGAGAGAGAGGGTGTGAGTTTTCGGCGGAAAAGGAAGTGGGAAATAGGGTTTAGAAACCCTATTTTAAAACACCCGAGGTGAAATGTCGAATCTGCCCCGACTCAGGAACTTTTTGCCGGTCGGCAACATTTTGTGCCGGCCGGCATAAAATTGTGCCGATGGAATTGAATTAGTGCCGATGGACGCCTGGTGATTTATTCTGATGGCCGATGGACATCCGGTGGTCTCCTACAGTGATTTTGGAGCCTCCTACACCCTTGTTTGAGTTATGTGTGGGGTCCAAGGCCTTTAGTACTCAAAACAGTGCAAAACAGTGTGTTTCCGACGCTTAACCGGCCTCCGTTTTGACCTCGGGTTGTGTCTTCAGTGCATGGCACTCGAACTCGTGCAAGGTGTATCCTTTCCGTATCTTTTTGGCTTTTACAAAACTCAAAAGTTGCCCCATGCGCATCGCACTGTTTTGTGCATTTCAAAATCACTCGCGCTGTTTAGCGCATCGCACTGTTTTGTGCATTGCAAATCACTCGTGCTGTTTAGCGCATCGCACTGTTTTGTGCATTTCAAAACCACTCGCGCTGTTTAGCGCATCGCACTGTTTTGTGCATTGTATTTCAATCGCGCTGTTTAGCGCATCGCACTGTTTTGTGCATTTCAAAATCACTCGCGCTGTTTAGCGCATCGCACTGTTTTGTGCATTGCATTTCAATCGTGCTGTTTAGCGCATCGCACTATTTTGTGCACTTCAAACCACTCGCGCTGTTTAGCGCATCGCACTATTTTGTGCATTGCATTTCAATCGTGCTGTTTAGCGCATCGCACTGTTTTGTGCACTTCAAATCACTCGCGCTGTTTAGCGCATCGCACTGTTTTGTGCATTGCAAATCACTCGCGCTGTTTAGCGCATCGCACTGTTTTGTGCATTTCAAAACCACTCGCGCTGTTTAGCGCATCGCACTGTTTTGTGCATTGCAAATCACTCGCGCTGTTTAGCGCATCGCACTGTTTTGTGCATTTCAAAACCACTCGCGCTTTTTAGCGCATCGCACTATTTTGTGCATTGCATTTCAATCGCGCTGTTTAGCGCATCGCACTGTTTTGTGCATTTCAAAATCACTCGCGCTGTTTAGCGCATCGCACTGTTTTGTGCATTTCAAAACCACTCGCGCTGTTTAGCGCATCGCACTATTTTTTGCATTTCAAAACCACTCGCGCTGTTTAGCGCATCTCACTGTTTTGTGCATTGCATTTCAATCGCGCTGTTTAGCGCATCGCACTGTTTTGTGAACTTCAAATCACTCGCGCTGTTTTGTGCATTGCAAATCAATCGCGCTGTTTAGCGCATCGCACTGTTTTGTGCATTTCAAAATCAATCGCGCTGTTTAACGCATCGCACTGATTTGTGCATTTCAAATCAATCGCACTGTTTCGTGCATTTCAAAATCAATCGCGTTGTTTTGTGCAATTCATCACTCGCGCTTTCTTACGCATCGCACTGTTTTGTGCACCTTACTTGCATCTTGCATGCATCCTCTCGCGCTATCTTGCGCACCTCGCTTGTATTTGTTAGTACATTGCATTGTTTTGAATACAAACCGGCTTCGCGTAGCGTATAAGTCCGATTTTCAAAATTTTGCATTCTGTGTGGCATGCGTGTCACACTTGCATCATTTCGCATCTTATGAGGCATGCGTGTCTCATTTGTTTCATTTTGCATTCCGTGTGGCATGCGTGTCACACTTGCATCATTTTGCATCTTATGAGGCATGCGTGTCTCATTCGTTTCATTTTACATTCCGTGTGGCATGCGTGTCACACTTGCATCATTTTGCATCTTATGAGGCATGCGTGTCTCATTTGTATCATTTTACATTCCGTGTGGCATGCGTGTCACACTTGCATCATTTTGCATCTTATAAGGCATGCGTGTCTCATTTGTATCATTTTACATTCCGTGTGGCATGCGTGTCACACTTGCATCATTTTGCATCTTATGAGGCATGCGTGTCTCGTTTGTATCATTTTACATTCCGTGTGGCATGCGTGTCACACTTGCATCATTTTGCATCTTATGAGGCATGCGTGTCTCGTTTGTATCATTTTACATTCCGTGTGGCATGCGTGTCACACTTGCATCATTTTGCATCTTATGAGGCACGCGTGTCTCATTTGTATCATCTTGCATCATGCTTCATTTGCATCGGCATGCGTGCCTCATTCTTGCATTGTCATGCATATTGCGATGGTCTGGCGAGACCTTAAACACGCACGGTCTAGGAGACCTTAAATCCTTGGGAGGTGTGAAACCTCCGGTGCATTGATGTGCGCAGTTCGGTTGCATTGTCATGCATATCTTAAGCCGCGTGTTGTCGCGCATTCCATGCAACATGCATGTTATACATCATTTGCATTTCAAAACACATGCATTGTCATGCATACATTTTGTATCCCGGTCTAGGAGACCTTAAATCCTCGGAAGGTGCAAAACCTTCGGCACATTGCGTTGGTCTGGCGAGACCTTAAACACGCACGGTCTAGGAGACCTTAAACCCTTGGAAGGTGCGAAACCTTCAGCACATTGACGTGTGCAGTTTGCATACATTTTGCATCCCGGTCTAGGAGACCCTAAATCCTCTGAAGGTGCAATTCCTTTGGTGTTTGTCGTGCCCGAACGACTTTTGGTGGTCTGGTAAAGCCACCAGTCTATGTTTGCGGTGAGTTCCTAGAAGACCGACTGGGACGGTGGAAGCTAGAGTTCGAACGGCTTATGCCTAGAACGCAAAGGTTCGGGAGTTCCGAGACTGAAGTCTGGTTTAAATACCCAGGGGTGTATCCTCGGCTTGAAATCTATATGGAAGCCCCATAGATTGAGGCAGCATGTCGGCGCCTCAGTTCTGGATACTGAACCAACCTAGTATATCGCCCTATTGGTAAGATAGGGAAAGTTGCAATCATAGTCGTTGCATCATAGTGCATTGTCATGCATTTCCATTGTAGCTTGCATGCATTCATTGCATTTTCCCCAGTAGATCGCATCATGCTGCATTGTCATGCATATTGTAAATATCCATTTCCATTGCATATTTGTAAATATTGCATGGTAATTTGCATGCATTCATTGCATCACCTTCCATCTATGGCTTGCGCCTTTCCATGTTGAGCTTGGTCTGGTATGTACCCTTACTTTTCACGTTAAAACACAGTTCTGCATGTGTACGCGCCTATTCCACGCCGGTATGTTGGTTTGAGGGTTGCGGCACCTTTTCTGTGTTAGACATGGCTCGTATGCGTACATGCCTTTTCTAGGCAAGATTTGGTTTGGCTCGCGTGCCATATCCATTGTAAATATCCATTTCCATTGCATTGTAGATCGCATGCATTCATTGCATCACCTTCCATCTATGGCTTGCGCCTTTCCATGTTGAGCTTGGTCTGGTATGTGCCCATACTTCTCGTGTCGAAGCATAGTTCAGTGGACTGTTCTATGTTAGACGTGGCTTGTATGCGTACATGCCCTACCTAGGCAACATTTGGTTTGGCCCGCGTGCCATATCCATTTCATCTCCCCAGCATATCCATATATATATATATATATTACATTGTAGTGTAATTTTTGCATCCGGCATTAGGATCATTGTCCTTTCTCCAGCGGGTTGTTTCCCCACTTATGTCAATCCCCCCCCCAAATACTTGTTCTTGTGTCTGTCTACAATGCTCATAGTTCAGTTGACCGTTCTATGGTAGACAGACTTGTTACCTCCATCAATCTATTTGACATAGGTGTGGTTTCGAACCACTCATGATTGGATCGTGATTCAATTGTTTTGCATATAGTTTGCATTGTTTCAATTACATTGCATCTTTATTTGCATTGTTTATACATTGTTTTGTATTTATTGCATATAATTTTGCATCCATTCTTGCATTGCCATGCATGTTGAGGCAGACAGTGGTGTGTGCAGTGTACAGAATACAAAAAACGTGAAGCAAAAATGTAAAAGAGGAAGAAGATGTACCTCCCAAGCTCGCCAGTAGCCGCCGAGAAGCTGTCCGCTGAGGCGGGAAGAAGAACTCATGTAACCATACAAAGTGGCCAAGCCGGCGGCACCCTAGTCATAGCGGCGGATCCGCCTGACATCCACCAGTGCGCTCAACAGACATAGAGGCACGGTGTTCGCCCGGTCTGCGAAAAGAGTCGTCCCCAGCAGGAACATGATGAAGCCCCGCGCATACTGATCCACCTCCTCTGGGGTCATCTGCGCCTCCTCCGCTAAGGCCGGCTGAATCCAAAAATGGCTCTCGAACCAAGAATACCTGACAAACCCTGCTCGAACGAGGGGAGGCTGAGTGCCGAGCAGGTACAGTCGGGCGGCGTCCCACTCAACCATATCGGTGTCGAAGGGGATCGGATCACCCCCTACCCCGATGCCGGTGAGCATCGAGAAATCGTAAGGGGTCATCGTCATGTCCCCCGCAGCGGAGAAGTGGAAGGAGTTGGTGGTATCCCACCACCTCTCCACTAAAGCGGGGAGCAAGGGTCTACAGGTCGTGAGCCGGGAGAGCCCCCTGCAGAAGATGCCAAAACCGGCCTTGTCGACGATGTGACGAACCGCGTCTGGAAGCTCTAGGTACCAATCCTGAGCAACTATATTCCCATACCCGCGGATGGTATGGGAATCCCCCTGTAATCAAAAAAGAAAGGAAAAAAAAAAAAAACAATTGCGAGGCAATATTCAGAACACAGTTTTAAGAAACATACAGGTGTACAACATGCGTGCATGTTTTCAAATTCAAGCAGACATCAGGTGCCGGTGTACTTACAATGAACTACAACGTGTGATGTGTCAGCGTGTTTGAATGGTTCAGGGCAAATACAGCATGTGTGCATGTTTTCAGACTCAAGCAGATACCGGGTACTAGTGTGTATGTAGTGAAATACAGTGTTCGCCGTGTGTTTGGGTGATTCAGGGTCAGTGCAGTGTGTGTGCACGTGTGAGTGTCAAACAGATATCGGTTGTAAGTTTGTTTGCAATCAACTACAGTGTACAGTGTATCGGTGCATCCGGGCTAAGCAGTTAGAGAACAGAATCAACTAATGGCAGTTATGTTCTACGTTGTGGAAAATAATAAAACATAAGAAAGAATGTTACCTCGGAAGCGCCGAAGGACAGATGGGAAGTAGGCTCACGCAGGAGAAGCTCAGGTGCCACGCTCCTCTCGAAGCTCTGGAACTGGCGTAGTCCATCGGGGAGCATCACATGAACCGCAGACCTGTAGGTCTCCGGATCGAACGGCCGGAAATGAAGTGGCAAGGGGTCGGCCTCGGGATCCATCTCGAGCTCGGGAGGGGCCCCGCCCTGTGAAAGATCATCCGCTATCTCGAAGAGAATGTGAAAATGGCCGAAAGACGAAAAAAACGGGCGAGAATGTGAAGAGTCAACAAAAAGTCAACCCCGAGAGGGCCGGAAAAGCCGAAGTGCGGAAAAGGCACAAATATCGAGAAAAACTCAAGGGGAACAAACCCCAAAAAGTGGAAAGGGAAAGGGAAGCACCGAAACAAAGAAATGTTCAGTTCAAAATGTTCGAAAAGAGAAGGTATTCTCGAATCGGATGACGAAATGGAGGCTAGAACGCAAGAAAACAAGGAAATCAAAGGAGGAAAATGATCTAGAGAGAGAGGGGGAGAAATTTCGAGCAAGGGGAAGTGAAGAAAATAGGGCTAAAAGCCCTATTTTAAAAGACCCGTAACAAAATGACAAAACTGCCCCGATACAGGGACTTTTTGCCGGTCGGCAAAATATTGTGCCGATGGAAATTGTATGATGGCCGATGGATGGCCGGTGATGCATTTTGATGGCCGGTGGACATCCGGTGGTCTCCTACAGTGGTTTGGAGCCTGCTACACCTTTGTTTGAGTTATGTGTGGGGTCCAGGGCCTTTAGTGTTCAAAACAGTGCAAAACAGTGCATTTCCGACGCTCAACCAGCCTCTGTTTTGACCTCGGATCGTGTCTCCTATGCGTGGCACTCGAATTCGTGTAAGGTGTATCCTTTTCATATCCTTTTGGCTTTTACAAAACTCAAAAGTTGCCCCATGTGCATCACATGTCAATTGCACTGTCTTGTGCATTTCAAATCAATCGCATTGTCTTGTGCACTCGCGTTGTCTAAACGCATCGCGTTATTTTGCGCATCTTATTGCATTTTGCATGCATTCAATCGCGCAGTTTTGCGCATCTCATTGCATTTTGCATGCATTCAATCTCGCTAACTTGCGTAGACCGCATGTTTTGCTTGCGTAGACCGCATGTTTTGCTTGCGTAGACCGCCTGTTTATAATCAATTCGATTACTTGCATAGACCGCATGTTTTGCTTGCGTAGACCGCATGTTTTGCTTGCGTAGACCGCATGTTTTGCTTGCATAAACCACATGTTTTGCTTGCGCAGACCGCCTGTTTATAATCAATTCCATTACTTGCGTAGACCGCATGTTTTGCTTGCGTAGGCCGCATGTTTTCCTTGCGTAGACCGCATGTTTTGCTTGCGTAGGCCGCATGTTTTCCTTGCGTAGACCGCATGTTTTGCTTGCGTAGACCGCATGTTTTGCTTGCGTAGACCGCATGTTTTGCTTACGTAGACCGCATGTTTTGCTTGCGTAGGCCGCATGTTTTGCTTGCGTAGACCGCCTGTTTATAATCAATTCCATTACTTACGTAGACCGCATGTTTTGCTTGCGTAGACCGCATGTTCTGCTTGCGTGGACCGCATTCTTGTGTTCAAATTCATTACCTGCGTAGACCGCATGTTTTACTTGCGTAGACCGCATTCTTATGTTCAATTTCATTACTTGCGTAGACCGCATGCTTATGATCAATTTCGTTGCCTGCGTTGACCGCGTGCTCCACTTACATGTCTGTGCCTTCACAACATTGTTATGCTTCCCACTTGCTTTGCGTTGTCACGCATTTTCAAGTACATTAATATGCATATTGTTAATCACATTGTACCTGTTAAGTTTGTTTTATTTGCAGGCACGATATTGTATGTACGGTTCATTTGAGGCTGGTGCAACCAGACAAATCAGACAGGTATTGTATCCTCTGAGTGAGACATATCGAGAATTTTTTCGGTCTAGGAGACCCTAAATCCTCTGAAGGTGCAAGTCCTTCGGTGTTTGTCATGCCCGAACGAATTTTGATAAGTTGCATTATATATGTATTTCAAGCGACTCACGTCGTCGCATATTCAAGTTCACGTGCATCTTAAAAGCCGCGTGTTGTCGCGCACTTCGAAATCATGCATCATCATGCATTTGCATCTCAAAAACAAAAAAAAAACATGCATTGTCATGCATCATTGTAAATAGTTGCATTGTCATGCACCATCGTAAATAGTTGCATTGTCATGCATCACTGTAATATAGTGTATATTGCATCGTAGCTTGCATGCATTCACTGCATCACCTCCGCCCATGGCTCGCGCCTTTCCATGTTGAGCTTGGTCTGGTATGTGCCCATACTTTTCACGTCGAAACATAGTTCAGTAGACCGTTCTATGTTAGACACGGCTTGTATGTGTACATGCCCTTCCTAGGCAAGATTTGGTTTGGCCCGCAGGCCATATCCATTTGTATCCATTTCCATTACATTGCATATTTGTAGATATTGCATCGTAGCTTGCATGCATTCATTGCATCACCTTCCATTTATGGCTTGCGTCTTTCCATGTTAAGCTTGGTCTGGTATGTGCCCATACTTCTCGTGTCGAAGCATAGTTCAGTGGACCGTTCTATGTTAGACATGGCTTGTATGCGTACATGCTTTGCCTAGGCAAGATTTGGTTTGGCCCGCGTGCCATATCCATTGCCATTTCCCCAGCATTTTCATTATATATTACATTGTAGTGTAATTGTTGCATCCAGCATTAGGATCGTTGTCCTTTCCCCAGCGGGTCGTTGCCCCACTTATGTCATTCCCCCCAATACTTGTTCTTGTCTCCGTCTACATTACTCATAGTTCAGTTGATCGTTCTATGGTAGACGGACTTGTTACCTCCATCAATCTATTTGACATAGGTGTGGTTTCGAACCGCTCATGATTGGATCATGATTCAATTGCTTTGCATATAGTTTGCATTGTTTCAATTACATTGCATCTTCATTTGCATTGTTTATACATTGTTTTGTATATATTGCATATCATTTTGCATTCATTTTTGCATTGTCATGTATGTTGCTAACGATATTGTACCTGTTAAGTTTGCTTTCTTTTCAGGCACGATATTTTATGTACGGTTCATTTGAGGCTAGTGCAACCAGACGAACCGCACAGGTATTGTATCCACCGAGTGAGACATATCGAGAATTGCATAATTCTCTTACATCCTTTCTGCATTTGTAATGTAGTTTGGTGTGTGCTAGCTTAAAACTATCGCATGTGTGCTTCATTACAACTTTCTTTGCATGATCATAAGTTATGTTCGGCTTTGTGCATTGTCTTGCATTTTGCCCCTGCCTTCGGGCGCATATCTTGTTTGTCTTGCATGTTTGTCTGAGTCTTCGGCCTTGTCAAAAATGGGTCGTCTCTGGGCTTTGACATTCACTCCCGTCATTATCATGACTTTCAAGTTCTGTCAAAGAGGGCAACTGTAGACACCCCATTTTTGACCGTTCTCAAGACTTGGACGTCACCATTGGAACACTTGGTGATTACCCTTGTTCGTGTTCGTCTTGAGTTCCCGGAGGTCTCAGTTGCGCGCCTTGCCTCAGGATCTCTCGACTCGACCGTGTTGTGTCTGGTTTTGCACCAAACACTTGTGTTTTGCCTTGGAGGGGCAGGGAATGCCTTGTGAGGCATCCCTACACATCACCGGCCATGGCTTGAGGCCACCGGCCAGTGATTTCATGCCATCGGCAATGTCTATTGCCGGTCGGCACTCTTTGTTGCCGGTCGGCCATTTATTTTGCCAAAATGGCAATTTTGAATGGCCGATCACTGTTCATCTACTTTTAGTAGATATTTTGTGCCAGCTGTGATAGCTGGCACCCACTCTATTCCCCTTCATACACGTGTATAGAGGGATTTCCCTCTTGGATGGCTTGTTTTGTAAGCCTTACAAGAGGGAATTGCCTATAAGAAGAGGCTTCCTCTCTTGGCATTAGGGTTAGAAAAAAATAGTTAGAGAGCTCTGGTTTTAGGTTAGGATTTATATATATATCCTATCTCTCTCTCTCTCTCTCTCTCTCTCTCTCTCTCTTGAGCTTAGTGTGTGTGTTTTGTCTTATTTTTGCTCACAAGCACCCACCATCACACCATCCCTTGGAGCTGAGGCCTCTTGAGGGTTGTTTTGGAGGTTTTGAAGCTGGTTTCAACCTAAAGAAGCTGCTGGAGCTCCATTGTTGAAGAGGGTCTTCAAGGGTAAGACGCTTGCTCCTTTTTACCCCTTTCTTGTATTGTATTTTTGCCTACCTTACAACTATTTTTGTGTTTAGTATATAACATAAAAAAGTTCTATTTTTAGGCCCTCTAAATAGTTTGTTTAGAGTGTTTTGTGATTTGAGGTTGTTTGACCCCTCTTAAGCCTTGTAAGGCTCCATTTTGTGCCATTTTGGGTGAGCTCCGAGACCTTGGTGTTTGGGCCTCCTCACCACTGAAATCTTGAGGGATTTCCGAGGTGAGGATGGTTCCTTGAGGTCCCAAGAAGGAGAGGGCCACCCCCTCTCCTTGTTGTCCTTGATAAGGACCCATTTTTGGCCTCTTGAGGGAGCACCATGTTTAGGTTCATGTTAACCATGCCTTAGCTGATTTTTGTGCTTATTATGTCATAATATGCCTCTGTTTTTAGTTGGTTTTGGTACACCATGCCTGCTTAGCATACATGCCTTGTAATGCCATGATTCACCTCAACATGTGCCTAGCATTTAGACTACCATGCTCATGTGTTTTGGCTTAACTTTGTGAAGCTTTTATGCTTGTTTTAGTATGCTAAGGGACTATTTTTGGTCATTTGAGTCATCCATGCTTTGCTTTGTATAGTTACCATGCAAACTCTCTTGTATGCCTTAAGCTTTGGCCCTTCTAGCATCCCATCCTTGCTTTGTTTCAGTGGTTTGAAACCACTTGACATGTTATTTCAGACCTCATGATGTGCCCATGTGCTTGCATTTGATCCCCCTTTAATGCGTTTAAAGGTTATTGCCTTATGCCCCTTATTTAAGCCTTGGAGTATGCTCCCTTTTTTAGGACACTTGGATGCCATCTAGGTGCTCCCTTAGCATTGTTCAGGTCTGCCTTGAACATGTTTTAAGTCTTCTTGGCCTTGTGGGGCTTGGTTGGCTTGGCCATGGTTTAAGTCTCCTTGCCTTGCCTCAAGTATTTAGACCAATTGCATGCTTTGTTTGTCTCGTTTGCTTGGTTTAGCACCATCATTAACCTGATTTTCAAAGCTTATGTGCATGCCATATGTCCATGTTTGTATCCTCCTAAGTGTGCTTGAGGATTGTCTCTTTATGCCTAAGTGTTGGTCCTTGTATACATGCATGTTTACATGCCATTACTCCTTCATTTTTGGGCACTTTGGCCACTGATTTTGGCTTGTTTGAGAATTGCCTAATCATGTTTAAGTCCATCCTTTGCTTGTTTGCATGCTTGCCTTGCATATTTGCTTGCATACTTGCATAAATGCATTGCATTGCCATGTTGCATCCTTAGCTCGCATGCCTAGGTTGCATTGCATTGTGCATGCATTGCCTCACCTCTTGAAGTGAGTCATGATAGAGGTAGAAGCCCCTTGGTTTGACTATGTGCATTGCATTACCTTTGAAATCAACATGCATAACTTGGTCTCTCGGGTCACTACAACAAAAAACATTTTTGGCGACGCTTTTTGGCAACTAAAATAGAAATTGGTTGCCAAATGTACATAATTGGCGACCATATATGTTTTGGTCGCAAAAAACTAAACTATTGGCGACGAACTAAATATTTGGTCGCTATTGAGTTTGGCGGGAAGTGAAATTTATGCGCGGGAGCAAGGAAAAAGTTTCTGTGACCAAACTAATATATGGCGACAAAACATTTAGTTGCCAAATGTATTGTTTTTGGCGACACCCATTGCTTGGTCACGAAAAATGTAAATGACATTTATGGCGACCTAATTAATTTAGTCGCCAATAATTAATTTGTCAAACTACACCGTTTGGTATTTGTCCTAATTTTTAATTGCCAGAAGTAGTTGTCTGTGTGAATAAAGAAGTAATTGACCCATGAAGCTCTATCTCATTCTCCATTTCTCTCCCTCTGTCTCTCTCTCAAGACCTCAAACAACAAAAGGTATGTCTTCTCTCTCTTTCTCTCTCCCTCCATTTCTCCCTCTCGCTCTATTTCGTTGCCGACCATAGAGAGGGTGTCGCTGACTGCACTCACTCGAACGGCGCTGCCCCTTCGTCTGTTGCATAGCCGATCGCGAGCAGCACCGATCGTGACCCTCTTTATGGTCGCTGCTATCTGCCCTCTCTCTGTTATTGTTCTTCATATTTTTTTTTGGAGAAGACAAGTTTTATCATTTGGTGCTCGTTTTGGGTAAGTAGATATGCCCGCATGTGGCCATATTTGTTCACTGCTTCCTGCGAAAAAAACATTGTGTATATTTAGAAATAAAAACAAGATATAAATTATATCTCTTAGATCTCTATAATAAACCAATTAATTTTTATAATATATAAAAAAATTAAATTAAGAAAAACCCATAATTTTCTACTCTTAATAGACCCATCAAGCCCCTGAAGATTTCAAATTGTGTTGAATCTTTCCCTTTTCTCTCTCATTGAAAGATACCCAAAAGCCTCCTCCTCTGCCTCTCATTCATAAGGTAATTTTGATTTATTTCTTTTTTAATTTTTCAATTTAATTTGTTATTGCAAGCTTGGATCTTTCATTCGATTGATCTGTATATTGATGTGAATATCATTGGATGGTACTTTTTGTTTCAAATGATATATGGGTTATGCTCTGTTTTCGAGTTTAACATTGATTTGTTTTGTTTTTGTTAATATGATTTGTATTTTTATAATTTGAGGATGTGGATAAATATTACTCACCTAGGTAATAAATATTCCTCCGTCAAACTCAATCCTGTAATTCCTTTTATCTTCTATGAGTTTTGGTTTCGAAACGAAAAGATAGGTTGCAATCCAAGAAATTTAGAGAAAATAGTGCCAAATTTTACTTGATTTGTTTAGAGCTCAAAGAATTACAGTGAAAGCCAATGAAGAAAAATTAGGGTTTATATAATATGAAAATATTTATGCCCTACAATTTATGATGTACTGAATTGTTTCATTACATTTTTGAAAAACCCTGTTTTAGCAAATTTTTAATTTTATTTTCTGTTTCGTGGATTTTGGTTTTCAAAGCATAGGAAATTCACTCCAAGAAATGTAGAGAAAACACTACCAGGTTTGTTTGATTTGTTTATTGTCTGCACATGAGAAGGGGGCTTACATAGTGGAATATATATATATATATATATATATATAATAAATATACAAATAGAAGGTGGCCAGCTATGATTTCTTGGGACTATCTCTACACAAGCCAAGGTTCTCTCCTTGCAGCTTCGTACTTGCGCTGGTCCTTGTAGGCCTTCGGGTTTACTTTTGGGCTCAATTTTAATAATCCGAACCGTTCATATTTTATGATTTATTCAGTATATCATACTTGTAAAAAATCAAGTTGATCGGATATCAGAAAGCATATGTTCGGAAAACTGTTTATTAAATTATTTAAAAAATAATTTTTAGTTCAATTTTTCGAACACATACTTTCTGATATCCGATCAACTTGATTTTTTATAGGTATGATATACTGAATAAATCATAAAATATGAATGGTTCAGATTATCAAAATTGGGCCTAAAAGTAGACCCGAAGGCCTGCAAGGACGGGTGCAAGCACAGGAACTGCAAGGAGAGGATCCTATTTCATCTCTACACATGTGCACCAAAAGACTAAAGTTGAATTTATTTGTTTTTCTTTGAATAGTTAAAGTTGATTCATATAATTTGGTCATTGTAGGAATGTGATTCTGTACATTTGAAGCTGGAATTGTTAATATAAATTTCATACCATGTTTTATGTATTTAGGAGCTTAATTTATGGGTTTTAATTGATTGTGATTTCTAATTTAGCTTATTGGTTTTTAATGAATAATTCTATGCATACTAACAATCTTACTAAAATTATAAATGGTCAGATGTGATTGGTTATCAAAAAAATAACAAGATTTAAACCACCAAATAATATTTGGACATGGATGTTTTTAGTAGGATTGTGTTTTTGTTTTTTTGCTGTTAATTTATCCATGGAACTTTTCAATGTGTCAATTTAATGTTGGGCTGCTTGATGCTAATGTGTATGGGTCATCTATTCCAACCATGATGAAACTCAATGGAAGGCCTAAAGTTAATAAAGATAGCTTTTTAATCATCTGAATCCTTCTTGACTTGTTCCAAAATCTATGGTGTCAATGATGTGAAGTACTATAATGCATGATAGTGAATTGCTAAGGGTAGTTCTAAGAGATATAGATTTGCTTTTAATTTATTGCTCATATTTTACTAGTTAATTTAATATCCCTTTCTTGCTCACATTTTAATGTGAATATTCTTTGCTTGTGTCACATTGGTGTTGGATTAGATATAGTTGGTACCTTTTGAATTATGTTATGATATTTTCTACTGCTTCTTGATAACTATGGAATCAGGTGTGTTTATCAATGGGGTTTCTTGTCTTCCCTCACATGTTACTTCCCCTTTCTTATTTTATTGTACATATGTGATTCGAAGTATTTGGGCTTCAAATTGTAACTCCGTTTGAAAGATTTAGTGATTATTTATTTTTATTTTTTTAAAGTTAACTTGTTAAATGTATTTTACTATTAATTTTTATTCTTTATCCAAAACTTATGTTGATTTTGTTCTTGCAGGTGTGAAAGTTCTTGTACATGTGTCAAGGGGAGGGGAGTTGGTTGGGGAAGCTTGATATTCTCGTGGTGGATACGCTCTTGGGACTGGTGATGCTCAGATATCTATTTTAGAACTGCAATTATTAGGTAGATAAAAGAATATGAATACAGATTTAGAGGTTTTGATGCTTTAACTAGAGGATCAACAACTGGAACGGCCTAAGCAGAGTGACATAAAGACACATTTATGCTTCGAAGGCTCTACCTTTGTTAGATTCATGTTTCAACCCTCAATAACGAATTTACTAGTCAAATCATGTGTGAAATTGAGATAGCCAAATGTCATAGGATGATATATTTCCTTCTTTTTAATTTTACCAATCTATCTAAAGTCAATATGGAAGTAATGCTTCATTTACTTATCTCTCGCTCTCTCTCTCTCTTTCTCTCTCACACACACACACACATGCACACGCAAATTCACACAATCAAACAACAATGAATTGTCAACACGAGCATGTCACTCAAGTCTAAATGAACTTGTGGAAACAAACAACACCTCGTTACAACTTTTTGTTAGGAAATTTGCAGAACTTAAGGCTTAAATGGTTCGTTCAGGAGGCAAACTTGTAAAACAACCACGAAATCAATCAAACATCAGCATGAGCACGTCACTCAAGTCTAAATAAACTTGTAGAAACAAACAACGGCCCGATTAGTCTATTTGATGCTGCTGTGTTGCTACTGCTGTTTACTTATATTGCTTTCTCAGTGGATTTATGTGTCTCATGTGTCTGAAACTAGTGTCTCCTCAAAGTGCTATATATGGTGACTTTGATGTGCTACTCTATTTGATCCATTATTTTTTTGGTGATTCTTGCTTAATTCCCTTTACGGATGTTGTTGAAGTGACTGTTAATATTTGTTTAATTAGAGAGATTAATTATATGATAATGAAATTAATTCCTTTTCCAATTAGGGAGACACAGGGGCTAACTTCCACCATACTTGATCCTTTTCCGAATTAACTTCATCTCAGCTTCTGTAATTTAGAAAATTATCATATGCGCCATATGTTTGGTTAATGATATTTTATAAAAACACTTCTTGCTATTATTCTTATTATTTGGGCAATATAATTAGGGGTGGCTGTTGTGCTTGGTATATCAAACTTTTAGACCAAACATTTTATTACTAAAATTTTAATATTGTAATTTTTTTTCATATGTTTGACAGATTGACAATGGATGGAACGTAGTTCGAGGAGCATAAGAGGATTACATTTCAAATTTTTGGATATATTTTGTCATAGGATTTTGTATCTTGGAAGTTTTTTTGGAATCATTATGTACATGTTTGAAGTTTTGGATTGTAAGGGATTTGCTTATGTTGAATGTTTTTGGATTTTATAATTTGAACAAGTGTGTTAATTTGAATTATATTTTGCTTATGTTTATAGGTTTATGAATTATGCACTGAACAGGAAAATTGAAAAAAATATATATATAATTAATGAACTTTTTGGTGACAAGTTTTTTAGTTGTAAATTTACTTTTGGTGACACTTTGTTTCTGTTGCCGAAAGTTTGTGTGAATAATTTTTTTAGCGACCCAAAACTTGATTGGTCGCCAAAAGTTTTAATATTCAACAACTAATTCATTTATTCGCTGAAAGATAATTTTAGCGACGCATTTATATGTCGCTAAAACATAACATGTCATCTGCTTGAGGCTACTTTCAGTGACTAAATGTTAATTTATGGCGACAAAATTTTAGTCTTTTGGCGACGGAAATATTTGGTCGCCGTTTTATTTATAAGGCGACCATAATTTATTTGGTCGCCAAACCATTTAGTGACAGGGCTTCAGCGACCAATTTTATTGATGTCGCGGATACTTTTAGCAACCAAAATTACACTTTTGGTGACTAAAAAAAAGGTCGCTAAAAGTGTTTTTTTTGTAGTGGGTCATCACGCATTGAAATGCGCGATTGATGGTCCGAGAACCAAGGACCATGTCCCTTTGAGTCACAAACATGATAAGGGATATGGTTGGTGCATACACTGCTTGGATTGCATTGCCATGCAAAGCTCTGTCCTCTGCTGCTGTCAAACAGATTTTGTAGGAACTTTTTGCCGATCGACTGCACAGAGTGCCGATCGGCAATCCATCTGTGGCCGATGGATTCATTTTTGCCCGATCGACACCAAATCACAGCCGATGATGATTCCCTCCAGCCGGCGGTGTCTCCCAATGTCCAGGGAAGCAATTCTGAGAATTTGGCAGTCTCTAGAGAAGCAGAGCAGGGAAAACAAAGGCAGCCTACGCATGGCAGTGGACTTCCGAGCAAGACCCGAGCACGCGTGCATTGAGCTCTCTTCCTGAGGCCCTTTTTCTTGCTTTCTTAAATTAATTAATTTGCCTAATTAATTTAGTTGGTCTGTAATAATTAATTAGCTAGGTTAGTTAATTCATTATTTGAGTTGTATTATTCTTTTGGTCCCTCCGAGCAAGGGCGAATTTGTAATAAGTGTGGGTGAGTGTGTGCATGTCTTCCAACCCCCACTTCTTTCTCCCTTTTACTTACCTGCTTTGATGGTTAGTAATAGGACATGTTTAATTCAGCATACTTTATGTTATGCATGCGTGCATCATTCATCAGTATTGCATGCACCGGGCTCGGCGCATCATGCTAACTGCATTAGTTTTTCAAAATCTAACTTGAATACATGCTACCTGTGCATTTTCACATGTCATTCATAGACTAGCCGAGCCTACTCTAGTGACATTCCGTATGCGTTGCATCAGGCATTTAAACATGGACTTGGATCATGCATTGATTGCTAACGAGTTCTTTGTTTTGGCACGGAGTACGATGTAAGTATTTATGCTTTAGCATCTCGCATGAGTGTGAATGTTAACATGACAGTATGCTTACCATTTGGCTAGATGCTTATGTGTTATAAATTGCCTGAATGCCTGTGGGTGAAGGTTGGATTGTCTGAGTTGGAATAGCTCATTGAAATCCGTGTTTTAGCCTACTTGCGAGTAGCAAATTCCAAAACACTTTTTTTCAAAACAAACAGATACGCAATGCTTATTTCCAAATTAGGCGATCTAGTTTATACTTTTGTGCTGTGCGCATAACATAGTAATTCTAGGCTAATAATCGGGATAAGAATACATAACGTTTTCAAAAGCGGATATCACGATTAGTAGAGGCCGATCTTCGGATCGGGCGAGAGGGGGTGCTCATAGCTGACCTTCCCCAATCGTACCCAAGCTTCCGAGCCGAGGCAACTTTGGTGATGAGGGATACGTGGCCTTTGGCACCGAGTCAGGGTTTCCTAAAGTCCCCCTTAAAAAATATTTAGGTGGCGACTCTGTATCTGGCAAAGTAGTCCATGTTTAGCACTTCTTTCAAAATCTGTTTTCTCAAAACGATTTGTCGGCTTTGGACTCTTTGGTTCAGATTTAGAACCGTGACAAATTGAGAGTCCGAACTATAGTGAGCCCAATATCGAACGGAACGGGGGACCTCGTTCCTCCCGGGGCGTTCGGGGACGTCTACAGTAAGCAACTTCATTATGAAGTCCAGCTGTAAAACACTTCAAATTCAACTGTCCTGTCCATGAGATTGAACGGGTCATCTTTGTCATCGCTGTATCTGAGTATTCGTTGGTGATCGTCACTTTGAGAACTAGTTACAGTGTGCTGCGGTGCTATTCAAACAAGAGGCAACTTTTCGTTGCCGTACAATGTGCTGCGATAAAACAAGAGGCAATTTTCCATTGCCATACAGTGCCTGGATCTGAGGTTGTGCATCTCAAGAGTAATTTACGTGCTCGTTGAGCAGTGGCCATTTGCAAAAATAGTTTTTGAGAATTTTTAATGAAGTTGACTAATTTTCTCGAAAATTATTCCATTTTTCAAAAACCTGGAGCATATCTTGGACCCAAAAAGGAAAATTTTCGGTGCTCATAGCCTGACTTGCATGATTTTAAATCGAAAAATCGAATAAGCATGTTAATCTGACTCTCATGTTGGTCAAAATTGTTTTAGTAGAAAACCAAAACAAAAAATTGGTCAAAATGATGAACTAGGGGCACAGTTGAGTCAGGCTTCCTGTCTTTCCCACGTTGTCAATGCATTTTCCAAAAAAGGCACCATACTTGCCAGAAAGGGCACCCTATTCGCCAAGAAGGGCACAACGGAAGCTAACAGAAAAGGGCTGAAAGCTCTCATATCCTTCGAGCAGTGAGGTATCAAGCCAAGTGCGAAGCATGAACTGGAATGGAGCAAAGTATTCCACTCCCTCATCCAGACAGATCTGATCACGTCCAAACTCCCCAGCAGAGCATCGTCAACCGATGTCAGTTGCAGATCTACTGCACGTCTGGTCGCATTGCAACCCCTCTGTGGGAGAAACTCACTGTTGTGAACAAAAATGAGAATCTGGTAGAATACCAGGGGCAAGAACCCACAACTTCCTATTTATCCATCAACCACTCAGGGAAGGGATAAAAAAATAAGAGATTGAAGAATAGAGAGATGTGCGCTGAGAGAAAAAGTGAGGAAATGGCTTTTTTAGAAAAACAGAGCCTAAGGACCGACTGATGTGAGAATCACAAATGAGAAAAGGGTGGGAAACAATACCCGAAGAAACTGGCTCCTCATGAACTGAGAGGCCTCTTGCCATTGGTGATACACATCTGAGTGTTGTGTTTGGGTCTTCGTTTGTCTCAATTCTTGTTTTAAGTCGTTTTGAGTGTTAACGGATGTGTTTAGGTTATTTTACCTTCGTTTTTCCTTTGTCGAGTCGTTTTAGCTGTGGTCAGTCGCAGGCTCAATACCCGGTTAAGAACTCATTTCTCAATTTCAAAATGAATCGTTTTGTGCTCAGGAGTGCTGTGTCGTTCTCAACATTTGTGTAAAACAGGATTGATTCTTTCATAAAACTGCAGGGTTCAACCCAGGTCATGTTAGAATAGTAAAACTAGGACCTATCTGAAGCTATGAAAGTTCCGGGCTGCAAAGCAAAAGAAAAGAGGGAAAATGTCGGGTATCTGAGTTTGGTTCAACTTTTGCAAGTTCCGTCATTGCATCCCATATGTTCAAAATGAGCAGTGTCTTGTATGAGCTGTGTGCCGAATAAACCGAATACTGTGTTATGAGATGTGTGTTCAGAATGAGCAGTGTGCTGATACGAGCTGTGTGTTCAAAATGAACAGAATACTGTGTTGACTATTTCACTGTTTCAGGCCAGAATGGCGATCAGGAGTGCTCTCCCTGAGTACCATTCCCCGTCAAAGTTATCTTGGCTATGTTTGCAATGAGGGAAAGTTGTGAATATGATCAGGAATGAAAACAGCATTTGTGGTTTCTGCATGCAGAAGCTACCCCTTGTTAGCATTTCAGGACCTTTGTACTACGAGTGAAGGTAAGTGTTCGAAGAACACAATGGAGGGGAGATCCCCGTTAGAATAAAGCGGTTTACCGCCACTCACTCCATGAGGTTCTTTCCAAAGTGCCGCTTTGTTTGTTTATTGCATTCCATAAACATCATGCTCTACATTGCTTGTAACATGTACTGTATCGTCGCACTTATTGCGTTTATTTGCATCTTGTGCTATCTTGTATCATTTATCCTTTTACACCGAGCTGCGTTTAGGATCGTTGTCCTCCAGGACTTTCTCAGGTTACGTCGGGCACGCACCTGATAGTTTGTTTTCGGACCTCCTCTCACGATTTTAGCGTGGTTTGAGTGTCCCTTTCCTCACACGATTTCAGCATGTTTGGAATTTATCCCAGGTTGCGTCGTGTACACACCTGGGCGGTTTGTTTTCGGACCTCCTCTCACGATTTCAGTGTGGTTTGAGTGTCCCTTTCCTCATACGATTTCAGCGTGTTTGGAATTCATCTCAAGCTGTGTCTTATACACACCTGGGCGGTTTGTTTTCAGACCTCCTCTCACGATTTTAGCGTGGTTTGAGTGTCCCTTTCCTTACACGATTTCAACATGTTTGGAATTTATCTCAGGTTGCGTTGTGTATGCACCTAGGCGGTTGTTTTCAGGCCTCCTCTCACGATTTCAACGTGGTTTGAGTGTCCCTTTCCTCACACGATTTCAGTGTGTTTGGAATTCATCTTAGGTTATGTTGTGTATACACCTAAGCGGTTGTTTTTGAGCCTCTTCTCGCGATTTCAGCGTGGTTTTTCCTCACACGATTTCAGCGTGTTTGGAATTTATCTCAGGTTGCGTTGTGTATGCACCTAGGCGGTTGCTTCCAGGCCTGTTCTCATGATTTTAGCCTGGTTTGAGTGCTCCTTTCCTCACACGATTTTAGCGTGTTTGGAATTCACCTCAGGTTGTGTTGTGTATGCACCTAAACGATTGTTTTCGAGCCTCTTCTCGCGATTTCAGCGTGGTTAGAGTGTTCTTTTCCTCACACGATTTCAGCGTGTTTGGAATTCATCTCAGGTTACGCTGTGTATGCACCTAGACGGTTGTTTTCAGGCCTCTTCTCACGATTTCAGCGTGGTTAGAGTGTCCCCTTCCTCACACGATTTCAGCGTGTTTGGAATTTATCTCCGGTTGCGTGGAGCGCGCTCCTGATTGGTTTTCTTTGTTCTTCCTCCTCTCACGATTCCAGCGTGGTTAGAGTGCATTACTCCTTTTGCATCTATTTCTCTATCCGTTACATCCATGGCATCATATCTATTTTATGCTGGTCTAGGAGACCTTAAATCCTGCATCTTTATTCGCACTGTCTTGTGCACTTTCTGGTCTAGGAGACCTTAAATCCTCTAAAGGTGCAATTCCTTTGGTGTTTGTCGTGCCCGAACGACTTCCGGTAGTCTGGTATAGCCACCTGCCTGTGTTTGAGGTGAGTTCCTAGGAGACCAACTGAGACGGTGGAAACTAGAGTTCAAATGGCTCATGCGTAGAACGCAAAGGTTCGGGATTTCCGAGACTAAAGTCTGGTTTAAATACCCAGGGGTATATCCTCGGCTTGAAATCTGTATGGCAGCCCCATAGATTGAGATAACATGTGTATGCGCCTCAATTCTGGATACTGAACCAACCTAGTCTGTCACCCTATTGGGAATAGGGAAAGCTACGACCATAGTCAGGGAGAAAAGTAGTACATGCGGTTCAACCGAGAAGAAGGGGAAGGTCCCCAGCAGCATGAGGTAGGTCATTGCCAATTGCCCTTGTAAGGTACCTTCGCTTCCTAACTACTACATCATCTATTATGTCTATTGCATTGCATATAGAATATGTTGCATGCCTATACTGCATATCCATTGTATCGCCTGCATCCTTTCTATGTTAAGCTTAGTCTGGCATGTGCCCATACTTTTCGCGTTAAAGCATGGTTATGTGATTATGTGTATGAGCCTATTCCACTAAGGGAATTGTGGTTTGAGGGTGACGGCACCATTTCTGTGTTAGACGTGGTCTATTTTGTGTCTATGCCTTTTCTAGGAAAAATGTGGTTTGGCCGCGCGCCTTATTCACTCCATCCATTGCATTGTAGTTTGTCGCATTTAGCATGTAGGATCATGATCTTTCCTTAGTAGACCATTCCTCACTTATATCATGCCACCCAATTACTTGTATTCTTTCTGCGAAATGCATAGTTCTGTCTGTGCATGCACCTATTCCACTAAGAGAGTTGTGGTTAGAGCTCTCCGGCACCTTTTCTATGTTACACGTAGTTTGATTTTTCATCTCCATCCCTTTATGATATTTGTGTGGTTTTACACTGCTTGTGGTTTGATTATTTCGATACATTACATATCATTTGCATTGTTTCATTACATTGCATTGCATAAAAGCCTGAATTTTCAAACCGGCTTCGCGTAGCGTATAAGTCCAATTATTAAACCGGCTTCACGTAGCGTATAAGTCCAATTTTCAAACTGGCTTCGCGCAACATATAAGTCCAATTATTAAAATCTTCCTGCATATCATTTTGCATCCTGTCCCTGAACTACGCTGGTTTGATTCCTCACAAAGGGATACGTAGGCAGCCTGCGAGTTCAGCCATTTATCTGTATTTTGTTTGTTTGTCCAAGTCTTCGGCCTTGTCAAAAATGGGTCGTCTCTAGGTTTTGACATTCACTCCTGTTACTTATGAGTTTCGAGTTCTGTCAACGAGGGGCAACTGTAGACACCCCATTTTTGACCAACCTTAACACTCAGACGTCATCAATTGAGCGCTCGATGATTGCGCATGTTGTGCTCGTTTTGAGGTTTCGAAGTTCTTGGCTGAGAGCCTCGCCTCCGGACCTCGGGACTCTTTGTACTTTGACTCGGTCTGCGGACTAAGTCTTGCTTTCTCTTTCCGAAGGGAGGGAGAGGTCTTGTAGACCATCTCTCAGTGGTCGTAGACTACTTTCCGTGGTCGTAGGCCACTGCTCCCATTTGGAGACTAGTTTTCGATTTTCGGAGCCGTCGGTCGTGCGCCTCGGTTCGGGACCGCTTAACATTCTCCGTTTGGCACGGTTTTTGGAACACACCTTGTTTCCTGTGTCTAGAGGGACACTGTGGCCTGGGAGACCACTTTTGTGGTCGCACGCCACTTTTGATGCTCAACAACCAGTTTTCGAGGCACCTGGCCGCGCGCTTTGCCTCCCGAACTCTCGTTTTGCATCCGTGTTGGTTCATTTTTGGCATGAACCTTGTTTTCCTTGTTTGGGAGGTGGGACAAGGGTGGGAGACCACCTTTTCTCCTTAGAGACCACTTTTCCTCGCCAGCCGGTTTTTCTTGTCGGGAAACTGGTCTCCTTAATCTTTGGGCCACATTTACTGGTCTCCCACCACAACATTGGCTTTATTTCAGTATGGAGACCATCAATTACCCCTGGAGACCACTTTTTTTCTGGGAGACCACTTAGGGTGGTCGGCCGACCACTAAAGTAGCTGGCCGACCACCTTTTTCTGGTCGGCCCCTTTCCTCCTCTTTTGTCTGACTGAGTGGATGCCAGCTGTGCCAGCTGGAGGGCACAGACTGTATCCTCCATACACGTGTAGTTGTATCCTCCTGAATGATTGCATCCATGTTTAGCTTTTCTAAGAAGCTTGAACCCTTGCTTCTTCTATAAGGGAGACTCTCTATCTCCTTGAACCAGGTTCTAAAATTTGCTTAAGGCAAAATACATACCTCCCTTCTATATCTATCTATATTTTGGCTCAAAGTGGCATTGTTCTTGACCTATTGCACCACACCTCATAGCCACACACCTCCACCATTGATCTAAGGTTCTTGGAGGGTATTTTCAGAGGTTGAAGAGTTGGTTTTTGGTCCCAAAATCGGCTGGTTTTTGCTGAGCTTCAAGGGTAACTCTTTTTGCCTTTTTTAAGCTCTATCTCGATCATTCTCTTACCTATACTTGCATGAATATTTAGGCTTTGTTTTCAACTAAAAAAAGCTTCATATTTAAGTATTTTTCATGTTTGTTTAAGGCTCTTTTGGTGTTGAGGGTCATCTACCTTCTTGCATGCTCTATTTAGCCTTGTTTTGTGCCATGCCATAAGGCATTCGAGCTAGTCTTTGCTCGGCATTCCTACCACTGAAATACAGTGGATTTTCAGTGGTGAGAATGTGGCTTTGAGGGCCTAGATCAGAGAAGGGTGACCCTCTCTCTTATTGTCTTGTTTACTAGCATTTTTGGCCTTTCAAAGGAGCACCTACTTTCATACTTCCAAGGCTTGGTTCAGGCCTTTTTTGGTGACTTTTGGGACCTGCCTAGACTCTGTCTATGGCTGGTTTGGTCACCTTGTATTGGCCTCTTGCATGTGTAGAATAATCCCTTTCATAACTTATCAAAGTAGCACCTCATTCTTGCATGTATTTGTCATGTCTCAGTGGGTTTTTGGCCATCATTTGACATGCCATCATTTGGTTTTTGGCTGGTTTGGTAGCCTCTCACATGTTTCATATACTTGTGGTGTAAATCATGGTTTTCTAGCTTGAAATGCATGATGTTTTGGCCTTCTATTCTAGCATATTTTGGCCATGATCCAAACTGATTTTGTTCATATTTTGGGCTGCCTTAGCTCTGTTTTAAGGCCTCTTGGTCGAATGATGCTTGCCATGCATGCTTGTAGTGTAATAGCCTTGCCTAGCTTTGAGTTTTGAGATCCCTTGCATGCTTAACTTGAGGTATTTGCATGTTTTGGTCTTATGAGGAATGCTATTTCAGAGCTTATTACTTGGCCATATTCTCATGTTTGTCACCCTTTCAATGTGTTTGAGAGTTGCATCATTATTTCCCATTTGTGAGCCATTGCATGAGCTTCATGTTTGTGCCTTTCAAGCCATCATCTTAGTTCATTTTTGCTCCTATTCTGGCCTGTGTAGGGACTGTTTGGGGTTGGTTTGGCCATTTGAGCATTGCCTTGCATGCCCATAGTGTAATGCACTTCACTAGTTTCGGTGCTCGAGCCATTCAACATGCATTGTGTGAGTTATTTACAGCATTCGGAGTCATTTTGTATGCTATTTCAGTGCTAGAGCACATGCCATTGTACTCCATGTTTCATCTCTTCAATGCTCTTGGAGAGTGGCATTTGGTGCCTTAGGCTTGGGCCATTGCATTTTGTATGCTTGCATGTGTTTTGGTGCCTTGATTTCATCATTATTGGCCACTGATTTGGGTGTGGCTGAGGCCCATCCATTTCGGTTTAAGTCCATTTTGCATTGAATATGCCATTGTAGTTCATAGCATTACGCATGCCATGTAGTTCGTCGCATTGAGTATGCTATTTGATATTCGCATTGTGTATGCTAGTCGCATTTTTTCATATTGTTGCATATATGTTGTCTTGCATTGAGTATGTGTGCTTTAGCATTGTGCATGCCATTAGCCTTGTTAGGTTGACCATGTTGCATTTCATATTGGCATTGTGTATGCCATCATGTCTCTTGCATATTCGCATGCTTAGGTTACATTGCATGTTTGCATGCTAGAGTTGCATTTGTGTATGCCATGCCATATTATTTGTTGCATTGTGTTTGGGATAGGAGTTAGCCCAAACACGGGAAACGCGGAACATCTCGTACTCAAGTGACGAAACATGCCTCGATTCCCGATCGCCGACATTCTTGACTACTCATGATGGAGTTGTTGGCTTTAGGTGCTTACTTGTGCATTCATTTCCATATTGAGTTGCGCAATTCGGCCCCTCGGCCATTATGCATCGAAATACGTGATTGGTGGCCCGAGGGTCGAGACATACACTCCCTTGAGCCTATGCAATGACGGGGAGAGTGGTCGTGCACACATTTGTTGCAAATACTTTGCCGTGCCCCTCTCTTTCCCTTTGTTGCAGAAAACCAAAAACCAGGAGAGGAAACTGGTCGGCCGACCAGATTTACTGGCAGGCCGACCACCTTTTTTGGTTTCAACCGCAAAGGGTGGTCGGTAGTTGGTCTCCCATGCCCATAAGCTGGTCGGCAGCCCTCCCACAGATTGTCGGGGTGGAGTTTCATCTCTCTGGAGCATTGTGCAAGTTTCTGAGATCAATTGCATACAAAGGCAAGTCGGGGCGTCGCGAGGGATTTCCGACCAAGGTGACTTGAGCATGCATGCATCCTTTGTCATCCAAAACAGAGATGAGGCAGCCCACATTCATTTAGTTTACTTGCTTATTTAGATTGCTTACTTAATCAAATGTTGTGTAATAAGTAGCTGTAACTTGTTATTCATTTTGTTGTGTAATAACTAGTTTAATTAGATTAGCTAGTTGGTTTTGTATTATTCATTCGGACCCTCCGTCGAGAGGGCAAATTGTTGTAATAAGTGTGTGTGTGTGTGTGTGTGTGTGTGTGTGTGTGATGCATGTCTTCCAACCCCATGTCTTTCTCCCTTTTACTTAACTGCTTATGATGGTTAGTTTTAGGGCATATTTCAATTAGCATACCTCATGCTTGCATGTGTGCATTCATTCATCTGTATTGCGTGCACCGGGCTCGGCGCATCATACTAACTGCATTGTATTTCAGTTCCAATTTGAATACATGTATCAAGTGTTGCATTTCACATGACATCTTAGGATAGCAGAGCCTATTTCCAGTTGCATTTTGCATGTGTTGCATTAGCCATCTTAACATAACTAGGATCATGCATTGATTACTAACTAGTTTCTGTTTTGGCTCGGAGTACTCGGTGAGTGTTTATGCTTTAGCATCTTATATGAGTGTGAGTGACTGCCATGATAGCATGCTTGCCATGAGGCTAACTGCTTATGTGATATACCTCCCTGAATGCCTGTGGGTGAAGGTTGGATTATTTAAATTGGAACAATTCATCGATTGCGAGTTTTAAGCCCACTTGAGAGTGGCAAATCACCATGTTTTCCTGAGCCCACTTGAGGGTGGCAAAATCCGCATTTTGGCTTACTTGTGAGTAGCAAACCGCTTTCAAAAAAAACAAACATGAGATGTTTTGTTCTAACTTAGACGATCCCGTCTATACTTGTATGTTGTGCGCATCACGTAGCAATTCTAGCCTAATAAACCGGAATAAGATCACATATGTTTTCAAAAAAAATAAACAAGATATCATGTTTAGTAGTGGCCGATCTTTGATCGGGCGAGCGGGGGTGCTCATTGCATGACCTTCCCCAATCGTACCCAAGTTCCCGAGCCGAGGCAACTTTGGTGATGACGGACACATGGCCTTAGGCACGAGTCAGGGTTTCCTAAATTCTCCCAAAATAAAATATTTAGGTGGCGACTCTGTATCTGGCAAAGCAATCCATGTTTGGCACTTCTTTCTAAAAGTCAGTTTTTCAAAACGATTTGCCGGATTTGGACTCTTTGGTGATTTATCGATCTTGCATTGCACTTTGTGAGATTAGATTCAGAATCGTGACATTTGAGTCCGAACTGTAGTGAGCCTAATGAACAAAAAGGGATTTTCCCGGGACGTTCGGGCGCGTCTACAATAGGTTTTCAAATTGGCATTGTGCATACGATTTTCAAAAGATGAGAAAAATATTTTAAGCATGACATGACGTATCCATTCATCTCATAAGACTGTATAAAATGTATTGATGCTTTGTTAAATGTCATTATGAATTGTTTGACTATTTGACTCCATTGACAAATGGGTAATTGAATGAATTGAAAAGGATGTCATGTTGCGTTTGAAGCATGTTTATTTGTTTAAATTAATTAGTTGTGGTTAATTAAAATAAATTAGGTTCAAGAGATTATGTAATAGAATCATATGGTTTTGACATGATATGATTTCACGTATATGTATGACTATTTTGGTACTCGCATATCTTCTAATGTTTTAATATGAGATTGTTTGGTGAGCTAGTGGTTGCTCACCCCCTGCCTATACATCTGTACAGGGAATGCTTTTCGGATTTGAAGATCAAACAATGTGTTTTACTATTTCATAAGGGTAATGTAGTAATGGATTGCACTACTTCATTTGTTTGTTTGGCTGAGTGCTATTTTTTTTTTTGGTAAAGAGTAATGTCATCTCTTTTATTGTAAGCCTCAGGGCATTTCTTTTATTTGTATGAAAATGTCATTGCTGTATCACGAGAGGAAATATGTATATTTAATTATTCACCATTTCATCAAATGATGAATTGACATTTGTAAATGGACTTGATTAATGAATATTGGTAATGTTATTCGAGTAATAAAATACGGGGTGTGACATTGCATGATCATGTGTCTTTCAATTAATTATAACTTGTTAAATTCATTACCTACAGAGCTTTTGCTCACTCCAAAGCTAACCAATTTCAGGAAATAAAGACTATGCATCTCCTAAGTGATTTCTTGAGAGTGTGAAACCTTTTATTGAAATTTTTTTGTGTTCAAGACTAAGGATGTATTGTAATTGGATGTCAGTTTTATGCTAGTGTAACAAGGAAACATTTTTTAAGGAAGTCGACTTTGGACTTGTCATGTTATATATTTTCTTACTTTTAAGCTATTTTGTTTTCTTTATGGATGTAATGAGATGATATTGTAAATCTTAGGGGATAGTTTAAAAAGGAACGAAATGTTATGAATGTTATTTCATTATTTTTGTCTCTATCGGTATGGTGTGTGTTGTATGGCCGGAATGCCCACGTGAACAAGATTGGAAGGCGTTTTCCTAAGGCGTTACAGTGGAACACCAGCAATGTAAAATTCTTTTATCATTAATTTTTCTTATTTTTCTATGTAATTTAAATGACTTTCACCAGAAGTATTGATTAGTAAAATACTAGTTCGATTTGCTTTTTACAAAATGTTGTTGAAATTCATAACTATTAGATAAGACAAAAAATTCTTAAGCTGATGTTCAGTATGAACAAGACGATTAACTTAGTCTTTCCATGATGGTAGAGTTGAACTAAGTTAAAGAGATGTTTCACTGAGAAACAAGGCGAAACTAGCCACGATTTGGCTAGCTTGAATGAAAAGCTGAGGTAGATAGTACTCTAGGTGCACTAAGGTTAGGCCTTAAGTGTTTTGTTTACGAGAGCTAAACACGATGACCTCAGTTATGGATGTCTAAGTCAGACTTAGGCAAGATTCAGGCGATGTATCCTTAATGTGAACATAAGTGATACTTAGATTCACATTAGGGAGCAGAGAGCATAAGTGAGTCAAGTGAATGTGAAACTTGTAAAAAATTTCACAAAATTTGTTGTGAGGTGAAGTTATCCGAGGTGTTTGATAATAGTTATATCCGAGATGATTATCCAAGATATTATACGTAGAAGATTCTTGAAAAGAGGCAGAACATAAAGACAACAAATATATACAAAGCAGTATGAAAGATAGCAAGTACCCAACACTTTGTCAAAAACAAACTTCGAACTCATAAACGAAGAACTTGGGCACTTTAGCCTAGAAAACAAAAGAAAAGTATAACTAAAAGAAAGGAAAAAAATCCTAAGTACTGGATGTAAGAGCAGTGTTCTCGAGCTGTTCTACCTCGGCATTTGGCAGTGTGTTGGCCTGGGTGGACAAAGTAGCATCCTTCTCATCCTTAGTGTCGGTTGCAATTTCCTCATCGATTTCTTTCAAACTCCCTTCCAAGCTTCTGCCAGAAGCAGTGATCTTGGTCTCAGAGGTGGCCTTGTTCAAAGAGGTGCTTTTGGAGACCTCATCCTCGTCCTCGTCCCCATCCTCCCTAGTCAAGTCTAAAACTCGATCATTCAAAATTGGGAACTTGGCCCTAGCAGCAGCAGCATCAGCATCAGCATCAGCATCAGCTTCTTCTTTCCTTTTCTCTTCGGATTGGATTGGGAAAGGATGAAAGGGTACTTCAAGTTGGCTGAGATGCCTAAGTGGAGAATCCTTAGGGACAGACAGCCTCTCCAAGGCCATAGTCTGGCCGAGATAATAGCCACAGTTGCAGGCTTGGCTTACTTGCTTATGGTATTGCACCTTTACGTCTGTCTTGCCCATGGCGTATGATTTTTTATCAGCAGCCTTGATCTTAGCCTCTTTTGTTTCGAGGGCCTCCTTTAACTTATTCTCAACATCAGCAACCCTCCCTTCAGTGGCCTTAGCAGCAGCCTCGGCAGCTCTGGAAGCAACTTCGGCCTTGTGTTCGGCATCCTTGGTTACATTGGCCTTGTCCATTTGGCTTTTAATCCTAGCTTCGACCTTGTTAAGTTGAGAAATGAAGTTGGCAGCTTCTTGGGTCTTCTTGGTTAAGTCATTTTTTATCAACTCAACTTTAACCGCGTGAGAGTAGGCATGTTGAATAGCCTGCAAGTAAAGAAATAAATTAGCAATTTTTTGTTAAGTATGAAAGAAAAAAAAATTGAAAAGAAAGGCAAGGGAAGTTAGCAGAACAGAATGCCTTATTATTAGGGAAAAATTCTCATATTGATTGTAGTCACCGATCTGCTCCATGTTGACTGGCAGAAGAAGGCCCGTGCTCAATGTGACACCAACTACAACATCTTTGATGGCGCTGTTGCCGACTTTCTGAAGTCGGTCACCCACTCGGATCACTAGGACGAAATGCCTCATTATCAAGGCAAAATTCTCGTATTGATTGTAGTCGCCGATCTATTTCATGTTGGCTGGAAAAAGTAGGCCCATGGTCATTACAGCACCAACTTCAACATCTTTGATACCATTGGTGCCTACTTTCAGAAGTCGGTCACCAACCCAAATCACAGGGAGCCAAGCTTCCTCAGGAAGAACGTTCCTCTCTACCCCAGGTCCAACGAACTTTGACTTCTTCGTAGATGGGGCATCGACGGATTCAACCAAGGCTGGCCACTTCTTGGCTTCGACCAACTTCAAGATTGGCACGGTGTCCTCAAGGTCCTTCTCCTCATCAAAAGGAATGGTTGTGACTTTGGCCTTCACCTTGGCCTTCTTCAACCTCTTGGGTTTTTGAACTGATTGAAGGGAATGGGTGGATTAAATTGTGATGACGTCTGGCGATCTGGCGAGAAGGTTCTTGGTGACTACTAGTTTATAACCCATCTCCTCTGAGGTGGAGGCAATGGTTACTCTGGTGCCAAGTTTGAATGTAGCGAGAGTGAGAGATGGGTTGGCAGGATCGTATGTCGGTGTGTTGACACCTCGACACTTTTTGCTACACGTCCTCCCATCTAGACGTTTGTAGGTCAGCGACAACATTGGCGTTGAGTTGGCAAAATGTGCAGAGATAGAGTCAAGGTTGATGGCTAGTTTACTGGATCAAAAGTGAAAGCCTGATCAATGTGCAAAGAAGACTTTACTGGCGGAGTTCATACTGGAGAAGTTCTACTCCAGCATGGAACGTGGGGCAGTGGATATTGGTACGTTGGCACGTAGTTGAGCTAAATGGGGGCCGATGTTTTCAGTTTTCCTACAGTTCTATCAAATCCCAAATCATAAATCTACATATATGCAAAAGCAACAAAGATGAACAAAGAATTAGATGGAGGAATTTGGAAATAGTAAGGAAAATGAATTTAGAATATGAATAGGGGAGATAGACTCAAAACAAAAGATTCAAGAATGCATGTACAAGATCAAAATACATGGATGTACACAAGATATGGAGAATAACATAGGGAACAAGAATTCAGACAAGGCAACAAAATGTCCAAGTTATGAACAGATTTGAACATAGAAAATGTAGAAATTGTGTGCAATAAACAATGAAGGCATGCTCAAGAACATGAAAGAACAAGGAGAAATAGATTGAAAATAAAAAGACTGAGAAGCTTATAGATTGCGAGTGGAAGAACGAATGCCAGAATCGTGTTTGCCGGAGTTAGACAGTGCCTTTAATCAAAATGGAACGGTTGAATGCTTGCCAGAGGTGATGAACATGAATAGTTGCAGAAAGCTTCAAAGGTTGTTAATGGAGGTCTAGAGAGAGAGGCTCTGAGAAGAGAGAGAAAATGGTAAAGGTAGAAGTGAAGAGATGGAGAAATGGAGAAACAGTTTTGATAGAGTTCAAAAAGGCGACAAAACCGTAATAAAACCGTAATTTAACCACCTAGGGAGACGTATCAATGTTGACGTTAGGCAGCATGTGGCAAAATTGATGCGACGCGCTTGACGTGTGATGAGTAAGAACCAGTCAGGTTATGACACGTAGATGAAACGATTGGGGTAATTATGGCCTGACAACTTATGCGCAATTGGGATTCTTGATATTCTTGAACTAGTAGGTGATGACCTCGGCTAATAGTATGATCTTGGTTGAGATGTTAATCTTGGATAAAAGGACATCTTGGTTCTTGGTTCTTGATGAGTGGACATTTGACTCGTGGTTTCTTGACGCTGACAAGTCATGATCTCGGTCAGAGGAGCATCTTTAGCATGTTGTTTAACCGGCATGTTGGAAGATCACACAATATAGGTCTCATCACCTCAGGTTGCCAACATAATAGAACCTAGGGGGTAGTTGTAGGGATGTATTTTTAGGCCCAATGTGTCACCAAGATACCGCCGAGGTGTTGGCCGAAATGCCACGTGGACAAGCCAGATTGCTGAGATATAGTGTGGTAATATCGGAATTAAGATATTTGGATAAAGGATAAGAGTCCTAGATAAGTGATGCGCTTAGCTCGGATAAGGATTAGGTTCTTGAGTAGTTCATGTATATCTAATTAAGAGTTTGAGATAAGAATTGTGCTTGAGTCCTATGAAGTGAGACTTCTAGGGGAGGAGGGTAATATTGGCTATAAAAATAAAGCATCCATGTGGGTCTAAGGTACTCTTTAATTAAGAGTTGTCTTACTTGTTTGATATCTTTGAGAGATAAGTTAACTAACTTGATCGTTGGAATGCCCCTGGGTGGATAAGTCACCGCGGTATTTCTCATTCTCTTATGTGCAGATGTTCAGCTTAATCTATTCTGCCGCGTGCTCTCCAACTAAGCTCCGTAGATCTCGGTAAGAGATCTGTTTGGCTGTGAGGTCAAAAATCAACACCCACATTTTATTATGTCAATTTGTGATGAGATTATACATTTTGTGATTAATGATATGGAATTTTATAATAAAATTACTGTAGCTTGCTTTTCGTGCTCCTTTCAAATACGACTAGCCCTACAGTTTGGACTCCCGTGGTTCTGAATCTGATTTCACAAGTGCAATGTGAAATAGTGAAACACAAATGAGTCCAAATCTGACAAATATTTTGGAAAATCGATGTTTGAATCAAACGCCAAAAATGGATTGCTTTGCTAGATTACAGAGTCGCCACCTAAATATTTTTGGAAAATTTAAGAAACCTGTGACTCGTGCCAGAAGCCACTTATCTGTCATCACCAAAGTCTCTTGGCTCAAGAACTTAGGTATGAGATGGGAAGGTCATGAATTGAGCACCCCTCTCACCCGATCAAAGATCGGCCTCTACTAATCATGTTGTAATTTTTATTTACATTATATGCTATTGTTTCGATTTATTAGCTAACATCATTGCATGATGCACACAAGTATAGACTAATTTGCAAAAGTTAGAACATTTGATTTCATGTTTCTTTGAAAAAAAAAAGTGTTTTGAATACGCGTCACTTAAAATAGTGAGTTTGTATGTACATTAATCAATTTATCCCAATTTTAGAAATTGCCTTCATCCACCAGCATTAAAACAAGTATATCAATTAAGCACCTAGCCTCATGGTATTATGCTTGGCATGGCAACAATCACACTTATGCGGTATGCTAAAACAATAAGTGCTCACCTAGTACTCCAAGGCAGGCCAAATAAAGAAAAATGATTAGAAAATATGCATGTTCCTAAACAATACAATGTGACTAATGCAACACACACATTTATGCAATTTTTATAGGCTCGGCTATGAGCATGGTATATGATCCAATTCGAGACATGTGATAAATCACGTTTTCAAGCAATGAAATTAAAATTGACATTGGTTAGTATGATGAGCCGAATCCAAATGTATATGAAACAAGTGTATGTGAACATAGGAATGCTAAAGAAATATGATGCTCTATGCTACCATCATAAGCGGGTAAATAAAAGGGAGAAAGAAATGGGGGTAGGAAGACATACATCATTATTACATATTTGCCCTCATGTAAGAGGGTCCGAATAAGTGTCCAAATGTCCGGATTAACTAAATATTACAAATTCGAATAAATGAATTAAAACTAGCTAAGTTAATTAACTACTTACTACAAATTCAAGGGACACTAAGCTAATTATCTAATTTATTACAACAAAGATATTATATTAATACTAATTACACGACAATAATATCCAATGCAATTGCAACAACAATTAATATTTACAACAACAACAAAAATTATAATAATAAGATAATAATACAAATATAAGTAACAATGAGGCACAACGATTGCATGCACAGTGCCTAGAAATTGCTTTGTCTACCCAGACTGCTCTGCCTCACCCTCAATCACTGCCCTCTGTTTTTGCAAAAAACTCACTGCTTGCCAAACATTGGGAGCCGGCCGACCCCAAATAAGATCTGGCCAAGTTCAAAAAGAACCAGTCGTGCCCTAATTTTATGTCAAAATTGTTTTTGTGCTCTGAGGTGAGGACAGTGTAGACAAAGCCTTTCAAGGCCCTATTTGTCCCTTCTACTTTTCTCTGTCATGTTAAACTCAAGAGAAGAACAAATTCGAGTCCAAAGCCCTCACTAAGCACAAGTTGATGGCTTGATGATCTCGAGCACGTTTGCACAAAATTGAATAAATACAATAGAAAACCACCACTCCTCTCTCCTATCATGAAGGCTTAAAGAGGGAAGTAGACACGCTCTAAGTCTCATCATCGTATCAGGGATTGATAAGTGACAATTCTCAGAGTGATGGGCTTGTCATAACGCCCAGCCAAATCCAATCATCTAAACATTTTCTTTATGTCGGTTTCATTCATTTTAAACCAATTTTATTAATCCTTTCCATTCTTTAATCAATTTGGCCAAAGTGATGTTTAAGTCCACTAAATAAAGAGAAACGTCAAACGAGAAGTGATCCATCGCATGAAAGAGAGATTATGCTTTGACGATGAACCTCCGAATAGATTAAGTCATTGAGCATATGTCTCTTTCTCATGCCTTGAATAACAATCGATCGCTTGAACTTACTCTCAAACGAAAGAACAGAAGAAAGAAGGGAGGGTGCAGAAATGATCATGCAAACTTGATTATTAGGATAAGACTCTTGATATGAAAACTAAGTAAAGAAAAGCCATCAACTCAAATGACTTGGTGTCTAAGGCCTAAATAACCGAAGCCATGAGGACTTATAACACAACAAGCTAGATATTCAATGCATAAGCTATTTAAATAAATTAAAACAACCCCCAAAGTGTAAAAATAGTGACAAAACTACTTGAAAAGGGGGAAGAAAGTGAACACAAATAGAAGAGGACAAGCTAGACAAGTACAAACATGATATTCAAAGCATAAATTAATTAAATGAGTCAAACAGCCCCTAAAAAAAATAAATAAATAAAAAAATAAAAAAAAACTGTGACAAAACTACCCAAAAAACAAGCGAAAAACAGTTTGAAAAGCTAGAAAAAGTAAGCAAAGATCAAAGAGAAAAAAGCTAGTAAGCAAGCTTAAAGAAGGGTGGCTAATCCCTCCACTTTTTACAACTTCAAATCACATATTTTAGCCTATGAAAATAGTCCAAAAACAGTGGGTAAAATCATGTTAAAAGAGCACAAAAGCTAGGGAAACAAAGAGATACAAAATTAGTAAGCAAGACTAAGGAGGGGTAGCTAACCTTTCCACTTTTGGGACTTTTCAATCACATTTTTTAGCCTTTTCAAACTCTGAAAGTCAGTATATAAAGACAAGAAAAATAGAGAAAAAGAGTAGAAGAAGATTAAAGAAGAAGGTGCAAAATTATACCTTTGGAAAAGAGAGGTAAACTCTTAGTTAACAGACTTGATTCCAACACCCTCAAGTTTCTGAAATTTAGTTTGAAATCTCAACAAAAAGCTCCAAGAACAAGCTCTAATGGTGTATGTATAGCTAAAAGGTGATATGAAGTCAAGGAAGCTTTTGGAAGGAAGATGGATGTTCTATCAATGTCTAAGCCTCTTGGAATGTTTTTCTAACCTTAAAATCTGAAGTGGGAGGTCCTATTTATAAAATTTGAGCCAATTTGGTCGAAAATATCTTCAAACAAAGCTAGCTGTCTAATTCCTGCCAGCTATTTGTTTGGCACTATTGAGAGCCGGTCGGCCCCCAAAACACACGGTCGGACCCAAAAATGACAGGCAGGCTCTAAAAGGCACAAATTCACTATTTTTCATTGAAATCCGGCCGGCTCTAACTAAGCCACGGGCGGACCTAAATTTGACCCAGCCAGCTCAAAAAATCTTCATTTTAGGCCCGACTTCAAACGGGCATATGTCTCTTATTCGGACTTGGTTTTAGGTGATTCTTGAGTCTAAATTGAAGCCCCAGAAGTCTAATTTCCAATGGTGGTGGCCTCACATATAAATTCTAAGTGTACAAAGAGATATGTCTAATTTAGTAAGGCTACTCATTTGTATCTTAACGGATTGATGTCCAACCTTTTCCTACACTAGTTTTCTTCTATCCTCTTCTATTTCCTTCAACTTCAAACCTATAAATAAAATGTTTTTAAATATTTTTTCAAATATTTTACCTCCTTCCATGCATCTCCACTTTGTCCTTACTCAGTTTATTGAAAAGTGCAATATTTTAAACGAAATGCGAGTCTCGGAACATTGTAGAAACATTTGGAAAAATATTTTGAAAAAGAAGGTTTTAAGGCTTAAATTAGTTTTGGTCAAAATGGGGTATAAGGTTTGGGATTAAAGCTTGAATCCAAATTTCTTCGTGGAGAATTCAAAAGATTGCACAGTGTAATTTTCATCATCGGGTGTTTGTAATAAAGTGTGAAAGTCTTGAGGGCAGTCAAAAATAGAGTGTCTATAATTACATATTTTTATGATAGGATACATATTATATGTACCCCTAAAAAATACACACCATAAGATTTCTAGCCAAGTTATGAAAATAAAATGTTTTTGTAAAAAGTGAGATGGTATTCAATAGTTTTCAAAATCAGAAGATGGTTTTAAAAATAGTTTTTTCTCCGTCATGTAATTCAAGAATTCACTCAAATTTTACTGTCCATCGTTGTCATGATCGATTGAATTGAAAACGTCATGTGCCAGTTGCTTCAGGCTGTTTGATGATGGAGTGAACCTCTCGTGATTAATCTTAGCAATCTCAATCATACTTATGCTGTGATGCCCCTCCATCTTTCACCTTTTCTCCTTACTACATATTGTATTTGGTTAGAGGATTTAATGAGAGAGATAGAAAAATAAATAAATAAAAGAAATACAATCTCATTTTTTATTTGGTTATTATAAAAAACGAAAAGAAAAAGAAAGTGAGAGAAAATTGCAAAAAAATCACTTTCTATCTTTTGAGTACACTTAAGTTATTTTCTTTCTCTATTTTTAACTTAAACAAACATAACATTTTTTTTTTAACATGCACAAATGAAGGGGACCTACCACAAACATAGTGTAGAATCAATTCTTTTTTCTCATCAAATTTTAAAACTAAACATAATGCCAATCATCTTTTGTCAATGGTGGAAGACATGTCAATCAAGAAAGGCCAAAACTAAGACCAAGACCAAAACGATGACGATGAAGATGACGCCGACGATGATGAAGAAGTTGGTTGTCAATATATAAGCAGCAATACTATTAATCTAGAAGAAAAAAAATGTTTAAAGATTTAGGATAAAATAAATCATTAGTCCATGTGGTTTAAGGGTAGTTTCAATTTAAAAAATTTCATTTTTATATTTTCAATTTTGTTATAATGTGACATTTGAGTCATGTGCTGTTAACATTTGAAACAAAAAAAATGTTATGTTTTGAAAAAAATTAATCACTACACTTTGTTTTGAATTTCACTTTGCCTCCTCTAATTTTACATATAATCTTTTTTCTATTCAAAATGTTAAAAACACATAATGGATAGATCACATTGCAACAAAATTGAAAGTGTGACAACCAAATTGTTCAAATTAAACTACTGAGAGTAAAGTGACACTTTGATTAAATTACAAGAACAAATGAGTAAATAATTCATCCAAAAAATTATTTTTGAAAAACTAACCAATTTTTAATTTAGGTATATATGGCTCACGTCTCGCGAATTTAAATTTACACTATGTGGGTGTTTGGGAAGTGACTATTTTAGAGGTTTTTTTGACTATTTTAGTAGGCTATTTTAGTTTTTGTGTTTGGAAAGATAGGATGAATTTTTATTTGAGTTGTTGTATTGAAAAATGTGTTTGAAATGATATTTGAGGTTGAAATGACAAATTTATCCCTAACTTTACTTTTTCCAAAATTACTCTATAGGGGCAAAAGTGTCTTTTCGGCCTGTGGGACTAGGCTGGGCTTACCCACTGCCGGCTGCCAATGCATTGGTTTTTGTTTTTGTTTTTGTTTTTTTTTTTGTTTTTTTATAAATATAAATTATTATTTTAGTAGGTTATTTGGCTTCTTTTTTTTTTTTTGTATTTGAGACTATTTTAGCCTCAACTTTTGGTTCCCAAACACCCCCTATATATACACTTTCGAGATAAACTTTCATGATCAATGACATTTTTGACATACGAGGCCTGAGAAGACTAACATGATTGACTTGAAAAATATTATGAATAAAGAAATTGTAGTTTGAATTTATTTTAAAAATGAAATGGATGATGTAGATTTAAAGTTGGTGGAATGTTTGTCACATTTAAAATGATTGTGATTTATAAATACATTTTATATTGTTGGATTGACTTGGCTTATTCAATAATGTTTATATATATATATATATATATATATATAATTCTAGATTAATTATATTTTTGATCTTTAAAATATAAGTTGTGTTATTTTGATTTACAGTGTGCATATGGAGGAAGACCAAGACCAAGATGAAGACGAAGAGAAAGACGAAATAGGTTGTTCACACTCCATGTTATTTGCATGTGATGTACTGATATGCATGTTTCGACTTTATCTCTAATGCAAAAGTAATTGTTTTGATGTATCATAAATGGGAAACACTTTGGTCCGCACCCTCTTTAACAGGGTGTATTAAATACATTTCGTTACTTTTATGCTGTGTTATGTATTTTTATGGTAAATGTAATATATTTTTTTGGATATTGTTATACAAGTTCAAAAATTAGACCCAATTTTTAAGTATAATGATATGACAATCAATTAGGATGTTTAAGGTAATACGCGCTCTCATATCTTCTCAATCAACAATCAATCAGATCACTTACACATTATCTCTAGAAAATGAGTCTAGAAAATGGGACTATATATCATTTTTCTATTTTTTTTTAATAGGAGTTACGACAATTTATGGTTGAGAAATAAAATTACGCAATTTTGTGGTAATATTGCATATTTTGTGATATTGTAACACATTTTGTAGTTAAAAGATGTTAGATAAAAAAAAAATGTGTAATATTACTGTTGGAAAATTTGGTTTATAGGCTTATGTTGTGCCAACTTTGAACCCAAAATTGAGTGGGCCCCAAACGTCTTTTGGAGTGCGTCCAAAGAGGTGAAGTTTTCCTTGCCGCATGGCAAGTCACATGGTGAAGACGGTTCGTCAAAACCATTTATGAGTGAATGGGAACATGACGTCATTTTCGGGTTCGTGAAATTGAACATTTAAGTCTTAAATGTGGGTTTCCTTGTGAGGCTTGTCCCATAATGAAACTTTAAGAGAGTTTTGTTAAGTTTATAAGCTCCAGCCTACAATACTTGGGTTAGGCCCCAAGGGGCACCCCAAGTTTGTAGAAGGGAGGAGTTATAGACAAAGTAAACCTTAGCCCAAACCACCACACGCGCGCCGCCACCGCCGTCCGGCCGTGCTGGCGCAAGTGTGGGTCGGGTCAGTTCTTGTATTAATTTTTTGGACAAAATTCATTTGAATCTTCTCCAAATTTATTGCGGGAATTTAATTTTTTAACTGCCAATCTGTTATATATTTCGGACAGATTCACTATCAAAACTGCCCAGGCAGTTACAACAGTTACAGATTCAAACAAGTGTCCAGATCTGTTTGAATTTAAACATGTTCACTTCCAGAATGCACCTGTTCGGGTCAAATTTAGTTTCCTATAAATACCAACATTCCAGCAGTGTTTTTACATCCGAAAATCAGTCTACAAATCCCATCTTTTGCTGTCCAATTTTGCTCCATTGCATATTTTCTTCATATATAATTTTAGGAATAAATATTTAGAGAGTTAGAACACAGATTTGGTTCGCCGAACAATTTGTTTTGGAGTGCTACTACAAATTGGTTAAGATCATTGTAACCTGTGAGATAGACGCCACTCAACCGTAAGCACTGTAGCGGGGCAAATCTGTCTTAAGGACAGAGTGTCACACACTCGACTTGGTCTTTTATTTTTAATTCGGTTCAATAAATAAATTCGGTACGTTATTTATTTATTTTGTTTGATTTAGTTTCTGTTTTTTTTATTTACACAGAAGATTGTTCCAACAATCTTAAGACAGATTCGAATTATTATGTTTACAGAATTTTTCGTTTGTTTCCTTTTCTCTTTCTTCTTTTAAGAAAATTATTTTCTGCGGATTTACAAAATAATATTCTGGTTGGAAAAACAAATAGTTATTATATGCTATTTGAAAGATAGTATTAATATACTGTCTATTTTCTTTAACAACTAGTAGTAATTTACTGGTGTTATTAACAATTCAGAATATATTTTTGTGGAATTTTTTCATAAATTAATTTTGGTTTTTTGAAATTATTTTCTGAGTTTTCATTAATTAAAATTATGTTTCAGTATTTTAATTATTGAAGTAAAACAAAAATTTAATTTTCTGTGTGGAATTAATTTGGTTAAATAAAATTTTATTTTATTTCCAAATTAATTGAAAAATAAAAGTTACATTCTTGTTTCTTTTATTTTTATAGAATTTAATTATGTGAATTTGGATTAGTTTTCTGTGTAGTATAAATTCTAATTATAATTTTGTTTTATAATTTAAAATTAATGGCTACTGAAACAAATGTTCAAACCAGTACTACTGTGGTGGCTGCAATGACGCCAATCCCCTATCCTGTGGTGACAGCACCAGTAAATCACAGTGACAGCCCAGAGAAGTTCTCAGGAACTGATTTTAAAAGATGGCAACAGAAAATGTTGTTCTATCTTACAACTCTGAACCTGGCTCGTTTCCTTCGTAAGGATGCTTCTATTTTGAAAGAGGATGAAACCGACCGGCAAGTGGTTGCTGCGGTTGATGCCTGGAAACATGCCGATTTCCCTTGCTGGAATTACATCTTGAACGGACTTGACAACACATTATACAACGTCTACAGTCCAATCAAGACAACAAAGGAACTTTGGGAATCATTGGAGAAAAAATACAAAATAGAAGATACCGGCTCAAAGAAATTTGTGGTTGACAAATTCCTGGACTTTGTAATGGTTGATTCTAAAACTGTGATCAGCCAAGTTCAAGATCTCCAACTCATTCTGCATGACATTCACGCAGAAGGCATGTCTCTCAGTGAATCCTTCCAAGTTGTAGCCTTAATTGAGATATTACCACAAGGATGGAAGGAATTCAAGAACTACCTCAAACACAAGCTCAAAGAAATGTCTATGGAAGAATTAATTGTACGTTTGAGGATTGAGGAGGACAATCGCAATTCTGAAAAGCAGGCCGGTAAGCATCCTATGGAGTCTGAGGCAATGTGGTGGAACATGCTTCAAAAACCAAGAAACGAAAGTCTTTTGGAGAAAGTTCATCACAAGGTTCTAAAGGGGAGGAAAATAAAAAGTACAAGTTTATTGGCAAATGTTACATTTGTGACAAAGAGGGACATCGGGCTAGAGATTGACGTAGCAAAGGCAAAATCAAAAGAAGAACAAGCAAGAAGCCTGCTCAAGCCCACATGACTGAAGTGGACAATATTTCCAACTGTGTAGATAACATCAATCTTTCTGCAGTTGTTTCCGAGGCAAATCTTGTCAGAAATCCTAAAGAATGGTGGGTGGACACTGGTGCTACTCGCTATATCTGTGCCGAAAAAAAGATATTCACATAATATTCTACAGTGGACAATGGTGAACAACTCTTTATGGGCAACTCCTCAACTTCCAAAGTTGAAGGACAAGGAAAGATTGTACTTAAGATGACATCTGGAAAGGAACTCACTGTTAACAATGTACTGCATGTACCGGACATTCGCAAGAATCTTGTTTTCGGATCTCTATTGAGTAAGAATGGGTTTAGGCTAGTATTTGAGAGTGATAAATTTGTACTTACTAAGAATGGGATGTATGTAGGAAAATGTTGCATGTCTGATGGCCTTTTCAAGTTAAATGTAATGACTGTTGTACCCTCAGTTATTAATAATAATACATTTTCTTCTTACTTGCTTGAGTCTTCAAATTTATGGCATGGTAGACTAAAACATGTTAATTATGGATCTTTGCGTAGATTAATTAATATGGAAAGTTTACCTAAATTTGACATTGATTCATATCATAAATGTGAAATTTGCGTTGAGGCAAAATTATCTAAAACTCCTTTTCATTCAATTGAAAGAAGTATGGAACCACTTGAATTAATTCATAGTGACATTTGTGTTAATTCGAACCAAGGATGAAGTTTTGGAAACTTTCATTCAATATAAGAATGAAGTTGAAAATCAACTTGGTAAGAAAATCAAAAAAACTAAGAAATAATAGAGCTAGTGAATATGAATCACCTTTTAGTGAGTTTTGTAAAAAACATGGAATAATTCATCAAACCACCGCTCCTTACTCACCTCAGCAAAATGGAATTGCTGAAAGGAAAAATAGGACTTTAAAAGAAATGATGAATGCCATGTTAATCAGTTCTGGATTACCTCAGAACTTGTGGGGGAAAGCAATACTTTCTCCTAATTTGCCATCTCTAGGCACTCAAGTGTTTCCCATTACTTTGCACAGTATCCGATCTCCAATCTTAAATTGCCTTGGGTGCACTACTTTATTGTATTTCCTGGACAACTCTTGCTGATATGAGGCAATGTGTACCAATGTCCTCTCTCTTCTTTCTTCCGCAAGGTCGAGTTCTAGGGCTATGGCCTCGCCATTTAAGTCTGAATCAAAAGTTTCGCTTCTGATGGTGAGCAGGCCAACTTCTAGAGAGATTACTACCTCTATGCTATAGGCCAAAGAAAAAGGTGTTTCGCCAGTTGACCGCCGAGGTGTAGTTCGGTAGGCGCATAAGACATGGGGAAGCTCCTCAGCCCATTTGCCTTTTACTTTTTTCAGCCTTTTTTTTAAACCATCTAAGACTACATTGCTTGGAGGCTTCAGCTTGGCCATTGGCTTGGGGGTACGTTGGCGTAGAGTTGTAAAACTCTATCTTGTATTCTTCGCAAAAACCCCTAAAGATTTTTTCATCAAACTGAGTGTTGTTGTCAAATATTAAAGCCTTGGGAATTCCGAACCGAGTTATGATGTTCTGCCAGACAAACTTCTTGACGTCTTTCTCTTTAATGGAAGCGAGTGCCTCTGCTTCTACCCACTTGGTGAAGTAGTCCGTTGCCGCAATAAAGAACTTTATGTTTCCCGACACGATTGCGAGTGGTCCTATAATGTCTAGGCCCCACATTGCAAAAGGCCAAGGGTTGGTCAATGGTAGAAGCTCTCTTGCTGGCTGATGGATTTGATGCGTGAATTTTTGACATTTCTCGCATTTTTTGACGTACTTCTCAGCGTCTGCTTACATGTATGGCCACTAATACCCTTGTGAAATGGCTCAGTAGGCCAGCGATCTTCCCCCTTGGTGGCTTCCGCAAACGCCTTTGTGTATTTCGAACAAAAATGCCTTGACCTTGCTAGGATGAACACACTTCAAGTATGGTCCTGTGAAGGATTTTTTGTACAATGGTAGTGATGGGGAGAGCCAAAATCGTTGTGAATTTGCTCTAATTTTGTTGACCTCTTTCTTGTCTTTTGACAGGATGCCATCTTTTAAGAACACCATTATGGGGTCCATTTAGAAGGGACCTAGCTCAGCGCAACATACTTCGGTTACTTCAGGTTCTTCAATACCTGGTCGTGGCAGGAAGTCCATTAGTAAAGGGTGTGGGATAGACGTGTCTACCATCGATGCAAAACCAGCTAGCTCGTCTGCCTTGCTATTTTCTTCTCGACCGATTTGCTCTATCCTTACCACGTCAAACTTCATGATCTCCTTTCTGGCCAACTCTTGATACTTGGCCATTCTATCATCCTTTGCTTCGTAGTTGCCTGAAATTTGGTTGACTACTAATTGGGAGTCACTGTATACCATCAGCTCAATGGCTTTTATGCAGAATGTTGTCTTCAAACCGGCTAATAGTGCTTCGTACTTGGCCTCGTTATTGGATGCTGGAAATCCAAGGTTAAGTGCTTGTTCAATTGTTAGGCAATCTGACGAGATGAGAACTATGCCAAGTCCTGCACTGTGCCTGTTGGACGCTCCATCTATGAAGAGCTTCCATATCTCTCCTACAAACAACTTCCAGCAAGTGGAGGGATCTGATGATGCCTTAGGATTAGGGGAGTTGCCGCCGACGCTATCTTCTTCTAAGTTGTTGGTCGTTGGCATGATCTGGTCATCACTGTTTGGTTGCCTTAGCACCAAACTTTCAGTCGGGTCTTTTCTTGTCGTACTGTGGGTTGCTCCTTCTTCCCTTTCTGTAAGGCTTAATGGCTTGTTATGCAGTTGAGTGCCTTGCTGTGGGGGCTACGCTATCCCTACAGCACCTTCCCCCATTTCCCCAGTTAAGTCAATCGAGCAAACTTGATGACTTCCTAGGGAAAATTCAGCCATGAAGTCTGCTAAGGCTTGAGCTTTTATTGTGGTTCTTAGCCGAAACTTAATGTCGAACTACCCTAACTCCACTGCCCATTTCAAAATTCGTCCAAAAAAATCCGCCCTCTCAAACAAGGCTTTTAATGGAAAAACTGTTAAAATAATCACAATGTGGGCGTGGAAGTAGTACGACAATTTTTTGGAAGCCATCATCAAAGCTACGGCCAACTTCTCCAATGGAAGGTACCTTGTTTCAGGGCCCAGCAATGTCTTGCTAACATAAAAGATAGACAGGTGTTGAATTCCCTCAGCTCGTACCAACATTGCATGTTGGGAAATTGCTAAGTATAAAAAGAGTTCCTCTCTTGGTACTGGGGTTACCAACAACGGAGGAGAGGCCATGTACTCTTTCAAGCTTTCCAGAGCACAGTCGCACTCGTCATTCCACTCAAACTTGGCCTTTAGTGCTTAGAAGAATGGTCGACACCTATCTGATGACCGACTTATGAATCAGTTTAGCGCGGCTGCTAGGCCAATGAGATGCTGCACCTCCTTGACTGTGTTGGGCCTTTCAAGATCTTGTATGGCTTTGATCTGAGACGGATCAGCTTCTATACCTCAGTTGGTCACTAGAAAGCCAAGGAATTTTCCTGATCCCACACCAAATGCGCACTTGGATGCATTCAGTCGCAATCCATAGGTTTCCAAAATTTGAAACATCTCAGCTAGGTCCTTGAGATGGTCCCCCTCATTCTTACTTTTGACCGCCATATCATCTATGTAAGCTTCCATTGTTCTGCCTAATAATGGCTCAAACATTTTGGTGATCATCCGTTAGAATGTTGCCCCCGTATTTTTTAAGCCAAAGGGCATGACCTTGTAGCAATATAATCCTCTGCGAGTTATAAACGACATGACATGTTCATTCGGTTCATACATAGCGATCTGATGGTAACCGCAATACGCATCAAGAAAGCTAAGTCAGTTATGTCCTGCAGTTAGGTCCATCAGTTGGTCTATGTGTGGTAGAGGAAAGTTGTCTTTCAGGCATGCTTTGTTGACTATCTTATAGTCCACGCAAACACGCCATTTTTCATTCTTTTTTGGTACCACTACCGTGTTAGAAATCCACCTAGGATAATGTACTTCTCTAATTGCCCTTGCTTCCAACAGGTTTCCTACTTCTTCTGCCACTATCTCTGCGTGGTGGAATGCCGATCGGCGAGTTCGCTATATAATTAGTCTGGCGGTCAGGTGGACATTGAGTTGATGGCAGATGAAGTTGGGGTCAATGCTAGGCATGTCATACGGTGTCCAGACAAGCACTTCGATGCTAGAGGTCAAAAATTCCATGATCTCTATTCTCTCGGTGCTGGACAGAGACGAGTCGAGCAAAAAAAACCTCTCTGGGTTTTTCTCATCCATCCTTACCTCTACCAAGTCTTCCACTGCCTTCTATTCAGCTGCCTTGCCGACGTCTGCGAATAGCTCGTTGCTTTCTGGCTTCTCTACCATTTTCACGAACCCTTTTGCAGGCGGCTTCTGTTTACTATTACGAAGCACTGCTTGGACATGATTTGATCTCCCAAGACTTCTTCAATCATTCTGGCTTCATTAGGAAATAGTAACACCTGGTGGTAGGTCGATGCTACCGATTGCATGGTGTGCAACCATGCTCTTCCCAAGATTATCTTGTAAGTGGATGAGACTTTCAATACCCAAAATTCCACTTGTTTTATCATTGTTCCTACTTTGACTGGCAGAATTATCTTGCCTACTGGCCATTTTGGCATCGAGTTAAAGCCGATTAGAGGGGATGTCGTGGGTGCCAGATCTTTGTCCTCTAACTTGAGTTGCTTGAAGGTCTCATAGTACATTATCTCGCATGAGCTGCCTTGGTCAATTAGGATCCGTTTGATGTTGAAATTCTTGATGCACATAGTTACCACTAGTGCGTCATTGTGAGGGCTTTGTATCCTTGCCAAGTCTTTGTCAGAAAAGGTGATGACGTTTGTAGCCTTCGCTTTTTCCTTTTCTATGATAGGTTGTACACTCAGTACCTCTCTCATGTGCTCAGCCTTTTTGATCTTTCCTCTGAGTTCACATACTCGTTTGGGCTCGATGATTCTATGTATCATATTGATTGTGCTTTGGGGTGGACCATCAACTGGCGTCCCATCTGGCCTGTTGCGGTCCTAGGGGGCTGGCTATATTCCCCCCTCAATATATTGGTCCAAGTGGCCTGCGGCCACTAACTCCTTTAGATGTTGCTTTAATGGCATACAATTTTTAGGTCAATACCTCTTTTTATCATGGAAGGTGCAACGGTACCTATCGTCGTAGTCCCTCTACGCTTCTCCCAATTTGGCTGGCCGCCGAACGAAGGGTTCATCACGTATCTCTCTAAGAGTCCGGTAGATAGGTTTATTGAACACTGTGATGATGGCAGTTCAAACTTTCAACTTCCTTGCTTGGGAGTCCTTTCGCCTGCCCCTATCATTTTTGTTCGGTCGTTCTTCCCGGCAAACTGTGTTGACTTTTGCCGCAAGTTTTCTGTTTAACATCGCTGTTGTGCTAGATTTTACTTTGGCGCGAGCGCCATTTTTTCTACCCGGATGTGTTGATGCACTCGTTCCATTACGACCTCCATTGTGAGGGGTGGCATCATCGTCATTGAATCCCTCAACTTGTTGCCTACCGGTAAACCTCGTTTGTATTGTGCGATAGCGAGGTTTGTAGGGCAATCTCTAATCTAATTAAAAGTCTCCCAATCTTCCTTCTCACCCATGTCTATGGAGAGCAGCTGGTCAATCTCCACCAGCGTCTTGGTGTTTGTTCTAAACCTAGTCACAAATGCCACCGCAAGTTGCGCCCACAAAGCTATGCTGCCTTCTGGCAACCTCTCAAACCATGCCTAACCCAGGTCACCTAGGCTAGAAGGAAACAAGATACACATTAGTGCCTCCTTTCGTTGATATACAACCATAACCTGGCTCAAGTGACTCAAGTGCATATAGGGGTCTCATAAGTTGTGAATTTAGGCTGATGAAAGCCTAAGGGTAATGGTGTGTTCTCAATCGCCGAAATGAACGGCGAGCTCTGCAACCTTACTAACACTTTGTCTATTGATTCGTAAGCAAGGCATGGCACTGGCATCCCAACCTCGACACTCCCATGTGTCCTAGGAGCCAACCGTTGCAGAGCTGAGACCTTACAGGGGTCGCGAGCCTGGGTGTCCTCCCTCCGTCAGCCCTTTCCTCTAGTATTGTTCTCAAGTCTACCGACCTAGGCAACTCTATGTGTCTAGATGTCGTTTGGTGCGAATGCCAGGGCCGATAACGGTTTCTTTATGTACAAGACCTTTCAGTCCTCGTTCTCTTAGACCTGGAGAAATTAGTCATGGAAGTCGTTGACTGTGTGTCGCCTGTCCTGAGGCTTCTACTTTCAGCTTGTGACGGTGTGACTTGCCTGTCATAATCTTCTGAGTGGCAAGAGTGCGTGTTGCCTTTGAGCCTATCTTCTTCTGCCACCCCTTTGCCTTTTATCTGGCACTTCATCGTCTCTATGTCTGCTGCCATCCTTCGTATCAATTCATCTTGCTCCCTTACGCGATCTTCCAGAACCTGAGGATCCATCATCCGCCTCTATCTTTTAGGGCTTTGGGATCAATGAGGACTTGAGCCTCGTCTTTCTCATGTGCCCCTCCATGGGTTCCATCACTGGGGATCGAATTCTTTCATGGGCAAGACAAAAGGTAAACCTTCGCGCCTTCCGCTCCCTTCTGGGGTTTGCCCATCAATAGTAGAATGTGGTAAGTCTTCATTGTGCGCCATTGAATTTAATTGAAGAGGAAACTCGATCAAAAGGTTTGTTCTCTCTGTGTTTTCCCATAGACGACGCCAATTGTACGAGCACGAAATAATCTTCTTGTATAATCCTGTTGATCAAGTTTGCATTCCTCCAAACGTCGTCGCTTTACTACCTGAAAACACAAACGTGAGCTAGTCGGCGAGTGTGTACCGGAAACCTCTCTGATGCCTAAGTCAGCAAAATAGACAGTAGACATAAAAGCATTGTGTATTTTAGAGTAAGAATTGTGATACCTCTACATAGGTCCTGCCATAAGCTTTTATAGATTTTGTCTGACACAATCCTAGTAGGACTCCAACTCTCTTTAGTAGAGTCTTAGGAATCACTTTCCCAAGGATAATGCCTATCCTAATAACATCCTGCTCACTGACAACCAAGTGAGATGGTTGCAACCCTTACCTTGGTTGGTGCCACACCCAACCGAGCTTAGACTAAAGTAGCACTGTGGTAGTCCTAGCTACGAGATGGCGCCCTGTAGAGCTACCCCTAGCTCAGTCCTACATTTTACTAGCACCTCGGTTCTCTATGGGATTTTAGCCTGGGATAGCTAGGTCAGGCACCTGGCTGCCCATCTCTGACCAACCTGATGCCTAGATGATCCAAGACTGTGCCACTTAAACTTTTACTCCGGCCTGTAGTTCAGCCCAATGTCTAAGGAAAAATGAACTTAGCTTGGTAAAGACTATTCACATAAATTACCCTCTCAGCATCTAGAACTCATAGCCTCACTGAAATAAAAGAACAAATAAAATTACAACTGAAAGGAGTTTTGTCAAACGAGATTATCAAGAGCAAAGGCCTAACAATGAATGACATATGATATCCTTTTAGGAGTAAAATTTTACACTTGATCAATTCAATGACTTAACTTCAACCAATTTAATGAAAATTTTGTGTCAAAAATCTTAACGGCGTGATCAATTGAACTCAATTGACACAAAATCTAAAATTAAAGGTTAAAATTGAACCAATTAAAATTATAGACCAAAAATGGCATACACGACTAAATCTAGAGACTAATTTGTCCTAACTAAAAATATGAAAACCTTAAAAACCATATTTTCTAACACTTTGAAGTTAAAAATACTTAACAAAAAATATACCAATAACTATAAAGCTAGACAATCAAACACAAAAGACGAAGCATAACTTAAATATTCAAACAGGGCACAAACACAACACATGTAAATTTGATTTTTTTTTTTTTTTCTATACAAATATTCTACTTCATGCAAGCAATTTCTACCCAAAAATAGATAATAAAAACAACAACAAAGAGGCTTATCTAGGCATTGCAAATCTGAATTTTACTCACTAAAATATTAGCTTTACAAAACTTTCTCTTACAAACGGCCCTTATTTGGTCTTCAAGTTTTCTGCTACTACAATAAGAGATTAGCTTAAAGAAGCCATCTTAAAAGATGTTTTGCACTATTGTCTACTTTGCAATTATGCTCTGCTACTGCAATGGTTATGGGTTTTCTTGAGTAGTATTGAGGATTAACCTTCCCTATATACTAAGCAAATCCTTCAATACTCACAGTGTTTCCTATGGAATGCATTACCATATCATAAAACATACTAGTGCTAAAGAAGCAAAAACACATGGCTTTGTCAGAGAGCTTATTTCTAGCAAGAGAGAGTTGCTGCAAATTTGCCAGAGGGGCTTACTTCCAGCAAGAAAATCTGCCACTGCTATGAATAAATATTCAGCAATGACAGACTTTCAGTCACTGCTATGAAAATCTATCTATATTGTTTGGGTCAAGAATAGGAAGACTTTCAATATAAACTTAGAGATCACAAGCACACAATAACTCAAGTATATTCATGAGGAAACAATTACTCAAGTTCATCATAGCATCACAGATTGAATTTCACGATTTGACAACTATAAATTCATATTCAAATTCAAATCAAATGAACACATGGATTCAAATTCAAATCTCTCACAAGAAATTTATAATTAAATATGAACCTCAAGATCAGAGAGAGAATTTACCGCTTGAAATCGTAAAGGGCAAACCCTAGGAGGAGAAGAATCGACAGAATGAAGACCTTGAGAGAGAGAGAGAGAGAGAATACGAAACTGAGATTGAATCAAAATCAATGCAGATGGCTCACCTTAGTAGATGATGCAGATAGTGGTGGCGATGGAGCTTCGAAATCAAGAGAGAGAACTTCGAAATCAAAATCACCAAGCCGACTCACTAAGCTGCGTATTGATTTATGAGAATGGGGCAAGGTATTGATTTATGAGAAGGAAGCTACTCTACGAAATCAAAATCATTGAGCTCAAGCGAGAGAGTGAGCAAGAGATTTGAGGGATGTCAGCATCTTCTTCTTTACTGAGACTATAGGGTTTAGAGGGAATGAGTGTCTAAAGAGAGAGGGAGAGAGAGTCTAAGAGATTGTAACACATTTGGAGGCATTTATAAACGGTTTCTATTAGCTAAACAATACCGTTTTAATTAACACAAAATGCGACGTTTATAAAACGCCGTTAAATATTACAAAAAGTGGCATTTAAAAAATGTCGTCAAATAAATGTCGTTAAAACAAACATATCCTATAGTGACTCAAGACTTCAATTAGTGTCATGACCCCATCCCGTTCTAAACAGGATGAATTAAAACATTGGAGCTTTAGTGGAAGATTGACTTAGTCTATTAATTACCAAAAATCCATCCAGAGTTTGCAGTTAATCCTGGAAGCACCAAAATGTACCAAGATTTGAAGCAAGTTAACTGGTGGGCCAACATGAAAAAAGATATAGCAGAGTTTGTTTCTTGTTGATTTCTGTGCCAACAATCAACTCTAACACACAACGAACAAGTTCATAATTTAGTTTTTCATACTCCTTCTTCTTCTCTCCTAATACTACACATCTCAAATCACATTAACATATGACGTATAACATGAAGGCATGAGCAATTTAATATTCATTGTGATAACTCCGTTCCGTATTATGCTAATTGATCCTAATTATGCTTGTGATTATGCGTTTAATTGATTTTGAGTGTTATTTATATGATTATATGTGATTTTGAATTTCTATCTGTTCACCGTAGGAAAATATGTTCAACTTGCTGTTAGAAATTGAAAATTGAGGGCCTTATCGGCCACAGAAACTGAAATTGGTCGTACCATTATAATCAGCATAATTTTTAGAATCTACGGTGAAATTTAATTGAAAATCGATTCGGAACGAATTAATCAGACTAAATTAATTTAATAATGCTTAACTAATTAGTGTTAATGGAATTTGATTAGAGGTGTGTATATAAATACGCTCATTCACACTCAATTCCTCTCTTTTAATTCATTTGGCTGAAATTAGCTCTCTAAAAAGTGAGAGAACTGAATTTAGAGAGAGAGAGAGAGTGAAGGCAATTGAAGGTTTAATCAAGGAGCTTGGGAATCTTGAAGATAAACTCAAGAATTAACCATAATTTGGAAGATTGAGCTTCTAGGTGAGTAATTGGTTATGAATTCATAAGTTTGAGGTTGTAATTTTGTGAATTCGAGTTAGATGATCATCTAGAACTTGAATTGAAGTTGGTATGTTCATGCATGCATAAAATTGCCATGAATTTGCATAAGCTAGCATGTAATATGTTGATTATGAGAAGTTGAGCATTTAATCACACATGCAAGCATGGTTTTGTTGAGTTTCATGATTATAGACACCATTGGTGTCATTTAAAATGGAATTGGGGCCAAAAATAAGCATGCATGTATAATTCAAGGAGTTTATGGAGTTTGGGTATATGTATATTGAAATTGAATTTTGAAGCTATGTGTTTTGTTGTGATGAATTGAGGGTTGGATTATGATTTTGAGCAATTGGCCTCATATTGCTTACATACTCATGATATATAATGTGTTTCCCTATTTTTGGTACCTTAATTCGAACTTTAAAGCCTTTGAATATCGAATTTGAGCCTCAAGAACAGTTCTGGAAAACCCAGAATTTGGCATGTCTGCTCGAGCGGGGAAAAAGCTGCTCGAGCGTGAAATACGAGCTCCCAGAATTTTTGCAGACATTGATGTCAGCTTGAGCGGGGACATTCACGCTCGAGCGGGGAGCCATGTAGTGTGACTTTCAGCTCGAGCGTCCGAATTCACGCTTGAGCGTAAAAATGAGGCAACTAGTATTTTTACAAACCCACAGGGTGCGCTCGAGCGACGGGACCCACACTCGAGCGGGGACCCCTGTTTCAGAAAATTTGTAAAGGTGTTCTGTGTTTCATTTTCCGTTCTCTTTCACTTCTAAGTACTCTTAGGCATGCATTGAGCATTATGAATGAATTAAAAGAATAAGAAAGAAGCCTAAGAGGGATGTATGAATTAAGAACGGATTGAATCATTTGTGACCCATATGTGTTATGTAATGTGTAGGGTCGAGCTCTAGGGCAAATCCACTAACAGAACACTGTGAGTAATATCTTAATAAAGATATCTGAAGTATGTTATTTGTCCAATTGCTTACTTCCATATAAGTCTTATAAGTTTGTTACATTAAATTGGAGAAAAATATTTGTTATGCCATATGATTGGGCCAAAGGCCATTTGACATGAATGATTGGGCCAAAGGCCGTTTGACATAAATGATTGGGTCGAAGGCCGTTTGACATGAATGATTGGGCCAAAGGCCGTCGGATATGAACAATTGGGCCAAAGGCCGTCGGACATGAACGATTGGGCCAAATGCCGTCGGACATGAACGATTGGGCAAAAGGTCGTCGGATATGAACGATTGGGCCAATGGCCGTCGGACACGAACGATTGGGCCAAAGGCCGTTAGACATGAATGGATGGGCCAAAGGCCGTCGGGTATGAGTTAATTGGGCCTGAGGCCGTTTGATACGTCTAGAACTTTAGTCGATTGATACATTAAATAGAAACATGAATTGGGCCCAAGGCCGTCTGATGTAACTGTTTCAAAGTTGTTCATGTATCTTCCTTATTTGATATTATTCACTGGGCTTTCACTCACACTCATTCATGTGTATGTAGGTGAGCCAAGGGATGTCCAAACCCAGCCTCGGTGAAATATGTGAGAAACAGTCAAGGTTTTGAAGAGTCAACCCAAACGTCTCACGCACGAGACTTGTCTTCACCTCTTTTGATCTTTTGATATAGTTTTGTTATATCGGCGAAAACATTGGATTACTTTTGTATATAATCTTTGGGTTTGACCGACTTAGACTTGAATGATCCTGTATGTACAGAACTTTGTGTTATTATCCCTTTGATGTGAGTTATTAATAGGTACATATATATGGATTGATGATATGCCATGTAATGTGTAGCTCTATGGACAAAAGTTTTAAATTTTCTTCCGTTTGGACCCTTTACTCTGATGAGATATGTCTTGTTTGGTTTGAGGCCGTAGGTAATCCCTTGATTACTAGCCGGTTATGTCCTTAACCCATAGGGGCGGGTTCGGGTCAGGACATTCATGATGCATGAAAAGGTGTGGTTGTCACAAATAGAGTCTCTTGTTTTGATAATAATTTGTATTGAACACTTTTTAGATCTGTGATTTGTGTCCATGGAATGATCATTTGGTATTGGTGATCATTTAGAGATCCAAGTATAATAAAATTATTTAGATGGTTAAAAAATATATTTTTAGACAAACATTAATATATATATATATATGTATGTATAAGTTAACTAAAATATCTAGGATTTTTAAATACATGTTTTCTAACAATGAGATTAACGTTGACCACAAAAGTTGTTAAGGAATTGAATAGATTTTGGTTTGTGTAACAAGAGGCTAATTATACACTGTCACATCATTTAAGATGTAGGAGCTCATGCATAATGGGTTGAATGAAAATTTTGTTAAGGAACTGGAGGAGTTTATCAAAGTGATAAATAACTGGATGTTTTAGTTTTAGTTTTTGAGTTTTAACGTGTTAATTTGTATTGAAATATAATGTGAAAATGTAAGTTTTTGAATTGTATTTTTTAAATGGGAATTCCTATGATGTGTACCCTTTTAGAGGGTGCATATCATATGTACCCTACCACAAAAATATGTAACTTATCACAAAATTTTATAATATCAATCACAAAATGCATAATTTTATCATAAATTGGCGTAACAAAATATCCAAAATTTTATGATTGATGTTGCAAAAGTTTGTGGCGTGATTACGACATTTTTCGTTACATTGATCTTGTGAAATTTTATGATAAAATTAGACTTTTTGTTATAAGATACATATGCATTTTCCTTTTTGAATATATTTTTATAATGGTAAATTTATCATTAATAATTACTAATTAGAGTTGAACACATTGGTAAAAATAAGTGCAGTTCACAAAATTGGTCCATGACTACACCCACATTTTTCAGCTTCATATGTCGAAATGGGCATGTTTTGGGCTGAGTTTGCCTTCATTTCTTAGGATTCATTGAATAAAATATTCATGTAAAAAGTAAATTGATAAATGATTGGATATCAGTGGTTATATGTTTGAATCACATTTATCTTAAATAAATAAATGACAAATATAATTTTAAGAGTAACCATCAATTTTCTGCAATACAAATGTGATTCAAAGCTATAATTACCAATATCTGATCATCTTGATTTTATATTAAAATTCTAATCAACGAATCTTAAAAAGTGAGCTATTCAGATTACCGAAATCGATAACAAAATAAGCCCATCAAACCCAAACTATTCCCTTAAGTTGGATGGCCAAAGGTGATCATATGACAAGATCCAAACTTTTTTTTTTCACCAATCAAAAATTCATTTTCCTTTCTTATGATAGCTCATACAATATTCTTGCGTCAATGTGAAGAAGAGCTTTGTCGGTGTATTTAGACTTACCCATTTCAAATCCCTCTATATGAAGGTAAATGTAAAATAAACATTTTTCTTTTATTTGTTATCCAGGCAGAGATCTATCAAGAATTGCAACTACAATATAGTTTCCTATCATTGGTGTAAAGAGAAAGAGATGGTCCAACAAGGCAATCCATATGGGCATGGGAATAGATAAGGACGATGGCAACTAGTGGTCCGTCAACATGGTGGCAGGGGAGTGTGGAGCAGAAAGGCAGACGCAACTACACACTCTATTTTTGTGGATAACATTCCAGAATCTATGGGGACCAAAGGGTTATACACTATTTTCTTTAACTACGGTGTAGTCATGGATGCTTTTATTCCAAACAAGAGAAGAAAGATAACATGATCTCGTTTCGGCTTTGTACGTTACAACTGCTCTATAGCAACGGACATGGCATTACAAAAAGCACATGGACTTTGGTGCGATGACAGAGCACTGAAGGTCAAAATGGCAGAGTTTGGAAAAGAGGTTGGTCCGAAGCCCAGGTTGATACAAGGACCACAGACAAGCAAGGCTGCAAATGGAAATCACATGGTTATTGATGGATATCAAAGGACCAGGTCCTTTGCTGAGGTTGTGTAAGGTAGAGGTATCCAATCAGATGCAATCCGAACCATTCAAGTATTTGAGGAAGGCAATGGTTGGTTGTACGAAAGTGTAGTAGTAAGGTTAAAACCATCCTCCTCAGTAGTTGACTTTAAGGAAGAAATCGTAAGGAGAGACTTTGGGGATATAAAGGTGAGAATGGGTGGCGGAAGAGATATGGTTCTCACCTTTAAATCAGTTGAAGATATGAAGGACAAATTTCAGAAAATGCAGGAGTGACATAATGAATGGTGTGAATCAGCTTATGAATGGCAGCAAGGGCTAGTGATTGCACGAGAACAATATGTCTACCTTGGCTGCTATGGTGTCCCATTGAACTTGTGGAGTTTTAATACATTTTGCAGTATTGGCAAGATTTGGGGTGCATTGACTGATATAGATGATGATACACTTCGGCTTAACTCCCTCTACTATGGTAAGATGAAAATAGCCACGACAAGTATGGATTCTATCAATCACACCATAAATTTAGAGTGCAAAGGTAAAATTTAACCTGTGAGGGTATGTGAAGAACAAATTATAGTTTCTAAACCATTGCAGGATCAGTGTGTGTACCATTTCACTGAATGGAAGAATGGAGTGAAGACATTCCCTGAGGGGCTAGTTCAGCTTGTTGATAACAACACTCAAGGCCCAAATACTACTCTAGGCCATATTACACCACTATCCTTTTTTCCAGCAAAAAAAGAGAAAATAAAAGGAAAAGAAATACCAGCAACAAGAAAACAATTGTAGAAGGAGCGTATAAAGGGGAAAGTCGGTGTTACCAAGAGGTTGGGGTAACCTTCCTTGAATTTGAGGAAATGTGCATTTTTTAGGTCGGCGATTGCGGCCATCTCACTGTCCATGGCAAGCGGCACCAGTAGAGGTAGGCGAGTATTGTCAGAGGTGGAAGCTACAATTTAAATAGGCAAAGCCCTTGGTCTTGATTGTGAAGGCAAAGAAGAGGAGGTGCTTAGTAAATTACATGCTCTTGAAGCTCAAGATGAACAGAGAGCAAGGCTGAGGTAAGGGGAGGACAATTAGATTAATACAATCGGTTGTTTAGAGAGTTTGATTGTGCTTATGAAGTTACAGTCATGGAATGTGAGGGAAATTGGAAGATTTGAAAAAAATGAGGCAGATAAAGAAAAGTCTGGCAGATAGAAAAGTGAATATTGAGTTATTACAAGAAACTAAGAAGGCAGCAGTTGATTCTACCTTGGTTAGGTTTGCGTGGCCGGGGGACCATTTTGAGTTCATGGCAATAGATGCGATCGGTAGAGCTGGAGGGCTGCCATGTATTTGGAATCCAAAGGTGTTTCTCTTGAAGGAGTGTTGCAGTACTCATCATTTCATCCTTCTATCAAGTACATTATTTTCCTGTTTTGATTGTGTTATTATTAATGTTTATGGTCCTAATGAGGTGGCTAAAAGGAAAGAGACTTGGGATGTGTTAGTGAGGTTGAAATCCAGTTTCTTGGGGCCATGGTGTATGAGGGGTGAATTTAATGAAATTAAGAGTATTTCAGAAAGAATAGGGTGCTCGAGAAGGGATCGATGGATGAGGGATTTAAACAATATGATTGAACAACTTGAGTTGATAGATCTACCTATGTTAGGGAGGAAGTTTACTTGGTGTAAGACTCAAGCTAGGGAGAAATGGAGCAGAATTGATCGATTTTTACTTAATAATGAGTGGGTGTAGCATTTTTCCTTCAAATTATAAGGTCTTCCTAAATTGTTTTTCGATCATTGTTCTATAATTTTAATGGAGGATGATAGGGATTGGGGACCTAGGCCTTTTAGGTTTCTTAATGCTTGGCTTCTTCATCCAAAATTTCTATCATGTGTTCAACATAGTTGGTTAGAATCTATTGTGGAAGGTTGGGCAGGGTTCAAGTGCCTTATGAAATTTAAAGCACAGGAATAGGCACTCAAACAGTGGAATGTTGAGGTGTTTGGAAAGGTTGAATCAAAGTCGAAGAGTATAGAAGATGAGGCTTGTGCTCTTGATTTGTTAGCTGAGAAGAGACCACTTCTTGATCTAGAACTGCGTAGAAGAAAAGAAGTGAGGGGCAAAGTTTGGAGGCTACGTAAAATGTTGGAGTGGATTTGGCTACAAAAATCTCAAGTGAATTGGACATCTAAAGGGGATAAAAATACAAGATTCTTTCACATTATGGCATGTAATAGAAATAGTAGGAACTCTTTGTGTTCAATTGTCGTGAATGGTTCAATGATTGAAAAACCTTTGGAAATTAGGGATGCAGTTAAGGCTCAATTTATGAGGCTATTATTTGAAAATTGGAAAGCCCGACCCAAACTATCTGGCCCTTTTAAGAACATAGGGAATGCACAAGTGGTGGCACAATTGGAAGCAGAATTTATAGAGGAGGAATCAAGAATGTGATTAAGTGCTGGGATGGCAATAAGGACCCTGGGCCTGACGGATTTAACATGCCATTTTTCAAGAAATGTTGGAAAATTGTGAGGTTTGATGTGTTACAATTTATGAGGGATTTCCATCAAAATGCAAGGCATGTTGGCGGGCTAAATAGCTCTTTTATAGCCCTAATCCCCAAAGTTTTAAGCTCGTCTTGCTTGAATGAATATAGGCCCATCAGTTTGATTGGTTCCCTGTATAAAATTGTAGCTAAAGTGCTAGCTAACAGAATGAAACAGGTGATGCCCAAGATTATTGGTGAGGCTCAGTCAGCTTTTTTGGGGGTTAGGAATATACTAGATGGCATATTGATAGCCAATGAAATAGTGGATGGGTGGAAAATATCTAATAGAAAAGGCTTGGTGCTTAAATTGGACTTTGAAAAGGCCTACGACTCTATTAATTGGGAGTTTTTATTTGATATGTTATCAAAGTTTGGTTTTGGAGCTAGATGGGTAAGATGAATGAAAACTTGTGTTTCCTCTGCTAAGATCTCTGTTTTGGTGAATTGGTCACCAACATCTGAGTTTTGTCCACAAAGAGGCCTTAAACAAGGAGATCCGTTGTCACCATTCTTATTCAACATTGTAGCATAAGGTCTCAATATTTTGTTGAGCAAAGCTAGAGAGTTGGGTCTAATTCAAGGGGCCTTGGTGGGTTCAAATGGTTTAAGATTCCCGCACTTGCAATTTGCGGATGATATGATCTTGTTCTATAATGCGTATAAGGTGGAGGTGAGTAACATTAAAAGAATTCTATGATGCTTTAAAATTACATCAGGTCTAAAACTTAATTATCACAAGAGAGTCATATTTGGGGTTGGGGTAGATGAGGGTTTGCTGCAAGAGTTTGCTTCTTGTTTAAATTGTCTTCATCAAAAGTTGTTTTTCAAATACTTAGGGCTTCCTTTGGGGGCTAATCCTAGTAGGAGGAGTACTTGGAAACCTGTTCTTGATAAATTCAAGCAGAAATTGTCTACATGGAAGTGAAGATTACCATCCTTTGCTGGGCGCTTAACTCTAATCAAATCTGTAATGTCTAATTTACCCATCTATTATCTTTCATTGTTCAGAATCCCTGCCGGAGTGGCAAAGGAAATTGAGAGAATGCAATCAGCATTTATTTGGGGTGGATCCGATCTTAGAAGAAAAATACATATGGTCTAGTGGGAGGTGGTTACTAAGAATAAGAAACTAGGTGGGTTAGGTTTGAGGAGGATTACAAGTTTCAATCAATGTCTCTTGCTGAAATGGTGGTGGAGATTGGTGTTGAGAATCACTCCCTTTGAAAGGAAGTGATTTGTGCAAAGTATGTGTCCTTGGATGGAAGATGGATACCACAATTAATAGGCAGAGAGTCCAAGATCTGGTCGGGTATAATTCGGGTTGTTCTGTCCAATCTAGAGCTGCATCACTTTTATATTAATAATTCTCAGATTGTTCTGGGGGATGGGAGGAGAGTTCGTTTCTAGAGGGACAAGTGGTTGGGTAATGTATGCTTAATGGATGAATTCCCAAGGCTCTTTTCCTTATCTAATGATAAAAATGGTGTGGTTAGTGTGTTCTTTGAAAAAATGGCGGAGAATGGTGGCTGGAACATGGGCTTTAGACGACCTTTGGTGGTCTGGAAGGAGGAAGAAGCTAACAGACTCTTTAATCTGCTAAACACTACACCATTACTGTGCACTACCAGATCTGATGAGCTCAAGTGGGGTGCAAACCCATCTGCTCTTTTTAATGTTTCATTAGCCTCTAATTGGATTGAATCTCATCTGGGACCTATAGTACCAGTGGCTGCCTCAATTAGGAACAACTTTGCTCCTCCCAAAGTGTATTTCTTTGGGTGGCTGGCTTGGCTGGGCAAAATTAAAACTTTTAGTTTTCTCCATAGAATTGGAATTCTACCAGGGAGTGCTAATCTTAATTGTGTTTTCTATCATAATGAGATTGAAACTGTGGAACATATTCTTCTTTTCTGTCCTTTTGTTTGCTTGCTTTGGTCCAACATTGTACGATGGTAGGGTATGCAGTGGGTGTTACCATGCTCAATGTCCGGACTGTTGCATTGGTGGTTTGGATGTAGAATGAAGAAGCTGGAGAAGAAAATTTGAATGGTTCTACCTTTGGTTATTCTCTGGTCTACATGGAAGCATTGCAATGATTGTGTCTTCATTGGTTCTCAACCTAACTTGGATGATTTGTGTGAATTAGTAAAGATTCGAGTAGCTATATGGCTCAAAGCCTCACATGTTCAATGGAGTTCTCTATTAATGACTTAGTATCTAACCTGCCACAGGTGATGTTTTGTATCAGAAATGGAGGCTGACTAATCTGGATCAAGTCTGGTGACATTTTTTACTCTGCTGCTCTTACTTTACTGCTAGTACTCTGCCTACCCATATGAGCTGTTTGTTTTGTCAGTCCATAAATGGTGTGATGGTGCTCATGGTAGCATCACCACAGAAGTGTTTGGTTCTGGATGGTAGCATCACCACAGAAATGTTGTGTGTTGAACTGCTGATGTCTATACTGGTCTCATCACTGCTGATGCCTGATTGGTTGTTGATTGGTAGTGGATTGGATTATGGTGTTTTTGTTTTCTCATCAATTCTGGTATTCTGGATTTTGGTGTTTTGTTTCCCCATCAATTTTGGTGTTGTGTGCTGCACTACTGATGTCTGCATTTGTCTGGTTGGTTGCTGGCTTGAATTGGTTGTTGGTCTGAATGGAGTTCATGGCAGCCGAGGCTTGCACAGGCCTCATGTTGTTCTGATGTTTGGTTTGTGGATTGGATTCTTGTGTTTTTGGGTAGACAATGGGACACATGGAAATTGAATTGCTGAACTGGTGCTAGTTTTGGTCTACTACTGTGTGTAGATATTGGTTCACAAGGAAGCTGGTGCTGGTGTTGATGCCTACTCTATTGGAGTGTTTTTTTTTTTTTTTTTTTTTTTTGGTGAAGATTTGTATCAGAATTAGAGGTTGAATGTTTGGGCTCAAGTCTAGTGGCATGCAACAGGTGATTGATTAGGTGTAGAGGGTCGCTAGTCTGTTACTCTACTATTATCACTATGCTGCTAATACTCTGCTTGCCAATTTGAGCTTTTTAATGGTTCATCAGTCTATGAAAGGTGTGAATCCCTTCTGGGACCTAAAATAGATGCTCTGCTCAGCAAAGCTTCTGGTTTGTTTTGTCCAACTAATTGGCTTAAAGAGTGGTTGTTACTGTATTCTGTGCTGATGGTGTTGTGTGGTAAAGGAATGTGTCTAAGGTTAGATTATGTTTATAAAGTGGATGGTTGGATGAGACTTGGGATGAGAAGATGTCTTGGGTAGAGGTGCAGTATTGTCTATAAGGTAGAGGTGCTGCTGGTGCGTGCTGTTGTTATGAGCTGCTATCATGAGGCTGCTCTTGGTGGTGAAGAGGTGCATCTGATGTATTGATCCATTTACACTGTTGCAATGCTGCAGTTTGATTGTTTTGTTTTTTCCTTTCTTTTGTTGGTTGCTTTTGATTGGTTTCTCACCAATCTTGAGTTAAGTGCTAGCAAATGATTTTGCTTCCTTTGCGGTGCCAACCTAGTTGAGATTGTTGAGGTTAGCTATGATACTCAGTGCACTTCTTTACTTTGTTGATGTATTTTTGCATGTATATTGCATCAGTAAGGCTTTATTTTGCCAATCAAAAAAATACAGTATTCTTGCTATGAGCAATTATCAGATAATGACAGGAGGGTAGGGTATATGTTTTCTCTTGTAATTGGTTCAAAGGAAGAATAATTTGTGGAGAGTCAATTTATTGAAAAAAATTGTAAGATAATAAAAAACAAACGGTCTGTAGTAGACCTTTTCAAATTCAATCTTTTTAGTAGATATATAAAAAAATGTATTGAAATATACCCCAAAAAAAATTAAATTAAAATATTTTGGAATGTGTAAAAGTTGCAGTGCGATTTTTTGTTCTTTTGGGGCATTTTCTTCCATTTATTTACCATAAATAAAACATTTTGACCAAAAAAATAATAATAATAATAAATAAGAAATACAAAATACTATAGACAAAGAGGAAAAAAATAAAAGAAAAAAGAGTTAATTACACTTAGCACTCATACATTTTCACTGTAATATCATTTTGTTCATCCCTTTTTGACAATCAACCTTTTAAGCTTTTAAATCAAATTGCAATATTATCCTTCTATCCATTTACTATTAAGGTTAACGAAAATTAAAAGTAAAGAAGCAAAAGTAAGATTAAAGTGAAAGTGTAACCGCAAGAACGAAAGTGAAATTTTGATGAAATATAAGAATGCTAACTATGTCTGGTTCCATTTTTCTAAAAACAGTTTTCAAAAAATTTTACTTTCTTATTTTTCGTATTTTTTGTTTTTACTGAATTTTTTTAATATTTTATGCAAATTTTTTACTTTTTAGACACACCTAACATAAATACACCTAAAAAGCAAAAAAATTGTAAATTTTTTTTTTAAAAAATTCACTAAATACCATAAATACAAAAAAAAAATACAAGAACTCAGTACATTTTTTTTATATTTTTTGTATTTCTTAATTTTTTAAAATATTTTTTCATATTTTTTTTTACTTTTTAGATACATCTAAGTAAGGTACATCTAAAAAACTAAAAAAATGTTTAAAATTTAAAAAATATTCACTAAAAACAAAAAAAAACACGAAAATCAAACAACTCAATTTTCAAAAAACTTAATCCAGAAAACTCAAACCAAACACACTGAATGAGATTAAAAAAATGTCACATTTAGCTTACATGACAAATTAGGTCAGTTTTATTAGCCAACTTGATTTAAAATGTATAGAGCTAATTGTCATAATTATTAAAAGGGTAAATTTCAAATACACCCCCTAGAGATTTCCTTAAAATATATATTGGCCCTTGTGGATTGAAAAATTATAAATATCCCTTTGTTAGAATTTTTTATTTAACAAAATTAATTAAAAAATAAAATCCATTACTACTTTCTTATACAATAATGAAATTGTCTGATTATTAAGGGAATTGTATTTACAACATTAAAATTATTAATTAACTTGATGAGTTATTAATAAAATAGACAATTTGTTATAAAATTAGAAATTTAAGGAGTTTGAATGTAATTTTCAGAACCATAAGAGACGATTTGTATTTTAAATAAATTTCAAAGGATATATTTATAATTTATCTTAATTATTAAAAATAAAGAGGGCAAAGGAAAACTCAATACTTCAAAGTTGTTGCGCAGTGTAACATGCATTCACACAAACCATAAAGTCTTAATAATAATAAATCTATGTATTTATAATTTATCTTAATTATAAAAAATAAAAAGAGCAAAGGAAAACTACAGGACTTCAAAGGTGTTGCGCAATTTAACATTTTTTTTATCACAAAACAAACTTTATTGATGAGAAGATTCAAACAATGAAAAAGTTCATCCTAACTAGGTTGGCACAAACTTGCACACTGAAATTATTTTCTAGCATAACATCAAGTTGGCGAGAAACCAACCAAAAGAGAACCAAGACAAAGAGAAATACAAGCAACCAAACAACAATACAGACAGCCAAACAGCAAACAACCAGAAATACAAGCAGCCAAGCACCAGATCCACCATATCCACCATTCCCTGCATTCTCAAGCTACTACCAGTTCATACTTCTATTTCCCATCTCTGACCATACCTAATGATAATGCACACAAACGCCTAATGACGCAGTTTAACATGCATGCACGCAAACCATAAAGTTTTAATAATAATATAGAACCATTTTTATAAACTTGTGAAAATTAAGAGCAAATTGGTTTGCATTTCTCTCACATAATGCTACAGCTGTCACCCTCAGCCGCAAGGTCAGCCGCAGCCGCAGCGCCAGAAACAGCTGCAACCTCAGCACCAGCCACAGCCGCAGCGCCAATCGCTGACTCGAGTAATCTGAGCAGCCAAGTCGACTTCTTCTGAAAATATGAAAGTCCATAAAATAAAATAAATAAATAAAAAGGAAAGGAAATTAGATCAATAACTTGAGAGTTTGACTTCTATAACTTAAACCTTAATTATGTGTTCTGTTTATTACAGTAAAATATAATTGAATGACTATTTCTTAACAATAGTAAATAATGATGCAATTTATAATATAGTTTTTTATTATCTTTTTAAAGAATCGAACGTGGAAATTGATAAAATAATAACATTGTGAGACTTAATGGTGTACAACTTCTAGTAAAACTGAAATATAATGTTTTAATTTTTTAATTAAACCCTTGATTTTTAAATTGAAGATAATAATATCCATCCATCCATATTTCCAAGAAGTTCAGAAGAAAAGGAAAAAAAAAAACAAATAGTCTTAAAATTCTTACATAATTATATTGATTTCTTTTTAAGTAAGGCTAAGAACATATAAGGATAATAAAAATATATACATTTTAGAATAAAAGATGTGATAATATCAATTTTATGTCTATATGACTAACCAATTTAGTCATGAAAATAAGATTAAATATTACATGCATTAAAATCTTTAGGGATGTTAATGTAATTATGTCAAAATTATGAAATTTGCTGTATTTTTGCCAAACCTCATGGGAGGACAGTGTAATTTACCTAAAATGTAAATAGAAAAAGAAGGGGATAAATTTCACCGTTAGTCCTTGCATTTTAAGCGAAGTGTAACTTTAGTCTCCATAATTTCAATTTGAACCCTAAACTCTTCATTTTGTTGCAATTTTATTCTTTTGTCATGTGTTAATATTTTTGGTGTCCACGCATAATTTTTTTTTTTAGTGAATTTAAAAGAAAATAATAATAATAGTGATTACTAAGGTGCCGTTTGGTAACATTTACGTCTTCTGTTTTCTGTTTATATTTACAAAAATTTTAAAAACTCAAATAAAAACTTGTTTGGTAAAATTTTTGATTTATAAATCAGTGATCTCAGTTTATAAACCACCCAACACTAGCCACCACTCGCCACAATTTTCCAACACCGTCTTCCGCAACCACCACCCACCCCCTACCACTACCTGCCACTACAACTCACCACCCACCTGCCGCCGCCACCCACCACCCGCCACCACCACCCACCAGCCACCCACCACCACCCACCACTCACCTGCTACCCACTCGCCACCACCATCCACCCATCGCCACCACCACCACCGACCACCCACCTGCCATCCACCCGCCACCCGCCACTACCATCCACCGGCCGCCACCACCACCCGCCACTACCATCCACCGCCCGCCACCACTACCCGCCACCTACTTGCCACCACCACTCACCACCCACCTGCCACCACTAGCCACCTGCTACCCACCCGCCACCCACCTGCCACCACCCACTACTACTACCACCACCACTCACTCGCTACCACCTACCACCTGCCACCGTCAACCACCCACCGACCCACCACCACCCACCCACCACCGCCACCACTACCACCACCCACCACCACCCGCCACCTGCCACCACCACCCACCACCCGCCGCCACCACCACCACCACCCACTTGCTACCACCCATCACTCACCACCGTCACCTACCCACTCACCATTACCACCCACCACCCATCTACCGCCACCCACCCCCATCCGCCACCCACGTACCACCACCACCCACCACCCGCCACCACTACCCACTCGTTACCACTTATCACCCGCCACCGTCACCCACCCACCCACTACCGCCACCCTCTACCTACCCGCCACCACCACCCGCCATCCGCCACCCACCTTCCACCACCACCACCACCACCCACTCGTTACCACCCACCACCCGCCACCGTCACCCACCCATCCACCCACCTGCCACCACCACCACCGCCGCCACCACCAACTACCCGCCACCCACCGTCATCACTTTCCACCACCGTCTTCCGCCGCCACTTGTCACCACTTGCTATTTCTCACTCTTTTTTATATTTTTATATTTTTTTAAACATTTTGTCAATTACCAAACGCGTTTGTAGTTTATATTTTTCTAAAAATAAACAAAAAATAAACAAAAACCAGTTTATAAAATTTTTGTAAATATAAACTGAAAACGTAAACGTTACCAAACACACCCTAATATAATTTCTTTTGAGTTTCACTTTGATTTCTCTAATTTTATATGTATTTTTTTTTTTTTTTGGTTTAAAATTTTAACAACTGTAAATAATGGAGGGATAACATTGCAACAAAATTAAAAATATGAAATGCAAATTGAAACTACAAGAATTGAAGTGAAACTACAATCATACTAGCAAGAAATTATTCAATGCTCCTGGTGCAAGTTTAGATGATGTTTCAAATGAGCAATTATTGATCTAAATCATGAAATCTACCACTTTTATGTTAAAATTTTAAGAGATAAAGTGTTAAATATCAATCTATAAATGAGAGTATTACTCCAGAAGTATTGAATAATTTCTTCATACTAGAGGAATCGATAACGTTAAATTTATATATACATATTCAAGAAGATCACGTGATTGTATGTCCATCAAATAATATATTATTATTTCTATATCACTTCCTTGATTTTAAACCCATGTAATTATTAAGGCCATGCTATTGCATGGCATTGTACTATTGATTGGATACACCGCAAATGTGAAATTTTAAAAGATAGGATAATTATGTGCGTGTGTGTGTGTGTGTGAGAGAGAGAGAGAGAGTGAGAGAGGTGTTACCTTAGGCTCTTCCGGGGAAGGAGGTGGCTTTCTGGTATCCATAGCCATCTTTCTCTTAGCTTCAAGCAAAGCAAAGTTATCCAAGAAATGGCCAGCCATATGTTTGTGGGTGTAACTTTTATTTTCATTGCTAAAACACTTGAGGCAAACGCAGAACTTGTCATCTTCATTGTCAAAACATATCGAACAACTGAAGAACATCCCTGGTATGAACTTACCACATCCTCCACAGAAAGGTCTTCCACTCTTAATAACGTAGTACAGAGCCATCACCTCCTTGAAATCCAGACTTCCATCATGGTTCACGTCGAGCGCTTTGAACATTTCTGGTGGATTTTCTGCTTTTACGAGTCCTTCCTCCTTCATGTTGTTCAAGAATTCACTCAGACTTACTTTTTTATCGTGGTCTTCATCCATTGAATTGAAAAAGTCTTCTATCAGTTGCTTGAGGTTCTCTGATGATGTGTTGAAATAGATCTCAGCTATCTCAAGCATACCTATGCGGTGATGATGCCCCTCCATCTTTAACCTTTTCTCTACCTTCAAAAAGACCAAGATGAAGATGAAGATGAAGATGAAGATGAAGATGGTTTGTCAATATATAAGCAGCAATACTATTAATCTAGAAATAATATTTAAAGAATTTTTTTTTATCAACAAAAAAGAATCTTCATTGATGAAAAACTGAAGAAAAGGTTGATGAAAAATATTATATAATACACCTAATTCTTTACATTTAGTCCATGTAATTTAATTTTGAAAAAAATATTATTCGGTGTAGATGTAGAAAATAAATTACTCATAAATGATAAACTTTATAAATATTAATATTTTAAATTTTAAATTTTTTCATGCATATGTAAATATTTTTTTCAAAGCCCAATGAAATGTAATTCTCCTTTTAATTTTTATGAGTAAATTATAAATGCACTCCTTTAAATTTGCTCAAAATATGAATTATCACTTGTAATTCTAAAAATTACATTCCATCCCTTCAAGTTTTTAAATGCATAACAAATGATTATTTTTATTAATAAATCATCAAGTCAATTAATATTTTTTTGACGATTTTTGAAATATACTTCAATTAGAAAAGTAGTTAGAAATTTTATTTTTCTATTAATTCTCTTAAACAAATTTTTTTGAGAAGGGACTATTTGTAATTTTCAGAATCACTTGTGACAATTTGTATTCTGTTAAACAAATTTTTTTGAGAAGGGGCTATTTGTAATTTTCAGAATCACTTGTGACAATTTGTATTTTAAAAAAATCTAAAGGGATATATTTGTAATTTATCATTAAACAAAATAGTTCTTACACTTTCAATTTTGTTGTAATGTGATCTCTCCTTCATTTTTTGTTATCATTTAGAAAAAAATTTAATCCTTGCACTTTCTTTTGAATTTCATTTTGATCACTCTAGTTTTACATATAATTTTTTTTTCTTTCTATTCAACTTATATGTTAACAACACAAGACAAAAGCTCCAAAGTAAAATCTGACTCAAACTAGAGGACTAATAATATAATTTATTTATAAATTATTCAAAAAAAAATAATCAATTATTTACATTAAATGTGACTCACGTACTATTAATTTTAAATTTCACCATACATACTTTCGGAATAAATTTTCATCACATTTTTTTTACAGTAATGCTAGGTATCATGAAAACTTTTCATGAAAATAATCATGAAAGTTTTGTGACCATTGGATTACACTTAGAATAAATCACCACACACTAATCAAGGTAATCTAAGGATCATAAATATTTCATGATCATTTTCATGAAAAAATTTTCATGATCCCTAACTTTTCTCTTTTTTTTATATACAATGTACGAGAAGACTAAGGCGATTGACTTGGAAAGTATTATGTTGTGCGCCGAATTTTATTTCAAAAAACGAGACAAATTGTGTAGATTCAAAGCGGTGAGATGTTTGCCATACCTAGTTCTCGTTTGGGAATAAATTTTTTCAGTAATTTTTTTATTTTTTAGATAAAATATGATATAAAATTAATATATTATAAAAAGATGTGCAAAAAGTATAGAAAAAAAAAATCTTTAATTTTTTGGTATATATTGTTAACTTTTTAATTTTTTTAATAATTTTTTAATTTTTAGACTAAAAAAATTACTTTCCAAACGAGGCCTTAATTTGATTGTAATTATCTTTTTTTATTGTTTTCAATAGATAGAAAAGTAGTTACATTATGAAAAATATTTATATTATTAAATAGACCATCACTAGTTCATAATAATAAAAAAAATTAATAAAGTCTTTTTTTTTTGGGTGAATAAAAATTAATAAAGTCTCACAATCAATTAACTAAGCCTATCAAGCCAAGTTCAACAACCACTAATAATTATATACAACCCTCATAATGAAGAGAAATAAATTAACTACCACAAAGGTTATCAAATTCTTTTCTATAATTTTTTATTTTTTTAATTTTTATTTTTATTTATTATTATTATTATTATTATTATTATTATTATTATTATTTTACTTTTTTTGGTGTAATCGACGAAAGTCAATTGTTAATTGTTAGATTAGTACTTGTGGAAATTAACCTCTCCATTCTTACAAAGCACCAAGTGCTTTTCTACTGATCTAACTCCCCTAAGAGAAGTAAAACTCATGACCTTCCCTTTAGGATTAAACCCCTTAAGAAAGTCATGATCGCCAATTAGATTAGGCCGAATTCATTTAACTTGTCTCTATAGTTTTTTTTTTTTTTTTTTGACAACTCAGGGTGTTCGGGTCAACTTGCGCGCACCTCGACTAATCCCTAGGGGACCAATCCCACCGTCCACTAGCGGGGAGTCCATTTAAAGCCAGAGCAAAGCTCTGTATGGACTGTCCGAACACAAGAGTTGATAGCACCTAAGAGGTTTTGAACCTAAGACCTAGAGAGGAGCAAACTCCTAAGTCCCAAACCTCCACCACTAGGCCAATCCTTAGGGGTTTATAAATGCACTTATCGGTTTGGAAAATGCTAGAGGTCCCAAATTTTCTACCAAATAAATGACCAAATGTCTCACATGGGTGTGGGGTCCACAAACTTGCGGACCCCACACCCATGTGAGACATTTGGTCATTTGTTTGGTAGAAAATTTGGTGTCCCTAGCATTACCCTATGGGTTTTGTTTGGGAGCCAAACATTTATATGGCATTTTATAAAATAAATTAAAAAGAGACCCAAAAAAAAAGAAGAGATATTTACCAATAAATCCTTTCTCACAAACAAGTACCCCAATTAGTCCCAAGTTTTTTCTGTTGATCTGTTAAGTCCTATTAGTGGAGAGTTTTTTTCCGTGTGGTCCTATTTTTTATTTTGGTAGTATATGATGTGACATTTTAAAAAAAATTAAAAACTCATTAATATATTTTTTTTCAAACGTGATATGTGACACTCCAAGGTGACGGGTATGATGTGACATTTTAAAAAAAAAATAATGTACTTTTTTCAAATGTGACACTCTAACATGACGGGTCGGGTAATGAGTGGGGATAGTGGTCCGTGTGTCACGTGCAATGCATCAACCTACAAAGCAAAAATTATAAAAAGCCTTAGTGTACTTTTATGTTGTGTGTCACCCAACCATGCGTATAACATGGCAAGTTTTAAGCATACACTAAATAAAAACCTTACATAAAATAGTTCATGATTAACCCAATGGCACTCGTGTCTTTTTCATAATAGAGAGGACCAAATGGTTCACAAAAAAAGAAGTGAGACTAAATGGAACACAAGATCGAAATTTAGGATTTATGGGTAACTTTCCAAAAAAAAAATATATATTAATTCCCAAACAAGTGACTCTAGCTTGTTCAGTAATATTTATATATACAATTTTCGGTTAATTATATTTTTCATCTCTAAAAGTATAATTCTTGTGTTATTTTTGTCATTAATATTTAAATTGTGTCAATTAATTCTTAATATATAAAAATGTTTCGAATTAATCTCAATATTTAAATATCAATCAGATTCGTGTTTTATAATTCGTTTATTGTCCAAGACGAAGACGAAGCAAGTTGGGAATTCCATGTTTATTTGTAAGGAAATGCTATTGGGATGCACACCATATATCTTATCCTAAAATGTATAATTTTGTTATAAAATTTTGTAACATCAATTAATAAATGTGTAATCACATCATATATGAGGATAATAAAAAAATTTAACAAAAAAAAAAAAATCATAACCAAATTATAAATTTTTGCAGCAATAATTAAAAAATTTTGAGAATTTAATTACGTCAATTTAAGATTAGATTACATATTTTATAATAGTATACATATGGCATGCAATCCTGAAGGGTGCACACTATTTCCACGTGGCTGTCAAATTTATCAATGATACAAAAGTAATTATTTTGAGGAAAACACTATGATACACAATCCTCAAATATATATTTTATAATTAAAAAAGAAAATGATATAATTTTATACTTTCTAAGTTATAACTAAATAAAAAAAATAAAAAAGTCATAACCAAATACAACATGAGGTATAACTAAACATTTCATGAATCATAATTAAAATAATGTCATAACTAAATAACAAAATTGATTATAACTAAAGAAAAAAAATGGCATAACTAAATATGCATATGATACAATTTTTTCAAGAGTATGTATATTAAAATTTCCCTTATTTTGATGTATGATAAAAAAATGATTATTGCCTTTTGGATTTGATAGTGAAATAAATCTAACCATTGGTTGCTAATTAGTAAAGGGAAATGCTATTGTCTACGCTCGTAAAAGGGTGCATATTATATATATATATCTTAATTTGTAAAATTTTACAAAATATATAATTTTGTTATAAATTGACATAATAAAAAATATTGTAAATAAGTCATAAATTTTTAGAATATCAACCACAATTTTAAATATCTTGACATATTAATTTGTGGCGAGATTATGCTTTTTGTAATTGGTATTATGAAATTTTATAGTAAAATTACATATTTTTATGATAGGATACATATAATATGCACCCCTAAAAAATACATAACCATAAGATTTCCAGCCAAGATATGAAAATAAGATGTTTTTGTAAAAAATGAGCTGGTATTCAATAGTTTTCAAAATCAGATCTTTCATCATGTAGTTCAAGAATTCACTTATATTTTAATTTTCCATCGTTGTTGTGATCGATTGAATTGCAAAAAGTCTCGTGCCAGTTGCTTGAGGTTGTTTTTAGAAGGTTTGATAAAAGAAATATAAAAAGAAAAAGAAATACAATTTCATTTTTTATTTAGTTATTATGAAATACGGAATGGAAAAGAAAGTGAAAGAAAAATATAATCTCACTTTTTATTTTTTGAGTTCACGTAAGTTCTTTTCTTTTTCAATTTTTTTACTTAACCAAACATAACTTAGAATCAATTCTTTTTCATTTCTTTTTATTTCTTTTTTCATTTTTATTTTCCTTATCAAATTCTCAAACTAAACACGTCCCAATCATCTTTGTGTCAATGGAGGAAGACCAAGACCATGACGAGGAGGATGGCGATGATTAGGGTAAAATAGATCATTAGTTCATGTAATTAAGCATTCTGTAGTTTTAATTTGAAAAATTTAATCTTTACATTTTTAATTTTGTTAATTTTGTTGTAATATGATCTTAAGTCATGTGCTATTAACATTTGAAACAGAAAAAAAAAAAAAAAAAAAAGTTTATGTTTGAAAAAATTTAATCCCCACACTTTGTTTTAAATTTTATTTTGGTTCCTCTAATTTTACACATAATTTTTTTCTATCCAAAATGTTAACAACATATGATGGAGGGATCATATTGCAACAAAACTGAAAGTGTAACAACTAAATTATTTAAATTAAAATTACTGAGACTAAAGTGACACTTCGCTTAAATTACAAAAACATATGATTAAATAATTTATCCTAAAATAATTTTGGAAAAAGTAATCAACTTTTAATGGCTCACATTTCACTAATTTTAAATTTACACTGCACTTTCGAGATAAATTTTCATAATTGATGACATTTTGGATATACAAGGTAAAAAGAAGACTAGCATGATGGACTTGAAAAATATCATGTATAATGACTCTGAATTTTACTTTAAAAATAAGATGAATAGTGTAGATTTAAAATTGATAGAATATTTGTCGCACTTAAAATAATTATGGTTCATAAATACACTTTATATTGTTTTATTGACTTAACTCGTTCAATAATATTTATATATGCAGTTTTAAATTAATCATATTTTTGATCTTTAAAATATAAGTGTTATGTCATTTTAATTCACAGTGTGCATAATAATGGAGGAAGACCACGACGACCAAGACCAAGACCAAGAGGGAGATGAAGATGAAGACCACTCCACGTTTATTTGCATGTGACATGCAGCCGTCGGCTTTATCTATGATACAAAATTAATTGTTTTGATGTATCATAAAAGGGAAACATTTTGGTCCACACCTTTCCAAGGTATAGATCGTGCGTATTTTATTATATATTTTTATGATGTGTTATGTATTTTTGTAATAAATATTATATATTTTTTTAGTAAAAGTTATAATAATTTGTGATTGAAAAATAAAATTATGTAATTTTGTGGTAATGTTACGTATTTCGTTGTATTATTATACATTTTGTAGTTAGAAATGTTAGAATAAAAAATATATATAATATTATTACAAAAATACAGAACACTGTCACAAAATGAAGAATTTCATTTTTTTCAATTACAAATTGTCATAACTCTTATAAAAAAAAATGTAATATTTGCCATAAAAATACAAACACACACTACAAAAATATGTAACAAGGCATAGTATTTCCCATCATAAATAAATGATTATCAACCATTGGATTTGAAAGTGAAATAAATCTATCTCTATCTGTAGAAAATTTGAAGAAAAAGATAGATCTATGGATTTAAGCTTGTAGATCTCAAATCTGAGTTGGAATGAACATATGCGATAGAGAGAGGGAAGATATGGAGCTCGAGATAGAGAACGAAGTTTCTTCGACGATAAGAGAGCGTTCCATCGAGCATTGTATTTGCAAAAGTGAAAAAACGAATGTGCATTTGCATATGGGGGAGATTTGTAATTTCCTATTATTTGGTCCCTAAATGCCAATAATGTATTCTCAACCAAATTTATCGGTGCAAAAAAATGACGTAAATATTGCCCAAGTGCAAAAGCGAGAATATCAATAGTCATTTTTGAAATCTTATAAGTAATTTATAATAAGTTTAAATTTGTCCCCAAAACATTACTTTTAGGGATAGTTTCTAAATATTAGTCTCTAAAACATTAATTTCATGTAGTCTATGCACTTTATAACTAAAAAAAAATCATATTTTTCAGTCATAATTCAAGGGAAAAAAAAAAAGTCATAATAAAAAACAACATGAGGAACAACTAAACATCTCATGAGTTATAATTAAAATAATACCATAACTAAAGTAGAAAATTGATTATAACTAAAGAAGAAAATGACACAACTAAAGATACATATAATACAATCTTTTCAAGAATATGTATATTAAAATTTCCGTTATTTTGATGTATGATAAATAAATAGTTATTGGCCTTTGGATTGAAAGTGAAATAAATCTAACCATTGGTTGCTAATTATTAAAGGGAAATGATATGGTCTGCACCCTATGCACCGTAAATATGTACCTTATTTTGTAAAATTTCACAAAATTTATAATCTCTTTAAAATTGGCATAATAAAAAAAAATTGTAATTAAGTCACAAATTTTTGCAACATCAACTACAAAATTTTAAATATTTTGTGTGGGAATGTATTTTTAGGGTCGTGCCATATGGCTGAGGTGCTGCCAAGGTGCCACGTGGACGAGCCAAATTGCCGAGATGATTGTGATATTGCCGAGATATGGTGTGGTAATACCGAAATTCGAGATATTTGGATAGAGGATAAGAGTCCTAAATAAGTGATGCACTTAGTTCGGATAAGGATGAAGTTCTTGAGTAGTTCATCCATATCTAACTAAGAGTCCGAGATGAGCATTGTGCTTGAATCCTATGAAATGAGACTTCTAAGGGACGAGGGCACTATTGGCTATAAAAGTAAGCACCCCTATGAGTCTAACATATGCTTTAATTGAGAGTTGTGTCACTTGTTTGATATCTTTGAGAGATAAGTTAACTGACTTGATTGTCGGAGTGCCCCCAGGTGGATAAACCAATGCAGTATTTCTTACTCTCTTGTGTACAGGTGTTCGGCTTAATCTATTTTGTCGTGTGCTCTCTAGCTAAATTCCCTAGATCTCGACAGGAGATTTATTTGGTTGTGTAGTCAAAAACCAACACCCACAATTTGGCACCTTCTGTGAGAACTTAGTATGAAATAGATGGCCAATACTAGACAATAGGTGAAAGCCGAGGACAACATACACAATGAAGAAGAGAAGTACGTAGATCCAAACGCTAAAGGAGGAAACATTGATGAAGAAGTGCAAGAAGTGAATCTTGAGGTAACCAATGCTATAAGGGGTCGTAATGGCTCGAAAAGAAGCAGTCGAGAAGAATATTACAACGAGAGCGACTACTAGGTATGGAAAGAAAGGTGCCTGAGAAAAGACGATGAGCTAAAGGACTTGGCGAACAAGTTGACGGACCTACGGACTGTGGTCAACTTCATGATACGAAGCAAGGTGATGCAGTCGGCATTACCTTTACCAGAAATGCCGACTCCAACAGGAAATGCCTACGCCCAGAAGGAATGATTGGTTGTAGTGCCAACCACCCAACAACATGAAAAGAGACCTAGGAATTCGCATCTGTGATCACAGAACGTCAGGCGGACAGAATCACGGCGGGAAAAGTCTTAGAGAACCCCGAAGACTAAAGTAACCCAGATTAGGGGATCTTGGCAGGTCAACGAGCAGGGCCTCTGCTTTGACGACATAATAGACGTGGAGAAGTCCAAAAGGATACATCCCAACACAGGTAGTAGTGCACTGAAGAGACTGAAATCGGCCGATAACTGAGCTCCTGGACGGACGAAGAAATGATTGAGAGACTACCTCTAAAGAAAGAGGCAGGACGCCGAGATCACATCCATCGCCTAATCGAGGACACCATTCTTGATGGAGTTGGCAACGTTCAAGGCACCAAAGAGATTCAGCATACCGAGATTCCAAATCTATGATGGTAAGTTAGACCCAAATTTCTATGTTAGTTTGTATTTAAATGCAATGTCTCTGTGGAGTGGGAATGAGCAATTACTATGCAAGGTGTTTCCTTCGACATTCGGAGAGATAGCATCGGACTGGTTCCACAAATTACCAAAGAGATGTATCAAGAGTTGTGACGGCCTGGCCGAAATATTTGTGGCCAGATTTGTTACGAACAAATTGCAGCCATTAAAGGTAGATTCCCTATTGTGTTTGAAGATTAGCGATGGCGAAAGCTTTACGGCTTACGCCAAGAGGTACTACGAAGTTTACAATAGTATCCTGACTTCTAACTAGGAACTTACCGTCGCGTTTTTCAAAAACGACTTAGAGGATGATTGCCTGCTTCGGCAATCCCTTGCAAAAACCCTCCCAAAGATCATGGAGGACCTCATGGCAAGAATTGAGAAGTACGCAAGGGTAGAGGAAGTCAAGAAAACAAAGAAGACCAGTACAGTGAAGTAGGAGAAGAGAAACGGCTCACCAAGGCACAGCCGAGAAAATACCGGCGCCGACAAGCCAAAACCAAGATTAAAGGCTATGCAGGCCATAAGCATGGTTTTCAAGATCACCATTTACAGGGTCTTGGAAAGGATCAGAAATCAGCAATACTTTAGAGCACCGCAGAAGATCCCAGGAAAGTAAATAGGCCGGAACCCCAGGAAGAATTGTACCTACCATGACGAGAACAGGCACATGACACAGGGGCACCAAGCTCTGAAACAATACCTAGAGGATCGAGTCCGATATGGACACCTAAAAGACTTGGTAGACGAAGCAAAGACACAAGAGGAACATGCGATGGTGGCTCAAGCACCGGTAGTAGCACCACCACCCCCGCCACCATAAGTAGATGGACCACAGGTCATCAACGCGGTCCACACAAAGGTTAATGTGAACCAGATCCGAGAAAAGACACAGAGGGTAAGGCATTTGCAGCATGTCTACCGGGTCCAATAGAAGAAGCCTCAGATGAAGGGACATCGGGGGTCGATGATCTCGTTCACAGAAGAAAACCTAGATATGGTACAGCATCCACACAACGATACACTAGTAATGACACTGAAGATCCAAGATTGCCATGTAAGGCATATATTGATCAATCAAGATAGCTCTTGTGACATCAGGTATGTCAGATGTTACAAGGAGCTTGGATTTCACAAAGACGATTTGGAGCAATTTGATAGCCCTATGGTTAGATTTAATTGGACCCCGACGTGGCCACTAAGAACCGCAAACCTGGAGATTCAGGCAGGAACCAAGACGGTAACCATAAAGTTCACCATGATAGACACCGATTCCCCATATAACATCATCACGGGGAGACCTTGGTTGTACGCTATGAGGGTTATTTCCTCAACTCTGCACCAACTGTTGTGGTTTCCAATCGAGTTTGGGATTAAGGAGGTAAGAGGAGACCAAGTGCAAGCAAAAAATTACTCCCTAGCAGCAATAAAGTACACCTGCAATGTTAGAGAAGTGGAGATGACAGAGGTAGAAGATGAAGACCCAGAGGTCTTGGATGATGTTGGCAAAGAACCCACCGACAAGAGCTAGAAGCCTTTGAAGAAGGTTTTAGTACAGGAAGGGGATGAAGAAGGATTCTTCATTCTCGGCTTGGGCTTAACTGAGGAAGAAGAAAGAAAATTTGAGACTTTCTTGAGAGAACATAGAGGTGTTTTCTTAGACACTGTATGAGATGCCGGGGATCAGCCCCGAGGTCACTTGCCACAAATAATGTCAATAGGGCGGCCAAACCTATGATCTAGAGAACCAGGCGACCAACCTTGGTCCATGTACAAGCAGTTGAGGAGGACGTAGAGAAGCTCCTGGAGGCACATCCAATTCGAGAAATGAACTACCCAACTTGGCTGTCCAACACAGTGATAGTAAAGAAGAAAAATGGCAAGTGAAGGGTTTGCGTGGACTGCACAAACCTGAATAAGGCTTGCTCGAAGGACTATTTCCCTTTACCAATGATAGACCATCTTGTGGATGCCATATCTGGGCATGAAAGGATAAGTTTTCTTAATGGATATATAGGCTATCACTAGATAACCATGTATGTATGAGATGAGGAGAAGATGACATTCATCACCCCGAAAGGACTTTACTGCTACATAGTGATGTCCTTTGTACTGAAGAATGTAGGGGCAACGTATCAGAGGCTAGTGACGAAGACGCTCAAACATTTGATTGGAAAGACCATGGAAGTCTACATAGACGACATGGTTACGACAAATAAAGAACCCGCAGATCATCTAACCAATCTTAAGGAGGTTTTTGATATCTTGAAGGCATATTGGCCTCATCTAAGTGCCTCTAAGTGTGCTTTTGGAGTAGGATCTGGTAAGTTCCTAGGATACCTGGTGACTAAGAAAGGAATTGAGGCAAGTCCTGATCAAATCAAGGCTATCCTTGATCTGAAGAGCCCGACGACAGCAAAAGAGGTCTAAGTTTTGATTGGCAAAGCAGCTACACTGAATAGATTCATTAGCTGAAGTTTGGACAAGTGCAGGCCATCTTTCATCTGCTCAAGAAAGCCACAGATTTTCTATAAAGGGATGCATGTGAAGTCACCATGGCCGACTTGAAGAGGTATCTGACAACCCTACCAGTACTGTCAAGTTCAGTTCCAATAGAGGAACTATATTTGTATTTGGCAGTCTCGGACCATGTTGTCAGTGCCGTAATTGTCCAAGAAAAAAGAAGGAAAGCAGAAAATGGTGTATTATGTAAGCAAAAACCTTGCAGGCGCAAAGATGAGGTACCTACCTTTGGAAAAACTGACACTCGCACTGTTAGTAGCATAAAAGAAACTGAACCGTTACTTCTAAGGTCGCAAGATTGTGGTATTCACGGAACACCCACTGAAGTCTCTACTATAACATAGAGACTTGATAGGAAAAATAACACGATGGACTGTATTTTTAGGTCAATACGACATAGAATATAGACCAAAGACGACAATCAAAGGTCAGTTTTTGGCCGACTTTGTTGCTGAGTTCACACCAAGCACAAGTTCGAAGCCAAGACCTGTGACCCTTAGCCTAGGGTGCGTAGAAAAACTAGAGGAGATGCAGCTAGCACCACAGAACCCCACACCAGCAGGATAGAAGAAAGATCAAGAGAAACTGAAGCCTTGTGACATCTACATCTGTAAGTCCTTCTACCTCTTTGTTGATAGTAGTTCAAACCGACAAGGAGTGGGGGTAGGAGTGGTGCTAGTCTCACCAGATAGACAAATGATAAAGTAATCAATCCAACTGGGGTTTAAGGCCTCAAATAATGAAGCTGAATACGAGGCACTGATTGCCGGATTGAAACTAGTAGCAGCAGTGGAAGCTGATGAAATGGTAGTCTACTGTGACTCCCAACTCATCGTGAATCAAGCAACTAGAGAATATGCTGCTTGAGATGAGAGGATGGTGGTCTATGTCAGACAGGTTATCAAATTGTTAGCCCAATTCCAAAAATGTCAACTACAGTAGCTCTGCTGAGAAAACAACAACCATGCAGATGCATGGCCAACCTTGCCTGTGCCATAAAATCAATCACACCAAGAACAATCATGGTGGACTATCTGTTAGGCCCAAGCGTGGAACCTCTGATAACAAAATACGAGGCAATATGCATAAGGTTGGGCCCAAGCTGGATGGATGTCCTGGTCAAGGTCATCAGAGATGGTAAGCTGCCAGAAGACAAAATGGAGACACACAAGATCAGATTCAAGTCGACTAAATTCTGCTTATCAGTAGAAGGCCAACTATATAGAAGGTCCTTCACTGGACCCTTACTATAATGTGTGCATCCTTTCTAGGTGGAAGACTTTTTATATGAGATCCACGAAAAAGTCTGTTGAAGCCATGAAGGGGGCAGATCTCTCACAGACAAGCCATATCACATGGGTATTTAGTGGCCCTACATGCAAAAGGATGTCGAAGCATATGTTAGGAAATACGAGAAGTGTCAATCGTTTGCACCCTTGATACATTAGCCAATTGGAGACCTGAACCTAGTATCTAGTCCTTGGCCATTTGCCCAGTGGGGCATGGATCTGATTGGGCAATTGCCCAAGGTAACTGGACAGAGAAAGTTCTTACTAATAGCCATGGACTACTTCACGAAGTGGGTGGAGGTTGAACCTTTGGCCAAAATTTGAGACGTGGACGTGAGGAATTTCCTCTAGAAGAACATCATTACCAAATTCAAGATCCCAAGAGCCATTATGGTAGCCAATGACACCCAGTTTGACAACAAGTTAATCATGAACTTCTGCCCAAACTACAAGATCAAGAACTACTACTCAACTCCCAGCTTCCCTCAAAGCAATGGCCAAGCCGAGACCTCTAATAAGACCATCTTGGATGGAATAAAGAAGAGATTGGAAGCTACCAAGGGTAAGTAGGTGAAGGACTTGCCTAATGTTCTATGGGCATATCACACTACGCTGAGTAGATCTACTGAAGAATCACTATTTGTCATGGCTTATAGCACCGAGGCTGTTATACCATTTGAGATCGGCATTCCTAGAGTCAGAACTCAGGGAGTAGAGAAAGGGACAAATGAGGCAATCATTGCCCGAGATCTAGACTTGATTAAAGAAAGCAACAATTCGGCTTGGGGCATACCAACAGAGACTTGCCAAGCAATACAACAAGAAGGTAAACCCCATGGAGTTCAAAATTGGGAACCGCGTCCTAAGGAAGGTGCTTGGAAACAAAAAAGATCCTAGGGAGGGTACGCTTGACCCAAACTGGGAAGGACTTTACAGAATCATCTCGGTCGTCGGCAACAAACATATTGGTTAATAATGATGGCAAAGAATTGCCAAGACCAAGGAACACCAGCAATCTGAATTCTTTTATCATTAATTTTTCTTCTTTTCTATGTAATTTAGATGACTTTCAGCTGAAGTATTGATTAATAAAATATTAGTTCGATTTTATTTTTTACAAAATATTGTTGAAATTCATAACTGTTAGATAAGACAGAAAAGTCTTAAGATGATATTCCTAGTATAAACAAGACGAATAACTTAGACTTGCCATGATGACAGAGTAGAACTAAGTAAAAGAGTTGTTTCACTGAGAAACAAGGCGAAACCAGTCGTGATTTGGCTAGCTTGTACGAAAAGTCGAGGTAGATAGTACTCTTGGTGCACTAAGGTTAAGCCTTAAGTGTTTTGTTTAGGAGAGCTAAACACGATGACCATGGTCATGGATGTCTAAGCCAGACTTAAGAAAGATTCAGACGATGTATCTTTAATGTGAACCTAAGTGATACTTAGATTCACATTAGGGGGCAGAGAGCATAAATGAGTCAATTGAATGTGACACTTGTAAAATTTTTAGAAATTTTGTTATGAGGTGAAGTTATCCGAGGTGTTTGATAACAGTTATATCTGAGATGATTATCCGAGATGATTATCCAAGATATTATACTTAGAAGATTCTTGAAAAGAGGTAGTGCATAAAGATATCAAATATATACAAAGCAGTATGAAAAATAGCAAGTGTCCAACACCTAGTCAAAAGCAGACTTGGAATTCATAAACGAAGAACTTGTTCCAGTACATTAGAAGTCACTTCGACCTAGCAAACAAAAGAAAAGTACAACTAAAAGAAAGGAGAAAATCCTAAGTACTAGATGTAGGAGCAGCATTCTCAGGTTGTTCCACCTCAGCATTTGGTGGTGTGTCGGCCTGGGTGGACAGAGCAGTAGCCTTCTCAACCTTAGTATCAGGTGCAATTTCCTCATCGATTTCTCATGAACTCTCTTCCAAGCTTCTGCCAACAGTAGTGATCTCGGTATCATAGGTGGCCTTGCTCGCAAAGGTGCTTTTGGAGATCTCGCCCTCTTCTACTCCAGTCAGGTTCAGGACCTGATCATTCAAAGTTGGGGACTTGGCCCTAGCAACAGCAACAGCAACAGCAACAACATCAGCATCAACTTCTTCTTTCTCTTTCCCTTCCTCCTTAGGTTGGACAAGAGAATGAGGAATGGGTACTTCAAGTTGGCTGAGATCCCTGAGTAGAGAATCCTTGGGGATAAAGAGCCTCTCCAAGGCCGCAGTCCAGCCAAGATAATTGTCTTGGTTATAGGCTTGGCTAGCTTGCTTCTGGGATTGCACCTTTACATCTGCTTGGCCCTCAACGTAGGCTTTTTCATCGGCGGCCTTGATCTCAACCTCTTTTGTTTCGAAGGCCTCCTTTAGCTTGTTCTCGACATCAGCAGCCCTCTTTTCAACGACCCTGGCAACACCCTCGGAGGCTCTGACAGCAACTTCGGCGTTGTGATCGGCAGCCTTGGTTGCAATGACCTTGTCTATTTGGCTTTTGATTCTAGATTCGGCCTTGTTGAGTTGAGAAAGGAAGTTGGCAGCTTCTTAGGTCTTCTTGGTTAAGTCCTTTTTCATCAACTTGGCCTTGACCGCGTAAGAGTGGGCATATTGAATGGCTTACAAGGAAAGAAATAAATTAGCAATATTTTGTTAAGAATGGAAGACAAAATTTGAAAAGAAAGACAAGGGAATTTACCAGAATAGAATGCCTCATTATCAGTGAAAAATTCTTGTATTGATTGTAGTCAGTGATCTGCTCTATGTCGGCTGGCAGATGAAGGCCCGTGGTCAATGCGGCACCAACTTCAACGTCTTTGATGGTGCTATCACCGACTTTCAGAAGTCGGTCACCCACTCGAATCATCAGGGCAAAATGCCTCATCATCAAAGCAAAATTCTTGAATTGATTGTAGTCACCGATCTGCTCTATGTCAGCTGACAGAAGAAGGTTCGTGGTTAATGCGGCACCAGCTTCAACGTCTTTGATGGCACTGTCATTAACTTTCAGAAGTCGGTCACCCATCCGGATCTTGGAGAGCCAGGCATCCTTGAGAAGAACATTCATCTCTCCCCTAGGTCCAACAAACTTCAACTTCTTCGCAGGTGGGACATCAGCGGATTCAACTAAGGCTGGCCTCTTCTCGGCCTCGACCAACTTCGAGATTGGCACGGTGTCCTCAGGGTCCTTCTCCTCATCAAAAGGAATGGTTGTGGGTTTGGCCTTTCTCTTGGCCTTCTTCAGCCTATTAGGTTTTTAAACTGATTGAAATGAATGGGTGGATTGGATTGTGATGACGTCAAATAATCCGGCGAGAAATTCATCGGCAATTGTTGGTTTACGACCCATCTCCTCTGAGGTAGCGGCAATGGTCACTCCAGTACCAAGTTTGAATGTAGGGAGAGCGAGGGGTGGGTTAGCAGGATCATATGTCGGTGTCGTCGGTACCTCGGCGCTTTTTGCTACGCGTCCTTCTAGCCGGAATGTTTATAGGTCAGCGACGACGTTGGCGTTGAGTTGGCGGAATGTGCAGAGATGGAGCTGAAGTTGAAGGCTGGTTTACTAGATCAGAAGTGAAAGCCTGATCAGTGCGCAGAGAAGACGTTGCTGGTGGAGTTGTTGCCGAAGAAGGAGTTCTACTCCTGGATGGAATGTTGGGTAGTGGGGACTGGTCCGTTGGCATGTAGTTGAGCAAAATGGGGGCCTTATGGTCCTTGATGGCAGTTCTAGAAACCAGACGAGGTTCCGTCATTTGATATAGGACATACAGAAGGACTTGGTTGGCTGAGGACGCTCTGCAAAAGTAAGAGAGAACATCAAAATTGGATTAAGTATGTGAAGCAATGTTAAAAGTGTGTGGTTTGGATGACTAGGTGCTTATCCTCATCTTTTCTAAAGATCCTTCTGCGCAAGGAAAAGAGGTAAAGATCATCATCTGGTGTAAACTCCGAGTTGCCGGAGACAATGAAATAGTCTTCTCTAGCACCCTTGTTATAGTCTAGAAGGTCAGCTATCAACTTGCATGTAGTTGACCAAGGTTTGAGGTTGTAGGTGTAGCTGTTGGAGGATTTAAGGCTACACATGGTGTAGTAGTACTTAATGTTAGGAAGGGTGAGCCCAGCATTGTGATGGCGGCATAACTCGGCTATGCCGTTAACGACCCTAAATGTGTTTATGACTAGTTACATAGGGTTGAGTTTGTAGAAGCGCATCACCTCTTTAAAAAGGATATGAAAGGGGAATCTGATTCCACCCTCGATGATTGACACCACGGGGAATGGCATGTAATCGTCCCCAGGCATGATAGAATCGTTCTCACCGGCTAACTTAATATGAACATCGACAGGAATGTTAAACGTCTGGAAAAAGTATTCTAATTTGCTAGGGGAATCCAACCTCCATTTGAACATCCCTATTACCTTGGCTAAGTGTGTGAAGACCTTTGTGATTTGGGCCCTAGGGAATTCTAGTTTGAAGACTGGTGATCCTGTGAAGGTTCTACGAGGCCGATGTTTGAAGACTCTGGTGATCCTATGAAGGTTCTACGAGGCTGATGTTTTCAGTTTTCCTACAGTTCTAGCAAATCCCAAATCCTAAAGCTACGTATATGCAAAAGCAGCATAGTTGAACAAAGAATTGGATAGAGGAATTTGAAAATTGTAAGGAAAATGGATTCAGAATATGAATAGGGAAAATAGACTTAAAACACAAGATTCAAGAATGTATGTACAAGATCAAAATACATGGATGTACACAAGATATGGAGAACAATACAGGGGACAAGAATTCAGAAAATGCCACAAAATGTACAAATAGTGTGCAATAAATAGTGAAGGCATGCTCAAGAACGTGAAAGAACAAGGAGAAATAGATTGAAAATAAAAAGACTGAGAAACTTATAGATTGTGAGCAGAAGAATGAATGTCGGAATCGTGTTCGCTGGAGTCAGACGGTGCCTTTAATCCGAACGGAACGATTGAATGCTTGTTGGAGGTGATAAACAGATGGTTGCAGAAATCTTCAAAGGTTGTTAATGGAGGTCTAGAGAGAGAGGCTTTGAGAAGAGAGAGAAAATGGTAAAGGTAGATATAAAGAGATAGAGAGAGGGAGAAACAATTTTGATAGAATTCAAAAGGACAGCAAAACCCTAATTTAACTGCCTAGGAAGACGTGCCAATGCTGACATCAGGTGAAGTGGGACAGAATTAATACGACGCGCTTGATGCGCGATGAGTACGAACCAGTTGGGTGATGACACGTAGATGAAACGGTTGGGGTGATTATGGCATGACAACTTATGCACAATTGGGGTTCTCGATATTCTTGAACTAGCAGGTGATAACCTCGGCTAGTAGTATGATCTTGGTTGAGATGTTAATCTTGGATAAAAGGACATATTGGTTCTTGGATCTTGATGAGTGGACATTTGAGTCATGGTTTCTTGACGCTGACGAGTTATGATCCCGGTTGGAGGAGCATCTCTAGGATGTTGTTTAACCGACATGTTGGAAGAGGTGTTGGCTGAGGTGCCACGTAGACGAGCCAGATTGCCGAGATGATTGTGGTATTGCTGAGATATGGTGCGGTAATACCAAAATCCGATATATTTGGATAGAGGACAAGAGTCCTAAATAAGTGATGCTCTTAGTTAGGATAAGGATAATATTCTTGAGTAGTTTATCCATATCTAACTAAGAATCTGAGATAAGTATTGTGCTTGAGTCATATGAAGTGAGACTTTAGGCGACGAGGGCACTATTGGTTATAAAAGTAAGGCATCCTCGTGGGTCTAAGATACACTTTAATTGAGAATTGTGTTATTTGTTTGATATCTTTAAGAGATAAGTTAACTGACTTGATCGTCAAAGTGCCCCCGGATGGACGAGCCACCGCGGTATTTCTCACTCTCTTGTGTGGAGGTGTTTGGCTTAATCTATTATGTCGGGTACTCTCTAGCTAAGTTCCCTAAATCTCAGCAGGAGATCTGTTTGGTTGTGAGGTCAAAAATTAACACCCACATTTTGATATATCAATTTCTGATGAGATTGTGTATTTTGTGGTTGATATTACAAAATTTTATAATAAAATTACATATTTTTATGATAGGATACATATGATATGTACCCCTAAAGAATACACACCATAAGATTTCCAGCCAAGTTATGAAAATAAGATGTTTTTGTAAAAAAATGAGCTGATATTCAATAGTTTTCAAAATCAGAAGATGGTTTTGAAGATGGTTTTAAAAATGGTTTTAAAAATGGTTTTGAAGATGATATTCATGTAGTTCAAGAATTCACTAAGATTTTACTTTTCCATTGTTGTCGCGATCGATTGAATTGAAAAAGTCTTGTGCTAGTTACTTGAGGTTGTTTGATGATGGAGTTGTAGACACCCCATTTTTGACCGACCTTAAGACTCAGACGTCACCAGTTGAGTGCTCGGTGATATTGCATATTGTGCTCGTTCAGAAGTTTCAGAGTCCCGGCTACAAGCCTTGCCTCTAGACTTCTGGACTCTTTCGTGCCTTGCCTCGGTTTACGAACCAGGCTTGATTTTCTCTGTTTTCTCTTCCAAAAGGGAGAGAGAGGTCTCGTAGATCATCTCTCAGTGGCCGCAGGCTACATTTCGTGGTCGTAGGCCATTTTTCCCATTTGGAGCCCGGTTTCCGGTTTTTCGGAGCCGACGGCCGTATGCCTCGGTTCGGGACCACCTAACCACCTCCGTTTGCTCCAGTTTTTGGTATACACCTTATTTCCTCCCTTTTGAGGAACACTGTCGCCCGAGAGACCAACTTCGTGGTCGAACGCCACCTCCGGTGCTTAACAGTCCATTTTCGGGGCCCCGGGCCGCGCGTTTCGGTCCCCCGAACCTCCGTTTTGGTTCATTTTTGGTGGAGACCTTATTTTCATTGATAGGAAGCTTGTAGGAGGGTGGGAGGCCAGAAATTGTTCTAAAAAACCAACTTTATTTCTTCATCGCTCTCCGACGCCCGTTTTCCTCACTTAAAAGCCAATGTTGACCACCCCGGGGCCACTTTCTTGAACCCTAGACCTCATATTTGTGTTGTGCACACCTGGGAGGCCACCAATATTTGGTGGCCACCAATATTTGGTGGCCAACCAGTAATTGTGCCTGACCCTTTTGAACCCCTCTAAAAAATGGTCTTTTCTCTCTCCTGGTTCACTTTTTCTGGGTTTTGACCACATAATTGTGTTGTGCACACATGGGAGACCACCTTTTTGAGGTGACCGACCAGTAATTGTGTTTGACCTTTTTGACCCTTGGTCGCCCGGCCATGGGAGGTGGTCGCCCGGCCCCCTGAACCTTCTGAACCTAGCCGGCCATGACCCTCTCACCTGGTTCCTTACAGCTGCACCCTCTGTTTCCCCCCAGATCCTGTATCCGAGGAGGGGTCTTTTGGGGGGCAAATTTGAATTTGATTTTCCCCCCCTTTTCCTCCATTCCTTTGCCTAAATAACCAGCACCCCCAGCTACATTTTAGAGGGTTACAAAATTTTGTTTTGGAGCTCTTGCATTAAATCTCCCTCTTTCTCTATTCCAACCCTCAAAACGCCTTAAGTTCTATACCATTTACCCTACACCTCATAGCACAAGGCCTCCATCCCTCATTCCAGCAACTTGAGGCTGCTTTCCAGAGCTGAAGTGCTCCCAAAACTGGTCCAAGAGCTGCTGGTCCATTGGTCTACAAGGGTGAGTCCCATTTTCCCTCTTTCTTGCCTTGTTTTGCTTTCTATCTAAGCCATACTTGCTAGCATTTTTGGGCTCTGACTCAAACTGTAAGTAGTCATATTTTGTGATCATCTCCATGTTTTATTAAGGGTCATTCTCTGTTTGAGGTCCCCTCCTTACCCTTTGTGTTTAAACTCTCTTTTAGGCCAATTTTTGCATAGTATTTTAGGCCTATTTTTGAGTTGTTTTGGACTCGGTCATAAACTGTAAAATAACTTTTTTTGAGGCTCTCTTCAACATTGTTGAAGGGCTCTCCTCTGTTTGAGGTCTCCTGCTATCACTTGCTTCTTTATCTCTCTTTTATGCCAATTTTTGCATAGTATTTTAGGCATATTTTTGAGCTGTTTTGGACCTTGATATAAACTGTGAAATATCGTTTTTTGAGCCCCTCTTCAACATTGTTGAAGGGATCTCCTCTGTTTGAGAACAGCAGCTGCCACTTGTCTCTTTACCTCTCTTTTAGGCCTTTTCTTGCATGATAGTTTGGCCTTATTAGTGATTATTTTCGTGGCTTGATGTAAACTGTAAAGTGCCCTTTTTTGAGCCCCTCTTAAACTTTATTGAAGGGGTCTTTGCCATTCGGGGCCAGATGTTGTCCCTTTGTGTTTAATCTCTATTTTAGGGCCATTTTTGCATGATAGATTAGCCCTATTTGCATTCATTTTTTAGGCTTGTTATAAACTGGAAATATGCATGTTTTGGGACTTTATTGCATCTGTATTCATGCTTCATGATCAAATAACGCATGCTTTGTATAGCTGTAAGTCATTCCATGTGCCTAGTTTCGAATTTTGGGGTTCATTCCATGCATCGGGTGCCTTTTTTCCATGTTTCGGGGCTGTTTAGCATCATATTTCAGTGCTGGAATTATATGCTTGTATGCCACATTTCATGCCTTGCCATGCTTTGGGTAGAGTGGCATTTGATGCCTTAGGCTTGGTCCTCGATTTGCGTGCATGTGTGCACGCATTTCGAGTGTTTCATTTTCATCTCATGGCTACTGATGTGAGTGTGGCTAAGGTCCACTCATGTTGGTGTAAGTCCATTGTGCATTGTGTATGCCATTTCATTTCATAGCATTGCGTATGCTAGGTTGTATGTTAGAGCATTGTGTATGCCTTGTTGCATCGTGCATTGTGTATGCCATTTCATAGCATTGTGCATGCTAGGTTGTATATTAGTTGCATTCATGCATGTCATGCATATTGCATTGTGTTTGGGGTAGGAGTTAGCCCGAGCATGGGAAACGAGGGACGTTTCGTACTTTGAGTGACGGAACGTGTCTCAATTCCCAGTCACCGACACTCCGGATTATCCATGAGGGAGTTTAGGTCTTGTTGTGTTTATATATGTATTCATTTCATATTGAGTCGTGCAATTCAACTCCTCGGCCATCATGCATCGATATGCGTGATTGGTGGCACGAGGATCGAGGACTACACTCCCCGAAGAGTGGTCATACACATATATGTGAAAATACTTTGCCATGCCCCTTTGTTGCTCTCTGTTGCAGCAAATCAGAAATCAGCAGCCTTCCGGAGCTTGGCACGCATTCCAAGAACAATTGCAAACAGAGGCAAACCGGGGCATCACAAGGGATTTTCTGACAAAGGCAACCCGAGCATGCATCATTCATCATCCGGAGCAGAGTTGAGGCAGTCCCTGGCTTGCATGCCAATTTATTGCTTTCCTAATTTAATTTGTTAATTAATTAGAGTTTTGTACATATTTGGACTGTAATTATTCATTTGGGATTGTATATTATTTATTCGGACCCTCTGCGCGAGGGCACAACTGTAATAAGTGTGCATGTGTGTGATGTATGTCTTCCAACCCCACGTCTTTCTCCCTTTTATTTACCCGCTTATGATGGTTAGATTAGGGCATGTTTCAATTAGCATACAGTATGATAGCATGTTTGCATTCATTCATCTATTTTGCATGCACCGGGCTCGGCGCATCATACTAGCTGCATTGTATTTTCAATTCCAAGTTGAATACATGTTAGCTGTAGCATTTCATATGCCATGTTTAGAATAGACGAGCCTGCTATAGTTGCATTTTTGCATGTGTTGCATTAGGCATTTCTGTATAGTTAGGACCATGTATGGATTTCTAATTAGCTTCTATTTTGGCTTGGAGTACTCGGTAAGTTTTATGCTTTAGCATCCTTGCATGTGTGTGAGTGACTGCCATGATAGCATGCTTACCATGAGGCTAATTGTTTACGTGATATAACTGCCTGAGTGCCTGTGGGTAAAGGTTGGATTATTTGGATTGGAACAATTCATTCACTGTGAGTTTTAAGCCCACTAGATAGTGGCAAAATCATGTTTTTCTAAGCCCACCCGAGAGTGGCAAATCCACGTCTTAGCCTACTTGCGGGTAGCACCATCAAACCACTTTCAAAAATAAACACGAAATGTTTTGTTCCAATTCAGACGATCCAGTCTATACTTGTATGCTGTGCGCATCACATAGTAAATCTAGGCTAATAACCGGAATAAAAACGCATAAAGTTTTCAAAACTAGATATCATGTTTAGTAGAGACCGATCTTTGATCGGGTGAGCAGGGGTGCTCACGAAGTGACCTTCCCCAATCGTACCCAAGTTCCCGAGCCGAGGCAACTTTGGTGACGGACTCGTGGCCTTAGGCAACGAGTCAGGGTTTCCTAAATTTCTCCAAAATAAAACATTTAGGTAGTGACTCTGTATCTGGCAAAGCAGTCAATGTTTGGCACTTCTTTCAAAATCTATTTTCTCAAAAACGATTTGCCGGATTTGGACTCTTTGGTTCAGATTAAGAACCGTGACAATTTGAGAGTCCTGAACTGTAGTGAGCCCAAATGAACAAAACGGGACTCACCCTCTCGGGGCGTTCGGGGACGTCTACAGTTTCTGGCGACTCCACTGGGGAGTTTGGAGAACTTGACTCGAACTCATGATATCTTGTTTTGATTACACTTATGTGTTTCTTTGCATTGCATGTGCATTGGTGCGCCTAGGACACTGTGTTTGCCATCCACTATTCCTGAACAGTTTGCCGGAGGCTTGTCTTGTCAAGGCATGACCATAAGGCTAACCGGTTATGGGCTCTGCCAGTATGGGAACACAAACCCCGGTTTTACCGGGGCACCCTTTTTGACCATTCGACCTAGTACATATTCGGATCCATAGTGACCATTCCAAACTAGGACAGGTTGCTTACCCGATATAGGTTTTTTGAAACCGCTGCGTGCGTAGTGAAACCCTAGCTCCTGACAAAATAGGACAGGGAAACCCTCCCCCAACATAGGGGTGTTTTGGCTCTCAATTATCTGTTATGTGCTGTCAGAGTGTGTCTCTACAGGGATTGCATGTATCAGTTTGAGAGTTTGGGGCATTAGGCCTGCGGGCATCAGTTAGTGTTTGAGAATCAGTTATCTGCGGGTATCAGACTCAGTCTTTGGGGATAGTGATTCAGGAATAATGATCAGTGATTGAGGACAGCGTGTGTTCAGCTTACTGACTGTGTGTTGTTATGCCCGGCTGTGTGTTGTGCATTTACTTTAAGCTGTTATGCTGTCCATTTATCTGTTTATTTATTTCCTTATTGCTTTATTTATCTTTTTACTAGGGCAGTTTTAGCACAATTGCATCCGACCAAGTAGATATTCCCCAAGCACTCTGGACAAGAGGTCGCCGACTCAATCGATCCGAGGATCTGGTTGACGAACAACCAGTGTTTTACTCTCTACCTCCAGTTATCAGACGGAGGCCAAGAAAACGCAGTGTATCCGAGCAGAGGTTGCCAGAGCAGTGGATCACCCCATCAGTGGACAGTCAGATTGAGATCCCGATTGTTGCTATAGAAATAGACCTGCCAATAGTTCAGACAAATCAGGGCAGTATGGCGGTACCGACAGGAGTTGAGGAAATGATGTGTCAGATGCAAGAGGCCATGAGAGCCATGCAGCAGGACGCTGTTCGCCGGGATGAGTTTGGCAAACAACAGGCCGAGATCATGGCCCAGCAAGCAGAATTAATTACCAGGCTGCAACAACAAAACGGAGCATCTGCTTCACACCCGGTCCCTCCCCCACCGGGAATCCCAGTACCCGATGAGGCACAAAATGTCCAGGCAGATACGGACATACCAACAGGGCATGCTCCGCCCCCAATTCTGCCCCAGCTATCTAAGGCACCTACGCCTGTCAATTAACCGGACTCTCCCTTCGAGTTCGAGGTAGACCATACAGCACTGAAATTGAGCAAGCTCGAGAAGCTATTCAAAAAATCCCAGGGGGTAAAGGCTATCCCGGATATCGAGAACGGATATACCGATATGGCTGTGACACTACCAGATAGATTTAAAATGCCGTAGATCAATCGCTTCAATGGGTCTGGGGATCCCATGGTCCACCTCCGGCTATTCTCAGATATACTGCGGCAATGGGCCTAACTAGACCCCAGAAGCTTTCACTATTTGGCCGGACCCTGTCGGGTGTAGCCGCCATCTGGTATGCAAAATTGGAGGATGATGTCAAGCGGAGTTGGGATGAAATGGCTGAAGCCTTTGTTGCGCAATACTCTTACAACACCCAAATTGAGATTGCAACTCGTGATCTCGAAACAACAAGGCAGGAGCCCAAGGAGAGTTTCTTTGATTTCGTAACCCGGTGGAGGACGAAGGCCTCGATGATGACTTTAAGGCCCACCGATAAAGACCAGATCAGGATGATTGTGCGCAATATCCAACCAAAATTGATGCAAAAGATGATTGTACTCCCCTTCCCCACTTTTTTAGATCTGCACGAGATGGGGGTACAGATTGAAGATGCAATGAAACAGGGTCTGATCGACTAAGATAGGGAGCAACCAAGGAGGACTTTCAACCGTAACAACAGTGCAGGCCCGAGTGGCGTTGCAACTGCAAGAGCTTCAGAGGTGAGCATGGTCACCACCATTCCCCCTTCCTTTCCAAGACCCATGGCAGCCACGCCCTTCTCCGGTGCATCCGGAAGCAACACGCAGACCACCAAATACCAACCTAGAGGCCAAAGAACCTTCACACCCTTATAGATGCCCCTGTCCAAAGCTCTAGGGGTATTAATCAGCAAAAAACATTTGAAACCCCTGGAGCCGAGGCCACTACCAAATCCACTCCCTCCCTCTCATGACCCAGCAAAATACTGCGCGTATCACCAACAACACGGTCACGACACCGACCGTTGTTTTAGATTACGTCACAAGATCCAGGATCTTATTGACAAGCAAGTGATTGCGCCTCCCGACAAACCCAATGTCACAACCAATCCTCTCCCACCGCATAACCAAGCTCCCCCTCCCAATAGAATCAATTTTATCCAAACTGGGGTCGCATCTTACGATCCTAGTATCTATATCACCCCATCCCACCTACCCAAGCCGGAGGTGCTCCTTCCTGACTGCACCGACTCTTTGTGCATGTTGGACATCTCCACAACCCAACCAGAGCCGACGGTGGTGACCATCAAATATGGGGCGGGGTAGACTTCAGAAAAGAATGGAATTGTTGAGTCTAGAATTGAACAGTCTGAGAGTTTTGCTGGGGAAGCCTACGATCCGAGTGAGTACATCTTGTCAATAGGCCAGATTGGGCTGGGTATAGAATTGCCAGAGAAGGAAGAGCTGTGTGTGATCCAGGGGGTGGATTTGAGCAAGGGGCAAATGATTTGACGGCTGTGGAGGAGGACTTTGCCAACCTGCAATTTTTCGATGACCAAGAATCAGGGGGCGCGACAGTCAACTGGTTTGATTATGAGGAATCGGCAGAGGCCACTGGATGGCTGGATGATCAACCAGATGTGGTGGAAGAGGCCCAACCAGAACAAGGCCCAGCAGGGGCGAGAGTATCAATTGTGGCCGGAAGGGCCAGAAGTCAAAATACATTGCCGGAGAGCGCCGGTATGAAGAATTTCGCTCGGGACTTGAGCATTGTGGATGCACAGAAAGTTGAACAAAAAACCACGCTGACACAGGCGGAACAAGAAAAGTTTTGGGATTCCGAGAGAATCAGGAAGGCAAAAGCCCATGAAGGGGCCGAGGGTGCTGTGGGCATAAGAACAGAAGATGCTGCGGGCATGTGGACTGAAGGTACTGCGAGTACAATCATACCGGGGCCGGACAGGTGTCTGTCGGCCGCCGACGGAATGTGGTGAGAAGACGATGATTTATGTCTCGCCCACACAGATGAAGATTGGGGAAGTAACCATCCAGATGATACTTGGTATATCGGCGAGGTCGATCATATGACAAGAAATAGGCGGTATTTCAAACCCCCGCACCTAGACCAGCCAGAAGCATCCGGAAAGGATAAGGAAGCTGAGAGACAGAAAGAAAAGCAAATCGAAGAAGAGGCTGTACTGAAGCAGTTAAAGAAGATACAAGCAGACATCTCCATCTAGGGACTGCTTATGGCATCACGAGTACACAGACAGGCTGTCCTATCTGCTATGGACAAGGCCAAACTCTCTATAGATACCACACCAGAGCAGCTGGTTGGACTGGTCTTTCCGGGAGGACGTTCCCCGACACTAACCTTTTCAGATAAAGAACTGCCGCCTGAGGGCACAAATCATAACAAACCCCTTTACATCTCCGTGGAATGTAGAGGCAAGTGGGTGCCAGAGGTTCTTATCGACACGGGATCCGCCATTAATGTATGCCCGTCAAGGACGGCATATGCAATCGGGTTGAAGCCCGCGGACTTCGTGCCGACTACTCAAGTGATCAGAGCCTATGATAACACCAGCAGAGAGGTGATGGGGACTATCAAAATTCAGACTCAGGTTGGTCCAGGACAGCACAACATTGAGTTCCATGTCTTGGACGTTCCCGCAACCTTTAACCTACTTTTGGGGCGACCGTGGTTGCACCAAGTCAAGGCAATCTCTTCCACCTTGCATCAGATGTTGAAGTACCCTCACGGGAAAGGGGTAGCTATTGTCTTTGGGAATTCGTCAATCCATCCACCGCCAGAAGTGTCTACACCAGTCTTGGAAATTGAACATGGCACGGAGGATTTGTTCTTATCAAGGTTTACTTTGGCTGAGGCCCGGGTTGTGCAGAATATCATGGCCGTTAATGAGGGAGTACATGTCAGTGCTCAATCTGTATACCTCATGAACAAGCTACAACACATCCCCGGGATGGGATTAGGAAGGAGTGGCCGGAAGGGCGTCGTAGTATTGGCCAAAGTGCCACACAACCCTCATATATTTGGCTTGGGATATCTGCCCACCAAAGAGGACTGGGTGAGGAAGGGAAAGGAAATGGCTGGAAGAGCCAGAGCAAAGCAGGCCGGAAAGCCTTTTGAGCTGATGCATAGACCCATTCAGGGCACCCTAAACGGACGCTTTGTCCGGAAAGGGGAGGACTTTCCATTTTGCGGCTTCCCAGAGCCGTGGCTGAACGCGGAGAGGAAGCGCGTGCCGCGGTTTGAGATTTTCTTTGACCTGCAGTTATCCGGGGATGACGTTGCCGTGGAGCAGACAAATCCATCAGCTGAGGTTGAGCAGAGTAAGAAAGTGCAGTCTGAGGACACCGAACTTGAAATGGGGGTAGCGCTGGCATGTCTACTTTCAGATCCTCCGATCGACCAGGAGTGCTTGGGGGATAACTTTTCGGTATGCGTGATCGGGAATGGAACGACTATGGGCCCGCCAGCAACTATTTTGGATGCATCTATCGCACCCTCTCTTATTTGGCAGTATGAAGAGGGATTTTTGTCCAGCAGCACCGAGTCAGGTAGTAAGCCGGAATCTGATTCCACCGAGTCTTGTGAGTCGGAATCAGGTTCCAGCTCGACTGAGTCTGAGTCTGGTAATCCTGGGGATGATAACCCAGATGCCACAGTCTTGTCCAGGTCGTCTTTTTCTTTCTCTTTTGAGTCTGTTGTAACCGAGGAATCGGATGATTTGGATGTGCTTAATGAGAATCAAGTAGCTATGGTTTCTGAGTACTTTTCTGTGCCTTTGATTTATTGCATTAACTCAGACTTTCAAAATTTTGATGAAAATGATGAGGATAAAGTTCCTCCGGTTTTGCAACGCTTAATTGAACAAGAGCAGGAAAGATTTGTTAAACCCCTAGTTGATGAAATCACTACAGTAAATATTGGTACTGAGAAGGACCCGCGGCTGGTCCAGATCGGGTCCACGTTGTCTTCAGAGGAACGCGAGTTCTTAGTCGCTTTATTAAAAGATTTCAAAGACGTTTTCGCGTGGTCCCACGAAGACATGCCTGGAATCGATCCTGAGATTGTACAGCACCGGATCCCTCTTGACCCCGAGGCCCGACCCATCAAGCAGAAACTCAGGAGGATTCGCCCCGACTAGGCTCTCAAGATTAAGGAAGAGGTCACCAAGCAAATCGACGCAGGCTTCCTGTTGGTATCCGAATACCCGACTTGGTTGGCCAACATCGTCCCAGTGCCAAAGAAGGATGGCAGGATCCGAGTGTGCGTGGATTTCAGGGATTTGAACAGAGCTAGTCCGAATAATGACTTTCCCTTGCCGCAGATTGACGAGTTGGTGGATTTCTCAGCGGGGCATGCTTTGCTTTCGTTCATGGATGGCTTCTTAGGTTATAATCAGATAGCAATGGCACCAGAAGACAGGGAAAAGACTGTTTTCACCACCTGTGGGGGACTTACTGCTACAGAGTAATGCCGTTTGGGTTAAAGAATGCTGGAGCTACATATCAACAGGCCGCAACTACGATATTGCATGATATGATCCACAAAGAGGTTGAGGTGTACGTGGACGACATGATTGTCAAGTCCAAAGAAAGAGAGGGCCACTACACCGCCTTGCAAAAGTTCTTTCAAAGGATCAGAGAATTTCGGTTGCGGCTAAATCCTCAGAAGTGTACGTTCGGTGTTACAGCGGGAAAAATGCTGGGATTTCTGATTACACAAAGGGGCATCGAGGTCGACCCTTCAAAAATCAAGGCCATCTTAGAAATGCCACCACCAAGGACGGAAAAGGAGGTGCGAGGCTTTCTGGGTAAAGTGCAATTCATAAGACGGTTTATCTCAAAATTAACCTTGACTTGTGAACCACTTTTTGGTCTCCTGAAGACAGGCAAGAAATTCCAATGGGACGGCCGATGCCAAGCTGCTTTTGAACAGATCAAGGAATATTTACAGAACCCGCCCGTGTTGTCACCGCCAGAGCCGGGGAAACCGTTGATATTATACCTTTCAGTGACCGAGACCACAATGGGCTGTATGCTTGCGCAAGAATCGGAGGACAAAGTGGAGAGAGCCATCTACAATCTGAGTAAGAAGATGCTAGAGTATGAGACTCGCTATACGCCGTTGGAGAAGGCTTGCTTAGCTTTGGTATGGGCTACCAGGAAGCTGCGGCACTACCTGTTAGCTCACTCCGTAATGTTGGTTTCACAACTCGATCCCATCAAATATCTTTTCGAGAAACCGGCACTTACGGGTAGGCTAGTTCGTTGGTTGTTGTTGCTCTCCAAATTCGACCTGAAATATGTGACACGCAAGTCAGTCAAGGGAAGAGCAGTGACAGAGTTCTTAGCCGTTCATCCAGTGGAAGGAGGTGAAGTAGTTGAATACTTATTCCCAGATGAAGCCATTTTGCACATCAACGACGAGTATTGGACGATGTACTTTGACGGAACGTCAAATCAGTACGGGTATGGGATAGGAGTGTTGCTGATAGTACCCGACAATTCCCGTATCCCTCTAGCCTTCAAACTCCAGCTCAAAGTCTCGAACAACGAAGCAGAATACGAGGCATGCATTGTCGGTCTAGAAGCGGCCCTAGAACTAGGAGCAAGACGGTTGGACGTCATCGGGGATTCAAACCTTGTTGTGTCTCAAGCAAAAGGAGACTGGAAAGTCAAAGAAGAAAAGATGATGATGTATCACCAGACCTTGGACTTGTTAATTCCTCGGTTTGAAAAACTAAACTTTGCTCATCTTCCAAGAGAGAACAACAGGTTTGCAGATTCTTTAGCAACTCTGTCTTCCATGATAGACATCCCGTTTGGAATCCGGATGCGTCCAGTCATCATTGACCAGAAATTTGCGCCAGCCTATGAGTCGATTGCTGCTATAGATGAGGTTCAGAACGAAAATCCCTGGTATTATGACATTTGAAATTTCTTGGAGAAGGAAGCATATCCGCCAGGAGTAAATGCCAAGGATAAAAGGGCAATCAGAAGAATGGTCGTTCAGTTCATCATCTATGGGGGTAAGTTGTATAAGAGAGGTCATTTGGGAATGCATATGCTATGTGTTGAAGTCGAGGAATCGAAGCGCCTGATGGAGGCCATCCATGGAGGAGAATGCGGTGCACATATGAACGGAGTAATGCTAGCACGGAAGATCCTCAGACAGGGTTACTACTGGTCCACCATGGAGGAGGATTGTATCGGTTTTGTTCGGCGATGCCACAAGTGTCAGATTCATGCAAATCGCATGAATATCCCGCCGTCGAAGCTGTACAACATGACTTCGCCATGGCCATTTTCAGTTTGGGGAATCGATGTGATCGGGGCTGTCACTCCAAAAGGGTCGAATGGGCATGAGTTCATCCTGGTCACGATAGATTATTTCACGAAGTGGGTCGAGGCCCAATCATATGCGGTGTTGAAAGCGTCGCACGTTGCAAAATTTATCAGAAACAACATCATCTGCCGCTACGGGGTCCCAAACGAGGTCATTTCGGATAACGGTTCCCACTTTAAGAAAGAAGTGATTGACTTGTTGGAGAAATACAACGTGGCTTTCCGTAAGTCATCCACATATCGGCCGCAAACCAACGGAGCGATCGAGGCCGCAAACAAGAATATCAAACACATACTGCAGAAGATGGTGGAAACCTACCGAGATTGGCCAGATAAGCTGCCATTTGCTCTGTGGGGCTACAGAACTTAAATTAGAACTTCTACCAGAGCGACTCCGTATTCATTGGTTTATGGGATAGAGGCCGTTCTACCTATCGAGATTGAGGTTCCGTCATTGCGAGTATTGGCTGAGTGTCAAATAGCCGAAGCAGATTGGCAGCAGAGCAGGTTTGAGGAACTCATGCTCTTTGATGAGAGAAGACTGAAAGCACTGTACCATGTTCAAGGCTATCAGCGCAGAATTGCCCAGGCTTTCAACAAGAAAGTTAAGTCCAGGAATCTAAAGGAAGGAGATTTGGTGCTCAAGGACAACCGAGCTCCCATCCACGACTCAAGGGGCAAGTTCAAACCCAATTGGACTGGTCCCTACATCATCAAGTCTATCTGGTCAGGTGGAGCTGTGGTTTTGATGGACCTAGATGGCCTAGAATTTTCACAACCGATCAACATGGACAAATTGAAGAAATATTACCCCTGAGAGGCTCGCTAGGCCGAAAACCCGAAAGGGCGACCTAGGCAAAAGTTAGAGCACAAAAAATTGGAAAATATAAAAACTGAGCTCGCAATGTTGAAAACCCGCAAAGGGCGGCCTTGGCAAAAGTTAGAGCGTAAAAGGAGAGTGAAAATACTCGAGTGAACCTAAGCTTGAACTACGTAAGGCTTGATTCCCATCTTCGGGATACGTAGGCAACTTCATCCTGAAGTTCAACCATAAACTTTTCCCCGATCAACTTTGTCCATTTGATCATCTCAGTCATCTTTGTCTACCAGCTTCCATTTGAATCTCCGGTGCGGTGCTATTCAGACTAGGAGCAACTTTCCATTGACGTGCAGTGCCGCGGTACTCTTCAGACTAGGGGCAACTTTCCAGTTGCAGGGATCCGGGGTTGTGCATCTCAGTGATAGATCTCAGGCGTGTCCAGTTCTGATCCATAGCGAAAATGGTTTTGAAAAGTTTTAATAAAAGTTGACTTTGTTCAATTAATCTTTCTACAACTAAGACCATTTTTGGACCAAAGTGGAAAATTTTCAGTACCATAACCTTCAATTTCATTGATTTTAAAACAGAGTTCTCCTGCTCTTGCATATAATTGAAGTTGCTTTTTTAAAGAAAACTTGAAAGTACTAATAAAGCAATAAATCCGGGGCATAGTCAAGTCCGGTGTCCCTGTGCCCCCTCTCAGAGCTGGTCGAAGCCTCTGATACCGAACTGGGCCCAATCTGTGCCTCTTCATTGAGCCAATCCAAGCACTCATCAGACAAAGTGCAACTGAAAGTAGGAGCGGGGACCAGGAGTTCTCTCATCCTCCATGCTATGGCATATTGGGCAAGCTGTGCACCTCGAACTGGGAAGGCAGCCGGATACTCTATCCCCTCTGACGGGCAAGTCTGATCATGACCAAACTGGCGTTGGAACCGGAACAGAAAGTAGAATACACAGTGAGTCAGACCAACCAACTAGATCCCGGTCTGCCAGAACATACTACAGCCCATTGCCGGGAGATTGAGCCAAGGGCAGCGCCAGGCGATGCGATCTGCAGACAAATTGCACATCCAGTCGAACCACCATCCCTTATCAAAGGCATCGACTAGGCATTGTCGAAAGAAGTAGCCGCGAGCTGAGTAGGCTGGGCAAGAGTCCACGACTTGCAATTTATCCATCAACCATACCTGGGGAGGGATGAAAAATGAGAGAATAAAGAATAGAGAGATGTACGATGAGAGAAAAGTAAGACAAGGGTTTTGTGAGAAAAACTGAGCCTGAGGGCCGAGTGATGTGAGCATTACATATGTGAAATTGGGTGGGAAACATTACCTGCAACAGTAGTGGACTCCCTGCAAATCTGGTCGTCTCCCGGCAATGGAAAGCATCCAAGCCCATCAGCGTCTCAGCCAGTGTCATCGCAATACAACTCTTTCCATCCTTCAAGCCTTGAGCAACTTCAATCAAGCGAATGCTAGATCCACCAAAGCCCGACACAAGCAGAAAGTGAGAGAGCATACACAAGCAAAGGGCATGTTGTCGGAAACCTTGCCAATGATGGTCGCCACGGTCACCGGCGTCAGAAAAGCGATGAATCAATCCGAGGATGTCCAGTTCCCCATTACAGGTCAGAGACCGAGCGTCATGCGTGGTGAGTCCACACATCCGCCCTAAAGCTTGGGCTTGGCCAAAGCGAAAGTGAGGCAAGATCTCTTCACAACTTTCGGATTCCATCAAAGCTTGAAAATCTTCGAAAGTTGGACATACCTCTTGCCCGCCGAAGCTAAAGACGTGCGTTACCGGGTTCTAAAACCTTGCCGCGACATGAAGGAAAGGAAGGTATAGAGGAGTACGGCTCAGCGTGAATAGTGCATTCAAGCCAAAACCCCGGAAGTTCAACTTTTCCGAGCCGTCTAGAGAAGCAATCCAAGCTGTGAGATTTTCGACGAGAAACGCTTCCATTTTGGTGCAAAACTGAGATAAAATAAATGAGCCACGGAGCTGGGGCTTTTAAAGGGGATAAAGCACTGTTCGGAGGGACACGTGTCGAAAAACTGGTGGTGGCTGGGCTAAGTGGCCGGCCGGCCACCTTTTCTAGCCGGCCGGCCACCTCTCCCCCCCTCCTTAAATGCAAAAGCTAGTCGGCGAGCTCCCAAAAATGGTTGGCCATGCTGCAATCTGCATATTTGGCCCTGTTTTACTCTCCAGAAGAAAGTTCCTAGCATTTCCATGCATCGGGAGTGTCAAAAGCCTCCATCTCTCTCTGTTTCGGATGTGTTTCATCGCCCAAATCGTCCGAAATACACTTTGTTTATAGAGTTGTTGTTATTTTTGCTTATCGAGTTGTTGTTTTGTTGGTCGAGCTATTTTCGTTTACCGAGTCTCGTTTAATCGAGTCGCCGAGTCTTGTGCATTTGAGTTGTTACTCTTTGTTTATCAATTTTGTTGTGTTTTGCTTATCGAGTTGTAAACTTGCCGAAGTTCAGTAAGATTAGGTTGTTTTGTTTGTCGTGTCGGTTCGCTACCTGACTTGGCACATACACAATGTACATTTACCGTTCAATCTCTTTACTTGCAAAATGATGCGATGCGATGCTGAGAACATAAAGTACAACCCTTTTTCAAAAAAAAAAAAAAAAGTTGTTTCATTCCATCATGCTTCATTTGTTACAACATTTTACAACAAAGGTACAAGTTTTACAAAAAATAAAACTGTCTGATAATGTACAATGTGCTACAACTACTAGTAAAAAAGATAAATAAAGCAGGAAACAGCTGCACCAATGCTCTCAAGAGCATGAATAAGAGGCCCTCTTCGTCCTCTTCTGCGGAACAGGCTCTGCACCATCGGCACCATCTGAGTCGGAACTGTCATCCTCAGGATCCTCAGCCTCCTCCCCACTCCCGGAACCAGGGTCGGAACCCTCCTCTCTGTCAGCAGAGGTCTCTGACTGACGATCTGTAGCCTCCTCCTCCTCCCCGTCCTCATCGGGCTCCTCCTCTACGATGTGTGCCCTGCGTCTGCGGGACGACTCCCCTCTCCCGGCCCCGCGAGAAGGCCGAGATGGCCCGGCTCCCCGAGAAGGTCGAGATGGCCCGATCTATGGCGGATATACTGGAGGCATCTGAAAATAAAAAGTACAATTTGAATACATCAGCTCAAAATGTGTGTATCAGATACAGATGCAAGCAAACTACATGAAATGAGGGTGCATGCAGATACAGTATATGAATATGGTGTGTCAGATGTGCTCTACACATACAATTAATCAAAGCAGTAAAATGTTCAGGGTCAACATGTCATCAGAAGTACGATAAATGTGAGAAAAGTAAAGAGTACCTGGAAACCCATGATAGACAGCTGTGCCTCTCTCCGCAAGACCATGCCCTCGAGTGAGGCCACAAATCCGATTACCCCCTCCATGTACTCTCTGGGTGGCTGCAGATACAAGCTCAAATCATCAATGATAAAGGAATGTCTAAGTATTTGAATGATAGATGAAAAGCAGTGGGGCATACCGGCGGTGAGTGGGGATCAATAACATATCGATGATCAGGCATGGGAGGCTCTATCAGAATCGGGTAGGAGGTCCCGTATCGCCATCCTGTCAACTCGGTCGGCATGTCTGGCCATCCGGCATGATGATGAGTCGGAGGAATCGGGGGGGACCAGTCCAACCCCTCCTCTCGATGTGCCAGCCCTGCTAGTAGAAGGGGCGCCTGCAGCCCGAGCTCGACTCAAAGATGGTATATCAGTAGACCTCCTCGAGGGAGTACGGACACCTGTCAACGGAGGCATCAAGTAGGTGTGACGGTAGGTCGCGTACTCCCCGTCCTCTATATACAGCAGTGCATCAGTGCCCAGCCTAGCGTCGATGACACCCTGAGAAGTAAGCTTATCAGCGAGCCGCATACCGTTCGGAGGTGCTGAGGGAACACTCGGCTCAGGAAAACCCATAGTCTGACGAAGGAAGCATTCCCCCAGGAACCAGGCCCTACCAACTGGCCCCTCGAACAAGGCCCTATACCGGGAAGAGCCCCATCCTCCGGCAAACTGAAAACGAAAGTCCCCACCCAAAGGCAACCAGGGCTGCCAGGTAATCTGCGGGTAACCAATGCATAGGTTGATCAGAAATCGTAGACGTACGGAATAAGCCAAAGATGAAAACATTGGGAATTGGGAGTTTTGGATTACCTCTGACGGCCGCACCGTGTCGAAGTACTGCCGTAGGTAGAGAAGAGTCTCCCGAGGCTGCGGCCAGTACTGGCCCTCGAAAACAAGCGAGTAAGGGATCACAAGGGGCGCCTCCACCTCCAGTTCTGGCGCTAGTATGGGAAAATATGCGAAAACCCATAACTGCGGAAAACGGGGCAAAAGCCATTAGAATACAGAATGCTGAGTGCAGGATGTCAGAACAGAGTATAAAGTGTGCCGTGTGTGCAATATACATACTTTGAAAAGCAAAAATGTAAATCAAGAGGGCAGAAGGTACCTCCCAAGCTCTCTAGTAGCCGCCAACTATGTTCCCCCGTCCGCGGGAGGTCGCGCTCATATAGCAATAGAGGGTAGCCAAGCTGGCGCCACCCCAATCATACCGACTAACCTGTGTGAGGTCTGCCAGGGCACCCAGCAGATATAGCCCAACGGTGTTCTCCCTGTCGGAGAACAGAGTGGTCCCGAAGAGGAACATCAGAAACCTGCGGGCGTACTGTGTAATCTCCTCCAAAGTCTCGGGCTCAGTATGCCTAAAATGTGAAGAAAACCAAGTGTACCAGACTCGGCCCAAGGATCGGTCGACCGGTGGACGAGCTCCCAGTAAGTAGATCCAAGCGGCCTCCCACTAGCCCATGTCCTCGTCATATGGGATCGCCCAGCCTCCCACGTCAAGGCCGGTCAATACGGCAAAGTCAAAAGGGGTCATGGTCATATCCCCGACGGATGAGAAATGAAAGGAGTTGGTGGTGTCCTACCACCTCTCCACCAGGGCACCCATCAATGGCTGCTAGCTGGATAACGAGATATCCCGGCACAAAAGGGCCCGAATCCTGCTAGATCAACCCAATCGCGGACGGCCTCTGGGAGCTCCGCGTACCAATCTCTCGCAACGATGGAGCCGTATCCCCGTGTAACACGGGAGGACACCTGCATTCACAGTGAATACATATATTCAGTTTCAGAATGAAATAAACAAGTTGCGTGCAAATGAGATATACAAGCTGCATACAAATGAAATGTATAAGCTATATATTCAAGTGTTTGGGCTGTGTGTTCAGATTTCAAAACCAGTGGGCTGTGTGTTCACCTCAAAGTTTGAGCCCAGTGTTCAACATCAAAATGTTTGGGCTGTGTGTTCAGATTTCAAAATCAATGTGGATTGTGTGTTCACCTCAGCAATGAGCCGCGTGTTCAGAATTCAAAATGTTTGGGCTGTATGTTCAGATTTCAAAACCAGTGGGCTGTGTGTTCACCTCAAAGTTCGAGCCGAGTGTTCAACATCAAAATGTTTGGGCTGTGTGTTCAGATTTCAAAATCAATGTGGATTGTGTGTTCACCTCAGCAATGAGCCGCGTGTTCAAAATTCAAAATGTTTGGGCTGTGTGTTCAGATTTCAAAACCAGTGGGCTGTGTGTTCACCTCAGCAATGAGCCACGTGTTCAGAATTCAAAATGTTTGGGCTGTGTGTTCAGATTTCAAAACCAGTGGGCTGTGTGTTCACCTCAAAGTTCGAGCCGAGTGTTCAACATCAAAGTGTTTGGGCTGTGTGTTCAGATTTCAAAATCAGTGTGTGTTGTGTGCTCACCTCCAACTTGGGCTGCGTGTTCAGAAATTCAGAGTTTGGGCTGTGTGTTCTACTCTCAATCAGTGGGCTGTGTGTTCACTTCAACTCGGGCTGCGTGTTCAGAAATTCAAAGTTTGGGCTATGTGTTCTACTCCCAATCAGTGGGCTGTGTGTTCACTTCAACTCGCGCTGCGTGTTCAGAAATTCAGAGTTTGGGCTGTGTGTTCTACTCTCAATCAGTGGGCTGTGTGTTCACTTCAACTCGGGCTGCGTGTTCAGAAATTCAAAGTTTGGGCTGTGTGTTCTACTTCCAATCAGTAGGTTGTGTGTTCACTTCAACTCGGGCTGCGTGTTCAGAAATTCGGAGTTTGGGCTGTGTGTTCTACTCTCAACAAGTGTGTACTGTGTGCTCACCTTTAACTTGGGCTGCATGTTCAGAAATTCAGAGTTTGGGCTGTGTGTTCTACTCTCAACAAGTGTATGCTGCGTGTTCACCTTCAGCTGGGCTGTGTGTTTGGAAATTCCAAGTTTGGGCTGAGTGTTCAACTGTCAACATATATGTGTGCTGTGTGTTCACCATCAGGTTATGGGCTATGTGATCAGAAATTCAAGCGTTCAAAACGCAAACAGAATACTGTATCATGGGCTAAGCGTCAGAACGAGCTACGTGCTAAAAGGAGCAGATATGCATAGCAAGAGGCATGAAACATACAAAAATACGGAATACGTTGCGGAAATGTAAAAAAGGCGAAATAAATACCTCTCGTGCCTCATGAGAGAGGTGAGACTCCGGCTCTCGCAAAAGCAGATCTCCAGGCGCTCGATCATCAAAATCAGTGAAGTGATGAAAAATAGCCCGCGGAAGGATATATGCCCGAGGGACGTACCTCTCGGGTATGAAGGGTCGAACCCTCGGAGGTAGAGTCATAATATCGGGATCATCCCCAGCACCCGGAGGACCTCCACCATGAGGAAAATGACCGGCCATTTCAGAAAATCTGCAAAAAGGAGCAAAAATGAGCAAAATGAGCCAAAATTGGAAAAAGTCAACAAAAGTCAACTCTCGGGAAATGAAAAAGTCAACAAAAGTCAACCCCCGAGGAAATCTTCCAAATATTGAGACAAACTTACCTCAAGTGGTGAAAATGAGAAAAGAAGCACCGAAATCAAAATTTAATCGGTCCAAAGTGATGAAAACTGAAAGATTTCGCGAAAACGACTTGCGTGGGGCGTTGGAAAACGCGTATAGAGCTCAAATCTGAAGAGGAAAATGGTCTAGGAAGGTAGAGAAGGTGTTTTCAGAGCTGAAGTTGTGAGGAATGAAGCTTTGGCCGAGTGTATTTAAAGAAATGAGAGCAAAATGACCGAATTGCCCCGGATTTGGGCTAGGTGGTCGGCCGACCACCCCCTTTACAAAATGCTGGTCGGTGGCCTCTCCATGGGACAAGACCTGGTCGGTGGTGTTCCCCAAGTGTCCACCAAGCTCTCTGCAAATTTTGGGAAGGATTAGAGTCCCCGGGACCTGAAAAAGTACAAGAGAAGTGCACTTTCCATCGCGAAATCGCTCTACCGGAACTTCAACTCCAACTTTCGATGCGTTTTTCATCATTACTTATCAAAAGTGAGATGTATCCTTTTCGAACACGTTGCGACCCCTCCGGGAGGTAAACCGGAGGTCGCAATTGAGTCACCCTCATCGAAAACTCACATTTCTTTGCTCGTCGTTTTACGACAAATTCGTGTTCGAATTCACATTTATTTTGCATTGTTATGCACGTCACTTGCATTCTCATGCACACCACTCATACTATTGTGCACGTTTCACAGGTGTTGTCAAATCCTCATGCTAAACCCGCGTTGTCACATGCGTTACTCCTTGCATTGTGATGCGCCTTTCTATCGACGCCGCGATTGTCTGCATTCAATATCGCTTTGAACATGTGTTGCTAATTATGTTGTGCTTGTCAAGTTTCTTTCTTTTGCAGGCACGATATAGTATGTACGGTTCATTTGAGGCTGGTGCGACCAGACGAACCGCGCAGGTATTGTACCTTCTCCGTGTGAGACGGGGCGAGAATTGAATAATTCTCCGCATTCTTAACTGTATGAAATGTAGTTGTTGCTTTGCATTCTTGCTTAAAACTGTTGCATCTATTGTGAATATGTGCTTCATTGCAGCTTGCTGCATTTGCATGATCATTGAGATACCTTCGGCATCTTGCATTGTCGATTGCATTTTGCCCCTGCCTGCGGGCACATCTCTGTTTGTCTTGCCTGTTTGTCTAAGTCTTCGGCCTTGTTAAAAATAGGTCATCTCTAGGCTTTGACATTCACTCCCGTCACTTATGACTTCCGAGTTCTGTCAAAGAGGGGCAACTGTAGACACCCCATTTTTGACCGACCTTAAGACTCAGACGTCACCAGTTGAGCGCTCGGTGATATTGCATATTGTGCTCGTTCAGAAGTTTCAGAGTCCCGGTTGCAAGCCTTGCCTCTGGACTTCCGGACTCTTTCGTGCCTTGCCTCGGTTTGTGAACCAGACTCGGTTTTCTCTGTTTTCTCTTCCAAAAGGGAGAGAGAGGTCTCGTAGATCATCTCTCAGTGGCCGCAGGCTACATTTCGTGGTCGTAGGCCATTTTTCCCATTTGGAGCCCGGTTTCCGATTTTTCGGAGCCGACGGCCGTGTGCCTCGGTTCGGGACCACCTAACCACCTCCGTTTGCTCCGGTTTTTGGTATACACCTTATTTCCTCCCTTTTGAGGAACACTATGGCCCGAGAGACCAACTTCATGGTCGAACGCCACCTCCGGTGCTTAACAGCCCATTTTCGGGGCCCCGGGCCGCGCGTTTCGGTCCCCCGAACCTCCGTTTTGGTTCATTTTTGGTGGAAACCTTATTTTCATTGATAGGAAGCTTGTCGGAGGGTGGGAGGCCAGCAATTGTTCTGAAAAACCAGCTTTATTTCTTCATCGCTCTCCGACGCCCGTTTTCCTCACTTAAAAGCCAATGTTGACCACCCCGGGGCCACTTTCTTGAACCCTAAACCCCATATTTGTGTTGTACACACCTGGGAGGCCACCAATATTTGGTGGCCAACCAGTAATTGTGCCTGACCCTTTTGAACCCCTCTAAAAAATGGTCTTTTCTCTCTTTTGGTTCACTTTTTCTGGGTTTTGACCACATAATTGTGTTGTGCACACATGGGAGACCACCTTTTTGAGGTGGCCGACCAGTAATTGTGTTTGACCTTTTTGAGGTGGCCATGGGAGGTGGTCGGCCGGCCCCCTGAACCTTCTGAACCTGGCCGGCCATGACCCTCTCACCTGGTTCCTTACAGCTGCACCCTCTGTTTCCCCCCAGATCCTGTATCCGATGGGGGTCTTTTGGGGGGAAAATTTGAATTTGATTTTCCACCCCTTTTCCTCCATTCCTTTGCCTACATAACCAGCACCCCCAGCTGCATTTTAGAGGGTTACAAAATTTTGTTTTGGAGCTCTTGCATTAAATCTCCCTCTCTCTCTATTCTAACCCTCAAAACCCCTTAAGTTCTACACCATTTACCCTACACCTCATAGCACAAGGCCTCCATCCCTCATTCCAGAAACTTGAGGCTACTTTCTAGAGGTGAAGAGCTCCCAAAACTGGTCCAAGAGCTGCTGGTCCATTGGTCTACAAGGGTGAGTCCCATTTTTCCTTTTTCTTGCCTTGTTTTGCTTTCTATCTAATCCATACTTGCTAGCATTTTTGGGCTCCGACCCAAACTGTAAATAGTCATATTTTGTGCTTATCTCCATGTTTGATTAAGGGTCTTTCTCTGTTTGAGGTCCCCTTCTCACCCTTTGTGTTTAAACTCTCTTTTAGGCCAATTTTTGCATAGTATTTTAGGCCTATTTGTGAGTTGTTTTGGACTTTTCCATAAATTGTAAAATAACTTTTCTTGAGCCCTTCTTCAACATCGTTGAAGGACTTTCCTCTGTTTGAGGCCTCCTGCTATCACTTGCTTCTTTATCTCTCTTTTAGGCCAATTTTTACATAGTATTTTAGGCTTATTTGTGAGCTGTTTTGGACCTTGATATAAACTGTGAAATATCTTGTTTTGAGCCCCTCTTAAACATTGTTGAAGGGCTCTCCTCTGATTGAGAACAGAAGCTGTCACTTGTCTCTTTACCCCTCTTTTAGGCCTTTTCTTGCATGATAGTTTGGCCTTATTAGTGATTATTTTCGTGGCTTGATGTAAATTGTAAAGTGCCCTTTTCTGATCCCCTCTTCAATTTTGTTGAAGGGCTTTTTGCCATTCGGGGCCAGATGCTCCATTTTTGCATGATAGATTAGCCCTATTTGCATTCATTTTTTAGGCTTGTTATAAACTGGAAATATGCATGTTTTGGGACTGTCTTGCATCTGTCTTCATGCTTCATGATCAAATAATGCATGCTTTGTATAGCTATAAGTCATTCCATGTGCCTAGTTTCGAATTTCGGGGTTCATTCCATGCATCGGGTGCCTTTTTTCCATGTTTTGGGGCTGTTTAGCATCATATTTCAGTGCTGAAATTATATTCTTGTATGCCACATTTCATGCCTTGCCATGCTTTGGGTAGAGTGGCATTTGATGCCTTAGGCTTGGTCCTCGGTTTGCGTGCATGTGTGCACGCATTTCGAGTGTTTCATTTTCATCTCATGGCTACTGATGTGAGTGTGGCTGAGGTCCACTCATGTTGGTGTAAGTCCATTGTGCATTGTGTATGCCATTTCATTTCATAGCATTGCGTATGCTAGGTTGTATGTTAGAGCATTGTGTGTGCCTTGTTGCATCGTGCATTGTGTATGCCATTTCATAGCATTGTGCATGCTAGGTTGTATATTAGTTGCATTCATGCATGTCATGCATATTGCATTGTGTTTGGGATAGGAGTTAGCCCGAGCACGGGAAACGAGGGACGTTTCGTATTTCGAGTGACGGAACGTGTCTCAATTCTCAGTCACCGACACTCCAGATTATCCATGAGAGAGTTTAGGTCTTGTTGTGTTTATATGTGTATTCATTTCATATTGAGTCGTGCAATTCGACTCCTCGGCCATTATGCATCGATATGCGTGGTTGGTGGCACGAGGATCGAGGACTACACTCCCCGAAGAGTAGTCATGCACACATATGTGAAAATACTTTGCCATGCCCCTTTGTTGCTCTCTGTTGCAGCAAATCAGAAATCAGCAGCCTTCCGGAGCTTGGCACGCATTCCAAGAACAATTGCAAACAGAGGCAAACCGAGGCATCACAAGGGATTTTCTGACAAAGGCAGCCCGAGCATGCATCATTCATTATCCGGAGCAGAGTTGAGGCAGTCCCTGGCTTGCATGCCAATTTATTGCTTTCCTAATTTAATTTGTTAATTAATTAGAGTTTTGTACATATTTGGACTGTAATTATTCATTTGGGACTGTATATTATTTATTCGGACCCTCTGCACGAGGGCACAACTGTAATAAGTATGCGTGTGTGTGATGTATGTCTTCCAACCCCACGTCTTTCTCCCTTTTATGTACCCGCTTATGATAGTTAGATTAGGGCATGTTTCAATTAGCATATAGTATGATAGCATGTTTGCATTCATTCATCTGTTTTGCATGCACCGGACTCGGCGCATCATACTAACTGCATTGTATTTTCAATTCCAAGTTGAATACATGTTAGCTGTAGCATTTCATATGCCATGTTTAGAATAGCCGAGCCTGCTATAGTTGCATTTTTGCATGTATTGCATTAGGCATTTCTGTATAGTTAGGACCATGCATGGATTTCTAATTAGCTTCTGTTTTGGCTTGGAGTACTCGGTAAGTTTTATGCTTTAGCATCCTTCCATGTGTGTGAGTGACTGCCATGATAGCATGCTTACTATGAGGCTAATTGCTTACGTGATATAACTGCCTGAGTGCCTATGGGTGAAGGTTGGATTGTTTAGATTGGAACAATTCATTCACTATGAGTTTTAAGCCCACTAGATAGTGGCAAAATCATGTTTTTCTAAGCTCACCCGAGGGTGGCAAATCCACGTCTTAGCCTACTTGCGGGTAGCACCATCAAACCACTTTCAAAAATAAACACGAAATGTTTTGTTCCAATTCAGACGATCCAGTCTATACTTGTATGCTGTGCGCATCACATAGTAAATCTAGGCTAATAACCGGAATAAGAACGCATAAAGTTTTCAAAACTAGATATCATGGTTAGTAGAGGCCGATCTTTGATTAGGCGAGCGGGGGTGCTCACGAAGTGACCTTCCCCAATCGTACCCAAGTTCCCGAGCCGAGGCAACTTTGGTGACGAACACGTGGCCTTAGGCAACGAGTCAGGGTTTCCTAAATTTCCCCAAAATAAAACATTTAGGTGCCGACTTTGTATCTGGCAAAGCAGTCCATGTTTGGTACTTCTTTCAAAATCTGTTTTCTCAAAAACGATTTGTCGGATTTGAACTCTTTGGTTCAGATTAAGAACCGTGACAATTTGAGAGTCCTGAACTGTAGTGAGCCCAAATGAATAGAACGGGACTCACCCTCCCGGGGCGTTCGGGGACGTCTATAGGAGTCAACCTCTCAGAATAGATCATAGCTATCTCAAGCATACCTATGCTGTGATGCCCGTCCGTCTTTCACCTTTTCTCGTTACTACATATTGTATTTGGTTAGAGGATTTAATGAGAGAAATTAAAAAAAGAAAAAAAGAAATACAATCTCATTTTTTATTTGGTTATTATGAAAACCGAAAAGAAAAAGATAATGAGAGAAAAATGCAATATCACTTTTTATCTTTTGAATTCACTTAAATTCTTTTCTTTCTCTATTTTTAACTTAAATAAAATAAATTTTTTTCTTTTTTTTTTGAATCAAAGTATGCACAACCGAAGGGGACCCACCACAAACATAACGTAGAATCAATTCTATTTTCTTTTCTTTTTATTCTTTTTCCTCTCATCGAATTCTAAAACCAAACATAATGTCAATCATTTTTGTGTCGATGGTGGAAGACATGTCAATCGAGAAAGACCAAAACCAAGACCAAAACGACTAAAACCAAACATAATGTCAATCATTTCTGTGCCAATGGCAGAAGACGTGTCGATCAAGAAAGACCAAAACCAAGACCAAAATGATGACGATGAAGATGCCAACGACAATGATGAAGAAGTTGGCTATCAATATGCAAGCAACAATACTATTAATCTAGAAAAAAAAATGTTAAAGATTTAGGATAAAATACATCATTAGTCCATGTGGTTTAAGGGTAGTTTCAATTTTAAAAAATTAATCTTTATGCGGGGACATATTTTGTGAATAACAGCACGTGGCCAAGGTGACACCGAAGTGTCAGCCGAGGTGATCTCTGCTAAACCGAGGTTATCTGCGGATATACCGGAATCCGAGATGGGCGGATAAGGGACAAGAGTCCTAGAACAGGGGAGGATCTCAGTCTGGATAAAGATAATGCTTTTGGGGAGTTTATCCTTATCTAGCTAAGAGTCCAGGATGAGCATTGAGCCTGAGTCCACTGAAGTGAGTCTTCTACAGGGATCATGACAGTGCTGGCTATAAAAGTAGAGAACCCTAGTGGGTCTCAGGTATGTATGATATACGGTGAGCAGTAAGTTCATTCTTGTGAGTTAAGCACAATTTGCTATCTTAGAGAGATATTTGATTACTGACTTGAGCGTCGGAGTGCTCCCGGGTGGACAAACCACTGCCGGATTCTTATCTTTCTATGACAGGTTATTCGGATTTAATCTATTCTGTTGGTACTCTCCAGCTGAGTTTCTTGCTTGGTTGTATGGACGGAAATCAACACCCACGCTTTATATTTTTTAATTTTGTTATAATATGACATTTGAGTCATTTGCTGTTAACATTTGAAATAGAAAAAAATTTATGCTTTGAAAAAAATTAATCATTACACTTTGTTTCGAATTTCACTTTTGTTCCTCTAATTTTACAAATAATTTTTTTTTCTATTCAAAATGTTAACAACACATAACAGATAGATCACATTGCAACAAATTGGAAGTGTGACAACCAGATTGTTCAAATTAAACTACTGAGACTAAAGTGATACTTCACTTAAATTACAAGAACAAATGATTAAATAATTCATCCAAAAAATTATTTTTCAAAAAGTAATCAATTTTTACTTTAGATATGCATCACGTTTCACTAATTTAAATTTACACTATCTATAAACTTTTAAGATAAATTTTCATGATCAATGACATTTTTTATATGAAAAATGTTTGGGACCCCCATGACCCCCACTAATGTATTGACCATTACTGTGTTTGAATTTTATTTTATTTTTTCTACCTCTAACGGTGACATGAATGGTCTAGATCATTTTGGAGGTTGTGTTTTTTTGAGGTCTCTATCATTACTGTTTTGATATACAAGGCACGAGAAGACTAACGTGATTGACTTGAAAAATATTAGGAGTAATGAAATTGTACTCTGATTTTATTTAAAAATGAGATGGATGATATAGATTTAACGTTAGTTAAAATGATTGTGATTCATGAATACATTTTATATTGTTGGATTGACTTGGCTTATTCAGTAATGTTTATATATATATATATATATATAATTTTAGATTAATTATAAGGTAAATTATGCAAATGGTCCCTATAGTTTACACTATGTGTCAATTTCGTCCTTATTGTTTCAATTTGCTCGATTTTGCCCTTTAATTTAACAGATTGTGTCATTTTAATCCAATAAATAACGGTTGTTAAGTTTGGTAGACGGAAAGTCTACACAATATGTTAATTTGGTCCCTATTATTTTAATTTGCTTGATTTTGATAGTGGTCAAATTGACACATTGTGTAAACTACATGGACTATTTCTATAATTTACCCTTGATTATATTTTTGATCTTTAAAATATAAGTTGTGTTATTTTGATTTACAGTGTGCATATAGGGGAAGACCACGACGACCAAGACGAAGACGAAGACGGTTGTCCACACTCCATGCTTATCTATGATACAAAAGTAATTGTTTTGATGTATCATAAATGGGAAACGCTTTGGTCCGCACCCTCTTCAATAGTGTGTATCAAATACATTTCGTTACTTTTATGATGTGTCATGTATTTTTATGGTAAATATTATATATTTTTTTGGATATTTTTATATAAGTTCAAAAATTAGTTCCAATTTTTAAGCTTAATGATATGACAATTAATTAGAATATTTAAGGTAATACGCGTTCTCATATCTTCTCAATCAACAACTAATCAGATCACTGCACATTGAGTCTAGAAAGTGATATTATTTGTCATTTTTCTATTTTTTTTAATTGGAGTTATGACAATTTATAGTTGAAAAATAAAATTACGTAATTTTGTAGTAATATTACATATTTTGTAATATTGTTACACATTTTGTAGTTAAAAGATGTTAGATAAAAAAATGAGCAATATTATTACAAAAATACATAATACTGTTACAAAATGCGTAATTCCATTTTTTCAACCATAAATTGTCATAACTCTTTAAAAAAAATTTAAAAAAAAAACGATAATATGTACCACAAAAATACAAACACACACTACAAAAATATGTACCAAGGCATAGTATTTCCCATCATAAATAAATGATTATTGGCCATTGGATTGAAACGTGAAATAAATCTAAGTATTGATTAATAATTATTAAAACCAATTTATGGAAAGAAAATGGCTTGTTTTCAGTTGAAATAATTTTAATTACACCACACAGTTGGTATCTGATCGGTAAGAATAATTAAAAAGCTCTGATCAGTAAGAATCATTAAACGGAAGACTCTTACCGATAAGAATATTTGAAAAAATTTAACTGGACCAAGTTTTCATAGATTTTTACAGGTAAGAAACCTTCATTTAATGAATCTTACCGATAAAAAACCTCTGTTTAATAATTCTTACCTATAAGGAATTTTGATTGTCTGATTAAGTTGAAAGTTCAACTGAAAAGGAACCAAATCCTTGTGAAAATAAGATGATTTTGTGAAAAAAAAGATGGTATTCAATAGTTTTTGAAACTACAGTGAAAGGACCCCGTGCAAAGCATGTTAATAAGTACCCAATCAAGTTGGAGTAATGTGGAGAAAAATCATACTCGTTATGTAAGAATAAAAACTTTTGTATTATATAGTTTAGTAAATAATACTCACAAGACTCGTTATGTAAGAATAAAAACTTTTGTGTTATATAATTTAGTAAATAATACTCACAAGACGCATTTTTCTCCTCCTTCTTTCACAAGTTAACATTAAATTTAAATACACAAGAGAAAAAAAAAATTGATAATATCAAAAAATAAAATAAAATAAAATAAGAAGCATGTAACAAAATAATGAAGTCATTTCACACGCTATGAATTCAGAGGGCCGTTCTCCTAGTTAGCCGACCATACTCCAAATCAAAGAATTGCTATTCTAATATGCGTTGGTTGGTCCGCCTTACCGATTCAACAATGAAAAAGAACAAAAAGAGATTCTGAACTGTTAAATATCCACAAGAGGAAAAACAACTCAAAGTGGTTGTTGAACCAAAAAAAAAAAAAAAACTCAAAGTGGTTGTTGACCAAAAATAAATAAATAAATAATTAAAAAAAATAACGACATAACACGGTTATTATAGGCATTAACAAAAAAAAAAAAAAAAAAAAAAAAAAAATAGAACTCAATAACCACACGTAACTACAAGGAAAACTATACTGCTAGTTCTTATATTTTAAATATTATATTATTTTAGTTTTTATAATTTTAATTAGATCGATTTTAATTGTAAATTTTTGACTGTCTCAAATTGATTTAATTGATTTCAATTATTAATATTTTTTTATGACAAATGCGTGCATATGCTAACTTTTTAGGAGTAAAATTTTACACTTGATCAATTCAATGACTTAACTTCAACCAATTTAATAAAAATTTTATATCAAAAATCTTAACAGTGTTATCAATTGAATTCAATTGACACAAAATCTAAAATTAAAGGTTAAAATTAAGCTAATTAAAATTATAAGGAGTAAAATGACATACACGACAAAATCTAGAGACTAGTTTGGCCTAACTAAAAATATGAAAACCTTAGAAACCATATTCGTTTTTGATTGACAGAAACCATATTCTCTAGCACTTTGAAGTTAAAAATAATTGACAAAAATATAACAATAACTATAACGCTAGACAATCAAACACAAAAAACGAAAGCATAAAAATAACAGATGCTACCAGGGATGGAGCCACTGTAATGGAGCCACCGTAGGACACAAGGACGTGTCCCTGAAGTTTTGATAATTATATTAGTACCTCTATACATGTAGATTATATCATATATCACTTTTATAAAATTACTGTTAGTAATGGGCGCCCATGTGGCATGACCATTTAAATTTAACATTTGATCCTTATCCAAATAGGTTTTGATTTTGAAATCAAACCTATTTAGGATAACCACTCTTGAAACAGACGTTATCAGTTTGAACTGATATAGATAGATATAATATATATTAGATATTATCTGTATCTTAACTGATATGGATAGATATTATAATATATTAAATATCTGATATGGTTATGGCTAATCAGAGAAAAAGGAAAAACAACGTAGTCTGTTTTTCTACCCACATTCTGACTCTCTCCCAAAAACACAACGATCAAGTCTTTGACACTGTGGTTAGTGTGGGTGATATTCAATCTGTGATATCACTCCACTGCTGGGTTGGTTCATCAAGAAGTTTCCTGGAAGCACGTGATTTATCCAAGAAGGTTCTATCATCAAGAAGGTATGATCTGATCATTTTAATCCGCTGCATAATCTGTGTTTTTTCAGTTTACATTGGTATCAGAGCCTGTTAATGGATATTTTCGTGTTTTCCTCATGTGTATACTTTTATATGTATATGTATATATTATACACATGAATATTTGTAGAAATTTTTTTTTTCAGATTAGGAGCATAAAATTTTTTTTTTATGTTCTTTAATGTCTTTTTTCATATCATAAATAGTTTTATTTTGAAAAAAGGAGTCCGGCAGTACAAAAATCGGACCAGAAAACACCCTGGAAGGCGGCGCGTGGCCTGCACGCGCCACCTGACGCCGTGGGCCGTTTCCACGCGCCTCCACGCGCAGCCACGCGCCTCCACGCGCCAGCTGCTCACCCGACGCGCTTGCACGCGCTCTCACGCGCGCGTCAGCGGCGCAGTCACGCGCGCGCCCTCCGCGCCACGCACGCGCGCCGTGCGCTGAGCCGCGAGCCGAGCCGCGAGCCGAGCCGCGCGCTGAGCCGCGAGCCGAGCCGCGCGCTGAGCCGCTAGCCGAGCCGTGAGCCGAGCCTCGAGTCGAGCCGCGTGCTGAGCCGCGCCGTTTTCCTCGGCTGGCTTGGCTGCTGGCGATTAGGCACTGTTTGTTTTGTTTTTAATTCTGAACTGCGTTAAATGATCATAATTAATTCATTACATATTTGTTTTATGCGTGGCTTATACTGTTAGACTCAGAATTAAGTTTTCTACATTCTGTAAAATTTTGAAAATTTTCAGAAAATATAAATTATTTTTCCTGTGTTAATAATTCATTTTTTGTGCTTTAAAATGATTCTGGTATTGCATAAATAATTTTCTGGGGCTGAAATATTTATTGTAGACTTCTGAAAGGTTTTATTATTTACTGGTAATATTGTCTCATTTTATCAGTTTCTGGATTTTTTATTTCTAATTTTATGTGTATTTATTAGTCATTTAAAATTCCAGAATATTTCAGAAAAATTTCAGAATATTTCAGAACAATGTACATTTTAATTATGGCATAATCTGAATATTGTTTCTGTTTACTAGTTTCTGGATTTTTTATTTCTAATTTTATGTGTGTTTAATTAGTTATTTAAAATTCCAGAAAATTTCAGAAAATTCCAGAAAATTTCAGAAAATTCCAGAAAATTTCAAAAAATGATGTACACTTTAATTATGGCATAATCTGCATATTAAATACAATTTTTTTTTGGTTTTTTAATATGTTGCAATTAAAGCATGATTATTTATTTATTTATTTATTTGAATTCCATCATTAAATAAATATAGCATGAGTTGTTTGCAAATTTATATTGAGATGCTATTGTATGGAATTTATCATGCTTTGTATATGCCATAAATAGTGGGAGATTGTTTGATTATTTTTTGCGCATGGAATGAAATTAAATTTTGATAATTATCACTAGAGGCGCAAGAGATGATTACGAGCATAGCAAATTTTCGATCTTGAGACATGTGTAAAATTATCATTATTTAATTTAGATTCTTTTTTGCTGCAAAATATTTTGTTTTGTGTTGCTATCATTAATATCCCCTGCGCATTTTTATTTACTCTGTATGTAGAAATGGCTGCTAAGTCAGTGGTGGCAGACTTAACTAAGGGAGAGAAATTGGATGGCGACAATTACGACATATGGCGCCGTAAGATCCAATACCTCCTCAATGAGCAAGAAGTGTTAACCACACTTGAACAAGTGATGGTTGAGCCAGAGCAGGGCAATACAGCTCAACATCGTCGTGATCTTGAAGCCTTTCAGACTTGGCGTAACAAAGATCGGTGTGCGCGCTTTACTATGTTGAGCAGCATGCACAACGACTTGATTAGTGAGTTTGAGCATTGCCCGACTGCATTTGAGATGTGGGAAGCTCTCAAGCAAAAGTTTGGTATTACCTCTTTGGCAAAGCTACGTGGGCTGACTATGAAGTTTGACTCATATCAGAAAAGGGCGCATCACTCGATGAAGCAGCATTTGAGAGTCATGTCAGCCATGATACGTGAGCTTGCGGCTGCTGGGCATAATTTGACTCAAGAGCAGCAAGTACAGGCTGTGATACGCTCTCTGCCAAATTCTTGGGAGCAGATGAAGCAGAACATGATGCATAATGAGAGTGTGAAAACATTCGAAGACATATCGCGTCATTTGGAGCTAGAGGCTGAGCGCCTTGAGGCGGCTAAGTCTGATGGTTCTGCTATGGTGGTTGAGTCAAGCTCACGTAGGACTTCTCAGTTCAAACGTGGAAAAGCAAAAGGTGCCCCCAAGAAGCAAGCAGCGGCTGCGCTTAAGCCCAATGGCGCTAGAAATTTCAAGCGTAGGGGCAAGAGAGGTGGTAAGAAGGCAAAGGCTAAATTGACATGCTTTAACTGTAACAAAGAAGGACACTTCGCTCGGGATTGCCCTGAGCAGAAGAAGGTACTCCCTTACTTAATTTCTCGCATTCAATGCTTTGTGTCTAGTCAAGCATTAATTGCTCATTCTCCTCATTTTTGGGTTGTAGACTCCGGAGCAACAGACCACATCGCGAGGGACAGAGTAGGGTTCGTTGAGTATCGTCGAGTACCTGCTGGGAGCAGAAAAGTTTACATGGGGAACGAGTCCAGTGTGGAGGTGCTTGGCATAGGCACATTCAAGCTGGAAATGCGACGAGGGCGCACCTTGTATCTTCATGATGTTCTTTATGCTCCGGATATTCGGCGAAACTTAGTTTCAGTTATTAGCATGATGAGCCTTGGTTTTAGCTTTTGTTTTGAGAATAATGGTGTTAGCATTTATTTGGGAACAATTTTTTATGGTTTTGGTTATCTTTCAGATGGTTTTTTAGTTTTGGATGTGGATGATTCTAGTATCAATAAAAATGCCAATGGCTCTATTTCTAATATTGCATCTTTTTGTGATAATGATTCTATGAGATGGCATGCTAGATTAGGCCACATAGGGCAAGACAGGATGACTAGATTGGCTAGAGAAGGTCTTTTAGGCCCACTCGCTAGAGTCACTTTGCCTACTTGTGAGCACTGTCTTGCTGGAAAGGCAACAAGAAAACCATTTGGGAAAGCCATAAGGGCATCTATCCCATTGCAACTTATTCATTCTGATATATGTGGACCAATGAATGTGAGGGCAAGGCATGGAGCCCCCTATTTCATCACATTTATAGATGATTGCACACGTTTTGGTCATGTTTATCTGATTTCTCACAAGTCAGAAGCATTGGATTGCTTTAGACGGTATGTTAATGAGGTTGAGAATCAATTAGACAAGAGCATTAAAGCTCTAAGGACTGACCGAGGACGTGAGTATCTATCTGAGCAATTTAAAGTGCTCTGTGAGGAAAAAGGAGTTATCAGGCAATTGACAATTCCTAGGACTCCGCAACAAAATGGTGTAGCGGAGAGAAAGAATCGCACATTGCTTGACATGGTTAGATCAATGATGGCGCAAGCTAATCTTCCAATTTCTTATTGGGGAGATGCTTTGTTGACTGCTGCCTACGTCCTTAACCGTGTGCCCTCCAAATCAGTTCCTTCCACCCCATATGAGATGTGGACTGGCAAAAAGCCTGATTTGGGCAATTTGCGGCCTTGGGGTTCGGCAGCTTACATACACAACGCTTCTCATAAGTTTGGGAAGTTGGGCCCTAGAGGAAAGAAGTGTATCTTCATTCGCTATAGTGAGCATTCTAAGGGCTATGTGTTTGTTGGGGAGCATCCGGATGGAAGTGTGACTGAAATTGAGTCGCGAGATGTGGATTTCCTAGAGGAGGATTTCCCTAGCAGAGGAGAGGTAACTAGAGAAGTGGAATTCTACGAGATGGAGGATCTACTTGAAGGCGCACCTAGTAGCTTAGTAGAGAATGAGGAAATAATTCCTCAAGCTCCTAGGGACAGTGGGAGCGATCTACCTACCCATGGATTAGATCCAATGGATGAGGATTCTCAACTACGTAGAAGCAAACGTGGAGCTATACCCCGTCGTCGTTTTGAGATTGAAGGGGAAGCATTCATGATTGCTCCGAGTGATGAGATGGAGCCTAAGAATCTCAAAGAGGCTCTCTCATCCCCTGCTAGTAAAGAATGGAGTACTGCAATGGAAGAAGAAATAGAGTCTATGAAGAAAAATCATGTCTGGGACTTGGTTGATTTGCCGCTAGGGCGCAAGACTATTGGGAACAAATGGGTTCTCAAAATCAAGCGCAAGGCGGATGGTTCCATAGAAAGGTATAAGGCTCGCCTAGTGGCGAAAGGTTACACCCAACGAGAGGGTGTGGACTATGAGGAAACTTTTTCACCAGTTGTAAGGTTTGCCTCTATTCGCCTAATCCTGGCCATAGTAGCTCAGTTGGACTTAGAGCTATATCAGATGGACGTTAAAACTGCATTTCTCAATGGAGAATTGGATGAAGAGATCTATATGGATCAACCAGAAGGCTTTGTGGCAGTAGGTCAGGAGCGCAAAGTTTGCAAGCTTCAACGATCTATTTATGGCTTAAAGCAATCATCCAGACAGTGGAATCTGAGATTTCATCGAGCCATTATTTCAAATGGGTTTACGATGATTGATGAAGATCACTGTGTGTACGTTAAGCGGTCCAAGGACATTTTTCTGATATTGTCATTATATGTAGATGACATATTATTGGCTGGAAATGACAAGGAGATGATTGTCGCCACTAAAATGTGGTTGTTCTCTACATTTGAAATGAAGGACATGGGTGAGGCGAGCTATGTGCTCGGTGTTAAGATCCTCAGGAATCGCTCTAGGAGACTTCTTGGTTTGTCTCAAGAGACTTACATTAAGACTATTCTAGAGCGGTTCCAGATGCAGAGCTGCAAACCCATTGACACTCCTGTTGCAAAAGGCGAGAGCCTAAGCCTTGATATGGGTCCTAAGACTCAAGAAGAAAATGAAAAGATGGCCCGTGTTCCCTATGCAAATGCTGTTGGAAGCTTGATGTATGCTATGATGTGTACACGTCCTGACATTTGTTATGCAGTCGGATTGGTGAGTCGTTACCAATCCAACCCAGGACCAGCTCATTGGAAAGCAGTTAAGAGGATATTACGATATCTTAGAGGAACTGCAGATTACACACTTTGCTACCAGAGTTCAGATCTACATCTAGTTGGCTATTGTGATGCTGACTGGGGAGGAGACCTAGATGAGCGTAAGTCTACTTCAGGATATGCTTTCATGCTTAGCGATGGTGCTATTTCTTGGAGCAGTAAGAAGCAATCCTGCATCGCCTTATCGACCATGGAGGCTGAGTTTGTGGCTTGTTCATCTGCCGTTCAGGAAGCCGTGTGGTTGAGGAGATTCCTTCAGCATTTGGATGTTGTCACACACACTTCAGATCCTGTGACTATCCATTGTGACAGCATGACTGCACTCGCTTACGCTAAGGATCCTAAATACCATGGCAGAACCAAACACATTGATGTGAGGTTTAATTTTATCAGAGATATTTTGGCGCAGAAAGAAGTGATCCTGGAGCACATCCCTACAAGTCGCATGGTTGCGGACCCTTTGACTAAGCCCATTGCTAGAGATGTTTATCTTACTCATGTTAGGGCTTTAGGACTACGTAGGTGGTGATTTTTTATGTGTATTCAGTTGAACTCTTTTTTTTGGGGATATTAATGCCATTAGTATTCATACTTGTTTCTATCACACATTTATGTTTACTACTTTTAGTAATGGTTTGTGAATTAGCATACACAAAACAATTAAATTGATGTTAGCAGGCAAGATTGGCTCACTCACACGAGCAATCGCCCTTAGCGCTGGGTAGCGAGTAAGGATGAGACTAGAAGCTAAAATTATCCACTAGCTATGTCGCCTTGGTTGAAGCCAAGATGAGGTCTTGTTAGAGACCGACCATGGATATGAGAGTACCCACTTTTCCATGATATGTCTGTTATGGATAGCCAGATGCGAGATCTCATTTGATGCCTGAGAGGCGAGCAAATAGAGAATTCGAGTTAGACGCTAGGAAGCGACTCGTGCGCTTAAGAGCGACTAGACTAAGATCTGTATGGTGTGTGAGTTTAACATCACTCTTTGGAAGAGTAACTCCACTATAACATGCATTCATACTGCATGTGCTTATCGACCCGTTAGCGAGGTGAAAGAATGGATCCCTGCTTCTTCACCGTGTGAGTCCTAAAAGTCTTTTTTTGACTTTACTTTGTGCCTTTTGTGACCTTTGACTATGTCATAAGATGAGGAGTTGATGTTCAGCTACTTTGGTATGTTGCCTGCGGTCATGTATGATTCGGCTTTAAGGGACATTACTGGGAAAGCGGTCAATTTCAAATTGAATGATATGAAGGTGAAGGGAAGATCATCTAGTTCTACATCTCTGCTCTATATTCACTGTCGACAACTCACATCGCTCTTTATAGGATGCTGATTGGGTGTGAATATAATGCGGGACCTAGGAAAGTCAAACATGCTCTTTGAGGGATTAGAGATGTTTTTGGACTGATGTAGCTAGATGGGTCTGGGTACATGAGACACTATTTCTGTTCTTTTTGGGTTGATGTCTCTATGCTGACTCATGTTGAGTTTCTAGTATAGAGCTCCCACTTGCAGGTGTTCCCAGCGGTCGCACGGTGCATTGGCTAGTATGAGATTGTTCGTTTTTGGGGAGATTGAGATAGAGATGTGGCAGTGTCATGCCAACTCATGTGCGAGTGGGAGATGTTAGTAATGGGCGCCCATGTGGCATGACCATTTAAATTTAACATTTGATCCTTATCCAAATAGGTTTTGATTTTGAAATCAAACCTATTTAGGATAACCACTCTTGAAACAGACGTTATCAGTTTGAACTGATATAGATAGATATAATATATATTAGATATTATCTGTATCTTAACTGATATGGATAGATATTATAATATATTAAATATCTGATATGGTTATGGCTAATCAGAGAAAAAGGAAAAACAACGTAGTCTGTTTTTCTACCCACATTCTGACTCTCTCCCAAAAACACAACGATCAAGTCTTTGACACTGTGGTTAGTGTGGGTGATATTCAATCTGTGATATCACTCCACTGCTGGGTTGGTTCATCAAGAAGTTTCCTGGAAGCACGTGATTTATCCAAGAAGGTTCTATCATCAAGAAGGTATGATCTGATCATTTTAATCCGCTGCATAATCTGTGTTTTTTCAGTTTACAATTACAATAATATCAACTCTTAAAATTGTAATTATAAATTTTCCTTCTAATTACAAGGAACCTACAAAAATGAGTCCTATTATACACCTTCAAAAGTTATGACTTTATGGTATTGATATTATAAATTTTTATAACTAAATTATTTTCATTCATAACTAAGATGACCTCTATATAAATTATAACTAAACAACACATCTTCAATTGTTAAAAAAAAAAAAAAAAAATTAAAAATCACAACAGATCATAACTAAAATCAGAATGATGCATAGCTAATTATTACTTGATGTATAATCAAAGGCCGCTTCAGTCATAACCAATATAACAACTACAAGATGTTATAACTAAGTTATGTTTAACACTATTTTTTTTATCAGAAAAAAAACTTTATTGATAAAAGAATCAAGATACAAAGCAAGACAATCATCAACAAAGCAAGGAAGTGCAGAGAGTATCAAAGCTAACCTAAACAATCCCAACTAAGTTGGCACCGCAAAGGAAACACAATCATATACCAGCTCTTGACCCAAGATTGGTGAGGAACCAATCAACAAAGAAACAAGGAAATAGAAAAGAACAGACAACACCTAAGAGTAGAAACAACCACACAAACCAGCCAACAACAACAACACAAAACCAGTGACAGCATAACCACAGACAACTGCAACTAGAGCAAACTCTCCTATGACATAGGAGAAGATAGCAGTTCAGAACAATTGCACGATTACAACACCACCATGTTCTCCAAAACCACCCTAATCAGCCCGAAGTCCAACACCCACTAACCCAATTATCTTCCAAACTGCTGCACAATAAACACCAACTCAAGCACTGAGTAAAGCAATCTACAAACTCTGTTTTACCCAAGACTACAACTTTTCACAATATCAATACACTCAGCTCCACCAACCTAGAGTACTTTCCATAAAACATACACACAACCTGAACCACCATATAGGCCATAAAGTAGCCAATGCATCAACAACCCCAATACAACTGCTTCAAAACAACACACAACAGAGGACAACTGCCATGCTAACATTAAACCAAACCAAAATCAGCAGCATCAACAACACCAATATAGCTATAACAGGGAAGCACACACCAATAGCACACCACTGCCAGAGCACAACATTTCTCCAAACACATACCACCCAAAAATCAGCACACCACACACTACTACATATACACTAATAAAAACCAACCAAAACCAACAGTAAAGGGAACCACTGCCAACAGGAGGCCATAGCAACACAAACCATCAGGTGTAAACAACACCACAAACTCAGAGGCAACTACGGATCAAGCCCAAATTGGAGATGAAACCATGAAATGAATACATGCTGCCAATATGATGATTCTTAACCCAATAAGCCACTCTGACTTTCATTAATTTAGATATAGCCTTCAAATTTGGTTGACTTCCCCTAAATAAACACTCATTCCTAAGCCTCCATAAAGATCACACCACAGCAATAGGAATGGCATTCCAGATCCTAAGTTCCTTCTTCTTGAACTTGAAGCCAAACCACCAATAAAGCAACTTAATAACAGAACCAAGGGAAACCCATTGAGTTCCCACCAAATAACATCAAACCATACCTTCCAAGCAAAAGGGCAGAGCAACAAAATATGATTAATATTTCAGGGGCAGAATTACAAAACAGACACAAGGAAATAGAATTACCTCTCAGCACACCAATTCTATGGAGGAAATCAGCAGTCTTAAGTCTACCTTTCCACACTAGCCAAAATAGAAATTTGGCTTTTAGAGGAGCAATATTATTCCAAATAAATTTTGATAACTCCACAACATGACCCTTATCAGCTTGAAGCCACTCATACAGAGATCTGACTTGAAAAATCCCAGAAGGAGAAGCCAACCATCTAATCTGATCTTCACTGTTTTCCCTAAGTTTAGGACCCTCACCTAGAATCTGTGTCATTCTAAACAATTCCTCCTCTTCCCAAGCACGAAGAGGTCTTCTGAAATTCAAAATCCACCTACCATTGGCAACCTTTTCATCAACATACCACTTTAAAGATCCAAGAGGCTCAACGGATAAACCAAAAAGCCTAGGAAATTGATTCTCCAAGCTTGATTGACCAATCCACTTATGACACCAAAATAAAATCTTACTGTCATCTCCAATAACAAGATTGATATTACCTAAGAAATATGTAACTACATTTGGCATTAGAGCAGCCACAGGCATTACATCTCTCCAAATCCTGGACTTATAGGTTAAAGCATCAGAAAAAGGTAAAAAGGATCCATTCAGATGACTATAATTACTACTAATCAACTGTCTCTACAAAGCCATCTTTTCAAACACAAACCTCCACCACCACTTAACTAACATGTAGATATTTACCATTCTAATATTTCTGACCCCTAAACCTTCATGATGTAAAGCCTTTGTCACCTCCCCCCAACATACGAAATGAACCTTCCTATGATTGTCTGACCCACCCCATAGAAAAGAGGCTTGCAATCTGTCTACCATCTTAGTCACACACTCAGGCATCTTAAACAAAGATAGGTAGTAGACTGGAAGACTTGACATGACTGGCTTGATCATGGTAACTCTGCCAACAAAAGATATTAATCTCCTTTTCCAACCTGCAAGCCTTGCTTTGATCTTATCCAAGATAGGCTTCCAAGTTGATTTCCTTCAAGGATTTGCACCCAAAGGTAAACCAAGGTAAATCAAAGGAAGGGCCTGATGAGAACAATTCAGTCTATCAACAAAATCCTTGACAAGCTGAGGAGGAGTTCCAACTCCACAAACAACTCTTTTTTGAAAATTAATCTTCAACCCTAAAATAATTTCAAAGTATCTGAGGATCCTCTTGAGAATAATAAGTTCACTCCAATCAGCTTCACAAAACAAGATAGTATCATCTGCAAATTGCAGATGGAAAACTACCAAACCACTGGGACCAATGGTAGCACCTCTAATTAGGCCTGGCTCTTTAGCTCTAGAAAGCAAAACATTCAAACCCTCTGTTATGACATTAAATAAAAAAGGTGAAAGTGGATCACCTTGCCTTACCCTTTCTGAGGATGAAACTCAACTGTAGGAGAGCCATTTACCAACACCGAGATACTATGGGAAGTTACACAGGCTTTAATCCACCCTATCCATCGAGCACCAAATCCAAATTTTTGAAGCATATCTAACAAATATTCCCAATTCACAGTATCATAGGCCTTCTAAAAATCCAACTTGAAACACTACAAGAAAAAGCATCTTTGGTCGCTGAAAGTATAGGTTTTGGCGACTAAAAAAGCATTAGTAGCCAAAAGTATAGGTTTTGGCGACTAAAAATCTATTTGGTCACCAATATATGGCTTTTACCAACAAAAAAAAAATTAGTAGCCAAAAGTAAGGCCCTTTGGCGACCAAAAAATTTTAGTAGCCAAAAGTGAGGCATTGGGCGACTAAAAAGATGTTTGGTTGCCAAAAGTGTGGCTTTTACTGACTAAAAAAATTTTAGTAGCCAAAAGTGAGGCTTTTTGGCGACTAAAAATAATTTAGTAGCCAAAAGTGAGGCATTGGGCGACTAAAAAGAAATGTAGTCGCCAAAAGTGGTAATTTTAGCGCGGTAATTAAATTTTGTAATGACTAAAAAATAATTAGTAGTCAAAACTATAGAATTGGCACCAAAAATTATGTTTAGTAGCGACAAGTGAGGCTTTTTGGCGACTAAAAAGAAGTTTAGTCGCCAAAAGTGGTAATTTCAGCGCGGGAATTAAATTTGTTAACGACTAAAAAATAATTAGTAGTCAAAAGTATAGAATTATGTTTAGTCGCCAAAAGTGGTCTCTTTTTTTTTTAAGCTAAATAATTTATTTTTACGTAAATTATGTTCAATAAAAAATAATTATCTTTATATATATACTTTTATATTAATACGGGTCTATGTACTATATAAATAATATATATTGCATATATAATCATATGGTGTTATAGAGGCGTAGTGGAAAGAGTGTGTTGTATAAGGTTTATGGTGTGAGAGGTTGATGGTTCGCATCTCCACAAGAGCAGATTAGAAGCTAGTGAGTGTAATAGGTTCGATCACCAATTCCTTGAGTATTGGCGACTAAAACATTGGTCAGTAAATGTATAATTTTTAAAAATATAATTGACTATTGGCGACCAATAATTTAGTAGTCAAACATTCAATTTTGCTGACCAAATAAAAATTAGTAGCTAAAAGGTAACATTGCCGACTAAAAAAAATAGTAGCCAAATGTTTTACTTTCAGCGACCAAACACACGTTTAGTTTCTAAAACAATCGCTGGCAGGGTTTAGGCGACTAACTTGGCGACAAAAATATTTAGTCGCTAAATGGTATCAACGAATAAAAAAGCGACCTTTGGCGACTAATATTTTGGTCGGAAAAACTGTTATTTCTTGTCGTGAGAAGAACACCTTAGTTTTTGTTTTCTTCTACCAATCCACAATCTCATTTGCAATGAGGACCCCATCCATTATATTTCTACCCCCTAAAAATGCAGATTAATCACCGCAAGTAACACCTTCTTCATTCTAAATGATAATACCTTAGCCAAAATTTTGTAAACTACACCAATAAGACAAATAGGACGATAATCCGAAAGACTTAATGGGTTGAGCTTCTTTGGGACAAGAGTAAAGAAAGAGCATTTTAAACCTCGGACCAACCTACCATTCTCATGAAACTCCTTCATGAAATTCATAAAATCATGCTTCATTACACTATAACATTTTTGTGCGCAAGATAAATTAAACCCATCAGGACCTGGGGCCTTGTTCCCATCACAACTTTTAATAGCAGCCCACACTTCAGATTCAGTGAATTCCACCTCCAAATTAGCAGTTGAATTAGTGTTAATAGATTTTAACAAACCAACCAGTTTGGGCCTATGCACCCAACTCTCAGTAAACAAACACTTAAAATGCCTTACTACATCCTGTTTCACCTCATTGAGCTGCGTAATATTTCTTCCATTGACCTGAAGACCATCCAACATATTCTTACATTGTCAAGATTTTGCCATTACATGAAAAAATCTGGTGTTCTTATCACCCTTAAGTGCCCAATTCAATCCAGATTTTTGAAGCCATACCCACTCCCCCATTTTTCTTAGCCTCCATACGTCTCTATGTAGATTTCTTCTTTTACTAACTTTCTGATCATTCAGACCTCTACCCTCAGCCTCCAAATCTAGAGAATGAAGCTCTGCTTCAATAACTTTTAATTTGGAATCAACATTACCAAAAACCTCGATATTCCACTCCTTCAACTTTGATTTGAGGATGAGAAATTTGCCCTTAACAACAAAACCTGCCCACCCAAATACCTGTGACTCCTCCCAAGTTTTTTTAACCAAAGGTAAGAAGCCAGGATGCAAAAACCAAGACTTGAAAAAATTAAAGGGCATTGGACCCCAATCTCTTTGGTCCTCCATAAGTAACAATGGACAATGATCAGATAAGATTCTGGGCAAAACCCAGACTTTAAGATCAAATAACCCAAGCCACTCAGGATTAAGAAGAAACCTATCAATCCTACTTCATCTATCACCATCCATGGAATTACGCCACGTATACTTTCTTCCCAACATCGGAATATCAGTAACTTCCATTTTTTCAATAAACTCCCCAAAATCTAGCATCCCCCTATCTCTCCATAAACACCATTTTCTCTCACCAATGGATCTAATCTCATTGAAATCCCCCCCCCCCCCTTCCAAGCACCATGGGTAATGGAAAGAGTCCCTAAGGTTGCTTAGCACATCCCACGGAAATCTTCTCTTGCTTATGTCATTCGGCCTATGTACATTAACAACCATGCAATTAAAAGAGCTACAAAAAATACCTGATAGCAAAATGAAACTTCTGTTGCAGCAACAATCAACCATGGCAAACACCTCAGGTTTCTAAATGCAAATAAGACCCCCAACACTCCCTTCTGCATCCACAGACAAGAATTTAAACTGATCCCTTGGCCACATAGATTTAACAAAATGATCAAACATCTCAGTTCTCTTTGTTTCTTGTAACATTACCATATCCACACCTCTTTCTCTGACTAACTCTTTTATCTTCTGTCTCTTACAAGACCTACCCAAACCCCTAACATTCCAAGTTAAAATCTTCATTAAAATCCAATAAAATACACCAAAAACCCCTAATCACACTTCTTAGGGCTGCTTAGCCACCCCGTTCGTAGCTCCTGCTCTCTCCAAATCCTTCTCTTCAAGTTCCATTAATTTATCAATGACCTCATTTTCCTTTTCTTTGAAGTCAATTCCCAATAATTTCCCAATTTGCATGGTTGCCTGGGCTTCATTCATAAGATACCCAACCCTACTGGAGCTACTCCCTTGCGATTTAGAGTAGGAAACAGCGGCCATTGTTGCTTGAATGATCGCACCTTTATCAATCTTACTTCCAGAAACTACACCTTTCCTACCAATTTTCTTTGTGAACTTAGCTTTACACTGTGCTGTATGCTGAGCCACCACTACTTTCCTTTTCCCTTTATTCTGAACATCATTCCTTCGTGAAGAATTCACGTCCATCTATAACTCGTCCATCTGTGATTGCCCAGATTGAATGAACAATTGACCTGCTCTATTCGCCAATGAAATCAGGTTATCCACCTCCAGGCCCAGCCCAATGAATTTTGGATCACTGTCTTGATCACCACACACATTATTTAAAACCCACTGCTGGAAAATTGACTTTTAGCGGCGTTTTAAAAACGCCGCTATAGGTACTAAAAACGTCGCTAATTATTTTTGTGACGTTTAGTACCAAACGCCGACGACGCGGCCGTCGCTATAGCTTTATGGCGTTTGGAAAACGTCGTTATATTATTATAGGTGGCGTTTTTAAAAACGCCGTCAAATGTCCTACCTAATTGTACTGTGACGTCACTATGACATTTAGCGACGTTTTGGAAACGCCATTAAAGATATTTATACATTTTAAAAATCTAACCGTTGAGATAGGGATATAGTGACGTTCAAAAAACGCCGCCATAGCCTTTATTTTTATTTTTTTTATTTTTAACGTTGCGCTAATTTTATATGGTTGAAAAAAATACCTGTCATAAACAATTATTAAGAACTAATAATTGATGTTTATTAAAATAATAAATAAACTAAGTTTGAAAACAAAATTAAAAATAAAATAATAAAGCTCTTGACATGTTATTATACCGATTAGTAACATGATTACACTCTCATCTATCCATCACATAACACATTTGGTATAAAGTTCAAAAAAAAAATTATAAATTATAAATAAATAATAATAGTAGAAGAAGAAGAAGAAATCTGATGCACCAACATTGTATTCAAGCAATCAATATATTCTTTTTCCTTCTTGAAGACCCATCAAGTAGAGTAGAAAACTATGAAGAATCAATCAACATGCAAGAACCCTCCCCTATAATACAAACTGCAGACCATCTTCTTTAGATAAGTAAAGAGTTTATACAAACTGCAGACCATCTTCTTTTTTTAAGAGTCAGTAATGTATCATATTTCTCCACTTGTCCTTCAAATCAACCTAAACAAAAGAAGCCCTTGTGTTAACATAAAGAAAAATAATATTAAAGCAGAAAAAAGGCACAACCATAAAAAATTCTCACCTCGATTCTCTCTTCAAATATGTAACGATCTGAATTTAAGATGAGCTTCCAGTTCCCTCTACCAAACCTTCAAAAGAAATAAATACAAATGAGTGAGGAGCTTTACATTATCCTAGAAGATATCATCGATTATTTAATTCTCTCAGTTGACATGAAAACAGTAAGAAAAATAACGTCCAATTAGTATACATTAATGTGTTTGTAAGGGGAAAAAGTTGACATGAAAACAGTCCTCGAAGAAGAAGAGGACAGAACTTTCTACCCCAATGGTTAACTCATATCCCTTAGGGTGGTAAAACTGGTGCAGGGGTCAAACACATGCACATATAAAAAAGTGATGCTATACAATGTGGAATTACAAATATTTATTTCTTCTTTTTCTTTTAAAGAAATAAAATACAAAGAGAATACAATCTTTACCTAGGAAAAACATCTGACATAATTAAACTAATAGAACAATAAAAATATTGAGTTTATTTAATATTCACATAAAATTGAAATTCTAGAAAGGCCTTCCCTAGATTAAATGTAAAAAATCACATACCTCTGCACGCCAGTTCTAAAAGTGTCTTCTTTCAGTGTACTCCATCTCTTAATTTTTCTCCTCCTTGCCAATTTCTTAATTTTGTGCTTCTTCAAGGGAGAAACAACCATTCCCTTTGGGGTAGACAAGTGAAGTCCACTCCGAGAATCACCTGACTCCTCAGGAAAGCCCAGACCCAAGCATGCACCATGCTGAATAACCTGCACCAATCAAAGTTTCCAACACCACTATTATAACAGAAATTCATGGTGCACAAAAGTAACCGAACAATAGATTATAGAGAGCAAGCACCTCTCCGTTGGTACTGCATAGGCTATCACAAAGAAATTGTTTGATACCCTCCCCATGGTTTGCATGAATCAAGCCTAGGGCATAGAGAGCACCGCCTTCAGAGTATGGACTGCCACCACCACCAGCCCCACTCTGTGGCAAGTAAGGGGCCATCAGAGATCTATATGCAAATTGTACACTATTTCTCGGCTCCACAAACTGCTTTATTGTCTTGAGAATAAGAAGACCCGACCTATATGCAAATTATAAAATTAGTGAAAAAAGCTTTAATAATCATTTGTTAATACATACCCCATAGAGGCAGATCGTCTGAACAATATTTAGCATGCCGGAAACCAAGAAGAAGAAGATCAGAATAGGGCAACATAAGTGAAGAATAGAGCTCCAACAAATATATAAGATATTATTGATAGTCATCTCAATACAATTGCATATTGATAGTATTACACCAAAAGCCCAAACTGTATATAAAATAGCCCACATATATATATATATAGAGAGAGAGAGAGAGAGAGAGAGCAAACCATTTGGGATTGAGGAACTAAGGGGAGCATTTACATCGATCTCAGCAACAATGCTAGCATCTTCGTGTCCAAATGAATCTGCAAAACCCAGAAGAAAAAAACATGAGGAGACAGAAATAGGATGAGAAATCAAGGGGAAAAAAAGAAGGAAAGGCATGGAAGAGGGAAGAGCTTACATAAGAGAGACAAGTCTGAACGAGCAAAAATCAAGTAGCAGGAGAGAAGAGAGAGAAGTTTGGGACTGGTTCTCTTGTTAGTAGCAGAGTTTCCACAGACTAAAGCAAGGGTAGTCTGTGATTCATCCTTATCTTCATCAACAACATCTATTCCCTAGTTAAAGGGATGATGACCTCATCCATTGATTTAAGCTTATTTTTGCCAGCATTCAGCACCTGCTTCACAAGAACTTGAATAAATTAAATTTGGAAAGTGCCAATTTAGTTTTAATAATCACTATCATAAAGAATGACCCCAGGGTCCGATTTATCGGCGCTTTCTTCAGTTGGTTCATCGGCACTTGAATCAGCATCACACAACTCTTTCATTTCCACATCATCTCCAGTTCCATTGGTTGAACATATTGGTTCAGTCTGAGGTGGAAATGAATCTGCAGCAGCAGGAACGACTTCACAAGCAGGCGAATTACTCTTTCCTTTTTCAAAATCTGGCCCTGTTGTTGATCTATTACTACATTCTGTTTCAGGGCTTGACTTCACTGTTGTTGCCTCTGGACCAGACTTGTGTTCGTCTCCCTGCAGTGTTGACAGTAAATTGGGTCCTGCAATTTCAGTTGGCATTTCCGAGTGTGAATCTGCTTTTTGTATATGAGGTTCTATACTAGAAGAATCCTGCTGAACTGGAGAGAGGATTCTGTTTATATCTTGATAGATGGTCTCTAGTGGAAGGAGATTCTTCTTCAACTTGAACCAAATTGGATTCATTGTGAGATCCAATTTGTTGTTTGCCAACTTTTTCTCCCTGTTCTTGTAGTTGCCAGCATTCAGCACCTACTGGTTTGTTTGCTAAAAATGCCTCCATCGATTCATTGGCATTTTGTCCAAGTACTTTGCACATCTACATTTATGAAACAATCTTTAGTGATGACATATCATTTCCTGAATAATATTTCTTCTCATAGACATCAAAATCAGGTAAGATATATGATTTGATTCTGTAATAAATGGGATTTTACCTCATTATAAAGCTGAGCCATTTCCAAACGATCTGGTTTATTGTCACAAGCAACAGCTGAAACTTCTTCTGGAGCTGCACAAAAGGAAAAGGTCGCACCATATTAGCTTCCTAAATGAGCCCGAGTTCTTTTGACATCTTATTTTGCTCTGAAGCAACTAGACATATCGAGTATTTCAAAACCACTGGTTGTCTACATTCAAACTAAACACAAACTCGCCAAAACAAACATATTCCACCTTCCAACCTTAAAACACAACCTGACCAAAAACCAGGAACCTCATAAATGCAACAATACCTCCTGTAGACACCTAATTCATGTTCTAGAGTTGGTCATATATTTTTCAGGATTTTGCCACAGGATTTGCCAGCACCTTTGCAATTACAATCACCATATATTAGCCAATACCAAATATGGCAATACATGTGTCTAAGTTTGATATAAGTTGATATTTTGGTAATACTAGAAGAGTGAAGCCCTTAGAGCAACACATGTATGTTCTGTTACAAATCAAAGATGTACTACTAGCATTGCATATAGAAAATTTTACAGCTTGTATCAGTGAACAAAGAAATTGTGAGTTGATACAAATTGAAAACTACAGAGGTGGGAGGTAGAATGCAGTACAATCTAGATTGCGACAACAGAAAAGAAAACGAACAATATAAATGTGATGCTAAGATACTAGAAATATAAAACAACGTCATCGGAAAAAAGAACACCATTTGCTTTCTTTATAGCTTCTGCCCTGTAAAAGACAAAGTAGCAAAAAAGATGACATCATATAGATTGCATGTAAAGTTTCAGCCCAAGTAAATGGATTAAGCCAAGTATTGCAATTTTAGCCAGAAAAGTCACTCACATGTCTCCTCCTTCACAATAACCAATAATGATGCATACATAGTAGCCCTGAGATCCAAGACAATGAAATTGTGAATTGTAACATCCAAAAAATGACAGACCATATGCAACTATTCTGAAGTGAATAGAAAAATTATTAAGAGAGCACAACTAGCTTAATTAGCTTAAGAGAGCACAACTATTCTGAAGACAGCACAACTAGCTTAATTAGCTTAATGAGCTTAAGAGAGCACAACTATTCTGAAGTGAATAGAAAAATAAATAAAAGAGGAAAGTCACTGTAACAGTTTTAATTCATGACATTGCTTAATTAGCTTCTCAAAACTTTCATAATCTACGTGAGCAGAGGAAAACACATGTTGGATTTAGAGAACTACACAAAATAATATATATATATATATATATATGTATAGAGAGAGAGAGAGAGAGAGAGAGAGAGAGAGAAGTATCCATAAATGATGGCATTTAATTAGTAAAGTTTCATAATTTTAAGACCAATGATCAACTGGGTTAAACAATGAAGCATATGAAAGCAATATCAGCATGACAGGAAGGAAGGAACAAAAACAAATAGAATAGACATTCAGGTAGCCTATTAGACCATCAGAAAACAAAGGATGAAAGAAAATACCAATGTCAATTGAACAACATCAATAATACGAGATATAACATCTACTGACCTTCTCTACCCAAGAATCTTTATACTCCACAATAAACGGATTCCTCATTTTGGCAATAAGCTCCATCTACGTAGCGCAAGAAAAACGAAAATATTAGTCTGTACTCTACTCTAGTAATCTGACAATGTCCCAGATAAACACCACAGCAAAAGTTCAGCATGTAGCAAAACCAGCTAAAGTATAAATGTCTACATGCTAATCAATGATAAGTATGCGCAATTGTGTGCATAGCACTTAAATGCTCTTCATTTGACATTTGAAGATCCTCACCAAATTTGGATGTCCTCCAGCCGATCCAACACCAACCTCCTCCTCTATAAGGACCCATGTTCCAGGCAATCCCTGAAGAAATACAACTACAGCAGCGAAACATCTATGGCGGGCACCGAAACACCAAATTACATCTATATATGTAATTTTAGATATTAAAATGAGACAGATCACATACTTTGCTGTTACAGCCCTAGGTCAGATCTCTCTCTTTGTATTTCTTAAAATCTAGAGATGATGATACCAGGTTTGAGTGCCCCAATTTAAATGATACCTATTTTCTACATGTTTTGTTTAATTGTATCTTCAATTTTTTTATTATTTGTTTGTTTCCCTTCCTTTTATGAAAAAAGAAATACTAATGTTAAATTTTCAATTAATGGATAAATTATTCAACTATTGCTGAAGATAATGGTTTACAGCAGTGATTTAATTTTTTCTGTTTAATCATTTTCCCTGTATATATTCAGTGTTCTGCTTATATTTTTGGAAGTCCTTTGATTTTTGGATCTGCAAAGGTTTTAAAAATATACCCAGCTGAAAAGTAGAGGGAGGGTAGTATAGGAGCTTTCTGTGGTTGACAAAACAAAAAGGTCCAAAGTTCGAGGTCAAAGGCTAAAATAAAACAGCATACTCAATTCAGTTGGTTGTTCTGTAAGTTTCACAAGAAAACAAAAAGAAAAAGAATAAGAAAATTGTGGCATGTTGGGGGGTGGGTGGGTTGTATTTGATTCTTTAATTCCTTTGACTCATGATGCTCATCACCATTCCAACAATAACAATAAAGTCAAATAATGCTCTCCATCATAATAATCGATGAAATGCAAAATCAATTGGTATCTCTTGATGACTGCTGCACCCTACATGATTGCCCAATTTGCTCTATGACAGTGCACACTTCAAAGTTTTTTTTAGATAAATTAGGTAGGTAGAAGGGGCGCATTATACCTTTCTGTGGTTTGTTCCCTTGATTCTGATGTGTTGTTATCAAGAATATAAGGAAGTTCTAGAAACTGCAAGAAAGGTTCCTACTATATCCTGCAAGATAGCAAAAATGAATTATAACATATATTTTCCTAAGCATTTGATTCTTACACTGAAAGTAGTATGATACCAGTTAAAACATAATGACTCTGAATATCCACAGCATTGTTTCTCAAGCTACCATGGTAGTAAGATTCCGGTAAGATATTATGCAAGGTGAAAAAAAAAAAAATCAAACAATACAAGATATTTTGAATTCATTTAGATACAACATCTGCAGACACAACACCAATTTCGTAGAAATAATTTCAAAAGCAAAATTTAAATGTAAATCTATAAGCACTCTGATTTGTGGAATTATAGACTGAGCAGTTAACCATAAAAACCATCACTTAATAGAGCATAGCAAGATGAGATGGCATGTTAGATTTTCTTAATCGGTGCAGTAAGTGCATGACCATGGTTCGATCCCAAGTTGCTGACAAGCTTGCAGAGACTTTAAACCACCTTTAACAAGATTTTCTTTATAAGTAACTTAGGAAGCTATTTATGTCAAGTAAAATAGAGCAAATAGTCCTAATATATTCAGGCAAGAAATGAGCAACTAAAATGAGTGGGAGCCATGAGAGTGAAAGTTCAAAGTCAGTATCAATAGCCAAAAATCAGGATGAACTCTGCCAAAAACCTTCATAATTTTTCCGTCACTACCGATCAACGATTGGATCATTGGTGAGCCTGAAAACAAAATAAGGATGATTATTCAATCAATACATAGAGATACATATATAAATTCATATATATACTTGTATAGAGAGATTTTTAGGAGAAAAAAATTATTCAAAAAAAAGTACAGATAATGTGTACGTAGAGAATGAGATTGTGCGAGAGAGACAGAGATCCAAAGAGATCGAGAGAGAGAGGGAGACAAAGACAGAGATCGAGAGAGAGATCGAGAGAGAGAAGAATCGACGAAACTGAGATTGGATTGAAATCGAAATCGAAATCGATTTCGAAACTGAGTAGGCGATGCAGATGCAGATGGTGATGGCGGTGGCGGTGGAGCTTTGAAATCAAAATCATTCTGAGATTGGATCGATCGAATGATGAATCACTGAGCTGAAGAAGGTTGAATCAAGTTGAAGGAACTAAAGGGCTTAGAGAGAGAGAGAGAGAGAGGTAGAGAGAGAGTGAGAGATTTGAGGGATCGGTTTCTTTGAGACTCTAGGGTTTCTCAGATTCAAATAAGTTGTGAGAGATTTGAGGGCTTGAAGACAGAGAGGGAGAAACAATGTAACACATTCGAAGGCGCTTTTTAAACGACTTCATTACTTAAACGGTACCGTTTTAATAAAAACAAAATGTGACGTTTATAAAATGTCATTAAATATTACAAATAGTGGCGTTTAAAAAAACGCCGTTAAATAAACGCCGTTAAATCATATATTTCCTGTAGTGACCCCATTATCATAGGCTGGTCCAGTGACAACTTCAAGATTAATATTGGGCCGCTCCAACTCCAACCCACTCAAACTTCTCAAGTAGCCCACGTTAACATCATGCCCAACTACTTGTCGACTTCCTTCATTGTCAGACTGAATTTGAATATCGGACAAACGCCTCTTCGTCTCCATGTATGTGCCACCCACACAGCCGAACCCCAGGCCACAAACTGATTCAATTACTCTGGAGACAGTTGTGGCATTAAAATCTTTTGCCTTTCCCTCCACCTCATTACTGTTACACCCCTTTCCATACGATGCCAGCACAACGTCATTGTCCACCACACCTGCCAAGTCAACCTCCACCTCATCATCCCTCTCCTTGCCATCCTCAGAGTTACTGCAGCACCCACCATTTTCGTCACAAGAGTTTTCACACCATTGCAATACGATGACCCTTCTCCCATTTGTGGATCCTCTCGATTAACAGAACTAACTGTGATAACTTGTTCCTCACAAATTCGAATAGGATAAGACATATCCTTACATTCCAACAAAATCACTGTATTAATAGACTCCATCACCTTAGTAACTATTCTTACTTTACCACACTGTAAAGATGCCGTTTGTATCATTGTCAATACCGATTACCTGGCCCCATAACTTTCCAATGTTTCTGAAGGTGATTGAACTCCACAAATTAAACGGTACACCGTAGCAACTTAACCACACTGCTCTTTCCTGTTCAATAACCATATCCTTCTTCCACTCCGATACAAAGTCACACCATACATAAATCCACTCATTCATCCTACTAAATTCAGACTGCAACTCCTCTTTTGAGTTGAACGTAATTACCACCAATTTTCCTCCACCTTCACGAAAAACAGGATCTTTCACTCCTCATTTCTCGCATTCCTATTTGAACTCTGGCAATATGCAATACGGTTTCAACTTAACAATTAGACTCTCGTACAACCAACCGTTGCTAGCCTCTGTTCTTACAATAAGATTCTTGCCTCCCCTATCTTCATTCCCTTTAATAATGTCAGCATAAGATCGTGACTCCATCCTTGTCTTTCTGTTGATTCTAGTATTATTCACTGCCCTCTTTCCCCGCCCTTGAAAAACTAGTTGACCCCCACTTGGTTGATCCACCCTACCAAACTCTGCCATTTTCACTTTCAGGTTCCTATTATCAACCCATACCCCATTTTCTTTTTGGATCGCCATATCAGCCACCACCGAGCAATCGTATCTCACAAAACCGAACCTAGAACGCATTACTTGTCTTTTCTTATTTGGAATAAAGGTGTCTTTGACCACCCCAAATTTGGAGAACAAAAGAAACAAACCTTTTGGGTCCATAGATTTCGGTATATTGTCCACAAGCACTGTGAAAATTCCTTGAGCTTCCCCATTTCATTGTGGCCTCCGCTGAAGAACTGGTATCCAACCTCCCCGCGCACCTCTCGCCCCTCCTCTCTCCATATAATGTGTCATAATTAAAGACCACGAAGATCATAACTACGACATATAGCACTTTTTTTTTTTTTTTTTTTTTTGCGGTAAGTTTTATAGAATTTCTCTACTAACATATATTATTTCTATCTCAACTCATCTTCTTTTTAATTTTACAATCCATTTAAAATAGTTACTCCCTAATATTTATATAAAATTTAACCTGAAATCCTTTAATTTAAAATTAACATTTATTCAAATCGATTCTTAATAATTAAGTTTAATAATATATCATTACTGTTATTATGGAAAAAAAACAAAATCAATATTATCATTAATTTATATTCTTTTTTCACTGAATTCATGACTCCGACACTGGATGCTACAATCACTGTTGTTGAAAGAGAAGTGATCAGTGAGATGTTACTATCACCATTTTTAATGGATGTGATCATTTTTGAAAAGCAGGGATCCACGAAACTGATAGTGGTGAAACTTGCACTTGTGTGATGTGATATTCGTCTCTAGCTAAGTTTGAAAAAGCTTCTTTTTAAGAGAAAATATCATTTTATCCTTCAAATTATTATTAAAAAAATCAATTCAACCTATATTTTTTTAATAATATTAGTTTTATATTTAAATTATTTGATTTTGTATCAATTTTTGTGATCAAACTGAAGTTGCTGATGTAACATCTAAACTTAATTTGAACTTTTATTGTACTCCCAAATTATTCCAAAATATCAATCAGACCCCTGAATAAATAAAGTTTGGGGGTTCTAATTGGTATTTTAGAGATAGTTTGAGGGTAAAATAAAATTTCAAACAAAATTTCGGTGTCACATCAATAACTTCTATTTGATTATAAACGGTAGCTAACGACATGGGTAAATTGATCCAAAATCAAATAGTTTAGATGTAAAATTGATATTATTAAAATAACATGGGTTGAATTGATTTTTAAATGATAGTGTGGGGCCAAAATAATATTTTCTCTTCTTTTAATGCCTTTCCATCATTTAACATATGAGTATCGCTATTCAGGCCAAATAATTAGACCCACTTTCTAGATCTAATGATGTGACACTCTCTTAAAATATCTAAGTCAATTATCTATTTCTCATTTATTTATTAATCATTAACCAATCATTTTGTTAACATATCACTGGATTTAGAAATTGGATTTAGAAAATGGACGTGTATATCATTTTTCTCTATATAAGCTAAAAATAATTTTAAGCTGTATGCTTGTATTCATAGAAATATAGAATAAAAACTATGAGATTCAAGTTGTTGATACCTCTGAGTCAAGTTTAAAGTTCTGGTGGATTATCAGTAGGAATAATGAGATTTGTGCATTCAGGCAACAAAAACCACGAGATTCAAGGTAGAGCTCTAAGCTGATAAAACAATTTTAATGGGAACAATATGTTCAATTATTTTCCTTAGTCATGTACTACAATTTTCTACGCATGGAGGTGCAAGTTTCCATGAGGTGAAAATTGAACCTAAGAAAATAAATTAAAACGAAATTCTACAATGCCTCTATATCGAAGTAAGAAAGATGAAGAAAATAATTCACTATGACGTAAATATTCAAAAGAAATTGCGTTGACAAATTTCATAAATACTGAAGTGACTAAATTTTTTTATCGACGAAAGCCAATTGTTAGTTTAGTGAAGTGACTAATTGATGATTTACCTTTCTCAGCACTATTAATGATAGGTGATGCAGTGATCACATATTCTGATTTAGAAGAAGATAAGATAAAGAAAATGAATGAAATTCTATTTAATTGATTTATATATCTATAATATTTTTCACGTGTTATAAAAATGCAGTGCATTGTCATTCTATGATGTGGCCAATAAATAAATTGCTCAAAATTGTAAATAAAAAGTTCAACAGAAATGTTCCCCCCCCCCCCCCCCCTTTTCAAAAGAATCTGTCTCAAGAAGTACATAATTATTATGAAGGTACATAATATACTAAACACAAAAATAATAAAAAAGTTATAAAATCTGTCTCACGTGTTTTTCAATTCTCTTGATTTTGGAAGTTGATCTGAGCTTCTTGTTCTTTCATTGTTGCAGGTGTTGACTTAGGTTTGTCAATCTCAACTCTGCTGTTCTGCATTTAGATGCTATTGGCAAATAGTTTCAAGCAAATAATAGTTACATTTGAGAAGTTGTGATAGACAAGTTGTAATGAGATAGAAAATGGTATTGTTCTATTCCAACGATTAAATTGGAAATGAAAAATGTAAAGTTTTTTAAAAATATACGAACTAAAGAGGGCCAAATGTGCAATACACGAAATTACACTTTTGCTGACTAAAAATTTGGTGGGTAAAAGTCTGTTTTTAGTCAGCAAAAGCCTTCTGCAACTAATTTTTTGGTCGTCATGTTGGTTGCCAATACAGGGTCGATAAAAGTAATTAGCGACTAAAAATTTTTTTAGTCGGGAAAAAGGTTCTATTTGCTGACTAAGTTTTTGGTCATTAAATATATAATTACCACGAATAAACCATTTTGTAGCTAAAACACTTTAGTTCGTCAAAAGTGATATTTTCTCGACTAACTATGTTAGTTGCTAATTGTACCATTCCCCGATCAAACATGTTAGTTGCCAAAAGTAACATATCCCGACCAAACCTGTTAGTCACCAAAAGGAATGTTTGCACAATTAAAACTTTAGTCGGCAATAGACCTATTCGCGACCAAACTCTTTGGTTGCCAAAATTAATAATTTTATTAACTAATTATTTAGTCGTCAAATGTGAGTAATGATACACCGACTAACAACTTTAGTCGGCAAAAGTATTATTTATCTTTCCCGACTAATCACTTGGTTGTCAAAAGAGGAAAAACAAAACTAATTTTTTATCGTCAATTCAATTCTTTTTGTTTATCAAAATATAATAATCCATCAAATCCATTCAATATAACTTGTAATTTGCAAGAATCATTCAAACCAACAAAATCAACTGAATCATGAACATCTAACAAAATATGTAAATCACCAAATCCTTAACCTGTTTAGTTAAAGTCATCAACTATTATAAGTTTTTATCCACAAGAAATTCCAAACTATATAATCGTCCAATTAAAAATGTCATGTAATCTATATAATAATCTAATTCACATACATCTAGCATAAAAAATTAAAACATAACAAGTACTTATTATTATGTTTTAAATTTTTGTCCATGCACATCTTTCAAAAATATAATTAGTAGTCTACCCAAATATTTTCCATATATATCTATCCAAAAATATATAATCCTTCAAAAAATGTAACAAGTGCCAATTAGTCCCGTACAATTCAGCTTGTTGCACGAGTTCATCCATCTGTACAAAAGAAAAAGATAAAAAATGTCAGATAATGTTTTTATGAAAATATTTGCATATCAAATGATTGTAAAATGGGACAAAAAAATAAAAAGTTCCATGGAAAGTAAAGGTAACATGAACACGAAAGTAAAGGTAAAAATTAAAATGATACTTTTTGCCTTTTTTCCTCACATTTTTGTCTTTAATTCTCTAATCGTGCTTCCTAGCAATGCATCATTTGCTCTTACAAGTTTGTTTAATTTAGGCCGAGGTGACCGTGAAGATCTCGAGACTGTTTGGGGGCTATTTCCAATTTTCACCCCCAAACGGCCCATTTCTGCCTTTTCCCCTTACATTTTATTGTCTAAATCTCTAACAGTATGTCCTATTGATGTGTCGCTTGCTCTTACAAGTTTGTTTAATTTAGGCCGAGGTGACCATTACGATCTCAAGGTCATTTCCAATTTTTGTCCCCAAATGGCCCATTTTTGCCTTTTTCTCTCACATTTTTTATGGGTCTAAATCTCTAACCGTGTGTCCTATCGATACGCCGCTTGCTCTCACAAGTTTATTTAATCTAGGCCAAGGTGACCGTGATGATCTCGGGGCTGTTTCCAATTTTAGCCCCCAAACGGCCCGTTTTCACATTTTTCTCTTTTTTTTTTGGAGGGGGTCTAAATCTCTAACCGTGTGTCTTATCAATGCACCGCTTGCTCTCACAAGTTTTTTTAATCCAGGCTGAGGTGATTATTATGATCTCGAGACTGTTTGGGGGCTGTTTCTAATTTTCGCCCCCAAACAGCCTGTTTTCACCTTTTTCTCTCACATTTTTTTGTCCAAATCTCTAACCGTTTGTCCTATCGACGAGCCACTTTCTCTCACAAGTTTAATCTGGTCAGTGGTGACCATAATGATCTCGGGGCTATTTGAGGGTTGTTTCCAATTTTCACCCCCAAATGCCATCCTTCAAAATAAAGAACAAACCAAACTAGAAGTGATCAAACCAAAACAGAGAACAACCCTCAGCAATAGCAGAGCAAATGATCATCTGCTCCAAACTATTAGACCATCACAACAGCAGCAGTAGAGCAAAGGCTCTTTTGTTTGGACAGTAAAAACTTATGGCTAATTACTTCTATTTGTGTGGATCCTTATATCTACGCTTGAAATAAAACTTGAGAAGATATATTGCATATTGATGTTATGTTTGATCTATTGTCTGCTATGTTTCAACAAATAATTTATAATTAGATCAAATACCAAAAACTTACAACAGAAACATTACTTATAAACTCTTTAACATATTTCCAATTGCAACGTGATGATTTCCCTTTCAATACCTGAAGCAAGATAAAAGTCCAACTAACTACCATTACCAATTGTACATTGGAAATATATTTTTCTAAATATGCAGCAGGCTCAACATCCTCAGCAGTGTTTAAATTTAAAAAAAAAAAAAAAAAAAATTAAGTGAGAAAGTTTCCATACTGGACATAGAAATAACTCGCTTCATGAGTAATCCCGAAGATGTTAATAATATAAAACCCAACTGTCCATATTGGGAAAGGAAATATATGATATACGACTATAAGAGGTTTGAGATATTCTATGACTATGTTATTCTACTTTCATGCAAACATAGAGAGAACACTGTTATAATCAGCAGTTGTGGCTGTGATTGATTGTTGTAGCTACAATGCATTGTAGGGAAATATATCACACTAAATTAGTTCATCAATGAGTAGCAAGTGGATGACAGTAGTATGAATCACTAGCCATAAGTCTAATATACTTATTTTAAGTTATTTCCAATTTCAAAGGGTTAGAATATTGAACATGCATGATGAAAGGGGAATCCTAACCTAACAACACCAAAGGTAAGGTAAAACTTACCGGGAGATGGAGGAAAGGGCTTAAACCAGGTCATGTTGAGAAGCTCCTAATTGCCCACTAAAGTAGGGTCTAGATGAACCCTATGCGTGGAGAGTGAAGAGATTATTGTAGATGTTTTGCTGGTAGAGAAACTGATTCCTGTATGTGGAGTAACCTCCCATCCATTGAAATATTAAGTCCTGATAAACGGATAATATAAAATTTTATCAACTCTATCTAGGAAACCCGCAAACCAAGTTGAGAAGCAAATTCTTCTAAAAAAAGACTCCAATTTGGTTTGATGAGACATTCAAGAGGTGAAGGTCAAGATTTATAGGGTCCACGCAATGGCAATCCGGGGACCCTCGTTTTACCACCATGTCTGGTCCGCAAGTGTTTGAAGAATGATAATTCAATGCCAATATTAATAACAATGTAAGATGAAAGAATAACAAAGGGTTGCATGAAAGTAGAATAATATAGTCATATAAATTGATTACTCATGAAACAAGTTCAACCCCAAAGATGTTAAAGATATAAAACACAAATGTCTATATTGGGAAAAGAAAATATATGATATATGACTATTAAAGGTTTGAGAAATTCTATATAAAGTGAAATGGTGAAATAGAATTAACATAATTGATCCTATATAGGAGGGAGTAGGATTTTTCTAATTATGTTTTTTATATTGGCAAGAATGGCAATCATATGGTTTCAAGAATATATCAAATAACTTACTAGCTTACCACAAGTTTATTGTATCCTAAGAAGCACGGACACTTCTAAGAAGGTGACGCATCTGTGTTGTGTTCGTGTCAAACACCGACACTCTTTGGAGATTCTTAGGACACGTGTCTGAAACTCATCAAAACATGTCCTATTTTTTAAATTTTTTTAAAGACCCGGACACTCTTTGGAACTTGGAGGACACATGTGTCAATCGCTTAAACACACTTGTCCATTGATTATCTGAAACTAATTATAAGTTTGAACAAAACAACTTAAGATACAATAATAAAACAAAAACCATATAAATTTATAGGAAATAGTGTCATATTGCATTTGTTTATCATCTTTGAATGATATATTCATATATATAACATATAACAAATATATAAAATTATATATTTCTTCTGTGGCCCCCATGTGTTGTGCCCTGCATTTTTTGAAAATTAACGTGTTGGCGTGTTCGTGTCATGTCACATGTCTGTGTCCATGCTTCTTAGATTATATCCTTGTAGCAAAACAGAATATCTATCTCATCTATTGTCCAAAACATTGGTATTTTTACGGACATATTTTCACATTCTCAATTGATCCCAACGGCTGCAAAAAAACAAAAATAAAACAAAACAAAAACAAAGACAAAAGCAAAAAAAAAAAAAAAACAAAAAACAAAACAAAACAAAAAAAGAACAACCTCACCCAGCTACAACTTGAAGACAAGAAGCAAAAAACCAATGAAAAAATAACCAAGAAGAATCATCAAAGGAACCAAATGAACTTATTGTCAAACACCAAAAACCAGACACGAAAGTTAGGTAGTCAAGCAAGAGATAGCAACATTTTAGGATACCTTAGCCTCCAAGAAACCTCATTTATCAAACAAATGTCCTAAAATTTATCATCCACCAAATTCCACCAACCTATAGATGTTCCTAATCATATTCCATGCACCAAACTCGACAAGAAAAAAATATAAAATAAAAAGGAGACAGCATTCTCACTACCCTTCTTTTCTTTTCTTTTTCATCTTTTTTTTTTTTTTTTCAAGTGTGGACAGAACATATAAAGTTCAAAACTAGCTAAAAGCTTTTAGCTACAGCAAATGAAAGAGAAATTCTTATTTATGTTACAATGCCATCTAACCACATGATTTTTTGCATTTTTCCACAGCAACATTTGAATACTTAAAACATATATACAATAGGATCAAAAGAAATAGAGGAGAAATACATATGGGGGGTCCCTCATCATTTATATTGCTAATCTATTTAAATCATTAGTTTAGTTTTGCCAAAACAAATTGCTTACCTATATGCAAAACTCCATTGTGATAAACCTTTCCAAACAAATAATGCCTCCAATTAGTCCACATTTTTCACCCAAAAAAAAAATTAAAAAAAATAAATAAACAGAAAATAATTTTAAACAAAACAAAGTTAACAAGGCTATAGAGCTTGTACATGTGGCACAAATGAGATAGCTCAACTAGAAAATCATGGTCAACTTATCAGAGGAAAGAGTAAATGGAGAGCAACTATCTAGTAATGCATAACAAGTCAACTATGTGTCTCCTTACAAAATTAACAAAACGTAAGAACCACACAGACTTAGGCAGGCAGAATCCTCCCAAATTTGCTCAGCATCATTTCAACATTCCATTGTTAGGAAAAATTATTAAATAAAATGATCCAATGCTCACTCTTAAGTTGGACAAATTTGCTCAGCATCATTTCAACATTCCATTGTTAGGCAAAATGATTAAATAAAATGATCCAATGCTCACTCTTAAGTTGGACAAATATAACTCACTGTTAAATTGGACCTTTTACCACTAGTTACTTGCGTCTCATAAAAAGTTGTCATAAATATATTTCTTGCCACAGTCAAACAGACAGTTGCAAAATATGGATGCAAAAAGTCAATTTTCTAGTAGTGTCTCTTCAAAAAGACAATCTAACTAGTCCCTACTTTTATACCCTTACCAAAAAAATCAATGAAAAAATATTCAAATAGTTGGGGAAAAAAATTAAATCGTCATTTATTAAGCAAAGAACACTTTACTAAAAAAAAACATATGCAAAGTTATCTGCATTGATGAATTAGAAAGAATAAATTATTTAGTATTTCATAAAACAATAAATGTCATGAATTGGAAATACTGTATATATAACAATAAATGTCTTTACTTCTTCAAATCACAACACTTACATGCATACTGATATTGAATATGAATTCAGAAAGAAACTTACTTGTCATGCAGCTGGAATCTTATTTTTTTAAGTACGCAGATTGAACCTCGCCTGTTACTAAAGTTTAGAACCTCACTTGTTACTTGAAAAGCTTTTAAATCCATAGAAACTAATATGATATATGTGTGTGTATGGAACCTGGAATGCAATTGTAACAAAGGTATACCAAAAACAGCAAATTACAGCTGGTTTCTATCTCAGTCAAAATCCCATGATGGAAAAACAGACCAACCTTACTGCATTACAAAAAAGTGGAAGAATTCTGATCTGCTCAAACAACTTCCCTAACACAAATATCAAGCACCACTTGAATAAAATATTATGATCCACAACACAATTTTTTTCTCAACTATAAAGTGAATAAAAAAAAATTATACTAGAGTTTGTAGATGTTTATGAAAATTCAGACAAAAGTTCAAGTAACAAGTCTTTTATTTTAATTATTAAAAACTATTTCACATCTACCTTTTTCAATCATTCACATGCACCCAATGAAATTTCCCCGCAATATTTTACAAACAAAATAGAAAAAATGCCACACAAGTTGCATCTAAGCAGGTCATACCATACATATCAATGTATGACAATCTTCACTGTATTTAAAAAGATTTAATTCTGTTGTGTACAAAACAACAACAAGAATAAAAGAAATAGAGAAAAGGAGAGAATATGTTTGATTACAAAAATCAAACTCGAAATAAAAATAAATAAATAAATAACAGATTTTATTTTGTTACAAAAATAAAATTAAAATCTGAATAAATAAACAAATAAAAACAACACTGAAAGTAATTAAATAACTTACTTGATTTAATTTCTTCGAATTATTTTTCTGATCAAGTCCAGTGTTTAACACTGTGTCCTTAAGACGGATTCGTCCTCTCCACGGTGCTTTCAGAATTCGAACGTCTATCTCCCAGGATGAAATGATCTTCCACAAACAATAGCAGCACTACTAATTGTTTGCCTTACGAACACACTAAGTGTTTACACTCTTTCTTTTGAAAATAAAATGCAGCAAGATGAAGAATAGAAAACATAAGTGAAATACGAAATTTCTGAATGCAAAATATCAAATGAGGGTGGTCCTATTTATAGATGTGAAGGTGGCTCTTGGATTTGAAATAAACAGGTATGTAGCCCTTGGTTTTGAATTGAACAGGTATCATACCTGTTGGGTTTTGAATTCAAACAGATTTGAATTAATTCAAACAGATAGTAAAACGGGAAGGGCCCTGTTTGGGTGTGCATTAATTCCAAAACAGTTTATTTCTGTTTGAAATCGGGAAGGGCCCTGTTTGGATAAACAAAAAATCCAAACTAATTTAATTTGAATTCTGGATTTTATTTTAATAAAAAATAAAATTAAATTCAAATGTTTTTGGCCCAAAAAGATTAGAAGCCCAACCACGCACCAGCGCCCAAGCCCAGCCCAGCCCAGCCCGCCCGACCGGACGGACGGCGGCGGCGGCGCGTGCGCGCGTCTGGTGATTTTTGGGTCCAATGGGTCTAGCCCATTTTGCCCATAACCTCTCCCTCTAAAACACTTGGGTACCCCTTGGGGCACACCCCAAGTATCTCACCCTAAGCCTTATAAACCCTTTCAAAACTTCCCACCAAATCAATGTGGGACAAGCCAATTTACAACCTTAAGGAATTTCCACCAAAACTCCATTTCCATGGAGCACACTTTGGCTTCAATTTCCCATTCACTCGGTAATGGTTTTGAGCAACCTAATATACCACGTGAATCACAACGCGGCATAGAACGCGTTACCACTTTGACCCGAGTAAATCGACACTCGGGGCCCACCTAAAAAATAGACCAAACTTGAGGAAAAATTAACCATTTCCAACAATCCCCCACATGAATGGAATTTGATGACAACGGAAATGCAACAAAATGCAGAATTTAACGAAAGAGTATAAGTCGAAAATATCTTGCATCAGGATAGGTAGTTTTCGGCTTTGAACCTTCCCTAGTGATAACCTATCGGACTTACTGGCTAACCAATGGACGCGATGCCTTGAATTGTTCAGCCGTTTGTGTAAGCCAAGACAATAGATTTCACACAAAATATCTTCTAACACATCGTGGTTCTCACTGTTGTGTTCATTTTGGCCTTGAACGCGCCTGGTTTTCATAAGTGTTTCTAGAGAATTTAGCCTTTGCATTCTCATAGAACCGGCCCCAGTTCAACACTCATATAGGTGATTCTTATTGTGAGTATCTCCTTATACTCGTCTTGATTTTATGTCTTAATTAAGATATAAGTAATCATTAAAAGCAAAGCTTATCCTTATACCTCTGCATATAACATATGTTGCAGATATCACTCTCACCATAGGAATGGGTAGGAATTTTAATCCCTTGGTGATTTCTGGCGAGCCATACATAACTTAGTTGTCCCTTTGAACTTAGTTCTTGGGATCTCCAGTCATATAAGTAGGGTTACCATTATGACGACTCTTATGTAATAGGCTTTAATCCCATCCCCTTCGATGAACTATACACTAGCTCTTTTGTCAAACCTTTTGTTAACGGATCCGCAATATTCTCTTTAGATTTTATATAATCTATTGAGATTATTCCGTTTGACAACAATTGCCTTACGGTATTATGTCGACGACGAATATGTCGTGACTTACCATTATACATATGATTCTGTGCCCTGCCTATTGCAGATTGACTATCACAATGAATGCAAATAGCTGGCACAGGTTTGGGCCACATTGGAATGTCTTCTAAGAAGTGACGAAGCCATTCTGCTTCTTCACCTGCTTTGCCTAAAGCAATGAACTCGGATTCCATTGTGGATCGTGCGATGCACGTTTGTTTCGTGGACTTCCAAGAAACAGCAGCGCCTCCTAGAGTAAAAACATATCCACTAGTGGATTTTGAATCTTTAGTATCCGATATCCAATTGGCATCACAATAACCTTCGAGTATTGCTGGATATCGAGTAAAGTTCAAACCATGATCACGAGTAAATCTTAGATATCTAAGAACTCGAATGATCGCTTTCCAATGGTCTTCTCCAGGGTTACTAGTGTACCTACTCAATTTACTTATAGCATAAGCTATATCAGGACGAGTACAATTCATTAGGTACATTAGGCTTCCAATGATTTGGGAGTATTTTAACTGAGACACTGCATCACCTTTATTTTTCGATAAATAAAGACTGATGTCTACAGGTGTTCTAGCTAAATTCAAATCATCCTTGATAAATTTATCAAGAATTTTCTCAATATAATGACATTGAGATAATGCATATCCGTCAGATGTTTTAGTAATTTTCATTCCTAATATAACATCTGCGACCCCCATATCTTTCATATCAAATCTTTTGTTAAGCATCTGCTTAGTTGATTTGATCATGTTTTGACTGCTTCCAATGATAAGCATGTCATCCACATAAAGACAAACTATGACATATCCTTGGTCAGTGTTCTTAACATAGACGCATTTGTCACATTCGTTTATCTTAAACCCATTAGTAAGCATTGCATGATCAAATTTTTCATGCCATTGCTTAGGTGCTTGTTTTAATCCATAAAGGGATTTTACAAGTCGACAAACTTTTTTTTCTTGCCCTGATACTACAAACCCTTCGGGTTGTTCCATATAGATCTCTTCATTTAGATCACCGTTTAAGAAAGCTGTTTTAACATCCATTTGATGTATTTCTAATTTAAACAACGCTGCTATAGCAATAAGCATGCGAATGGATGTTATTCTTGTCACAGGGGAATATGTGTCAAAATAGTCAAGACCTTCCTTTTGTCTGTAACCTTTAACAACAAGTCTTGCTTTATACTTGTCAATTGAACCATCTGCTTTCATTTTTCTCTTGAATATCCATTTATATCCAAGAGGTTTAGAACCTGGTGGAAGATCCACCAATTCCCAAGTATGATTTTGCATAATGGATTCAATTTCATTATTAACAGCCTCTTTCCACAAAGGTGCTTCAGGACCTGTCATTGCTGCCTTAAAGCTTTGAGGTTCATTTTCTAACAAGTATGTCAGAAAATCTGGACCAAAGGATTTTGATGTTCTCGCTCTTTTACTTCGTCTTGGTTCATCATTAGTTAAATCCTGTTGGTCGAGACTATTACTAGTCTCTTGTGTTTGATTGTCATTAGTCTCTTGACTTTGTGTACAATCATAAGTTCTTTTCTGTGAACTTAATTCCTGTCCTTTCTTGTAAGGAAAGACATGTTCAAAAAACACAGCATTCCTTGACTCTATAATAGTGTTCACATTTATATCAGGTATATCTGATTTATAAGTCAGAAACCGATATGCACTACTATTCTGAGCATAACCAATAAACACACAATCTACTGTTTTTGGTCCTATCTTAGTCTTTTTAGGAACAGGTACTTCAACTTTTTCCAAACACCCCCACACTTTTAAGTATTTGTAGGAAGGTGGTCGACCTTTCCATAATTCATAAGGAATGCTTTTGGTTTTCTTGTGGGGTATTCTATTAAGAACATAATTAGCAGACAATATTGCTTCCCCCCACAAGTTCTGTGGTAAGCCTGAACTTAGTAACATGGCATTCATCATTTCTTTTAGGGTTCTATTCTTCCTTTCAGCAATTCCATTTTGCTGTGGAGAATAAGGGGCTGTAGTTTGGTCAATAATGCCATGTTGTGCACAAAATTCATTTAATGGTGCATCATATTCACCACTCCTATCACTTCTAACCATTTTAATGGTTTTACCAAGTTGATTTTCAACTTCTGTTTTGTAGAGTTTAAACATTTCTAAGGCTTCATCTTTACTTCTAAGTAAATAAACATAACAATATCTTGTGCAATCATCGATAAATGTTATGAAATACTTTTTGCCTCCTCTAGTTTGAATAAATTTTAAATCACATACATCAGTATGAATTAATTCTAGAGGTTCGGTTTTTCTTTCAACCGATTTAAATGGAGTCTTAGTTAGTTTCGCTTCTACACAAATTTCACATTTATGATTAGGATTAATTTCAAACTTTGGTATATAATCTAAACCAATTAATCTACGCAAAGCATCAAAATTCACATGTCCTAATCTACCATGCCATAAATTTGACTCAAGAATATAAACAAAAGATGTGTTATTCTTATTCATAGCAACTTTCGGTACAACTGTCATTACATTCAACTTAAAGAGACCATCACTCATGTATCCCTTACCAACATACATACCACTCTTTGTTAATACAAACTTATCAGACTCAAATACAAGCCTAAAACCATTTTTACTTAACAAAGACCCAGAAACTAAATTCTTCCGGATGTCAGGTACATGCAGTACGTTGTTGAGGGTCAGTTCTTTCCCTGATGTCATCTTCAAGATCACTTTCCCTTGTCCAGCCACAGTAGAAGTAGAAGAATTTCCCATGAAAAGTTGTTCACCATTTGCAGCCTCATTGTAGGTAGTGAACATCTTCTTGTCCGCACATATGTGACGAGTTGCTCCAGTGTCAACCCACCACTCTTTGGGATTTCCAACCAAGTTAGCCTCAGACACCACAGCAGAAAGGTTGATGTCATTCACTTCGTCAGAGATGTAATCCAATTTTGTTACATTGGCCTGATTGGTGGTCTTCTTACTTGTACTTCCATGATTCTTTTTAGGGCGGCGGCAGTCAGAAGCTCGATGTCCAGTTTTGTCACAGTTATAGCATTTTCCTTTGAACTTCTTGCTACTATCGCCTTGTTTAGGACCATCTCCAGTAAACTTCCTCTTTTTGTTATGTGGTTTATGAACTTGTTCAACCACATTTGCCTTGGACTCAATGGGATTTTTCCCATTCCTCTTTTCAGCCTTTCGGTTATCTTCTTCAATTCTTAATCTTACAATCAATTCATCCATAGTCATCTCTTTGCGTTTATGTTTTAAATAATTTTTGAAATCTTTCCAAGCCGGTGGTAACTTTTCCACTAAAGCTGCGACTTGGAATGACTCGCTAAGAGACATACCTTCTGAATGAATATCATGCAAAATTATTTGAAAACTTTGAACTTGAGATATTACCGTTTGGGAGTCTACCATAACAAAGTCCAGAAATTTACCGACGACAAATTTCTTCGTGTCGGCATCTTCTGTCTTGTATTTCTTCTCCAAAGAATCCCACAATTCTTTTGCTGTTTTCAGAGGACTGTATACATTATACAGCATATTGTCAAGGCCATTTAGGATGTAGTTTCTGCACAGGAAATCTGAATGTTTCCAAGCATCTACAGCGGCAACAACTTGCCGATCACTTTCACCCTCTTTAAGTGCTGGAGCCTCTTCATGGAGAAACCGGGCCAAATTAAGAGTTGTAAGATAGAACAGCATCTTCTGCTGCCATCTCTTAAACTCGGTACCATTAAATTTTTCCGGTTTTTCTCCATGATTGATTGGTACATGAACATGGTTCTGGATAGGGACCGATGTAGGTGTAACAATAGGAGTACCACTGCCAGATGCAGTTTCAGTTGTAGTAGCCATAATCTCTGATTACAAAAATCAGAAAATATTAAAACACAAATTAATTTTCTAGTTACTAAAACCAGAAAATAATTATAACAACAAAATAATTTTATTTTCCTTGTTACTAAAACTTGAAAAATAAAATATCACAAGAATTTTCTGTAATACCAAATAATATTCTGAATTGTTAATGACACCAGTATCGTACTACTAGTAGTTGTCAAAGAAAAGAGACAGTATATTACTACTATCTGTCAAATAGCATAAATCACTATTTGTTTTTCCAACCAGAATATTAATTTGAAAACACAGAAAATTAAATACAATGAAGATACCCAAAAAGGATTCTGTCTTAAGATTGTATGACAATCTTCACTGTATTTAAAAAGATTTAATTCTGTTGTGTACAAAACAACAACAAGAATAAAAGAAATAGAGAAAAGGAGAGAATATGTTTGATTACAAAAATCAAACTCGAAATAAAAATAAATAAATAAATAACAGATTTTATTTTGTTACAAAAACAAAATTAAAATCTGAATAAATAAACAAATAAAAACAACACTGAAAGTAATTAAATAACTTACTTGATTTAATTTCTTCGAATTATTTTTCTGATCAAGTCCAGTGTTTAACACTGTGTCCTTAAGACAGATTCGTCCTCTCCACGGTGCTTTCAGAATTCGGACGTCTATCTCCCAGGATGAAATGATCTTCCACAAACAATAGCAGCACTACTAATTGTTTGCCTTACGAACACACTAAGTGTTTACACTCTTTCTTTTGAAAATAAAATGCAGCAAGATGAAGAATAGAAAACAGAAGTGAAATACGAAATTTCTGAATGCAAAATATCAAATGAGGGTGGTCCTATTTATAGATGTGAAGGTGGCTCTTGGATTTGAAATAAACAGGTATGTAGCCCTTGGTTTTGAATTGAACAGGTATCATACCTGTTGGGTTTTGAATTCAAACAGATAGTAAAACGGGAAGGGCCCTGTTTGGGTGTGCATTAATTCCAAAACAGTTTATTTCTGTTTGAAATCGGGAAGGGCCCTGTTTGGATAAACAAAAAATCCAAACTAATTTAATTTGAATTGTGGATTTTATTTTAATAAATGTTTTTGGCCCAAAAAGATTAGAAGCCCAACCCAACCACGCACCCGCGCCCAAGCCCAGCCCAGCCCGCCCGACCGGACGGGCGGCGGCGGCGCGCGCGCGTGTGGTGATTTTTGGGTCCAATGGGTCTAGCCCATTTTGCCCATAACCTCTCCCTCTAAAACACTTGGGTACCCCTTGGGGCACACCCCAAGTATCTCACCCTAAGCCTTATAAACCCTTTCAAAACTTCCCACCAAATCAATGTGGGACAAGCCAATTTACAACCTTAAGGAATTTCCACCAAAACTCCATTTCCGTGGAGCACACTTTGGCTTCAATTTCCCATTCACTCGGTAATGGTTTTGAGCAACCTAATATACCACGTGAATCACAACGCGGCATAGAACGCGTTACCACTTTGACCCGAGTAAATCGACACTCGGGGCCCACCTAAAAAATAGACCAAACTTGAGGAAAAATTAACCATTTCCAACAATCAAAACCCAACCTAATTTGAAACCATTTATTGCCCTAACAATTCAATACTTGCATGAACCATCAATGACAAAATGTATCATGGTTCATAAAATATCTATCATTTAAAGCGTCTCATTCTATTAACCCTAGATTAACCTCAAATCATTAAAATAGTAAAAACCCAACAAGAAGTTTAAAATCAAATTGATGGTCAAACACAATTGAATAAAAAATAGACATGAAAGAGACTGATAGAAGACCATAATAGTTACACGAAGATTACTTGAAAATGTATTTTGAATGGGAGATGAGCATTAATTTTGACATACGTTTCAACAAATCTACTACAACATGCCAACATAAAAACCAACAATCCAACAAATCCCACACCTAGGAAACAATAAACAAGGCTATGTATCAAACTACAACTAACAACATATCCATGACTTCCTCTGCAGGCTTGCCTAAAACAAATTTTTAAGAACACCATAAACAATAAAAAACAACAAACAACACTAACCACCAAGGCACAAACCTTTCCATCAAAGACAATTGATAAGGGGATAACCTCCATACAAGACCTAACAAAATAAAAAACGTCAAGGGTAGAAAGGGAGTAACTGCACCGCTTTTAATCGGGAATATTGATATTAAATATGAGTCCTAAAAGGAACTAGTCATGCAGCTGGAAAACTCTATTTTTAAGCATGTACATTCCTATTGAATATGAATGAAAAAGAAACTAGAAGCCTTACAATGTTTCCTAACAATGATTCACCATGCATGATTAGAATGGGATATAATTTTGCATACCTTCTGCAAATTACTAACAAAATTTCATACGAGAGTGTGGATGGAAAAAATAGAGCTATCACAACATGAAAGTGTAATTTCCCTAATTTAGAATCGGATATAATTGCACATATGACAGAGCTATCACAGAATTATATCCAAACTTAGGGTTAGAAACAGAGCTATCACGATAGATATATTGCACATTGATGTTATGTTTTATCTATTTACTTAATTTTTGTGATCTACTAGGATGTGTTTGGATGCCTCCATACTGGTGTGAATGCTCCCATTTCATTATCTATGACATTCAAAGCGAATATTTGTAACTTCAAACAGAGCTATTAAAAAACTAAGGGGGGTTCATCCCACTTTCTTAAATGATTCTATTCTAGGCAATAGATTTGTAAATGACAAAACTATAAAATAAAATATAAATAAATAAAAAATTAACGTTTAATAGTTTCATTTATGTTTGCATAGACATGTTTACTAATACCATTTATATTTGTTATTCATTGGTTACATCCCCATGGTGCTATAAAGAATACCGGATGTATAATTTCATTATAAAGGACACTAAAAGTCTCTAATAAACTAAAAGATAATAATTAAAAAAGTATGAAAACAATCAAACTAGCCAGTTTGATATGGCATATCCATTTACCAAAAAGGATCAAATCAATTTAACAAGATCTATATTTTGTATTTTATTACAACCCAAATAAATTAGTTATAAACAAATGAAAATAAAAACAAATTGAACATTAAGATCTGGATTGTATGCCTCCACACACCATAATCCATCAAAGATTTATGTACCCACAAAAATTTAAACAAACTGCAAATAACAGATTGATCACTCAAGAAATGGATACATCTTTTAGTTGGGTTTGCATAAAACACAAATATATAAGAATTTCAGGCCAAAAAACACAACAAAACAATGATCAATATATTTGCTATGTAAGGAAAACATGATAAATCCCAAAACTAGACTAGCCACAAAGCCAACAACTATAAATAAATAAATAAAAATAATACCAAGATCTATAACCGTAGTCCTCAGATCATCCAAACAAGAAAATCTCCCAACAAACACACAAACACACACACACACATATACATATATACATATTATATTTATGCAAGAACATGAAACCAAAAGAATTGAATAACCCAGAAGTCAGCAAGATCAAATCAAGAAAATGCATATTGGGCTCAGCAATAGCCAATAGTGTCAAATTTCATAATCACATTAGTTCTATTTGACTGTAGAAATGTTAGATTCTAATAAGCAACTAAATTAAACCTTATATATTAATATGCAAAATTAATGATTGATAGGGTTTTGAAAAATTAGGGAAAACAAAGAGAAGAGATCATTGATGAACATAAACATTGAAAGCGAGAGCGAGAGAGAGAGAGAGAGAGAGAGAGAGAGAGGGGGTTCATACCTTAAATTGATTTTAGGGAGAGTTGAAGATGCTCTGGAAAATGGAGAGGGCGAGGGCCTTGGTGGGTGAGACATTGTAGAGCAAGAAGAGTATGAGAAAGACGAGTGACGAGGTGAAGAAAAGGTAAGAGACAGAGACAGATAGAGAGACAGAAATATACAAAACCCTTAACTAAATGAATTTGTTTTAATTTGTTTTCCTTATAACACTGTTGGCCAGCCAAAATTACACTACATAGCAAAACGACGTTGTTTTGACATTTGTATCAGTCGCTAATAGATTTTAGTCTCCCGTCTAATTTTTCACTATCCCGCATAAATTTTTAGAGATTAAAATTTCAAATTAATCGTAGAAAATTAATTTTGTGCAAAACAACTTTAGTCAGTAAAAGTAAGAAAATTTAGCTACCAATTTTTTTATTAGTCGGCAAAAATATTGTTTTTGAGACCAAAATTTTTTTATTCGGCAAAAGTGTAATTTCTTGTAGAGGTGATTATGAACCAAGCAGAGGTAAAACAACAAAGAGTTCGGGCTGAACACCATAAGAAGACCAAGCACCAAACGCAAGTGCGAGCTTAGGTCGGGCAGATGTTTTGTGGTTCGAACCACACAACCCAAGTGCGAAACTTGGGCCGAGCAGAACTAAGTTGGGCTTACCAACCTAAACCAATGGGCTAGTTTGTCCACAAAGCATCTGGTATGATCTGACTTGACCCATAACAATCTAGTTGCACAACTCAACTCATATCTCACACATGGAATGTTAAAACAATCTTTTGTGTACAATACTAAAAACTAAAACAAACAAAATAAATTACTTACAGAATTTTCTTTTACCGAAAAATGGAACAGAAAATTGATGATCAAGTCCAGTGTGTGACACTATGTCCTCAAGACAGATTTTTTGCCGCACGGGGTCCTCACGAACTCATGGCGTCTATCTCCCAGGATATAATTGTCAAAAACACATATTGTAGTAACACAAAAAACAATTTGTTCAGCGAACCATAACTTGAGTTTTGATACTCTCTTAAATTTCTATAAACTAATATGAAGAATAAATGTAGAAGAGAAGAAAATCAAAAGGCAATAGAATGGATTGAACTTGCTGGAGAGGCATGTATTTATAGGCACTGTTAGGTTTTTATTCTTGGCAACCCCATTTGACAAAACTCCTTTAAGTTGTATTTGTTTTCGCACTTTTTATTTTAGTAAGGCTATGAGTGTTTAGATGTGAATCCAACCCGAATTATGCTTTGCAGAGAAGTTTGTGATGTTAATAATTTCAAGATTGCCACTTCGTTGATTATGACGGGGATCGAGCTGAAAGAGATGAATGTACGCTCGAGCGAAGGGTGCGTGGCTTGAGCGAAGCCACTTATGGAAAACACGCGTTTTTGGCTCCTCGCTCGAGCAAGAGATTCTTCGCTCGAGCGAATGTCGCGATTCAGATTTCTATAAGTACAGGTTTCTGTCAGATTTTAGGATTACTTCTCTAGATCTTTTTTTTGGATATTAAGGGTTTATATCTGGGGATATTTTGCTAGTTTTTTTTGATGTTTTGATTGACTATTCAACTCATGGTTTAAAGAGTATACATCAAAGGATTATTTGTTTGTTCTACACAAAAGAGAGAGTTGTTCTTTGGTGGATTCTGAAGAATTCGAGCCTGAAGCTTTGGCGGATTCCGGAGTGGCTCATCGTCAAGACAATTCTAAGGTGAAGACGGGGTTGGAAGAGACACATAGAGGTTGGTTCAATTCGAGCGTGGATTCACTAGGTAATTAAGAGTTTACCTGTGTAATTCCTTTATATCTTCGTAGTGGATTGTTTTGTAACTGTTGCCCGTGATTTTTTTTATCACAATTGGAGGTGTCCAATTGTGGTTTTTCCACGTAAAATCGTTGTGTCGATTTGTCTTGATTGTTTGATTGGGATTATTGTTTACTGCTTAAAATTGATACATAATCACAAATCAACATCTAGGGGATTTCTAGAATTTTCAGGCATAATAGTGTTTGTCCGGAAGGGCAGAAAAACCCTCCGAACCAGTGTGAATTTGAACTACCGGAGAATGAGAGGTGATCGGGAAAAGGCACTATTTCGAAACAAATTTGAATTTGAAAATTTTCTCATATGTTTTTGAATTAATTCATTTTGGAAATTTCAATTTTCCTGCAAGAATTTGAAAAAAATTAAAATGAATTTTGTTAAAAAAAAATAAAGGTAGGATTTAACCCACAGCCTATCCCTGGAGGCGGCGTGCGCACGTGTGGTGTTTGAGTGCAAAACATGCTTGGTCCATAACTCCCCCTCCACAAAACTTGGGTGCCCCTTAGGGGCCATCCCAAGTATGTCAACTTAGAATTTATATACTCATATAAACTCTCTCCTTGTTTCATTGTGGGATAACCCAGAATAGAGCAACCTACATTTTCTCTTCAACTTCCAACTTCACGAAGCCGAAAATGACGTCAACTTTCCATTCATCCATAAATGATTTTTACTAACTGATTTCAACATATGACTTACCATGCGACAAGGAACACGTCACCACTTGAATCCACCTTAGTCCCACTTGAATTTGAGCTCAAAGTTGGCCCAAAATAAGCCTATAAAACCAATTTTTCCAATATAGAATAGCACATGTAAAGACTTGATGAGCCTCGAAGCCTAATAGAAAGCAGTTAGAGGAGAGGTGACGTCATGATGACACTAGGCGAACCCCCTCAACATGTGCGCCTAAACCGCTTGGCGGTTGGCACTCGCATGCACAAAACTGAAGGAAGGAAGGAAGCATGCGCCCTTTGAGAGCAAGACAACATTACATGTTTTTGTTAAAAAAAATATTAGCTAAGCCTTTTCAAATAATACATTGCATTCGTTTTTTAATAATAGCTGCATAATCCAATAAGTACATGAAATTACAACAATATTAAGATAAACAATGTTACTACAATAACATTAATGGCATTGTATAAGCAATGTCTCTGATGAAAATTTGTTAAATTACTGTACTCATTTTAAAATACAGATTGTTTAACTAACATAAATCAGTTGGGGAAATTAATGTAAATAGTATCACTAACTAATATTGTCGAATATTACTCTTCATTGAGCTATAAGTGCCTGAAAAGAAAAACACTACTTCATTCAAACAAATAAATTCTTCAAATAACTAGATTCATGCATACCATACCTAGATGATCATCACCATACAGGTACAATCTCATTATTAAATCATACACAAATAATAATAAATAAATAAATAACCAAGGCACAACAAATCAACTATTAAAAAATGTTAAACAACACTTGTAATAAACAAAATCCCTATTGAAGGCGAAAAGAGAAATGGAGGTTCTGATTAGAGAAACTTAACAAGATAGAGGTTTGTCTTGACAATAATTCATACGAATGATATGTTTTTCAACTCAATCAAAGGAACAAAGGCAGTCAAGAAAAAAATATACAAACTTTGAAAACTCACAACACGGAAATGAGAACATTTAATGTGACACAAATCATTAAGCAAGGCTTCAATGACTATCCATAGCCAACAACAAAAACTATGCAATCTAAGCTAATAAGATGGACATTCAGATATTTCAATCATAACAAAAATACAATCAATTAAATAAGCATATACTTTATTGAAAATCAATACTATAATTTACTATAGTATGTGCTCGAGTTTAGCTCAAGTGTTTGTACTTGTACCGCTTCATTTTAGAGAGGTTCAGGATTTGAGTATAGAGAAATATCAAAAGTTCATCAGTAAGAATCTAACTTCTGTTTTTTTTTTTTCATCAGCAAAAAGAAATTATATTGAATGTAAAACGAAGATACATCAATAAAATGTTGTATGCAAAAAGTATCACAGCAAAGCAAAATGATCCCAACTAGGTTGGCACCATTAAGTGAGCCCAATCATTTACTAGCATGACAAAAAGTTGGTGAGAAACCAACCAAACAAAACCAAACAAAGCAAGAAAACAAAACAGGAACAACACCACCAACAGCAACAACGCACTTAATCAACCTATTCCTCTTTTACAAAACTTGATTTGTTGCAAGTTGAACAAGAAATCATTGACAGAGAAAGGCAATCCTGGGGCAGAGGCTCTAACCCACAAGGATACTCTAGTTTTAATTTGATCCCACAAACCTGAAAGATTTGGTTGAATACCTGAAAACACCACATCATTCCTATGCTTCCAAATGGACCAAAAAATAACAAGTGGTAAAACTTTCCAAACTTTTCTCTCAAATATGTTACCTGAAAAACCAGCCCACCACTGTAACACTCCTTCCATTGATGCAGGCATTACCCATTGTGACCCCCACCAAAGTAAAATATTAGCCCATACCCTCCAGACAAAAGGACACCACAACAAAACATGATTAACTGACTCTACTTCAGCTTTGCAGAACACACATTGGATGTTATCAATGACAGAGATAACACCAATCCAATGTAAGAAAGTAGAAATTTTTAGTCTTTGCCTCCAAGCTAGCCACACAAAAGATTTTACTCTAGGAGTGGATATATTCTGCCAAATAATCGTAGTGATAACACCAAAATCATTAGGTTGCAAAATGTCTTCACACCACCTATAAACTGATGAGATATTGAAATATCCAAAAATTTTAGCCCTCTAACTAAAAGCGTCATCCAAGTCAACTCTAATATCACAATCAGTGTTAACCAAAATAACCAATCGAACAACCTTTTCCTTTTCCCAAACTCTAAGCACTCTATTAAAGCATTCCTCTCATGCTGGCATACTCCTCCTTAATTCAAGAACTTGCTTAACTAATTTCTGCTTATCAGATGAGATACTATAAAGTCTAGGGAATTCATCTTTTAAAATCTATTCCAGCCCACTTATCTTCCTAGAAAAGAGCCCTTGCCCCATTACCAACCAATATATGGGTGTTGTAGATAAAGAAACTATGAAGATCAGGATTAAAGGCTGCCACAGAAAGCATATCCTTCCAAATCTGTGAATGCATCTAGGAGGCTTCTATAGTTGGGTACCACATGCTTCCTTGAATGTTATACTTCCCACATAATACTTTCTTCCACAACAATTTTTCATCTCCACCAAACCTCCACCACCACTTAAGTAGTAGGCAAGCATTAACATCTCTGAGACTCTTGATGCCCAACCCACCTTTAATCACACTCCTAGTAACTTCAAACAATTTGACCATATGTATCTTGCTCTTGATCACTGACCCACCTCATAGAAATGTTGTTTGAATCTTATCTAACTCTGTAGCTACCCCTTCAGGCATTTTAAAAAGTGAGAGATAATAAACTGGAAGATTAGACAGTACTGCCTTGATAAGAGTTAGCCTCCCAACAAGTGACAAGAACCTTTTTTTCCAACTAGCTTGCTTAACTTTAAATCTATCCACAATAGGTTTCCAAGTCTTCAATCTACCTGGATTGGCCCCAAGTGGCAAACCAAGACACTTAAAAGGTAACTTTTGACACCTGCAATTCAACCTATCAGCAAATTCAGCCATCAATTCATTTTGCACCCCAATGCCACTAATCACACTATTGTGGTAATTAATCTTGAGCCCAGAGATCACTTCAAAACATCCGAGAATCCTCTTTATATTTACCACTTCCTCCCAATCGGCCTCACAAAAAATGATGAAATCATCTGCAAACTAAAGATGAGACACAGTGATTTCATTAGACCCAAGAGCAACACCATTGAACAAACTTAACTCCCTTGCCTTGGTCAACAGAATGTTAAGGCCCTCTACTAGCATATGAAAAAGAAAATAGAAGAGAAGGTCTCCCTACCTAAGGCCTTTTGTTGGATTGAACTCAGATGAAGGGGAACCATTCACAAGAACTGAAACTCTTGTACTTGAAATACATTCCTATATCCAATTCAGCCATTCTGCTCCAAATCCAAAGTGTTTCATCATGGAGAGCAAGAAAAGCCAGTTAACAGAGTCATAAGCCTTTTCGAATCAAGTTTAAGAATGATACCATTTCTTTTAATTTTCTTCCACCAATCAACAATTTCATTTGCAATTAAAACCCCATCAAGAATATTCCTACCACCCGCAAAAGCTAACTGCTCCTTACTTATTATTCTAGGCATCACCATCTTTAATCTATTAGTTAAAACCTTTGAAAGAATCTTATACACTGACCCAATTAAACTTGTAGGTCTGAATTCCTCAAGACTAATTGAATTGTCTTTCTTAGGAAACAAGGTAATAAAAGAGCTATTTATTTAGCCTACCAGTTTTCCATACTTGGGAAAATCCTACATAAACTAGATTTAACCCTTACTATCACTTGCTAACATCCTATCTTTGGCAAACAAACAAAAATACAAAGATCAACTGCAACATTTCCTCACACTTTTATTTAACCCTTACAAACTAACTGGCTAAATGCATTGACCCCAATCAAATCAAAATACACTTGCAATTTAAAAGAAAGATTAATAGATATTAGAATAAAAAATATATATTGTGGGTTACCAACATGAAGCATACTAATGTAGTGTATTTCCTTTTATCCTTGAAACTCAAACCTAAATAACAATAAAAAGAAAAGACAGTGAAAATACTATTCGTTTGTTTTGATGGATCACCAACTACTACTCCCTGCAAGCAATTAAAGTGAGAAAAGTAAAAATTTATCCAACATCACAACTAAAACCGAAGTGGTTGGCCCTGGCGTATGTACAACTTTATATGAGAATAATAACGATATCAATATGGGAATAAGGCAACTCATACAGAAGATTTCAATACCTTATAGCTAGAATTCCTAGGAATTCAAAGGACAATCAATGAGAAATTTGCCTTTAGATCTCCATTTTATGGAAGGAATATGGAAAGTTCATGGGGAACCCCAGTGGGTGTTTAAAAAGTCACTACAGGAAAAAAGGGTTACAGTGGCGTTTTTTTAACGACGTTTCTTTAAACGTCACTGTTATTAACATTTAATGGCGTTTTATAAACGCCACATATTCTTTTAACCAAAACGACGCCGTTTTATAATAGGAGGCGTTGAAAAACGCCTCCGAATGTGGTGTACCGCACGCCCCTTCTCAATCCTTATTTTGTATCTGGCCCTCTCTCAACCCATACGCATACATCATTTTATCTGAGCCCCCTCTCTCTCTGTCTCTCTCTCAACCCTCTCTAAGCTCCATCGAAGCAATTTCAAAGCTCCATCGAAGCTCTAGATCGAACCGATTTCGAAGCTCCGTTGAAGATTCAGTGATTTCCAGCGAAGATTCAGATATTCGAAGCTCCATCGAAGCAATTTTGAAGCTCCATCGAAGCTCCAGATCCAACCGATTTCGAAGCTCCGTTGAAGATTCAGTGATTTCCAGCGAAGATTCAGATATTCGAAGCTCCATCGAAGCAATTTTGAAGCTCCATCGAAGCTCCAGATCCAACCGATTTCGAAGCTCCGTTGAAGATTCAGTGATTTCCAGCGAAGATTCAGATATTCGAAGCTCCAGATCCAACCGATTTCGAAGCTCCGTTGAAGATTCAGTGATTTCCATCGAAGATTCAGATATTCGAAGCTCCATCGAAGCAATTTCGAAGCTCCATCGAAGCTCCAGATCGAATCGATTTCGAAGCTCCATCGAAGCTTACAGAGCGAGACCACTTCATCATTCTTGGCTGTGATGGCCTGTGGGGGGTATATCATCTGTCCACTATCTCTTTTGCCTTCATTTTAAAACTATTTTGTCAACACACTTTCAGAGTTCTATTATAAAGTTGATGTTGTTAGCAACTGTCAGGTTTTTGGACCAAGTGATGCTATTCAATTCGTTCACAAGCTGCTTAAGGTCAGAATGCATCTTTAACTTCCCAACTTTTGCCCGTTTCATTAGGATTGATGTGGCGTTTATTCTTTTAATTGTAGTTGAATATGTATATTCTCTTCCTGGTTACATAACAGTGAATTTGTCCATTCTCCTCCTAATTGCATTTAAGTGAATATGCACGTAATTGTTGCCCCAACGGTATTCTAGAATAAGGGCCCTGGATGACTAAATTTTTTTTTATGCTTAGAATATCACTCTCCTTTTTTTTGTTAGTTAAAATTCAATGTAAATCAAATGGACTGATTCAATTACCAACCTGTTTATTATCTGAGTAGTACACTTGTTTCCTTTCATTCTGACCAAATGCTTTAATACTGTGAGTGATATCAGGCCCTGTTTGTTGCAGCTTCTTTGTGCTGAAAACTGATAATCAGAAAGTAGAAGTTAAAAGTATCCCTCCCACATACTTCTGAATAATCATATTTTTTTCAGCTTGTTGAAGCTATGTTTGTGTAGTATGCAAAAACTTTATCAAAACACTCTAAACAAAGTAACCTGCAGTGTTTGTTACAGGCTCCCAAATGGACTCGGGATACATATATATTATATTGCTCTATAGGATTCTTAGACACCATTTAATGGCCAGGACATTTGACTTTCTGTCATGTCCTATAATTTATTGGCCTACTCATTAATCAAGGTGTTTCACATCCCCAAATTTCTTTTCACTTTCTGTATTTCAATGTGATTTTATCATGGAAACTATCTTGATGATGCTATATTTGGTTACAGTATCCTATGTATTTTGCTTTTGAGGATGACGATATCAATGTTGTGTTAGCTGATGTCAAGAAGAATGATGTTACTGGTCAGCCTGCTACTGCAACCACTGGAGGGTTAGTTGATTATAGTCAGCATGTTTTGAGTCATTTAAAACTAAGATCTTCTAGATGTTTAACCTCAGAGCACTTTATGATTATTTTGATTCCCCAAATTTGGTTCTCTTGTGTCATATGTTACATAATGTCAGACAAATATTTAGTGTTTTCACTAGTAATGGCTGTAATGAAACAAATAACTGAGGAATTGGCTTTGTTCCATTAATAGTAGGGGCAACCAAAACCTTTATGGTGAGAGTATATCATTTTCCTGACATGATGATCCATTTAAAGCAGGGGCAACACCTACTTTTATTGTAATATACCAATTTTTTGTGATTCTGATGCATGTCAAAGGTAGCCCATGATCATACGCGTTATTGTGAATGGCATCATTCAAAATATGATTGGCAGCACTGAAAAGTGTTTGACTTGTGTAGCCTTTTCCTTCATAAATTACATCATTGTTGATTATATAAAAAATAAATAATGAAAAACCTTGGAGGAATTTTTCTTCTAATTTATGGAGAAAAACTAGATATTTTTCCCAAAAGAAATTGTGTGATAATAAATAATAGATAGTACTTGCTATTTATAGAAAATTTGTAATCTTTAATAAAATCTTTGCTTTTAATCTTTTCTTTAAGTGGCCATTTAAGATGTGAGAACTACTAAGCAGAACAAAAAGAATCTGAATTCTGAATCTTATGTATGATGTTGCATTGCTTATTGAAACTCCAGGAAAATAAAATTCATGGAAGCAAACTCAACTAGTTGTCTTTGTTTAATTACTCTTACCTTAACTTGAATTTTTATTCTTGAAACTGGCTTCTCTTCAACACAACAGCACATCATGACTTTTAATTCCTGGTTTTAAATTGTTGTCTTTGGGAAATCACATCTTTATTTGTTGGTCAATCTTCAATTGCTGATTAAATTTCTGAACATATTAAGAGACCAAGCTTGAGGCAGGTATCTGTTATGACCCAGAAGATTTCTGAATCCACCATGATCAGACATACTCTGTCCTTTGTAGTTGCTGAAATCTTATCCATGATTCAAATTTATGCGAGATTGATTCGAATGAGATGATGGACTTGATCTCCAATCAAAAGATTTAGATCTACATGACCTGAAGCTGATCTTCTGAGGCATCTCTGAAATCTGAAGCGGTTGACTTTGTCCATAGATGTCCCAATTCTTTGCAGATAAAAATGGAAAATATCCATCCCTGAACTCCAGGTAACTTTTGTAACTATGATGTTTAGATATACTAGATTCATGTTACTTGTTGCCATTTTTGCCACCTTTTATAAATTTTTAACATCTAATAACAATTTATTATTTTTCCTTTTGCTGCACAGGTGTCTCGCTTTCTTTGCTATTGGTTCAAAGTTGACTTTTAATTTCCTGGCTCAAATGTAAATGTGAGATGATAAATATGGGTATTTACTAATATTTAAAAATGTTTTGCTATTTATATAAGCAGGATTATCAGCTGGAGTCATAGCAAGAGTTGCTGGGGTGCTGTTATTGGCAGTTTGCATATATGTTGGAGTTTACAAGAAGAAGAAAGTGCGGGACAAAATATTGATTTCTGCAAGATCTGAACATCAATCAATTCAAGCTGCAAGGGGTAGTACTTCTCCCTGTTTCCTTTCTATTTCCCTTTTTTGTCTATTTCTTTAAACATCTATGTTTGAAAGGGTTCTTCATGGATATTCTGCACTACAAATTCCCCTTTTAACTCATTTTACCTCTTGGCTGAAGAATGAAATCCAATTTTGACAAAATGGGAAACCATATGCACATGGTTGTTACAATGTTAAACATCCTATGGTTACTTATTTAGCTTTCTTTTAACACAATAGTGGTTATTTAAAAAAATAATAATAAGGATCGTGATGATATTTGATTAGGCGGAATACGGTTACCATGATTTTTAAGCAGATTCCTCAAATTATTAAACAATTTGGCAGTTAATACTTTTGTTTGAACTTGTTATTTTCTCTGATATAATGTACCAATTTTTCTTGGTATACCTATTTAACTTGTTACTCCAATTTTTCTAATATATCATTGTAACATCTCCATGGATTTGGTCCCAAGATACGTCGTCTTTTCAGATAGAGTTAAAGTAGCGTTTGTTATTAGTGATCCTGTTGATTGGGGCAGGGATATTCAGGTATTTTGTCCAATTTTATATTGTATTTATGCACTAGGGTCCGGTTAAATGCATTTTGAAACCTAATGTAGTAGCTTCAGTGATTATAGTGGTGGCCTTAAATTCACAAGAAATTGGTCAATATGTCATGGTTTACTTGCCAATATGTTTTGATCATTTTTAATATTGGTATTCCCTTTATAATATATTTCCAACTACATGTGGTGAAGGAAATTTTACTTGACTTCTTGCATGACAACCAATCTCTGTAATAATCATTATTTTTATGAAAGAATTGGGAATTGAAGCCCTATGTGCTGCCCTTTGTTGTCAGTTGCTGCAATTAAATAGTTGAGTAAATTGTAGCTGTGTCTGTGGCCTCTTTCCAAGTACTGATTAGATCCATTGTTTCTTTAGTTCATTTTCTTCGGCCTTTTGTAAGAAATTATTTAAGAGCCTCTCAGATTTTATTATGCACTTGAATACATTTCATGCTAGTAAGTAATACATGCATCTAATAGTTGTTAATTACTATAATTTGTTAGTTTAGTGATTTTTCATATTACATACTTGTCCTTTGTCAGTCGATCAATCAATTTTGTGAAGACGGTCTGAGGGATGCTCACGGGTTAATCATGGCTTAAGGTTTTTATACTAGTTTTTCTTTTACTGTTTTGTTCCTTCATCTTATACAAGAATGTAGCATGATTTGGGAAGAAAATGGAAGGAGAGAAGGGGGACACTAGCGCACTTCCTTCATCTATATCATGTTTTTTTTTTCTTCGTAGTGTTGTTTTCTTATGGGGCTGTAGTATGAGAAGTGGCATCCTTCTGTTGTTAAGAAAATGCAACCTCATTGTATATGACACCTCTGAAAGGTGGGTAGAAAATGTAGAATGACTAGGAATGAGAAAAGGGATGAGCTTCTCTGTTATAAATCTATTACACAGAGATAGTTGTGTTCTGTAGACTAGCCTAGTGAATTTTCACAGTTCCTTAAAAATGAAAGTATAAACATATTGCATGATCTAAGCTGTATATGCAAACTGTGCTGAAATTTGCCACTGCCTTTTTACTTAGTGTGGCCGTGTGTTGTTAAGAAGTTATCCGATTACTATGTAAATTTTTGTCTGTCTGTAAATAGTTCCTGTTTGGAGTTAATATCAAGCCATGCTTTGTCAATGAACCAGGTAGGACCTGCTCCTGCTCTAATTAAGGCTGAGGTGCCATGGTCAGCTCGAAGGGGAACCTTCTCTAATAAGGATCGTGTTTTGAAGACAGTGAAAGAGTAATTTATTCTGAAGATATTTGTATGATTTCCTGACAACTGTGCAATCAAGTGATTATCACTTGCTATATTGTATGGATCCTTCTGAATGTTTAGTGTCTATGGTGGACACTAATAATATTCCTGCAATTTAACTCAGTCATGAACCTTTTTTTTTTATATATCAATTATTAAGGTTTTGAAATAGTTTATCTCTACTCTCTGTATTTGATATTATAATTTAATTATGTCTCTGATTTAATTTAGTTAATATTGTTTCTGATTGCAAGAACAAATTGCTGGCTCATGAATGTCAGTTGACAGGCGTTTGCAGCTGAAGAATTTTTTTTCTTGTTTTTAAAGTTAGCATATATGTTGAATGTCATTTCATATCAATTATGCATGCCAACTTCCGTCTTCGATTGCTATTTAGGATACTGAATAAGCCGACTCCAAAGAAATAAAATTAGCACAATTTCAAAAAAAAAAAAAAAGGGATATGACGGCGTTTCTACAAACGCCTCTTAAACCCTACAAACTAACGATTGTATTTTTAGAAAAAGATATGATGGCGTTTTTTTAAATGTCGCTAAATATTGTGAAAAAGATATGATGGCGTTTTTTTAAAATGTCGCTAAATATTGTTAGTGACGTCAGCGTGGGTTTTGGAGGACATTTGCCGATACTAATATCACAATGTTTTTAAAACGCCATAAAGCTATAGCGACGGCCGCGTCCTCGGCGTTTGGTTCTAAGCGTCACAAAAAGAATTGGCAGCGTTTTTGGCACTTTTAGCGGCGTTTTTTAACGCCACTAAAAGTCGAATTTCCTGCTGTGAGTTATTTTCAAATTAACAATAAATTTTATATATATTAAAAAATAAATTTATATAATTTTCCCTGACTTTGTAATTAAATTTTGAAATTTTTTTTGGACAATAATTTCCCCAAAATTCATTTTATTCAAAAAAAAAGAGTATTGAAATGCATTAATAAAGTGTGAAAATAGTAAAAGTATTTTGAAACGTGTAAAAGCTGCATGGTGGTTGTCTTTCTTTCTTTATTTTATTTATTTTTTGGTGGCATTTTTTTCTATTTATTGATAACTCATTTAGATGTTATTAATATGGCCCATAAATAAAATATTTTTTTAAAAAAAAATTACTATAGATAGAGAAAAAAAAATTTTGATTCAATTACCTTAGAACCCCTACACTTCTACCGCAATCTCACTTTGGTCTATTTCTTTTCAATTGTGGAATAAACTTCTTAGATTTTAAGTCAAGTTATAATATTGCCCTTTCGTATATCTACTATTAATAAGATTTTGATAAAAATGAAGAATACTAATGAGACCCAAAAAAAAAAAATCACGTTTAGCTCGTATGACAAGATCCGTTAGCCCTATTAATTGTAGATGGATGAAATAGTGATATTACAATTTACTTAAAATGTAAAGAGTTTGTTGTCACAAATAAAAGTGACAAAACCAAAGTCTGACAATAGGAAAAGTGAAAAAGTACCAAGTGTAATTAACTCATCAAAAAAAAAAATTATGAAAAGAAATCAATTTGAAAGTAGGAATGTATACAAATTGGATATTAGTCCAGTTTTAGAGTAAATCACGAACCGAGCTAGTCCTTACTATCGGTTCCTACTTAACCGACCGTTAAACTTGTGTAAGCAGACCATAACTGAACCATAGAAACTGGTTTAGTTTGATTCGATTTTACGGTTATAGAAATTTTATATAACAATAAATATGATATATAGACTTTATGTTAGTAAAGAAAATTACTCATGCATCTCATTTTGGGAAATGTTGTTCCATTTAGTCTTAGAAGTTTTCTTTCAAACCGTTTGGTCCTTTTTATTTTTGGTATGTCGTATTTATTTTGATATAGGAGTTTTGGCGTTACTTGTTTGCCCTTCAATTTGATTATGTTTTTATTTTGTTGCTAATGTTGGTTGGTTGTGTGTGGGTAAAGAACGTTTTTAGGTTTATATTTTTTGGGGGGGACTACCAAAGTGATTTATGGGTGTTTGATGTTACACCATCGGTGTTGCTGGGATTAATGTGGAATCGATTATTTTGCTGAAAGGAAGTGTAGGTTGTGTGCTGCTTATGGGTGCGGCTTGTTGAAGGTGAGTTTTATATGGTATCTATTGTTGGTCATTTTGTTTGGTTGAAGTTTCATTTTAGGGGCGTGTCGGTGTGCAATTGCTCATCATTGTTAATGCTACGTTATCATTTGTTTTCATGATGTTAGTTTGATGTATGCATTTGGTTTGTGCTGTGTCATTTCATGGAACAAATGTGTGTAATTTTGTGGTGGTAATTCTGGTAGTGTAACGTCATGGTTTGGGGAGCTTTGCCCGAAGATGGAAAAGAAGTTGAACTCGGCGTTTAAAATGAGTAGATTGTGGATTGTTAGTCAAGTCGACGAAAATGTGTTTGAGGTTCGTTCGCACCCATCTGTTTTGGTTGACGTTGGTGCATGTACATGTTCATATTTTCAGTGGCAATATAATGGGTTCTCATGTCTCGACGTGGTTATTGTATTTCGGAATAGTGGCAGAAATATATACGACTACATTGAACCATTTTACCATGTTAAGGAGTTTAGTGCAGCATATTCTAGGGCTATTCACCCAATTCCTACTGTTGGAAAACCCAAGTTCATAGCGGCAGATTACCTCATTGCGCTGCCTATTCTTAAGCGGCCACTCGAGAGGTCAACATGGAAGAGGATTCTATCAAAGGGTGAGGTGGTGCTCTGCATTCTTTGTGGATGTTGTAGCAAAATGGGGAACCATAATACGAAAACATGACAGGAACCGATGTAACGCATGGACACATCTGGTTAATGGGCATATTCAGCACAATCGGAGCTCCTACCACCAATCATCACATATTTTAATGTACCACTCACATTCACACTATTTGCTCCATGCAACAACATCGCTCGAGTTAAGTCTAGTAGAAGTTTATGACATTTATACGTATTTTTAATATGTTTGCTCAATTTGTGGGGTATACGTTACTGAATACAGGTTACGGGATTTTATAGTAGAAGTTTTTGACATTTTTATATATTTTTAATATGTTTGCTTAGTGTGTGGGGTATTCGTCGTTGAATATGTGATACGAGCGGTTTGAATTTTTTGAATTTATCAATGTGCTTAATAGTTCATTATTGAAAAAATCTAAAAATCCCCTAGATGTTGATTTGTGATTATGTATCAATTTTAAGCAGAATATAACAATCCCAATCAAACAATCAAGACAAAGAGACACAACGATTTTACGTGGAAAAAACCACAATTGGACACCTCCAACTGTGATAAAAAAAACCACGGACAACAGCCACAAAACAATCCACTAAGAAGATTTAAAGGAATTACACAGGTATACTCTCAATTACCTAGCGAATCCACGCCTAATTGAACCAACCTCTATGTGCCTCTTTCAACCCGTCTTCACCTCAGAATTGTCTTTACGATGAGCCACCCTGGAATCCACCAAAGCTTCAGGCTCGAATTCTTCAGAATCCACCGAAGAACAACTCTCTCTTTTGTATTGCAAACAAAACCTTTGATGTACTCTCTTTAAACCATGAGTTGAATACTCAATAAAACATCAAAGAAAACTCACCAAGTATCCCCAAATATAAAACCTAGAACCCAAAAAGAAGATTTGGAGTAGTCATCCTAAAATCTGACCCAACACGCGAATTTATAGAATCTGTCCCGCGATCTCCGCTCGAGCGCCCAACAGCCCGCTCGAGCGGCTTCAGCAAAATATGCGCGAAATATAACAGAGGTCCGATCGAGCGCTAGAGAGCCTTCTCGAGCGTGAAATCACACGTCTCAGTACTTTTACAGGCGACCAAAACTGCTGGAACCAGGAATTCTCCGCTCGAGCGGGGTAATGTCCGCTCGAGCGGACAGGCAACTTGGAATGCATTTTTGCATTTTGCTTCGGGGGCGCTGCCCCTCGACCCCACCGTGGCGCTGCCCCGGACCCGCCAAAGGGCGCTGCCCCCTCGACCCCCGCGAGCTGACCGGGCAGCTCGATCTCCGTCATAATCAGCGAAGTGGCAATCTTGAAAGCATTATCATCACAAACTTCTCTGAAAGGCACAATTCGGGTTGGATTCGCATCTAAACACTCATAGCCTCACTGAAATAAAAGTGCAAAAATAAATATAACTGAAAGGAGTTTTGTCAAATAGGATTGCCAAGAATAAAACCTAACAATTATGCCATTTGTGTCATCTGTTATGTGAACAAAAAAGAAAACAAATCTTTTTGGGTGCCATATGTATGTATTTTGGAAAACCAGTTTGTGGAACATTATGAGTGCATGTCAACATGTCATTTGGGATGTTAAAAATGACAGCACTTAATTTTTTTTTGATGTGCTGTTGGGTTATGTTACCAAACGTTCTGGCCAATGGCCGTTACATTAAAAGCATACTAACATGTGTATGACATCATTTTGTTCAAATCCATGTGGAGGGGATAGGTTTTGGGAACAACGAGTTAACGTTTGTTATGAGAATTGGATGTTCTGTCGCATCATTTTAATGAAATCAATGTCGGGCGGTGGATAGCAAACAATGACTTCTCGTTTAATTCTATCATGTTTGGTTGCAATGTAATCATGCCCACATATAGAGGAAAAGGGGTTAGGCAAGTACAACATTCACACTAAATCATTTCTTGAGCTTAGATGCATAAATGCACCTACTAGCATGTACGGAATTCCTTTGTATCACAACGTAATAGAACAACCACAAAAGCATGCCTAGTGAGTTCCTTTCAAATCCCTCTCAGATTTGCATAATCTAGTTACAACATACTGACAAAAACAATAAAACACCGCCATCTTCCCGTTACAACGATAAATAATTTATCAACCACATATATGTCATACGAGATTAAACAACAATCAAGCATTCCAACATAATGACAATGGTCAAAAACCGATAATAATTTCCTTTCTTGTTGCATTATAACGTTAATGTTTAATAACACATTAAATTGTCCAACACAAACCAAACCATTATTCACCTAATTAAACTATACATAACTAGTCGTAAACCACTAACAACCACAACATTCAGCCACGTCAAGAAATGAATATAAATTTCACCAAAAAAAAAAGTCAAATTTGTGAGGGGTGGGGGGATTAGGTGCTGACAATCATTTTACACTGTCCTCGCATGCAGGCCCCAGGTTGGGTCATTCAGGAACATTTTCAACATCGCCCCGCGCAGAACAGATGGCGTCAGTCCGTCCATCATGTTGTCAACCTCAACTCCGTGTATGTATTGGCGGATGATGAAACATACAAAAATCGCATAGTTCTACCTACAAAGAAACAGGTATGGACCATGTTACTCTCATTGCAATGTAATGAAATTGATTAAAAAACAAAACAACAAATATGCTTACGAATCTAGGCCCTATTGTGGACAGTCCACAACCGAAAAAAAATGCTATCAAAATTTTAGATCCAAACATTGTCGCCTACCAACCTTGGTTTCACAAAGCTATTATAGTGGTCGACCACCCATTGTTTCTATTGAATCAATACATACATGTATTTACTGGCGTAACGTTAGTGTGTTACATAAATAGTCATTAACATACCACGTATCCATTACACAAATCTACAATGAACATTTGCCACAGACCACGGCAACATTATGAGCACATTTATGTCACAAACATTGACTAGCACATTTAATTGGATGTTGGTGGTGTATTAACACAACTACGAAAAATTATTACAATTACCACATCAGCATCCATTGTTTGTTTGAAAACCAACTTCACGACCTAGTTTAAAACAAAATCCTGATTACAAATTTAATATTACGAAGAATTTGAAACTGTTAACAACAAATAATTATTCACAAATGTAACTTTAACATGTACTGTGGTGCCTATTCCATTACATATTTACCATGTCCAATACAATTATAACGATTAAACTGCTCATAACTTCACAACTTTCACAAAAATAGCATAAATTACATATGAAACATATACATCTAACAAAATCACTACAACATAACCACCTTCTAAATACGGAATTCAGGGTGTGAAAATTCGTTGCATTCATCTTTTTGAAGACAATACAGACCATCTCAAAAAATAGAGCCTATTTACAAAATCAAAGAAGACAAAATTGGACTGTTCATCATACATTAGGGAATCTAATTAATTAAAAAGAAAAAAAAAACACAATACCGAGTAACATTAACCACCGTTTTGAAACAACCACAAACTCCACTATAACAGACCCCTCATGTTATCATGTCACCCAATGTATCATTTTAGGGTAACGTGTGAAAAATCTAGAAATTCCCTAGATATTGATTTGTGATTATGTATCAATTTTAAGCAATATATAACAATCCCAATCAAACAATCAAGACAAATCAACACAACGATTTTACGTGAAAAAACCACAATTGGACACCTCCAATTGTGATAAAAAAAATCGCGGCCAACAGCCACAAAACAATCCACTAAGAAGATATAAAGGAATTACACAGGTATACTCTCAATTACCTAGCGAATCCACGCCCGAATTGAACCAACCTCTATGTGCCTTTTCCAACCCCGTCTTCACCTCGGAATTTTCTTGACGATGAGCCACTCCGGAATCCACCAAAGCTTCAGGCTCGAATTCTTCAGAATCCACCGAAGAACAACTTTCTCTTTTTTGTAGAATAAATAAACAAACCTTTGATGTATGCTTCTTAAACCATGATTTGAATACTCAATGAAAATATTAAAGAAAACTAGCAAAAAATCTCCAGATATAAACCTTAGAATCCAAAAACAAGATCTGGAGGACTTGTCCAAGTTTTGGGAGAAAAACCAACTACTTATAGAAATCCAAAGTAATCGTAGTTTTGGAAGAAAACCAATTCCTTATAGAAATCCAAGAATCTGTGTTCGCGCGGTCCGCTCGAGCATGGTAATTCCCGCTCGAGCGGAGGCTTCAAAATTGTGTGATTCATATAGGCTTCACGCTCGAGCGGAAGGTTCCACGCTCGAGCGTCGAATCATACCATCCAATACTTTTTCAGGCGAAACAGAGATGCTGTGAGCTTGCAATCCACGCTCGAGCGTCACTTTTCCCGCTCGAGCGGGGAGACCAAAATTGGAAAATCTGGAAAACTAGAACCTATTACAACCTCGATTTTGATCCATGGAAATTGACAAAAGCATGATTCGGGTTGGATTTGCATCTAAACACTCATAGCCTCACTGAAATAAAAATGCAAAAACAAATACAACTGAAAGGAGTTTTGTCAAACGGGATTACCAAGAATAAAAACCTAACAATCTCCCCCTTTGGCAATGCCGTGACAAAACACACCTAACAAATAAAATCCTACTCACCCCAACCCATTACATCCAACAAAAGCCAACTTCTTTCTCAAGGTCATGATCTGCACAACAGTTATTAGTGCCACAATCTCCAAAACAACTATTAGTCCCACAAGAGTATATGAAAAAGCAATAGACATATGACACGATTATCTTGAAACATGAGATGGAAAACATGAATAGATGAAAACTAAGACTTATGAAAACCAACTCTCAAATAACAAAAGCAAGATCATAAACCACACAAGCAATGATATGACGATGTAAATACTAGGAGCATGCAAGAAGAAAATAATAAGTAAACAGTGCATAGCAACATGCAAAACAACTATAGCCAATCTCCCTTACCAAACAAAACAAAGTGTTCATGCTAACAAACTCTTGCAATGATAAACCAAACTCCCCATCACGAAAAAAAACCACGAACACTAAAAACAGTGAACAAGAAGAAAACGACAAAAAAAATATGGTGGAGCAAGCAAGAAATCTCAGATTTGTACCTTAAAACACACAAGATTATCCAAGAAGCACAATTACTAGTAAACACAATGTGCACAGTCTGTAGAAGATTCCTCATGAAAGAAAGTGATGCATTATGTGAAAAGCATAGATCCCATGATAAAAGTGTGTGTGTGACTCTTGGAGTTCGACAAACACTAGATTCAATCCTAGTAGTGATCTGAAAGTTGAACCTCTGGAAAGAGAATCTAAGCACAACTACGGAAAGTCAAACCACTAGGAATCAAGGGGTATTTGGTGAGTAAAGGCGGAGGCTCCCCCTCAATCAATGAATCTTTTCTATTTTTTTTTTCTTTCTTTCTTTTGCACATTTTTTCTTTCTTTTGCATATTTTTTCTTCTTCTTTTTCTTTATCTTTTTCTTTTGCACACTCATTGGCGGCTGACACGTTCAAGAGTATGGAAACCGAACCAGAGAAGCATGGATATAATAAGGATGGCCTGGTTGGTGACTCTGAGGTAGCCTTTTTCCTCATGGCTGGACTACAAAGAATAGAGGGGAAAGCCATGGAGATGCAAAAAGATGGCAGGTGATTAAGAGACTCAACATCACCCATGATATGCTAGTATAGGTCAATTCCTCTAGAAATGCAAAAGATCAATGACAGAAGTCCATAGAGAAAAAAAATAATCACTAAGGCGGAAGACTCCAAAATTTGCTAATCGAAGAGTGTGTACAGAATGAGACATACTAATCAAAAAACACGCACTCCAAAATGAGTAATGACCACAGAAAGCACACATATATTAACATGTAATGGATATTCTCATCAATTCCAATATGCACTAAGGACCACTCAAAAATTTCAAGCTTACAAAACCATACTAAGAAAATCTTTTTGGGATTTTTTTTTTTTTTTCAAAAAAAAAGCAAGACAAAAAAATGAACAAGCACACATGTAATGACAAAAAAAAAACACACACACATAAAAACCCAAAAACTAAAATGACAAAACAAATTAACACAAGTCAAGTTTTCTCACCCAAACTGCTTTAGTACGAACAAAGTTGTGAGAATTGCAGTTTTTGGGTGGTGTCTTGACGTTGTGGTTCCTTTCCCCTGCAATGGGAACTCGTCTCAACTTGGCTTCCAACTTCCAATTTTTAGGTCTTGGCAAATACACTCTCCCATGCAACTTATAACAATAAGGGCGAATATGACCATGCACACCACAATGATGACAAATAAAAACAGGGTGTACCTTCTTTTCTTTTACCTTACCAACTCTAGGAAGTTTGAGAAGTCCATCCTTATGTTGAATTTTTTGTTCTCCCTTTCCTTGAGTTCTTGTATCATGAGATGTTGAAGCACTCTGTTTTTGCTCTTTCTTACCACCAAAGCCAATGCCACTCTTGTCTGAACAAATTTGTTGAGACCCAATAATATTGTCCAAAGTCTTTGATCCTCTGTTCCAAAGACTAATGGTAGCCATAGCACACTTGAGTTCTTCCTCTTTCTTGATCATTAGTTCTTCCAAAGCAACTTGAGACATCTTGAGAGTGATGGCAAGGGCTTTCTTCTTCTTCTTCAAACGAGTGGGGCATTCTGAAGCAAAGTGGCCAAATCCTTGGCATTCATAGCATTGGACTCTTTCAGAGTTCCCTTGTATCTTTCCTTTCTCCTTCTTGGCTATAGAATTAATTTTAACTTTATCTTTGCCTTTAGATTTATGAGTATGAGTAGATTATAAAAGATTAGGATTCTTTTTCACAAAGGATTTTTTAAATTGTTTTATAAAAGCCTCTGTAATCTTGGAATCTATCTCATAATCCTCATCAGAATCCTCTCCAACTCTGTGAGCACTACTAAAAGCAATATCTTTTTGTTTCTTTTTGAAATTCCTATGTGCCTCATAAGTTTAGAGATTTCCAACCAACTGATCCAGCTTGAGGTTGTCAACATCTTGAGCCTCCTCAATAGCCGTAACTTTTGGTTGGAACCGATCGGGCAAGGATCTCAAAATTTTTCCCACAACTTTGGATTCTGGTATTTTTTCACCTAAATTGAAGCTGGAATTTACAATGTCACTCAACTTCGCATAAAATTCATCAAAGGTCTCACTATCTTTCATTGAAAGCTTTTCGAAACTAGACGTGAGCCTTCGAAGTTTTGAGCGTTTAACAAAAGAAGTGCCCTCGTGAATAGTTTGTAAGATATCCCAAGCCTCTTTTGCGACTTCACAATTGCAAATACGACTAAACTCTTCAGGTGTGACAGCGCAAAAGAGAGAATTGATAGCTTTACTATTCCAGCTACTATTTTGGTAATCAATTGTGTCCCACTTTTCAATTGGTTTGGGGAATGTTACTCCATCAACGGTAATTGGTGGTTCAGTCCACCCATTCATGACAGATTGCCAAACTTTTTCATCTATTGATTTCAAAAATGATCTCATCCGAGCTTTCCAAAAAGAATTATTGGATCCGTCAAGTAGGGGTGGTCGAACCATAGAATTTCCCTCACGAATTGAGTCTATTATCACAAATCAAACAAGATCTCACTCTAATAGATTTGTAAAACAAAAAAAAAAATAGAGCGTCCTACTCTGATACCAAATTGAAAAATTTAGAAATCCCCTAGATGTTGATTTGTGATTATGTATCAATTTTAAGCAATATATAACAATCCCAATCAAACAATCAAGACAAATCGACACAACGATTCTACGTGAAAAAACCACAATTGGACACCTCTAATTGTGATAAAAAAATCACGGGCAACAGCTACAAAACAATCCACTAAGAAGATATAAAGGAATTACACAGGTATACTCTCAATTACCTAGCGAATCCACGCCCGAATTGAACCAACCTCTATGTGCCTCTTCCAACCCCGTCTTCACCTCGAAATTGTCTTGACGATGAGCCACTTTGGAATCCACCAAAGCTTCAGGCTAGAATTCTTCAGAATCCACCGAAGAACAACTTTCTCTTTTGTGTAGAATAAGCAAACAAACCTTTGATGTATGCTTCTTAAACCATGATTTGAATACTCAATGAAAACATCAAAGAAAACTAGCAAAAAATTCCCAGATATAAACCTTAGAATCCAAAAAGAAGATCTGGAGGACTTGTCCAAGTTTTGGGAGAAAAACCAACTACTTATAGAAATCCAAAGTAATCCTAGTTTTGGAAGAAAACCAATTCCTTATAGAAATCCAAGAATCTGTGTTCGCGCGGTCCGCTCTAGCGTGGTAATTCCCGCTCGAGCAAAGGCTTCAAAATTGTGTGATTCATATAGGCTTCACGCTCGAGCGAAAGTTTCCACGCTCGAGCGTCGAATCATACCATCCAGTACTTTTTCAAGCAAAACAGAGATGTTGTGAGCTTGCAATCCCCACTCGAGTGTCACTTTCCCCGCTCGAGCGGGGAGACCAAAATTAGAAAATCTGGAAAACTAGATCCTGTTACAACCTCGGTTTTGATCCATGGAAATTGACAAAGGCACGATTCGGGTTGGATTCGCATCTAAACACTCATAGCCTCACTGAAATAAAAATGCGAAAATAAATACAACTAAAAGAAGTTTTGTCAAACGGGATTGCCAAGAATAAAAACCTAACAATGTGGACCACCATGGATACTGACAACATCACACACTACCCAACATAGAAGTAATTTATATTTCAATTCAACAATATTCTAAATAGACTCATCAAATAGGGGGACCCAACTGGTTTGAAACACAATGACACAAACAATGCATTATAATGACATTGAAATCTTTTAACATGGACACCAACAATGTTACACCTTGACTGAAATCGATGTCATATTCAGTCCATACTACCTACAAATCACATACACTTAAAAATAAGGGACTCAGTGCCCCAATACAACAAAATAACATAACCAATGCCACATACCACACTAACATTGCATTCTTGACAAACATACCAATGCACCACATATGGTGGCACAAACACCAAATTGATGCCAATATATCAACGGACACTAGTATAACCAAACCCCCCCCCCCCCTCCCCCCCAAAAAAAAAAAATATATATATATATATATGACATTAACCCCACCAATTTTTCAAGAAAAACAACATTTCAGCCAAGTGGCTAACAATACATAACCACCGTAAAGGCGAAAAACCCAAACTAATGCCATCATCACATACCATTACATTTGCACAAAAACAATGAAAACAACATCAGAAACATCGTACCTAACACAATGGGGTCATCATCACGAATGTTGGCTAATGTGAAAGGTCGATTGTGAACTCACCGGCAAGATTTCACGTTTGTAAATTGCGACGACTAACATTTCAGTGCCCACTCCTGATCGACTCTAGAAATGTACTGCCCAAAAAGGGTTTTTGTATTTCTAGGGTTTCGGATGAATGTAAATGTTATATTGGTAATGTCACAATGTGGATTCAACTTCGCCAAATTCGAATATAGCACAAATGAAGAGAAACCATCGAATCAACATTGGAAACACAAGACCTTCCATCTTCGTCCCTCAATTTTGATCAGGTAAGAGGGAAACCAAAAAAACTCTACAGCACATTTTTGAGGACAGATTTGTAAATTCCACATTACCAAAACCCAAATACTCCCCTAATAGTTGGGCAACATGAGCTGGAATGGTGTACAAATATGTCATTAACATTGAAATAGGACATGCTGGTTTGAAAGATAAAAGGCAGGACTAAATGGTTAACAAGATCTAAACTTGGGATTTATTGGTACTTTACCTAATAAACTAACAATAATTAGTTTGGTTAAGTTGGTTAGAATTTATTAATTTTACAATAAAGATTAGTGTTCAAATCTAATAAGAAATTTTTTATATTTTAATTTAATGTATAAACATATAAAAATAACAATAAAAAAATGCGTCATGGTTCAGCTCAGAACCGTAATCACAGTTTTGGAATAGAGAACCAGGTCGATTTAAACCGTTCCACTATTTTCATAAAAACCATACTGAATTGATGACTTTGACCAATTTTCCAATTTCACCAATTTTTTTTGAACACCCCTATTTAAAAGATGTTTACACTTAAAAAAGCACACAAACTGATAATTAAACAAACACTAGAGTTAATACATTGTACAACTTAACATACATGCACACAAACCGTAAACAAGACTTTAATCTCCTTTGGAGTTTTAATTATAAAGTTTTACAATCATATAGTAATAAAAATGAGGAAATTAAGAACAAATTGGTGTGGATGTTGCTCACATAATATTACAGCTGCCAGCCATAGCCATAGCGCCACCGATAGCACCAGCCGCATTGCCAACCGCACCGCCAATCATATTGAGTCCCGACTCAAGTAATGTGACCCGCCACATCCACTCTTTCTGAAAACATTAAAAAAGAAAATTAGATAAGAGATGGGAGTGGACTCCAGCCCTTCATTAGATTAGACTGTTGAGTTCAGCTTATTGGATTAGTTTTTGGGTTTTATTTTGATAATTTGAATTGTTTTTATTTTAAAATTTGCCAAATATATCATTTTTGTAAAAAATCAAGTTGATTGGAAAATGAAAAAAATGTGTTTGGATCAATTTTGTGTGAACTGTTTATTTTCTTAACGTCGCTTTTTTTTTATATATATACAAAACTGATCTGAACACGTAGTTTCTGTTATCCAATCGACTTGATTTTTTTGCAAAAATGATGTTCTCGATGAATGCTAAAATATGAACGGATGGGACCTGAAAATAGACCCACTGAGCTGGACAATATCTGTCCAGTCCAATAAAGGACTGGAAAGAAGCTAGTCACATTAGATAAATAACTTGAGAGTTTGACCTTTATGTCTGAATAGCAATACTCATTATCTAATTATCAATCAATCATATGGACCGAATTTTCAAGTCAAAGTCGATTGCATTATCGATTGTCATTGGTGTTAGACAAATGAGCTCTATAAATGAACCAATAAAAACCTGTCAACGAGTTGGGATTAGTTTATCTTTTTCTTTAACAATCATTCTCAATAAAACTTCATTTTTTTCTTTACTTTTCTCTTCATTTCACAATTCACTTTTGAAATTTAAGATCCAAACACAATCTTCAAAAAAAATAGAGAGATCCATGAGGGCCTAAGGACTAGTATAAACAATGTGGATCAACAAGTCTGCCAACTTATGCATTGACCTCATACTTGTCATCTTCAAGAAACCAAGTGAATTTTTACGCTATCTCAAAAGCACCATAATTGTTGGCATGCGAGTTCTTCCTACTTCTACTTCTAATTCTTTTTAACATGTTATATCGATGCGAATTGGGCTAGTTGCCCAAATACTTATCGTTCTAATATAGGTTATTGTGTTTTCCTTGGAGCTAATACTGTATCTTGGTGGCTCAAGAAGCAAACTTACAATTTGTTAATCAAGTTATACATTTAAGGGTAGTATTGTATATTTGTTTCTATTTGACTTTTGTCTAACTTTCCTAAATCTCTAAAACACATAAATACATTATCTCGACCCTAGTTAGGGTTGATCAACCTCAAGAACATTATTCCATACTGTAGATATCCCATTTTTTATCGTCCTTAAGACTTGGGCGTCTCACTTTGAACACTCGATAATGAAAAGTTATGTTGTACAATCATTCAAATTCTTCAGCAAAAGGCCTCGATTTTTGAGCTTCTAATCCCAATCTTACACCCCATTTTCACCAAAACTATTTTAGACCTTAAAACCCTCTTTTTTAAATAAAAAAAATTCAAATGTTTGTACGATGTTCTGAGGCTCGCATTTCGTTTAAAATATTACACTTTTTGGTAAATCGAGCAAGGACAAAGTGGAAATAAATGAAAGGGAGGTGAACTCTTTGAAAAATATTTAAAAACATCTTATTTATAGGTTTGGAGTTGAAGAAAATAGGAGGGGTTGGAATGAAACTAGTTTAGAAAAAGGTTGAGCATCAAACCGTTAAGAAAGAAATGAGCAACATTCACTAAATTGGGCATATCTATTTGTACACTTAGAATTTAGATATGATGCAACCACCATTGGAAAGAAAATTTCTGGGGCTTCAATTTAGACTCAAGAAGCACCTAAAATCGAGTCTGAATGATGGAGATATGCCCTATTTGAAGTCGAGCTTGAAAATAGATTTTTTTTTTCTGCAAGTAGTTGGCCGACCAATTAAGTGGCCGGCCGACCAGTTGATGAAAAATCCAGCCAATTAGAGTGGCCGGGGGGCCAAGTGTCCCGGCAGACAGATATTTATAGCCAGCTGTCCCCCCCCCCCCCCCCCGCCCCGTGTATGCCTTGCAGTAGCTATCTTTATATAGATATTTTCGACAGGAGAAACTGTTTTTCTATAAATAAAAGCCCACCCCTCTTGATTTTACATTAGAAAATTTTGCTAAGACTCCAAAACTTGCCAAATACTATCTCTCTCTATCTTGCAATATACATACACTTTCTAAACTAAAAATTTGAGGCTACTTGCTGAGATTATTGAGCCAAATTTTTAGCTCTTGAGAGTGATCACTTTGTGGTTTGTGAACCAAAGAGTAACTCTTCTTTAAGAGGTATAACTTTTGCCATCTTTACACTACTTCTTCCTTCCCTTTTCTTGCTGTTTTTACACTATCTTTGGACTGTTTTGTGGGCTAAAACTTGTGATTTAAAAGCGACCAAAGGTAGAGAAGTTAACCACCCTTCCTTCAACCTTATTCTTTAGCTTGTATCGTTGTGTTTCCCATTTGTTTCTCAACTTTTAGCCACTAATTTTTAGAGTTTTTAGAGGCTAAAACATGTGATTTTAAGGTCCAGAAGTGGAGGGGTTAGCCACCCTTCCTTTGGCTTGCTTACTAGCTTTAATTCTCTTCCATTTTTGCTCATTTTTCTAGTTTTCCAAGTTAATTTAAGCACTATTTTTATTAATTTTAGGATTGTTTTAGTGTGTTTATTTAGTTTATGCTTCGCATATTATGCATGTGTTGTTGTAAGTTCTCATAGGTTTGGTGGTTTAGGCCTTAGGCACCAATCTATTTGAGTTGATAGTTTTTGTTAGGTTTTTTTTCTTAGCAACCCCGTTTGAAAAAACTCCTTTCAGTTGTATTTATTTTCACACTTTTATTTCAGTGAGGCTATGAGTGTTTAGATGCGAATCCAACCCGAATTGTGTCTTTCAGAGAAGTTTGTGATGATAAATATAGCGACCCCGGTCTTTTCCCACTTGATTATTGTATCCGGACTTAGGTTCCGTAGATTCTGTCATTGTATAATTGTTGTTGTTGTCCCTTATTTTCTCATTTGGAATTATAGGATGTGTTGGGCAGGTTTGTTTCAGGTTGGTTGGGTTTAGAAACCAAGTGTTGCTGTCCAGGTTTTTGGTTCTTCGCTCGAGCGAGGAGTTGTTCGCTCGAGCGAGAGGTTGCGTTTGATTTGGACCTGTAGCTGTGCATTCTTGGCTCGAGCGAGATTTTCTTCGCTCGAGCGAGTTAGTTCGTCCTTCGCTCGAGCAATAGTTCCTTCGCTCGAGCGTGAGTCTTGTTGCAGACCTGAGGGTTTGAGTTCTTCGCTCGATCGAGCTTTCTTTCGCTCGAGCGAGCTTTTGAGTTGTTGGCTCGAGCAAGGCTTCCTTGGCTCGAGCGTAGTTTCTCTGTGTCTGGTCGCTCGAGCGACCAAGTCTTCGCTCGAGCGAGCCTGTCCAGTTTATATACGCAGCAGCGGGTTTTGATCAGTCTTTTCTTATTCTTTTTGGTTCTAAACCCTAGGTCCGACTTCTCTCCCTCAAAACTCATCTTCTCTTTAGGTGTTCATCTACTTCTAGTGTGAATTCATCTTAAGTTCTTTGTAAGAAAGATAGAGGGCGGCTTGGGCTTCATTCTAATCTGAACATTTGGTGATTTGGAGCACATTGGAATTTGGGCATTCATCTCTATATTCTCCATTCGGGTTATTTTCTTCAAGGTAGGGATTTCCTACTCCATTTTATAGGTTTTGTTCTAAGTTTTGGTAATTTGATATGTTGGGGTTACTTTGGTAAATTTTGGGAAAAACCCTAGATGTATTATTGAATTAATTTGTATAAGTAATTCATGGAATTGGGAAAAGATGGTTAAATTCATGGAATTGGGGAATTCATTGGTTAAATAGCGTAATTGGGTAATTGGAATCATTTGTCTATTGAATTGTTGACATAGTTATTTTCAGTTTAGAAATAACTGTTTTGGGCTATCGGTGGAGGATAGTCGTGATTGTTGTAGACATTGCATGTGGATTAGGAATAACTGAAACTAATCACATTGGTTAAGTCATTAATTTTGACTATTACATTGATACAGAAAATACATGTATTGATTGAGCATAGCATTTGCATACATTGTTTTATGTGTGGGAGGAGATAGGGGATGTACTCCACGGTTTAGGGGAAGATATGGGATGGACCTCTAAACCGGATTTTGTTTGGGAGGAGATAGGGGATGGACTCCATTAGCATCACTTTTATGTGTGCTTATTTATATAGAAGTGTTTTATTGATACAGCACTAAAATGTGTATCAATCTGGAAGTATGAAGTGTTTGATTTGAGCTTGAGTCTCATTTGTTTGTTGATATTGAAAGGATGTGAATATGATATATGTGATTCACTGTTATAAGTTTGGCCAGGTTCTGAGCCATGTTGATAAAATTGGAAAGTAAAACGTATCTTTGGCAATAGTGTCATGAGACTGTAAAATGAAGTAATTGATTATTTTGGTTAACCATCTGTTGAATGCTATTGCTTTATTCATTGCTTATATGTGGTTTAGTATATTTCTACTGGGCTGTGGCTCACCCTTTATGGGAACATCATTTTCTGGTTCAGGTGATAAACTACCTCCAAGGACTTAGCTTGGGAGGGTTTGGCTTCTGGATTGAAGAAGACTACCTTTAGTTAATAGTTTTTATTTATTAGTACATGTAAACATTCAAGCCTAGGGCATTTCTTGTATTGAGATTAGAACTCATATTTTTGAATCCAAGTGTTGGCTTGGAAAGATGTAAGCCTGTAGGGCATTTTATTCGATGTTACATGTAATGCTTTATTTAGTAATACTCTGATGAATGAATTAATAAATTGTCTTCTTTAAATAATGCATGTCAATGATATATAATGGGTTAATTTTTAGGGCGTTACAACTTGGTATCAAAGCGTACCGGGTTTGAATACTTTGGGTACGTGGGACGTGATTAGCATCACATTGGGTTCGTCTCGTTTGATAGAGACTTAGTGTAATGTTATATGCTTATGTGATAACATGTTTATGTGATTATGTGGGTATGGAATGTAGTTTCTGGGATGTTGATTGGACCCTTGAGTTTCTAGTAGTCTTGTTGGAAAGGCACTTGATCACTGCTGCTTCCAACCGGAACTATAGTAACGCATTGGGACTATCATTATCCGGGAATGAAATTCGTAGGTGCTTATGTGATTATGTGCTTACGTGGAATGTATTATTGTTGTCCATTGCATTGGGACGCGAGTGTTTAGCTTCGGCACATTTATTAATGTGCTAATGTCTCTGTTTCCTTTATTAGGATGTCAGGACGAGGACGAGGACGCGGTAGGCGTGGTAGGCCGGGTAGGCAAGAGGTGCCTGTGCCAGAGGAGATTCCGGCAGTTCAGGAGGGAATTGGCCAGGCTAATGTGGCTGAGCCAGTAGGCCAGCAGGCTATGGGCGCTTTAGCTCGAGAGATAGCAGGCGTATTCAGGGAGTCAGTAGGCATTCTCAGAGCTGAGAATCAAGCTCAGGTTGTTGCTGCTGATGCAGGACCTTCCTTTCTGAAGAGGGAGTTCTTCCGGTCTAATCCGGATGAATTTGTGGGTGATCCAAAAGAGCCGCTTAAGGCAGATGAATGGCTCGAACAGACAACGAAGACGTTTGAGATGCTTGGCATCGAAGACGAGGGGTTGAGAGTGACCTTGGCATCTTTCCAGTTGAAGGGGGATGCAGGTCAGTGGTGGAAGTTTACTAAGGGGCGTATAGGAGGTACGTGGGAGGCTTTTGTGAATGCTTTCCAGGAGAAGTTCTTATCTCCAGCTGTCAGGGAGAAGCTGCGAGACCAGTTTTGTCAGCTTAAGCAGTCGAGTTCTTCAGTGGCCGAGTTTGAGGCTGCATTTACTAGTTTGTCCAGGTTTGCACCTGAGTTGGTGGCGTCTGAGGAACGTCGTTGTATTGAGTTTGAGAAGAAGTTGAGGCGTGGCCTCAAGCTGAGAGTTGGGGGAACTATGATTCGGGATTATGGGCGTATGGTTGATGCTGCAGCCCACATGGAAATCATGATGCAGGAGGAGGAGGAAGGGCAGAAGGGCTCCAAGAGGAGTCAGGATGGTCAGAATGATGGTAGGAGACAGAAGGGTTTTAATCCCCAGCAGTCTCAGGGTAGCTTTTCTAGATCGACTTTTCCTGTACCGAGTGTTAGTTCGGGGAAAGGCAGTCAGGGGGACATTACCTGTTTCAAGTGTGGTCAGCTGGGCCACAAGTCTCCAGTTTGTCCTCAGAGGGGAGGAGTTCAGAGAGCAGCATCTTCTTCGGCTCGATCTCAGAGCCAGAGTCAGGGTAGAGGTCAGCCACTCTCGTGTTATCAGTGTGGTCAGCCAGGGCATATGAAGAGGTATTGCCCGCAGTTGGGTGGCACATCTGGTGCATCTGGTTTGAGGCCGATTCAGGGTCAGCAGCCAGCTTAGTCGGGTCAGGCCTCGAAGGCCAATCAGGGAGGGGCTTCATCGTCTCAGTCGGTGTAGCAATCTTATGCTCCTAGGGTTGAGCAAGTTGATCAGAGGTCGTCTGGGCGCGTGTATGCTGTTACCGCGCAGGATCTTGTGCCAGCACCATCAGTTGTGAGAGGTACCTTCTTGTTTTGCAACTCGGTTGCTAATGTTTTGATTGATACGGGTGCATCTCATTCCTTTGTGTCTGCTGCATTTGCATCTGTTTTGGAGTTGGAGTTAGCACAGCTAGCATCTCCTATTTGTGTAGTGTCACCTCTTGGGGGTGAATTGATTTTGAAACAAGGCGTTAGGGGTTGTGATATAGAGGTTGATTATCATAGAATCCCATTTCCCTTCGTAGTTATGCCTATGAGGGGTTTCGATGTTATTTTGGGTATGGACTGGTTATCGTCATACCGGGCAGTTATTGATTGCTACCGCCAGAGGGTCACTTGTTGTACCGTGAGCGGAGAGTATTTTCATTTTCTGGGGGACCGGGTTGGTGATGTGTTGCCACCGGGGTATGTTCCACGAGGACGGAGTGAGCTTAGTGGTCTACTTGCTAACCTGTCGATTAGTGAGGATGTTGAGACTCAGATTGTGTTGCCAAGGGTGGTTTGTGAGTACTCGGACGTTTTTCCCGAGGATCTTGTTGGTTTGCCACCGCATCGAGAGATTGAGTTCTCTATTGAACTGGTGCCCGGCACGGCGCCGATTTCTATGGCACCTTACCGTTTTGCCCCAGCTGAGTTAGTTGAGTTGAAGATCCAACTCCAGGAGTTGCTAGATAAGGGCTTTATACGTCCTAGTGTTTCGCCGTGGGGAGCACCAGCTCTCTTTGTTAAAAAGAAAAGAGGCGCTTTGAGACTGTGTATAGATTACCGAAAATTGAATCGGGCTACGGTTAAGAATAAGTACCCTATGCCTCGTATAGATGATCTGTTTAACCAGTTGAAGGGTTCCCGTTGTTTCTCTAAGATAGACTTGAGATCAGGTTACCACCAGTTGAGGGTCAGAGAGGAGGATATTCCGAAGACGGCATTCCGTACGCGGTATGGCCATTATGAGTTTCTGGTGATGCCATTTGGACTCACCAATGCACCGGCAGCCTTTATGGACTTGATGAACCGGATCTTCCGGGAATTCTTGGATCGGTTCGTAGTCGTTTTTGTGGACGACATCCTTATCTATTCGCCTTCTGAGGAGGAGCATGAGTCACACTTGAGGGTGGTGCTTGAGTTACTTAGAGCCCATAGGCTGTATGCCAAGTTTGGGAAGTGTGAGTTCTGGCTGAAAGAAGTCAAATTCTTAGGCCATGTAGTATCCGGTGAAGGAGTGTTTGTTGATACATCCAAGGTAGAGGCAGTGCAGGATTGGGCACAGCCTAAGAGTGTATTTGAGATCCGCAGTTTTCTGGGATTAGCTGGGTATTACCGTCGGTTTGTGAAAGATTTCTCCAGATTAGCATCACCGTTGACTAGACTGACTCGGAAGGGAGTCAAATTTGTATGGAGTGAGACTTGTGAAAAGTCGTTTCAGGAGTTGAAAGTTAGACTGACTACCGCTCCAGTATTGATTATTCCAGAGAGAGGGTTGGGTTATATAGTCTATTGTGACGCCTCACGAGAGGGTCTGGGTTGTGTGTTAATGCAAGAGGGGAAAGTAGTTGCCTATGGCTCACGTCAGTTGAAAATTCACTAGCAGAATTACCCTACACATGATCTAGAGTTAGCAGCTGTGATATTTGCCTTGAAGATTTGGAGGCATTATCTTTATGGTGAGAGGTTCGAGGTGTTCTCGGATCATAAGAGTTTGAAGTATTTGTTTACACAGAAAGACTTGAACTTGAGGCAGAGGAGGTGGATGGAGTTCATAGAGGATTATGACTTTGAGTTGCATTATCATCCGGGAAAGGCCAATGTGGTGGCCGATGCCTTTAGCAGGAAACCTGTTGGTGACATAGCTAGTATAGCCATTCGAGAATGGGAGATGTTGGGTGCACTTGGGGAGTTTGATTTATTTCTGGGCGAATCCGTTGAGGCTGCGGCCTTGATTTCTATTGTTGTTCAGCCTACGCTTGTGACTCGAGTGTTAGAGGCTCAGAGAGGTGACCTTGGGGTAGAATCTCTCCGTGAGAAGATTTCCGGTGGAAAGGTTGAGAAAGGTTTAACAGTGTATCCCGACCTCAGTGTGAGATACCGAGACCGTCTGTTTGTGCCAGAGTCTTGCCGAGTGGAAGTGGGAGCATGTCACTATGGACTTCGTTGTAGGTCTTCCGAGGACTCAACGGGGTAGTGATGCTATTTGGGTGGTTGTAGACCGGTTAACTAAGTCGGCGCACTTTATTCCTATGCGCGTGAGAGATTCGGTAGATCATCTTGCCGACTTGTATATTCGGGACATAGTGAGATTGCACGGGGTCCCAGTGACGATCGTCTCAGACAGAGATCCTCGTTTTACTGCCAGGTTGTGGCAGAGTTTGCAGAGTGCCTTAGGCACTAAGTTGACCTTTAGCACGGCTTATCATCCTCAGACTGATGGACAGTCCGAGCGTACTATTCAGATACTTGAGGATATGCTTCGGGGTTGTGTTCTAGACTTTAGTGGGTCGTGGGAGAGGCACTTGCCGTTGGTGGAGTTTGCCTACAACAACAGTTTCCAATCTAGTATCGGTATGGCACCATTTGAGGCCGTGTATGGCCGACCGTGTAGATCTCCTGTGTGTTGGGCTGAGGTGGGTGATGCACCTCTGTTGGGTCCAGAGTTGGTGAGAGAAACGACGGAGAAAGTTGAGCTTATCCGTAAGAGGCTTATTACAGCACAGAGTCGTCAGAAATCGTATGCCGACCGTAGGAGGAGACCTTTGGTGTTTGAGGCAGGTGATCATGTCTTTCTGAAGATATCACCTAGACGGGGTTTGATGAGGTTTGGGAAGAGTGGGAAGTTGTCCCCTCGGTTCATTGGTCCATTCGAGATCCTTGAGAGGATTGGCGAGGCTGCTTATCGTTTAGCTTTGTCGCCGCAGTTGTCCGGAGTACAGGACGTGTTTCATGTGAGTATGCTTCGGAAGTATGAGCCGGATCCATCACATGTGTTGGATTGGACCGATTTAGTGGTTGATGAGGATGTCTCATATGAGGAGAGACCGGTTCGGGTATTGGATAGGCGGGATCAAGTTTTACGAGGCAAGACCATCCCTTTGGTAAAAGTTTTGTGGAAACATCATAGAGTGGAGGAAGCCACTTGGGAGCATGAATTGGAAGTCCGCGAAAAATACCCGGACATATTTATTCATTTGTAATCTTGTATTTAGATTTTGTAATGTTGTTGAACTTAAGAGCTTTACATATGTCTTAAGTTGTAAAACGTTGAGTATGTTTTGGTAAATGGGTGTATCTTGAAACTTGCTTCATTATAGAAGTTTAGTATAGCATTGCATATGTTGATTACATTGCTGAGTGTGTTATATATATCATGCAATTGAATATGATATGGGGATTGTTAACATTGAAAGGAATAATGCATAATAATGATACAGGTTGAGACATATGTTGTGTTATATATTTAATATGAGATGCCTCTTGATAAAGAGATGAAATGACCAGTTTTGGGTCAAGATGTTTACTAATGAATTGTTAAAAAAAAAAAAAAAAAATCTGTTTTCAAAAACTTATGCTTAATTTCGAGGACGAAATTCTTTGAAGGGGGGGAGGTTATAGCGACCCCGGTCTTTTCCCACTTGATTATTGTATCCGGACTTAGGTTCCGTAGATTCTGTCATTGTATAATTGTTGTTGTTGTCCCTTATTTTCTCATTTGGAATTATAGGATGTGTTGGGCAGGTTTGTTTCAGGTTGGTTGGGTTTAGAAACTAAGTGTTGCTGTCCAGGTTTTTGGTTCTTCGCTCGAGCGAGGAGTTGTTCGCTCGAGCGAGAGGTTGCGTTTGATTTGGACCTGTAGCTGTGCATTCTTGGCTCGAGCGAGATTTTCTTCGCTCGAGCGAGTTAGTTCGTCCTTCGCTCGAGCAATAGTTCCTTCGCTCGAGCGTGAGTCTTGTTGCAGACCTGAGGGTTTGAGTTCTTCGCTCGAGCGAGCTTTTGAGTTGTTGGCTCGAGCAAGGCTTCCTTGGCTCGAGCGTAGTTTCTCTGTGTCTGGTCGCTCGAGCGACCAAGTCTTCGCTCGAGCGAGCCTGTCCAGTTTATATACGCAGCAGCGGGTTTTGATCAGTCTTTTCTTATTCTTTTTGGTTCTAAACCCTAGGTCCGACTTCTCTCCCTCAAAACTCATCTTCTCTTTAGGTGTTCATCTACTTCTAGTGTGAATTCATCTTAAGTTCTTTGTAAGAAAGATAGAGGGCGGCTTGGGCTTCATTCTAATCTGAACATTTGGTGATTTGGAGCACATTGGAATTTGGGCATTCATCTCTATATTCTCCATTCGGGTTATTTTCTTCAAGGTAGGGATTTCCTACTCCATTTTATAGGTTTTGTTCTAAGTTTTGGTAATTTGATATGTTGGGGTTACTTTGGTAAATTTTGGGAAAAACCCTAGATGTATTATTGAATTAATTTGTATAAGTAATTCATGGAATTGGGAAAAGATGGTTAAATTCATGGAATTGGGGAATTCATTGGTTAAATAGCGTAATTGGGTAATTGGAATCATTTGTCTATTGAATTGTTGACATAGTTATTTTCAGTTTAGAAATAACTGTTTTGGGCTATCGGTGGAGGATAGTCGTGATTGTTGTAGACATTGCATGTGGATTAGGAATAACTGAAACTAATCACATTGGTTAAGTCATTAATTTTGACTATTACATTGATACAGAAAATACGTGTATTGATTGAGCATAGCATTTGCATACATTGTTTTGTGTGTGGGAGGAGATAGGGGATGTACTCCACGGTTTAGGGGAAGATATGGGATGGACCTCTAAACCGGATTTTGTTTGGGAGGAGATAGGGGATGGACTCCATTAGCATCACTTTTATGTGTGCTTATTTATATAGAAGTGTTTTATTGATACAGCACTAAAATGTGTATCAATCTGGAAGTATGAAGTGTTTGATTTGAGCTTGAGTCTCATTTGTTTGTTGATATTGAAAGGATGTGAATATGATATATGTGATTCACTGTTATAAGTTTGGCCAGGTTCTGAGCCATGTTGATAAAATTGGAAAGTAAAACGTATCTTTGGCAATAGTGTCATGAGACTGTAAAATGAAGTAATTGATTATTTTGGTTAACCATCTGTTGAATGCTATTGCTTTATTCATTGCTTATATGTGGTTTAGTATATTTCTACTGGGCTGTGGCTCACCCTTTATGGGAACATCATTTTCTGGTTCAGGTGATAAACTACCTCCAAGGACTTAGCTTGGGAGGGTTTGGCTTCTGGATTAAAGAAGACTACCTTTAGTTAATAGTTTTTATTTATTAGTACATGTAAACATTCAAGCCTAGGGCATTTCTTGTATTGAGATTAGAACTCATATTTTTGAATCCAAGTGTTGGCTTGGAAAGATGTAAGCCTGTAGGGCATTTTATTCGATGTTACATGTAATGCTTTATTTAGTAATACTCTGATGAATGAATTAATAAATTGTCTTCTTTAAATAATGCATGTCAATGATATATAATGGGTTAATTTTTAGGGCGTTACAATAAAGCTTTTAAGATTGCCACTTCGCTGATTATGTCGAGGGGCAGCGCCCCCGAAGTAAAATGCAAAAAATGCATTCCAAGTTGCCTGTCCGCTCGAGCGGACATTCCCCCGCTCGAGTGGAGAATCCCTGGTTTCAGAAGTTTTGGTCACCTGTAAAAGTACTGAGCTGTGTGATTTCGCACTCGAGCGGGTTCTCTAGCGCTCGAGTGGACCTCTGTTATATTTCGCGCATATTTTGCTGAAGCCGCTCGAGCGGGTTGTTGGGCGCTCGAGCGGAGATCGCGGGACAGATTCTATAAATTCACGTGTTGGGTCAGATTTTAGGATTACTACTCCAGATCTTCTTTTTGGGTTCTAGGGTTTATATCTGGGGATACTTAGTGAGTTTTCTTTGATGTTTTGATTGAGTATTCAACTCATGTTTTAAAGAGTATACATCAAAGGTTTTGTTTGTTCTACAAAAGAGAGAGTTGTTCTTCAGTGGATTCTGAAGAATTCGAGCCTGAAGCTTTGGTGGATTCCGGGGTGACTCATTGTAAAGACAATTCGGAGGTGAAGACGAGTTGGAAGAGGCACATAGAGGTTGGTTCAATTAGGCGTGGATTCGCTAGGTAATTGAGAGCATACCTGTGTAATTCCTTTAAATCTTCTTAGTGGATTGTTTTGCGGCTGTTGCCCGTGGTTTTTTTATCATAGTTGGAGGTGTCCAATTGTGGTTTTTTCCACGTTAAAATCGTTGTGTTGATTTGTCTTGATTGTTTGATTGGGATTGTTATATACTGCTTAAAATTGTTACATAATCACGAATCAATATCTAAGGGATTTCTAGATTTTTTAGTTTTTATTTCATAGTTTTCATACATATACTCATACTTGTAATAATCATCTCTGCAACCTCCCTCATTTCTTGGTTTTCTTTCTCTTTGTTTAAGAGTTGTTTCAAACAATTGATTGTTGTTTAAGGCATGAGAAAGAGACCTTTCATGCTTAATGGTTTAATCTCTTCGGAGGTTCATTACCAAGGCGTTACATCTCTCTCATGCTAAGAACAACTTCTTGTTTGATACTTCTCTTCACTTAGTGGACGTAACTATCATTTGTGGACAAAAATGAATAAAGAATGGCAAGGTAATGAAAAGGGCTAATAAAATGCAACTAGAATTGGTAAAAGATGTAATAAAACCAAATCAGGTTCAATTGGACGTTAATTGAACCTATTGCGTCTTGACTCATTGCATACTCTATTGTGACGTTTAATGGGTCAAAAAGTAATGTCAACCACTTCCCTTGAGGTAACTCCTTGATAGGGAGGAGGTGTTGTTAGTCTTTTATTTCCATTCATTGAGCCTTTGTCCTATCGGTTCATAGATCATCATGCAACAACCTTGCAACAATTGATGGTTTATGAATCGAGTCTATTCCTCCCTTGATCAGTTTCATGATAGGGAGAGGCAAAAAGGATAAACATTCCCTGAAAACACTCTATTTCTGCTTTGTTTTATTTCTGTGGCAGCAGGGCAAAACCTCAAAATAGTAGATGGCCGGCCACCATTCCATCTGGCCGACCACTTTCCAAGGCCGACTAGCCACCTAATTTTACACAAGCAGTGTCATTTTCATGATAGAACAAAGTAGAAGCTAGGGCAAAAACAGATTAATTTTCTGACTGCAAACAGAACAGATTCTGGCAGCGAAACATAAAGAGGTTTTCGGGAGGAATTTGTGTGCTTGCGACACTTCATTTCCCGTGGTCCTTTAATTTAATTCTTTAACAGTAGTATGTTTAAATTAATTAAATTTGTTCAAAGTTGTAATAGCTAGTTAAAGTTAGTTATTTGTAAATAGCTAGTTTAATTAGTTAATTTGGTGTTGTAATAAGTAGTTTAAGTAGGACATTCAAACCCTCTTGTATGAGGGCAAACTTGTAATATTGTGTATGTCTTCCAACCCCTACTCTTGCTCCCTTTTATTTAGTTGCTTACGATGGTTACATATAGCATCATATCTTGGTTTCATGCCATTGCCATGACTTATATCCATTTTTGCTTGCATCAAGTTCGGTTCATCATTCTAACATTGTTTTCATTTCTTACTTACTTGAATATGTGTGCTAAGCGCATGCTTTGAATTGATCCGTCTGTCATTTTAAAAAACTGAACCAAGTAGTTGTATCTTGTATGTGTTGCATTAGTTACTTGCGTATTAGAACATGCATTTTTCTAACTATTTTCTCATATTTTGGCTTGCTTCGGTTGAGTACTAGGTGAGCATTTTCGCTTTAGTATATTGCATGTATGTGAGTGTTGCCATATCAAGCATACTACAATGAGGCTATGTGCTTATTTGAAAAAAATTCTTTAAATGTCTGTGGATGAAGACTATTTTACTTAAATTGAAATGATTATGATAATTGTATATACGAACTCACTCATTTTCTTCGAGTTGCATATTTCAAACTCTTTCGAAATTCGCATGAAATCAAAGCATTCCAAATTGAGCAACATAGTCTATATTTGCTTGACTTCACATAGCAAAGTTAGCATTAATAAATCGGAACAAAAGCATATAATGTAAATAAAAATCACATCATAATTATTAGAGGCCGATCTTTGATTGGATAAGTGGGGTGCTTAATTCATGACTTTCCCCTCTCATACTTAAGTTCCCGAGCCGAGGCACTTTAGTGATGACGGACAAGTGGCCTTTGGCATGAGTCATGGGTTTCTTAAATTTTTAAAAAATATTTAGGTCGTGACTTTGAAATTTGACAATGCAACCATTTTTGACATTTTTAATTATAAATTGATTTTCAAAGGATTTGCCGTATCTGGACTCTTTTGTGTTTTTACGTTTCACACTGCACTTGTGAAACCAGATTCAGAATCACGGAGTCCGAACTGTAGGGTTATCGTATTCACGGAGACTAACCCCTCCAAGGAACACGAAAAGCAAGCTACACATACTTGGTTATACTTACAATAACGGTTTACATTTTAAATTCCTTCAGGTAACTTTAAAAAAAAATTTAAAAATTAAAACTTAAAAATTAAAAACAATGGGCTCACCTGTTCAGATTTATATGGAACAATTGCATTGGATGCGGATGCAAATGTGGACGTAGACGTAGACGCAAATGCAGATGTAGTTGAGGATGCAAATGTAGCTCTGGGATGTCGAATAGCGCTTTTTACAAAAGACCTCACCTGTAATGAAACAAACATTCACTATGAATATTGGACTAAAAGAGACTTAGATGGAGTCATCATCCAAAAAAGTGTAACTTAAGTTGTATGTGGTACTTGAATAGTAAATTTAAGTTTCAACAAAAATATTCAAAATTTAATGTAGAAAAATATTAACGTGTCCACTGAATTTAACTCTTTTATGGTAAAATTTATGCTTAAACTTAACTCGGACCACATGTAAATATTGCAATCTCCAACTTAAAACCTTTCAAATTATAATTACATTTATATTGACACAAACAAAATAAAATAGAGGATCGTGCCAAAGTATAGATTTCAATTTAATGATGTGTTTTTCCATGTCCATGGATTTTACTATGTATTAGATTTGGTGATTTTAAAACCAAATGCACCCAAAAATCATTTTCAATAAGGTGTTCAATTTTTACCTTCTAATTATTTTGTAAAGTTTAAAATTTTGGGAATGTAAAATAATTTTGATTTGTTTCTTGAGACAATTTTTGAGAAAAAAATTTAAAAACTTGTTTGTTTGAAAATTTTGGAAAAAAAAAAAATCAAAATTCACTTTTTTCTCTATTACATATTGTTATTACTTTTTCTCTCTCATCTATCCTTTCTCTCACATCATATATATCAATCAATCACTTTTTCTCTTATACTCATCTATTCAACTCTAAAATAAATAAATAAATAAATAAATAAATAAAATAAATGAAATCATCCTAAATTTAAAACTCAAAAGCTATTTTCAAAATATACAACTAAATAAAATTTAAAATTGAAAAATGCTTGGGAGCACTAAGCACTAATTAGGTGGCAGTGGGTCCCGTCATTAATAATGTGATGTTTTGGTCTTGGAGTTGTATTTTTTTCTTTTTTTTAATGCATTAGTGCTATTAGTGGTGATATTTTTAGTGGGATGAATCATTGTTGTTTAAAATTTTATAAACTCTTTCCACAAAATTATTTTTCAAAGTTATTTCAAAAATACAAACTAAACATGGCCGATATCAATTTTTTTTAATTGAAAATTCAATCTTATTTTATTAAAAAAAATGGCGGAGTTTTGGCCAAAAATAAAATAGCACTGAATTACATTTTTACCCTAATGCATGGCCCAGTCCTCTCTTTAGCACTTTTACCCATTTTTTTTAAAAAAAAAAATTATAATTTGGTCTTTCAATTATTAATTTTATTATTTATTTATTTAATTTAATTTTAATTTTTTTTTTTTCGATCTTGTCCAATTGCTAACTATCATCCATAGCTAACCCAACTTGACCCAGCACTAACCTACTGATTTATTATTATTATTATTATTATTATTATTATTATTATTATTATTATTTTCTTGAACAAAGAAAAGCAGCACTAACCTAAATTGAATCCATGGAAATATGAATATATATATATATATATTGAAGTAAATTACATTTGTACCCTTTAAGGGAAACTTGTATTGAGCTGATTGATTTTTGGGCTTATTTATTTAAGAATTGAGTCATACTTCAGGGGAAACTTGTAATTTATAAGATTCATCAAAATTTAATATAGTAAGAAAAATATATAAATTAATAGCTTTTCTTAAGTATGTAGACTTAGGATTAAAATGCTCTCCCTTTTATTATGTAATAAAAAATTTCATTTTATAATTAATGATTGTGAAATATCCCATCGATAAATATTTATTTTAAATTTAAAAAGATTCATGGAAAGTTCTAATACTTATGACATATTTGTTTCGATTATTTGAGATTGTTTTGGAATTGGTTATTTTAATTGATTTTTTAACTTTTTTAAAAAAAGATGTTACAAAAATAAAAAGTGATATGATAACTTACAGTAACATTTTGGCTATTTAACCACTCCTCAAAAAAATGAAACTACTTTGGATTTATTTTCAAAATCAGTTTTCATAAATTTTTTTTAAATATAGAAACTAATTCGACAAAATATAAATATAAAAAATATATATTTTTGAATTAAAAAAAAATTCCCCCAAAAATGATGAGTCTTTTTATTTTTTTCACCAAATTTTTTTTTAGTTTTTTTTCCCCCAAAAAATAGATTTTGAAATTCAAATGAAATAGAACCTCTTCCAAGGTTTTACAAAGGTGGAGGCAGACGCGTTCGTATCCTCTATAAAGTGTTTCTTGAAGTGATCTGGTGGAGTGGTTTCATAGTGGCACGACACTTGTCCCACTTGAGTAACCATGGGTTGTGATCAATTCCTCAACAAAACGACGTCGACGTCGTTTTGGTGAGGGGATTCAAAAAAAATATAAAATAATTGTTTTGAGAGAGAGAGAGAGAGAGAGAGAGGAACTCTCGCTGAGGAGTCGCCGCCCTAACCCCGCTGTGTCACCGCCTTACTTCGCACCGCCGACAATGAGTGGTTGCATTCGAATTTAAGAAGCTGTTGTTCAAAAAACTGCAACAGATTCTACAGGTTCATCCTCTAAACTTCTATCAATTTCAATAGCTCCTAAAATTACAGAGATTTCAAACTTCTATTCAACCATCTCTCTCAATTTCAAAGACTTGGAATGGGTTACTCTAAAATTAATTGCTTTTTGTTTTATGTTTTGTTTTGGTTTGAAATCAAACCAAAACAAATTGGGTCATCAATTTTATTTTTTTTTTATTACTTTTTGATCAAAATCAAGATCTGGTTTTCATTTTGTATTGCTTTTTGAATTGGATTTTGTCAAGAGAGTTGGGAAGGAAAAAAGATTTTCTTACTATATTCATCTCATAAGCACGAAGCCTATTTGTATATCAATTACAAACTAAAATAGGAAACAAAAAATAAGGATACAATATCCCACTAATTATGCTCTATTATACTAGTTGTGTTCTATCACAGCTATACAATATATACAAAAATATATACTATATCAACACTCCCTCTCAAGCTGGAGAGTAGATGTCAATCATTCCCAACTTGTCACATATAGAGGAAATGGCTCCTTTGGAAAGTGCTTTGATAAAGACATCTGCAAGTTGACACCTTGAAGGACCAAAATGAGTGGAGATTTCTTTGGACTATACTATGAATGCATGAAGTGACAATTAACTTCAATATGTCTAGTTCTCTCGTGAAAGACAAGATTGCTAGCAATACAAATGGCAACTTGATTGTCACAGTAGAGAGAAGTTGGGGCTTCTGCAGTAAAAACCAAACTCTCGTAAAAGAGTCCTCAACCAAATGATTTCACAAGTAATATGAGTCATTGCCCGATATTTCTCTTTAGCACTAGATCGAGAAACTATAGACTGTTTCTTACTTTTCCAAGTCACAAGGTTTCCTCCAATGAAAGTACAGAAACCAGTAGTAGATTTTCTATCAGATGGTGACCCTGCCCAATTAGCATCAATATATCCCTCAATATGAAGATGTCCAGAAGGCCGATAAAGAAGTCCACGCCCTGGAGCATTTTTTAGATATTTCAAGATGTGAATGACAACATCTAGATGAGGAATTCGAGGAGTAGTCATGAATTGGCTCATATTAATACAGCATATGAGATATCATGACGAGTAATAGTTAGGTAAATAAGTTTACTGACAAGCCTTCTATACATCTCTAGATCATCAATACGATTAGCTATGTCAGGTAATAATTTCGTGTTCATATTCACGGGAGTAGAAACAGGTTTGGAACCAAGATAACTTGTTTCTTTCAAAATATCAAGAGTATATTTCCTTTGAGATAGACTGATACCCGCTTTTGACCTAACTACCTTAATATAAAAGAAATAACGAAGTTGACTCAAATCCTTGGTAAGAAAACTCGAGCTGAGATGATGAATAAGATTCTGGATACCTTCTTTGTGACTCCATATGATGACAATATCACCAACATACACAACTAATATAACAATGCCAATGCTTGTCCATTTAAAAAAGACAAAGTGGTCTGCTTTTGTAGGCCATGCCATGTAAGACAACCTCCTTATTAAATTTTTCAAACCACACCCGTAGATACTATTTGTGGCCATAAATAGATTCTTTGAGATGACAAACACACTCCCCCTTGGACTCAAACTCGAGCGGCTAAGCTATGTAAACAGTCTCGATAAAATTTCCATGAAAAAAATGCATTTTTGACATCAAGTTGATGAAGGGGGCAACTAAGAGAGGCTGCCAGAGTGTTAATAATACGAAAAGAGTTCAACTTGGAAATTGGAGAAGTTTCGGTGTAATCAATGCCATAGGTTTGGGTGAATCCTTTGGCAATTAGATGGGCTTTCAGACTTTGAATAGTACCATCAGGATTTTGCTTGACAGCAAACACCCAGCAACAACCGACCATCTGTGCATCAATAGGTGTAGGAATAAGATCCCAACTATGATTCAACTTCAAAACCCATATTTCTTCAACGATTGCTGTTTTCCAGCTAGGATGACAAAGAGCCCCCCTGTAAGACTTAGGAACAGTAATAAATGATACACATAGAGAAAAAGCCTTTAAAGAATGAGACAAATGATCAAAAGAGACGAAGTTTGATATAGGATGTTCAGTACATGTACGCTTACCTTTGCGAAGAGCAATAGAAAGATCAATATCATACTTAAGATGAGAAAGATGTGGATCTGTAGATGTTGAGGCCAATGGGGAAACTGATGGAGTAGACTCTACATTCTCATAGACAAAAGCAATCGAGACACTCTATGGGCGACGTGGAGAGACACTCCGTGGCCGACGAGGAACATAAACTTGAGAGATAAGGGGAAGAACAGGAACAATAGTGGGGATAACATGTGCAATAGAAAAAGGTTCCTCTAACTAACTATCCACAGAAGAATAGTATGGACTATCTTCAAAGAAAGTGACATCAGCACCAACGAATTATTTGTGTAAAGTAGAACTGTAACACCTATACCCTTTTTTAGCACAAGAATAACTAACAAAAATGCATTTGTGTACACGAGGATCACATTTGTCCCAATTGGGACTAAGATTGTGAACAAAACAGATGCAGCCAAACACTTGTGGGAGTAGTGAAAGAATATTTTTATCAAGAAACATTATCTGAAAAGGTGATTTTCCTTGCAGAATGCCAGAGGGCATTCTATTTAAAAGATATGTTGCAATCAAAACAAACCACCCCAAATGTGTTTAGGTACATTTATTTAAATCATGAGAGTGTGAGCAATAGCAAGAACATGCCCATTCTTTCTTTCAACGATTCTATTTTGTTGAAAAGTATTAACACAAGATGTTTGATGGATGATACCTCTCGAATGAAGGAATTGTTGAAAGGTGCCGAGACGATATTCGAGAGCATTATCAGTCCGTAGGCCAAGAAGTTTAGCATTAAATTGATTGGTTATTTCAACATAGAAGAATTAAAAAAAATAGTGAATAATTGAGTTCGTTCTATAAGAAGATATAACCAAGTCAAACGAAAATGATCATCAATAAAAGTGACAAAATAATGTGCACCAAATAAGCCAGTAGCTCTAGAAGGTCCCCAAACATCCAAGTGAACAAGTTGAAAAAGAGGTGGACAAGGTGCATCCGTTCGAAGCTTAAACGAAGCACGACAATGTTTACTAAGTTCGCAAGTATCACAATTAAACTTAGGTAAATTGTGAGAAGATGGGTGCCCAAGCAGTAGATTGGAGAGCTGCAGGAATCGAGTTTGAAGATGGCTAAAAATAGACGATTCCATCCTTCTCAAATCCCTCACCAATCATCCTCTTCATCTTTAGATCCTGAAAAATACAATGAGTGGGGTAAAAGATTACTGAGCACTGGAGAGAATGGGTAAGCTTACGCACAAATAATAAATTGAAAGGAAAGTGAGGCAGATATAACATAGATAAAAAAAAGTAAGAGCAGGAGTCTAAACAACACCAATTCCAGTAACTGGCGTTTTAGTACCATTAGAAATAGTAACAAAGGAGGGAGAGTTAACATGAGAGAAATTGGAAAGAAGTGAGAAATTACCAGTCATATGATTAGCGACCCCTGAATCGATGACCTAAGGAACAGTAAATGATGAGAGAAGACATGTATTACTTGAGGCCACTAGATTGGCAGTGGACGAGGAGGCATGGACACTCTGAAGCAAAGAATCGTACTTGGATTTAGTCATAACAACTTGGTCATCAGAAGTGGCAGTAAGGTGTACATCATAGATAGAAGCCTGATTAACCCAAGTAGGCTTAACATGAAGTTTCTAGCAGAACTCAACGATGTGGTTATTTCGACCACAATGAGTACAAATCTTGGTGCCATGCCCGCCATGGCCACTGTAATGACCACCACAACCACTGTTAGTACTATGACCACTACGACTAGCATCATAACCACGGTGAGGGCCAATAAGAGTATCAAAGTGTTCAATAGGGCTAGCCAGAGCAAAATGATCATCTTTCATAGAGCCAAGAGGACGAATAGAGGCACGTCGAACCCGAGCAAATGTCACATTGACAATAGGGATGTCTTTCCAAGAAAGAATCTAAGAACTAGTAGCAGCATGTTCCGGATTAAGCTTGGAGAGAAATTTAGCAACTTGGAAGTGCTACTGCTGAGTCTTCAAATCAGTGGTAAATGACTGATAGATATTGAGTTCGTCTCACATAGCCTTAAGGACAAAGAAGTATTTTTCAACTAAACAATCACCTTGCTGAAGAGAAAAAAAATGTCTTGATAGAGTTGGTAGACTCGAGAAAGATTCTGCTCAGAGGAATATAACTCCTTAAGAGTATCCCGAATATCTTTAGAGGATTCTAAACAATAAACATTAGTGAAAACTTCTGGTGCCAAACTATATTCCACAACCATGTCAGGATTTGTGCATCTTCTTACTCCCATAAACCAACTTTGGTTAGATCAGAGGGTTTCATGGCAGTAAGATAAGAGGCTTTCCCACGTGCCTTTAAAAAAAATAACGACATCACAAGACCATTAAAGGTAATTAGAACCCTTCAAGGTGGTATTAGTCATGGATTCAAACAAGAGAGAGTCTTGGAAGGTATCTTTGTTGACTATAGTGTCACTCATAGTAGTGGAAAGTCCCAAAGGAAGAAAAATAGAATGAAGCTATGGACATGAGGCTGTGAAGCAAAATTTAGTCCCAAATTTTCTACTTTGATACCATGCCAAGAGAGTTGGGAAGGAAAAGAAGATTTTCTCTTTGTATTTATCTCATAAGCAGGAAGCCTATTTATATATCAATTACAAGCTAAAATAGGAAATAGAAAATAAGGACACAATAACCCACTGATTATGCTCTATCACACGAATTATGTTCTATCACAACTTTACAATATATTCTAAAATATATACTATATCAGCAAGTTTCAACTAATTTCAGTATAAATCTTTTTTGCCTTCTTTGATTTGGTGACCCATCTCATATTCTTCGAAAGCCTTATTTTTTTAAACTATCAAGGTAGTTTTTCATTCCGATATTGAGAGAGCGTTCGGTGGGTTCATCAGCGGTGGAACGGCAAGGCTGCGAACTCCTTCGTCGGTGAGTTTCTTGCTCAACCTCCTCTCTTTTCTTTTCCTTTTCCTTCTCTCTCTCTCTCTCTCTCTCTCTCTCTCTCTCTCTCTCTGTGTGTGACACACACACACACACACAGAGTCATTTTCTGAAACTAAAGAAATATTTTTTTTTCTTTTTTTCTTTTTTAAAAAAAATGGGACAGGTGTCACGCCACAGTGAAACCACTCCACCAATTCACTTCACGAAAACACTCTAGAAGATTCGATCGTGAGACAAAGAGTGCAAAGGTAGAGACAAAGATGCAAACAACTTAACAAAAGAAAAAGAATGAAAGGGAAATTAAATCCCAACTCCATGACAGCAAAGCTAAAATTATTATTATTATTGTTTGATAACTCGGTATTTGGCTTATTGAATTGACTAAATCTAAGAGACTAATCTAACCATCCACACCGTCCACTTGCAGGAGTCCTAATTAAAGTCAGAGCAAAAGTTCTGTATGGACTGGTCTCAAATTGTTTGCACTTAAGAGGTTTCGAATCTGAAACCTTGAAGAGAGTACACTCCTAAATTCCAAGTGTTGATTACCAAGCCAATCTCTTGGGTAGCAAAGCTAAAATTATATAAAGCCAAGAAAGAAAATTTTTGGGGGCATATGGCATATATGAAATATAATTTTATTTATTTATTTATTTATGGGTAAATTACAAATACATCTATTGAGATTTTCTTAAAATATAAATTGCTTCTTATTGTTCTAAAAATTTAATCACACCCCTTCAAATTTCTAATCGCATAACAAATTACCCATTTTATTAATAAACCCTGATGTCAATTAACAGTTTTTAATTATATCATAAATATATTTTAATTAATAATTTCAGTAATTTTATTATTGTATAAACGAATAGTTACAAATTTTATTTTTTCTATTAATTTTATTAAATCAAAATTTCTGCAAATGGATATTTGTAATTGTAATTTTTAAATCTTAAGAAATATATTTGTAATTTACTCTTTATTTTTTTATTTTTTAAGCAAAAGGATGCACTTGAAGTTGGGGATATCAAATCCATATAATACGAAAGCAAAAACAAACTGAAGACGAATAGACGACCTACAGAGGAAAACCTTCATTTTACCAAAACGTTTTTTTTTTTTTAATTATTATTTTTTATTAGCAAAGTAAAATTTATTGATGTAATGCAAATAGTATAAAACAAATGCATCAACAAGCACTCCAGGAAAAATGTCATATAGCGGTGTTTCAAAAACCCCATAAAAGAAATTGTAAATTGCAAAATCTCATTATATTTAAGTTGGCACAAAAAAGAGAAAATCGTATGAAAAGTTTTTCAATCTAGTATTTAGTTTTTTTTTTTTAAATTCAAAATATGTATTAACAAGACAATTTGACCTCAAAAAGAGAAACTCATATGAAATTTATTAGTTTTTTTTTTATAAAATTAGTTTTAATTCGTTTTTGAAAACCAAAAAAAAAAAAATCATAAAAAGGCCATGTTTGGTTTTCATTTTTAAAACATTTTCAGAATTTTTTTTTTTGAAAAAATAGAAATTAGTCTGATGAAAATAAATATTAAAACAATATTTTTAAAGTTTTAAGAATTATTTCTAGCTTCCCAAAGAATAAGATTATATAAAAATAACAAATATTTTTTTTCATTTTTTCAACAATTTAACTTTTAATTTTTTTAAAAAAAAATTCTAAAAATAAATTCTGAAAATCAAGTCAATTTGTAAAGTAAAACCAAACATAAACTAAACAAAAAACACAAAACACAGAGAAACAAATTCTATGATATTCAAATAGACATTTTTTTTAATATAATGATAGATTTACTCTAACCTTTCATGAAATTTGAAAAAAAAAAAAAAAAAAGAACTAGTCTTAAAATTTTCACGTAATTACTCGACTTGCTTTTGAGTAGGGTTAAACTGATTGAAAATAATCTACATGTTATGAAAATACAAAAATAATCAAGGAAAAGTATATATTTCAATATAAAAGTGGTAACAATACTACTTTTACGTCAAAATGAATAGCCAATTAGTCATGAAAAGGGGGCTAAGAATTATGCGAATTAAAACCTGGAGGGAAGTTGATGTAATTATATCAAAATTGTAAAATATTTTCCCCAAACCTCATGGGAGGTTAGTGTAATTTACCCAAGATATAAATTGGAAAAAAAAAATAAAAAAAAAATTAATAAAAAATAAGAGATAAATTACACTATTAGTCCATGTAATTTAAGTAAAGTGTAAATTCAGTCCCTATAATTTTAATTTGAACGTTATACTCTCTATTTTGTTGTAAATTTGCCCTTTGTCATGTTGTGTTAACATTTTAGATGTTATAACAACACTGCAAAATTTTATAGAACAAAGTGGAATTAAAAAAAATTAATTCGAATTATCGATATAATTGCTTTTGAGTTTCACTTTGGTCCGTGTAATTTTACATGTGGTATTTTCCGTTCAAAATTCTATCAAAAATGAAAATATGAGATTTAAATTGTTCAAATTGAAAATACGAGAACTAAAATGAAATTCTCTCAGGTACAACAGTGTAATTTACTTGAGAGGAAGAAGGGGGGTTACCTTATGATCTTTTGGGGGAGGTGCCTTTCTAGTGGCCATAGCCATCTTTCTCTTAGCTTCAAGCAAAGCAAAGTTATCCAAGAAATGGATAGGCTTGTGCTGATGGATGTAACTTTTATTTCCATTGCTAAAACACATGGGGCAAACGCTGAAGGTGTCGTCCTCATTGTCGAAACATATCGAACAACTGAAGAACATCCCTGGTATGAAGTTACCACATCCTCCACAGAAAGGTCTTCCACTCTTAATGATGTAGTACAGAGCCATCACCTCCATGAAATCCAGCCTTCCATTACCGTTCACGTCGAGCGCGTTGAAAACGTATCGATTTCCCATGTTTATGAGCCCTTTCTCCTTCATGTAGTTCAAGAATTCACACAGACTCACTTCTCCGTCTTTGTCGTAATCGATTGAATTGAAAAAGTCTCGTGCCAGTTGCTTGAGGTTCGTTGACGGAGTGCTCGTCTCGTAATAGATTCGAGCTATCTCAAGCATACTTATGCTGTGATGCTCCTCCATCTTTAACCTTTTCTCTTCCTTCAATCGTCTGTGTTAAAACAGGAAGACCAAGATGAAGACCAAGAAGGAAGAGGAAGATGGAGATGGGGATGAAGTCGGTTGTCAATATATGAGTAACGAAAGTGTTGGGTGTTAGTGTATTTTAATATTAAAATAATATGATTGTAAACGACGTTTTAAAAATCGGACCGGTAAGTGAACTAGAAATGAGATCGGGTGGATAGGTCATCGATTCAACTGTCGGATTGAATTAAAATCGAATCGTGACGTAATAAATATATTAAAATTATATTTAAATAAAAATATAAGTAATAAAATTATAAATTAAAAATATTAAATTTTCTAAAATATTTCTCCTAACATTTTTTTTACCAAAAATATAATAATATATTTTAAAATATTATTAATTTTAATTTTAGAAGAGGAAATCAAATATTCAATATTCCTTCTATATGGTTTTAATTCAAATAATTTGATTGAAAGAAGAGCAAAAATTTTGGAGGGATATCAAAATTTCAAGTCTCCCTCCAATAAATTTAATTAAATCTCACATAAATTTCTTAAGTTTTTTTGGAAGAATTTTTTCCTTATAAATAGGTAGAAACTTTCATAATTTCAAACTCTTAATGAGATTTCTCATAAGAGAAAACCCTTGAAAGAGAATTTTCAATTAAAATTTTATATTATCTATATATATATATAAACAAAAAAGAAAGAAAGAAAAGAAATAAAGAATAACAAAAACGTTAGAAAATATCAACAAAAAGGGTTCAAAATTTTCAATTTCATCCACCTAGCCAACCGTTCCCAAGTCGATCGATTTGGAAGTTCAACCGTTGATTTTCCTGATTCACTCTAAATAGGCTGATTTTTGGATTTAAACGGTTTAAAGAGTATATCTGGACCAAAACCCCGACCTATCAATGGTTCAACCAGTCAAACCAGCCAGTCCGGTTCGGTTTTCAAAACCATGATTGTAAGGTCATGCATCATTGTTTTGAAGTAAATAAACTGTTAGGTTTTATTTCTTGGCAATCCCGTTTGACAAAACTCCTTTCAGTTGTATTTTTTTTCGCTCTTTTTATTTCAGTAAGACTATGAGTGTTTAGATGCGAATCCAACCCGAATTGTGCTTTTCAGAGAAGTTTGTGATGATAAAGCGTTCAAGATTGCCACTTCGCTGATTAAGACGGGGATCGAGCTGCCCGGTCAGCTCGCGGGGGTCCAGGGGGCAGCGCCCCTTGGCGGGTCCGGGGCAGCGCCACGGCGGGGTCGAGGGGCAACGCCCCCGAAGCAAAATGCAAAAATGCATTAAAAGTTGCCTGTCCGATCATGTTATATTTTTCTAGTTTTTCCATTTTTGGCCTTCCCGCTCGAGCGGGGAAAGTGACGCTCGAGCGGGGATTGGAAGCTCTCAGCATCTCTGCAGTCGCCTGTAAAAATACTGGAAGGTGTGATTTTACGCTCGAGCGTATTCTCCTACGCTCGAGCGCATCTCAGTTTGTTCGCACGCAGTTTTTGGTCAGTCCGCTCGAGCGGGCTGTGTTGAGCTCGAGCGGAGATCGCGGGACAGATTCTATAAATTCGCGTGTTGGGTCAGATTTTAGGAGAACTGCTCCAGATCTTCTTTTTGGTTTCTAGGGTTTATATCTGGGGATACTTTGGGAGTTTTCTTTGATGTTTTTATTGAGTATTCAACTCATGATCTAAAGAGAGTACATCAAAGGTTTGTTTGTTATTCACAAAAGAGAGAGTTATTCTTCAGTTGTGGATTCTGAAGAATTCGAGCCTGAAGCTTTGGTGGAATCCGGAGTGGCTCATCAGAAAGACAATTCCGTGGTGAAGATGGGGTTGGAAGAGGCACATAAAGGTTGGTTCAATTAGGCGTTGTGGATTCGCTAGGTAATTGAGAGTATACCTGTGTAATTCCTTTAATTCTTCTTAGTGGATTGTCTTGTGGCTGTTGCCCGTGATTTTTTGATCACAGTTGGAGGTGTCCAATTGTGGTTTTTTCCACGTTAAATTGTTGTGTCTCTTTGTCTTGATTGTTTGATTGTTTGATTGGGATTGTTATATTCTGCTTAAAATTGATACATAATCACAAATCAACATCTAGGGGATTTCTAGATTTTTCATAAACCATGATAGTTTTCACTTGAGCATTCTTATTAGTTTACTTAAATTTTACTTTAAAATATTATTAAAAAATCTATTTCCTATTTTAGTAATCATTTTTTTATTTACTTCTTCCAAGAAACTTCCTATTCTTTCTCTGAAATATTATTAAAATATTCCTTTCCTATTCTTTCACTTTTCATCTTCTTTTTGAATTTTTTGAATTGGGGATGGTGTTCACCCATCTAGGTCCTCTTCATTTTCTCTCTAAATTAATGCAAAAATGGGCTTTCCATTTCCACTTTTCTTTTGAGATAGCCCTATAATGAAAAAAAAACAAACAAACCTTTATGGAACTTACCAAACAAGCGCGAGCTAATGGATGGAACGATTATCACAATGATATTAATTGTTCTTTTCTTCACACTCACTCTGGATAGAATTATCAAGTCTTTGACAATTTTATATATATATACATATATATATACCCAGGTTCTCTCTCTCTCTATCTCTCTATCCCTTCTTGTGTGTATATATATATAATACATATTATATATAAGCTTCAGTTATCTGGCTTATCAAAGCTTGGGCGTTGTTTATGGAGATTTAAGCACTTCACCTTTGTATGTATACAAAAGCACTTTTGCAGAAGACATTCAAGGTTTGAGAATGGATAGAGTAAAGCAGTGACTAAGGGGGCAGTCGACTAGTCGGTCAACCGGTCGGACGTCTGGGAGGTCGGCCGAACAGACGTCCCAATGAACGACCGACGAAGCAAGTTTTTCCCAAATCACTCATTTAGGATATCTGAGTGGATGACCACTATCAGTTATGAGGGAGTTACAGTGACTTTCTACAAATAGGAAGTCACTGTAATAAATATTAGTTTAGAGTGGCTTATAAAGGAACTGATGTGGTGGTATAAGGGAGCTCCAACCCCCTAAAATAGGTAAGGAAATGATTTAGGGGGTTTGCTGAGGATGCTCTTACCTATGTATATCTCGGAAAGAGACAGAGAGTGAAATAGAGCATTGTTTTCTTCTTCTTTTTTTAATCAAAAAATAAGAAATTTTATTGATGATAATCTAAGTACAAAATATAAAGATGAACATCAACTCAGCTGGTGCATTCTAATGGGTTAGTTGCATTTCATATCATGTAGTAAATTCATTGGGTAGGGTTAGAGTGCCTTAGGGTTGTTTTGAGAAGATTGAAAAATTTAGAAATCCTCTAGATATTGATTTGTGATTATGTAACAATTTTAAACAGTATATAACAATCCCAATCAAACAATCAAGACAAATCAACACAACGATTTTAACGTGGAAAAACCACAATTGGACACCTCCAACTATGATTAAAAAATCACGGGCAGCAGCCACAAAACAATCTACTAAGAAGATTTAAAGGAATTACACAGGTATACTCTCAATTACCTAGCGAATCCACGCCTAATTGAACCAACCTTTATGTGCCTCTTCCAACCCCGTCTTCACCTCGGAATTGTCTTTACGATGAGCCATTCCAGAATCCGCCGAAGCTTCAGGCTCGAATTCTTCAGAATCCACCGAAGAACAACTTTCTCTCTCTCTCTCTCTCTCTTGTGTATAACAAACAAAACCTTTGATGTACTCTCTTTAAACCATGAGTTGAATACTCAATAAAACATCAAAGAAAACTAGCAAAATATCCCCAGATATAAACCTTAAGAACCAAAAAGAAGATCTAGAGGAATTCAATAGTTTTGGGAGAAAACCAACTATTTATAAAAAATCCAAAAGTAATCCTAGTTTTGGAAGAAATCCAATTATTTATAGAAATCCAAAAGTAATCCTAGTTTTGGAAGAAAATCAACTTCTTAAAGAAATCCTTGTCAAACGGGATTACCAATAATAAAACCTAACAATCTCCCCCTTTGGCAATGTCGTGACAAAACACATCTAACAAATAAAATCCTAAACACTCCAACCCATTACAGTCAACAAAAACCAACTTCTTTCTCAAGGTCATGATCTGCAAAACAGCTATTAGTGCCACAATCTCCAAAACAACTATTAGTCCCACAAAAGTATAAGAAAAAACAATAAACATAGGACAAGATTATCTTGAAACATGAGATGGAAAACATGAATAAATGAAAACTAAGACTCATGAAAAACAACTCTGAAACAACAAAAGCAAGATCATAAACCAACAACAAAAGCAAGATCATAAACTAACAACAAAAGCAAGATCATAAACCAACCCAAGTCAAGATGAACCAAACTCCCCCTCACTAAAAGCAACCACAAACACTGAAAACAATGAACAAGAAGAAAACGACAAAAATAATATGGTGGAGCAATCTAGAAATTTTAGATTAGTACCTTAAAACACACAAGACTATCAAAGAAGCACCATTACAAGAAAACACAATGTGCGCAGTCTGTAGAAGATTCCTCATGAAAGAAAGTGATGCATTATGTGAAAAACATAGATCTGTTGTAGCTCGTTCCTCTCTGTCTCACAAGTCAAGAGTTTTGCACAAAGAGCTTGTCGATCATTAGCTATCTTGATGGCATCAATCCTAGCCTCGGAAATCTCCTCCTTAAGTTTGACATTTTCACTTTCACATGCTTTGAGTTTCTTTGTGGGTTTGTTATTTAATTTGAATAAGTTAAGAGACTCCTTATACAACTTTTCATAAGCTTGCTCAAGCTCTTCAACATCACTCTCCGAGGATTCGTCAAGTAGGGGTGATCGAACCATAGAATTTCCCTCACGAATTGAATCCATTATCACAAATCAAATAAGATCTCGTTCTAAAAGAATTTTTTTTTAAAAAAATAGAACGACCTGCTCTGATACCAATTGAAAAATCTAGAAATCCTCTAGATATTGATTTGTGATTATGTAACAATTTTAAACAGTATATAACAATCCCAATCAAACAATCAAGACAAATCAACACAACGATTTTAACGTGGAAAAACCACAATTGGACACCTCCAACTGTGATTAAAAAACCACGAGCAACAGCCACAAAACAATCCACTAAGAAGATTTAAAGGAATTACATAGATATACTCTCAATTACCTAGCGAATCCACGCCTAATTGAACCAACCTTTATGTGCCTCTTCCAACCCCGTCTTCACCTCGGAATTGTCTTTACGATGAGCCATTCCAGAATCCACCGAAGCTTTAGGCTCGAATTCTTCAGAATCCACCGAAGAACAACTTTCTCGCTCTCTCATGTGTATAACAAACAAAACCTTTGATGTACTCTCTTTAAACCATGTGTTGAATACTCAATAAAATATCAAAGAAAACTAACAAAATATCCCCAGATATAAATCTTAAGAACCAAAAAGAAGATCTAGAGGAATTCAATAGTTTTGGGAGAAAACCAACTATTTATAGAAAATCCAAAAGTAATCCTAGTTTTGGAAGAAATCCAATTATTTATAGAAATCCAAAAGTAATCCTAGTTTTGGAATAAAATCAACTACTTAAAGAAATCATTGTCAAACGAGATTGTCAATAATAAAACCTAACAAAGATAATTAAAAATTGATTCTTTAGTCCTTTTTTTTTAAAAAAAAAAAAACATGTAAACTATAGCTTTTAACTATCTTTCCAAAATAGCAATTCGAGTTGCTCTCGTTTTCTACAAATTTGACTCTTCCGTTGGAGTTTTTGTGGAGCCCAAGACAAGGCAATGTATGATCAAGGAAGAAGATTAGTGGCCTTTAGGATCACTACCAACCAAAAAAATAATAATAATGTTCAGAGGCTAAAATTTAGAGATAAAATTATTTTTTAGAGACTAAATATTTTTATCACAAAAAGTGTTATTATTATATTTTTAGCAACGAAAATTGGATATTAGTGATAAATTTTTATTTTATTGGGACTAAATTATTTTGTCCTTGAAAGTATATTTATTAGTGATATTTTTAAAATTTTGTCACTAAAAATCTTATTTTGACTTTTCAGGACGACCTTTTAGCCACTATTCTCACGACGATAAAAATATGATTCATTGTGTAAGGTCAGAGTGCCTTAGGGTTGTTTTAGAAATATGATTAAAAGCTAATTTTTTAACTTTTTTTATAATAAAAAAACATAAAAAATATATAAGAGATAATATGATACAAAATGAGTTAAAAGTTTAAAAATAACTTTTAACCATCATCTCAAAATAACAGTTAGAGTAGCTCTCATTTTCTACAAATTTGACTCTTTCTTTGGAGTATGATTTTCTACAAATTTGACGCTTTCCTTGGAGTTTTTGTGGAGCCCAAGACAAGGCAGTGTATGATCAAGGAAGAAGTCTCCGAGTGAGAGAGAGAGAGAGAGAGTCAACCAAAGCATTTAGTGTGTTTGGCTTTAATTTTTTGAATTTAATTTTTTTAAAATTGAATTTTTTATTTTTTATATTTTTTTATTTTTAGTAAATATTTTTTAAAATTTAAATAATTTTTATACTTTTTTAGATGCACTTTACTTAGATATATTTAAATAGTAAAATATTTATAAAAAAATATTTTAAAAAATTAGTAAATACACAAAAATATGAAAATGTACTAATTTTTTGTATTTTTTGTATTTTTTTGCATTTTTTGGTATTTCGTATATTTTTTAAAGATTTTTTTCATAAATATTATACTTTTTAAGTGTGTTTTTGTTAGGTGTGTCTAAAAATTAAAAAAAGAATTATTTAAAATATTAAAAAATTCATTGAAAATATTAAAATATGAAAAATAAAAAAATAAAATTTTTTGAAAGCTGTTTATTGAAAATTGGAACCAAATAAACGGATTTTTTTTTTTTTTATCTAAAGCAAAAATAAAAACTTTATTGACATCAAGTACACAATACAAGGATCAACGTCAACTCAACCAGAGCATTGTAACGGGCTAGCTGCATTTCACTTCATGTAGTAAATTCATGGTGTGGGGTCCGAGTGCCTTAGAGTTGCTCTCGTTTCCTATAAATTTGACTAATTCCTTGGAGTTTTTGTGGAGCCTTCGCTTTGTATAAATCATTTACTTAGATACATTTTGTGTAACCACTATTATTTTAGTAATAGTGAATAATGTGTAATTACATGATTTTATATATTGGTAAAAAGGAAATATTCGTGTACATAGGTTCACTTAGGCAACTCACGTTAAATTGAGAAATTTCTATTTTTACACACCACATTATTTCTGTATACATCTTTTCTCACTCCACACACTTAGTAATTTGATTCTTAGGTATTTATCTCAGTCCACACACCACACATTCCAAATATACCCATTTAAATAAAAATGTGTGCACACCCTCATATTAGCCCACACAAATTCCCAAAATAGCCCTCCCTTCAGAACTTGGACACTTTGTTTCTTCAAGTGATTCAGATGTGTGTGTTTAACTCTCTGTGTGTGTGTGTGCGCTTAATATTTTTGTATGCATGTATCTATTTGTTGATTGTACGATACTTAGGAATTGGGTTTTGCATATGGGCTTTAGTTTTGGATTTTGGATTTCTTTAGCAGGTTACTACTTACGTTAGAGTTGAAGATTATTTGATTTGATTGTGTATGTTTGAGGCAGATGGAATAGCTGGAATTTCTTTGCATGCAACATCAATGAAATAGTTATCAAGGAAACAGGTATTGTCTTGCTCTTTGCTCGAATTGATAATCAAGTTTTTATGAAGAAATTTTTTTGGAATGTAGGTATCTTACGGAATTTGGATGAATTTGTTAATTGAAGAATGGCTACAAAGACATATTAGATCCAGAGATGGGTTTGCTAGAAATGCAATGATTTGCGAGTTAAAAAAAGAAAAAAGTTTTTTGTACTTACTGAAATAGTTATTGTCATAGTTATTATAGTTCTTCTACAGCCATGGTTGTGAAAGCATCTGAATCACCTATTGAATAATCCCGTGCAAGAAAAAAGTTTCATATGTGGCTTGAAATCTATGGATCTGTGAAACGACATGTTTTCCAACAAAATACCGACGTCATTTGCCCAACTCAAGAACTTGACCCTTTTCAATCTGTTTCAAAACAAGCTCCATGGTTCAATAACCGAGTTTACTGGTAATTTGTGAGATGAAGTGGCTGGTGAGATGATAGTGGGTGAGATGTGTATGGAGAAATTGTGAAATGTATGGGTGAGATGGTAATGGGTGAGATGGTAATTTTGTTAAAGAATAAAATTGTGATTCTTAAAAAATTCATTTAGTATGTGGAATAAGAAAATTTGGTGTGTGAAAATAAATTACCCCGTTAAATTTGACATTTTCTCATTGTGATTGTTTTTGGCTCAATACTTACTTTTGCCCTTATTTTTTTCTGGTGGTATTTACACCAACACCACGCAATACTATAAATTCAAGAAAAAAATTTATTTAGAAAATTAACCAAAAAATTAATCAACAGTTTATATTTATTGTGAGTTTGGCTCATATCTCATTAATTTTAAATGGAACAATTACACACTAGTGTAATTTTTTTTTTAAAAATAATAATTACACAAATAAATTTTTTTATGAGTTTAATTATTAATATTTATAAAATTTATCATGACTTGATAATTATTTTTTTAAAATACTGCTTATTTGGTATTTCTCCATTTTAAATTTATACTACACAGAAACTTTTGAGAAAAAATTCTGTGTAAATTTAATTGTCTATGGCATTTTTGATATACAAGTTAAGAAGGAGAAAACTAACATGATCGTGCAATTGTGCTTTGAATTTTATTTCAAAAATAAAGTAGATGGCGTAGATTCAAAGTTGGTGGGATATGAATCATTATAGTCCATAGATGCACTGTTGTGGATAATTTTTTGAGTACATTTTATGAGCTCTTACGTTCCGTTTGTTTGGGTAAAAAATATTTTCTATAAAAAAAAGTTTCTAAAAAATACTTTTTCAAGAAAATATTTTTCTATGTTTGGTGATGGTGGTAGTGGTGGAACGAAGGTGAAGGTGGAGGTGGAGGTGGAGGTGGAGATGGAGGAGGTGGTGTTGGTGGGGCAATGGCGGCGATGATGGTGGCGGTGGCCATGATGATGGTGGTGTGGTGGTAGAGGTGAAAGTGTTGGTAGTGTGGTGATATTTGTAAAATTTTAGTTCAAAAAACTTTTTTGCCTTTTAAAAGTAGAAACATTTTCTGTCCAAATTAGGCTAGTTTTCCATTGATCATGAAAAACATTTTCTGTTAACTTTCATTTTTTTATTGTACCAAATACCCAAAAATATGGAAAATATTTTTAAAAAAATATTTTCCATCCAAACAAACAGAGTGTTAGTATTGTTGAATTGACTTGGCTTGTTCACCAACATTTATGTTTATTGTTTTGATTTAATTACATTTTTTATCTATAAAATATGAGTTTTGTGTTATTTCAATCTCAACGTTTAAATTATGTTAATTTGATTTCTAATGAAAAAAAATGTGTTACTTTAATCTCTAATATTTAAATATTAATTTAATTCTCTATGTATAAAAATGATTTAATTTACTCACACAACGTGCCTATTCACGAAGGAAGAGTGTGACAATGACGAGAAAGAACAAAGATGAAGATGAAGACCAAGACCAATTAGGTTGTCAATATACATGGTATGCGAAGGATAACATGATTGACTTTCTTAATGTTTATATCTAGGGAAATATTATGGTAGATATATATCTTATAAACAAAGAAAAAATAATATAATTTTGTATTTTTTGAATTATAACTTAAAAAGAAAAAAAAAATGTCATAATTAAACACAATATGAGACATGCAAAAATCTCATAAGTCATAACTGAAGAAAAAAATTGGTCATAATTAAAGAAGAAAATATCATAACTAGAGGTGCATATGGTATAACACCTTGAAACGTGTATATATTAGAATTTCCCTAATATTTATAGTTTTTTTAATTGAATAAATTATATTAATTTAGTTATGATTTCTTTAACCTTATTTATTTATTTATTTTAAGTGATATTTATACTTAAACAATAAAATTTATTATATTTTTTTTCAAACATCAAATTAGTATAATTTAATCAACAAAAAAAATTATAAATATAAGAGATATTTATTTATAAATCTGTCTTCATCTACTTATGCTTTATTTAGTCCAAATTATTTTCTTATGTCCCAATAAATTCTAAAGGTGAGATAGTTACCAAAATACCTTTAATAATAATATTTACATTAACAGTGTGAATGTTTTGTGATGTGAACATTCACACCATCAATATAAACATTCACATGTCAATGTGAATATTTATACTGTAAAAATAATATAAATGTTCACATCACCAAGTTGCTAATCATTCAAAAAATATTTGTAAGGGTAAAATTGTCCAAAAAAACCCTTAAATATGAGAATTAGGATTTAGTGAATTAAATGTCCAAATAATAAGGCTTATTGAAATATAAAATTTGTTATGAACTAATTAAGATACAAGTACTTAAAAATGGATTTCTTAATAAATCTCCATGGTATCAGACAAATAACTCCATTGACTTGGCTTCTTAATGTTTATATTTAGAGAAAATTGTTGAAAAGTCCAATCTAATAATTGTGTGAAGCGTTAAGTCCAATGGATATTTTTTATTGGTGAAAAGTCCACCCTTTGTGAAATAGTTTGTGACGTCCCAAAAACTGAGAACATCAAGAAATAACAATACCCCTATTTTATATTGTATCTAATGCGCAAATGATGTACCATTCAGAGGTAAACCACTTCCCATTGTAGGTGATTGCTAAATCATTTGGAGTCAAAACACGCGACGATTCAGAATACGAAGTATGTTCTCACGAGTTGATGTTGTTATGCCCGGAATCCGAAGAAATGTCTTAAAATTGGTCAAGAAAATTTAAGTTTTTCAATGACTTTTAGTTAATAGAATAGGTAGTGTTATAATAATATATTATAGTGGGGCAAGGTTGTCCCTAACCGTAGGTCAAAACACGTGAGTAAAAGTTGAATCTATGCTCTGATACTAAGTTGTGACACCCAAAAAATTGGGAACATCAAGAAAATATATTAACAAATAAATACAAAGTTTTTCTAAGGTTACAAGTGTAATGCCCTAAAATCTAATCTAATGTTGAAGTTCGGGAAATGTCACTCATGAATCCTTTGGCCAATAATTATGTAAGATCCCAGAAAATATCAGATTACTCAAAATAACCTCCCTTCTAAATCCAATCTCCTTAAATAGCAAAACTACTTTTTTGGCATATCTTAATAAGGTATTAACAGAAGGTTTACATAAGTTGACGGAAAACAATGATAAGTTAAAAAAGATATAAGTAAAATAATAATTACAAGGTCTTATCTGAATTACATCAAGAGTTTAAACATTATAATTCCAAAGCAAGATTATATAATGAGATTTAACAAAAGTAGTTTCTAATTCTTTTAGGATAGCCATACATTTTCAAATGTTTCAGCTCTTCGTCTTTGATTGGAAAATAATCTTCAATACCTGACGTGAAACACTATGAGTTTTGAATACTCAGTAACTGTACACACACTCCGTCTTTTTTTCCCAATCCAATACACAATCACATTTACAACAAGCAATGATGTATGACATTCAAGTAAACAAGCAATGAGTTATAAAGTTAGATATTAGTAATCTAGAAATCCCCTAACGAGATTTTATCCTCCTAATCGCAAAAATTGAACTTGAATTATTCGGTATGCCCGCTCTTTTACTGCTTTGCAAACATTACCCCAGATGCCCGCAACGGTTACATACCATATAGCGGCAAATGTGAGATGGTAAAAATAAGGGTCTTACCCATAACCTCCTCTAGCCTTATCACACCGAAACCACCTAGGATCCAAATACAACCGATCCATTCAAGGGCTCCGAAATAACCACCTGTGTAAGACTTTACTTTCAATAGGGAACATGTCCTGCCAACCAATTCAAATGTAACACAAACATTATCTTATGAAGTTACTCAAGTGATTGAAAACCAATTTCCACCCCAATAAAGTTTTCCGTTGAGTTAAATGTTTTGAGTTACTGTTAGAACAAGCTATGGAGACAATAATTCCTACACAAGTATGAGCATCATCAAAGCTCCATTGTAAAGAAAATATATTCATAACCATATATAAATGTGATACTAAGGCTCAAACAAGTAACAAAAAGGCTCATTCAAGAAATAAAGAACATGAATCATTAACCAAAAAAAAAAAAATTTGAAATTCGGTGTACTTTAAAGATATCACAATCTAAGATGTTAGGTTTTTTCTTGGCAATCCCGTTTGAACAAAACTCCTTTCAGTTGTACTTAATTTCGCACTTTTTATTTCAGTGAGGCTATGAGTGTTTAGATGTGAATCCAACCCGAATTGTGCCTTGCAGAGAAGTTTGTGATATTAATGCTTTCAAGATTGCCACTTCGCTGATTATGACGAGAATCGAGCTACCCAGTCAGCTCGCGGGGGTCCAAGGGGTAGCGCCTAGGCGGGGTCGAGGGGCAGCGCCCACGAAGCAAAATGCAATTTTGCATTCGAAGTTGCATGTCCGCCCTTGCTCGCTCAAGCGAAGGTTGCGTCTAGCAAAAAACCTGAAAAGGATGATTTTACGCTCGAGCGCAGGTTGTTTGGCTCAAGCGAAGCCACTTATGGAAAATACGCGTTTTTGGTTCCTCGCTCGAGCAAGAGAGTCTTCGCTCAAGCGAGCTTTGCAGTTCCAGATTTCTATAAGTACAGGTTTCTGTCAAATTTTAGGATTACTTCTCCAGATCTTCTTTTTGGATATTAAGGTTTATCTCTGGAGATATTTTGCTAGTTTTCTTTGATGTTTTGATTGAGTATTCAACTCATGATTTTAGAAGTTTACATCAAAGAATTGTTTGTTTAATTCTATACAAAAGCGAGAGTTGTTCTTCGGTAGATTCTGAAGAATACGAGCCTGAAGCTTTGATGGATTCTGGAGTGGCTCATTGTCAAGACAATTCCGAGGTGAAGACGGGGTTGGAAGAAACACATAGACGTTGGTTCAATTCGGGCGTGGATTCACTAGGTAATTGAGAGTATACCTGTGTAATTCCTTTATATCTTCTTAGTGGATTGTTTTGTGGCTGTTACCCGTGTTTTTTTTTATTACAATTGGAGGTGTCCAATTGTGGTTTTTTCACGTAAAATTGTTGTGTCAATTTGTCTTGATTGTTTGATTGGGATTGTTGTTTACTGCTTAAAATTGATACATAACAAATCAACATCTAGGGGATTTCTAGAATTTTCATAAGAGATATTTTTTAGGTTTTTCCCAAACTTGACCTTCCTAGAGTTTGTAAAGAATTTTATCTAGTTTCTAGATCATTTTTCGAAAGTGGGATAGCTTTCCTAGTTTTTTAATTATTTAAGAAATACTCCAGTGCTATCCAGATTCGTCGGCTGTTATGAAAATCGGGTTTTCTCTCAAAACATTCACTCATTTTCAATAAAACCATTTTTTATTAAAATATAATACTTTAAGGAAGGCGTTGATATAAAATGAGCTCAAAAGGATTTTTTTTCCTATTTTTATAGAATTTTTAAAAGTTGGCTAAAAATATCAATCTTTGGTACACAAAACTTGAAAGAGAAAGAGTTGTAAGAAAACGAAATAACCATGTGTAATTTTATACTTCTATTGTGATGAAAAGCATACTAAATAATATACTAATAACCCAGACTTTTAGATTGATGGTGTGCCTTTAAAAATAATGTAAGATACAGGTAGAAACAGATGGCTTTGCTCCACCAAAGAGCTAATACAAGCAAAGAATAAATCAAAACTCAACTTCTTTTATTTGAACACAAGAACAGCATACATGCACATCTAAAAAAGGAATATTCTAAACATCTAATATCATGTATTTGGAAGAGAAAAGAAAGGAATGGGTTGTTGTGACTTACTTGTTTACCTGAGGAAGTGGTTGTGCAAGAATTGCTCACTTTTCTTCCTCCTCCTCCAAAGTTCTCACTTTCCCTCCTCTCTCCCTCTCCTCAGCCTTATATGAGAGTGTGGTGTGTGTGTGTTAAAGTTTGAAGAACATGCAAGATGGGGTGGTGTATTTATAGGAAAAAAATGGTGAAATGTCGTAAAAGGTCCCTTGGATGGAATTGAATGGAATGAGCTTGTATTTAGTTGAATTGTAATGGAATGGAATGTAATATGATTAGAAGGTCTAAGTAGGATTTTGGACATGATTTGGTCGTAGGTCAACATGATTGGAACTAGATTGGTTCTAGTACATACAAGGTTCTATGATTCTAGGAGTCCGAATCCTCTCCGGCGTTCCTCTTCTGCCACCCCACTAGGCAACGGTCCAGATTGGGCCACAACATCCCATTCAAAATGTGCAGCCGAGATTAGTTTAAAATAAAAAAATAAAAAAATTAACTCACTGACAACACGTCTCACCACTCACTCTCTCTCTCTCTCTCTCTCTTATTTCTAATAAAAAATTAAAAGAAAATTTAATTTTTTTTTTTCATTTTATTTTCATAAGATATACTTCCTTCGTCCCAAAATTTAGTCCCTTATTCTATTTTTTATTATCTCAAAATATTAGTCCATTTTCAAAAATTAAGGACAAAAATAATATAAATTTTCTATTTTGCCCTTCTTTTAAATTCATTAATAATATAAAAATTACAATTATGACAATTAATATTCTCTAAAAAATATACTATCAAAGGATAATTTTGAAAAATCAATTTTTTTAAAGTGCAATAATTGTACTATCAAAAAAAAGTTAAAATTTTTCAAAAAAGACTATTATTTTGGGACAAAGAGAGTATATATATAATTTTTAATATAAAATTTTAATTTTATCATTTCTAATAAAAAATTCAAAAAACTGTTTTAATCTTTTTCATTTTATTTTCATAAAATATATATATATATATATATATATTTTAATATAAAATAAGTATCATTGAAAATATACCTTTGAAATAAGATTAATATTAAATATATTTAATAAAAATTTTAAATAAAGAAAAAGTGTATTTGGTTTGCACCTATACATAGATTAAATTTGTGTTTTAAAGAAAATAAAAATATATTTTATTTGCACCTATGCACAGATTGAATTTGTGTGTTTTTTTATTTCCTTTAAAAAAAATTATAAACTCATTTGGTTAATAAAATTAAATTGAAAGTCATTATTTTTATATGATTCGTTTTAGAATGAAGATTGTTTTTGAGAATTTTAAAAATTACTCTTTGATAGTATATTTTTTGGAGAATATCACTTGTCATAATTGTACTTTTAATATTATTAATGAATTTAAGAGAATGGCAAAATAGAAAATTTATATTATTTTTGTCCGTAATTTTTGAAAATGAATTAATATTTTGAAATAATAAAAAATGAAAAAGATTAAAATAGTTTTTTTAATTTTTTATTAGAAATAAGAGAGAGAGGGTGTGTGTGTGTGTGAGTGAGTGTGAGCGAATGGTGGGACGTGTTGTCAATGAGTTAATTTGTTTTTATTTTATTTTTTTAAACTAATCTTAGCTGCACATTTTGAATGGAATGTTGTGGTCCAATCTAACTGTTGCCCGGTAGGAAGGCAGGAGAGGAAAATTGGTGCACATTTTGAATGGAATGTTGTGGTCCAATCTAACTGTTGCCCGGTAGGAAGGCAGGAGAGGAAAATTGGAGAGGATCCGGACTCCAATTCTAGGATTTAGTCAAATTTTCTTCCTTAATTCAAGGAAGATGTTCTCAAAAGTACACATCAATGAATCCGGCAGCATATGGCCAGCCATGTGGGGGGAAATTTAAGGGATTTTTCAATTTACTTTGTGAACAAAATCATGTATATATATATATTGGAGATATTTTGGTAGAAAAAGATTAAAATAAAGAGTTATACTTTTATATGTATAAAGAATTATTTGAGATCAAAATATAATTATATTAAAATGTGAGGGCTTGGGCTCATGTAACGTCTCGAAAATTGGGCAGGATATATCTATTTATGCTACAAAATTCACCTAATAAACAAACACAGATGTATAGCTGACTATTCTATACATCTATTTTCATTAAATCACAAATGCCAAATACATGTTATTCACATCCCAATGTCCCAGTTCCAATCCCAAGCATATATTTTATTACAAGTATGAAATGGAAGCCAAACAGATAATAAGTGCCCTACAAGCTTACAAATTTATCCAAGAACATTCTTGGTTACACAAAATGGAGTTTCAACTCAACGCAAATGCAGCCCTGGGCTTACATTCAACAAACAACAATAAAACAAAAATGAAGCCTCAGCTCCGAGTCCTTCCAAGTCAATGCCTTGGCGGAGGCATAGCACTTGTACCTGAAATGGTTTCCCTTATGGAGTGAGCCACAACCCAGTAAAGATATACTACACAACATATGAACTATGACAAGACTAAAGAGGAGCATGCTCATGCCATGCTCATGATAAAACAATTTATCTCTCCTTTTATAAAGCAAGCAACGCTGAAATTCAACAACAGATATAAAACCATTTCCATTTTAAACCATATCTGTTACATGAATACAAGCTCTGTGAATCTCTAGGTGAGTGTCTGCAAGTAGGCCCTAATGCACTACCACAATCATTTTTACCAGTAAACTGGAAGGCTCGACACCTAACCGCGTAGTTCTACACCCCTTACCTAGATTCACGAAGTATTCATCTTTTCGCAAACATATACATTTCCAAACATTTCTCGAAACAGATACATTTCCAATTAAATGAATGTAATGCAATATCCAATGTAACAAATGAGGAATGTGGTTCAATTTACCTAAGTCTTATGCATTTCTACAACAATCATGGCTATCCTCTACCAATAACCTAAAATAGATATTTCTAAACAGATATTTAAACAATTAAATTTCAAAAATTCTGATAAATAGAATCTATTCCACATCTCATCAAATATGAACAACTACACTAGTTTTCATATCACAATCACGTCCGGTAACCTCTCAAGGTCCATTTCTAATCGTGTCGATTTTATTCCAGCAAATACATTAAGCAAAATAATACCGTTAATGCCCAAGAAAACATCAATTTCTTTCCAAACTCATTCTCCAAACATTATTCAACTATGACATCCTATTTTGATTAAAAGCCCTAAAAGTTAAACATAATTCTTTTGTTTTATCTAAAAATACTCTTTTGGTTGCAAATCGGTAAAAATTTCAAAACCGATCGAGCCGAAGTCCGTTTTTGTTCAAATTTAAAACATAGGTCTTTCATAACCTTACAAACATATTCCAAGTTTACACTTTCACAATTTGGGCATCAACTCTTTATTTTTTCTCAAAACTTCTCTTTTAAGAAAATAAATCACAAATTTTCCAAAAATTCTAATTAAATTACATATAATTCTAAACTCCATATAATCAAGTAAAAGTGCATAAAGAAGTTGACTTATTATGTCATGACCCAAACCCGTCCCTAAAAGGTTGGGTCATAACCAACCAGTAACCCATAGATTATCGAAGGCTTCAAACGACCATACATAATATTTATACTGATGGGGACATAAACGGAAGCGTATAACAAAGAGAAGTCCATTGAACTATGACATTCACGAACAAAAATTATAAAGATAACCTCATAACACATTAACACATTTACATGCCCAAGCAAAAATATAAGTGCCACAAAAAATATACACTTCTTGTTTACAAACCCAAGAACATAAAGGTAAGAACAAAATAAGGTCAAGCTGCGGTGTGAGTCAAAGACAAAACTCCATTTCAGAGGTATGACTCGATTGGGTTACAAAATAGCTCCTTAAGCTGACTCTAGGGGTGTGCTCCATGCTGTTGATCACCTACATGTGCATACATAATATTGGGTGAGCGAAACTCAATGAGTAATAATACGGTAAAGCAGTGTAAATAGATGATCATAAGATTCTCACAATGTCCATAGTCATATATTCATATATTCAAAATGGCCTCGAACCCAATCATATAACAACCGGTCTCAGGCCCAATCATATAACAAGCGGCATCGGGCCCAAACAGATACAAACGGCCTTGGGCCCAATCATATAACAAGTGGCCTCAGGCCCACAATGCACATGTTGTATAATACTAATGAAGTTTCTTCATTTCAATCAAATGATACATTTAAGTCTGATTCCAAATCACATTAAAGCTTATTCTAAATTCACGTAATTCATATACTTAAACTTGCAAATTCATATTAAACACATAATTACATACATAATTAAGCATAGTACGGGTTGGGTTATCACAGCCTTTCCTCTTTAAGGAAGTTTGGTCCTCCAAACTTGTTTACCTTGTGTTGAATACAAAGTAAACGTTTCAGTCTCATACGATTCTCCTTTTCCCAAGTGGTTTCTCCCTCATTCAACTTTGCTACGGAAGTTCAACTCAAATCTCAATCGTTTAACGGTTCATAGTTCACTGATCCATCACAATCATCCAAGGTTATTCAGAAGTCTTCAGAAATGGAATGCAAATTCGTAAGTCAATCCCATGATAACAGATGTAACGTTGAAGTAGTCAGTTAGATGATGTTCATAATTCATATATTCCAATATCCTATATAATCAATTGTATAGTGCGGTAATACTGAAGTAGTCATTTGTAAAACGTATTAAATCCATATACTTCCACGTAGTTGAGGTTTTTTATCTCAAATAGTGTTCACATTCAATATAATTTGTTGTTAACAATTCCCTCAACATCAGATTTAAAATACAGTGACTTGGATGCAACCATTCTCTAAAACCATCAAACCCATGGTATTAAGAAATGTTCCCAATCAATCGGAGGTGTGGGTTTATATATTGTTCATATCAGATAGTCTATTATTGGCAGTCTGGATAAAGTCTTTAAAATATGTTAAGTCTTCAAAACAGATTCAAGTTCTCGGTTTATCATTTCCTTTAGTAGACATAACCTGGTCATTCATTAAAAACCAATTCATAATCCCCCTGTAATGAAATCAATCAAATGCAGTTCTATCTCATCATTCTCAAACAAAGTTTTGTTCTAAAGGTCATAATCAAATCATCTAGATAGGCGAATGGGCAGTCTCACAATTTGTTTTAAGTTCATCAGTTCTCACAACTATATCATAGTCATATCGTGATGGTTCATATCATCTCAAAGCCATATCAATGGGTATCATATCGTATTCAATATATCAGTTCTCAAATAAGTCCACATATAGGCGTGCAGGTTCACAATTATGTATAACATAGAGTTTACTATTCAGGATATTCAACCAAGTCTCATAATTATCATAGAATTATAGTTTTGATAGTCTAGTCAATAGGAATAAGTAACATAACAATCATTTCGAGCAAAGGTATATACATATCAGTCCAAAATTAAGTAACACATAGGTAATCATTTACATCAATAAAGGTAGCTTGATTAGGATTCACTCTTGGAATAACAAGTCTCGTCATTGGTACTAATCCAGTTAAGCTAGCAGTAGGTCTATTCATAGTGTCCAGTTTGAGGACAATTTCTCACTGTATGGCCTATCTTACCACACCTATAACAAGCTCCAAAAATTCAATAACAGATTCCCCGATGCTTCTTCCCGCATTTAGAATAAATTGATGTTGAACCATTCCTTTGGGCGAGTTCATCTTGGCTCGACGTTCCTGACTTTGATTTCTTACTCTTTGAAAATTCCTCATTCTCATCAGTATTTTGTCTTTTTCCCGTCCATACAAAAGATCTGTTGATATTAACTTCAGACATCAATGCCCAGTCTAACACATCAACGTATTTTGTTAATTTCAGCACATTAGCTTTCCCTTGGATTAAGCTTCGGAGTCCTCTATGGAACAGTGGTGGTTTCATTTTCTTGACCTCTTTTGTCAATACGATAATTCGGTCATCTGCTTGATGTTCTTACATAAGCGGTATTGGCATTGCAGGTAGAAGTGGCGGGCGTTGCCATTCTTGTTGTCATCCCAAACTTTCCGACATCTCATGTACCATTCTTTTTATTTTGTCTAGTTTTGAGGAGGTTGACTCCTCTAGTTCATCCCCTCATGTTCTCATTATTTTTTAACAGATACAGAAAGTTACACATACACACATATTCACACATAAATACATACTCTCATATTTAGATTTCACATATCTTAGGTGCACAAACGATCATATACTTGATAGATGGTAACATACATAACACGCACCAAATAAATGCATATGTAACAAATGATTGCATACTTGTCAAATATAGCACACTGAATACTTATCAGATAAATAAGCATTTAATAGATGAATGCATGCAATCCTCAATTCTGTTAAAAAACTCTTATTGCTCAAATGCACACGTGTGTGAGATATAACTCATGTTTTGATACCACTCTATCATGACCCGAACACACTTCTAAAAGTTTGGGTCATAACCGACCAGTAACCTGCAGATTACAGAAGGCCCCAAACGATCATACAGAATATTTATACTGATGAGGCCATAAACGGAAGCGTATAACAAAGAGAAGCCCATTGAGCTGTTCAAATCATGAGCAAAAATTATGAAGATAACCTTATAACACATTAACACATTTATATGCCCGAGCAAAAATATAAGTGCCACACGAAATTTACACATCTTGTTTACAAACCCAAGACCATAAAGGCAAGAACAAAATAAGGTCAAGGTGCAGTGTGAGTCAAAGACAAAACTCCATTTCAGAGGCATGACTCGATTGGGTTACAAAATAGCTCCTCAAGCTGACTCTGGAGGTGCGCTCCATACTACTGATCACCTACATGTGTATACATAATATTGGGTGAGCGAAGCTCAGTGAGTAATAATATGATAAAGCAGTGTAAATAGATGTTTACAATGTCCATAGTCATATATTAATATATTCAAAATGACCTCGGGCCTAATCATATAACAAGCGCTCTCGGGCCCAATCATATAACAAACGGCCTCGAGCCGAAACATATAACAAGCGGCCTCAGGCCCAATCATATAACAAGCGGCTTCAGGCCCAATCATATAACAAGCGGCCTCGGACCCTATCATGACCCAAACCCGCCCCAATAGGTTTAGCGACGTAACTGGCTAGTAATCATTGGATTACCAAAGGCCTCTCAACAAAATAACATATAGTTAGGGGCTGCGGAAGCAAATACATAAATAATACTTAGACCATTGAGCTGTGAAGACATACATGGGACAGATAATCTTAAACTTTTACAAAAGTGCGAGTGATGCCAAAAGATACAATATTTACACGTCACTTCATGTACATATTAACAAAAATCTTGTCCGAAAATCAAGAAACAAAGGCTATTACATTCACAAAAACAGCCACTAAACTGACTCAATTTGGAACCTCCTCAGGAGACGCAAAGGGTGGCTGACAAGACGGAATCTTAGGCCATCAACTCTAGGCCTGGTCTCGCACCTAATCACCTACATACATAAATAATATAAATAGTGAGCTGAAGCCCAGTGAATAATAACAAGGTAAAAGGGTTTCAATGAATGATGTCCATCATAGAATGAAAAATCAAAGTTTATATCAGAACAGAGTCTTACGCATATTTAGATTTCAAATCATAAACTGATTCATATACTTGTTCATATTTATTTTCAAAATTTATACATTTCACATCATAGTACGTGGCGCATCCATTAGTGTTAACAAATCCGATAACCCATAAAGGGACGACTATAAAGGCATTCCGATGACTCATGTGTACAGAGACATTTCCGATAACCCATAAAGGACAGTCACAAAGGGATTCCAATGACCCATAAAGGGACATGATGACCCATAAAGGGACGGATATCATATGATGCTAAGGATGCCACAAATACATTTTAAAAACTTAGACGATCATTCATTCACACAAAACATAGCATTTCAAAAAACTAATCATGTCGTATTATCAGAAAAATAACTAAAGTTAAACATAACTTTTCAAAGTTATTACTCATAAACAATGAATGGCTCCAAACAGACGAATAGAGTAGGCAATTCAGATATCTTGAGGCGTGTGACCTACACAGATACAAAACGAATATATATACTGAATTACATACCCGGAAACATTTACCTTGTTCTTTTCTTATCTTGGTGTGTCTCTACTTTTATCCTCATTATTGTGCCTTAATCTTGGCTTAGGTATGCCTAGAATGGAATGAAGATGCAAAAATGCACTTGAAAACACTTGACAAAACTTGTTGAAAACAGAGTCCTCGCTCGAGTGCAACTTCCTACGCTCGAGTGGACATGCAAAATGTGATTGGTCGCTCTAGCGCAAGATTCGTCGCTCGAGCAGTCTGTAAACTTTTGCAAAAGTGCTAGTTGCTTGATTTTTTCGCTCGATGATGCTCTCTCGAGCGTGAGAGACATGCCCTCACTCGAGCGCAACTTTTGTCACTCGAGCGGACTGCAAAACATAATAACTTCTGGGAGCTTGCATTTCACGGTCGAGCGGACTTTTGGTCACTCGAGTGGAAATACACGCACTCAGAGTGATCGCTTGAGCGTGGATTCCTTCGCTCGAGCGTAGAAGTAGAATTCTGAAATTTTCAGAATTGCTTCCAAGCTTCAAATTCAACCCCAAAGCTGCAAATTATGGTTTCTTGGGCCAAAAACTTGAGGAATCACATTTGAACTTGGAAAACATGAAGAATTCAAAACCATTTCACAAAATTAAGGCCCAAAAGTTTGCCAATTTTACAAATTCAAACTCAAACTTTAAGAATATGATATGAAAATGACATATACGACTTATTGTGAACTTGAACTTTCCAAAACCTGTTCAATTAAGGTTAAATGGTAAGAAATGTGATGAATTCTCAAAACAAAGCCAAGATAGAGACATGCATGGGGAATTTGTTTGAAATTCAACCTCAGAATGCTATGATATATGTATGCATGTATGGAATGACTTAGCTTTCTTTAATTCTAGCTCAATTCCCATATGAATTCACCTATTTCACTTGTATTCATGTATTGAATGACTCAATTCCAAAGTTGCAAGGTTGAGCTCTTACCCAGGCTACCCAATTGAGCTTCAATTAGTCAAAATCTTGAGTAATTTTCCAAATCTCCTAGCAATGGCCTTCTTTACCTCAAGTTTGATCTCAAGTTCTTTAGTCTTTCACTCTCTCTTATGTTGAGCTCAAAAGATGAGGGAATGAGGGTGTCAAAATGTGTAGGAAGAGGTAGGAGTGGCCTTACATAGGCTTGCTTAATGATAGTCAGCTAAGGCTAATAAATGAGCCATTAAATTAATCTAATTTAATCGTTATGAACTGAATTTTAATTAAACCCACTATAAAATTCTAATTAACACATAAATCAAGTCAATTTATGAATTGGATGCCGATAAGGCCTTCAATTCGCAACTGAAACAAAAACATGAATAGATCTTTCTAGGTTAAACAGATACAAGCACATATAAGGCAACATATGATGCAACATTTCACTTTAATTATTTATTAGGCATAATTAAGCATGGATTAACGTTAATCATGGGTCGAGGTTGTTACAGGCCTAAACATATAACAAGCGACCATGGGCCCAATCATGTAACAAGCGGCCTCAGGCTCAAACAGATACAAGTGGCCTCAGGCCCATATTGCACATGTCGTATAATATTAATGAAGTTCCTTCATTTTGATCAAATGATACATTTAAGTCTGATTCTAAATCACATTAAAGCTTATTTCAAATCACATAGTATCAAATATTACTTACCAAATCTTTTATCAAACCTTTCATAACTCCAAGTCGTAGCGGAGTACCTGAAGGCCTTAATTAACTTGCTGAATTACTATACAGGACAATCGTCAAAGGTTGACATCATATAGAATGTTTATCGCGAATCATTAGCTTATGCAAAACGTCTAAGATGGATCATAGACAAATAACAGTTACTGAGGGTCAAAGTATATTTTCCCAATTTATTATAATCATTGCTCAAAAGGAAACGCATTCATTCTTATCAAAACATTCTTTTAGAAACTTGTCATAGCATAATTGCTCCGAAGATTTCAAGCATATTTTATCATTTCGAAAACACTCATCAAGGCACATAATTTATGCAAAGCATAATTTTCACAATTCCAAAGTATTTCATATGAAAATACCGTTACAAAAAAATTACTCACAATACTTGGTCGGATGATACTCTTTAACGACTCAGTCTGCAAAAACATAACCAAGCATAACATTTCAAAACACACGGCCTTCAATTCCCTCAATCGATTTATTCATTACATATCTGTTCAATCATTCCCCATTCTTTAATCCCTCTCAAGTGTTTAATGCTAAACTTCTCTACATGTGATTCACGTACAAAGCTTGTGTCAATGATGTACTTTAAACGGCCCTAAATGGTCATGACTTAAATTAATGTTTCCTACAACAATTTCATAAGTTTTTCATTGAAAATATCATGTTTACATATTTAAGGTTTAAGGAAATAGCAAGCAGCGAAAGGGAACTAAGTTGGAGTAGGAAATGGTGTGAAACTGTTAAAAGAAAATAAACAGCCTTCACTAATTTGAGCATATCTATTTGTGTACTTATAATTTGGATGTGCGACTACCACCATTAGAAACTAGACTTCCAGGGCTTGAATTTAGGCTCAAGAATCACTCAAAACGGAATCCGGATGAAGGAGATACGCCTTTTTGAAGTTACCAGGTATAATGAGAAACAGGACTGGCTGCATGTGCGCTACTTTGACCGTTCGTGCGGTGATTGGGCCGCTCGAGCAGTGGTTTAAGTAGAATGCAATTCCCTGTTTTTGTCTATGTTCTGCTCGTGCGGAGCCCGTGGCCGCTTGTGCGGTCTGGGCAAAATCAAACAGTCCGAAAAATGGCATAAAAATACAAACTTCCCAAACTCATTTCCAACTCCAAATTCATGCAAAACTAACATGAAAATATGATATACTAGCATAATACAAGTGTAATTTCACTTAAAACATGTCAATTTTGCTTCAACTTTAGATTTATGGTCTCATCTCTTTCTCATATTCATAAACTATATAAACAAGTTCAATACACATACAAACATGGTGAATCTTCCAACAAATCTTGGTTGTATAAACCATCTAGAGTCTGTTTCATGGATCAATCACAAGAATGAACTCAAATCAAACAAAAATGAAAAGATTTTATGATTTTATGATTTTATTTCAAACCCTTACACAACTCAAAACCCTAGCTCAAAATTCCCAATTTCTTCTTGATTTCATGCCAAGGACGAGTTAAAGACAAAAATTTCAAGTAAATTTTCATACCTTAGCTTCAATCTAGGGTTTGCCCTTTGAAACTCTAACAAGATCCTAGCTTCTTCTATTCCTCTCTCTCTAATACACTCTCTAGCAAGTCTCAACAATAATGAAGAACACAAGCAAGAGATATATAAATTAGGCCAATTAAATATTACGAATTGTAATTTTTCAAAATTTCACCAAAGGCTTTAAAAATCATGCTAATCACAGATATGAAGTCGATTTTTCTTTAACACGCTTCCAAGACTTTCAATTTCAGTTCAAAGTTTCAATTGCAATATATATTCCTACATTTAACAGATATTATTTCAAATTCATATAATTCATATACTTAAACTTACAAATTCATATTAAATACATAATTACATGTATAATTAAGAATAGTACGGGTTAGATTATCACATATTGTTTCTAAGCTATTCAAACATTTCAAATACAAATATAATAAAGACTCCAAATATTTTATCAAACATGAAAGAGTTTCCCTTAGAATTTTAATTATATAGTTTATTACAATAATAGTTATATACTTGTGGAAATTATACGAGCAAATTGAGCTAGAGGGATGTCTGTCACATAATATTACAGCTGGCTGCCACAGACGCTGCGCCAGCCACACGGGCAGCCGCACTCCCAACCGCGCCGACAATGACATTGAGTCCTACATTGAATAATTTGAACTTCATATTCTCCTGTTTCTGAAAACATCATAATCACATAGTAATAAGTATTAATTATTTTTCCATTTATTATTTGAGAAATGTTAGGGATCATGAAATTTTTTTTATGAAAGTGATTATGAAAGATTTGTGATCTTTAGATTACCTTAATTAGTGTGAGGTACTTTATTGCAACTGTAATCTAAAGGTCACAAATCTTTCATGATGATTTTCATAAAAGATTTTTCATAATAGCTAGTATTGCTGTTTATTATTTTAATAGAATAAGCATTATTTATGAACATTAAGTTTGGCAAATCTAATTTAAAACATTAAAAACATAATAGGAAATTACATCAATAACTCCATACTAAAACCTTGTATATAAATTGTAATTAACTTAGGCTCAGTTTGTTTCGATAAAAAATCTTTTTTTTCTTTTTTTAATGTTGTACATATTTTTAACTGTTTGATTGAATAAGTAAATTTTTTTTTTTAAAAGACTTAATTACCATTAAAAAAATCATCAATCTAAGTCTATTTTTAGGAAGTTCATTTTTTAAGTTAGGCATTTTAACACATTGATCTCTTCAAAAATAAAAGAGCGGTTATTCATTGGCTTCTATTGAACACATATAATAGAATTTTTTTTTGGTGCAAAATTAATTTACATGACAAATATTTTTTAGTGTAATTTTTTTTATAAATTATACTTTTAACTCTTATAGTTTAATTTAAATTTTACTTTGGACCCCATTATTTTAAATTGAACAATTTGGTTCCTATACTTTACATCTATTTTAAATTTGGTCCTTCCATTCAAGTTAGACATTAAAATTAATAATTTTGAGACAATTGTCAGTCTACTAAGGTGTACACGTAAAAAAAATTAATAAAAATTTGGACGAAAGAACGAAATTGAAACGAGAGTTAAAAAGTAGGAACCAAATTATTCAAATTGAAACAATAAGGAGCAAAGTGTAATTTACCCTAAAAATATCCAGGTATAGATTAGGTATAGATTACTCATTATTGTTTAGAGAACCAAACGTATTAATGAAAATTATGATGGAATGATAATTTTATTCCACTTTATTATGCTAAACCAAATATAACCTATTTATTATTATTAATTTTTTTTTATAACTCTATATTTGGCTTGATAAACGGACTAATTCGAGGGACTAATTTCACATTCCATTAGCACGGGTGACAATTAAAGTCGAGGCAAAATTCCGAATGAATTGGCCCTAAAAAATTATTTACACTTGTAAAGTTTTGAATTTGAAACTATAGATGGAACACAACCTACCAACAGGTCAACAACCCCTTGGATTGAACCAAACGGAACCTAAATTCTTTCTTTATATTAAACCCTAGAATTTTTAATTGAACACTATACTAACCAACCATTTATCTATTCTCTTTATAAACTCCAATGGAGATTATGTGATCAAGATCATAATGTGAATCTATATCATGTTCAAAGAATATCTATATGATTGGGAAAATGATGGGCTCACCTTTTCAGCAGGTGTAAATGGAACAATTGCATTGGATGTGGAATGAGATGTAGATGATGAAGATTCTGGCTGCAAGAAGAACAAACATTGACCATGAATATTTTGCTAAAATACATTTTCATAAAAGTGTAAATTAAGTTAATAAATTTAGTATGCGAAAATAATATTCAAGATTTTATGCAGAAATACAATGTGTAGCTTAATTCAAATTTTGTACAATGAGATTCACAATGAATTTCAACCATACGTACTTATATATATATTCTTGCAAAATGAAATATATAAATACTGCAATTTGCAAGTTAAAAATTTTGAAATTATAATATTTAATTTATAATGCAGCCAAAAAAAAGAAAAAAGAAAAGATAGTGCTGAAGTTCAGGTTTCAGTTGTATAAAATAGGGGTTATTACCTGACGAGCCATGATTGAGACCTCTACTTTTACAAGACTTCTACAAGATTTCTACAAATTTAGACCACTCATGATGTGGATCCCACACATACATGGAGAGTCAAGACCACTTTGAGGTGTGAGGGTCATTCACAAAGCGAGTCTCAAACATTTTCTTTACCTGACAGTGGTGTCAGGAAAAAAAAATACTAACTCATAAAAAAGTTTATAAATTTAATTATTAATATTTTCCATATAAAATATAACAATGTGTTTGCCCATAAAAACTATTTAATGCTCCATGTGACATTGCTCCAAATGCATCTAAATCATTTAATTGTGTGAGACCCATGTGGAGTGCACACAAATGAATGGCTTAGGGGTGTTTTGGGAACTTGACTTTTAGCCAATTTTTTTATGTTTGTAGTAAAAGTCAAAAGTTGACTTTTTTGTATTTTTTTTTCATTTGGGAAGTTAGTATTTAGCCACTGGTGAAATTACAATTCTATCTCTCATGGGTCAAAATGTGCTACATGGGTGCGGTTGTAAATATTTTAAATCGAATGCGGATAATTTGGTCATTTTGTTATAATTTGACATCATAAACAAATATTTATCAAAAAAGTCAAAAGTAACTTTTTACCAACTTTCGAAATCATTTATCTAAACAAGTTAAAAACTTGGTTAAAAGCCAAAAAAACTACTTTTTACCATTTTTCCAAAATAGGCCTTAGATGCATTTGGGCATTGTCATGTCAATGTCCCAAAAGCAATGAATAATGGCTGGCTTGCCCATTTTTGAAAATTAATTTTTTTGTGATTTTTTAATATTGCATAAAAAAGAAAACGTATAACAAAATATATAATTCAATTTTTTTATAGTGATTTTTTTTTAAATTTTTGACCAAATGTTACCTTTCCATAATTGGCCATATATCAAGGATTATAACTTACAATTCAACCAATGGGGTTGTTTGGTATAGTTTAAACCAACTATTTATAGCTTAATTTATTCAAAAATAATGTATCAGATTGTTTGGTACAATTTTTACTTATAATTTATTAGACATAAAGAGCTTAAATAAGATTAAAAAATATGGTTATCTGAAAGTTAAAGATGAGGTGTTTTTAATTTCTACTATTTAATTATCAACTTTCAACTTATAATATAATAAGATTAGTAAATTCACAACCAAATTCACCCAAAAATAATTTTCAATTGTATTGGTTAAAGTTTTGTACTGAAATTTGAGTTTAGACGCTTAATTATTTTGTAAATTTTAAATATTTAGAAATCTAAAATTAAAATGATATCTATATTTTATTGAAAATTCAATCTTACTTTATTAAAAAATAATAACATTTTGCAGAACTAAAAGTGCACCAATAAAATAAAAAATTTGAACTTTAATCGTAAATGTTGAAATTTTAAAATCTAAAGTATTTGACTTACTTGGAAAAACTTATAAAAATCCGCTTTTTTAACTTCCTTTTGTTTTCGTTTTAAATTTCACTTCTTCTTCTCCTTCTTCTTCTTTTTTTCTTCGAGTTCTGTCTTGACTAAACAATTCTAAAAAATTTACAACACAATTCTAAAAAAATTACAAAATTGAGTCATTGTTAAAAAAAATTATTATAATATTATATTTGATTGGGGGATTTGATGAGAGAAATGTAGATAAAATGAAAAAAATTGGTAAAATATAAATAAAATATACTTACATTTCACTTAGTTTCACACATATTTTTCCTTTTCCTTTTCAAATTTCTCTCCAAATTTCCCAACCAAACACAGTATAGAGAAACTTTATCGAATAAACACAGCATAGAGAAACTTTATCGAATAAAACTTATAAAAACTAGCTTGTGTCTTTTCTGAAATTCAAAATATATATTCTTTTTAGGATCGTCTAGTTAAGATAAATTCAAAAACTAAAAAAATTGAGTCAATTTTTTTAAAAAAAAAAAATTCAAAATAATCATACTTACAAAATGTAAAAAAAAGCCAAGTTCAAGGTGCCAGCAAGCCCCTTGACAAAGAAAATGAAATCAACAATACTATCCCTAAATACCCCAGTAACTCAAAGCAATTAAAATAAGGGCAAACTAAATTAGTGAAAGAATGAGCAAGGAATTGTAAATTTATGAGAAATTTTTTTATCGCAAGTCTTTTATGTGTTTTGATGCAGGTGTTATTATTTGCCATGTTGCTTGAAATAAGACTTGTACAAAAATATTTCAAGCCCATCCTGAAAGTATTGAATATTTTTCCCAGAAGGGACTATCTAAGCAATTGTCCCCTTCAGTTGCACTGGTGGGGTTTATGACAGGTCTCATTTTGTTCATTCAAACAATTAATTTTTGTAACCATTATATATAGGGGGTCATTATATATAGGGGATAGGGGGTGTTTGGGAAGTCAATTTTAAGGGTTTTTTTTAAGGGCATAGCTTCTGTCTAGTCCTTAATCGGACTGGACTGTGCTATTGGGCCCGTGGGGGTCCATCACGGGTCCCGTTTTGATAATGTGAACTGTGCAATGTGTAGAACTCGTCGAGTACTATATGCCTATAAAAAATCACGTTAATCGGATATCGATAGCTATGTGATCAAATCAGTTTTGTATAAAAAAAATTGGACGGTGAATAAATTAACGGTTGACAAAAATCTGTTTTGATCACATAGCTATTGATATCCGATCAACGTGATTTTTTACAGGCATATAGTACTCGACGAGTTTTACACATTGAACGGTTCATATTATCAAAGCGAGATCCATGGTGGGCCTCTACGGGCCTAACAACATGGTCCAGTCCGATAAAGGACTGGACAGAAGCCATTCTCTTTTTTTTTTAACTAAAATCTATAAAACGACAAAATAGGTTAAAGAATAAAGATTTGTAGTCGTTTTGGGCATTAGCCTTTTTTTTTTTTTTCTTTTTTTTTGCCATTTTCGACTTGCAGAGCTCAAATTCGAGAGGGAGAAAGAGAGAGGAGAGGAGAGAGGGAAAGAGAGGGAGAGAAGAGAGAAGAGGGAATGGAGACGCACACACACACAGAGGCCCGTGCATTCCGGCCGATCGGCGGATCGTCGCAGCTCGTCCGATTGCCTCTGCCCGGCCGCCGTCGCCTCCCCTCTGCCTTCTTCTCTTCTTTCTTTCTTTCTTCTTCTTCTGTCTTCGTCTTCCTTCTGCTTCTGATTTCTGATCGGAAAAAAAAAAAATTACAACGACGAAACGACGTCGTTTCGTAGATTCGGGGCATTCGGGGGAAGCTCTTTCGGGCTCCCAATCACAACTGATAGGTTAAAATAGTCAATAAAATAAAATATCACATCAAATCTATAATCATCATATTTTCTCTCACCAACATTACATCCAGCTATAAAAAATTCAATCCTCTTCTTAAACACAAATATGTTAGCCAACTAAAGTAGTCAAAAATTAAAATAATCTACTAAAATAGACAACTTCCCAAACAAGGCTATAGATCCCAAAAAAAAAAAAAAAAAAAAAAAAAACGAATTAAATTGATCTGAAATCGTAACTACATAATTTTATCAGATTTTGTATTTAAAAAAATGAATAATCTATTTATTATTATTTTGAATAGAGGAAAACACAACTTACGCCTAAATTGTCCAGTATTATCAACAACAATCCTACAAACTCATCACCATCATTAATTTTTGTGGGATGTGGAGTGCCATTTTCAAAGACAAAAGCAGAAAGAAGAGTTGCAAGCGGGTGGAAAATCTACTCTTTTTTTTTTTTTTGTGTGCGCGCGTGCGTGTGTGTGCTTAGGGAATCACGTTAGAACAATTAAAAAATTGAAATTAAAAAATAACAGATCGAATATTTTAAAAACTGAGGGTAATTAATTCAAAAAATAACAAAATTCATAAATAAATTACATCGATAGTCTCTACATCTTACTCTTAGTATAATTTTGATTCTTATAATTTCAATTAGCTCAATTTTGACCTTTAATTTTAAATTTTGTATTAATTTGATTCAATTGATAACACAAATGGTCCAATTGATAACACAAATTAGGATTTTTGAAGAAAAATAGTTACTGAGTTGATTAAGATTAACTCATTAAGTTAAACAAATTTCAAATCTTGGCTATCAAAACATAACACATACCATTTATGTGCTCATTTTCAATCAAAAAAAAAATATTAACAATTGTAATCAGTTGAGCCAAATTAAAATAAAATCATAAATTCATGGTCAAATCGAGTCAATTGGAATTATAAGAATCAAAATTATACAAAGATTAAAATATAGGGACTATTGAGATAGTTTTTCCTTAAAAAAACGATGCAGATGAAAAGAGACAGAAAAAGAGAAACAAAATAGCTGGACAAACTGAGTTTTAAAAAGTTCATATGAAGGACGTTTTTTCTTTTTATTATTTTAATTTTTATAGTTATTTAAAGATTAAAAAAAGGGTTTAGGAAGATAAAAACTAATCATATAACCGAACACAACTCTCTCATAACCAATCTCATAGGGTTGTGTCCGATTGTTTATATATTTTAGTTTCTAAAATTTTAATTGGTTCCAATCCTTTTATTAAATGTCCATCAAATCAAGATAGAGTCATTTTTTTAATCAAATTAAGAACTTATGAAATTTGAATTTGATGAAAATTTTAAAAGATGAAGTGCTAGATATGATTTTTTTTTTTTTTTTTTCATCAAATTTGATGAAAAGTGAACTTTGGATGAGAAGGTAATTTCTTAAAAGATTTTGATAAAAATTTAAAGAAAGGATTGAAGTAATTCATATCAAATCAAGCATTTTACTCAAATTTAAAATTAAATTAGATGAAAAATTTAGTAAATGATTAGAGATAGTCTAACAAATATGAAAGTGTAAAGAAAAATGATATACAAGACCTTTGTCGCAGCTACAGCTTGCAGTCTTTGCAGCTCAAGCATTGCAAAGTTATCCAAGGAATAGTTCTGCTCATGCTTATGCATGAACAAGTTTTCGTGAAAACAAGTAGGGCAAAGACAGAAGGAGCCTTCCTCATTGTGAAAACATTTGGTACAAGTAAAGAAAATGTCAAGTATGAAGAGACCACGGCCTCCACAGAAAGGCCTACCATTTTAACAATGTAGAACAGACACATAGCCTCCATGAAATCAAGACTTCCATTACCGTCCCTGTCGAGCATGTTGAACAAGTGTCGATTGTTCTGTTTGGTGAGTCCTTGCTCTGTCATGAACCCTAGGAATTCATGGATCTGGACTTTGCCATCGTCATCATTGTCGAGCGCATTGAAGAATTCTTGTGCCAACTTGGGGAGCTTCATGCGCTTCTCACTGGTGTCGTAGTAGATTTGTGAAATATTGAAGATGTTCTTCATTGCCTTCTTGTCATCCTCCATTGTTGAAAGTAGAGGTTCTGTATAATTCAATTTGTAAGTGTGTGGGTGAAAATCTGACCACACTACAATCTTAGTATCTAGCTGGAGAGCACCGACAGAATAGATGACACCTGACTAACCTGCAACAGAAAGAGAAGACTCCGGTGGTGGTTCGCCACCCGGGGGTACTCCGACGATCAAGTCAGTACTCAATATCTCTCAAAGATAATCAATAGTGCTAAACTCACTAGCTTGAGCATAAAAAGACATACCTTAGACCCATGGGGGTGCCTCTCTTTTATAGCCAACTCAATCCTAGTCCCAATGGAAGCCTAACTCCAATGGACTCAGGATTACTGCTAATCTTGGACTCCCAATAGGATCGGGATAAGCTCTCTAAGAGTCTCATCTTTATCCAAACTGAAATCTCCTCCCATTCTAGGACTCTTGTTCTTTATCCGCTAATCTCGAATTTCGGTATTCTCGTTGATAACCTCGGCCTAACCGAGATCATCTTGGCATCATGACCAGGACACGTGGCACCTCGGCTGGCACTTTGGTGACACCTCGGCCACGTGTTGTCATTCAAAAATTATGTCCCCACAACTGTCCCCTAGGTTCTATTACCTCGGCATCCTGAGGTGATGGAACCTATATCATTCCCTCCATTTTGCACGTCGGCTAAGCTTGCTTCATCTTCTATTGCTGAAGTCAGAACTCGTTGGCTCAATATGATCGAGACCTATAATCTGCTTTCATCAATACTGTGGAACCAACAACCAAGTTCGTCCAAGTTTTTCAACCGAAACCGTCCTCCTAGTCGAGGTATTTGTTTCATTAAATCAAAAACTCCAAGTGTTTTACCACGCGTATGAACTGGCATGTACAATATTTCAACCGAAACCGTCACGCATCTTTTCTCTACGGAGCTGTGTCTGATATGCATCATTAAGTCGTCTCGCACTTACTTGCGCTGTCTGACAAGCACGTCGTCCTAAGCACCATAATTGCCATTTTGCCGCCATTTCATGCTTTTGATCAAAATCAACCCTCTCAAATCTTCCATTTGTTGCTTTTGCGAAGCTTTCTGCAACCAGTTTCACTCTCTCCCTCCGGTGAGGCTTTTGCTGATCCTTTCCGATTGCTGCCGTCGTCTGATTTCGGCGATCCTCATACCGGCTTCACTTTTTCTGATAAGCCACTGTTCCTCCTAGTTTCAATTTTTGTTACTCTTCAAGAGTTTTTGCTTCATTACTTGTTGCCATTGCTATTTTGCAAGTGTGTCTATTTCATGATTTTGTTTTTGCCCAAGTCTTGATACGCATACTATTCACAACTTTCTTGCACTTTTGCCACTGTTCTTGGCCATGTACCCTTGCATCACAGTGCTCTTGATGATTCACCACTATTCTTGGCTCTAAATTTTCTCTTCTTGTTTTTTCTTGTTATATTTCCAGATTCTTGCCTCGTTTCTGTTTTCTGCATAGTCCTAGAACCACGCCCCTTCTTGAAATAGATGTCGACATAACAGTAGAGAAGCTTCCCCAACTGACTGCCGAGGCTGAACTACCGTCAATCATCGAAGCAGATCAGTCCGACGTTCTTGCTTTAGTCCCTAGTTCTTAGGGTCTTCATTCTTGTACTTTTGTTGTCTTTGCATATGTAACTTCCTTGCTTCTGAACAATGTCTGTTGTTCACCGATGCGCCACTATTTTGTATTTGAACAAGAAATCACTTTACCAGGTCGAAGTGCTTCTTTTAATGCATGTTTGTATTTTTCTGAGTATTGAATGCTTTCTTCTGCTTATTGCCTGTATGCTTTCCCATACTTTAGAATTTTTTAACTTTTTTCGAATATATCCTGCAAATTACTTCGGGGTAGTACACCTTGGATAAGCATCACTTCGGAATTATCATCAGGTAGACACCTCGGATAAGCATCACTTCGGAATTATCATTGGGTAGACACCTCGGACTAACATAACCTCGGTACTTTATCTCTACAAGTGTGTTCTTTAACAGAGGTATGCAAGTGTTGCTTCCTCATTTGTACTTGCCTTTTTCTTATACATGCTTCACTTTTCCCAACCTTCTAAGCTTTTAACAAGCTAGTTGGTCATCTCGGATGATCATATCTCGAAAAACGTCTTTTAGTGTGATCTCAGCTATACCAAACTTGTAAATTGCTAAAAAATTTCAACAAGTGGTAGACTTCGTAATCTTCAACTATTTCAACTTGTAAATTGTTTTAAAATTTCAACAAGTGGTAACATTATCATTCCTCCACCTTGCCCACTAATGTGAACATAAGTTGCACTTAGGATCACATTATGGAAGTTGGCTTCATGCCGTAGTCACAGATCCTTTCTAGCCGATGTGCTCTTCTTTTTACTCTTGTATGGAAAAATAATTTGCATGTCTTTAATTTACACCTTAACTGTGTAATCTCCTCGGGATGTAACACCTCGGTTGTACCCACTAATCGATTTATCTCAGCCTCGGTTTAATACTTGAAAAACATTGTAACAAATGTTTTCACAAGTGTTGCTAAAAAATTCGCCACTTTTCTTTTACTTCTTAAGACTTCTGTCTTTCATTATCTTCCAAGTCCTGGCAACTTGGTAATCTCGGCAAGTATGTACATACTTCTTTTAGTACAACCTTGACTCGACTTGTAAATTTTTCTCAAATTTCAACAAGTGTTAAACATCATCTCGGTTTAACTCTGCTTGTAAACTTTTCCCAAGTTTCAACAAGCGTTTGAACATTATATCGCTTTAACTCAACTTGTAAATTGCTACAAATTTCAACAAGTGTTTAAACAATGATCTCGGTTTAATTTCAACTTGTAAATTGCTACAAATTTCAACAAGTGTTAAACATTAATCTCGGTTTAACTTCAACTTGTAAATTGCTACAATTTTCAACAAGTGTTAAACATTAATCTCGGTTTAACTTCAACTTGTAAATTGCTACAAATTTCAACAAATGTTAAACAATAATCTCGGTTTAACTTCAACTTGTAAATTGTTACAAATTCAACAAGTGTTAAACAATAATCTCGGTTTAACTTCAACTTGTAAATTGCTACAACTTTCAACAAATGTTAAACATTAATCTCGGTTTAACTTTAACTTGTAAATTGCTACAAATTTCAACAAGTGTTAAACAATAATCTCGGTTTAACTTCAACTTGTAAATTGCTACAAATTTCAACAAGTGTGAAACATTAATCTCGGTTTAACTTCAACTTGTAAATTTGCTATAAATTTCAACAAGTGTCAAACAATAATCTCGGTTTAACTTCAACTTGTAAATTTACTACAAATTTCAACAAGTGTCAAACAATAATCTCGGTTTAACTTCAACTTGTAAATTGTAACAAATTTCAACAAGTGTTAAACATTAATCTATTTCAACAAGTGTTAAACATTAATCTCGGTTTAACTTAAACTTGTAAATTGCTACAAATTTGAACAAGTGTTAAACAATAATCTCGGTTTAACTTGAACTTGTAAATTGCTATAAATTTCAACAAATGTTAAACATTTATCTCGGTTTAACTTCAACTTGTAAATTGTTACAAATTTCAACAAGTGTTAAACAATAATCTCGGTTTAATTTCAACTTGTAAATTGCTATAATTTTCAACAAATGTTAAACATTAATCTCGGTTTAACTTCAACTTGTAAATTGTTACAAATTTCAACAAGTGTTAAACAATAATCTCGGTTTAACTTCAACTTGTAAATTGTTACAAATTTCAACAAGTGTTAAACAATAATCTCGGTTTAACTCAACTTGTAAATTGCTACAAATTTCAACAAGTGTTAAACAATAATCTCGGTTTAACTTCAACTTGTAAATTGCTACAAATTTCAAACAGTGTGAAACATTAATCTCGGTTTATCTTCAACTTGTAAATTTGCTACAAATTTCAACAAGTGTCAAACAATAATCTCGGTTTAACTTCAACTTGTAAATTTACTACAAATTTCAACAAGTGTCAAACAGTAATCTCGGTTTAACTTCAATTTGTAAATTGTGACAAATTTCAACAAGTGTTAAACATTAATCTATTTCAACAAGTGTTAAACATTAATTTCGGTTTAACTTAAACTTGTAAATTGCTACAAATTTGAACAAGTGTTAAACAATAATCTCGGTTTAACTTGAACTTGTAAATTGCTACAAATTTCAACAAGTGTTAAACATTAATCTCGGTCTAACTTCAACTTATAAATTGCTAGAAATTTCAACAAGTGTTAAACAATAATCTCGGTTTAACTTCAACTTGTAAATTGCTACAAATTTCAACAAGTGTTAAACATTAATCTCGGTTTAACTTTAACTTGTAAATTTGCTACAAATTTCAACAAGTGTTAAACAATAATCTCGGTTCAACTTCAACTTGTAAATTGCTACAAATTTTGTAACGCCCTCAAAATAAACCCCTAATATCATACAGTCAAGTTACAGGAAAGAGATATTATATTACAATCATCAGAGTATCCTTACAAAATGTATTACACGTTGACAATAAAAGTAACTGCCCTATAGGCTTATAACTTTCCAAGTCAATACTTGGTTACAAAAAGAGAGTACTAACTCAAATACATATTAAGCCCTTGGCTTGAATTTACATGAAACACATCCTAAGAAAACAAAACAACAAAATAGTCTGTCTGCCTCCTCTCAAGGTATATTCTTGGAGGCGGCATACCATCGATACCTGAAAATGAAGTCCCATATAGGGTGAGCCACAGCTTAGTAGAAATACACTAAACCAACTATAAACAATGACTAAAACAATAGCATTATTAGATAGATGGTCCACACTTATATTCCAACGTATACCATGTTACAGTTTCATGACAATCATGTCCATAACAATTCATTTTCCAATTCTTATCCAATTTTAAGTTTGAAAACAAGGCTCAGAGTCTGGCCACATAATTTAATGAGATGATAAATCATCACTAAAATACTTTGAAATTCATAATGGATACACTTTTTGGTGCTGTATCAAAGTCAACAAAAAAACATTTTCATACTTCCCAAATGATACTGATATACATTTTAGTGCTATATCAAATCAAACAAACACTTCCATACTTCACAAATGATACACATTTTAGTGTTGTATCAATCTCAAACAAAATCCGGCATAGAGGTCCATCCCCCAGCTTCCAATAAACCGTGAAGTACATCCCACATCTCCTCCCACACAATATAATGTATATAAGCAGTTATCATATACAAATTTAATCAATCAAGAGAAATGATACACATTTTAGAGCTATCTCAATGTCAAACAAAACACTTCTATAATTCACAAATGATACACATGGTAGTGCTGTATCAATGTCAAACAATATCCGGTTTAGAGGTCCATCCCCCATCTTCCAATAAACCGTGGAGTACATCCCCCATCTTCTCCCGCACAATACAATGTATATAAACAATTATCATATACAAGTTCAATCAATCAATACAAAATTTTGATGTACTATACCAACCACCATACTCGATAGCATACTCAATTGATTAGTTTTAATTTGCTTAATCATCATGCATTGTCTACAACAATCAAGACTATCCTCCACCGGTAGTCCAAAGCAATTATTTCTAAACAGAAAATAAATGCACCAACAGGATAAAATATCAACATTTTGTCTAGGTGAGCGATGAATTAATCCAACTACACACTTTAATCCCATACATTTCTAATTTGAATATTTCCTATTCAATTTCTCATTTCCCTAAATTAATTATACAACTTAATGTATCATAACAATTAGGGCTTCTCCCCATATTCTCAATATCAACCCTAAGGTTCCATTTTCATCAATGATCCACATACAATTCCATCTTCCAACATATTCCATTCATATGGGTTTTAAACATGAAAACGTCTCTTTTGAAAATTACACAAGGACTCCAAACTTTTTCAAAATTACCCGACAACCCCCAACATATCAAAATGCCAAAATTTAAAGACGAAGCTCATAAGATGGATTAGGATATCCCTACCTCGAAGTTGGAGTTCAAACGAAGAAGAAGACCAAACTTAAAGTGTTCTAAACTCTAAACTTTTCGTATCAAAACGTAGCCCTCGACGATCAACACACTTTTTGTAACAGCCAAACGGTAGGAGAACACTCCAACTAGATCAATCCTAAGAGAGAAGGGAGATTCTAGAGAAAGGAACTCTCAAAAGATATTTTTAAAAAGTAAGAGAGAGAGAGAGAGAGTGTAAAAAGTGATTCAATATATCACAGCTGCCAACTGATATACGACTCTCCCGCTCGAGCGAACAACAGGACGCTCGAGCGTCAAACCCAAAAACTGGACCCGCTCGAGCGTAAGAAGGCCAGCTCGAGCGCCAATACACAAGAATAAAAATACATCCGCTCGAGCGCGAAAACCAGTTCGCTCGAGCGTAGATTCTTCTCTCTCAGTATTTTCACAAACAATGAACACCCCGCTCGAGCGTAATTAAATCCGCTCGAGCGTGAAGAACACATCTGTAGAAGTTTTGCAGAGGCACAGACGCTGGAAGTGTGAAAACTTCGCTCGAGCGTTAAATAGCCCGCTCGAGCGGACAACCAAAAATACAACTCCGCTCGAGCGCAAAGGTACCCGCTCGAGCGTACCACCAAAACTCAAGGCAACAAGGAAAGGGATTAAGGCTCAACCAACCTGTTTGAAAAACGACCAACACATCTTAAAACTCAGACATATGGAATTAAAAGATGACAACAAGACATACAACCACTAACTCCACGGAACCTAAAACTGCACCACTGTACATAAAGGGGACAAACCTGGGATCGCTATAAATTTCAAGAAGTGTTAAACAATAATCTCAGTTCAACTTCAACTTGTAAATTGCTACAAATTTCAACAAGTGTTAAACATTAATCTCGGTTTAACTTCAACTTGTAAATTGCTACAATTTTCAACAAGTGTTAAACATTAATCTCAGTTTAACTTCAACTTGTAAATTGCTATAATTTTCAACAAGTGTTAAACAATAATCTAGGTTTAACTTCAACTTGTAAATTGCTACAAATTTCAACAAGAGTTAAACAATAATCTCGGTTTAACTTCAACTTGTAAATTGCTACAAATTTCAACAAGTGTTAAACATTAATCTCGGTTTAACTTCAACTTGTAAATTGCTACAAATTTCAACAAGTGTTAAACAATAATCTCGGTTTAACTTCAACTTGTAAATTGCTACTAATTTCAACAAGTGTTAAACATTAATCTCGGTTTAACTTCAACTTGTAAATTGCTACAAATTTCAACAAGTGTTAAACAATAATCTCGGTTCAACTTCAACTTGTAAATTGCTACAAATTTTGAAATGCCCTCAAAATAAACCCATAATATCATGCAGTCAAGTTACAGGAAAGAGATATTATATTACAATCATCAGAGTATCCATACAAAATGTGTTACACGTTGACAACAAAAGTAACTGCCCTATAGGCTTACAACTATCCAAGTCAACACTTGGTTACAAAAAGAGAGTACTAACTCCAATATATATTATGCCCTTGGCTTGAATTTACATGAAACACATCCAAAGAAAACAAAACAACAAAATAGTCTGTCTGACTCTAGCCTCTCAAGCTATGTTTTTGGAGGCGGCATACAATCGGTACCTGAAAATGAATTCCCATATAGGGTGAGCCACAGCCCAGTAGAAATACGCTAAACCAACTATAAACAATGACTAAAACAATAGCATTATTAGATAGATGGTCCACACTTATATTCCAACGTATACCATGTTACAGTTTCATGACAATCATGTCCATAACAATTCATTTTTCAATTCTTATCCAACTTTAAGTTTGAAAACAAGGCTCAGAGTCTGGCCACATAATTTAATGAGATGATAACTCATCACTAAAATACTTTTGAAATTCATAATGGATACACTTTTTGGTGCTGTATCAAAGTCAACAAAAAAATATTTCCATACTTCACAAATGATATTGATATACATTTTAGTGCTATATCAAATCAGACAAACACTTCCATACTTCACAAATGATGCACATTTTAGTGTTGTATCAATATCAAACAAAATCCGGTTTAGAGGTCCATCCCCCAGCTTCCAATAAACCGTGGAGTACATCCCCCATCTCCTCCCACACAATACAATGTATATAAGCAGTTATCATATACAAATTGGATCAATCAGGACAAATGATACACATTTTAGTGCTATATCAATGTCAAACAAAACACTTCTATAATTCACAAATGATACACATGGTAGCGCTGTATCAATGTCAAACAATATCCGGTTTAGAGGTCCATCCCCCATCTTTCAATAAACCGTGGAGTACATCCCCCATCTTCTACCGCACAATACAATGTATATAAACAATTATCATGTACAAGTTCAATCAATCAATGCAAAATTTTGATGTATTATACCAACCACCATACTCGATAGCATACTCAATTGATTAGTTTTAATTTGCCTAATCATCATGCATTGTCTACAACAATCAAGACTATCCTCCACCGATAGCCCAAAGCAGTTATTTCTAAACAGAAAATAAATGCACCAACAGGATAAAATATCAACATTTTGTCTAGGTGAGCGATGAATTAATCTAACTACACACTTTAATCTCATACCTTTCTAATTTGAATATTTCCTATTCAATTTCTCATTTCCCTAAATTAATTATACAAATTAATTTATCATAACAATTAGGGCTTCTCCCCATATTCTCAATATCAACCCTAAGGTTCCATTTTCATCAATGATCCACATACAATTCCATCTTCCAACATATTCCATTCATATGGGTTTTAAACTTGAAAATCCCTCTTTTGAAAATAACAGAAGGACCCCAAACTTTCTCAAAATTACCCGACAACCCCCAACATATCAAAATGCCAAAATTTAAAGACGAAGCTCATAAGATGGAGTACGATATCCCTACCTCGAAGTTGGAGCTCAAACGGAGAAGAAGACCAAACTCAAAGTGTTCCAAGCTCCAAACTTTTTGAATGAAAACGTAGTCCTCGACGATTAACACACTTTTTGTAAAGGCCAAACGGTAGGAGAACACTCCAACTAGATCAATCCTAAGAGAGAAGGGAGATTCTAGAGAGAGGAGCTCTCAAAAGATATTTTTAGAAAGTAAGAGAGAGAGAGAGTGTGTAAAAAGTGATTCAATATATCACAGCTGCCAAATGATATACGACTCTCCCGCTCGAGCGGACAACAGGACGCTCAAGCGTCAAACACAAAAACTGGACCCGCTCGAGCGCCAATACACAAGAATAAAAATACATCCGCTCGAGCGCGAAAACCAGTTTGCTCGAGCGTACATTCTCCTCTCCCAGTATTTTCACAGACAATGAACACCCCACTCGAGCGCCAACATACCTGCTCGAGCGTAATTAAACTTGCTCGAGCGTGAAGAACACATCTGCAGAAGTTTTGTAGAGGCACAAATGCTGGAAGTGTGAAAACTCCGCTCAAGCGTTAAATGGCCCGCTCGAGCGGACAACCAAAAATCCAACTCCGCTCGAGCGCAAAGGTATCCGCTCGAGCGTACCACCAAAACTCATGGCGACAAGGAAAGGGACTAAGGCTAAACCAATTTTTTCGAAACATGCCCAACACATCATAAAACTCAGACATATGGAATTAAAGGATAACAACAAGACATACAACCACTAACTCCACGGAACCTAAAACCGGAACACCGTACATAAATGGGACAAACTCGGGATCGCTATAAATTTCAACAAGTGTTAAACAATAATCTCGGTTCAACTTCAACTTGTAAATTATTACAAATTTCCACAAGTGTTAAACATTAATCTCGCTTTAACTTCAACTTGTAAATTGCTACAATTTTCAACAAGTGTTAAACATTAATCTCGGTTTAACTTCAACTTGTAAACTGTTACAAATTTCAACAAGTGTTAAACAATAATCTCGGTTTAACTTCAATTTGTAAATTGTTACAAATTTCAACAACTGTTAAACATTAATCTCGGTTTAACTTCAACTAGTAAATTTGCAACAAATTTCAACAAGTGTTAAACAATAATCTCTGTTTAACTTCAACTTGTAAATTGCTACAAATTTCAACAAGTGTTAAACATTAATCTCGGTTTAACTTCAACTTGTAAATTGCTACAAATTTCAACAAGTGTTAAACATTAATCTCGGTTTAACTTCAACTTGCAAATTGCTACAAATTTCAACATGTGTTAAACAATAATTTCGGTTTAAGTTCAACTTGTAAATTGCTACAAATTTCAACAAGTGTTAAACATTAATCTCAGTTTAACTTCAACTTGTAAATTTGCTACAAATTTCAACAGGTGTTATACAATAATCTCGGTTCAACTTCAACTTGTAAATTGCTACAAATTTTGAAACGCCCTCAAAATAAACCCATAATATCATACAGTCAAGTTACAGGAAAGAGATATTATATTACAATCATCAGAGTATCCTTACAAAATGTATTACACGATGACAACAAAAGTAACTGCCCTATAGGCTTACAACTTTCCAAGTCAACACTTGGTTACAAAAAGAGAGTACTAAGTCAAATACATATTAAGCCCTTGGCTTGAATTTACATGAAACACATCCAAAGAAAACAAAACAACAAAATAGTCTGTTTGACTCTAGCCTCTCAAGCTATGTTCTTGGAGGCGGCATACATCGGTACCTGAAAATGAATTCCCATATAGGGTGAGCCACAGCGCAGTAGAAATACACTAAACCAACTATAAACAATGACCAAAACAATAGCATTATTAGATAGATAGTCCACACTTATATTCCAACGTATACCATGTTACAGTTTCATGACAATCATGTCCATAACAATTCATTTTCCAATTCTTATCCAACTTTAAGTTTGAAAATAAGGCTCAGAGTCTGGCCACATAATTTAATGAGATGATAACTCATCACTAAAATACTTTTGAAATTCATAATGGATACACTTTTTGGTGCTGTATCAAAGTCAACAAAAAAACATTTCCATACTTCACAAATGATACTGATATACATTTTAGTGCTATATTAAATCAAACAAACACTTCCATACTTCACAAATGATACACATTTTAGTGCTGTATCAGTCTCAAACAAAATCCGGTTTAGAGGTCCATCCCCCAGCTTCCAATAAACCGTGAAGTACATCCCACATCTCCTCCCACACAATACAATGTATATAAGCAGTTATCATATACAAATTTAATCAATCAAGACAAATGAGACACATTTTAGTGCTATATCAATGTCAAACAAAACCCTTCTATAATTCATAAATGATACACAAGGTAGTGTTGTATCAATGTCAAACAATATCCGGTTTAGAGGTCCATCCCCCATCTTCTAATAAACCGTGGAGTACATCCCCATCTCTCCCGCACAATACAATGTATATAAACAATTATCATATGCAAGTTCAATCAATCAATACAAAATTTTGATGTATTATACCAACCACCATACTCGATAGCATACTCAATTGATTAGTTTTAATATTCTTAATCATCATGCATTGTCTATAACAATCAAGACTATCCTCCACCGATAGCCCAAAGTAGTTATTTCTAAACAGAAAATAAATGCACCAACTGGATAAAATATCAACATTTTGTCTAGGTGAGCGATGAATTAATCCAACTACACACTTTAATCCCATACCTTTCTAATTGGAATATTTCCTATTCAATTTCTCATTTCCCTAAATTAATTATACAAATTAATTTATCATAACAATTAGGGCTTCTCCCCATATTCTCAATATCAACCCTAAGGTTCCATTTTCAACAATGATCCACATACAATTCCATCTTCCAACATATTCCATTCATATGGGTTTTAAACTTGAAAACTCCTCTTTTGAAAATTACACAAGGACCCCAAACTTTCCCAAAATTACCTGACAACCCCCAACATATCAAAATGCCAAAATTTAGAGACGAAGCTCATAAGATGGAGTAGGATATCCCTACCTCGAAGTTGGAGCTCAAACGGAGAAGAAGACCAAACTCAAAGTGTTCCAAACTCCAAACTTTTCGTATCAAAACGTAGCCCTCGACGATCAACACACTTTTTGTAAAGGCCAAACGGTAGGAGAACACTCCAACTAGATCAATCCTAAGAGAGAAGGGAGATTCTAGAGAGAGGAGCTCTCAAAAGATATTTTTAGAAAGTAAGAGAGAGAGAGAGTGTAAAAAGTGATTCAATATATCACATCTGCCAACTGATGTACGACTCTCTCGCTCGAGCGGACAACAGGATGCTCGAGTGTCAAATACAAAAACTGGTCCCGCTCGAGCGCCAATACACAAGAATAAAAATACATCCGCTCGAGCACGAAAACCAGTTCGCTCGAGCGTAGATTCTCATCTCCCATTATTTTCACAGACAATGAACACCCCGCTCGAGCACGACCCGCTCGAGCGTAATTAAACCCGCTCGAGTGTGAAGAATACATCTGCAGAAGTTCTGCAGAGGCACAGATGCTGGAAGTGTGAAAACTCCGCTCGAGCGTTAAATGGCCCACTCGAGTAGACAACCAAAAATCCAACTTCGCTCGAACGCAAAGGTACCCGCTCGAGCGTACCAACAAAACTCTGGGCAACAAGGAAAAGGACTAAGGCTAAACCAACCTGTTCGAAACACGCCCAACACATCCTAAAACTCGGAGATATGGAATTAAAGGATGACAACAAGACATACAACCACTAACTCTACGGAACCTAAAACCGGAACACTGTACATAAAGGGGACAAACTCGGGATCGCTATAAATTTCAACAAGTGTTAAACAATATTCTCGGTTAAACTTCAACTTGTAAATTGCTACAAATTTCAACAAATGTTAAACGTTAATCTCGGTTTAACTTCAACTTGTAAATTGCTACAATTTTCAACAAGTGTTAAACAATAATCTCGGTTTAACTTCAACTTATAAATTGTTACAAATTTCAACAAGTGTTAAACATTAATCTCGGTTTAACTTCAACTTGTAAATTTGCAACAAATTTCAACATGAGTTAAACAATAATCTCGGTTTAACTTCAACTTGTAAATTGCCACAAATTTCAGCAAGTGTTAAACATTAATCTCGGTTTAACTTCAACTTGTAAATTGCTACAAATTTCAACAAGTGTTAAACAATAATCTCGGTTTAACTTCAACTTGTAAATTGCTACAAATTTCAACAAGTGTTAAACATTAATCTCGGTTTAACTTGAACTTGTAAATTGCTACAAATTTCAGCAAGTGTTAAACATTAATCTAGGTTTAACTTCAACTTGTAAATTGCTACAAATTTCAACAAGTGTTAAACAATAATCTTGGTTTAACTTCAACTTGTAAATTGCTACAAATTTCAACAAGTGTTAAACATTAATCTCGGTTTAACTTTAACTTCAACTTGTAAATTGCTACAAATTTCAGCAAGTGTTAAACATTAATCTCGGTTTAACTTCAACTTGTAAATTGCTACAAATTTCAGCAAGTGTTAAACAATATTCTCGGTTTAACTTCAACTTGTAAATTGCTACAAATTTTAACAAGTGTTAAACATTAATCTCGGTTTAACTTCAACTTGTAAATTGCTACAAATTTCAACAAGTGTTAAACAATAATCTCGGTTTAACTTTAACTTGTAAATTGCTACTAATTTCAACAATTGTTAAACATTAATCTCGATTTAACTTCAACTTGTAAATTTGTTACAAATTTCAACAAGTGTTAAACAATAATCTCGGTTCAACTTCAACTTGTAAATTGCTACAAATTTTGTAACACCCTCAAAATAAACCCATAATATCATACAGTCAAGTTACAGGAAAGAGATATTATATTACAATCATCAGAGTATCCATACAAAATGTATTACACGTTGACAACAAAAGTAACTGCCCTATAGGCTTACAACTTTTTCGATGTCAACACTTGGTTACAAAAAGAGAGTACTAACTCAAACACATATTAAGCCATTGGCTTGAATTTACATGAAACACATCCAAAGAAAACAAAACAAGAAAATAGTGTGTCTGACTCTAGTCTCTCAAGCTATGTTCTTGGAGGCGGCATACCATCGGTACCTGAAAATGAATTCCCATATAGGGTGAGCCACAGCCCAGTAGAAATACACTAAACCAACTATAAACAATGACTAAAACAATAGCATTATTAGATAGATGGTCCACACTTATATTCCAACGTATACCATGTTACAGTTTCATGACAATCATGTCCATAACAATTCATTTTCCAATTCTTATCCAACTTTAAGTTTGAAAACAAGGCTCAGAGTCTGGCCACATAATTTAATGAGATGATAACTCATCACTAAAATACTTTCGAAATTCATAATGGATACACTTTTTGGTGCTGTATCAAAGTTAACGAAAAAACATTTCCATACTTCACAAATGATACTGATATACATTTTAGTGCTATATCGAATCAAACAAACACTTCCATACTTCACAAATGATACACATTTTAGTGCTGTATCAATCTCAAACAAAATCCGGTTTAGAGGTCCATCCCCCAGCTTCCAATAAACCGTGGAGTATATCTCCCATCTCCTACTACACAATACAATGTATATAAGCAGTTATCATATACAAATTTAATCAATCAGGACAAATGATACACATTTTAGTGCTATATCAATGTCAAACAAAACACTTCTATAATTCACAAATGATACACATGGTAGTGCTGTATCAATGTCAAACAATATCCGGTTTAGAGGTCCATCCCCCATCTTCCAATAAACCGTGGAGTACATCCCCCATCTTCTCCCGCACAATACAATGTATGTAAACAATTATCATATACAAGTTCAATCAATCAATACAAAATTTTGATGTATTATACCAACCACCATACTCGATAGCATACTCAATTGATTAGTTTTAATTTGCCTAATCATCATGCATTGTCTACAACAATCAATACTATCCTTCACCGATAGCCAAAAGCAGTTATTTCTAAACAGAAAATGAATGCACCAACTGGATAAAATATCAACATTTTGTCTAGGTGAGCGATGAATTAATCTAACTACACACTTTAATCCCATACCTTTCTAATTTGAATATTTCCTATTCAATTTCTCATTTCCCTAAATTAATTATACAAATTAATTTATCATAACAATTAGGGCTTCTCCCCATATTCTCAATATCAACCCTAAGGTTCCATTTTCATCAATGATCCACATACAATTCCATCTTCCAACATATTCCATTCATATGGGTTTTAAACTTGGAAACCCCTCTTTTGAAAATTACACAAGGACCCCAAACTTTCTCAAAATTACCTGATAACCCCCAACATATCAAAATGCCAAAATTTAAAGACGAAGCTCATAAGATGGAGTAGGATATCCCTACTTCGAAGTTGGAGCTCAAACGGAGAAGAAGACCAAACTCAAAGTGTTCCAAACTCCAAACTTTTCGTATCAAAACGTAGCCCTCGACGATCAACACACTTTTTGTAAAGGCCAAACGGTAGGAGAACACTCAAACTAGATCAATCTTAAGAGAGAAGGGAGGTTCTAGAGAGAGGAGCTCCCAAAATATGCTTTTAGAAAGTAAGAGAGAGGGTGTAAAAAGTGATTTAGTATATCACAGCTGCCAACTGATATACGACTCTCCCGCTCGAGCGGACAACAGGATGCTCGAGCGTCAAACACAAAAACTGGACCCGCTTGAGCGCCAATACACAAGTATAAAAATACATCCGCTCGAGCGCGAAAACCAGTTCGCTCGAGCGTAGATTCTCCTCTCCCAGTATTTTCTCAGACAATGAACACCCCGCTTGAGCGCCAACATACCCGCTCGAGCGCGACCCGCGCGAGCGTAAGTAAACCCGCTCGAGCGTGAAGAACACATCTGCAGAAGTTTTGCAGAGGCACAGATACTGGAAGTGTAAAAACTCTGCCCGAGCGTTAAATGGCCCGCTCGAGCGGACAACCAAAAATCCAACTCCGTTCGAGCGCAAAGGTACCCGCTCGAGCGTACCAGCAAAACTCTGGGCAACAAGTAAAGGGACTAAGGCTTAACCAACCTGTTCGAAACACGCCCAACACATCCTAAAACTCAGACATATGGAATTAAAGGATTACAACAAGACATACAACCACTAACTCCACGGAACCTAAAACCGGAACACTGTACATAAAGGGGACAAACCCGGGATTGCTATAAATTTCAACAAGTGTTAAACAATAATCTCGGTTCAACTTCAACTTGTAAATTGCTACAAATTTCAACAAGTGTTAAACATTATCTCGGTTTAACATCAACTTGTAAATTGCTACAAATTTCAACAAGTGTTAAACATTAATCTCGGTTTAACTTCAACTTGTAAATTACTACAAATTTCAACAAGTGTTAAACAATAATCTCGGTTTAACTTCAACTTGTAAATTGTTACAAATTTCAACAAGTGTTCAACATCTTTGTCTTCTCTCTGCTCCCTAATTGTGTGTTTCTTTTTTATCTTGTAGGATCTGAGATTTTGCTCACTGAACTATTCTCTTCTCGAATTTAAGTGCCGAGTTCTTGTCTTCTGGAATCTTGGATCTGCTCACTTAGGTTGAGCTCTTCTCTTCTCGGACCTATTCATCTAGGCCGAGATCATGTCTTTTGGGATCTGGGATCCGGGATTTGCTCACTTAGGCTGAGCTCTTCTATACTCGAATGTCATCTCCTTGGGAGCACTCATGTCTCCTATCTTTGCGTCCCTTCTGGATGGGTCTTCATTCTGTTTATGTCGACACATTCTCAATCTTTGCTACACTCATCGTTTCTGCTACGTTGATCTTGTATGATGATGGCCATCTATTCTTCTTTCTTTCTCACAGACGGCGCCAAATTGTGTGGGTGAAAATCTGACCACACTACAATCTTAGTATCCAGCTGGAGAGCACTAACAGAATAGATGACACCTGACTAACCTGCAACACAAAGAGAAGACTCCGGTGGTGGTTCGCCACCCGGGAGTACTCCGACGATCAAGTCAGTACTCAATATCTCTCAAAGATAATCAAAAGTGCTAAACTCACTAGCTTGAGCATAAAAAGACATACTTTAGACCCATGGGGGTGCCTTTTTTTTGTAGCCAACTCAATCCCAGTCCCAATGGAAGCCTAACTCCAATGGACTCAGGATTACTGCTAATCTGAGACTCCCAATAGGATCAGGATAAGCTCTCTAAGTGTCTCATCTTTACCCAAACTGAAGTCTCCTTCCATTCTAGGACTTTTGTTCTTTATCCGCTTATCTCGGATTCCGGTATTCTCGTTGATAACTTCGGCCTAACCGAGATCATCTCGGCATCATGACCGGGACACGTGGCATCTCGGCTGGCACTTCGGTGACACCTCGGCCACGTGTTGTCATTAAAAAATTATGTCCCCACAGTGAGTTGTCAATAAAAGTTTATATAAACTATGAAAAGATGAAGGTGATTGACTCTGTGATTAAAAATTCACATGTGATAGCATGATCAACAAATAATAAAAGGGGGAATTAGTGATGTAAGGGTTGTTTTGGCAAATGTTAAAATAGTTACAAAAGTCAAAAACTCACTACAAAAAGTTTAATTTTTTTTTAATATTTTTTTACACGTTTTGTTTGTTTTGTTTTGTTTTGTATTTTTTTTTTTTTTTTGGATGTGTGTGTGTGTGGGGTAAAAAGTTAAAAATCTAATTAAAATACCAAATCTCCAAAACAACCCCAAAGTCTCTTGTTTGTATATTGCAAGTCTTCGGAATGAAATTGAATAAGGAAACTGGTCCTCCCCTTACTTATAAAAGTATATTTAGATCACCCATCAATTATTCTGAATATAATATATTCTAAAGATGATCAAGAGAGAAACCTTTTTCCTCTAATATTGATACTATGTTTATATACAATCAATTTTGGATCACTTAAAGGTTTTGCATAATTGATTCAAATATGTTATTTATTTTTCGCATTATGTTATTATTTGTGAAATCATGATAATTCAAGATTTTAGATTATAAAGATTGTTATATGCATGACACCATAAAAATTATTTACAAATTTCTCTTTCTATATTCGTTTACAATTCAAAATCACGATATCTTGAATGTTAGAAGTCGACAAATATACACCATTTTTTTTTATCTATAAAAGAAAATTTATTGATATAAAAATTGAGTACAAATAATACACAAAAATGCATCAATAAAAAGGATAATTTTGTTGTTGGTTTTGTTTACTTAATTTATAATGTATTAGGAATAGATATTACATGTTTATTTGTATTCATAAAGATACGTAGCCCAAAATTTCCGAGCTCGACTTGTCCGGAATTCAAAACGACATCGTTTGGGAATTTTTTTTTTCTTCTTTCTTTCTCGCTGTTTTGAAGATGAAAATAAAGAAGAAGAAGAAGATGGAGCAGCTGAACACATCATCATTATCAACAACAACATCTTCATCAACATCATCATCATCATCAACAGCCAACAATTTTTTTTTCCCCTCATCTTCAAATCTAGATCCACTAGAAAAAAAAAAAATATCAACATCTTTGTCAACACATCATTATCATCAACATCTTCATCAGCCAACAAATTTATTTATTTATTTTTTCCTTCATTTTCAAATCCAGATCCACTAGGGGAAAAAAAAAGGAAAAAAGAAAAGAAGTAGAGTGGCAATCGGCGATACCCACCGGCGATCACCGTCTCCATCTTTTCCCCTTCTTCTCTCTTCCTCTTCTCTTCTCTCCCCCCTCTCTCTCTCTCTCTCTCTCTCTCTCTCTCTCTCGCCTTTTCTCTTCCCTCTGTATTCAAAAGCAAGAGACAGACAAACTACCAAAACGACGTCGTTTTGAATTTCGAGTCAGTTAGTTTCAAACTACCAAGTATTATTGTATATTAAATTAGACTTACAAAAAAAGTATTAAATGAGATATTGACATTATATAATCATATAAAATAAAAAACTAAAAGGTTAACAAATGGCTCCCGCGTTGACTTGGAAGAGACAGACAAAGTCTATAAGATGATGACAACTCTGCAGTTGTCATTGTTTAAATTTCCAATTAACAGAGAAAGATGATAATTTGTAATCATCAAAACTTTCCAAATAGATAGAAGCCACTGTCGATTCGTAACCATTAAAAACAAATATATATTTCTATAATAAAGAATTTTTCACACCTTTCCAAACAGATAGAACCCACTGGGTTTTTTTAATTTTTTAAAAAATATTTATTTTTTTAGATTTACCTACACAAGACAGACGCAAAAAGTAAAAGATTTTGATATAATTTAAATTTAAAAAAAAACTAAAGATAAAGAAATTAAAAAATTTTAAAAAAATAAGTGGCTTATTTAGCTCATCTGAAAGACTCCCATTTTTTTTTTTTTTAACAGAAAAAGGACCCCATTTCTTAAAGTTTGTTAATTGAAATGAAATATTAATTGTGTAGGTTTATATATATATATATATATATTTTAAATGAGACTCTAAAAAAAAGGATTAAATGAGATATTGACATTATATAATCATATAAAATAAAAAAACTAAAAGGTTAACAAATGACTCCCATGCTGACTTGAAGAGAACGACAGAGTCTACAATATGATGACAATTCTGCAGTTGTCATTGCTTAAATTTCCATTTAATAGATAAAGACTGATAATTCGTAATCATCAAAACTTTTGTAACTATTAAAAATAAATATATCTTTATATAATAAAGAATTTTTCAAACCTTTTAAACAGAAAAAAAGAACCCCATTTCTTAAAGTTTGTTAATTGAAATGAAATATTAATTGTGCCGGTTTTTTTTTTTTTTATACATATATTTTAAATGAGACTCTAGAAAAAGTATTAAATGAAATATTGACATTATATAATCATATAAAATTTAAAAAAAAAATTAAAAGGTTAACAAATGACTTCCATGTTGACTTGAAGAGAACGACAGAGTTTACAATATGATGACAATTCTGCAGTTGCCATTGTTGAAATTTCCAATTAATAGATAAAGACTGATAATTTGTAATCATCAAAACTTTCCAAATAGATGGAACGCACTGTCGATTCGTATCCATTAAAAATAAAAAAATATTTATATAATAAAGAATTTTTCAAACCTTTCCAAACAGATAGAACCCGTTGGGTTTTTCAATTTTTTTAAAAATATTTATTTTTTAGATTTGCCTACACAAGACAGATACGAAATGTAAAAGACTTTGACATAATTTAAATAAATAGAAAAAAGACTAAAAAAAATTAGAAAAATAAGTAGCATATTTAGCTCATCTGAAAGACTCCCAATTTTTTATTTTTTTTTAAACAGAAAAAAGGACCCCATTTCTTAAAGTTTGTTAATTGAAATGAAATATTTATGATTCAGTTATCTGTAAAATGTTTTGAAAGCATATTTTTTAATATTTTTACTAAGTTATATTTTAAACAGATCTATAATAAATCCTTTGTGTCGATATTTATTTTTCCCAATTATAGGAGGAGTTGGGCTTGGGCATAGTGGGCTTAATAATTGGTTCGTAAGTTTTGTCAACTTTTTTATGAGTTCGTTTGGGACGTGGATTAGTTTTTTTTAACTTTTTTGCTATTTTAGCTTGTGATTAAAAAGTCTCGTTTGTGATAGACTTCTTAGATTTTTTGACTTTTATGAGAGGAAAAATAAAATGATTATGGGTTGAATGTGACATTTTGTCTTATTAGATTAAAAAATCTATTTTATCTTTTTGTAACTATTTTAGTCAAAAAACCCCATTTTAGCTTATGCCAATTGAAGGCTATATAGCCTTGTAATTCCTCTCCTATCAATTGAAAATAAAAATTAAAAAATATATATCTATAATAAAACAAAAATGTATGCTCAAATTTTGTTGAGGAGGGCCTTTAGGCACGATTATCTTTAGTATGGATATACATAAATACTAGTTGCAACTGTTTGGTAGGTGAGTAGGTATGTGTGTTTTTTTTTTTTAAATTAAACTAAATTAGTTAAAAGTGAAAGGGACAATTAAAAATAATAATAATAACAAATCTCAAAGTTTGAGTCTTAAAATAAAATAAATTTTGAATTTTTTCAATTTAAATCCTAATTTTTTTTTCAATTTTAACCATTCACTTATTTTTATTAAGTAAAACCGACAAAAAAAAAAGAAAGAGTATTTTAGTCATTAAACTCAATGTAAGTATATATAAAATGTCTAAAATACTCCCTTTCATTGAGTTTAATGACTAAAATAGTATTTTTCTGTCAATTTTAATAATAAAAATAGGAAATGATTTAAATTGAATATAAATAAATAAAAATTAGGGTTTAAATTGATAAAATTAAAAATTTGAAATTTAATTACTTATAAGGGTCAAACCCTAGAATTTATTTTATTTATTTATTTATTTATTTATTTGTAATTTCCCAAAGTGGAATTAACAATGAAAAATTCATTTGACATAAAGAAAGTAAAAATTTCAAGAAATCAAGTCAAGCCTTGATTTTATATATACTCCTATAGAGACCCCAAATATTCTACCAAAAGTTTTACCAAATGTCTCACATAGGTGTGGGACCCCCACAATGTGGGTCCCACGTGAGTCCCCCACAATGTGGGTCCCACACCCATGTGAGACATTTGGTAAAACTTTTGGTAGAATTTTTAGGGCCTCTAGTATTTTTGCTCCTATATATATAAGAATTGCTTTGTTAAAGATGGCTTGTATTTTCATTCCCACTTTACCTTCTATTTTCCTTTTATTTTACCATATGCACAATTGTCCTCATGATGACTAGGACAAAGGCACATCCTCCTCTACATGCTGCTGCGCCCAACTCACAGCAGTAACTGCTGTGAGTTGAAACGGAGTCGTTTCGGCCCTACAAAAAAAAAAAAAAAAACTTTTTTTGGTTGTTCGCACGGCTTGAACCCAGGCAACTCTGGGGTGCAAAACACACTTTGACCACTGTGCTACTTAAACTCCCCTTGAATATGTTGCACATATATTATATTTATTTCAATCTTTATTCCAGCATAAAAAGAAATTTACAACCTGCTATTTTTACAATCTGTGTTCCAACATAAAATTACAAATATTCTATTGTCATAATTTTTTATTTAACATAATTAATTAAAAAAATAAAATTCCTAATTACTCTTCTATACAATAATAAATTACCTGAATTATTAATTTAAATAAAATTTTAACATCATTAAAAACTATTAATTAACTTGATAATTTATTAATAAAATAGACATTTGTTATAAAATTAAAAATTTCAAAGAGCGAGATATAATTTTCAAAATCATAATAGACAATTCGTATTTTAAACAAATTTATCCTAAATTTTAAATTAGGATAACTTTTTACTTAACTCATTTACAACTCTACGTTTTTTACCTGGTGGATTAAAAAGAAGATTCCCCAAGGACCAAAGGCTATTGCTGCTTCCATTGACTGAGTTTTTGGAAATTGGGTTAGATCAAATAGATCCCCTGCCTAAAATGTTCAGAAACACTTGTTTCATCATTTTTTATGTTTGTGTGAAAATAGTTTTTGAAAATTCAGAAGACAGTTTTGAAACAGATTGCCAAATCAGTTTTCCATATCAGTGTTTGTTTTTTCTATTCTCAAACAGTTTTCCACAAAATTAAAGACGGAATACAAAAACCACAATCAAACTAGCTAAATTTTCAGAAAGTGCAGTTTCATAGCACCAATAAAAGAATTTCATTCCACAAAGCAGTCCATAACTCTTAAATTCTAAAGATTTGTCTGAGCATTGCATTCCATGGCAATACAAATCAAGAGGAAAACTATTCAACAAATTGCTCGTCAAAATAGATAACTAAACCACTATAACGAACCAAAATCCCATGAAATTTGAATGACTCAATTTTTCTCAACAATGCTACTATTTGTTAGATAACAATTTTCAGAAAGTGCAGTTTCATAGCACCAATAACAATTGTTTTTCCTCAAATAAACCTTGAATCCATGTCTAATATGCACAATTTGATGCTCTATTTATCAAACACAAATAAAATAAAACACAATAACAGAGCATCAATTTGGAATCAAATGATGAACTTATGTAAGTGTAGGTTTACTTATTCACACAACAACTTCATTTCTAATAATAACAGAGCATCAATTTCATAACAGAGTATCAATTTGGATTAAAAAAGATCATAACATTTTTTAACTTAAAATGTTATATTAAAATCCCCAATTCAAAACACAATCTCTATTTGATATGAAAATAAATCACTATATATATATATATATATACATAATAGATTGTAATAACAAAAGATTTTTTTTCATAACAAACCTCAAAAGATTTTGGAGAGACGGCAGACCCAATATTTCATAACAAAAGATTTTTTACATAATAAATAAATCACCATATATATCATAACAAACCTCAATATATATACAAAAGATTTTTTTTCAACCTCAATATATAACAGATTGCTTATATATATATATACAAAAGATTCTTACTAGGTAAAAAGCAACCTCAATGACAATGGTGATAGTGGAGCTACGGTACAACAATGACGGATGACCGTCGGAGGAACGTCGGAGCAAACGGTGGAGGCACGGCGGAGTATTGGTGGAGAGACGGCAGACCCAAACCATTCCCGCTCACAGACTTTGGTTTTTTTGCTTCAATCGTTTTTTGTATTTTACTTATAACAGGTTGTAAACTTTTTTTTATGTTCGAATAAAGATTGATATAAATATAATATAGGTCCATAATGTTCATAAGATGTTTGAGTAGCACAGTGGTCAAGGTGTGTTTTGCACTCCAGAGTTGCCTGGGTTCAAGCCGTGCGAACAACCAAACAAAAAACTTTTTTATTTTTTTTATTTAGGGCCGAAACGACGCCGTTTCAACTCACAGCAGTTACTGCTGTGAGTTGGGCGCAGCAGCACCCTCGGATCCCCTCGTAGACTACCACAATTATTATTTTGTCCAAAAAAGTTAATTTCACTAATACCATAATTTTTATGGTATTTTAGGGTTGGGCTTAGGAGTTGTAGAGCCTATCATGAATCTCGTTTTAATTATTCAAATTATTCATTTTATAAGATATTCTGTGTACATCATCCATAATAAAAATTAAGTCAATCTAATAATAATTGTAACATTTTAATTTTGTTACATTTTTCTTCAAAAATGGGATGGTCTATTTTTAAAATGGTCATTCATTTTTTTGAACACACACGCGATAAAAGAAAAATATTATGATTATCAAATTAATCTAATTTTTTTTTGTAAATAATATACACAAAGGGCCTTACAAAATAAATAGTTCAAGTCATCGAAATAGAATTCATGATAGGCTCCATACCTCTCAAGTTGAGTTTTTTATTTATTTATTGAGATTTGAATATGAAAGAAATCAAATCATTTACTTAATCCTTTATTTTCTCTATTTAACCTTTTATTTGAATATTAAAATTATATAAATTTGAATATTAAATAAACGTTACACTAAAAAAATAATTTATTTGAATTTTGACTTAGAGCATCTCTACTTAAATCATTAATTTCGAGGTGTCACTTTTAAGACTAAAATGTGATACTGTTGTGGTCCTTTTGAACCTACAAAATTGAGTTGCTAATTAGTATGTCTTAATACTAAATTTGGCAAAGCTAAAAAAAGATGTCAAATTTTTTAATTTTCATTATTTTAATAGTAAGGACTTATAAAAGATTTGAAGGCGACAGTGATGACGAATCTTGACGGAAGGCTCAGCATGTCGTGGAAGTGGTGGTAATGCAATTATGTGTATTTAGGGTTTTTGCTTTGGTAAAGTGTGTTGTGTTGCTGATTTTACCATATTGCCTAATCAAATTTTGTGTTATTTGAAAATTAGCCCTAGTGCCGTTAGCCAATTTGGACGGGGCGAACAGAGGGGCTACATTGTTGCACCTAATTAACTTGAGGGACTAAAATTGTGTAATTATAACTTGAGAGACAAAAACTTTACAAAGGATAAACTTAAGGGACCAACAAAATAACTAATCCAAAAAACTTAACACAGGCAAATCACACACTAATGATTTACAGTAATGCTAGTCTTCAGGAAAACCTTCAGGAAAAGTGGGTCCCACCTGGCAAGGAAATTGTTAGTTTAAGAAATAAAAAAAATTCTGAGTCTCATGTTTCAACTCTTTCACGTTTCAACTCTCTCACCACTCTAGCTCACGTTTCAACTCTCTCACCACTCTCTCGCTCAGCTCTCACCGGCAAGCTTGCTGCCGCCGGTCAGTGCCGCCGGCGTCTCCGTAATTGCTGAGATTTCCGTTTGATTTCTCCGTCACTCTCAGATTTTTGCTGCGATTTCAGTCTCTAATCCCACCATTCTTGCAAGAACACCGAAGGTAAGATTTGCAACCAAAATCTGAGTGTTTGTAGTTGTTTTACCAAGCTTGATTTTGTATCCTACCTTCTTTGTGCGATTTTGGGATTATTTTTTTCAAACCCTAGAATTTTGAATTTTGGGGCTTCTGAAAATTTTTGTTGTCTCTAAATCTTTTAATGAAAGAGATGTTGTGGATTGCATAGGTTATATAACTCAATTTTCGTTTTAATTTCTGTTATCTCTAAATTTGAATCTTTCAATGAGATTTTGTGGATTTACTTTGTTTCATGTATGAAAGCCTAGAAATTGCATAGGTTAAATTTTGGGGGTTTTTGTTCAATTTTGAAAATTTTTGATGCCTTATACCACCAATGTATATATTTCAAGGCACAAATTATTATTTTTAAATAGTCTCAGTTTAGTTATTGGTTGTTTATTTATTTTTGTTTAAGAACTAAATTAATTCCTGTTTATTTATTGCCTTTTTATTTATTTTTGTTGAAAAACTTTTTAATTTGTTATATATATATATATATATATATTGTAGAGATATGGATGAAGAAATATGGAGTGGTTCTTCAAGTGAGGGCATTAATGAAATTAATATTGAGAATGAAATGGAGGAAACATAAAATGTAGAAGTTGAAACTGAGGATCCTAAGGTGGGAATGATGTTTAAGTCAAGTGATGAAATTATGAATATTATGCAACATATGGGAAGAAAAATGGTTTTGCGGTGTCTAAGAAAAATTGTAAAAAGGGAGGCGATGGGGAGAAAAAATATATAACTCTTGCTTGTACTCATGCTGGGAAGGCAATAATCAAAACAAGCAATCCAGTTAAATTACGGCCACAAACAAGAACGGGATGCAAAGCTTGCATTAATGCAATTCTACAACCCGATGGAATGTGGCTATTGCGATCCTTAGTACTTGAGCATAACCATAAAATGAGTCCAACCAAATCTCGTTTTTTCAAGCAAAATAGGATACTTGAGCCGCATGTGAAGAGGAGACTTGAATTAAATGATAGAGCGGGGATTAGGATGAACAAAAATTTCACTTCACTTGTGTTGGAAGCTGGAGGGCGTGAGAAGTTGTCATATTTAGACTTGCAACTTTCACAGTATATTTGAAAGAGGACAGCTCTGAAACAAATTGTAGTTGTCGGTTGTTTGAGTTTAGGGGAATAGTGTGTAGGCATCAAATTGCAGTGCTCATGAAAAAAAGGATTCATCAAATGCCAGACAAGTATATTTTAAGAAGATGGAACAAAAATGTGAAAAGATGTCACACTAAAGTGCATATCAGTTATGACAACTCTTCTATTAAGCCTGAAGCACGTCGCTATGATAAAATGTTCAATGTCTTCAATGAGGTGGCTGATTTGGCAACTAGTTGTGACAATAAGTGTGATAAGGTGGTTGAACAGTTACGTGAACTAAAAGGGGAGTTGAAAGAGGAAGTTGATGTTGTTAGTGGAAGTAACAAGCACTACAAGAATTTACACAATTGCCGACCACTTTTGCTGACCAAAAAAATTTTAGACGCAAAAAAATGACATTTGGCGACCAAATATTAATTAGTCGCGAATGATCATTATTTTCGGCGACCAAATATTATTGGTCACAAAAGGTTATATTTTGGCGACCAAAAAATGAGTTGGTCGCAGAAAGTGGTATGCTTTTGCTGACCAATTACAAATTTGGTCGCGGAAGGTCACATATTTTTTGGCGACCAAAAATTTGGTCGCCAAAAACTTATTTTCTGCAACCAAAAAAAACTAGTTGCCAAATTAGTACTTTTAGCAACTAATATTTTAGTCACCGTTGATTGAGATTTGACAACTAAAAAAAATTGTCGGCGAAGGGTACCTTTTCTGCGACTAATTTGATATTTTGGTCGCCACAAATTTGTGAGGGAAATTTGAAACGTGGGGCGGGAATTGAAATTTTTTATCTTTAGCAATCTATTAGCTCACACATTTTCATTTTCTCCTTTCTCATCTGTTTCTCTCGAACAAACAAACAAATATATCAAAATATGCCCACAATGTATCCCTGTTTCTCTCACTCTCTTCATCTGTTTCTGTTTCTCTCTATTATTCACACAAGCACAAACCCTAGACCACCATTCAAAACCACCACCACCAAAAATGTCTCACGCCGTGGTGGCGTCGCCCTATTTCCCCACCGTGAGGTCGGCGGCGAACTGACCAAGGCAGAGAGCAAACACGAAGAAGGTGACTAACACGAAACGAAACAGGAGCAGCGTTGGAGCATCCGTGGGGTTCGATGGAGAGATGAAGCAAGTTCGGTAGCAGTGCGTGGAGCCGCCTACACTCTACCATTGCTAATCCTCTCGATTTCAGACCTCATGCATCAGGTAAACACGCTCTCTCTTTCTCTATCTCTCTCTCGCTCTCATTCCCCCAATTTCAAACCCTAACTTTAATTTTCAACTTTTCAAATCTTTGCCTCTTAAGAGTTTCTTCACCTTGAATTTGCTAAACTTGTAGTTTTTGCTTTCTGTAATTAATTTGATTGACATGGATTGAAGAAAACCCCTTTTTCTTATACAATTGAAATATGAAACCCCCAAAAAATATATTTATAAATAAATAAATATATCAGATTACACAACCCTAGCTCTTTGGCTTCCAAGGGTTTTATCAAAATGCACAGAAGTTCTAATGGAGCAAATATGAAGGAGCTCGGTCTCAATCTCTCTCAATCGTCTCATCGAAGAAGGCTATTTACTTGGTACGTTGCTTCCTCCACTCCTTCCTCTGAATAGTCTCATCGAAGTCTCAATCTTTCTAATTTTTTTTCTTCTAAAAACTGAAAGAGTAGAACATTTGAGTGTTCAATTTGTTTTCTTTCGCCCCTAGTTTTTTTTGAGCTAATTAAAATATTTTTTATAGAACTTCATACCTTGTAAGAGAAAAATGCCCCCCCAAAATGGTTAGAAATTGAAAAAGTGTGAAAGACTCTACTTTAATGCAATCGTAAGCAATATTCATGTGAACTAGCGATTTCGAACTAGTCTAAACATGTTATAATGCATGAACAAAAACATGAGAAGAACTAAAGCAATAAACATGAATTAAATAAGAAAAACTAGAAGCCTAGAAACTAAACATGGCAAAAAGAATGCGAAACAAAGAAAGCAAATCAAGTATACATTAAATACATTAACTGGGACCTTTTTCTTTTGTAAATTCCTCGTACTCTGGCCCTTTGGTGTTTAACAGAATGATCTGCCGGGCATTTGGGGCTTGTTTGGTGGTTTAAGTAGTGGTTACAGTGTCTCAGGTGGACTACATGGCGTGGGTTTGTCCGTTGTGAATGTGTTATCTGAGGTGTTTACTTTCATTTCTTATCCCTTTATTGGCCATTGCATTTAAGTTGATTCAGATGTATGTATCTATCAGTTTCGTTTATTCTTTTAAATGTTGGAGGAGAGCATTTGAGTTCCTCTTGGCAGTGAAATATGATTTAGGCTTTAATGTTCCAATTTTGATGTCACTTACCTATCCTTTCTAGTGCAGATAGTACACATGTGGGAAAACTTTATAGGGTTTTAACATTACAATATGGGTTTTTGATTAACACTGAAATGAACCTTTGTACTTATATTCTGTGCTACATGCCTACATTTAGAATATTGATGGAAGTGATTACTAATGCTAATTACATTTTCACACTATGATATTATTTAAATATATAGGTGTCTAAGGGCCTGTTTGATATCCTTTTCATCATTTTTATTTTCATTCAGTTCTCATTTTCTCAATTTCCAGCAATGACTATGAATAATGAGCAATTTGCCCACCAAGTGGGTGGCAGGGGCAGCTAGCAAGTGAACCTGGCTAGGCACTTGATGAAAAAATTATTGGACTTCCTATTCCTTCTTGTTGGATCGTACTAGGATTCCCAATTTTGACAACCGTGTTTTAGGATAGCACAAGAATCTCCAAATGTTTTTGCTTTAACTCTCTTCATCAGAGTTCAACTACTTTGCCTTGATTTGGCCGTTAAACATGCTGCTTGTGTCCCTTTGCTGTCAAATTGTATTAGGCACTCTACATTTTACCTGCTAATGAACATTCCACAACTTCTTTTCTTCTTCTTCTTCTTCTTTTTGTTTTTTATATATTATTATTATTATTATTTATTTTTAAAAACTAAAATTTTTATAATTAAACTTTCCCAACTTGTTATGTCTTAGTTATATCAGGGATTTCAAGTTTGCTGGCATCAACGGTTTCTATTTATCAGGACCGAGTCATTTATTTCTGTCATGTCTTGGTTCACAGGCATTAGAAGTTATTGTTTGGTGTGATGGGAAGGAATACCAACAAAAATATTCCCGTGGAAAGCCTGTAACAACTTTAATATGTCATGAGCTTCCAGATGAATTAAAAGATCGTCAAGGGTCTCTCTGGCATCCTACTAAATTCTTCATTAATTCGGTAGGAACTGTCGAGTATTTGATTTAAGTTTTGGCCTGACAAAGAAGGTTAGTCATGACTTCCTAAATCCTTTATGCTTCTCATTATCTGGTCATTCAATTCCTAGTGATAGTTGCTTTTAATGATTCCATATTCTTTTTCTGACTATGAACCTTTATGCAGTATTCACTACTACAATTCAGTTTGATTACCCCACCATTGCTGGACGAATTAGGGAGCTTGCATTTTTAAACCCTGAGGTGGAGTCATTACAACCTGCTTGCAGTTCCGTTGTATCTTTGAAACTTTTAAATATTGATTTTAGCATGTCTCTTGAATTCTTCATTTTTTCTTTTTGAATTTGGTGTTTTTTTATTTATTTATTTTAATACTTTGAACAAGGTGGAATTTTCCTCGACATTTACCAACCTTAAGTTGAATCTGCTTTCTATTTTTGCAGCTCCTCGAATGTGGAGATGTGGTCCATCTCAATCTGATGAGTGCATATTCTGAAATATGTTGGATTATTCTTATGTTATTTAGATTAGTACTTAATGGTAGTTTAGTCTTGGCATATGCAATTAAGATTTTAGAGTTTCTTATGTGCTTATTTAACTTGTACCTTGCATTCAATAATGAAATAATAATAATCTGATTACCTTTGCAATTGCTTCACATATTGTACTTAAAATTTCTTTGCGATAAAACTGTGTCCATGCAATAATGTTAGAAGATTATATAGGTAAGCCAGTGTGTAAAAAGGGCTGGCCTGCTCTACCTCGACTTGCATTGCTCATCTCCCCGTACATATCTCAAACCTACAGATGGGGCAACAGGTTGTAGAATTTGAAGCTATGATGAAATAATGTAGGTTCCACATTAGAGTTGGCATAATGAATGGCCATAGACTAAACTGGGGACCTAATTCGATGCAGTGAGCTTGGTATCACATTTGCTGATTTCAGATGTGTCCTTGACAACCTGGCAGCTGTTAGCCTCTGCTTTTGGTGCTAGGAGTGCTTGGTTGTTTCCCTCTCATGACTTTGTTTGAATGAATATATCCTGCACGTAGTTGCTAAATATAGATCAACTAATAAGGTCGTAAATATGTGGATTTTATTCAATTAAGGATTTAAAACAATATTTTGCCTTTGTCAAATTGGTTTTGTTGCTGAGTATTATGATTCACGTAACCTAATCTTTGCTTTTACCTAAAATATTTTTATCCTATAAATTGTCCAAAGACCTTATGCCCTCTTATAGACCAAAGTCTACCTTGTAATACTTGGAGATTATCCAGTAATTCTCTCTTTCTTGAATGCCTTAGGGCACAATATGCTGTGTTGAAAGAAGGGTGCCACCAATTGTTTCCCATTGTTGGAAGTGGTAGGTTTATTACTGCACCAGTAATCACTGAAGATGGTGATCCTATTCAAGATCCTATAGTGCTTCTAGAAGCAAATCCAGACAAGGGATTGGCTACAGTTTCTCAAGAAAATGGTAATGTTGATAACTTCAAGTCTGCAATTAGTAATTCATAAGATGCTAATGCCTTAAATTATGCAAATACAGCAACTCGCTGTAGCTCAACAATGGTAAAAGAAGTGGGCAAGAAAATAATCCAATGGAAGCTTACACTACATCAAATAGGTTGGTGGTATATGTTACTATAGAATGCACATTTCCTTTACCATCATCATCATTATTAGATTTTCACTCATATCTCTGAGTCCATCTTCTGTAGCCTCCTCTATTTTTATGTTTTTGAAGATCAGTTTGGGATGTAATGTTACACAATCCATTATTTGTGTTTCATGAATCAGGTACTGAATATTGAAGTTACATGATTTATCTTCAGAGCTTGCATTCAATCTTAGATTGTGGTCTATATTTGATAATAGTAAATTATAGGGAATGCCATTCAATCTTAGATTCTACAACAAATTACTTCTTTTCTTTTTTTTAGGTGGTCATTTGTGTACTGTTTTTTTGTCATTTCGAATAAGATTTTGAAGTCTTGTTTTATTGGTTGGATGAGCAAAAATTGTTAGTTGTTCATGAATTTCGGTAGTTGAACTTGTGTTGTAACCTTTCTTACTTGGATTTATATTTATGCCAGGTCTCGATGTGGTTCGCACTGATAGGACTCTAGTTTTCTATGAGAAGCAAGAAAACTTGTCAAAACTTTGGGACATTCATCCTGTCTATGCATGGTTTGATATAGATGTAGGCTACTGTCAAGGTAGGTAGTCAAATTATGACTTCAATAAAATGCAGAAAATGATCAATTATGATAATAGTTGCCCTAACGTGGAAAAGTTTCTATATATTTTCACATCCATGATCAATTATGATAATGGGACAAGCAATGTTATTTATTGTGTTTTGGAATAGCATCATTCTTCCTTATGTAGTAGTTTTTTTTTAATTTTTGACCATGGATTCCTTATCTGGTTTTCATGGATTGAAACCTTTCTTAGCCATGCCATCATAATAAAGGTTATGGCTCCATGTCTAACGAGTCTTGCTTGGTATATTAAACATTGTAGATTGGATTTTGTTGAAAATTTTTAACCATCATGCTCTATCAAAATAAGGATTAGCGTATGTCTTTTTGGTTGACAATTTGTGTCTGGGTTTGAGGGTTCTGCAATGCCTCACAGAATTGGAGGGCTTTTCGCATTATATAAGGCTGATTTGAACTCATGATGGCCAAGTCACTAGAGAGCAACCATATCGCTACTCCATGAATAAGCAACTTGTACTATAACAAGGTTCTTGGTACATCATACTAAAGGAATGGGTTACCAAAGGCCAAATCTCATACTAAAATGCAAGAGTTTACACATGAATGTCTCTACTCATTGAACTTGACAGTTGTCCACTACAGGTTACTAACATAAATGACTAAATTGACAAGCATTGTTTATCCAATTTATTTGTCTTATTCCCAAACTTACACCAGCTTTAGTGCATCAATGAACCAGGTCCAGGTATATTAATGGACAATCGTAATGAGAACTACAATGAGGAAGTAGGTACTAAATTCAATAATGACAATTGCTAAAATTAAGCAAGTAGATCATCTATATAGCAATTAGCAATTAGTCTATATAGCAATTGTTGATAAGCAGGCATATCCCTCGGGAAGCGTAGCCAGGGTAATAAGGCTCCCATAGCTCTGTTCACCCTGCTCTGTTCACCCTGATAATTTCATTTTGTGGTTATTATTGTCTGCTTTAGCATATTACATTAGTTGGAAAGGGACTCTTTAGCATTCAAAATCATTTTATTTGTCATGACGTAAAGGGACTCTTTGGCATCCAAAATCATTTTATTTGTCATGACGTACTGTAAATATTCATTCACTTCACACAGTTTTTAGTCTTTATTGTCTTTCATGTTGCAAAGAGTATTATGTATATAGACACAAGTGGTCAGTGATATGTAGATTGTAAATGACCAAGTTTGACAAAATATCCAATTAATTTTGCAATTTTCTTGTTTACTGGTTGCCCTTGTGGTTGTTGCTTGAATTGTTATATGCTTAAGATGATGAGTGTGACTAAAGCCAAATAGGTAATAATTACTACACTTTTTTTTTTTGGTTTTTGATATATGAAATTACAGATTGTGAGAATAGAGTATGTGCATTCTAAAGGATTTTTGCATCGAGACATCAAACCGGATAACTTCCTCATGGGTCTTGGCAGAAAAGCAAATCAGGTAATGGCCATTGATGTATACTCTTCTTTGACATCTAGCATGCATGGATTGTCATAATATCTGTTTTCGTTGTGATTCCTTCATTTTAGATATGTTATCGTCATAATCTCAATCTTGTCATGTTGATTAGGTATATATTATTGATTTTGGATTGGCAAAAAGATATCGTGACCCTACCACAAGCCGCCATATTCCTTACAGGTATACTTCTAATAACCAATTTCATGCTTAAATTTCATGGTTCTTTGATGTTCTATCCTTTTTGTTTTGGACATTGTATGTTGTTTATTTGTTTAGTTGTCTATGTTCCATGCAATCTATTTTTGTTTACATACTTGGGTCAGAGGTTCCATAAATTGTTTATTCTTAATTTTTATATTGGCTCACTTATTTCAAAGACATCCTTGTACCTGCTGCTTATGCATTAGGGACTGGTAACTCTTGCTTCGTTTGGGATAAATCTGCCTCCTTCCCCTGTTTTCTTTTATAAATAATAGATGTTTTAAGAGTGAACATCTTTCTTAGTAGAGCAATCTGGAAAAAGAATAAGTATGGTGATTTCTCCACATTTTTGACTAGGAATAGTGACCATCACAAGAATCTATATATACATATATATACCCACCACAAACAAGCGGATATTTTGTTGTGCCAATATATCTGAAACGACAGATATATCTGACACAAGAGCACTGTTTAACTATATAGCTGACACAAGAGCACTGTTTAACTCTCTATCTCTTTGTTCTTTCCTCCCATTATATGTGTAAGAGTTCCTGATGCATCTTTCGTAAGAGTTCCTGATGCATGCTTCGCTTATGTTCACAACTGAAAATATGGGCCAACTGTTCATTGCCTTCTGCATTAAACCTGAATTTGTTGCTTACTTTTGAGAATCCTTGTCCACGTTGCTGTAGGATAATAATTTTAAGTTCTAAAATTAAGAAAAATGACAAATTGCCTATTCAGGCTTTTATGTTGGTGGCATTGACAATATGAATTGAACAACTGCTTTTGTCTAGTTACTTGAGGTAAATATGAACCAAATTGTGTGCTTTACGTCCTTGATACTTAAGTTGTGATAGCTTCCATTGAAAGTGCGTACCTGTTTTTAGGCCAGCTACTCAGTTTTTCAAAGAATCCTGCTATAGTGTCAAAATTGTGAACAATTGTAATAATCAGTCAATGAAATGACTAAGCCTTTAATATTCACAGCCTGACCAACACTATATTTTGTCTAGTTAGTCTTAATGTTTTGAGCCTTCGTAAAAACTTGCCAAATTATTGTATCTGGAGGAGGTTTCTCTGTTGGCTTAGCAACTCTCCACCTGGGTATGACATGAACACTCTGGCTTGGCATGTTTTCCTCACTAAAATCCCCCTTATGCTTCTTGGACATCAACTTACTTTTATTTTAACTCATGGTACAAAAATAAGTAACATGGTAAGTTGGCTGGCTTTAGTGGAGAAGTGTTGACTGGGCATAAATTAGTGTGAATGTGTCTTTGTTGTATGATTCACTTGTTCTACCTTGTCTGGCAGGCTTTGACTTCGATTATGTATTTGACTGGACCATTCTAAAGTACCAGAATACATAGAGAAGTTGGGAAAAGTGGATCAAAAGTTCACGAACCAGACGAGCACCCTCCCCAACATATTTCTTAACAAGTTCACGAAGCTAAATTGTACAAGACTACTTGGCAGTATAAGCATTTTTTGGAGGATTAAGTATTTTTGGATGGATGTGTATGGATAACAAATATTAGTAGTTTTATTTGTTGATAGCTGCGCATGGATAACAAATAGTTATGTTTGAAATTGTTATGCTAGATGGATGTGACTTGTGAATGAAAACTTAGAATAGTTATATTGTGTCGAATGTTAATGAATTATGTATTGTGTCGAATGTTAATGATTCAGGTAATTTGAATGATGCTTTAAAATTATAGGTTTATTATGAATTGAATGAATTATTAGGAATTACAGTTGTATTGTTTTCCTGCTTTAACGACCAATTTATTAGTCGCGACAAAATTTTTTTCGCAAAAAATGACAATTGCCGACCAAGAGTTTTGGTCGTAAAAAATACATCTATTGCCGACCAAAACAGCTTTTGGTCGTGGAAACTCACTTTTGCCGACCAAACTTTTTTGGTCGCGAAATGTGATAATTGGCGACCAAACATTTTGGTCGCGAAATGTGACAATTGGCGACTAAGAAATTTGGTCGGGAAAATATCACTTTTCGCCACCAAAGTGTTTTAGCGACAAAATGAATTAGTCGCGGTAATTAAATATTTAGCGACCAAAAATTTAGTCGGCAAATCCAACTTTTGCCGACCAACCAAAATTTTGGTCGCGAATTACTTTTGCCGACCCTCAATTGGCGACCAAAGTAGCGACCCAAAAATTTGGTCGCGGATAACTTTTGCCGACCAAAAATGGACTTTTAGCGACCAATTTTTTGGTCGGCAAAAGTGTTAATTCTTGTAGTGAAGTTTGGTTCTATGAGTACTTAGAATGCTTCAAGCTCATATGGGGATGGTGTCTTAAATTCAAAGGAGAGCACAACCATACTTGATCCAATCGTTGTCCGTCAAAAAGGGTGGCCACCATGTAAAAGGAAACAGTTTATGCTTGAAAAAACTATTAAAAAGAAGCAAAGAGTGAAGACCAAGACAAAGACAAACCACTAGCACCAGCAGCCAAGGAAATATAGAGGTGTGAAAAATATCTCATGCATGAATTTACCATTAACTGATAAGCTATTATTTTGTTAACTTTCAAGTTTTATATTTTGTAGCAATCTGAATTTAGTGCGCCTTCACATATGGGATTTGTTGATCTTGGTACACAAGAGAGTATTAAAATCAATGTAAGAAACTTGTTGGATTTATTGATTTCTTTTATAGCTAGATTTTGTTAGTTTATTGTTGGATTTGTAATTCTATGGGTGCTTGTTATATTGCAGGAATCTGAAATGTTGGCTCCAAGTTTTGGGCAACAAAACATGCTCCAAGGACACTTGTCATCCCAAGTACAGAATATTCCATTTTGTATTTTATTAACGTGGCTTAAACAAAAATTTAATATTTATGTCATTTATTTTATTTTATTTTTTTGGTAGGGACATCACCATCCATCTCAATCTTGGATGTTGGGCAATTCAAGTTTCACGAAAATGTTGAATGATATGGCGCAGTCACAATCTGAAAATCCCGAACGAGACAAAGATGAAAGAAGTTGAAGATGTCAACAATGACAATGTTTCTTGGACCTATATTAATTTATTTTTAATTTACCATTGACAATATTTGTATGACTTCTAGGCAAGCCGATGTTGAAGCATTGTTATTTTGTGTAGGCTTATGTTGTTGAGTTGTTGAAGCATTGTCATTTTGGTATAAGCTTATGTTGAAATATTGTCATTTTGATGTAGGTTTATGTTATTGAACTATTATATATTGGCAATATATAAATTCTTTTTGTTATTCCTTGGATTATATTCTTTGTGAATTTTCACTAAAAGGAATTCACTTGAATTGCTACCCTACAATATTTGTTGTTGATATAACATGGAGGTTCCGGCCAACATTTTCTTCCTTTCCTTTGCTTTTCTTTTCTTTTTTCCTTTTCTTTTTATTTTTTATTATTTTATTATTTTATTATTTTATTATTTTTTTATTTTTTCTATTTTCCTGGGTGGGATCCACCTTATTGGTTGTTGATATAATAGGTAGGTTTAGCCAACGACTTCTTCCATCACGTTTCATTTTTTTTCCTTTTTTTATTTCCTTACCAGGTGGGACCCACTTTTTTCAAGCCCGTTCTTGAAGCCTAGCATTACTGAATAATTTATTGAAGTGCAACGGGAAAATAACACACTGAAATTTAACAACAGTGAAATGAGTAATTAAAAAAAAAAAAAAACTTGTTTGACAACGGGAAAATCACACACCCGTAATTATTGAAGTGCAAAGGCAAAACCCAATGCAACGGGGTACATTGTAAATTAAAGATGGATGGCAAGCATTGAGTTACGGGCGGCCGGCTTTATTGAGTATGTTGTCAATGGATTTGAGAGACTGAATGGCCGTCTGAATATAGTAGCTAAGAGCTCCAACGATGGGAGCAAGGGGATCGGCAGCGAGTTCTTGCTTCTCATCATCGCCCACAGAGGGCAGTGGCTTGCTGGGATCCTCGTCAAATGACTTGGCTTGCTCAAGGTATGCGTCCATACGCGGTGTGGAAAACATGCGCACCTTTTCCACATCATCACCTCTTGCAGCGTAACGCTGCCGATTATGGGAAGTCTCCGAAGAGAGTGCATAAGGACGCCCTTGCTTTTCGTAGATTTCCTGAGATTTCATCAACCTTTTTATCTGTTGCAGCTCAGATTTCAGCATCTCAATCAACGGGTTAGACTCATCATTAACCACGTCCTCCAGCAAGTTTTGGGCTTCAACGAGCTTGTCACGAGCATTGCCCAGCTTCTTGTCGTCAGCCATGACTCTCGCTTCTTTCATCATCTGTGCAGTCCGGAGACGGTTCTCCTCCATCATCACCTCCTCCCTCTCTGGCTCCACGGATGTCCTGCCGGTGCGGCTTACTGTAAGGATTATCGGATTGGCATCAAACAATTTCCCACCAGAGCTGTACGCGCGTTATATGCATACACATATCCATTATATTTGTCAGATCGATCATCGAGTCAAATAAAACATAATTTATTCTACTAGCTAGTAAATGCAGAGATTTGATAATATTGGCACCACCTGACCTGTATGTGTAAGTGATTTCAAGGACATCTGAGCCCGCCGGACTACTAGCAGCAGGGAGAAGAAGGTCCACTATAACCTTGCGTACCTCTTTAATGTAAAGATCGCCAAATGAAACAGTCACAGAGCCGGCAGCATCGTCCTTGGATTGTATATAGTTTCCAGCAGACACCTTAACGATTGTGGATTCGACTCGTGTGACGGTCAGCTTCAGATCCTGAACAACCACGGTGAGAAGCCCAGCCAAGCACTGGGAAAATGCAATACTCAAGTTGTCCTGGTTTCGAACATCTGAGAAGGTTCCTCCCACGCTGTTGTTTGCAATGGCATTGAGCACCTATGTCGAACAGGAATTAATAAAGTTATACTACTACAAGTTTTGCAATTTTCTTTTAGAAAAATGCTAACCATCACTCCAAAATCCACAGGTTTTGTATACTGGTTTTCCCACATCACAGTGTTATAAGGAATAAATAAATTATAAGTGTTTGCCCATTCAACCATTACTTGTCAAATCAGCCAGTACACACAACCCGAATATAGCAGCTTAGCAGCTTATGTGAAATGAATGTGTAGGGATCACCTAATTTACCAAAGGAAATTCCAATATAATAACCAAATTTACTCCCTTGTTTCCGCCAAGTATGGATCCCCGAAGACCCTCTTGTCCCCTGTAAATCAGTATGAATGAAATTATTTTTTGAAATACAACGTACCGTCGGATCATGGTCTGCGCCAAAACCGAATGTGCATACGGGCACGTTGCCAACCGGAACTTGGGCAGCATCACCACCGGCGTTTTGCTGACCGTCGGACATAAGCATAATGCCAACCGCACGCCCGCTAGTAAGTCTGCGGTCATTGAGCACTTTTAAGCCCGTTTGAAGGCCAGCAGAAATGTTTGTGCCACCGTTAGCAACTAAAGCATTGACCAGCTTTTCAATCTCCGCTTGAGAATTTTCAGTTATCTGCCGTAATGGGCACAACCTGTGGGAGCCCCCATTGAATGTGACAATCGACAAACGATCAATCACGCTAAGTTTCTTGATCATGAATAGCATGGCAATTTTCATTTTTTCTAACTTCTCTCCCCCCATGCTACCGCTGACATCTAAGACCGTCACAAGATCCACTCCGGATCTGTCGTTGCCTGATCCTGCCCCCGTGAGCTCCAGCATCACCTTGAATTCGCTTTCTTCCAGTGGTGCCGTCGTCTTGTTGATGATTGTCGCCTTTGTTTTTCCTGCTAGGAATGCTGCAAATTTTTCTCCTGAAATATGCCATCATCCAAAAACTCAAATTAACAATCAACAAAACATTATAGTATGCTATAGGAGATATGCAGCCGATAAGGTGCAGAAAGTGTTGGAAATGAACTTGCTACACATGATACATTGTGCAGAAGCATGGCAACTTCAATGGAGCTTCCATGGTCAAAGGGTCAATAACCTAGACATGAAGAAGAAGAAGACTCCAGCCATGCTTTCACACTGGTAAGAGCTTCTACAAATAGCTAAATTACTAGCTTAGATTTATATAAGGAAAATCTCTTTGACATTGAGAGATTTGACAGAGGACGAATACTCTGTTTCTTGTGAGCTTTGAGTGAGATACAATTGTGTGGCAAATATACAATTGTGTGGCTTTTCTTTGTAAATTGATAGAGTATAAATGGAGAAACGAAGAAAACATGAACCTGAGACATCTTGGCTTGCAACAATCGGCTCATCATCGTTGAAGCTCATTTTGCCAAGAAAACTGATACACCAATTTGCTAAACTTTCCTTACCCCCATCTCACCACTTTCAACCTCAAATAAATATAGAGAGGATACAATAGTCAAAGAAGACTTTCTTGTAGAGTCTTTTTTTTTTTTTTTTTTAATCTTTTATCTTAAGGCCTGGATAGGACAGCTCAGGTTTTTATTTTTTATTTTTTATTATTGTCATTATTATTTTTTGTATTATTGGAGTCTCCATTGAATTGAAGGGTGCAATCAATTTCTTTTAAGGCCTGGATATGACAGCTCAACTTGCTTTGTTTTTATCTTTTCATTTATTTTCCCTGCATAGGGATGGTTGAATTGAAGGGAGCAATAATACGATCGGGTATACACCAATTAATGCACAGTTTTTTTTTTTTTTTAAAAAAACTTCTGCCTATTTTTTATTTTTGCATTTCATGTTTTGTGCATCGTTTCTCACTCTACTCTCTATTAACCATTACTTTTTTTTTTTTTTTTTTTTTTTTTTTGCTTATAATAATTTTTTGTTTATGCAAAAGTTTACCTTAAAATGATGTGATAGTGTCATTTGTAATAAAAAAAAAAAAATGTCAATGAACTCTTTATTTTAAAGTGATAGATCAAAATCTAACCAAATCGTTATTAATAATTTTATTGTATTGATTTGATATTTTTATATTACTACTCTTTTCTTATTTTTACTTTTAATATTTTGTGACATAATGATATGTATTAATTGACCAATGGTATGCCTAATAGTTTTTTGTTGACCTAATGAAGTTACTGCCATAATTACAACACTACCCAAAAAAAAAAAAAAAAAAATACATTACTCCTTCCCACCCAATTTATTTGCAGTAATGCTAGGTATCATGAAAAATCTTTCATGAAAATAATCATGAAAGTTTTGTGGCCCTTGGATTATACTTAGAATAAAGCACCACACACTAATCAAGACAATCTAAAGATCATAAATTTTTCATGATCATTTTCATGACAAAATTTTCATGATCCCTAACTTTTCCCATTTATTTGTCCCTTATCAAAAATCTAACTTATTAAGGAGACATGCAATCATTACATTTTAATTTAGATTTTGAAATATTTTTTCCACCATTGCCTTTTTATTTGAATTCTAAAACATGTTTATAATGATTTATATGGGGCAATTTTGAAAATATAATAAAAATTAGCATCCCAAAATAGAAAGTGGGCAAATATTTTGAGACAGATTAAATGGAAAGGTGGACCAATAAAATGGGACGAAGGGAGTACACTTAATCTATTTTTTCAAAGCTGCTAAATATGCATAAATATGTACTTTTTTGGGTGAATTACGCTAACAGTCTCTATAGTTTGGGACTCGTGTCACTTTGATCCTTGACTTTTCAATTGTGACATATTTGACCCTGAATTTTGAATCTTGTTTCAAATAAGGACAATTGAAAATACCGTTGTTTAATTTCATGGGCAAAATCATCAATTTAATAAAATATAAACTAAATTGACAAAAATAAATGTCAAAAAAAATATTTTTAATTTTTTAAAAATTATTTTTATCCACCAATGATAAAATTATGTAAAATTGATAAACATTAATAAAAATTACATGATTAATTTTTAAAAATTAATTTTACATGATCATCATCCAAAAACATAATAAAAATTAATTTGGTAAACAAAAAATAAATGTCTAAAAGATTTATCAATTTTACATAATTTTATTTTTAGTGGGTAGAAATAATTTTAAAAAATTCAAAAATATTTGTTTGACATTTATTTTTGTCAAATTAGTTTATATTTTATCAAATTGACGATTTTACTCTCCAAAAATCTAATGATATGTTCAATTGTCCTTATTTGAAACAAGATTCAAAACTCATGGTCAAATGTGTCAAATTGAAAAGTTAGGGACCAAAGTGACACAAGTCCCAAACTATGGAGACTATTAGTTTAATTTGCCCTACTTTTTATTATGAAAAGGTAAATATTAATGATGTATGTTTACCAATTTAAAAGATATTTACATAAACAAATTGGTCAAGTGACTCCTTTTTTTTCTTTTCTTTTTTTAGATAGGGTCAAGTGGCTCTTTAATTTGTATTGATTGACATAAATCTAACATGGCAGAGATAGCTCGATCATCTCATAATTTTTTTTAAAAAAAATTTAATATCCTTACATTTTACGGTCAGCTTAAATTTCTCATATGCTATCAATTGACAAACCAAATTTTATTAATATGATAATATTTTTCTTGATCTACTTACTGAAATAAATATAAAAATTTAAATATGTCGTTTCAATTTTTTTACCACATCACCTTAAAAATAAAGAGAGATAGAAGATATGTGGGAGAAATGAAGAGAGACAAAAAGATATGATTGTTATATCAATTGACAAATTGTGATAGGATGAATTATAATTACGAATTTCATAAATAATGTAATTATACTTGATTGAAAGTAGAATTTTTGTAATTTTAGAAAATTCATTTGTTTTAATTTTACCAATTGAATTATATATTTATTTTTTTGATGAGCGGGTGTCCAAACCAACTTACGCACAACTCAACTAATATTATATATCTGTTTGATGATTGCTCTTAATAGATATTATATATCTATTTGTTATATAATATTTAGGACAAAACATTAATAGCAACAAAAAAACAAAAAATGGGTAACTCGTGCCATGTTTGGGATGTTATATTTTTTATTAAAAAGTCAAGAAACTAAAGAGTGTTAAAATATGTTGAGTTAGGGGCTGGTGTTGTGACACCCATGGTGTGTGTGTCTCAAATCTATTTTAATGACTCGAACAGTTCATATTTTAAATTTTATCGAATAGATCATTCATGAAAATAATTAGAATATTTGCGCTTCTGTAACCTATAACAAAATCACATTTATTTTCTAAAAAAACAAATAGTTAGCATAGTTCTAATAATTTTTTAGAAAACAATTTGGGCCTAATCATAGGGCTACACATCCGATTAATCTCATTTTTTATATGGACAATATATATAGCGGCTCAGGTTGAGACTCGACCCTTTCATACTCTTTGGTTTGGATTCTGGTATCTATTATTGTTGTCTATATTTATTGGTTTGGATTCTGGTATCTATTATTGTTGTCTAAATTTTGGTATTTCTGACAAACTCTTGTATGTTTGTTCTTGGGTTCGCTTGAGCAGTGAATCAGTCACTTGAGCAGTCTTTTGTTTCTCTCAAAATGAGTGTTTACAAACTAAACTTCTAGGAGCACACCATTCTTCGCTCGAGCAGTCTTTCTTCGATTGAGCGGTCTTGTGTAGTCTAAACTTCTAAAAGGGGGTCATTATTTGCTCGAGTAGTGTTTTGTTCGCTCGATCGATCTGTTCGGCAGGGGTAATCATCTAGGAGTTTTGTTTTCTTCGCTTGAGCTAAGTTTTGGTCGTTCAAGCGAGATTTTGTGTCTGATACTCAAGCGATATTTTGGTTGCTCAAACGATCTGTGTATATAAAGATGTAGGGAAAATATCTTCTTATCACTATTCTAACTCCTCTCTCTCTCTCTGTAAAAAGCTCCCAAACCTAGTTTTTCTTATTTCTCTCTGTAATTCTTGCATAAACCTTCCTATACACTCAATTTGCTAATCTCGCCACCTTAGTGCTTTGGGATAAAAGGTAGAGCACGAGGAGGTGATCCTTTTAATTTGAAAAAGTTCAAGATCCGTAACGCACTAGGAAATTGCCTTCATAAATCATGTTCACTTGGGTTTACCCAATATAGAAATGTGAAAGAGAAGAGTAAATCAACAATAATAATAAAATAAATTCCAAGACTACCTCTTCCCATTAAACTATTCCAGTGATTACATTATTGTTTGTTTACATCTATTGGCAAACTAAAAAATAGTTCAAAAGATAGAAAGTAATGTAAAGAAAGAGCCAAAAAGGAAAACATCTTCTCAAGGAGTGTCCTTGAATATACAAAAATTAAATTCTAGATTTCCATATAGAAATAGCCTGAGGCTTAAACATAAAACATCAAAAGAGAGCTTCCGCGACCCCATCCAATAGCTTTCCCTAAGCCAATCATTGAAGTAGCGCATCAACATTGTTTCCTAAAAGGTGGTTAGTTTTGGGGTGAGCTTGTGCCTAGTAGGAAATACATTTAACAAGTTATATAAATAATCGAGATGCATATGATCATGCCATGCACTTGTTAGGATAAAATTCATATTTCCTCTTTTAATGCCAAAAGTGTTCAATGCATGATTTTCATTCAACATCTTGTCTACAAGTATGGGGTGGTAAATACGCTATGAAGTCCCAAGCAAGAGCCACAAAACCATACATACATATATAGATTTATATACTGAAAATATTTCCACATTTGCTGACTCTAAAAATGGTGGAGCGATGGGCCTTGACTCCCCGTGCGGGTACCGGATACAACACACAACTCAATTCCCAAAACCCGACTCAACTATCCAGACTCATACATTATTTACCCCCTTTGACATTTTCCAAACATCCACAAGGTGGTTAAATCACATGAGAAATTATGATGCACATGATGTATGAGTTTTCAAAAAAAAAAAAATTGCTAAGGTTTGTTCAATCCACAACAATATCAACAACCAAAAGATTTCTCCAATTTCACAATTTCCACAATCTCAATACATATACCCAAAGATCTTCAAAAATCTCATATCTTAACATTGTTTCCATAATCCTTCACCCAATTTCAAGATTTAAGAGTCAATTTGGCCAAACCCATTATTAGATCAAATTTGAAAACTAGGGTTTTTGAAAAAAAATTAGGACTCTTCCCTTCTTTACACATAAAGAGTCGATATTCACAATTTCTTACCATAATCAAGATGAATATGCACAAATTTTCCCAACACATTGGGAAAATCCCTTTTTAGTCAACAAACCCACTTTATATTACAAAATCATCTCATACATTGCTATAACTAAGAAAATATCACATATATATCTCAAATCAAAAATATATCAAGTTAAAAGTACTCCTACCTCGAAATGGTAGCTAAGAGTTGAAGACCCAACAAGAAATTTGACCCAAAAAAAAAAAAAACACAATCCAATCAATGAGAATATTGAATCAAACTTGCTCTTCACTTTTCTTGAAGGATTTAAAGTGAATCTTTAGTAAAACTTGAGGAAATCAAGTGTTTTTCGGAAATAGGTGATAGAAAGAGAGAGAAGAGTTGGAAAAAATGAGAGAGAAAAGTGTTTAATTGACTTATAAAGTGTGTTGTCTCGACTAGGCCTCCCGTGCAAACTTTCCATTGTTTGAGTAATAAGCGCAAGGCTCCAGAAGTTTTGCAGAGTTATAGTGAAAATACTGGAAGCCTAGATTTTACGCTCGAGCGATCACTTTATCGCTCGAGCGGTCTCACTTGCAAACAAGCAAGATATTGGAAGTTTCGCATCTACACTTGAGTGACTGGATGACTTCTTGAGTGGTCACCCAAAATAAACTATTACAACCTACCATCTTCATACACACAAATCTACTAATCTCGCTACCTTGGTGCTTTGGGATAAAAGGTAGAGCACAAGGAGGTGATTGTTTTAATTTGAAAAAGTTCAAGATCCGCCTCTGTTGATTTTAGGATTGTTCTTCCCCACTTTTTCTATTATTGAGGTGGGGATTTCTTTAACATTTATGCATGATTTTTAGTTTCGTTATGTGATATTGAATAGAGTAGTATTTTGGGTTTGATTTGGATTTATAAAAGATGGGTTATGGGATGGGTTGTTCTAAAAGGTTATTAAGATGGTTTTGTTGTTGTGAAATATGGAATTTCTCTTAAATGGTGTTTTTCAAAAGAAACAGATATTATTTTGGAAATCCTTCAAAATCTTTGGAAATTATTGGTTTTGAATAATAATAAGAATGATGGGTCAATGTTTGAACCATTGATTGAATTGGTGTTACGACCCAAACCCGCCCCTATGGGTTCAGCGTCATAACCGGCTAGTAACCCTTGGATTACTAAAGGCCTCTTGACAAAATAACATGAAATTAGGGGCTGCGGAAGCAATAAACAGAAATATACATAGTCCATTGATCTGTGAAGACATACATGAGACAGATATTCTTAAACTTTAATAAAGATACGTGTGACGTTAAAAGATGCAGTTGATACACGTCACTCCATGTACTGTACATAATAACAGAAATTTGTCTATAATCAAAGCAAAAGAACCAAAGTCTTAAATATTCACAAAACATGGCCACGGGACTTGACATGATCTGAAACCTCCTCGGAAGGCACAAAGGATGGCTGACAAACACAAAACCCTTCAGGCATCATCATAACCCTGGTCGCGTGCCTTGTCACCTACATATATAATATAAATAGTGAGCGGGAGCCAAATGAATAATAAAAAGTAAAGGGTTGTAATGAATGATGTCCATGATAGAGTTAGAAATAAGAGTTTATATCATAAACAGAGTCTTATGTATATTTAGATTTCAAATCAGAAACAGATTCATATACATGTTCACTTTTATTTTCAAAATTCATACATTTCACATCATAGTACATGGCAGATCTATTAGCGTTAACAAATTCGATGACCCATAAAGGGACAGTTGTGAAGGCATTTTGATGACCCATAAAAGGACAGCCATAAGGCATTCCGATGACTCGTGTGCACAGAGACGTTTCCGATGACCCATAAAGTGACGGCCGTAAAGGCATTCCGATGACCCATAAAGGGACGGCCGTGAAGGCATTTCGATGACCTAGAAAGAGACGCAAATATCACATGATGCTATGAATGCCACCGGTACATTTCAGAAACTTAGACGATCATTCATTCACACAAAACATGGCTTTTCAAAAAATTAATCATGTCATATCATTAGAAAATAATCAAAGTCTAACATAACTTTACAGAGTTATTACTCACAAATAACAAATGGCTCTAAATAGACGAATAGAGTGGGCGATTCAGATATCTTGTGGCGCGTCACCTACACAGGTACAAAATGAATACATATTGAGTTACAAACCTAGAAACATTTACTTTGTTCTTTTCCTAACTTGGTATGTCTCTACTTTTATCATCATTATTGTGCCTTAATCTTGGCCTCGGAATGCCTATGATGGAATGAGGATACAAAAATGAACTTGAAAACACTTAACAAAACTTGCTGAAAACAGAGTCCTCACTCGAGCGCAACTTCCTACGCTTGAGCGGACATGCAAAATGTGGGTGGCCACTCGAGCGGCTATAAACTTTTGTAAAAGTGTTGGTTGCTTGATTTTTCCGATCGATGCTCGCTCAACACTCGCTCGAGCGTGAGAGACATGCCCTCGCTGGAGTGCAACTTTTGTTGCTCGAGTGGTCTGCAAAACAAAAGAACTTCTGGGAGCATGCATTTCACGCTCGAGTAGACTTCTGGTCGCTCGAGCAGAAGTACACGCACTCAGAGTGGTCACTCAAGTGTAGGAGCAGAATTCTGGAATTTCTAGATTTGCTCCTAAGCTCAAAACTCAATTTCAAATCCTTCAAAACACATCCTTTTGGACCAAAACTTAGTAAAACATTGAGAAACTCATAGTACATGATGAATTACAAACTATTTTGCAAAATCAAGCCCAAAAGCTATGCCAATTGTAGTAAACAAAACTTGAAACTTAGATAACATAACTTGCATGTAATGTCATGAATTCTAACCTTCCAAAACATGATCAAATGTGTCATTAAGCTAAAAAACAAGTTGAATTCTTTAAACAAAACTACGATATGAACATGCATGTGAGAATTCTTGTAAAAACAACTTTAAAACTTCATGATATGCACATGCATGTATGATTTGAGCTACAATTCTTTAATCCTAGCTCAATCCCATGTTAGTCCACCTCCTTTACTTGAATTCTTACAAAAACTAACTCAATTACATAACTAAGGGTTGGACTTCTTACCTTAGATGTTCAAGTATGGTCTCTCTAGAGTTATTTGGTTGAAATTCTAGCCAAATCTCCAATTTCTCATTCAACTCCTATGTTGAAGCCACTCTCCTCTTAGTCTCTCTCTCTCTCTCTCTCTCTCTCTCTCTACACGTTTGAACTCAATCAACAGGAAATGGGAGTGCAAAAAGTGTATATGAGGTGTTGAGGTGGCCTTATATAGGCTTGGCTAATGGCCTAATTACTTTGTTGATCAACTAATCAATTGAGCATTAATTTATTCTAATTTAATTCGTTTCGAATCAGATTTTAATTAAACGTACCATAAAATTCTAAAAATCCCAAATAACACATAAATCAAGTCAATTTCTGAATTAGATGCCGACAAGGCTTTCAATTCGCAAACTGAAACAAAAACATGAACAGATCTTCCTACGAGAGATAAATAAAAGTACAAATAATGCATCACACATGCAATTAATTCAGGAATTGATCTCAATAACTTATTAGACATATTAAATCATGGATTAACGTTAATCATGGGTTGGGGTTGTTACAATTGGATAGTGAAGTTGAAAATGTATTGCTACTCCAAATTCGAAATTATAAATTTATATCTGTTGTTTAAAATTTATCATTTGAATAAAGATATCTGTTTTAGGTTATTGGTGGAGAATAGTTTTAATTGCTGTAGAAATTGCATGAGAACAAGGTTAACTAAAATCATTCACTTATGCATCTCTCATTTGAACATTGTTTTCAACCTTATACATTGAAATGTATTGCTTTAAGAAAAAAAATGTGAATGTCGTGGTGAATCTAGTTAGGGGGTGTGGTGTGGTTATTATTATTATGGTAGCCTGTGCGTCCTTGGTGAAAGTACAGAAATCGATGCGGTTAGATGCCGATCCTTCCGATTAGTACTGGTAAAATGGCTTTGGTAGTGCTTGTATAGCCTACTAACAGACATGTACCTAAAGATTCTCAGTGTGTGCATCCACTGCCTTATTTTTTGTTTTGAAAGTATAGGTTTATCAATTGAATTATAAACATGGCATTGCATTACTTCAAAAGAGAAAACGTATCGTTTTGGTAATCAGCATGCATGAGCATTCACCATACGAATTTGTTAAGTATCATACAAAATAATAAATTAATTTTTATTGGGCTTCAGCTCACCCTATGTAAAAACCAACTTTCAAGTACAGATGATATGCCTTTACCAAGGAATTAGCTTGGGATGATCGTGGATCTGAACGCTCGTTTATTTTTGTTTTGTAAATATTTTTGTACAAGCCTAGGGCTTTTATTTGTATTAGGCTTGACCTACTTTTATTGTAACCAAGTATCGTCTTGGAAATATGTAGCCACTAGGACATGAACCTCTCTTTACTTCTTTTCGTTTATTGAAAGTTTGTCACATGTTATAGATTCATAATATAGGATTAATGAAATGAAAGATAGTTTTGGAAAATGCTTGGATTGTTGTATGATTGAGATATTAATGTTGGTTGGCTTACGTATCTGTAGCCCGACTTTTCGTGCTCCTTTCGGAAGACGAATAGCCCCACAATTTGGACTCCACTTGTGGTTTTGAATCTCATTTCACCAGTGCAATGTGAAATAATGAAAACACAAAAAGAGTTCAAATCTGACAATTCTTTTTGGAAAATCAATGTTTGAATCAAATGCCAAAAATGGACTGCTTTGCCAGATTATAGAGTCGCCACGTAAATATTTTTGAAAAATTTAGGAAACCAGAGACTCGTGCCAAAAGCCATTAGTCCGTCATCACTAAAGTGTCTCGGCTCGGGAACTTAGGTACGAGAGGGAAAGGTCATGAATTGAGCACCCCACTCACCCGATCAAAGATCGGCCTTTACTAATATGATGTGTTTCTTATTTACATTATATGCTCTTGTTTTGATTTATTAGCTATTTTTACTATGTGATCCGCATACAAGGTATAGACTAGTTTGTAAGAATTAGAATATTTGATCTTATGTTTTGTTTTGAAATTATTTTGTGAATTTGCCACTTCAAAAAAGTGGGCTAAAATAGATATTAATCAAGCCATCCCAATCAAAGCAACCAGCCTTCATCCACAGGCATTCAAACAATTATATCATTTAAGCAATTAGCCTTATAGTATTCATGCTTTGGATATGGAAACACAAGCATTCAATACAAGATGCTAAAGTAATAAAAAGCTCACCTAGTACTTTGAGCCAAAACAGGGGTAAGAGTTAGAAAAATATGCATGTTCCTAACTTAGGCAATATGACTAATGCAACGCATATATGTATTTTTATAGGATCGGCTCTGCATGGCATATGATTGAATTCAAGACATGCAAGGGAGCACGTATTCAAGTAATGAGTTTGAACAATTTGATATTAGGTTAGCATGATGAGCCGAACCTTGGATGCATGCAAGATAATGGATGCAAAGCATAAGAATGCTAATGAAACGTGACGCCCTATACTAACCATCGTAAGCGAGTAAGTAAAAGGGAGAAAGATGTGGGGTTGGAAGGCATATAACTTATTACAACATTGCCCTCATGCAAAAGGGTGTGAATCAAAGTTCGAAAGTCCGAATTAAACTAATTGTTGCAAAATCGAATGAATAAGTAAGTGAGGCTAATTAACTATCTAACTATGTTATTACAATAAGGATAACCAAGATAAATAAACTCGCTATTTAAGCTAAGTAACTACAACAATTACAAAGGGGCAACAATAAATATTATAACACTTAATATTTAACGAGACTAATTATAATAAACAATATTAAATTAATTACAACAATGATCATAATGTAAGCGAGGATGCGCAAGGGTTGCACGCATATACATGCAGGATGTTCAAGAACAACTCTGTCTGCCCCAGGCTTGCTATGTTTCACCTCAGCCACTGCCCTCTGTTTTATGCAAAAACACACTACTAACCAAACATTGAGGATCGACTGACTCTCAATGAAGCCCAGCTGGATCTAAAGAAGGCCGACCGTGACTCAATTTTGTGCAAAACTCTGTTTTGTATTCTGAGGTGAAAATAGTGCAGACAAAGTTGTTCAAGCTCTGTTTTTTCCTTCTTTCCTTCTCTGTCATAGGAAAGCCTCGAGAGAAGGTTAGAATTGTTTCCAAAACCATCAATGAGCAAATTGATTGCTTGATGATTCCGGATACAATTTTGGACAAAAATCAATTAATGCAATGCATATGACCACTCCTCCCTCTTTATCATGGAATGAACTCAAAAAAGGGAAGCAAAGACGCTTCAAGAATCATCAAAAAGCCATGAATTAGCGTATGACCACTCTTGACTCGATAAACTTGGTATAACGTCCGGCCAAGCCCAAGCAATATAACTCATTTTTTTTTGTGTGTGTGTTGGTTGCTTTTTAACCAATTCTCTTAGCCATTTCCATTCTTCAGTCCATTTGTCTGAAGTGATGATTAAGTTCTCTAAAAGGAGAGAAGTGTCAAACGGGAAGTAATTCTCAACATGAAAGAGAGATTATGCCGTTGACAATGAATCTCCGTAGAGATTAAGCCATTAAGCATGAATCTCTAGTTCGTGTGTTGATAACCATCAACCGATTGAAACAACTCTCAAATGAAAGAAATGAGTGGCAAGTTGATTCTTAAAATGAGGTTATTAACATGGAAGTTAGACAAAGAAAGGCTAAGAACAACATAGTACAAGCTATGTACAAAGACCAATGCTACAACAAATGAACTAATCAAAGCTTCAATCAATTAAATAGATTAGGACAGCCCTAAAATAGTCTCTAATAAGCCAAAATAGTGGCTAATATAGCGATCCCGGGTTTGTTCCCTTTATGTACAGTGTTCCGGTCATAGGTTCCGTGGAGTTGGTAGTTGTATGTCTTGTTGTCATCCTTTCGATTCCGTATGTTTGAGTTTTAGGATGTGTTGGGCATGCTTTGAACAGGCTGGTTGAGCCTTAGTCCCTTTCCTTGATGCCCAGAGTTTTTGTGGTACGCTCGAGCGGGTACCCTTGTGCTCGAGCGGAGTTGGATTTTTAGTTGTACGCTCGAGCGGACCATATCACGCTCAAGCGGAGTTTTCACACTTCCAATATCTGTGCCTCTACAAAACTTCTACAGATGTGTTTTTCACGCTCGAGCGGGTTTCCTTACGCTCGAGCGGGTCACGCTCGAGCGGGTCTGTTTGCGCTCGAGCGGGGTGTTCATTGTCTGCGAAAGTTCTGAGAGGGGGTAATCTACGCTCGAGCGAACTGGTTTTCGCGTTCGAGCGGATGTATTTTGTTCTTGTGTCCTGGCGCTCGAGCGGGCCTTCTTGCGCTCGAGCAGGTCCAGTTTTTGTGCTTGAAGCTCGAGCGTTCTATTTTCCGCTCGAGCGGATCATGCGTATATTAGTTGGCAGCTGTGCATTTTTGAATCACATTTCAACATCCTTTCTCTCTCTTACTTTTCCGAAAAAGCCATTTGAGAGCTTCTCTCACTAAAACTCAACTTCTCTCTATGTATTGATCTAGTATGAGTGATTTCCTCACCTTCGGCCTTTACAAAAGTTGTGTTGATCGTCGAGGACTACGTTTTGATCCGAGCATATTGAGTTTTGGAGCACTTTGGGTTTCGTCATCTTCTCCCTTTGAGCTCCGAATTTGAGGTAGGGATATCCTACTCCTCCTTATGAGTTTTGTCTTTGAATTTTAGCATTTTGATATGTTGGGGGTTGTTTGGTATTTTTGAGAAAGTTTGGGTCTTTGTGTAATTTTACAAAAGGTGGGGGTTTGTTATATGTAAACCTATATGCATGTTTGATAAGGAGAAATGAGGCTAATGTTGAACTATTGAAGAAAATGGAACCTTAGTGTTGTTATGTAGATTATGGCTAAAGCCCTTATTACATTGATAAATTAATTTGTACAAGAAATTTAGGGAATTGAGAAATTGAATAGGAAATATTCAAATTAGAAAGATATGGGGTTAAAGGGTGTAGTTGGACTCACTTGTCGCTCACCTAGTTAAACTGTTGATAATATATCAAATTGGTGCATTTATTTCCTGTTTAGAAATAACTGTATTGGACTATCGGTGGAGGATAGTCTTGATTGTAGTATGCAAAGTGTGATGATTGGGCAATCTAAAGCTAATCTATTGAGTATGCTAATGAACATGACAATTGGTTCAATACATCAAAATTTTGTATTGATAGGTTAAATTTGTATATGATAACTGTTTATATACATTGTATTGTGTGGGAGGAGAACGGGGCTGTACTCCACGGTTTATTGGAAGAACGGGGCTGAACCTCTGAACCGAATCTTGTGACAGTGATACAGCACTACAATGTGTATCAGGCTGCGAATTAGAAGTGTTTTCTTGTGATAGTGATACAGCACTACAATGTGTATCAGGCTGCGAATTAGAAGTGTTTGTTTGATTTGATATAGCACCAAAATGTATATCATTACCATTCGTGAAGTATATAACTGTTTGTTGATTTGATATAGCACCAAAATGTATATCATTACCATTCGTGAAGTATGTAACTGTTTGTTGATTTGATATAGCACCAAAATGTATATCATTACCATTCGTGAAGTATGTAACTGTTTGTTGATTTGATATAGCACTAAAATGTATATCATTACCATTCGTGAAGTATATAACTGTTTGTTGATTTGATATAGCACCAAAATGTATGTCATTACCATTCGTGAAGTATGTAATTGTTTGTTGATTTGATATAGCACCAAAATGTATATCATTATCATTCGTGAAATATGGAATTGTTTGTTTGATTTGATATAGCACTAAAATGTATATCGTTGAGAAATATGGAAGTGTTTTGTTCGACTTAGATATGACACCAACATGTATATCCATTATGAATTTTGAAAGTGTTCTAGTGGGGAATTATGATCTCATCAAATGATTTGGCCAGGGCACTGAGCCTTGTTTTCAAACTCTAAGTTGAATAAGAAATGGAAAGTGAATTGTAACACGGACACGAATGTCATAGAACAGTAATGTGAGGTAAACGAGTGTACAAGTGTTGACCATCTATCAACTGCTAATCTTTTAGTCATTGCTTATAGTTGGTTTAGTGTATTTCTACTGGGCTATGGCTCACCCTACATGGGACACCATTTTCAAGTACAGGAAGCATGCCACCTCCAAGGACATAGCTTGAGAAGCTAGAGGTAGGCAGACGTTTGTGGTTGTGTTATCTTTTGTTTTATTACATGTAATTTCAAGCCAAGGGCTTAATGTGTATTTGAGTTAGTACTCTCCTCTTTGTAACCAAGTGTTAACTTGGAAAACTGTAAGCCTGTAGGACATTTGCTTTTGTTGTTAACATGTGATGCTTTTGTAAAGAATTACTTTGATGAATAGAATGATGTTTATCTCTTATATCAATGCATGTCTAAATTGATGGGATTAATGTTATTATTTTGAGGGCGTGACAACTTGGTATCAGAGCGTACCGGGTTCGAATACTTTGGGTACGTGGGAAGTGATTAGTATCACAATGGGTTTGTCTCGCTTGTTAGAGACTTAGATGTAATGTTATGTGCTTATGTGATAACATGTTTATGTGACTAGGTGGGTATGGAATGTAGTTTCTTGGATGTTATTTGGATCCTTGGGTTTCTGGGAGTCCTATTGGAAAGGCACCTGATCAATGTTGTTTCTAACCGGAACTCTAGTAACGCCTCTGGACTATCATTATTCGGAAATGAAATTCGTAAATGCTTAGGTGTTTATGTGCTTACGTGGAATGAATTACAGCTGTCCATCGTGTTAGGACGCTAGTGAAATAGTTTCGGCACCCTGGTTATTGTACTAATACCTTGTTATTTTTACTAGGATGCCTAGACGAGGGAGTTGTGATTTCCCTCCTTCCGCACGGGAAGAGTTGAGGAGACAGTTTGTGGAGTTACGCCAAGGTACTACACCCTTGGTGCAGTTTGAAACATGGTTTGCTAACCTGTTGAGGTTTGCTCCAGAATTGGTGGAGACGGAGGAATTGCGTTGTTCGGAATTTGAGAGTAGGCTATGTGACGACATCCGTGAAAGGATTGCGGGGGTCATGGCATAGGAGTTATAGTGTGCTTATCCGGGCTGCAACTCATGTGGAGGTAGCGGTGCTAGCTATGGGGCAAAATAGGGGAGAGGCCACGGTTTTGAGTGTTGGTCGGATTAGGGAGGAGGCTACTTCGTCGACTCCTGTGATTCAGAGTGTTGGTAGGCCTTTTAAGAGGCAGAAGGGTTTTAATCCACAACAATTTCAAAGAGCTCAGCCCGGCTCTACTTTTCCAATACCGAGTCTAGGTTTGGGAAAGGGTGAACGTAAGGTTGTCACTTGTTTCGAATGTGGTCTGCTTGGCCACAAGTCCCTAGCTTGCCCATAGAAAAAGAGAGCAGGGTTGGCAATCCGACCAGTAGTTGTACCATCAAAATCATCTAATCAACCGGGTTTTGGGCCGATCGAATGTTCGGTAGGGAAGTAGTCATTGGGGTCTTCATCAGCTCAGACTTTGAACCAGTCTTGTGCTAAGGAGCCGTTTACTTGTTGGGTGTGTAATCAGCCAGGTCATTTCAGTCGTTTCTGTACTCAGCGAGGGGTGTCTTTGAGGGTTTTACAACCTAGTCGGGTCCAGCCTTATTTGACTGGACAAGGGCAGTATCGTTTCGGGGGATAATCAGGCTAGATTTCGAGGGCCTCAGGAGAGTCGAGTTCCCAAGTCCCACTTGGGGAAGTCCGCAGTTGTTCCGGGTATGGCCAGTTGGGGCACATCAGTAGCTCTTGTCCGTGACTTGTGGGCTCATAGGTTATCTTATGTTTGGGGATGACCAACTTTGACGGTCCAGCGAAGGACGTCAGTAGTGGTAGTACCGATGGGTTGGTTTTGTTTCGACTAATTCGTTTTGAAATCGGTGGTTTATTGTTTAGTAATCATTGGGTTCTGTTGTGTAACCAATGTGTTTTGGAAATGTTGAAACATCTGAACTATATGTTTATTTATATATATATATGCTTTGTTTGTTAACTTCCATGGATTGGGTAGATTGGAGCTTGTTGTAGCACTAAAGTCTTATTAATGTAATAAGTTGTTGTGTGACCATAAAATTCTTGGTAGTAATGTAGTTATATGCGTGTGACTTGGTTTGGAAAAATGAGGGCTGAGAAGCCATGCGTTCAAATGTGGAAGAATTTTGAGCCGCGTATCCTAATCAGGACTGATATGGGGCTAGAGTAGTTATACTTACCGGGTGTACGGAACTGCTTGGCGCTACTCATTTAATGTCATATGTTTGGTAAGGAATTTCGGTCTCTTGTCGGGAGAACTCCTTGAGAGGATGTAAAGTGTGTGATTAATACTAGGTGTAGTATATATTTAACATGATGCTTTGCGGAGTCATAGTGCATAACTTCGTTAGGACTAGACTTATCCCTTCATGATATGTAATGTCACCAAGTTTGCATTTGTACCGACGGGTAGTTTGATTAGAGAGAGTGTGAGACCCTATATAAGATAGTGGTTATTGGCATTATTGGCATCGGGAGTGGTGTGTGGTGAGCAGCTGGTGTTATATCCCGAGCGGTGGTGTAATGGGTGTTTCTTAAGTTCCCAGACTCCTTTCTGATGGTAGAATATGATAGGTTTGTACCTTAATACCGGGTAGGTCAAGTGATGCTGACGATGGGATTGGTTGGGTGTATAACCCATGGTTTGGGTGTGAACCGTAAGTAGAGTCACTGTGGTTTGGTCTTTGCGAAGAAAGGTTTGGGATGATAATGAGAAGGTTGAGGACTTTTACTCCACCAGAAATTTAGAATGGTGAATCTGTGAAAGCCTTGTCGGCGACAGGCGACGATGTCAGGGTTTGGTTCATGGTGGTTGTCTAGCGGTAGCATTGGCTGGTGGTTTGGCACGGAGGCTGGGCCTCTTGATGGTACTCTCGGGATGAATGACAACTAAGATGCGGGGTAAAGAGTGGACCCTATGGGTCATGGAGGGACTCAGTATGGAAGTAAGATAGCTTGCAAAATAAGGAGGTTTTGCTTAGTGCGGTACGTGTTAGTGTGTGGTTCGTAGGTTGTTATTAGATGATGTGTAAAAGGGGATCAGTCCTAGAAAATCCCAGGTGAATACCTTGATAAGGCAATGGTGTGGTTTCTTATTGAAGTCGAGAGGTTGGATGTTTGGTTAAGTCATGTCACTTCGACATAAGTGTCCGTCGTCCAGTTTGGATAGTGGTAACACAAGCAAGGTGGTAAGGTTGTGAAGAGTGAGTGAGGCACTCTGCTAGAATCATTTTTTTTTCGTTAGGGCCTTGTTCATGCGTTGTAAGGCACGAGGGTGTGCAATGTTATCCTTTAGGTCGTTGCGTTGTTGGGAACTTCAAATGTTTAGGAATCCCTCTTGAAAGTTCTGTTTTTGGGTATTGCGTCATCACTGTGAGTATAGCGGGTTTTGTGGGTTGGCTGTGTTGAGATTCACTCAGGGGTCATTGAGTACTCTTCGTAAACTAAAATGATTTTTGAATTGCAACGTGAGTTTTGCTACCCTTATTTTTGGGAAAATAATTTGAGAGAAATCTTTGAGTTCGGCTGTGGCCAGATGTAAATGACGTGTTTAGTGGTAGCCTTATGAACCTGAATATTTTACGGGAAGTTAGACTCGACCTAGCCTGAGTTGCTGGTTATATGCTGTGTGATTTTGGCGAGACCTTAGAGTAGTGGGGTAGTAATGTGCCGTAATGTTGTTCCCTACCCGTGCTTCGTCTTACATACGTGTTTGGTGAGAGTTGACTAGAAGCCTTGTGTACAAACGTTTCCGTGTTTCCTTGTTGGGATATTTAGTACCAAATACTGGTTTGAGTGTTGTGAGTAGTTGAGACGTGGTGGATGTCTCATAACATTGTAGTGATTGAATGTGTCATACTATTATCATTGCTATCAAGTCTGGCTAGGCCGGACTTTTCCATTCGTAAGGTATTATGAAAACGTAATGGGGGTTGAGGAAACCACTTGGGTGAGTGAATTTCAGGTCCGCGAGAAAAATCCGGATCTATCCCTGATTGTTGAGCACTTGTTGTATCTTTGTTGTGTTGTTAAAATTTAAGAGCATTGAACATGTCTTAAGTTGTGTAACATTGCGTATGTTGAATGTATTGCAGAACTGGAAATATATCATGAACACTGACTATGATATGTATGAAATTGTGAACCATGTATATTGGAAATTGTTAGATTTAAAGGAATGCATGTTGTAGCATATATTGTAAATGGCCCCTTGAATAGGGGTGAAGTGTCCAGTAATGGGTCAAGTTGTTAAATATTAAATTGTGATATTGTTGAGAAATTAACTTAACTTAAACGTTATGAAACATTTTAATGAGAGGTATTTGGCAAGTGAATTGTGGATGGTCATGTGTTATGAATGACGCCGTGTTTATGAAAAATGTTTACAAAACTTTTAAGTTTCACACGGAAAATGCAAAGTTGGTTTTGGAATGCCAAAGTTGAAAATTTGATTTTCTTTGAGATATGCCTCATGAGCAAGAGAATGATTTCCCTTATATTTATACAAAGGATTTGCGTTGGTTGTTTTATTTGGAACTATAATTGTTGAGAAGTGACTTAGTTGGGAGCGCTAGTCGGGTGTTTTAGTGATCTATCTCGAGAAGAGTTTGGTTTTGTTGAGGTCTTTTGTGCCTGAGTGTTGTCGTTGGAACGTGTTCCCTTAGTTAGTCCTTTCTTTTGTGAGAGTTAACTACAAATTTGTTGAGAGAATAGTTTCTTCCCTAAATGCTCGGGGGTCTAGTGCTTTGTGGTCGGTTGACCTTGTAATTGTGTTATTTTCTTAATTTTGGGAACAAAATTCTTTAAGGGGGGGAGGTTATAGCGATCCCGGGTTTGTTCCCTTTATGTACAGTGTTCCGGTCGCAGGTTCCGTGGAGTTGGTGGTTGTATGTCTTGTTGTCATCCTTTGGATTCCGTATGCCTGAGTTTTAGGATATGTTGGGCGTGTTTCGAATAGGCTAGTTAAGCCTTAGTCCCTTTCCTTGATGCCTAGAGTTTTTGTGGTACGCTCGAGCGGGTACCCTTGCGCTCGAGCGGAGTTGGACTTTTAGTTGTACGCTCGAGCGAACCATATCACGCTCGAGCGGAGTTTTCACACTTCCAGTATCTGTGCCTCTACAAAACTTCTGCAGATGTGTTTTTCATGCTTGAGCGGGTTTCCTTACGCTCGAGCGGGTCACGCTCGAGCGGGTCTGTTTGCGCTCGAGCGGGGTGTTCATTATCTGTAAAAGTTCTGAGAGGGGGTAATCTACGCTCGAGCGAACTGGTTTTCGCGCTCGAGCGGATGTATTTTGTTCTTATGTCCTGGCGCTCGAGCGGGCCTTCTTGCGCTCGAGCGGGTCCAGTTTTTGTGCTTGAAGCTCGAGCGTTCTATTCTCCGCTCGAGCTGATCATGCGTATATCAGTTGGCAGCTGTGCATTTTTGAATCACATTTCAACATCCTTTCTCTCTCTTACTTTTCCAAAAAAGCCATTTGAGAGCTTCTCTTACTAAAACTCAACTTCTCTCTAAGTATTGATCTAGTAGGAGTGATTTCCTCACCTTTGGCCTTTACAAAAGTTGTGTTGATCGTCGAGGGCTACATTTTGATCCGAGCATATTGAGTTTTGGAGCACTTTGGGTTTCGTCATCTTCTCCCTTTGAGCTCCAAATTTGAGGTAGGGACAAGAAATTTAGGGAATTGAAAAATTGAATAGGAAATATTCAAATTAGAAAGATATAGGGTTAAAGGGTGTAGTTGGACTCACTTGTCGCTCACCTAGTTAAACTGTTGATAATATATCAAATTGGTGCATTTATTTCCTGTTTAGAAATAACTGTATTGGACTATCGGTGGAGGATAGTCTTGATTGTAGTAGGCAAAGTGAAATGATTGGGCAATCTAAAGCTAATCTATTGAGTATGCTAATGAACATCACAATTGGTTCAATACATCAAAATTTTGTATTGATAGGTTAAATTTGTATATGATAACTGTTTATATACATTGTATTGTGTGGGAGGAGAACGGGGCTGTACTCCACAGTTTATTGGAAGAACGGGGCTGAACCTCTAAACCGAATCTTGTGACAGTGATACAGCACTACAATGTGTATCAGGCTGCGAATTAGAAGTGTTTTCTTGTGACAGTGATACAGCACTACAATGTGTATCAGGCTGCGAATTAGAAGTGTTTGTTTGATTTGATATAGCACCAAAATGTATATCATTACCATTCGTGAAGTATGTAACTATTTGTTGATTTGATATAGCACCAAAATGTATATCATTACCATTCGTGAAGTATGTAACTGTTTGTTGATTTGATATAGCACCAAAATGTATATCATTATCATTCGTGAAATATGGAATTGTTTGTTTGATTTGATATAGCACTAAAATGTATATCGTCGAGAAATATGGAAGTGTTTTGTTTGACTTAGATATGACACCAACATGTATATCCATTTTGAATTTTGAAAGTGTTCTAGTGGGGAATTATGGTCTCATCAAATGATTTGGCCAGGGCACTGAGCCTTGTTTTCAAACTCTAAGTTGAATAAGAAATGGAAAATGAATTGTAACACGGACACGAATGTCATAGAACAGTAATGTGAGGTAAACGAGTGTACAAGTGTTGACCATCTATCAACTGCTAATCTTTTAGTCATTGCTTATAGTTAGTTTAGTGTATTTCTACTGGGCTATGGCTCACCCTATATGGGACACCATTTTCAGGTACAGGAAGCATGCCACCTCCAAAGACATAGCTTGAGAGGCTAGAGGCAGGCAGACGTTTGTGGTTGTGTTATCTTTTGTTTTATTACATGTAACTTCAAGCCAAGGGCTTAATGTGTATTTGAGTTAGTACTCTCCTCTTTGTAACCAAGTGTTAACTTGGAAAACTGTAAGCCCATAGGGCATTTGCTTTTGTTGCTAACATGTGATGCTTTTGTAAAGAATTACTCTGATGAATAGAATGATGTTTATCTCTTATATCAATGCATGTCTAAATTGATGGGGTTAATGTTATTATTTTGAGGGCGTGACAGCTAAAAATGCAAGAAAATAACTCAAAAAGCTAAACAAAAAGCAAAGACACTAAAGCTATGTAAGCAAAAACAAGGAGGGGTGGCCATCCCCTCCAATTTTAAGACTTCAAACCATGTTTTTTGGACTTAGTTCAACTCTGAAAATTAGTTCAAAAATCAAAGGAAAATAGCGTAAAGGAACCAAGGGTTGAGCTATAAAAATAGGTGCAAGTAAGGGTGTTAACCTTACTACCTTTGGTAGCTTATCCAAACCCAATTTCTAACACTTAAATGGGATATAAAACAGCCCAAGAATACAAGAAATAGATAGAAATGAAGTAAGCAAAAGCAAGAACAAAAGTTGCAAGCTTATACCTCTCAAAATGGAGTAAGCTTTGGTTGATGGTCAAACTCACTCTTGACACACTCTCAAGCTTCAATTATGCTTCTCAAGGGTCAACCAAGGCTCTAAGATGATGAGTCAAGGTTGTGTATGGTGTGTATAGATGATATAAGGAAGGTAGGTTAACTCAAAGATAGCTTGCAATGGAAAAAGGAGGAAAAATGAGCTCTCTCTATGTTTATAGGCTTTCTCTCAATTGTTCAACCCTCAAAACAAAGGTATATGGTCGTATTTATAGAATTTGGGCAAGAAACATCATAAATATCTTCAAAAATGGACAACTGGCGACCTCCCGCCCAGAACAGTGTTTCTCGCTACTGAAGCCCGATCGGCCCTCAATAGCCATGGCCGGCCCTTAACGAGGCACGATCGGCCCTCAATGAATTCCCCTATTTTTCTTTTTCAGTCTCAACACAGGGTGGCGCAAGGTGTACACATGAATTTCTTGGGTATGAGCAGTGGGAATATGGAAGGTTTAGGGTTATTTCGAAGCTTAAATAAGGCTCCTTCGTTGAGACCTTGAACCACACATAATACCACTTTCATCATTGAGTATACCGAGTAAAGCGCTCGAGCCTTGAGGACAGTCAAAAATGGGGTGTCCACAGTTGCCCCTCTTTGATAGAGCTCGAAGTCATAAAGTGACGTGAGTGAATGTCAAAGCCTAGAGACGACTCATTTCACAAGGCCGTAAGGATCGGGCACGAAATCAAGACATAAATGCAAAAATCAAACTCGAGGGAAAAATACAAAAACTAAATGCAACAAATAACTTATGATCATGCAATGAAGCACAATGCAATGTAAATGAAGCAATGAAACAATGCTACAATCTAGACAAGAATGCAACATTTGAATGACAATGCAAAACAAAGCAAAATAAACCTCGCTGTGTTTCATACGGAATAAAGTAAATAAACAGGCACGCCCGCGTGAAAAGCACAGAGAAAGCACAAATCAACCTATATCTCATGTGGAAAGGATTTAAGAAAATACAGACCTAACTACACCTTGCGTAGAAAAGGAAAAGGGCGACGTAACCATCAAGCGCACCTGAGGTCTCAACCGAGATCGTAACGTGTCTCACACGATAAGAGGAAGGGCGGTGTGAAAAAATAGGCATACCTGATGTCTTTTAACCAAGGTAAAAAATCCTCACGCGTCATACGCGAAAGAAGGAAAGGTGGTGTGAACAAACAGGCGCACCTGTTATTTTTAACCGAAGGTACAATCCTAACGCATCACACATGAGAGAAGGCAAGGCAATGTGAACATCGGGTGCGCCCGATGTTTTTAACCAAATATACAATCCTAACACGTCACATGTGAGAAGAAGCAAGGTGGTGTGAACATCAGGTGCACCCGATGTTTTTAACCGAAGGTACAATCCTAACGTGTCACACGCGAGAGGAGGAAAGGTGGTGTGAACATCGGGCACACCCGATGTTTTTAACCGAAGGTACAATCCTAACGTGTCACACGCAAGAGAAAGCAACGTGGTGTGAACATCTAGCGCACCCAATGTTTTTAACCGAAGGTACAATCCTAACGCGTCACACGCGAGAGGAGGCAAGGCGGTGTAAACATCAGGCACACTTGATGTTTTTAACCGAAGGTACAATCCTAACACGTCACACGCGAGAGGAGGCAAGGTGGTGTGCACATCGGGCGCACCTGTTGTTTTTAACCGAAGGTACAATCCTAACACGTCACACGCGAAAGGAGGCATGGCGATGTAAACATCAGGTGTACCCGATGTTTTTAACCGAAAGTACAATCCTAAACGTCACACACGAGAGGAGGAAAGGTGATGTGAACACCGGGCGCACCTGATGTTTTTAATCGAAGGCATAATCCTAACGCATCACACGCGAGAGGAGGAAAGGTGGTGTGAACACCGGGCACACTCGATGTTTTTAACCGAAGGTACAATCCTAACGCGCCACACACTAGAAGAGGAAATGTGTTGATGAAAGAACAAACAAATCGCATAAGTACAATCAAAACAATCAAAGCAATGGGAAAGCTAATTTACCAATGTGTTGAAACAATGAACGCAACACACCGCACTTAAATGGGTTGCGAAATGGATGATGATTTTATTGTGGCACAAATGACTTTATCTAGAATTTATCACGACCCAAACCCGCCCCTATGGGTTTAGCACCGTAACCGGCCAGTAATCTGTGATTACCGAAGGCCTGCTTGACAGTAAAAACAGTAATACAGAGTACAGGGGTTGGCGGAAGCCAAAACAGTAAATGAAAGATGTCCAATGAGCTGTGACAGTCTGTATGCAAAAAGACTTTTCATAACACATTCACATTCAGAACAAAAGCAGTATGTACATACATCATATACAGGCATTCAGGTTAGGGACCAAGTACAGTACAGGTACAGTCAGTCTATACAAAAACAGAGACTGAAAGGATGAATCTAAAACATCCCAAAAGCCCTAGCTTGAAGGACTTGGAACCTCTCAGTGAGGCACAGTGGTTGGCTTGACAAAAAGGGAGTTAAACCCAATGCTCCTAGCTTCGATTCGGTGCCTGGACACCTACATATATATATAAACAATGAGCTAAAGCCCAGTGAATAACATATGCGTAAAGAGGTTAAGAATAAATGTTCTTTTAGTATTTAAAACAGTCAGTTATAACAGTATATCAGTCATTCAGTCATAGCAGTCATATGTGGTACATCCCATAGCAAAACAGTACAGTAGATCTTAACAGACCGAACAGTCAGTTGATGGCCATCATATCAGTAAACAGTAGTGGTTCCAACGTGGGAACTGACAGAGATCTCAGTAACAGTAGCAGTAACAATACAGTAACAGTAAATTGCTATGGATGCCACGAATACAGTTCGCAAATAGGACAAACATTCATTCAGTAAGAAATATCATTTCAGAAAGCAGTACAGTTGGTCATTCAGAAAATATTCATGATTGAATATATCTTTACAACATTGTTACTCACAGAGCACTGGGCTACAGATAGGCTAAAGCGTCCTCGGATGCCAACCCTACAGTTACAGAATGAACACACACTAAGTTACACGTTTGGGAAATAATGACTTAGTCCCTATCTTGACTCGCTGCGGTTCTATAGCATTATCCTCATTGAGATGCCTTAAACTAGGCCTAGGAATGCCTAGGATGGAATGATGATGCAAAGATGCACTTTAAAACACTTTTCAAATTTTTGCTGAAACAGGCGTCCCGCTCGAGCGTGGCTTTGTCCGCTCGAGCGGACATGCAGACAAAAGATCTACGCTCAAGCGTGACTTTCCTCGCTCAAGCGGACTGCAAAAGTACTGGATGCATGAAATTCACGCTCGACGGGCGCTCGACCCCTGCTTGAGCGTGAGACACAAGTCCTTGCTCGAGCGTGAACTCCCTCGCTCGAGCGGACTGTAAACACATGCAAAGTACTGGATACACGCATTTAACGCTCGAGCGTTACTTTCCCTGCTCGAGCGGACTGTATGAACTCAGATTGTACACTCGAGCGTGGAGTTCCCCGCTCGAGCGTGGATCCAAAATCTAAAATTTCTAGATTTGTCTCCAAGCATGAAACTCAACATTTAAAGCATCAAATTCGATCCTTTTGGGCTAATTTTCTGGAAAATAGTTTAAAACTCATAATATGACATGTTTCAAAGATCAATTTGCAAAATCAAAGCCCAAAGGTAGTTCAATTGAACCCATTTCCAAACAAAACTTCAAGAACATGATGTACATGCAACATGCATGTGTTCAATTGAAACCAAAGCTTCCAATACATAATCAAATGAGTCAATTCACTCAAAAACATGATGAATCCATGGACCATGGCTAGAATAAAGACATGCATGTGAGGATTTCCATGAAATCAACCTCAAAACTCAACAATGTATACATGCATGCATGAATTCCTACTCAATTCAACATATTAAGCTAATTCATGCCTTAAATCACTAACCTTACCATGAATCATACAAGAACAACTCAAACTCACAATTAAAAGGGTGAGTCTCCTACCTCAAGTCTCCAATACAAGGTATAAAAGCTCAAATTTTGCAAGTTCCTTCAAATCTTCCAATTCTCCAAGTAATTCTCTAGATGAAACCAAACTTCTCCTCTCACACTCTCTCCTACGGTTTTTGGTCTCAAAATGGATAAGGAAAAGTGTGTGAATCAAGTCTCAAAGGTGTCTTAGCAAGTGGCCCACTAAATGACAAATTTGGTAATTTAAAGCCAACTAATGTAATCCAACTTTATTTAATCCAATTTAATCATACCAAATCAAATTTCAATTAACATACCATAAAATCACATAAATTTTAATTAACATGAAACAGTAAACAATTTCAGATTCGCTCGCCGATAAGGCCTTCAATTTACAGTTCGACACTTAAAACATGAACAAATCAATTAATAGTCAAACAGATAAAAATGCGCTTAAACTAATACACTCAATCAATCAGTTCAAAATGTCAGTCAAATCAGTTACTTAATCATGTTCAGTCACAGTTTAGCAGTAATCAGTAGTATTATCAGTAAACAGTGGTGATGGTTGTCACAGAACTTCTTTGAATGAACCGTACATACAATATCGTCTGGTTATGATAGAACATAACAAACAATTTAGGCACAATAATTTATAAACTAACAGAACAGTTTAAATAAATTTAAACAAATCAAAACTACGACTTAAACTATGAGTTGAACAAGAAAATTATGAATCAAATCATGCATTCGTACAGTAAATTCAAATGAACAAATATTCTTGCTTTTCTTTCCCACTCTTTTTATATTTTCTTTCCTTCTTTTACTTTTGCTTGTTTTTTTGCTTCTAATTCTTTTTTTTTTCTTTTCTTTTTTTAACTCTCCTTTTTTCTTTCTTGTTTTGCTTTTCTTTGCTTTTTCTTCTTCCTTTTGTCTGCTTCCTATTTTTTCTTTTGTTTTTTTGTTTTTCTCTCTTTGCTTTTTCTCTTTTTTCTCTTCTTTCTTACTGTCCTCTTCTTTTTTTTCCCTTTTTTTTCACTCTCTTTTTTTAACTCCATAACACAAGAAATAAATAACAAAAAGGAAGAGAGAGAAAAAAAAGAACAAAACTGAGCTATGTTGACATTGAGAGTCGGTTGGGCATTGCGATAGCCGGTTGGGCCTCAATAGCGGCAGGGGTAGTTTCGGTCTTTCCTCACGATTTATTTGTTTAAAACAAACCCAAACCCTATTTCCTCATACCTCTTCATCCAAAATCCCTTTCTCTTTCTCTCTAGCTTTCCTCTCTCTCTAGATTTCCTCTTTTCCTTGCATTTATCAACAAACCTCGCCATTTTTTCTTCGAAACCCTTCCTCTCCTCTAAATTTTGAACCAATTGGATTTTGATTCGGTCAAGTTTTTTGGGTTTCACATTGTTTTTGCCTTATTTCTCACAAGTTTTCTTGGTTTTTGGGGACTCACTCTCGTGTTTTCACTTTCCCCTCTCATTTTCTCTCTCCTAGGGTTTAGCCCATTACACTTTCTTGCTTTCTCTTCATTTCCTCCATTCTTCTCCATGGCTAGTGACGAAGTTCCCATTCTGGGCCCTGCCATTGGTATGGGGTTGCCCTAGGTGGACATGGAGGCGGAGGACACACTCGCATTGCCTCCCCTCATTGATAGGCCATTTGACGCGGCCACATACTGACCATCCACACACGCTCCACCCCCGGGTGGGATTTTGAGATTCGAGGGTCTCATCCCTAGGATAGACAAGGATCTCTTGCTGCGAGAGCCCATAGAGTACTTTTCCGTTGATGCCTCTACAGTAAGCAACTTCCCTTTGTTTTGATGCATTATTGAATCTCACAAGTAGACCACTAGTTAAATGCCATTATATTTCCCATTTCTAGGTGATAGCCAGGAGGATTGGCGGATACAGATCCATATTCAGCCCCTGGCACTGGTATGAGGGACTACCAGCGAAGGTCCACGCACTAGTTGATGCAGCTGCCTTTGGGCCCTTCTACTTAGGGCTTATATAGATGAAGGTCGAGTCACTGTTGTACAAGGCCTTGGTCGAGAGATGGTGGGACACCACAGACTCATTCCACTTCTCATCGATCGGGGAGCTGACTCTGACCCCGTACAACTTTGCGATGTTCACCGGTTTACAGGTTGGAGTCGGCGGCCTGATCCCATGTGATCTTGACATGACGCAGTGGAGAGCCGCACAATATCAGCTTCTTGGAGCGATCCCAGAAACTACCAGCCACGAGATGGTAAGGTACAACTAGTTCTTCGAGCACTTATCTGCCTTTTAGCTCACCACTCTAGATGAGGTCGCCAGTACACCCGCGGCTTCCTTATGTATCTCCTTGGTACTGCCCTGTTTGCGAACAAGGAAAATGCCGTGGGGTTATATCTTTTGGGGGCACTAGTGCACCTCCCCCAGGTGGCAGAGTATGATTGGGGTGGCGCTAGCCTGGCCACCTTATACTACTACATGAGCTCCGTCTCCTACCGCAAGGCGGATTCACTCGGCAGCCATTGGAGAGTTTGGGAGCTATGCCTCACACTTATCTTTTCTATTCATTCTGTTCATTCTGCTTTTTCTGCTCATTTGCATTTCATCTTCTACTCATTTACTTCATCCATCATTTTTTGTTTGCAACTCTGGGTTTACACATACTTCACATCTCTAGCTCTAGTCCCGATGAGGCCAATCGAGTTGTCAATACCCCGTTCAGGGTACTACAACTCCCGATTTGAGTGCTGCCGTCGTGTAGACCGAGATTTCCCCTACTTCTGCTGTTTCTTTGATACGATCACTGCGGACCAGGTAACAAAATATCAATCTTTAATTGTTACATACTGTAAATAGACTGCACTATTTCCCACACTACACGATCATTCTCATACTGTTGCTTCTACACAGCACTGCTATTCTCATACTGCATTGATTTCTCACACTGTACTAATTTCTGACATTGCACTGATCTAACGCTACACTGATTTCTCACATTGCACTAATTTCATAGGTTGACTGGCATCCTTGGGCGGGCATTCCCCAGGTGTCGACGATGACCTACGTCGCTGCATGGCATGCCTCCACCATACGGATTCTATTCGAGGGCCCCTTTGGCCGGGCGTACTACTTGGGGGAGTGGTTCATCCGCCAAACGCAAGGCGTCACTGACCCCGACATCCCACATCCCCCTCCTCCAATTATGAGGGTAGTTGATGAGCTGTAAGACGATCCTCAGATCGACCTGTTGATGTTAGGTAAGAACGGTGATCATCATCATGAGCCTAGTGACTTCACTACCTTCTTACACACGCAGGTGATGGTGCCTCTTACCCCGAGCGTGGCTCAAGTTGTGCCGGAGGTTGTTGCTACTGCTGTTGCTGCGGCTGGTGATGCTCCTGTTGGAGGTGCCCTTGCTGTTGCTCTCATTCCTATATTTCATGTGATCCCTACTGAGATCATGTACATGCGTCTAGATGAAGTGATCGAGTAGATCCCATTTAAGTGCATCGAGGAGAGGGACCGCAGACTAGTTTTCACTCCTAGCATCGAGCAGGTATACATTCCTTTATGCTTCTACTTACTGCACTTTAGCTTGTTTTATTTTCTACTATTCTGTCTTCCTTTCTTAGATTATGATCCTTTTGTAGGTACCCCGGGAGCATGCTGATGACCTCTTTAGTACGATCGACTGACTGCTCCTCATGGTACGGAAGAGGCAGACCGCCTTAGTTACCCATGGGATTGAGGTATATTCTAAATGAAGTTTACTGTTGTTGCCATACTGTACACTCCTGTTAGTTCATACTAATACCTGCACTCTTTTTAGCTTGAGCCAGCGCCAGTAGTGCCTAGAGGACCTTTTACAACCAATAGACAGAGACCGGGCCCAGTGAGGGACCGAGGGGGAGCCGATCGAGGGTGAGGTCGAGCGAGGCAGCACTCACCTTCCGAGGAGTCTTTTGACGGGTCTACGACCCCCGAGGATAAGGGAGAGGAGGTTAACTTATAGTCCAACAGCCCTAGTGATGACAGTGATGCACCTCCTCCGCAGCTGAGGCGGAAGAGGGCGAGGATGGACTATTGACGAGGACGAAGATTTTTTTTTAGTTTTGTTTTTGTCGTTTTTGCTTTGTAGTTAACCACTAGCTTTAGATAGATCCTTTTGTTTTGTTTGAAAGATTTTCTTTTGTTTTATTGCTCTATAAAATAATGATCAGGTTTGGACCCGCTAGTTATAAAAGATAAGTTTTTGTTGAGTGATTTCCTTGCACAATGTGATGAATGGTATTTGCATGTAACTGTGCAAAATTGTGAAATACAACACAATAACAGGAAAACAAAATAAAAACAACTCGAAAATATCAAAAAACACTTGGTACAAACAAAACAAGACTCAAAATACAACTGTGGTATGGCAAGGCAAAGGTTAGCCTTTCTTGCAACTGCATTGATTCTGAAACATCATTTAGACCAGGCCGAGCCTAAATATACTGGACTGAGCTTCACTGAGGCATGGCCGGGCTTCAATGTGACGTCAGTCAGTGCTACCCAACTATCATGCACCTTCTCATCCTCTATAAATGATGCTCCCGTGCTGTTTTTCTAGCAGAATAACAAGTCGGTGATGTTTTGCTCTCAAAATGGAGACATTAGGCAACAACAGGCTCCGAGACTGGATAACCACTTTGGACAGCTCGGAAAAGGTGAATTTTTGCAGTTTTGGCCTAAATGCCCTTTTCCCTTTGAGTTGCACTTCTTTTTGCTTTCCATTTCTACATGCCGCTGTTCGATGTTGGAACCTGATCACACATGTTTCAATTCGGATCCCAAGAGGTGTGTCCGACACTCAAGGAATTTCAAGCCTTAATGGAGTCCCGACGCAACAGAGAAATCATACTGCAGCCTCATTTTGGCCATGCCTAAACTTTGGGACAGATGTACGGGTTATCATTACACGAGGCTCGGTCCTTGGCACATGATGGAGAGCTAGACATCCCCGATTTAGTTCATCGATTTTCTGCCATTAGAGACAGGAGTGATCTTATTTGGCAAGGCCACTGGCAATATGATCTCTGTTTATGCCTTCTTGCACAGTTCCTCCTTGCCCCTAGTTTCGGTGGAGCTAGCATCTGGTTGGTTGAAGTAGTTCAATGTCTGAAAGAGGGTAAGAGTTGCATGGTTTTGGCACTGGCCAAAACCTTGATGGGTTTAGATTAGGGGTGGGCGCGGGTCGGTTGCGGCCACGAAATCTCCAATCCGTCATCCGTCTGCCAGATTGGCGGATTCAAGAAAATCAATCCGCATCCATCCGCTTATCCGGGGGATGTGGATTGAGCGGTTTGGCGGATAGATGCGAATCGGTTTGGCGGTTTAAAATTTTATAAATTTTCAACATAATTCAACTTGTGCACTTCCTCAAAAAAAAAAAAAAAAAAAAAAAAAAAAAAAAAAAGTATTACTATCAATGACTTAAAAAAGTATTACAATCACTGTATGCCTCATCCAAAAAAAGAAAGTTTGAAACTTTAGAATATCACAATCATTGCATGCCTCATCCACATATTACAATCACAGCATGATTCATCCATATAAAGTATTACAATCTGTGATTTTCAAAATATAATAATAATTCAAACCATGAACAGAGCAGTAGTTGAGCTTGTATATCTCTATATTGTTATATCTATATATGTTTTTGAAAACAAAAGCCAACCAACATATATCATATTTTCTATTTATTATTTTTAGAGTTAAATTTAAAATTCAAAAAATATAGATAAATAATACATTTATTTTTTTCAATTCAAAAATATATTCAAGTTGAAAACTTTTTTTCAACAGAATATTTAAACTCTTTTTCAATTGAAAATACAAACAAAATATTTAAACAAATTGAAAACATAAAATCTTATAAATTATTAGGGGTGCTCGCGGTTTGGCGGTTCGGTTGCGGCCAAAGGAATCTCAAATCCGCCATCCGTCCGCCAAATTGGCGGATTGGAGAAAATCAATCCGCAACCTTCCGCTCATCATCACGCATCCGTCCAAAATGCGGCAGATCGGTTTGGTTCAGTCAGTTTTGGCGGATCGGTATATCCACTGCTCACCCCTAGTTTAGATGTTTTACGCCAATGAGAGACCACCCTGCTGGCAGGGAGCCCGCTACTTCTCCTAGTATTATTTTCCACCCTTCTAATTTATGATTCTTACATCACTTAACACTCATTCTCTATTTTTCTCTTAAAACCCCTTTCCTTACTTTTCTTTCATCGTACACCTCTCTATTCTTTAATCTCTCTTATTTTTCATCCCTCCCCAGGTATGGCTTATGGATAAACTGTAAGTAGCTGCCCCTTGCCCCGAGTATTTGACCCGAGCTTACTTCTTTCGTTAACGACTAGTAGATTTCCCCTCAGAGGGTTTATGGTGTGATAAGATGTGCAGCCAGTCCGTAGCTGACATAACTTGGCATTGCCCTTGGCTTAATTTGGCAGAGATGAGCTACAGCATGTCCTGACAGTCAAGTATAGAGTTGATTGGCCTTACACATTGCGTATTATATTTTCCTCTCCGTTTCCGGCGCTAGTTCGGGCATGATTAGACATGTCCAGATGAGGGGGTAAAATACACTGCTTCATTTCCAGTTCACGCCTTGCACCCGCCCCAGTATCTTGCGGCCTGGAGGACGAGAGAGATTCAGGCCCCTGTCATTAGTTTCAGTTACGCCTTGTCTGAGGAGTGTTTGGCTTGGCTTGAAGAAGAGGAAGAGGTTGGGCCATCTTTGGTATAGAGTCACCTAACTTAGTTGTGCCCCTAGTTTTACTGCTTTGATATTTTCTTTCCAAGTTTAAGATGTAAAAAGCAACTTTGATCTGAATCAAAGAGTTTGGAGAATGTACTTGTGTTGAAATCAATAAAATTAAAGTTGTGAGTACTGAAAATTTTCCTTTCGGTCCCAAAAATGGTCCAAGTTGTACAAGGGTAAAATTTTGAACAAAATTAACTTTTATTAAAACTTTTCAAAACAATTTTCAGAAATGATCACCACCTAACACGCACAGAGTTTATCCTCAAGATGTACAATCCCGAACCAAAAGAAATCATAACTGCCCCTGATTGCATATTACTGTCATTTTGTACTATGCTCAGCTTTTCTTCCTGAGATAAAGAGCGCAACCGAATTAATAGATGATGAACAAGAATAACCTGATTAAGAAAACGGATAGGACAGTTGAACTGGGGATAGTTACGGCCGAACTTCAGGATGAAGTTGCCTACGTATCCCGAAAATGGGAATCAGGCCTTACGTAGTTCGGTTTAGGTTCACTCGAGTATTAACTCTCTCCTTTTACGTTCTAACTTTTGCTAAAGTCGCCCTTTAGGATTTTCAACCTTGCGAGCTCAGTTTTTCTTTATTTCTAATTTTTCATGCTCTAACTTTTGCCTAGGTCGCCCTTTCGGGTTTTCAGCCTAGCGAGCCACTCAGGGGTAGTATTTCTTCAACTTGTCCATATTGATCGGCTGTGAAAATTCCAGGCCATCTAAGTTCATAAGAATAACTGTCCCTCCTAACCAGATTGACTTGATGATGTAAGGACCAATCCCATTGGTTCTGAACTTGTCCCTAGGGTTGTGGATGGAAGCTCGGTTGTCTTTCAATACCATATCCCCTTCTTGAAGATTTTTGGACTTCACTTTCTTGTTAAAAGCCCTGGCAATTCGGCGTTTGTAGCCCTGGACGTGATACAATGCTCTTAGTCTTCTCTTATCAAACAACATCAACTCCTCAAACCTACTTTGCTATCAATCTGCCTCTGCTATTTGATACTCGGCCATAATTCGTAGCGAGGGCACTTCAATTTCGATCGGCAAAACAGCCTCCATCCCGTAGACAAGAGAATAGGGGGTTGCCCCTGTAGATGTTCAGATTACGGTTCTGTAACCCTAGAGCGCAAATGGCAATTTATCTGGCCAGTCCCTGTAGGTTTCCACCATCTTCTGCATAATTCTCTTGATATTTTTGATGACTTATGGAAAGCCACGTTATATTTCTCAAGCAAGTCTATCACCTCTTTCTTGAAGTGCGACCCATTATCGGAGATAATTTCATTGGGCACCCTATACCGGCATATAATGTTGTTTTTGATAAACTTAGCCACATGCAACGCTTTTAGCACAGAGTAAGACTGGGTCTCCACCCATTTTGTGAAGTAATTGATTGCTACTAGAATAAATTCATTCCCGTTTGACCCTTTTGGTGTAACTGTTCCGATAACATCTATTCCCCAAACAGAGAATGGCCATGGTGAAGTCATGTTGTAGAGTTTTGGTGGCAGAATGTTCATGTGATTGGCATGACTCTGGAATTTGTGACAACGCCGAACAAAACCACAATCCTCTTCCATGGTTGACCAGTAGTAGCCTCGTCTAAGGATTTTCCGAGTGAGCATCACACCGTTCATGTGGGCTCCACACTCTTCTCCGTGAATGGCCTCCATAAGGCGCTTTGATTCTTCTTCCTCAACACATAGTTTATGCATTCCAAGATGGCCTCTTTTGTACAATTTGCCTCCACAGATGATAAATTGAATTGCCAGATGTCGTATTCCCCTCTTGTCCTTGGCATTTGCTCCTGGTGGATACGCCTCATTTTCTAGGAAATTCCAGATATCATAATACCAGGGGTTCTTGTCTGAAGCCTCATCTATTACGGCAATGGTTTCATAGGCTGGCGTGTACTTCTGTTCAATAATAATCGGACACATCCTGACTCCCAATGGAATGTCTACCATAGAAGATAGAGTTGCTAGTGCATCAGCGAATCGGTTGTTCTCCCTTAGCAGATGGGTAAACGTTAACTTTTCAAACCTCGGAATTAACATATCCAAGACCTGATGGTAAACCTTCATTTTTTCTTTTTTAATCTGCCAATCTCTGTTGGCTTGAGACACAACCAAATTTGAATCCTCGATGACGTCTAGCCATTTTTCCCATAGTTCCAGGGTGGCTTCTAAACCAGCAATACACGCCTCATATTCTGCTTCGTTGTTGGATACTTTGAACTGGAGTTTGAAGGCTAAGGGTATATGGTAATCATCGGGTGCTATCAATAACACACCGATCCCATAACTGTACTGATTTGTTGCTCTGTCAAAGTACATCATCCATGTTTTCTCCTCTATTTGTAAAATATTTTCATCTGAGAAAAGGTACTCCACCACTTCATCCCCTTCTACTGGGTGATATTCCAGGAATTCCACTACAACTCTCCCTTTAACAGACTTGCATGTAACATATGTAAGATCAAATTTGGAGAGAAGAAGCAACCAACGGGCTAGCCTACCCGTAAGCGATGGTTTCTCAAAGTGATATTTGATGGGATCTAATCTCGAAACTAGGATTACGGAGTGAGCTAACAAGTAGTGCCTCAACTTCCGAGTAGCCCATACCAAGGCTAGACAAGATTTCTCAAGGGGAGTATAATGGGTGTCGTAATCCAACATTTTCTTGCTTAAGTAGCAGACGGCTTTCTCCACCTTGGCCTCCAACTCCTGAGCTAACATACACCCCATAGTTGAGTTTGTCACTGACAAGTACAAAATCAGCGGTTTTCCTAGTTCTGGTGGTGATAACACAAGCGGATTCTGCAGGTACTGCTTGACCTATTCAAAAACGAACTGACAACGATCGTCTCATTGGAACTTCTTTCCTTTCTTCAGGAGACCAAATAGTGATTCACAAGTCAAGGTTAATTTTGAAATAAACTGTCTTATGAATCGCACTTTACCCAAAAAGTCACGCATCTCTTTTTCAGTCCTTGGTGATGGCATTTCTAAGATTGCCTTGATTTTTAAAGGATCTACCTCAATTCCTCTCTGTGTGATTAAGAATCCCAGCATTTTTCCTGTTGTTACACCGAAGGTGCATTTTTGTGGGTTCAACCTCAATCTATACTATCTAATCTGCTGAAAGAATTTTTCCAAGGCGATGTAATGGCCCTCTCGATCTTTGGACTTGACAATCATATCGTCCACGTACACCTTAACCTCTGTGTGGATTATATCGTGCAGAATGGTAGTTGCATCCCTCTAATAAGTGGCCCCAGCATTCTTCAACCCAAACGGCATGACTCGTTAGTAATAAGTGCCCCATAGAGTAGTGAAAGCGGTCTTCTCCCTATCCTCAGGTGCCATCAGAATTTGGTTATACCCATAAAATCCATCCATGAACGAGAGCAATGCATGGCCTGCGGTGCAGTCTACCAACTCATCAATATGCGGCAGTGGAAAATCATCCTTCAGACTAGCCTTATTCAGATCCCTGAAGTCAACACAGACTTTGATTCTGCCATCCTTCTTTGGGACTGGAACAATATTAGCCAACCACGTCAGATACTCAAATACAAGCAAGAACCCTGTCTCAATCTATTTGGTAACTTCTTCCTCGATCTTCAAAGCCCAATCTGGGCGAACTCTATGCAGTGTTTGCTTAACTAGCCGAGCCTCAGGGTCAAAAGGGATCCGGTATTGTACAATCGAGGGATCAATTCTAGGCATGTCTTCATAGGACCACGCAAAAATGTCTTTGAAATTTTTTAATAAAGTGATTAAATGTTCGCGTTCCTCTAAAGACAGTATGGACCCAATCTGGACCAAGCGAGGATCTTCCTTAGTACCCACGTTAATTGATACGACTTCATCTGTATACGGCTTAACACGACTCTCTTTTTCATGATCAACCAAAATTTTCAAAACCCTAGAAATTTCTTCCTCTTCATTTATGTCAAAATTTTGAAAATTAAGATTAGTACAACAAACCAAAGGTACAGAGAAGTAGGCAACATTCACAACATTCCCATTCAAAAAGTCTAGATCTTCGGTTACGGTGGACTCAAAAAAAAAGTTAAAATACGACCTGGACAGGACTTTGGTATCCGGTTACCACTCCTCGAAGTACCAGACTCAGAGGAACTCAAATCTGACTCCGACCCCACAGACTCAGTGGGATCAGATCCGGACTCACTATCTAATTTAGAACTGTTAATGATGCCTTACTCAAACTTCCAGACCAGGCATGGAGCCTCAGACGCGTCTATGATAAAATTGGAGAAATCTGCTACTGGGGTATCCCCAATCATTGAGATAGTAAAACTATCCCCCAAGTTAGTGGCCTCAACTCCAGCAGTAGAACTCATTAGTAAGTCAGCCAGTGTTTTGCCCAACAGCTCCTCCTCTTCGATGTCCAGATTTGCAGTCCTGCCTTGACCTGTACTAGTGCTTAGGTCCGCCTACTCATCCTCCTCTTCTAGTAACTGGTGCCCGAAGAAGATTTTGAACCCAGGATACCTACTCTTTGTCTCCCAGTCATACCAAAGCTCTGGGAATCCACAAAATGGGAAATCTTCCCCTTGGCAGACAAAGTGTCTATTCAGGGTTCCCTATATAGGTTTGTGGACTAACTCATACTGCTTCCCAGTCCTCTTTGCCTTCAGCCTTTCTCTCAGCTCCTGTCATTTCCTTTGTCAATCTGCAGTGGTAGGTTTGTATCCCAGCCCGAAAGCATGAGGGTTATGACTCAGCTTCTTAGCAACAATACCTCTCCATCTGCCACTTCAGCCTAGTCCCGACCTCGGCATATGCCCCTGTTTGTTCATCATGTATATGGATTGCACACTCACATAATCTCCATCGCCCTCTGCCATTATGGTTTAGACTAATCGGGCTTCTGCCAAAGAGAAACCGGAAAGGAACATGTCTTCTTCCCCATGTATGATTTTCAATAATGGCGCAATGGTTCCCTAGGGAAGATGGATCGCAGAGTTACCATACACAGTGGCAATCCCGCCTTTGAAGGGGTACTTTACTAACTGATGGACTAATGATGATATAGCCTTCATCTGAATTAGCCAGGGCCTTCCCAATAGTAGGTTGAATGTGGCCGGAACATCCATGACATGGAATTCCACCTCATGTTCGGACGGGCCAGTTAGGATATTGCTCTTGAACATTCCCATGACATCTCGACTTGTATTGTCGTAAGCCCAAATAGCTTAGGTCGTGGGTGTAAAGTCAATTGGCGTCAAACCGATGGCATAGGTAGTTCTCATTGGGCACACATTGATCGCCGATCCGGTATCTACTAACACCCCCGGAATCCACTTTTTTCGACTTTCCAAGGTTACATGCAAAGGATGGTTGTGGTTGGCACCCTCGGGGGGAAATTCTATATCCGTAAAGGATATCATCAGCGTAACGTCCCCAGAGGTGACCACGACACCAATTGATCAGCGGTGGTGTTAAGAGGCAGTTTGGTTCAGTTCATTGCTTCGAGCAAGGCATGCCTATGTTCCCGAGACGCTATTATCAGTCCCCATATGGATATGTAGGCCTAGATCTTCTTGAGTTATTTTAAGACCATGTTTTCCTCAACATCCTTCTCTATTGATCTCTCAACCTCCTTGTTAGAGGTCTCTGGTTGGTCCACCACTACGGGTTTGAAGTATCAACCACTTCGAGTCATGTGATTGATCTCATCGGTATACCAAGTGTCATCTGGGGTATCAGCTTTCCAACCTTCGTCAGTGTACACATGGCTTAGGTTGTTGTCTTCCCACCACTCTCCTGCAGTCATGGTCGGATTGGCATCAGGCTCCATCTGGAGCATATTAACATTACATAGCTAGGGTTTCAACATCCCGGTACTTTCTAAGTCTCATCAACATCCTCTTTCGGTCATTGGGATCCCATTTAACTTTTCTGGTTATCCGGCCCTCACCCACCGTTGTTTCAGGTTCTTTTTTCCCTTTTCTTGTGCCTTGTTCTAGAGTTATCTTCGCTTGGATCTCCTCTATCCTTTCATTTTGAAATTGTTCCAATGTCTGTTCCTTCTCAGTAAAAGGTGCAACCTCAGTCTTATCCTTAACAGCAACTTCCTCTTCTCCCCTAGTCTCTCCTATCTGTTCTGTTACATCGAACTCTTCCTCACTCAACCACCCATTGCTTGTTTCTTGCTGGCTCGGGTCCCACCATACCATTTGCACACAGGTTGTATCTTCCTCCTCAAAGAAGTAAAGATCCTCTAGATCCTCTTCTAATTCTGCCAGATCCTCCTCTAAGTTTGCTAAGTCATTCAGGCTTTGCTTAGGCCACTCATTCTGATTCTGCGCCATTTGGTCTTCTCATATAGCATTGATGCTGAAAAAGTCGGGCAGTCTGACTACTAGCTTCGGTTGATCGATGGCAACAATGTATAAACTGGGATCGTACTTCTCTGTGAGCGAGACCCTCTTCTCTATGACATAGGTATCAGACGACCTTGTCTTCAGTGCATTCTTCTCTTTCTCCGTTTCTATTACCACAGGCCTGGGTTACGTTTATGGTGTCAAATCCATCATGCACATGTCTGTGCCTTCCGGAATGACCACCTCCGATTTTGGTAGGTGAGATGAGGTAATGTATGTGCTAGGGTTGAAGGTGGGCGGTTGTGTATGGATGTGGTTAATATTTCTAGGGGTTCGTTGTTACGTTGGGCTTGGAAGGTGGGGCGATAACTTTGTTGTCAACGAGATCCTGGATCTCATGATGTAGACGGTAGCACATGTCTGTGGGATGGCCATGTTGGTGGAAGATACAATACTGGGTAGGGTCGTGTTTGGGTGGCAATGGGTCTAGAAGTGGATGAGGATCAAGAGGCTTGATATGCCCCTTTTGCATTAATAGCTTGAGGGCGTGGGTTGGGCTCATATAGAGGGGGGTAAAGACTCTATGATTTCGAGGTGGACTGGTATTTTGTGAAGGTTATGAGGTTGTGGCAGTAGCAAAAGGATCAGCCATATTGGCCATCGTGACAACATTGCTGACATCTGCAGGCCACGGAATAGTGCTACTGCTAGCATTGGTATTCCGAGAGAACGGCCTTCTTACGGGTTCACTTGTTCTGTGGATGATACCCTTTTTGTATGCACTCTTGATCTGGACCCCCAGCTCATGTAAAGAAGCAAACGTGGACAGCGAGGCCATTATCATTCTCTGCAGCATGTCTGGCTCAAGGTTCTGGACCACTAGTCGGACTTGTTCTCTTTTGGCAGGCTTATTTGTCATTCGGGCTGCCTTGGCTCTCCACCAGGCGACAAAACCAATGAATGATTCTTTGGGGTTTTGGGTAGTAGCCTCTAGCTCACTAATGGTTATTTTTATCTGGATGTTATATGCGTACTGATTGACAAACGCCTCGGATAGCTCCTCCTAATTCCATTTTGCAGAGTCCTCCAACATAGCGTACCAGACGGCCTCTACATCAGACAGGGTTCTCCCAAACAACAAAAGCTTCTGTGCCCGAGACAAACTCATGGGCCTCAATACATCCGAAAACAACCAGACACGCACGATTGGATCCCCACTCCTATTGAATCTGTCGATGTGGGGCATCTTAAATTTCTCTGGTAATCTGACTGAAGCCTCAGTGTACCCATCTTCGATATCTGGAATAGAGTTGAAGCCTTGGGATTTTTTCAATGCTTTCTCTAATCTAGCAATCTTGACCAAGGCCGGATCAATTTCGTTGCTATCAAAAGAAAAAATCCCTGGAGGAGGTTGAACCGGAGGACAATAAGTTGGGGCAAGGGGAAACATGTCCTGAGGATCTGGGATTAGTAGATTTTCTACTGGTGGGGGTGGATCTGGGTTTGGCTGAGCAGTAGGGATCGGGTGCACAGTTGACGCTGATGCCTTAGATGTACGTCGTAGATCGGTAGTGACTTCATCTTGTGCAGTCATCCTCTGGTTTACAGTGTCCATAGTCCTTTGGACGGCAATCATCATGGCAGCGAATTCCTCTGTGTTCGGTGTTGTGTTCTGTGCCATTGCTAATCTGGGTGAACTAGATGCTGGTGAATTGATTGATTGAGAATGGGTAGGTGTTTGTAGAGTGTTTTGTACTGATGCTACTGACCGTCTATTTCTTCTCCGTCGAATGACTGAAGGAAGCGAGACTAGCATGGGCTAACCACCAACAAGGTCTCGAGCTTTACACAGCCTGCCGAAACGAGTCCACACAACTTGGGAAATATCGGGTCTTTCTGAAGCTATAATGGTAAACTACCTAGCAAAAACAAAGAAAGAAAAACAAAATCAAAATCGGACAGCACTTCGGCCCCATTTCACAACAGTCAAAACACATAGCTGAATTGTAATCCCCACTGAACTCTGTTTTCAAACTTTATACTGAGATGAACCATCCTGTGCAGTTTCACTGTAAAAGCACATATCAAGTAAAAAGAACCAAAACACCCCTATGAGGGGATAGGGTTACCTTGCCCTAGATTTTTGGAATGATCTAGGCTGCACTAATGCAAACAACGAGTTTCACAACATCCTGCAAATGGGTGGCATCCTGTCCTAAGTTGGAATAGTCACTATAGCTTCACTATATGCAACTAGGTCAAATGGTCAAAATGATACCTCAGCAAGAATACCTAGTATACCTCTCACAGCTAATACCGAGAAGTGAAAGGTAGATCAAACGGTACAGCGGTAATCCAGATCCAATGGTTGTGTTTCCAGCATGGCAGAGCCCATGACCGGTCAGCTTTTTGGCAAGCCTTTTGGGCGAGCCTCCAGCAAACTGTCCAGGAATAGCAGTCAGCAAACACAGTGACTTAAGTGCACCAATGCAAATGCAAATGCAAAGAACATATAAGTACAGATAAAAAATCACATCAAGAGTTTTAAGTCAAGTTCTCTAAATCTCCAGCAGAGTCACCAGAAACTGTAGCCCAACTTTTCATGCTCCTTTCGGAAGACAAATAGCCCTACAATTCAGACTCCACTTGTGGTTCTGAATCTCATTTCACAAGTGCAATGTGAAATAATGAAAACACAAAAAGAGTCCAAATCTGGCAATTCTTTTTTGAAAATCAATGTTTGAATCAAATGCCAAAAATGGACTACTTTACCAGATTACAAAGTCACTACCTAAATATTTTTGAGATTTTTAGGAAACTCGAGACTCGTGCCAAAGGCCATTAGTCCGTCATCACCAAAGTGTCTTGGCCCGAGAACTTAGGTACGAGAGAGGAAGGTCATGAATTAAGCACCCCACTCACCCGATCAAAGATCGGCCACTACTAATCATGATGTGTTTCTTATTTACATTATATGCTCTAGTTTTGATTTATTAGCTATTTTTACTATGTGATTAGCATACAAGGTATAAACTAGTTTGCAAGAATTGGAACACTTGATCTCATGTTTTGTTTCGAAATTGTTTTGTGAATTTGCCACTTAAAAAAGATGGGCTAAAATGGATATTAATCAAGCCATCCCAATTCAAGCAACTAGCCCTCATCCACAGGCATTCAAACAATTATATCATTTATGTAACTAGCCTCATAGTATTCATGTTTTGGATATGGCAATACAAGCATTCAATGCAAGATGCTAAAGCAATAAAAAGCTCACCTAGTACTCCAAGCCAAAACAGGGATAAGACTTAGAAAAATATGCATGTTCCTAACTTATGCAATATGACTAATACAAGGCACACATTATGTATTTTTATAGGCTCGGCTATGAGCATGGCATATAATTGCATTCAAGACATGCGAGGGAGCACGTATTCAAGTGAGTTTGAATAATTTGATATTAGGTTAACATGATAAGCCGCAAGACAATGGACGCAAAGCATAAGAATGCTAATGAAACGTGACGCCCTATACTAACCATCGTAAGCGAGTAAGTAAAAGGGAGAAAGATGAAGGGTTGAAAGACATACAACACATTACAACATTGCCCCTATGCAAGAGGGTGCGAATCAAAATCCAAAAGTCCGAATTAAACTAATTATTATAAAACCGAATGAATAAATAAGCGAGGCAAATTAACTATCTAACTATGTCATTACAACAAGGATAACCAAGATAAATAAACTCACTATTTAAGCTAAGTAACTACAACAATTACAAAGGGACAATAATAATTATTACAACACTGAATATTTAATGAGACTAATTACAATAAACAATATTAAATTAATTACAACAATGATCATAATGTAAGCAAGGATGCGCAAGGGTTGCATGCATGTACATGCACGATGTTCAAGAATAGTTCTGTTTGCCCCAGGCTTGCTCTGTTTCACCTCAACCACTGCTCTCTGTTTTCTACAAAAACACACCACTAACCAAACATTGAGGACCGGCCAACCCTCAATGAAGCCCGGCCGGGCCTAAAGAAAGCGGGTCGTGCCTCAATTTTGTGGAAAACTCTGTTTTGTGTTTTGAAGTGAAAATAATGTAGACAGAGTTGTTCAAGCTCTGTTTGTCCCTTCATTCCTTCTCTATCATGGGAAAGCTTCAAGAGAAGGTTAGAATTGTTTCCAAAACCATCAATGAGCAAATTGATTGCCTGATGATTCCGAATACAATTTTGGACAAAAATCAATGAATGCAATGAATATGACCACTCTTCCCTCTTTATCATGGAATCAACTCAAAAAAGAGAAGTAGAGACGCTTCAAGAATCATCAAAACGCCATGAATTAGCGTATGACCACTCTTGACTCGATAAACTTGGCATAGCATCCGGCCAAATCCAAGCAATATGACTCATTTTCTTTATGTGTGTTGGTTGCTTTTAAACCAATTCTGTTAGTCATTTCCATTCTTTAGTCCATTTGTCTGAAGTGATGATTAAGTCCTCTAAAAGGAGTGAAGCGTCAAGCGGGAAGTAATTCTCAACATGAAAGAGTGATTATGCCGTTGACAATGAATCTTCGTAGAGATTAAACCATTAAGCGTGAATCTCTAGTTTGTGTGTTGAATAACCATGAACCGATTGAAACAACTCTCAAATGAAAGAAATGAGTGGCAGGTTGATTCTTAAAATGAGGTTATTAACATGGAAGTCAGACAAAGAAAGGCTAAGAACAACATAGTACAAGCTATATACAAAGACCAAGGCTACAACAAATGAACTAATCAAAGCTTGAATCAATTAAATAGATTAGGATAGCCCTAAAACAGTCTCTAATAAGCCAAAATAGTGGCTGAAAATGCAAGAAAAGAACTCAAGATGCTAAACAAAAAGCAAAGACACTAAAACTATGTAAGCAAAAACAAGGAGGAGTGGCCAACCCCTCCAATTTCAAGACATCAAACCATGTTTTTTTGGCCTTAGTTCAACTCAGAAAATCAGTTCAAAAATCAAAGGAAAAGAGTGTAAAGGAACCAAGGGTTGAGCTATAAAAATAGGTACAAGTAAGGGTGTTAAGCTTACCACCTTTGATAGCTTATCCAAACCCAAGTTCCAACACTTAAAATGGATGTAAAACAACCCAAGAATACAAGAAATAGATAAAAATGAAGTAAGCAAGAGCAAGAACAAAAGTTGCAAGCTTATACCTCTCAAAATGGAGTAAGCTTTGTTTGATAATCAAACTCACTCTTGACACACTCTCAAACTTGAATTATACTTCTCAAGGGTCAACTAAGACTCTAAGATGATGAGTTAAGGCTGTATATGGTGTATATAGATGATATGAGGAAGGTAGGTTAACTCAGAGATAGCTTGCAATGGAAGAATGAGGAAGAATGAGCTCTCTCTATGTGTATATGCTTTCTCTCAATTGTTCAACCCTCAAAACAGAGGTATATTGTCGTATTTATAGAATCTGAGAAAGAAACATCATAAATATCTACAAAAATTGACAACTGGCGGCCTCCAGCCCAGAATAGTGTTTCTCTCTATTGAAGCCCGGCCGACCCTCAATTGCCACGGCCGACCCTCAATGAGGCACAGCCAAGACTCAATGAATTCCCCTGTTTTTCTGTTTCAGTCTCAACACAGGGTGGCAGAAGGTGTACAAATGAATTTCTTGGGTATGATCAGTGGGAATATAGAAGGTTTGGGGCTGTTTCAAAGCTTAAATAGGGCTCCTTCATTGAGACCTCGAACCACGCATAATACCACTTTCATCATCGAGTGTACTGTGTAAAGCGCTCAAGCCTTGCGGGCGGTAAAAAATAGGGTGTCCACAATATCTATTAAGAGTTATGAATGTATTTATTATTATATATTATAGCAAAGTGACTTTTCGTGAGGAACATTGTAGGGCCTCCAAACCTCCTACCAATATTTGTGAATTTTTGAATTAAAATATAATTTAAAAAAATGCTATTGGCTAACTTATAATAATTATAAAGATACTAATTATTTCATGATTTATGCTTCTTAAAAGGAAAGATAATAGAATCTTCTTCATCTATTGTCAAAATCTATCATCTATCACAAAAATTTAAATAGAAAGATTAAGAAATTTTCAAAACTAATCTAAAATTTTTATTTTTGTAATTTAAAAATTAAAAAATGCACATGTTATAAAATTATTGGTTCATCTACGGTCTACCCCCATTAAATTTAAAATTTTGAACATTTGTATCCCTATACTTTCACACAATTTTCAATGACATCCCCAGATTTCGAATAATTTCAATTTTATCCCTAAAGTTTTTGAAATTGTATCAATTTTGCCCCTGCCATCAAATTTGAAATAGAAAAAGTTAAAAAAATTACATTTTGGCTCCAAATTTCAAATAATAGATACAAACTCACCCTCTCTCCTTTCTACACCTCAACAATTCTACCGGCCACCACCACCGGCAGCGGTACCTAACCCTCTTCCTCCCTTCACTACTACAACATTCATGGACTGAAGATGAAAGTTGTCTGGCCCTTATTCATACCCTCCTCAAACCACATAGACCCAATTTCACCACCCTCAGTTCCACATCCCTCTTTCATTTTCCTAACAAGATCATCACTATCTTTTGAATACAAAACACATTTCAATAGCATAAGTGTAAGCCCCCTTCCTCTCTCTCTCTCTCTCTCTCTCTCTCTCTCTCTCTCTTCTCTCTTTTCTCTCTCTCTTTATATATACACATACATATATTTATATATGTATATGTATATGTATATTGTGGATTGCAGATAGAGTTCTTCATATGCTTGTAAAGAGATTTGCTACGCATCGTCTTCAACAATAGAGGCTTCTTCAAATGGATCTTGCTCGCATAGATCGGCGAAGAAGAGAGAGAATTTTGTGGTATTGGAGGAGAATAAGAGCCCATATCAAGCTGCGTTTGATCGGAAAGCTTCCAAATCTAGATTTGTTGGGTGTGGATACATGAGCTTTTCCGGGGACTTTTTTGAGCGAATCTCAACTGGGCTTGGGAATTGTACTCTCAGGTGAGTCGAGTATCAGAGAGAAGGCAAGCCTACGGTCACCCATGTCCACCGTTGTGGTGGTGGACAAGATTGTATGAAAGAAAAAGTCAAATGTGGTGGGATTTTTAATGGGTTGTGATCACTTCCTCATCTTCTCATTGGATTTCATCTTCAGCTGAAGATAACAATCATATGAGTGGCAAGGCGGCGGCAATGGTGGCAGCGGCGATGGCAACATTGGTGGCGGTGAGGCATCTTTCTCATGGGAGGAGTATGAGTTAGGGATGGGCATTTGTGAGTCCAATTAGCGCTTTGAGTAAGCCTTCTTCAATTGAGAAGAAAGAGGGTTCCAATATGAACAACACCAATAGCAACAGCAACACCATTCCTTCTTTGTTAGCTGTGGGAGACTAAAGATATGTTTTTCAATCCATAAACGCTGCAGTGGTAGAGGAAGGAAGAGGCCTAGCCGCTGCCGCCACCGTCGGTGGTGGTGGCTGACAGAGTTGTAGAGGTGTAGAGAGGAAAGATGGTGAGCTTGGGTAGAAGATGGTAGGTTTGTATTTATCATTTAAAATTTTGGGGCAAAATATAATTTTTTTTTAACTTTTTTCGTTTCAAATTTGACAGCAAGAGCAAAATTGATACAATTTCAAAAACTTTGGAAGCAAAATTGAAATTATTCAAAATTTGGGGGTGTCATTAAAAATCGTGTGAAAGTATAGGGGTAAAATGAAATTTGCTCAAATGTTTATATATAAAGTCTAAAATAAAGTTGTAATCATATACACATTATATGAAATTTAAAAATTCTTAATAGTTAAGTTTAACATGAAATTTTATTCATACTTAATTCAAAACTTTCTATTCTATAAGCAAAATCGTTGTCAAACCTTTGAGAAAAAAATAAATTAAATTTATTAATTTATGAATTATTTCAGACATTGATTATACGCTAGTCTATATATATATATATATATATTAAGGAAAATGAGCATTTTAATGGAAATCCTTGTAAGAGTTTTTTACTCTCATTCTAAAATTTCTAATATTTTGATTTTAAATAATTAAAAAAAAATCTTTTATTGGCTAGCCTCATTTAAGAAAAATAAATAAATAAATAATATTTCTTAATTTATGACTTTAAAAATGGAAAGTATACTAATTCATTTCAAAATTCAAATTGAGGAAAAATGTACTAATCCTTCTTCAAATTCAAATGGAAAGTATACTAATCCTTTTTTTTTCTCTCTTAGAATTTGAAGGTGTCATCCATAGTCATCTTTACATATGGGTCTGGTTAATTATTGTTCCGTTGCTAACAGAGATCGTACAACACATGGAGATTAAGCTTGAATGAAAGGCAAAAATAAAAAGAAATATGTTTCTCGTGTAAGCTTCGCCATTTTTTTTTTACTATAGAATTTGAAGGAGGCATCCATGATTATCTTCACATATGAGTTTAGTTTATTGTTGTTCCATTGCTAACAAAAGCCGGATGAATGTGGATATTAAGCTTGAATGAAAGGCAAAAATAAAAAGAAACAAATTTAAATATCAATGAAATCTTAACAATCATCATTTTGAAAGACAGAGCCGTAAAGAATATTTATTCTAGTAGAGATGAAGCAATAAAAAATATTATGTAGTTGTTTGAAATGTGTTATATAAGTGCATTTTTGACTTTTTGCGAAAAGATGTGTAATAAAATATTGTAATAAAATCAAAATGACAATTTTATTCTTTTGACTTTTTGGGTAGTTGACTTCAAAGGGAAAAATTATTATTTTGCCCTTGTGGCTTCCCCCACAAGCTACTCTTGAATAGTATAGACTTTTGAGCTTTTTTAGTGACTTTTGAACTTTTTTAGTAACTTTTTAACTTTTTGTCTTTTTTAGTTTATCCCAAACAATATGTGAAAGCAGTGAATGATGTTTATTGTGTAAGTTTTTTTCCTTTTTTAACGAAAATTCCTGCTGATTAGTTAGGTAAAATATTACTTATGGAAAATAATTCCTTAAATCATGTGTATTTTAAAATTTAAACCCCAAAATGATAGGTGAATTCAATAAATTCTTTGTTGACTACAATTTTAAATTTCAATTTTTGGTAGCTAATATTTTTTTTTAAAAAAAAAAAACTAAAAATCAACATAATTGGATTGGAGTTTTGAAACTCCTAGAGTTCTTAAAATTAAAAACTCATTTTGTTAATATATAGTATAGATAGTTGATTAATGTCCAAGTGACATTTAAATTATTGATTGGAAAAGAGAAACAGTAGTCAAATTATTAGAAAAAATTATAGATATTAAAAGTTTTGATTGAAAGATTAAGACAAAGAAAAAAAAATTATTATTAACTTCACAATATATTACTCTTCTAGTCATTTTTTATCTAGTAATATCATAACCCTAAAAATAAAACAAAGAAAACTTATTTGTGTGCAGCTGAAATTGATTGAATAGTAGATATATCATTAGAGCATCCACAATGGACACACTAACGCATTTGTTAGTGTTAGTTGCCAAGTTTTGGCTAGCAGTGGTCTGTGTTTCGGGCTGCAATGGAGTTGTTAGTGCGTGTGTTAGTGGGCTTCGTTAGCGTCAGTTGCTAAATGGTTTGTTAACTGCGGCTAGCGCTTTAGCTAGCGCAAGGAAGTGTTTTTTTTTTCTTCCGGGTTGACCAGCCGGACGTTCGGCCAGTTGACCCGGTCAACGGAATTTTATTTATTTATTTTTTTACTTGTTGGGATTTTTTTTTTGGACTTAAAATTTAATTTTGGGCTTGAAATTTTTTAGTAAATTAAATTATTTATTTATTTTATTTATTATATACACACACACATATATATATATATATATTTAACACACACCTTAACACACCCCTTAACACATCCATTGCACCACCACTCGCTCTCTAAAATTACCAAACTCTTGACATATCTTAACAAATATTTTTGGACCCCACTTTTATCATTTTTTATTATATAATACACACTTTAACAAATAATTTTGACTATCCCATTGTGAATGCCCTTATTTAATTCACCGCCTAAATAAATAAAACCACCGCACTCGTACATTTAGAATTTTTTTTATCTTTTTATTGTGCAGCATGGTACATATAGATCAGGTTATTAGACCCAACTTACACTTAGATAGTAAGCCAATATATATCATTTTAAATTTGATTTCAAGACTTTGTTTATTATAAGTTATAATAATAGTGTTGCATGATTCTAAAAAAATAAAAAATAAATAAATAAACCTAAAAATAAATTTAAAAAAAATGAAATTGACAGGTCAACAAATCTGATCAATTCAATTCAGACCCAGACTAATTAACTATTTTTATGTCAAAATAAATAAGATAAAATAAAAGGAAGAAAACTACGTGGTTAACTACCAGAAATTTTATAATACGGTATTGGAGTATGTAGCATATGACTTAGTTATGATATTTGTGGTATTTAATTATTACTTAGTTATGATTATTATTTTAGTTATAATTCAAAAGATCTTTGATTATATTTTATGTAGTGTTTGGTTATGAGTTTTTTTTTTTTTAAGTTATTGTGGAGACATATTTTTTGGATTGTCCACGTGGTCGAGATTGTTAGCCTAGATGTTATGTGGATGAACCAAGTTGCTGAGGTATGATGTGATCATATCTGAATCCGAGATATTCAGATAGAGGACAAGAGTCCTAAATGACATCAAGCTATCTATTTGGATAGAGATGGGACTCTTAAGGAAGTTCATCTTAATCTAAATCGTGTAAGTTGTGATAGATGTTATCCTTGTAAAGGATAGAGTCCCATGAAGTGAGACTTCTAGAGGACTAAGACACTGCTGGCTATAAAAGTAAGGCACTCTCATGAGTCTAAGGTATACTTTTATTTGTGATGCTTTGACTTGTGCATTAAGTACTATCTGCTATCTGTGAGACATAAAGTTTACTAACTTGATCGTCGGAGTACCCCTAGGTAGATGAACCACCACAGAATTCTTATTTTCTTGTTGGCGGGTAGTTGGCTCATTCTATTTTTCCCGTGCTCTCTAACTAAGTTCCATGTTTGGTTGTGTGGTCGGAAATCAACACCCATAATTTGGTGTCGTCTATGGGAACTTAGTATAGAATAGATGACCAATTTGGTAAGGAGGACGAGAAGGATCATCTTGATTTTTCATTATTGACGATTGGACATTTAAGTCCTTGTTTCACGAAGCTGATGAGTCATGATCTCGGTCAGAGGAGTATCTCTAGCTTCTTGTTTAGCTGACATGTTGGAAGATTAGACGATATAGGTTCCATCACCTCAGGTTACCGAGGTAATAGAACCTATGGGGCAGTTGTGGGGACATATTTTTGGGGTTGTCCACGTGGCCGAAGTTATTAGCCTAGGTGCCATGTGGATGGACCAAGTTGTCGAGCTATGATGTGATCATATCTGAATCTGAGATATTTGGATAAAGGACAAGAGTCCTAAATGACATCAAGCCACCTATTTGGAAAGAGATGGGACTCTTGAGGAAGTTTATCTTTAATCTAAATAGTATAAGTTGTGATAGATGTTATCTTTGTAAAGGATAGAGTCCCACGAAGTGAGACTTCTAGGGGACTAGGACACTACTGACTATAAAGCAAGGCACTCTTGTGGGTTAAAGGTATGATTTTATTTGTGATGCTTTGACTTGTGCATTAAGTACTATTTGCTATCTGTGAGAGATAAAGTTTACTGACTTGATCGTCATAGTGCCTGCAAATCAACGAACCACCGCGGAATTCTCATCTTTTTGTTGGCAAGTATTTGGCTCATTCTATTCTGCCAGTGCTCCGCAGCTGAGTTCCCCTTTTAGTTGTTTGGTCGTAAATCAACACCCACGGTTATGATTGAAAATTATTTACTTTTGTAGTAATTAACTTGTTTATTGTATACACCCTTTTAAGAGTATGTATTTTCTAATATGATTTGGTGATTTACTTCTTCATTGCGAATCTTTGCCTGCAAGCTACACCTAATATAAATGAAATCTAACAATAATTTACTCCATCCTTTTTTTTTTTTTTTTTGTAAACTTGGATTTTAGACTAGTTTGCGGGTATTTCGATTAATTTTAAGACCTTATAATTAAGAGTCAAACAAACCTCCAATGACCCTTAAAATGACTTGAACTAGAAATTTTGAATTTTATTCTTGAGTGTTTACCTATCTACCATTCCTTTGGATTTCCACCACCTCAAAAAATTGAAGACTAAACTACCATTAGTTATATAATATAGGTAATTAACGTCTAAGTGACATTTAAATTATTGACAGATTGCAAAATTGAAACTGTAGTCAAATTATTAGAAAAAAATTATACATATTAAAAGTTTTGATTGAAAGATTAGGACAAATAAAAAAAATCATTATTGACCTCACAACTACATATATATGAGTTTTTTTTTTTATCCTAAAAAAAAAATTTATTGTAATGCCCCACTTTTTATTACTCGGAATCCATTATCAAAACCATTAAATTAATTTAATTTCAGAGATAACATGCAGAAACACTTTACATCAATGAGAAATAATAAATAAAGATTCCCTCATCCGAATACAAAATGAATGCAACATGAGTATAACTAAATAAATTGCCCATAGGTTTACATCTTTAAAAAGTAAAAGAAAGGGGTTTAACCCTTTTACAATAACGACATTCAACACACAAATAAAAAAGCACCGTGGCCAACAACTAAAGGTGATCCTCGATCTTGAGCACTTCGTAACATCACCTGAAAAGAATTAGCAACGTGGGATGAACATAAAGTTCAGTAGGGATCCCAACATGATCCTAAACAATAACAACATACAGATAGCTATGATCATGAATGCTTCACATCATATCATATACCTATTGTGACAATTTATAACCAAAGTATACGTACATAGATACTTTTCTCAAAATCATCCGATTTATTCAACAACACAACCAGATCACATTTACTTTTCATTTTCCCATCTTTAACAAAGTATTACGTAATAAATGCCTTTCCTTTGAATTAAATCACAAAGATCCAATTTTCTTTTCCTTATTTCTTACAACCTCAGTGCATAAATACATCCATCACATTTCCATGCCCTAAACCCAAGGTTAAACAACACTCACCCAACCACTACTTACTCAACTTTTAAGAAGACTCAGTCTCCCAGAACCACAATCATCATAACACATGGCATAACATCGTCACACAACAACAATAATAATAAACAACTCTACTTTACCTTCCTTAAGCACGGTAAGCCAATGGTACATCTTTTCTCAACGAAATGCCAATTTTTCAGACACCGGCTAGAAGATAATGGTAACTCTGCCAAGTTCTCCAAGCACTAACTAGAAGGTACTAGTACCTCTTATTCTTAGCGCGACCAAGTTCTCCAGGTGCTAGCTGGAAGGTATTGATACCTCATATTTTTAGCGCATGCACATTTTCCAACCATCACTTTGTACAAGTATAAATAACTCGAGTGTACTACATGCACATAATCATTTCAACAACACAATGTCATCCTCCACCGATGACCAAGGACAAAACCTCTAAACAATATGTATTAAATACACGTAATACAATTATCCAATTCTTATGAGGCATTAAGTCCAACAACAACAATAATATTCAAAGGTTTTCAACTTTTACCTAAAGTTCTTTCTCAATTTGCGAAAGAGTTATAATTACCTCTTCTTTCCAAAATCAATTTCCACCATTCCCAATTCACAATACACCAACTATATTTTCAAAAAAAAAAAAAAAAAACACTCATTTCCTTCATTTAACCAAAAACCCAATCCATGGATAACGAAGTCATAATCGACTCAATTTCAACTCAACAAAGTGTAACCCAATGATTCTAATCTCATGGTTAACCCCCTTTTTAGAAATTAACAAACTACCAATTCATTATACGCAGTAATAATCAACTCAACACAAAGTTAATGCTAAAATCATGAGACCCAATTTAATCTTAAATTAATTATCAAATCATTAATCAAATTCCTTAATTCATAACATGATTATTTCACAATTTCAACCATTTTTACCTATTAGTGATTATTACAAAAATTATGGCTTTACCGCTTTCTCAATATGAACATGTTAAACCACTCCCTAATTAACCCAAACAACAATCAATTTCACAAATCTCAATCTCAAATATCAAATCTTAGATTCCCTTTCATGATTTTTTAAATATCCAAAATGAACATGCCTTTTATACAATAAAGCCTACAATATGTCTATATATAGACGAGGTATTGGCAAAGATCAAAGAAATCTCTACCTCAAAGAGAGAAGAGGAGAAAAGCCAAAAATCAACTTTGCTAGAATTCAATCTCCACTGGTCAAAACGAAGTCCTTGGTGTGCTCGTCATTTTGGTGTCAGGAACTAGTACCAAAATCCCAATGAATTCATGGGATCAAAAGGCAATATATAGTTTTGAGGGTTTGGGTAGAGAGGGATGAGAGAAAAAAGAGAGAAAAGATTGTATAGGGAAAGAGAAATATTCAGAAAATGAGAGAAAGAGGGCCCAATGATCAATAAATGGTTGAAAAGCATGAAAATCAAGGCAATTTCATGCGTCTGGCCACACATGCGAAGCCCCTCATTGCACATGCGGAGCCCTTCCTACACGTGCGGAAATTTCCCACTGCACGTGCAATTAATGCAGAACCAAAACTTCAACTCAGCTCAACTCCACACGTGCGGCCCTTCTTCCCACATGTGCAGCCCCCAATCTACACGTGCAGCCTAAGTCTCCGCACGTGCAGTTCCACCTAACTCGGTCCAAACTTCTCGAGGTGATCTCGGTCCCCTCAGTTTCGTCCTTACGCCCGAAACTCAAAATATTTAAATCAGTCTAACAAGTCCAAACTCTCAAACATCAACGCAGCACAAACCAACAAGGTACTGAACAGGAAAAAGGTAAGTTCGAAAGGCACGTTCAAGTTGGATCCAAGACCCGGGACATCACAATTATATTATACAATATAAACAAAAACATTTAAGACTCTTAGTGATTCAAAGTCTCATACTTTTTTCTCAATTTTTTGAATTTTAAAATATAAAATTACATATGTCAATAAACTATTCGTCCTTTGATCAATATGGTAACGTATTTAAACATTTAAACTTAACTCTTTTGAAACATTTTGTATAGAAGTCAAATCAAACTTTTTTGGTTTTTTTTTTTTTTGATGTTTCAAATATTAAAATCATGTAATTTATTCATCAATAAGGTAATATATTGTCTAAAATCAGGATACTTTGTAAAAAATAATTTATCAAAAATTTATAATATGAAATTACACCTATTATAAAATGATAGAATTTAATAACATTATATTATAATATTATGAGCTCTTTAATTATATTATTTGTTCTTTCTTATTTTCATTTAATTTAAATATTTTGTTAATCAATATGATACATTGTTTTAGTTTTCTTTAATTATAATCATTAACATCTAATGAGCAATAATCTGACTATAATTTCTATAATAGAAAGCATACAAGTTTTGAAATTATCACTTTATTTTTAATTGACAAATGAAACTATAATTATTATTTGAGAGTGATAATTTTTCCAAATCTATTATTATCTATATATTAACGCAAAATAACTTTTTGTCCAAAATATTTTAAGAGCTTCAAAATATTAATTTCAGTTTATAAAAATTAATAAATATATATTGCGTAAAATTGTTAACCCATCAAAACATATCTAATTTAAATTTTTTGAAAAAAATTAGATGAAAATTTATGTGTAAGTCAAATCTAATTTAAGCAAAATAATTGATAGATTCTGGAGTTCAAATTTAAAGTTTACGAAGAATATGAGAAAAAATAGTCTTTTTTTATGTATAAATATTCTATGACAAAAATGAAATTTTCATAAGAAAAATATTTTAGAAACAATCTAAACATGTACATTTTCTTGCTTAAATTTTTAATCTTTAAAAAGAATGTTCAAACTAAAATATTAATAATTTATGCCGATCACATTTCACTACAAGAAAAAGCACCTTTGGCGACTAAATTTTTAGTCGCCAAAAGTCCATTTTTAGTCGCCAAAAGTCGACTTTTACTTTCCCCAACTAATTTTTTTAGTCACTGGTTTTGTCGCGTATAGATGGTCGGTAGAGGTATTGGCGACTAAAACTTTTTTAGTCGCCAAAAAGCAGCTCTTTCGCGACCAACATTTTAGTCGCCAATAGTGATTTACACTCTTCAAAATTATACATTTAGCGACTAATCCTTTAGTCGCAAATACTCACTGAATCGCCGACTAATCCGTTTAGTCGCCAAAATAAAGACTTTTGGTGACTAATAATTTTAGTCGCCAAAGGTGCTTCCGTGAAAAAAAAAAAAATTACCAACTTTTTTGCTTTTTTTGAGATTCGAACCACGGACCATCTACTTTGTACACCTTTACCAACACACTCCCTCCGCTATGCCACCACAAGATCACATGAATATATATGCAATATATATTATTTATATAGTATATTGACCCGTATTAATTTAAAACTATATATATATATATAATTATTTTTATTCAATATTAATTTATGTAAAAAATAAATTAATTATTAAAAAAAAGGAACCACTTTTGGCGACTAAAGTTTTTTTTAGTCGCCAAAAACCTTAGTTTTGGCTACTACCAATAATTTAGTCACTAAAAAAATTAATTTCCGTCTAAACTGATTTTTAGTCGCCAAAACCACCACTTTTGCCGACTAAACTCAATTTTAGTCGCCAATTGTCCACTTTTAGCTACTAAAAATTTTTTAGTAGCCAAAAACCTTTACATTTGGCTACAAAATTTTTTTTTTGTCGATAAAACACCTACAATCGGCGACCAAACCATTTTTTAGTCACCAAAGCCTACACTTTTGGCTACTAATCTTTTTTAGTCGCCAAAAACCTTCACCTTTGGCTACTAAAATTGTTTTAGTCGCTAAAACGCATGTAATCAGCGACTACTCTGATTTTTAGTCGCCAATAAGTACACATTTGGCTACTAAACTGTTTTAGTCGCCAAAAGTCTTCACTTTTGGCTACTAATTCAATTTTAGTCGTCAATTGTCCTACTTTCAGCGATGAAATTTACATTTTTAGTCGCCAAAACTGCTTTTTGTTGTAGTGTTTGATATCGTACTTTAGATGAGACTATTCATATATATCATGTACAGCGTATCAAATGATGTAATTAGTGTCATGCAAAATGTTACATCATATAACAAATATATAAAAATATATAAAAAATTAGACTAGCCAAATCAATATTTTATATACAAATATAAGTGGGTTTTTAGGGGTTTAGTAAAATGGTGGTGACAAGGCAAAGGCAATTGACAAAGAGAAGTTAAGATGTCTAGGTGGAGAAAAGTTAGATGATTGAGATCATAAAAGTCGCAAAGTGAATGAGAGATGAGAAAAAGAAAAGTGCTCAATGTGGGACGCCAAAATTAGCAAGTGTGAGAAAATTTAGAAGTTATACTTGGTAGGTAAAGCTCGATTTCAAGAAGGACAAAAGGATAGAGGTCATTGATAGTTTAGCGGTGTTTGGTGCAGCTTTTTTAAGCCAACTTATGGCTTCTGGCTTTTAAAAAGTTATTTTGGACTGTTTGGTTAAACTTATTTCAAACAGCTTCTGATTCTAACAACTTATTTTAAATCAAAAAAGCTGATTCTGAGAAGCTGCTCACCCCTTGCTTCTGATTATCAGCTTCTGTTGTGGACATGTTAATTCACGGTTATACTCTTAGATTTTTTTATTTTTTATTTTTTTAAAAATAGAAAAAGACTCAAATGGACTATTAAATATTATTATTATTTTTTATGAAAAATGTAGACAAATAGTGAATAATAAAAAATAAAAATTAATTGAAAAAGCTACTTCACAGCTTATTTAACAAACACTACTCAGCAACTTAAATCTATAATCCAACAGCTATACCAAACAGATTAACCGCTTCTGATTAAAGTCATAATCTATAATCTGTTAAGCTATAATCTATAATCTGTTTTAACAGCTACACCAAACACCACCCTTGTATCATTTTCATTTTGTTATTCAATTTTTTTTTTTTTATTTTGAGTTTCACAACCAAAAAAAAAAGAAGTAATTATTATATATACACATAGTTTACTATATCATCATATGAATCTAATAAATGACAAATTAAAATTATGAAACCCTTAGGGTGTGTTTGGTAACGTTTACGTTTTCAGTTTATATTTACAAAAATTTTATAAACTGGTTTTCGTTTATTTTTTGTTTATTTTTAGAAAAACATAAACTACAAACGCGTTTGGTAATTGACAAAATGTTTAAAAAATTTTAAAAATATAAAAAAGAGTGAGAAATGGCAAGTGGTGGCAAGTGGCTGCGGAAGACGGTGGTGGAAAGTAGTGACGGTGGGTGGTGGGTAGCTGGTGGTGGTGGGTGGTGGTGGGTGACGGTGGCGGGTGGTGGGTGGTAGTGAGTGGGAGGTGGTGGTGGTGGGTGGTGGTGGTAAGTGGCGGGTGGTGGGTGGTGAGTGGCCGATGGCGGGTGGTGGTGGGTGGCGGGTGGTGGTGGTGGTGGCGGCGAGTGGGTGGCGGATGGCTAGTGGTAGTGGGTGGTGGCGAGTGGGTGGGTGACGGTGGCGGGTGATGGGTGGTGGCGGGTGGTGGTGGTGGTGGCGGCGGCGGGTGGTAGGTGGTGGTAGCAAGTGGATGGCGGGTGGTGGTAGTGGTGGGTGGGTGGGTGGGTGACGGTGGCGGGTGATAGGTGGCCGTGGTGGGTGGCCGTGGTAGTGGGTGGGTGGGTGACGGTGGCGGGTGGTAAGTGGTAGCAAGTGGGTGGTGGTGGTGGTGGTGAGTGGTGGGTGGTGGTGGCAGGTGGGTGACTGGTGGTGGCAGGTGGTGAATAGTGGTGACAGGTGGGTGGTGAGTGGTGGTGGCAAGTAAGTGGCGGGTGGTGGTGGCGGCAGTGAATGGTAGTGGCAGGTGGTGAGTGGTAGCGGGTAGATGACAGGTAGGTGGTGGTGGTAGTGGCGGCAAGGGGTGGGTGGTGGTGGCGGCGAGTGGGTGACAGGTGGCTGGTGGCTGGTGGTGGCGGGTTGTGGCTGGTGGTAGTAGGTGGGTGGTGAGTGGTAGTGGCAGGTGGTGGTGGAGGGTGGGTAGTGGGTGGTGATAGCGGAAGACGGTGGTGGAAAATGGTGACAGGTGGTGGCTAATGTTGGGTGATAAAAAAAAAACTGAAAACTCAAAATGAAAACACATTTTTTGTGTTTTCATTTTTTGGCCAAATTTATAAACTGAGACCACTGATTTATAAATCAAAAATTTTACCAAACAAGTTTTTATTTGAGTTTTTAAAATTTTTATAAATATAAACAGAAAACTGAAAACGTAAGTGTTACCAAACGACACCTTAGAAAATAATAATATATTTATAATTTACCATAGTTTTTATTTAATTTTACTAATTATATTATGATTCTTGTATTTATTATTTAGAACTTCAAACATAGCATTAATGATAGGAAAAAAAATAAATAAATAATGAAATTGTGATAAAATAGTTAAAATTTAATTAATTCTATCTATTTATGCATTTTAATTGTTTTACTATTTAATTTTAAAATTAATTATTATTTGGTTATTTAAAATCGTGCATAGCACGGTATTACGCTAATATCCTGATTAATGCACATATTTTCTTCTATGATGTTGTTGGGTGTCTTGGCCCCATTACGTTGACTTAGAAGGAAATCATCAGAAGTCTACGTTCACATATATTTTAAGAATAGTGGATATTTTCTTCTATGATGATGTTGGGTGTCTTGGCCCCATTACGTTGACTTAGAAGGAAATCTTCAGAAGGCTACGTTCACATATATTTTAAGAATAGTGGATATTTTCTTCTATGATGTTGTTGGTTGTCTTGGCCCCATTACGTTGAGTTAGAAGGAAATCTTAAGAAGGCTACGTTCACGTATATTTTAAGAGTAGTGGATAAGAGTTTAAAAATTAAAATTTTAATTTAAGTTCTAATGATATGGTATAAAAAATAAAAATAAATATAAAAATAAAGAAACATAAATAAATATACATAAACATCACATTACATGATGAGTCTTATCATTAGAACTCCTCTTAAAACTTCAACATTAAAATTCTCAATCTTTTTTTTTTTTTTTTTTTTTTTGATATTTTAAACAAACCCAACTGACCAATTCTCAGTGTACAATAAAAAACTCCAAAAATTCCTTGAGAAAAAGACTTTCTTTTAGAAATAGAAACCATTATCAAAAAAGACTTTCTTGTGGTCTTTTTTTATCTTAAGCCCAGGATATGACAGCTCAATTTTTTTTTATTATTATTTTATTATTTTTTACTTAGCAAAGAAGGGAACCTCCATTGAATTGAAGGGAGTAAACACTCTTTTTTAGTCGGTGTTTATTTTAGGGTCCAAATATGACAGCTCCACTTGTTTTATTTTATTTATTTTTTATTCTTTGCATAATCTCGGATAAGATGAAGGGAGTAATACTACATTGCGTGGCATTGGCCCATGATGTTGACTTAGCCTCCATTTGGGAGGTGGATTGGCTTTTTAATTTTTTTGACTTTTTTGACTATTTTAATCTGAGCTAAAAAACTTGGTTTGAGAAGGACTTTTTGGCTTTTTTGACTTTTTTTGTGAGAGAATAGCCTATTTTGTCTTTTGTGGCTAAAATAACCAAAAAAGTCCGGAAAAGCCCTTCCCAAATGGACCCTTAGAAAGAAATCTTAAGAAGATTAACTCACACATATTTTAACAAATCGAGATTATAATTTATCATAATTTTTATTTAATTTTTAGGGCAAATTACATATACACCCCTCCAGGTTTGGCAAAATTACAGATACCCCATGAGGTTTGAGAAATTACGAATTCCCCCCTGAATGCTATATTTGCATAAGAAATTAGGAGGTAATTTGTTATGAAATATAAACCTCAGGGGGTAAATTGTTATGAAAATACAAACCTCAGGGGGCGGGATGTAATTTCCGAAACCTCAGGGGGGTATCTGTAATTTAACCAAACCTGGAGGGGTGTATATGTAATTTGCCCTAATTTTTACTAATAACATTATGATTCATGTGTTTATTATTTACAACTTTAAATATAGCATTAATGATAGAAAAAAAGAAACATAAGTGAAATTATAATAAAATAGTTAAAATTTAGGAAAATGTTATGATCCCAAATAATCTATCAAATTTTTTACTAAATCTCTCACATAGGTGTGGGACCCACACAAATCTACATATGTGTAGGTCCCACACCCATATAAAAAGTTTGATAAAAAATTTAATAGATTATTTAGTATTTCTAACCTAACCTTAAAATTTAATTAATTCTATTTCTTTATGTATTTTAATTGTTTTACTATTTAATTTTAAAATTAATTTTTATTTATACATTTAAAACCGTGCATAACACAATATTATGCTAATACACCCATTAATGCACATATTTTCTTCTAGAAAAATGCTTGGGAGCACTAATTAGTGCTCCCACTAATTAGGTGGCAGTGGGTCCCGCCATGAATGATGTGATATTTTGGTCTTGGAGTTGTAATTTTTTTTTATTTTTTTTATTTTTTTAATGTATTAGTGCTATTAGTGGTGATATTTTTAATGGGATGAATCATTGTTGTTTCTTCTATGATGTGGTTGGGTGTCTTGGTCCCAGTACGTTGACTTAGAAGATAATCTTAAGAAGTCTACGTTCACATATAATTTTAAACAAATCCAACTGACCAATTCTCGGTGTACAATAAAAAAACTCCGAAAATTCCTTGAGAAACAGCCAAAATCTTGGCGTCTATCTACTGACTTTGATAAAAATAAAAATAAAAAAAGAAGACTTTCTTTTGGCAATAGAAACCATTATCAAAAAAAACTTTCTTGTAGTTTTTTTTTTTTTTTTTTTTTTATGTGACAGCTCAATTTATTATTATTATTATTATTATTATTATTATTATTATATTTTTGAACACATTACATTAACAGTCTCTATAATTTAAATTTCATATCACTTTAGTCCTTAATTTTTTAATTGTAACATATTTAATCATTAATTTTCATTCTTGTTCTAAATAAGGATAATTTGAGATATCATTGCTCAATTTCAAAGGCAAAGTCGTTAATTTGATAAAAATAAATGTCAAAAAAATATTTTTGAATTTTTAAAAATTAGGGCAAATTACATATACCCTCTCGAGGTTTAGCTAAATTACAGATATTCTCCTGAGGTTTCTGAAATTACATCCTGCCCCCTGATGTTTATATTTTCATAATAAATTATCCCATGAGGTTTATATTTTCATACAAATTGCCTCCTAATTTGTTATGCAAATATAACCTTCAGGAGGAAATTTGTAATTTCTCAAATCTCATGCGGTATCTGTAATTTAGCTAAACCTTAAGGAATGTATATGTAATTTGCCCTAAAAATTATTTCTACCTACTAAAGATAAAATTATGTAAAATTGATAAATTTTTTAGACATTTATTTTTTTTTTACCAAATTAATTTCTATTATGTGTTTGGATGATGATCATGTAATGGGTGGTTATTTTTATTTTCTATTTTTTCAAAAGTCAAATATGGCGACAACTTTAATATTATTATTAAACCAATTTATTAAATTAAAAAATCCAAAACAAAAAATATTTCATGTATTAAATATGTCAATTACACATTAAAAGTCTAACAATCACCATTGCATGATCATCATCTAAACACATAATAAAAATTAATTTGATAAAAAAAATAATGTCTAAAAGATTTATCAATTTTATACAATTTTATCTTTGGTGGGTAGAAATTGTTTTTAAAAATTCAAAAATATTTTTTTAATATTAATTTTTATCAAATTAGTTTATATTTTATCAAATTAATGATTTTACTCTTAAAATTGAGTAATGATATTTTTAAAGGGAAATTATTGGAAACTCTCATTTTGGAGAGTTGTAGTCTACCAAGTCCCATTTTAAAATTAATAGACTTCCAAGTCCTATTTTTTTTTTGTAATGTGATCCGAAGGATCCCATTATGTAATTATGGAATGGTTTTTCTGACTAATGTACCCTTTTTTTTGTGGTTGAAACGTGTGGGTCATAAATAACGTGGACACCCCTATATACACTACTAAATCCAAAAAAAAAACAATAGTAAGTTTTTCCCAAACGTTACATACACCCACATCATAAAAAAACTATAGTAAACTTTTCTCAAACGTTACATACACCTACATCATAAATGTGTTTTTTCCAAAAGTTACATGCACCCACATCATAAAAAAACTATAATAAGTTTTTCCCAAACATTACATACACCCACATCATAAATGTTTTCCCAAACGTTAAATACACCCACATCATAAAAAAGCTATAGCAAGCTTTTTCCAAACATTACATGCACCCACATCATAAATGTTTTTCCAAACGTTACATACACCCACATCATAAAAAGCTATAGTAAGCTTTTCACAAACGTTACATACACTCACATCATAAATGTTCCCAAACGTTACATACACCCACATCATAAAAAAGCTATAGTAAGCTTTTCCCAAACGTTACATACACCCACATCATAAATGTGTTTTTTCTAAACGTTACATACACTTACATCATAAAAAAAACTGTAGTAAACTTTTCCCAAACGTTACATACACCCACATCATTCAAACATAATATCACCAAACCCAAAATAGTAAATTCATGGGCAAAATTGTCCACCCCAAATAATGGGACCTTTGGGTGTACAAAATTAAATATGAGACTCAGTAGATCACAATTCCACCTTTTAGGATTTATGGGTCAATTCCCCTATTTTTAATTATTCTTATTTAAAACGAGAATCAAAATTCATAATTAAATATGTCTTAATTAAAAAATTAAAAAATCAAAATAACATAAATCCTAAAGTATAAAAATTGTTAATATAATTTTGTCCTTTATTTTTTGCTTAGCGAAGAAGGAAAACTCGGTCCCAGTACGTTGACTTAGAAGATAATCTTAAGAAGTCTAAGTTGAAATATAATTTTAAACAAATCCCACTGACCAATTCTCGGTGTACAATAAAAAAAACTCCGAAAATTCCTTGGGAAACAACCAAAATCTTGGCGTCTATCTACTGGCTTTGATAAAAATAAAAATAAAAAAAGAAGGCTTTCTTTTAGCAATAGAAACCATTATCAAAAAAGACTTTCTTGTAGTTTCTTTTTTATTTATTTTATTTTTATTTTTTATGACAGGTCAATTTTTTTATTATTATTATTATTATTTCATTTTTGAACAAATTACATTAACAGTCTTTATAATTTAAATTTCATATCACTTTAGTCCTTAATTTTTTAATTGTGATATATTTAATCATTAATTTTGATTCTTGTTCTAAATAAGGATAATTGGAGATATCATTGCTCAATTTCAAAGACAAAGTCGTTAATTTGATAAAATATAAACTAATTTGATAAAAATAAATGTCAAAAAAATATTTTTGAATTTTTAAAAATTAGGGCAAATTACATATACCCTCTCGAGGTTTAGCTAAATTGCAGATATCCCCCTGAGATTTCTGAAATTATATCCCGCCCCCTGATGTTTATATTTTCATAATAAATTACCCCATGAGGTTTATATTTTCATACAAATTGCCTCCTAATTTGTAATGAAATATAACCTTCAGGAGGAAATTTGTAATTTCTTAAACCTCAGGCGGTATCTGTAATTTAGCTAAACCTTGAGGAAGGTATATGTAATTTGCCCTAAAAATTATTTCTACCTACTAAAGATAAAATTATGTAAAATTGATAAATTTTTTAGACATTTATTTTTTTTTTTACCAAATTAATTTTTATTATGTGTTTGGATGATGATCATGTAATGGGTGGTTATTTTTATTTTCTATTTTTTCAAAAGTCAAATATGGCGACAATTTTAATATTATTATTAAACCAATTAATTAAATTAAAAAATCCAAAACAAAAAATATTTCATGTATTAAATATGTCGATTACACATTAAAAGTCTAACAATCACTATTGCATGATCATCATCTAAACACATAATAAAAATTAATTTGATAAAAAAAATAATGTCTAAAAGATTTATCAATTCTATACAATTTTATCTTTGGTAGGTAGAAATTATTTTTTAAAATTCAAAAATATTTTTTTAATATTTATTTTTATCAAATTAGTTTATATTTTATCAAATTAATGATTTTACTCTTAAAATTGAGTAATAATATTTTTAATTATTCTTATTTAAAACGAGAATCAAAATTCGTAATTAAATATGTCATAATTTAAAAATTAAAAAATCAAAATAACATAAATCCTAAAGTATAAAAATTGTTAATATAATTTTGTCCTTTATTTTTGCTTAGCGAAGAAGGAAAACTCGATCCCAGTACGTTGACTTAGCCTCCGTTTGGGAAGTGGGTTGGCTTTTTGACTTTTTGACTTTTTGGCTATTTTAGCCTGGGGCTAAAAAGCCTGGTTTGGGAAAGGCTTTTTGACTTTTTTGACTTTTTTTGTGAGAGGGGAGTGTACGAACAGTTAGCCGAATAAGGGATTATTCATTGGAAGAAAGATGGGCCCAACTGTCAACATCACAAATGACTATGAATAAGGAAAGTAATAGCTAACAAAAGGTATGTGAGAACAAGTAAGTTTAACTTAAGATATAAGCAATCAAGAGAGTATACACTGACTTATCCATCGGAGTGCTAATTCCGGTACTCCTGACCGGAGTGTTCATTTCTTTTCAGGTGACTACTTGAGGATCTCGAGTATCCTATTGGATTCAAAGAGTATTTCCAAACCACTTCTCCACAATTGGTGCCGTTTGTGGGAATACTCCAATACATCCATGACGGGCGTGACAGAAGATCCTCCGGTAGTCGCTGACAACCTTATACCACGAGTTGACACCACTCCAAGCAACATGCTTGGACCAGAAAACATTACCGCACGAAGAGCCTTGAACTTCGACTCAGCTGCCTAGACCTCACTCTCGACATCAGCGCATGAGACAATGCAAGCAATTATGGATTAGGAGAAGCAAAACGAACAGAGGCTGGAAAACATGATGGCTGAGAACGAGCGCCTTCAACAGGATTTGGCCTTGGAGGTGGCAAAATCCCAACAAGCCGCGTGCCAAGATCTGGGACGACCTTTGAGAAAGGATAGTTGACGACCTCGAATTTGGAGACAAGATAGTATCAGTGATTTTGACTCGTCATCCCCAGGATCCAAAAAGAAGGGACGAGTCGAAGTCTCCAGTTCTTCCGAAGGGAGTCCGCGTGCAAGGACTAAACGATGAAGAAATGATTTAGACGAAGAGGATCAACATGACCCCTTTGTGCAATGGATCGTAAGGGCGGTACTATCCAAAAAGTTCAAAGCTCCATCGTTCACCCTCTATGATGGAAAATCAGACCCCACCGATCACATCCGTCACTACAAGCAAGCCATGACACTACATGCAGACGACGAAACCCTCATGTGCCGAATATTTCCCAGCAGTTTGGAACCATTGGCTATCAGATGGTATTATAAATTGGAACCGAAATCAATTAAGAGCTTCCATCAACTCCAAAATCCTTCAGGGCAAGGTTCATCACCAATGAGGTCCAGCCGAAGCAGGCCGATTCTCTCTGGGTAATGCAAATTCAACTAGGGGAAACCCTACGTGCTTATTCGGCGCGCTATTGGGAATGCTTTAATCTCGTAGATGATGCCTGCAATGACTCCATAGCCATCACCGCCTTTAAAATGGGGTTGCACCCCCAACAGTGCCCTCCATAGCTCCCTGACCAGAAGGCCTCCCAAAACAATCTGGTCGCTAATGAAGAAAGTCGAGAAATACTGCAAAGTAGAGAATGACGCCTTGCAGGTTAAAGCCGGGCACAAGGCCGACAAGACGGCCCTATCTGAGATCGTTCAGCTGATAAATTCTATACCCTCACGGAGCCCTGAACCACGGAATCAAGCTAAACGAGACAAAAAAGGAGATTCGAGCCGATCAAATGACCAATGTTCACAACGGGCTAATGAACAACTTCAAGTGGATAGCCGGCACATCAGGCGCGCGAACAAGAAATATACGGAGTTGTCGGAGCCAATCAGCACGATTATGTCTAAAATTCAACATCTTTCGTTCTTCAAATGGCCACCCAAGATGGTGGGACCTCCCGACACAAGGAGACAAAATAGACGGTGCGAATATCACAAAGACCACGGACATGATACCGACAGTTGTTATGCCTTAAAAGATCATCTTGAGGAGTTGGCATAGGATGGTTGGCTTAAGCAACACGTCCGAAAGAACAATTCAACTAAAATAGTTGCTTTACGACAAGATTCACCCCCACTCAGCGTAATCCATATGATATATAGCTTGTCATCGGCATCCGCGGTACATACAATTCAGTCGCATCATGACCCACAAAAGTAAATCACACCAGCGAAACGGCCCTATGAAGCTCCGAGTATTATGTTCGACGATTCTGATCTGGTCGGCGTAACGCTCCCCCACATTGATCCCTTGGTCATCGAACTACCCGTAAACCAATTCACTGTAGAATGCGTTCTCATTGACCGGGAGAGTACTTCGAAAGTTTATGTACTACAAGACCTTCATCAAACTCGGGTTCACTGAGTCAGACCTCTCTCCATCTTATTATCCGTTATTCAGCTTCAATGCCAATCCGAAATATTTGTTGGACAAAATCACGCTACTAGTTCGAGCGGGCTCCCGATCAGTGGATGTGGAATTTTTGGTTGTCAAGCTTTTATCGCCGTATAATCTCATCATGGGACGAACTTGGCTGCATACAATGCAGGCCGTGCTATGCACCTATCATCAACTACTTCGCTTCCCAATTGAACGCGGCATTGAACAAATTTGTGGTTCCCAGAAATCGACACAGGCATGTTATATCCTTGCCGCAAAGGCACCATGAGAGCTGGAAGTGAATTCTATTGAGGTGCTGGATCGAGAGAGCCTCGACGATGTTGAGCGGCTCCCAAATGAAAAGGAAACCGAAGCACTGGATTGAGTTGAAATTAACGGAAATCCTGATAGTTTCTTCATGGTCAGCGCCTCCCTAAGCAAAGTGGACAGGCAACAGTTAATTTCCTTCTTACTCGGTAACGTTGGTGTATTTGCGTGGTCACCATATGAGATGCTGGGAGTGGATCCATCTGTTTCTCAGCACCGTTTAAACGTTGACCACAAATGTAAGCCGATTATTCAGAAAAGCCGGCAGTTAGCCGCCGAACACACTGCTGCCATTATTGAAGAAGTTGACCGATTGCTTGATACCGGGGCAATATGGGAAGTGACCTATCCTACATGGCTGTTGAATACTGTGGTTGTGAAGAAAAAAAATGGGACTTGGCGTGTTTGTGTGGATTTCACCGACTTAAATAAAGCTTGTCCCAAGGATTGTTCTCCCCTCCACAAAATAGACCTACTCATAGATGCGACGGCACATCATCAACGTATAAGCTTCCTCGATGCCTACAGAGGCTACCATCAAATTACCATGCATCCAGAGGACCAAGACAAAATTGCATTCCTCACTCCAAGAGGAACCTATTGCTATAAGGTTATGCCTTTTGGCTTAAAGAATGCAGAGGTAACTTACCAAAGGCTAGTCACTGCCATGTTGAAGGAGCAACTCGGCCGTACTATGGAAGTGTACATTGACAATATGGTGGTCAAGTCCAAAGAAGAGCAAAATCATATAGCCGATCTGGAAGAGACATTCAGCATTTTACGCAAGTACAAAATGAAGCTGAACACTTCCAAATGTGCATTTGGGATCGGATCCGGCAAATTCCTTGGCTACATTGTTAACCACCGCAGAATCGAAGCCAACCTGAGGCAAATTATAGCAATTTTGGAACTCGGCTCTCCTTGATCGGTCAAGGAGGTTCAAAAGTTGATGGGAATGGCCGTCACACTCAACAGATTCATCAGTCGTTCTACAGATCGCTGCCGACAATTATTTCATACCCTACGGCAGGGCAAAGCTTTTGAATGGACCTCTGAGTGTGAAGCCGCTTTGAATGGTTTGAAGACTTACTTCCGATCAGTTCCACTCTTGACAACACCTTCGGCAGGTGATCCGCTCATTTTATATCTGGCAGTTTCTGATCGGGCCGTCAGCGCCGTACTATTAAAAGAAGAAATTGGGGAGCAGCGACCAGTGTATTATGTGAGGAAAGCAATGGTTGACGCCGAAACACGTTACCTTTTGTTGGAAAAACTTGTCCTTGCTCTCGTCATGGCAACAAGAAAACTGATGCATTACTTTCAGGGCCATACCATTGGGATACTAACGGACTACCCCCTCCAGTCAGTACTTCATAGTGCAGAAGCATCAGGGCGCGTTTTAAAGTGGGCTCTCGAACTCGGCCAGTATGATATTCAATTTCTGCCTAAGACCTCAATCAAGGGGCAAGTGCTCGCTGACTTTGTGGCCGAATTCACTAGAGGCCTCGTCGACTTCAAGTCTGATCAGATTTAACCTAAGCCGAACTGGAGAATTTATGTTGGAGACATTTGGCAGTTGTATTGTGACGGATCATCCAACCAACGTGGTAGTGGGGCGGGCATAGTAATCATGGCTCCCGATGGGGCAATAATTGAGCAGGCTATCAAACTAGGCTTCGATGCATCAAATAATGAGGCCGAATACGAAGCATTGTTAACCGGCTTACGGAATGCACATCTCCTTGGTGCTCGGCATCTTTTTATTTTCTGCGATTCAAAGCTAGTCGTTAACCAATTGAAAGGGAAATACGCAGCCAAAAATGACCGTATGGCAGCTTACATGAAAACGGCGAATTCTTTGCTGGCAAAATTTGACCATCATGAACTCAATCAGATAACCCGGGATCAGAACACACATGCAGATGCCTTGGCTTGTCTAGTCTCCGCCATCAACTCAGAAATCAAATGAACAATTGAAGTAGGATTCATCCCTGAGCCGAGCATTGCCCCCTCGGAGTCAATCCAAATTAATGTCATAGAATTAGGTCCAAGATGGATGGACCCTATCACCGCATTCCTATCTTCTGAACAGCTCTCGGCGGACAAGAAAGAAGCACACAAACTGCAGAACAAAGCCCTGCGATATTACTTGGATCCACAAGGAAAGCTCTACAAAAAATCCCTTTCTGGTCCATATCTCGAATGCGTTCATCTGGACAAAGTCGAAGAACTCCTAACTGAAATACATGAAGGTAGTTGTGGTGCCCATTTCGGGGGGCGCTCTCTGGCTCATCGAGCTATGACACAAGGGTATTATTGGCCGACAATGAGAGCTGATGCTGAGTGTTATGTTAAGAAATGTGAACAGTGCCAGAAGTTTTCTTCTTTAACCCATTTGCCTGCTGAAGAGTTAAACTCTGTCACCAGTCATTGGCCGTTTGCCCAATGCGGACCTGATATCGTCGGACCATTACCTCGTGCCCCGGGCAACAAGCAATTTTTGATTGTCACGACAAATTACTTCATAAAATGAGTCGAAGTGGAGGTACTATCGCATATTTGAGATACTGATGTTAAGTGTTTTGTATGGAGAAATATCATCACACGATTCGGCATTCCAAGAGCACTTATTTCAAACAACGGCACCCGGTTTGATTATGGTGCCTACCGGGAACTGTGCAACGCGTATGGTATTCAGCCTTATTTCTCGACGCCGACTTATCCACAAAGCAATGGCCAAGCCGAAGCTTCCAACAAAGCCAAAGACAGATGGGTTGAAGAATTACCGAGTGTTATGGGCTCATCACACTACGTCGAGGCGATCCACTAGGGAAACGACGTTTCCTTTATGCTTTGGAACCCTGGAAATCATCCCCCTGGAGGTCGGCCTCCCAACCTTGAAATCGAAAGCTTTTGATATGGGCCGAAATGACATGATGTTGGCCTTGGATTTCACTCTGATTAAGGAACGACGAGATCGTGCCCTTGCATCCATGGCACGGTACCAGCAACAGCTTGCTAAGTCATGTAATCAACGTGTTCATCTACGCCATTATACACCAGGAGAATTGGTCCTCAAGAAAGTACTCCCAGCTGCCAGGAATTCGGCTGACGGCAAACTGGGTCCTAACTGGGACGACCCCTATCAAATCGATTCAATCGTGGGAACAGGGGCATATCTGCTCAAAGACATGTCCGGAAGAAGTTTGTCGCGTCCTTGGAATTCCACGCATTTACGTAAATTCTATCATTAACCCGACTAGTGGGGCATGCTGATTTATTTTGAATGTTCACCGTGTACAAGCTTTCACTTTTGTAATGCAAGATTACTTATCTCACTACATGAAATTTTAGTTTGAAGATGAAAGCCTTCGGATTCGGAGCACCCTTCGTGGATATCACGATTGGCCAAGTTAAAAACCTCTACATTTGGAGCCCCATCAGTGAATAACACTTTTTGGCCAAATAAACGTCCGGATTCGGAGCGCCCTTCGTAGATATCACAATTGGCCAAGTTAAAAGCCTCCAAATTCGGAGCCCTATTAGTGAATGACACTTTTGGGCCGAATAAGCCTCCAGATTCGGAGCGCCCTTCGTGGATATCACGATTGGCCAAGTTATAAGCCTCTACATTCGGAGCCCCATTAGTGAACGACACTTTTGGGCCGAATAAGCCTCTGGATTTGGAGTGCCCTTCGTGGATATCACGATTGTCCAAGTTATAAGCCTCCGAATTCGGAGCCCCATCAGTGAACGGCACTTTTAGGCCGAATAAGTCTCTGGATTCGGAGCGCCCTTCGTGGATATCACGATTGACCAAGTTAAAAGCCTCCAAATTCAGAGCCCCATTAGTGAACGACACTTTTGGGCCGAATAAGCCTTCGGATTTGGAGCGCCCTTCGTGGATATCACGATTGGCCAAGTTATAAGCCTCCGAATTCGGAGCCCCATCAGCGAATAACACTTTTGGGTCGAATAAGCCTCTGGATTCGGAGCGCCCTTCATGGATATCATGATTGGCCAAGTTAAAGCCTCCGAAGTCGAAGCCCCAATAGCGAACAACACTTTTAGGCCGAATAAGCCTCCGGATTCGGAGCGCCCTTCGTGGATATCATGATTGGCCAAGTTATAAGCTTCCGCATTCGGAGCCCCATCAGTGAACGACACTTTTGGGCCAAATAAGCCTCTAGATTCGGAGCGCCCTTCGTGGATATCACGATTGGCCAAGTTATAAGCCTCTGCTTCGGAGCCCCATTAGTGAACGACACTTTTGGGCCGAATAAGCCTCCAGATTTGGAGCGCCCTTCGTGGATATCATGATTGGCCAAGTTATAAGCCTCCGAATTCGGAGCCCCATCAGTGAATGACATTTTTGGGCCGAATAAGCCTCCGGATTCGGAGCGCCATTCGTGGATATCACGATTGGCCAAGTTAAAATCCTCCGAAGTCAGAGCCCCATCAGTGAATGACACTTTTGGGCCGAGTAAGCCTCCGAATTCGGAGCGCCCTTCGTGATTCACGAGTGGCGAAGTAAAAAGCCTCTAAATTCGGAGCCCATCAGTGAATGACACTTTTGGGCCGAGTAAGTCTCCGGATTCGGAGCGCCCCTCGTGGAATTCACAATTGACAAAAAAAAAAAAAATGCGACATAAGCTGAAAAAAAAAGCATGCGACAAAAGCCTCCGAATTCGGAGCCCTATCCGTGCAGGATCGAGTAAGCATCCGGCTTCGGCACACTTTTTATCAATATTCTGTTAACAAGGATAAACTCAGTTGACGAAGGATGGAAGATGATTGTTAATATGTTTAAACACAAACTGAAACAACATGTGACATAAGCTGAAACAACATGCAAACATGTAAAATAATATGTTTTATTGAATTAATCGATAATACATAATTCGCTCCCAATTTACGTTAGAGCAGTACAATATGTCTAATTTTATTCGGCATCCCCCTCGTGATCGCTCTTCTCAACTTCAAAGGCCGCGAAGGGAAAATGATGACTTTGGTATAATGGGGACGCTGAATCAACGCTTGCTACTCGTAGAGACTCTGCGGCCTGGAGAGCCTTGATCCACCCGTGCTTAAATCCACGGTTCTCACATCGGCAGACCTCCTCGGCGAGCTTTTCCTTCGTCTTTTCTATCCCAACTTTTCGGCCTGCATGAAAGCCTTGTTCATAAGCCCTAGTCTTTGCAGCTTCTATTGCAAACATGCTTGTCGTATCGCGATCAGTAATCGTGTGACTTATAAGACGCTGGGTCACCTTTTCCTTCACAATCGGGTTAGCTAGGCCGGCCGAATGTGTTTCGGCAGTTTTGACTTTTCTTAACTCCTACTCGGCCTTCTTCGCGCGGGCCTCTAAGTTACGAATGCGTTCATCTTTATGTTCGATCTCTCGCCGCGTGGCACAAAAGTGCATGCCGATCTCACAAGCAGTATATAGTCCTTTTACCGCTTCGTGAATGCCCTCTCGAAACACTTCGAAATCTTGTCGACCAATCATTGACTGCTGGACTTCCGGTGGAAAAATCTATAGTGCAAATTCGACTGCCATGCTTGGATCTCGGATGATCGAGTCTGCTTCCATCATCGATTTGTTCCTAATAAAGACAGAAAAACTCAACAGGCGCGGTGGCCCACTGGCCTCGGTTTGCGAATAAGGGGAGTTTCCCCGCTGTCGCTTCTCCTTTCTCGGTGACCTACTTTGACGACGTGGAGAGTGACGCCTCTCCCGCTCCCCAGACGTCCTACTTCCCGTTCGTGAAGGTTCCCTACCTCGACGCATCGCTAAGTCCAGCTCAGCCAATGTCCTACCTTCTTCTCTACTGTTGAAAAATAGTTTACCTGACATTCACACTTATCTAGCCTTCTTCGATAAACTGGTTTGAGTTGAGTCTTAACACGCTAATGGGACCTACGCGCATGAAGCAACTACCCTTTTTATTAACCACAGATGCACCGCTCCCAAAGCAGTCCCTTCAACGCTGCCCTAGCCAATTCATAAATGCCTGATAATCGGCGGCAACGTTCACTAATCCGCTAGGGCAAGAGCAGATTAATTAATCTATTCGGCCTTACACAAGTCTTTGTGCTAAACAGACAGGCTGCCCCAGCCAATTCACGAATGGTAGATTTATCAGCCAATTTAAAGCTAATAGCCGAATATCTATTATGCTCCGGCAAACACCTAAACTGTCGTTATTAGGCAATCTTCATTAACTCGCTGGGGCAAGGGCAGATTCATCAATTTATTCAGCCTAAATATCAGAATTATTAGCCGAATATTCATTGTGCCCCAACAAACACCTAAACTGCTAAATATCAGCATTAATAGCCGAATATTCATTGTGCCCCAGCAAACACCTGAACTGCCGTTATTAGGCGGCCTTCATCAACTGGTTGGGGCAATGGCAGATTCATCAATCTATTCGGCCTAAGTATCAGAACCGATAGCCGAATATCCATTGCGCCCCAGCAAACACTTGAACCGCCGTTTTTAGGCGGTCCTGTTCATCAACTTGCTGGGACAAGGGTAGATTTATTAATATATTCGGCTAAGTTGCAGTGCTATACAATTATTCATGTGCTGGCTTGATTTAGTAGTTTGTTCTATTCATTTCATGATTTTACATCTTACTTAGCCGTTAACAAGCACATTCATCAGGCAGAAAATTCATCTCATGATTGTACAGTCTACTTAGCCGTTAACAAGCACATTCATCAGGTAGAAAATTTATTTCATGATTGTACATCTTACTTAGTCGTTAACAAGCACATTCATCAGGAAGAAAGGCAAAAGTAATTTTCATTCATAAATTGAGCACAAACATAAGTCATTTTATAAATGAAAACCATCCCACGTCAGTTTCTGACAAAAACCAATAGTCAAAACCTAATAACTCCAACAAAACCTACATATATATACCACCAAAAAAAAAAAAAAAAAAAAAAAAAAAAAAAAAAAAAAAACAACAACAACAACAACACAAAATGAGAAATACTGGACTCTAGATCAGTCTTCAGGGTCAGACGGCAGCGGCTCAATGTCTACTTGTTCGTACGGAATCGGCTGCTCCAATACCACGTTAGCGGCAACCAAGGCTTTGAGCAAGCTGTGCTTGAACCCCCTGTTTTCAAACTTCGGCACTTCTTCTACATAGTCCGCCAAGGCTGCATCCTTGCCTGCCAGGAATAACTTGAAAATTTTGGACTCGGCGTTTGCCATCGCCCTCTTCGACTCTTCCAAGTCGGCCTCCAGCTTGGTAATTGTTTCGTTGGCTAGTCTGAGCGCTTCTTAGTTGGCATTCACCATTCCCTCGACGGCCGCTCTTAATTCGTCAATAGTCTTGGCCTTATCTACTTCGGAATCGGCCCTAGTTCTCTCTGCTGCCGCTTTCATGGCCTCAGAATCGGCTTGGAGAGAGGACTCTGCCACCTTTCCCTTCTCGTTCTCCAGCTCGGTTGTAAGAAAGCCGATCTGTTCGATAGCGTCGTGTTGGTGACGGCCAATTTCGGCTATCCTCCATGTCACCTACAAAACAAGGAATCAATAAACTAATATAGAAACCTTTCTTTCGGTCAACCTTACAAAATTACAAAGGGACACGTACCAATATCGCCGATTGAATGGCTAATGCGATGGCCAGCAGATCGGCCTTTACCCTAAAAGCTGCTCTATCAACCGGCAGAGAAATGGAGGACGCCAAGTTCAAGGCCACTGTTGGGTCTCTTATAGCCGATGCATCGGAGGCAACTGACAAGTTCTTTATCCTTGGTTGTATCGTAAACAGCACAACCAAGTCAGATTCTTCCATGCATGGCCATTTGTCAACTGGTTCTTTCGAATAATCGGCTTCGTACTCGGCCAGGCATTTTTCGCCCCTATGCTCCGTCACTTGACCCTCCTGTTGATCGACAACAGGTTCCCTTTCGGCCACTTCGGTCTCAGCCTCTTCAATAGGGGCAGGTGGAGGAGTTTCTTCCCTAGTGTCGGGTGGAGGGGGTAAAGGTTGGACTCACTCGGCTTCGGCTCTCCTACGCGCAGCCATCCTCTCGGTGTTTTTCCGTCTGGCCAATTGAGTGAGTGATTCACCAGCCATGTTGTCTAGATAGGAGTCGGGTAGGTCCCCTCAGTCGATAAATATATCCTCGAAAGACACATCCGCTTGGGCGGAAGTGGAAGGAGGATTAAGGTCGGCTTCTTCAAAAGCCAAATTTAGTTCTGCGTCTACCTCTTTCTCTAGTCCGTTGGATCCGTCCAAAAATGGCTGATTCGGTTGCTCAGCGACTCCTTCGGCAACTTGTTCTTCCGTCAGCTCTGAATCTGAAGCCTCAAAACCAATCTGCCTAAGATTCTTGAAGCTCGGAAAAACAAGCGCCGTGTAGTATTGTTCGCCCCTTGGAATCGGAATATGTTCCGCGGCCGAAAATGTGGAATAGATTGGCTCGTATCGCAGAAGAATGTGGGCCGCCCTCCATTGTTTCTAGAGATTCAGACAGCCAACGAACTAGAGTACTGTTCTGATCTGCGCAAGTACGTTGTCGTCAGCCGAAACTAGAACTTTCTTCAAATTGTTTCCTGCACAATTAAAACAATAAACACAAGAAATTTGAATAGAAAATATTTAATAAAAATTCATGAGGAGTTAAACGGCCACCTGGTTCACCCCTTCGCCTGGGTACTGGATCTTGACGATCTTCGCCCTCGTCGAATTCCCAATTTCCACTGACCACAACCATGACATCGTCAACTCGCTTGCCAGAGCTGGCAAGCATAGTGACCAAGTGATGGTCGGTGTCCTTGGCCCTGAGAAAGTAGCGCCCTTGCCATCTGGAGGACTTGGCCAAGGCATAACAATGCCAAATAGTAGGGACTCCGAGGTTAAGCCTAAGGCGCTAGTTTAGTTCTACAATACCCATTATTATTCGGAAAAAGTTACGTTCCGCTAAGAAGGGATTAAACCCCAATGGCGAAGGACAGCCCTTAAAAGTGGATGAAGGGGGAAACGGACTCCGCCCTCTGCGATTGATAGTAGAGGAAAGACGATTGTACTCTTATCAGTCCTCTCCGTGTCAATCACGTTCTCTGCCAAAAGTGATAGATGAATGTCGTCAGGGATAGAAAAGTGGCAACGAAAATCAGAGACTTTCTCTACGAAAAGAAGGGCTCTCAAATGTTTAGCCATCACAACATGAAAAACAGACGCTCTAGACAGCAAACAAACAAGGAAAAAAGAGTCGAGATAGAAGAAAGAGAAACTTACAAAAAATGAGGAGGACAATGAAGAGCGGAAAGAAGTTGCAGAAGGCAAGAAGCGAGGGAGTTGAACTGACAGGCAACGAGAAACCTTGAGCATTCAAGAAAGAACATACAGACGAAAAGATAACACGGTTTCAAATCGTATTAAATGAATGAAATGTACGAAGGGGCGGGAAATTGTAATGACGCTTAAAAGAAGTAGGCGTCCTAACGCTTGTAATAGAGTAAGGGATACCGCCGTATTTTCTGACTCTCTAGGTCCAAAGACCAAACATACCGACCAACTGACGTTCATAAGATGTTTGGGGGGCAATTGTGGCAGCCGAATAAATCTATTACGTACAGAGGCCGAATAACTTGAGAGAAGAAACCAAATTGTGACTTATATGGCTCCATCCCGGAGGGACGAAGGCCGAATAACCAGATCGGCCGAATAATCAACTGTAGACCAGGCCGAGTACGAACAGTTAGCTGAATAAGAGATTATTCATTGGAAGAAAGGTGGGCCCAACCGTCAACATCACGAACGACTATAAATAAGGAAAGTATCAGTTAGCAAAAGGTATATGAGAACAAGTAAGTTTAACTTAAGATATAAGCAACCATGAGAGTATACATTGACTTATCCATCAGAGTGATAATTCTGGCACCCCCGACTGGAGTGTTCATTCCTTTTTAGGTGACTAACTAAGGATCTCGAGCGTCCTATTGGATTCAAAGAGTATTTCCAAACCACTTCTCCACAACAATCCATAAAAAACAAATTGATAAATAATCACACCAACTATACCCATGTGAACTCATATATACGTTCCACCAATCAACCGCTATCTATATTATTATATTAAGGGAGATTTAAATTTGGTCATGAATAATCCTTCGTAGCTCGAATCTTTCTTTCCCGAATCTCCCGACTCGTTTTGGGCAGTTTCGTTTTTTTTTTTTTTCCTCCTTATGTCTGAAACAGAGAGAGAAGAGAGAAGAAGAGGAAGATGAAGAGGAAGAGAAAGAGAAAGAGAGAAAGAGAAGAGAGGGGAAGAGGGAATGGAGAGAGAGAGAGAGAGAGAGAGAGAGGGTCGATTGCCTCCGCCTCCGCTTCAATCGTCGTAGCCTGGCCTCTGATCTCTGATCTCCGCCTCCGATTGTGGGTTTGATTTGTTTCATGGATTTGGCTTGGGTTTGATTTGTTTCATGGATTTGGGTTTGATTTATTTTTTTTGAGATTTTTACATTTTTTTTTGTCTCTCTCTCTGCTGTGTTAATGAAGATGTGTTGGGTGGTTGATAATGATTCTCTCTCTCTCTCTCTCTCTCTCTGCTACTCTCCTCTTCTCTTCTTTCTTCTTCTTCTTCTTCTTCTTCTTCTTCTTTGTTCTTCTTTTTTTTGATTTTTCTTCTTCTGCCAATTATTGAAAAAAAAATCAAAAAAATCAAAACGACGAAACGACGTCGTTTTGATTTCGGGCCAAATCCGAGCTCAAAAATTTCGAGCTACATAGCATAATTGTTTGGTCATATGAAGATTCTATCACGTGTAAATTGAATAATAATAAATAACAATAAAAACTTTTCTCCTACACGGTTCACGACAGTTTAACTGCCATGACAGTTTCAAATTTTAAAAATCAAATTTACAAATTTTAAGCACACTCATCAAGTGGACTCACACTGCCAATATTCATTTAATAAAACTATACATACATAGTGCAAACTGAATCGAATGTGTTCAGAGAACATTCTGATGCTAGAGAAAATTCATCTGAAGGAAAAGATTACACACAAGGAGACAACTAACTAGTGAAAATGAAACAAGCAACATAATTTGATGGGTTAGAGAATTTTTAGATGCTAGAAAAAATCAATCAAGGCACATAAGTTTGGAATTATAATTGTGGTTAGAGAAAATTCAAATTTTAGAGAAAATTTATCACATGGAGGAAACCAACCAGTGAAAATCAAACATGCGATATAAATTGAAATGCTAGAGAAAATTCATCTCATTTAAACTAATGGCAAAGAAATTGTAGCGAAATTCATCTCAACCAAACTATTAGCTTCAACAAGATCAAGCGAGCACATAAAGTAAAGTGAATCTAATGTCATCAGTGAAAATTCAGATGCATGAGAAAATTATAAACAGAATCACATAACAAACTTCAAGAAGATACGAAATGCAATTGAAACCCTAATTAATCTGGATATTATTACGAAATAAAAATCCTAATTAATTGAAGAATATTATAAAATGCAATGAACTCTAGATATAGAGAAAAACTAGTTCAAGAACGAAAACACTTATCAGAGTGAGATGGTGATGATGAAACCCTAATTACGAACAGAGATGAACCGAGTTGAAGATGAATAGACTCAATGATGAAGTAAAATGCATCAGAGAAATTTCTGAGAAGATATCTCAAAGATTTTTGCGGAGATGAAACCGTGGCTTCGCTAAATATGATTGGCAGAGCTGCCATGGTTTTGAGGATGAAGGGACTTAAGTGGAAAGCTTAAAGAAAGAGAAAAAGTGATGTGAGATTTGGATGAGCAAATTGAATTCAGAAGGAAAAATCTTGAGATTGAAGAAGCCATTGTTGTTTGCTTCAATTTTGTTATCGTTCTCAATTCAGAGAGAGTCACGATGGTGACGGATGAGGCTATGGCATGGGAGGTAGAAGAAGAGGCTATGACGGGAGAGAGAAAGAGAGAGAGAGAAAGAGAGAGAGAGAGAGAGAGAGAGAGAGAGAGAGAGAGAGAGAGGGTGTGATATATGGGTGTAGATGAGTGATCTTAGGCTACAAAAAAAATATTGTGGATTTCTCTCATTACTAAAAGTTGGAAAGAGATGTTAGACTAAGTTTCACATAAATTTATATATATTAGAAGTTTTTATTGAAATATTAGGACAAAGAAAAAATAATTGTTATTGACTTCACAATACATAGCAATTCTGGTTTAAGACCCGCCCATGTGATATTTTGAATTTAGGTTTCTTGGTTTTGTATGGTTGTTCTTGTCTTATTCCTTTTTTCCCTCCTTGAGTTTGGCTATCGGGATGTGTTGGTTGTGTTTGGAACAAGTTGGTACATTGTTTTTCAAAAACATTGTTATCTAGAATTTTGCTCTTACGCTCGAGTGTCACTTCTTGCATTCAAGCGGCCTTTATGAAATCTCAGTACTTTTACAGGCCTGCAAAACTACTGTGAGAGTGTATTCTACGCTCGAGTGGCCATACTTGCGCTCGAGCGATGGTCTTTTGCTTGTAAAACTACTGAGTGTGTGTATTCTACACTCGAGCAGTGACGCCCTTTTTTATTATGCCTTGGCGCTCGAGCGTTACTTCTTGCGCTGGAGTAGTAATCATTTTTGTGTCTAGGAGTTCAAGCGTCACTTCTTGCGCTCGAGCGGATTGTGCATATATCAGTTTGTAAAAATCACTTTTTACATCACTTTTCATCTCTCTTTCTCTCTAAAACATGTCAAAACTCTAAATCTAGAGCTCTTCTCTCTAGAACTTACTCTCTCTCTACAAATATACCAAGATCTACTTATTTCTCCACCTACTCCTTTTGTTAAAAAGGTAGAGCTTACCTAGAGCATCGTTTTCATCTGAATAAAGTTAGGTTTCAACTTCATCTGAGTTTCATCCGTGCTTATCTCATCTTCTAACTTTGAGGTAGGGATTATATACTCTTTTATGATTTTTAACTTAACTATTTGTTTTTATGAAACAATCCTGTGATTTTGGAAAATTTTGAACAAACCTAGGGTTTTTGTTTAAAATCAAAAGAGGGGTTTTCATATGGATTTTATAATATTCCCAACATTCATCTAGAGCCAAACACACTCCTAAGTTAAACTCCACTTAGGATATCAAAACCCAACTCCAAACTTGATAGTAGGTGTGACCAAACACCCCATTTCAACTAAAAAAAAAAAAAAAAGTGCAGATTTTTTTTGCTTCATTGTCTTCATTTTTCTCTTTCTACATTCTCTCCCATTTTCCTTTACTTTCTTGGTGGTCAAACACCCCACCTTTGCTCCACCCTTACACCACCACCTTAACCCGCCATTTCCATCACCGCCGGCTATCTTATCTTGCCAGAAAAAGGGTCCGGTCGACCACTCCATCACTCTATCCCAAAATAGCACAATAGAAGTACCAACTCTAGATTTTTCTTAATCTTTTGAAGAATCAAAGAATGGGGTTTGCTTTCTTGATGGATTAGAGGCTTTTAATTGGTAAGAATCTTTCCCTAAAAAGTTTAGTTTAAGGTTTTACATATTTTGAGTTAGAGATGATGAATTTTTTTTCTTTTTTTTTTCTTCTTGTTCTTCTATTTTAGATCTATTATGATTTAGGGTTTGATTGTTGGATTTTATACTCTCAATTAGTTTCTATGAATGTTTTACATGTAGAAAAATGATCAATTTGATGGTTGTTTTGGAGATTGAGAATTGGGTTAATCTAGGTTTGAATGTGATGTAAAAATTGGGGATTTTGGTGTTAGGAAATTTATATGTTGAAATTGATTTGATAAATGGTGAATTGGGTATTTCTATGTTCTATAAACGATTTTGGAGAAATTTTATTAATGATTGAAGTGGTTTTACCTAAGTTGTTGAGTTTATGAAAATGTTGATTTTTCACTTTTGTGGTTTAATTGATGGTGGTATTGTGCATATAAATTGGTTGGATATTTAAAAAAGTTAATAACTCAAAAATGTACAAAGTTTGGGTGTTGTGGTGTTTGGATAAGTTGTTTGTTTGGATGACTTGAAGTTGGAGGAGTTCTTTAGCTTGGTTTTAGCTCTCATTCCATAGCATGTCTTATTTAAGATCAATTTTGTAGATGTTGTAATTTTCATTGAAAGCTTTCTTCTAATTTTAGATCTTATTTACTAATTGTTAGGATTGGAGGAAGGCGTTTCTACACCTCTTGGGAATTAACTCGTAGGGTTTCAAATCTACGCTTTTGCTATTTTGGAGGTGAGTATACTTACCATGGAAATTTGCCTTATCTCTATCTTTAATACAAAGTTTGAAATACTTTTGAATTAAAGGAAGTAACACATTTCATCATGATATATGTATAAAAAGAAAATCTATAAATTTATTGAGGTCAAAGGTTAAGTTTTAAATAAATTTATGATTTTATTTGTATAATGAAGCATTAATTTTTATCAGAATTTATTTAAGATGAGTCCTTCAAATCTTATGATGATGATGATGATGATTAAATGACAATGAAACGTTATGCGAGAGTATTTATTTTATTAATCATATAACCGAATGTAGCCTTTGGGGCCACAAGGGCCGAAATGCTTTGGGGTCCTGGGGATCGAAATGTTTTAAGGACCATAAGGGTCATTGTACATAAGGGGTCCTGGGGACCGAAACATTGAAATGAGAATTGAAGTGCTATGATGACATGAGTTATGTTCCTATGATTATGTTTTGGGTAACGGTATCGTCACCACCTAAGTCGCGAGGTAAAGTGGTTCGTATGATGGACATGAAATCTTAATGTATTAAAAAGCTGTATTTTTGTTTTCTTTCCTTATTCAAATGTATTTTTCCAGCATTATGAGATTCTTTGGAAAAATGTTGATAACTGTTTATGCAAAAATTTCTCAATTTGTATAAATTTCAGTCCAATTAAGCTCTTGTGTTTATTATCTTTATTTTAAACCCAATTGGAAGGAGCAAGCTTTATAACTCCATGAGATTGGTATACTCATTGGGCTCTAACTCATTCTTTTTTAATTAATTGTTTTTTAGATTCCTAGACTTTTGTGTGGCTCGTCTCAACTTGGAAGATTAGAGTTTCTAGAGGATCAAATGTGAGCATCTGGTAGTTGAAGTTTCGCTTGGGTCACTCTACGATGTAGTTTTATCCTTTGTTTTTATAAAGGAGGTTGATTGTAAATATTTGCTTTGTGAAGTTGGATGTATTGATGGATTCATGAATAGTATGTTTTATTTTTTGGGGATAGTGGCGCATGGGAACTATCTTAGTAGCATGATGATATTTGTGTATTTGAATGGATCATCTCATATATGTTGGCCAATCGAAGGGTCTTATGCACTACTGGTGCTGTGATATAAGAATTATACAGGTGATTATTGTGTACATGTGTTATAGCGTTTGAAGTGTGCCCTCTTGGCAGGGTTTGCCTTGCCGAGATTGGGTCGTGACAATGTATTGAAAATGGTTGTGCGGTTGGAAGTGAGGTTGAGTTGTAATCAAACCATTGATTTTGATACTTTGAATAGATTTTGGAAGAAAAAGGGGATTTTTACCCTAAAGGGCTCAAATATTTATTTTGTATAAATAAATGGAATTAATATTGAAAATATGAAATTGGATGGGTATTGATATAGATGGTGGAGTTTGATATGTATTATCACTCACCTTGAAATTTGGAAAATTTATCTGTATTGAAGGTTTTATATCTGTTTAGAAAAATCTGTTTTGGGCTATTGGTGGGGGATAGCTACAATTGTTATAGAAATTGCACGAGGATTAAGTGAATTAAAACTAGTTTCTTATCTATGTGCATTGAATATTATTGCTCATTTAATACATTGCAAATGTATTTGATTTTGAGAAAAATTGGTGAAAGTTAGAAAGATGTGTGTATCACCAAACTAAGTCGACCTGTGTGTCAAGGATGAAAGTCTTGAAAAATGTGCGCTTGTATAGATTACGTTTACATGTGTGTCGTTTGACGGTTTCCTATGAATAAAATATCCATGAAAGGTTGTACCAGTTTGAGATTTCCCCCTTGTTTCTATTGTACAGAACACAAATTTGGATTTGTGATATAAACTGAGCATGACCTAGTTTGGGAAAAGAAAGATAAAACGTTTTAACATGAACATTGCATGTACATTTCACTTTTATATCTTTGTTAAGATTTATATATTGTATTAGATTATTTTTATTGAATTTTAGCTCACCCTACATGGAAAAATCACTTTCAGGTGCTGGTGAAATGCCTCCGCCAAGGCAGTAGCTTGGGAGGATTGGAGCAATTCATTTTGTTTTCTTGTGTTAATATTTTGTGCAAGTCTAGGACTTATTCTGTATTGGATTTAAATCTATTTTGATGTAACCAAGTACAGTCTTGAAAAGGTGTAGCATTCAGAGCATTTCTATTATCTGTTTGACTTCTATTCCATATATTTGTTGCTGACATTTGCTGTAGATTCAGGGTTAAGACTTATGAATGTATATTCGCATGTGTTACCCTTTTGTATAACTGAGTCTTATGTAATAGAAGTATATTATACTCTAATTTGCATTGCTATTTACTTATCGTAAAGGGTGGTTTATTACGTAATTTTCGGGACGTTACATAATATATTACTCATCTAGTCATTTTTTATCTGGTAATATCATAACCCTAAAAATAAAACAAAGAAAGTTGATTTGTGTGCAGTTGAAATTCATTGAATGGTAGGTATATCATTATGCGTAGTCAAATTATTAGAAAAAATTATATATATTAAAAGTTTTGATTGAAAGTTTAGGACAAAGAAAAAATAATTATTGTGGACTTCAGAATATATTACTCTTCAAGCCACTTTTTCTCTAGTAATATCATAACCCTAAAAATAAAACAAAAAAAATTGATTTGTGTGTAGCTGAAATTGATTAAATGGTAGGTATATCATTTTCACCACCTAAATAAATAGAACCACTGCATGGGTATACCATTTGAGATGGGTATATCATTTTCAATGATTAGTTGTCTCCTTATGTGTAATTTTCCTTTTGAGATGAATTTTATCTGACACTAAGATATACCCTTTAGATTAATTTTCTCTGAACATATTAGACTCATTCTCTTTATGCCTTGCTTGATTTTCTCTAGCTAATTGTCTCTTTGATTTTCTCTCAAATTTTCTCTAGCATTTGAATTTTTCCTGTCCACATTAAATTCTTACTAATTTATATTGCTTGTTTGATTTTTACTGGTTTGTTATCTCCTTGTGCTGAATTTTCTCTGACATCTGTATTTTCTTTTACCACAATAAAGTCTAATTTTTTTTTGTAACTTCCTTGATTTTCTCTGTCTAATTATCTGCTTGCATATGTAATTTTATTTGTAAAATCATATGTACACTCTACCAACAACGCATATACCATCCATAAAAAATAAATTAATAAATAGTGGGTGTTTGGGAAGTGATTTTTTTGTATGTTTTTTTAGTTGTAAGATATTATTAGAGAATTTTTTTTTTTATTTGGAAAGGTAGTTGAATTTTTTTTTATGGTTGAATGTAATATTTGTGAGAAAAAAATAAAATGATTATACAGTTTGATATGATATTTTATTTAAATTTATTTTTTTTAATTTTATAACTAATTTATCTTTTAATAAAAAAACAAAAAAAAAATTAAAAAATTTCCATCCCAAACACCGCCACAATCTTATCAGCAATACGCATGTGAACTCATATATAAACTCTACCAACCATCCGCTATATTCATTTAAACAAAGTTACACAGAGAGTCATAAAACAAACCCACCCACCCATGTGATACTTGACCACAAATAGTGCGCACATAGGAGAGCGGAGGCAGACAGCACATTTAAAATTTGTCGTGATCATAATAAACAGGCGCATGTACCGCTTGCAAAAAATAAATTAATAAATAATTTTGCCAATTACACATGTGAACTCATATGGGTGATTATAGCCTGTGTTTAGCAAGTGAGTTTGTAGATTTTTTTGATTATTTTAACCATAAAAAATAAAATAGATTATTTTAATCATAACAAACAAAACATCACATCCAATCCATAATCATTACATTCTTCTCTCACAAAAAAACTCAAAAAAGTTAAAAAGCTAAAAAGTCCTTCCCAAACTAAGCTTTTAAGCCCAGGCTAAAATAGTCAAAAAAGTCAAAAAGCCAACCCACTTCTCAAACGGAGGCTCAGTATTCTTAATATGAATGTGTAGTGTTTCATAAAGTTTTGATTAGTGAAGATATGCAAAAACTCACGATTTATGTTAAAAATAGAATAACAATATAAGACTAACTAATTAATGATTAATTTAAAATATAAACACATAATACTCTGAAAGTATTGAATAATTTCTCCATATATATACTTTACCGACCGTTGTATTAATTTAAAAAAAGATATACACACAGGCAGAGTCATAAAACTCACCCATCTGATACGATCAGCCACAGCCTGAAAACAAGTTGAGGTGACTTCTCCAAGCCCAAAAATAAATTAAAAATGCAAGACACTTGGCATTGAAAAATATATAGCAAATCATTTAGGTGCAAGGGAAAGGTTAATGACCTTGGCATGTGGGTTTTTTTAGATAAAATATTATATTAAAATTATAATTATTTTATTTTTTCTTTTACAAAATAAAAAAAAATTAAAAAATCAACTCAAATAAACTTTTTATCTCCGGATTAAAATAACAAAAAAAAAAAAAAAAAACCCAGCCACTATATTAATAGATTGTTGGAAATATAATTTATAGTAAATTATCTAAGTGTTAGAGAAATGTTAATATATTAGTTTGGGGGGGGGGGGGGGGGGGGATATATAATTTATACTAAATCATCTAGCTGCAAGGGAAATGTTAATATATATTAACATATGCTAATATAATTTTTTAATGCATCATTTTTTAAATAAAAATTGATATATAAGTCTATTTTGTAAATTTAATGATGTGTAAATAATGTGATTGATTGATGATTATTGACACCATAAAATAGTATTATTATTATTATTATTATTATTATTACAGGACACGTGACACTTTCTTGATCAATCAGAGTTAAGAGAAGTTACAAAATTAATGGTTTTGCATGGTGGAACATGGAAGACAAGGTGAAAGAAGTTAAAGTGCATGTAAAGAACATGATTGACAAAGTGACTTAGTGGAATATATGAAGGGATATGTCGCATTGTGGAAATAAAGGTGGAATAGAAGGTAGTATTAGGTGGTTATTTTGTAGTTATTGCTGGAAGTTTTTTTTTTTTCCCTTATAAATAGCCATTGATGGCTACATTTACCTAGGACCAGATCTAGAAATTAGTCTATTTTACCTTACATTTTTTCAGTTATTTACTTTCCAGTTCTTTACCTTACAGTCATTTACTTTCCCGCACTAAATTTTAGTTTATTAAGAATAGTTCTGAGTTAGTCTGTTCATTACTCTAATCCCATTCGGAGTTGTGGAGGTGCGAAGGTACAATTGTAAACGCTTGTTTACTTAATATAATTTATTTTTTGACACTATTCTTTCCTTCCTTCTTTTACTATTGTGATTAGTTCTTCTAAATTTTCTTCTTAAAATAAATCACCAGTAAAAGTCCTCTTCATTGAGACTAAAAGAATCTTAAAACAATTGTCTGATTAATTAGTAGACATTTATTATTTTTATAAGGATTTATTGAAATTATATTTTTAACATTTGAAGGTCATAAAACTAACAATGATTAAGAAATATGTAAAAGAAATATTACTTTAAATATCATAATTGTCCCGACTTTAAATTTAAAAATTAAATCTAACTTTTAAATTTATATAACAATGACCTGTCCAAAAGTAAATTAGTAGGTTTTGCGGTTTGAAAATATGAGTAGCGTTAGGTACGTTGAGAATTTGATTAAAGCCTGTGTTTGGAAAGACTAAATAAGTGTATTTTTTAATTTTTTTTGTATTATGTGTAGAAAAAGTAGAGAGCAGATGTTGATTGATGTGACCAAAAAAAATAAAAAGATGAAATAAGTGCACTTTTTTCTTTGTAGTCAAACTTGACCTAAAAGTTGTCACGCCCCAAAATTTGGACAATTAAATATTAAATTAGGACTAAACCCCAATCAATATTCCATCATCCAAATCCTAGGGGTGAAACAAAAATCTAAACATTCTAGTCTCAATAAGGTAATTAACAAAACACCAATCGTACCATGCACCATAATTTCATAAACTATCTAATATACCCAATGTTACAGTAACATTAAATACTTCAAAACAACTTAAATAATGTAAGGTTACAACCTAAGCCAAATTATCCAAAATACTAAGGTCATTAAAAAAAATAATAATTACATAAATTAGTACCAACCCTAAGCTCAAGAAAAATAAAAGAACTCCAAACGACATGTCCTACGATCACAGTTATTTCTCGTCACCACCAAAGCCTCTACTAATCCTGCAAAGGAAGCTCAGCTGCGCTCCAACAGAACGCACCCGAGTTGCCAAGAGACAAAACGGGTCAGTATACAAGTATACTGGTATGAGTACAAGAATTGACACCCACGTGTCCACCAGACACAAACAAAAAGTACATTATTTCTTATCACGGGACAAGACAAGTAGTTCCAACCGCACCGAGACGAATGGGTAGTTTCTCGAGACACGGTGGCATTTAGTTTCTTGTCCGTACACAACGAAATATAAATTTATTATAAAATAAACAAAATAGAAATAGAAATATGGTGGGTCAGCCCTACATAAAAAGTTAGTAAGACCCACCATCCTGCAAAACAAATAAAATTAGTATAATTTAATCATAAGTAACTTGTTGAAACAAATATAAAATTATATCGTTTCATACTTAAATAATTCGAATTGATCAAACTCAAAGAACGAAAGTTGTACCGAATCAAATTTCCTAAAAGACAACGTGAACGAATTTAACAGAAATTGAACAGATTAAGAGAAAGACTTGATCTAAAAAAAAATCTAGACGGAATTTAATCGAAAAATATGAAGCTGAAAACGAACAAAAACTGCCATAAGATGATTTTTTTTTTCCGAAAAAGTTCAAAACATGAAAAGTGTGCAGAATAATGTTTTACTTCAGTTTACGCGAAACCAATAAAAATGAACTCGTTTCATGGGTTAAAACAGCCTATAAAATCTGCATTACCAAAGTGAATCAAACCGACAATAACCAAGGTCATCCGATTATAAGTTCTAATCGATCTTTTTAATAAAAAGGTACTACACAAGAGTTGTCCAAAATCACGTATACATGCCTCTCCTCAAATTTCATAATTCATCAAGATCGTTTACTATTTTTTTATCATGTACATAACAGTACCATACACACTATACTAATAAATTCATAATTAAATTCTTTGTTCCTTAACTCCACCACTTCGGCTCTCCCCTTCCGGCCTGCACATATATCCCATGTGCCTCCCGTATACCTAACACCGCTCCGAAGCCAAACTTGCACGGGGATATCGTCCCGAGTTTGACTCACACTCCCCGGATGGTTAGCATATACGTACGCGCGCAAATCAAAGCACTCGTCTACTCATGAGAACGAGGCAACAATATAAATAACATCTCATCAACATCATGAGACAAATATAACAATGCCGGGCATAAGGCATTAAACAACTCTCATAATCCTCACTTTTTTTATACACTCTTTCTCCCCATCACTCAAATAAAACAACAATCCATGGAGTCATGGTGGAGTATAAGGAATTTATCTATATGTTCTTAATTAATATCAATTTCATATGACCATGAGTGTAATTACAACCATAAAATAAATCCATATAAAATCCTAAACATGGCATCCACAACTAATCAAAATAATTAAAATCAATCCATCATCTACAGGCAAATATAAAATCAATCCAACATCAAATATAAATAAATAAATAAAAACAATGAATCAATCCATCCTCTAACCAATATCTATGGATTCTAAGTTTATTTTAATTTTATATAATCATGAGTATGATTACAATCATAAAATCAATCCATATAAAAATCCTAAATCTTGCATATACAATTAATCAAAATAATTAAAATCAATCAATCATTTAAAAACCCTAAACCTTATAGAAACAACTAATCAGAATAATTAAAATCAATCAATCATCTATAAACCCTAAACCTTGCATACATAACTAAACAAAATAATTAAAATTAATCAATTATCTAAAAAAAACCTAAACTTTACCTACACAACTAATCAAAATAATTAAAATCAATCTATCATCTTTATGTAAATATAAAATCAAACTAATATTAAATAAATAAATAAAAACAAAGAATTAAATATAAATCAAGGGAAGTGGATTTTGTACTCACAATTATTTTTGAAGATCAAAGAATCACCCAAAGAATTAATAAAGTCACCCAAAATAAAACCCTAAACCTTGCATACCCAACAAATGCAAATAATTAAAATCAATCAATCATCCAAAAACTCTAACCCTTACATACACGTCTAATCAAAATAATTAAAAATTAGTCAATCATTTAAAAATTCTAAACCTTACATATCCAACTAATTAAAATAATTACAATTAATTAATTATCTAAAATCTTAGACCTTACATATACATCTAATCAACATAATTAAAATTAATCAATCATCTAAAAATCCTAAACCTTACATACTCAATTAATTAAAATTATTACAATCAATTAATCATCTAAAACCTTAAACCTTACATAAACATCTAATCAACATAATTAAAATTAATCAATCATCTAAAAATCCTAAACCTTACATACTCAATTAATTAAAATTATTACAATCAATTAATCATCTAAAACCTTAAACCTTACATATACATCTAATCAACATAATTAAAATTAATCAATCACCTAAAAAAAAATCCCAAACCTTACATGCCCAACTAATTAAAACTATTACAATCAATTAATCATCTAAAAATTCTAAACCTTACATATACGTCTAATCAACATAATTAAAATTAATCCATCATCTAAAACAATCCCAAACCTTACATACCCAACTAATTAAAATTATTACAATCTATTAATCATCTAAAAATCCTAAACCTTACATATACGTCTAATCAACATAATTAAAATTAATCAATCGACTAAAACAATCCCAAACCTTTCATACCCAACTAATTAAAATTATTACAATCTATTAATCATCTAAAAATCCTAAATCTTACATATACGTCTAATCAACATAATTAAAATTAATCCATCATCTAAAACAATCCCAAACCTTACATACCCAACTAATTAAAATTATTACAATCTATTAATCATCTAAAAATCCTAAACCTTACATATACGTCTAATCAACATAATTAAAATTAATCAATCGACTAAAACAATTCCAAACCTTTCATACCCAACTAATTAAAATTATTACAATCTATTAATCATCTAAAAATCCTAAACCTTACATATACGTCTAATCAACATAATTAAAATTAATCAATCGACTAAAACAATCCCAAACCTTTCACACCCAACTAATTAAAATTATTACAATCTATTAATCATCTAAAAATCCTAAATCTTACATATACGTCTAATCAACATAATTAAAATTAATCAATCGACTAAAACAATCCCAAAGCTTTCATACCCAACTAATTAAAATTATTACAATCTATTAATCATCTAAAAATCCTAAATCTTACATATACGTCTAATCAACATAATTAAAATTAATCAATCCACTAAAACAATCCCAAACCTTTCATACCCAACTAATTAAAATTATTACCAATTGGTTGGTGGTCAAGTGGCGATTGGAGCTTGACTTGGTAGGAAGGACTACGGTTCGATTCCCCGCATCACCAATTGGGAGGGGCTTTGAGTCTAACCATCCAAAACTACGCCCCGAATCCGGATTAGTCGGCCCGAAGGGTCGGATACCGGATGGCTGGACCAAAAAAAAACTAATTAAAATTATTACAATCTATTAATCATCTAAAAATCCTAAATCTTACCTATACGTCTAATCAACATAATTAAAATTAATCAATCGACTAAAAATCCTAAACTTTACATATACATCTAATCAAAGTAATTAAAATTAATCAATCATCTAAAAACCCTAAAGTTTACCTACACAACTAATCAAAGTAATTAAAATCAATCACTTATCTAAGAACCCTAAACTTTACATATACTACTAGTCAAAATACTTAAAATCAATCTATCATCTATAAATCCTAAATCTTATATCCACAACTAATCAAAATAATTAAAATTAATCTATCATCTTTATGTAAAACAAAATCAAACTAACATCAAACAAATAAAAATAAATAAATAAATAAAACAGCGAATTAAACATAAATCAAGGAAAGTGAGTTTTGTACTCACAATATTATTTTGAAGGTCAATAAAATATTTAGAGAACTATAAGAGCCACCAAAACAAAACCCTAATCTTTCTTTTTCTTTCCTCTCCTCCTTTTTCCGCCGTTCCCCTCTCTCTCGGGTGCTTCTCTATTTTGTGAATAATCTCTCTCTCTCTCTCTCTCTCTCTCTCTCTCTCCCGTAGCCCTGCTGCCTCTGCTTCTCTTTTTTCCTTAATTTGTTTATAACCTAAACACTTCTTATAAATCCTAATACTTATAATATTATATAACCTCATAGTTATTATACTATATAATATAAATACAACATAATTATAATATATATAAATATAAATATAAGATAATATATATATATATATATATATTTATATAACACCTCTTTTCTTTATATAACAAATATAAATATTTAAATATTTAGATTAATTATATATAATTAAATAACACATTAAATTAATTAATCACCACATTAAATTCATTAAACTTACATTAAATTCTCATGTGACCACACAATTAATAAAACAAAAAATAAAATAAGATAATAATAATAATAATAATAATAATAATAATAAATAATGACTTAAGAAAATTAGGGTCGCAACAAAAGTCAACCTTTAACTTTTAATTTATTTTTAGATCAAATGATCTTTCATAATTTTTATTCATAAAAAATTAAAAAATAAATAAAAAAAATCAACTTTAATCAACATCTCAAAATAACGAATAAATGAGGAAGCGGAGGACAAACCGCCCATCATCTCTGACATCCAGATAAATACCCCGATTTGCTGAAGTTTTGGCTGACTTATTATTTAGGACTCGTTTGGAACAAGTTAATTTAGTAATTTTTTAATTATTTGATTAAAAAGGTTGGTAAAAAAAATTTATATGTTTGGGATGATTTTTTGGCTAATTATGAAAAGATGTGCAAAAAGTAGAGAGAAAAGAGAATCTTTGACTTTTTGGTATGAATTATTAATTTTTTGACTAATTTAGTAACTTTTTGACTAATTGACTAAAATAGCCACTTGCCAAACGAGGCCTTACTCTTAGGCCCCGTTTGTTTTGGGTGAAAGAGAGGGTATTGGGATTGCTAACACCAAGGTATTAGTAATAGCCTTGTTTGTTTTGGGAGAAGGCTTTGGACTATTAGTTCCTTGGTATTACTAATATCCTTGGAGAGGAGATTGGTAAGGAGGAGGTAGAGATGGTATTAGAAAAATAGTGAGGGGATTAGAAATTTTTTTATTTTTTTTATTTTTTATATATGGGAAATTTTTTTTAAAATATAATTTTTAATTTTTTATATTTTTTTATTTGTTTTATTATTTTATATAAAAATAATTTAATAATTTCTCACTACTAATCCCCTCACTATCAATCCCCTCACTACTAATCCCCTCACTATCAATCCTCTCACTAACAATCTCTTCACTATTAATCTCCTCACTATCAATCCCCTCACTACTAATCCCCTCAGTATCAATCCTCTCACTAACAATCCCTTTACTATTAATCTCATCACTATCAATCCCCTCCATTCTATCTCTGGAAACAAACGGGGCTTAGAGCCTAAAAAGAAGAAGATAGAAATCGTAGAAGAAGATGGCAGAGAAGAGAGGTAGCATTGCCTTCTCCGCAACCTACCGACCATCGGTGCCGCTGGACATATTCTCGTGCCCGCTTCAACCAACATCGAAGCAAGATGAGCTTCCCATGACTGATGGAGTGAACTACAATTACAACGGCCAAGAAATTTCATCAGCGGCTCTCCAGACAATTCTCAATCGCGAAAAATTGGCTACCGAAGGCAAAGAGGCCAATGTAAATTCAGGTCGTCTCATGGGTATGGTTTTCGTCTCCGAACGACAGGGCCTCGAATTGCTTCACATAGCTCTCCGCTTCAATGACAACCCACCCAAAGTCAAAGTCTTCTGTTTGGCTGATGTTTTCGGCAAAGTCAATTTCGGTGGTGTTCGCATGGAAGACAGTGGTTGCATTGCCGGTGATAATCTCGTCTATGTTACCACAAAGGACCCCGTCCCTGATCGTCGTCAGCCCTGGACTGCAGCCTATAAAACCAATCTTAAGACCGGAAAAACCGACTGCCTCACCCCATCAGGTTAGGTTCCTTTCGTCATTCATTCTTTTACTACTACCCACCCATAATTCCTTCCTTCCTTTTGCAACTAGTGTTTTTTTTTTTGGGTTGAAGTTATTAATATTTAGTTCTAGCTGTTGTTGTAAGTCTTTTTGTGAGTGATTCATTTTTTGTGACAAGGGTGGTGATTTGAGTTGAGGTTGCTCTGTTCCAAAGAAAGATCCATTTATAATAGCTGAATCGATTTCTTCTCAAGCTTTTAGATGGATGCACGCAAAGGTGTTTCTTTAAAGGTCCCAGTGAGCTTGGTGTTTCTTATTCTGGAGCCCATGTGTTTCTTAGCAAATTTTTCTTGGTGGAGTTTTTGGAGGGTGATGCTATGGTACATTTAGGTGTACCATACATTTAGTTATGAACTTATATGATTTTATATCATAACCTATACCATATTAGTCATAACTATCACCATATTAACTCATAACTTAGTTATATTCAATTATTTACTTATACCATATTACTTCATAACCAGGTCATTAAAAGTGACCTGCTAAACAGGTCACTTTTTATAGTTATGAGCTAAAATCGTATTTCTTCATAACTATAATCAAATTGATCATAACTGTACATCTCATAACCAACACCATTTTGTTCATAACTAATATCACATATTTCATAACCACATCTTATAACCAACACCATTTTAGTCATAACTAACATCACATATTTCATAATCATAATCACATATCTCATAACCAACACCACTTTGATCATAACAAATATCACATATCTCATAACTACTGATCACATATCTCATAACCACATCTCATAACCAATCCCTTTGAGTCATAACCAACATCACATATCTCATAACCACTAGTCACATATCTCATAACCAACACATTTTTGTCATAACTAATATCACATATCTCATAACCACTAATCACACATCTCATAACTACTACCCACATACATCATAACCACATCTCATAACCAATCCCTTTGAGTCATAACCAACATCACATATCTCATAACCACTAGTTACATATCTCGTAACCAACACCTTTTTGTCATGACCAATATCACATATTTCATAACCACTAATCACATATCTTATAATTAACACCTTTTTGCTCATAACCACATCACTTTGATCATAACCAACATCACATATCTCATAACTACTAGTCACATATCTAATAACCAACATCACATATCTCACAACCACTAGTCACATAACCAATATCTCATAACTCATAACCATTAATACATATAGCATAACCACACCCTTTGACACCACTTTGCTCATAACCATTACCCACATATCTCATAACCACTAACACATATAGCATAACCAAATACCATTTGACACCACTTTGCTCATAACCATTACCCACATATCTCATAACTACTAACACATATAGCATAACCAAATACCCTTTGACACTACTTTGCTCATAACCATTACTCACATATCGCATAACCACTCATAACTATTACCCACATATCTCATAACCACTAACACATGTAGCATAACCAAATACCCTTTGACACCACTTTGCTCATAACCATTACCCACATATCTCATAACCACTCATAACCATTACCCACATATCTCATAACCACTAACACATATAGTATAACCAAACACCCTTTGACACCACTTTACTCATAATCATTACCCACATATCTCATAACCACTCATAACCATTACCCACATATCTCATAGCCACTAACACATATAGCATAACCAAACACCTTTTGACACCACTTTGCTCATAACCATTACCCACATATCTCATAACCGCTCATAACCATTATCCACATATCTCATAACCACTAACACATATACCATAACCAAACATCTTTTGGCACCACTTTACTCATAACCATTACCCACATATCTCATAACCACTAACACATATAGCATAACCAAACACCTTTTGACACCACTTTGCTCATAATTATTACCCACATATCTCATAACCACTCATAACCATTACCCACATATCTCATAACCACTAACACATATAGCATAACCAAACACCTTTTGACACCACTTTGCTCATAACTATTACGCACATATCTCATAACCACTAACGCGTATAGCATAACCAAATACCCTTTGACACCACTTTGCTCGTAACCATTAGCCACATATCTCATAACCACTAACACATATAGCATAACCAAACACCATTTGACACCACTTTGCTCATAACCATTACCCACATATCTCATAACCACTAACACATATAGCATAACCAAACACCCTTTGACACCACTTTACTCATAACCATTACCCACATATCTCATAACCAACATCACTTATATCATAACTACTAATCACATATCTCATAACCAAACACCTTTTGACTTATAACTATACCACTCTGCTCATAACCAAAATCACATATCTCGTAATCACTAATCATATATCTCATTACCTTTACCCACATATATTATAACCACATCTCATAACTAGCACCCTTTGTTTCATAATCAATATCACATATATCATAACTACTAATCATATATCTCAGAACCACTACCCACATATAGGGGTATAAATTTAGCCCATGAGCTCGCGGCACACCCCAAGTCCGCTCGTGCCCTGGGTAGGCCTAACTAGGCTTGAGTCTAAACCCAACCTAAGACCCTGAGCTATGTGTTCTAGAGCCCGACCCGACCCTGGTGTGTTATGGAGTGTGACCCATCCCGTGAGATCGCCCCGAAATTTTCTTTCCCATCTAGCTCGACCTGACCCCAATGGCTCCTTGCCCCCATTGTCAGTGCAATGGTCAAAAATTTAAATCAAAACAATTTGAAAGAGTCATATAACCGTTAATTCCATCAACAATCAATTTTATTTATTTTTATTTATATATATATAAATTAACTCCTTCCTTCCAAGTCCTATAAATACCACCCCTCTCACATTTTATATCTCACAACAAATTTGTCTCTCAAACTCTCATTCTCTCTAAACTTTCATACATATACAAATCTTTGGCCGTAGTTATGATTTTATCAATTTGTACATATCTTATAGAACTGTTGAAAATGAATATTACGATTTTGTTGTACTGTTTTGCTATCTCAACTCTCTTCATCTATCAAACATCTCTCTCATTCCTTATTGTCACTGTAGATATCTCCGATGTTCCTTATCGGAAACAACACCATCTTTGACATTATTTTCACAGACGACAAGTCCGTTCAGTCTCTCTTACTCATATTCCATTTCCTTTCGCTCTATTGGTTAATTTTCTCTAACTCTCATTTTCTGTTCCATGGCTATAAGTCGTGGATTAAATTATTTGATTATTGTCATTACATTCTGTGTTTATCTGTATCATTAGAGATCCCGATTGATGATTAAATTATTTAAAAAATTTAGATGTTTTTGTTACACCAATTAGTGGATAGTTACATAATTTTTGGTTAATGTTATGAAATTTTGGAAATTAGTTACGACATTTGTGATTTTCTAGAATTTTAAACAATTTCGTTACGCCAATTAGTGATGCAGTTATGTATTTTCTATTTTATATCACAAAACTTTGTGATTTGATTACAATATTATGGTCTGTTTGGTAACTATTCCGTTTTTAGTTTTCAGTTTATATTTATAAAAATTTTAAAAGCTGTAAAAGGCCTGTCACCTTTCTTTATCCTTTTCATTGTTGTAAAAGGCCAAGACCCTAGATTGAGAAGGGTGTACCAACTGAACTCTTCAAGATGAAAAAAATAAAATTCTCGAACCATAGAACATCGATGATAAAAGTAAACAAGAGGTCGACAATAACAAGGCATGCTGCCAATTAGTTCCAATTGACGTTTTGGTGGCAAATGCTACTGTGCAAAGAATTGTTAGAGCTAAAATGATGGTCTGGCCATTTTCAAGAGAATATTTTATGGGAAAAGACGATTGAATAATGGCATTCAATTTTCTATATGCACTTGCTGTTGCGCATTTGCTTCGAAAATGAGCGAAAACACTAAACAAAATGGCTTCATAGCCTTTGCTAGAAATTTATACAAAACAAATATCCATCAAAATACTAACAGCTTTAAGTCCATACAACAAAACAAATATCCATCAACCATCGTTTAAGAGTATTTATACAAAATACTAACAAATTTAAGTCCTCAAATTTTTTTTAAAAAAAAAAAAATCTTAGTTTAGAATATTTTTCTGCAGCCTATTTTTTTTTTTTTTTTTGGTTACTAAAAAGCATGAACTAATTTTTTGTTGTAGAGGAAAGGGAGCGGCAATAGTGGTGAAGATGGTGGATAAAAGATGATGGTGATGGTGATGGTGATGGTCATGGTCATGGTCATGGTGAAAGAGATTAGTAGTGAAGTTGTGGTAGTGGTAGTGTAAATGGAGTGACAGGGGTGAATGAGAGGTAATGGTAGTAGTAGTGGCAGTAGTGGTAGTGGTGGTAATGAAGTGATGGCGATGGCAGTAGTAATGGTAGTCGTAGAGGTGAAGTGGCGACAGTAGAAGTAGTGGTGGTGATGGAATAGCGTTTGTAGTAGTGGTGAAGGTGGTAGAGGAGATGGGTGGTGAGAGAGATAAATGAGTGAGAGATAGATAGAGGAGAGAGAGGAGAAAGAGAGACAGAGTGACGAGCGAGAGAGAGAGAGAGAAAGAACGCAAACACAGTGGGAGAGAGAGAGAGAACAACGCAAACAGAGAAAACGGGAGTGAGAGAGTGAACAACGCAAACACAGTGGGAGAGAGAGAGAGAGAAAGAAAAAGAGATAGAGAGTGAGAGACAAAAAAGAGACATAGAGAGAAGAGAGATGAACGAGAGAGATAGAGAGAGATAGAGAGAAGATAGATGAGCGAGAGAGACATAAAGAGAAGAGAGATGAACGAGAGAGACAGAGAGAAAGATAGAGAGAAGAGAGATGAGCGAGAGAGATAAAGATAAGAGAGATGAGCGAAAGAGACAGAGAGAGAAAAAAGATGAGAGAAGAGATAGATGAGTGAGAGACATAGAGAGAGATAGACAGACAGACAGACAGAGAAGAGTGATGAGTGAGAGAGAGAAAGAGAAGAGAGAAATGAAGGAAGATAAAAAAATGGATGAAAATATATAGACAAAGAGAGAGAGAGAGAGAGAGAGAGCGAAAAGAGAGAGAGAGAGACAAAGAGAGATGAGCGAGAGAGCGAGAGAGATAAAGAGAAGAGAGACAGAGAGAGAAGAGAGATGAGAGAGATAAAGAGAAGAAAGATGGACGAGAGACATAGAGAGAAAGAGAGACAGACAAACAGATAGAGAAGAGTGATGAATGATGAGTGAGAGAGAGAAAGAGAAGAGAGACAGAGACATAGAGAGAAAGAAAGAGACAGACAGACAAAGAAGAGTGATGAGTGAGAGAAAGAGAGATAAGAGAGATAGAGACAGAGACATATAGAGAAAGAGAGAGACAGACAGATAGACAGACAGACAGAGAAGAGTTATGAGTGAGAGAGAGAAAGAGAAGAGAGACAGAGACAGAGAGATAGAAAGATGAAAAAATTGGTGAAAGGAGAAATGTTCAAAAGAGTAAGACGACGTCGTTTTTATTTTTTTTTATTTTTTCTTTTTGTAACAGAAAAATACCATTGCATTTATTTAAACCATTTTCTGACTATATATATATATGAAACCGTCTCAAAGCCACAATATATATATATTTTTTAAACTTTTTTTTTTTTTTGCAACGGTACGTTTTACGATCGCACAAAACTTTTTCTTTTTTTTTTTTCGACTGCAGCTGGTACCATCGCAAACTCTTTTTTTTTTTTGCGACAGCAATTTCTATCATCGCAAATACTCTATTTTTTTGCGATGCCAAGTTATGTCGTCTCAAAAAGTCACATTTTTTGGCAACGGCAAGTTGTGCCGTCTCAAAAAGTCACATTTTTTTGAGACGGTAAGTTCTGACGTCCCCAAAAGTCACATTTTTTGCGACGACAAGTTGTGCCGTCTCAAAAAGTCACATTTTTTGAGATGGCAAGTTGTGCCGTCTCTAAAAGTCATATTTTTTGTGACAGCAAGTTGTGCCATCGCAAAAGTCATTTTTTGCGACGACAAATGTGACGTCGCAAAAAGTTCCACCTCATAAGCCCATTTTTCTTGTAGTGTGGTGTGGTTATGAGATATGTGATTAGTGGTTATGAGTAAAGTGGTGTGGTTATTAGCCAAAGAATGTTGGTTATGAGATACGTGATTAGTGGTTATAAGTAAAGTGGTATGGTTATGAGCCAAAGAGTATTGATTATGAGATATATGACTAATGGTTATGAGATATGTGATGTTAATTATGATCAAAGTGGTGTGACAATGAGCCAAAGGGTGTTGTGAGATATGTGATTAGTGGCTATGATATATGTGATGTTAGTTATGAGCCAAAGAGTGTTGGTTATGAGATATGTGGGTAATGGTTATGAGATATGTGACTGTTGTTTATGAGATATGTGATTTTGGTTATGACCAAAGTGGTGTAGTTATGAGTCAAAAGAGTGTTTGGTTATGAGATATGTGATTATTAGTTATAAGATATGTGATATTGGTTATGATCAAAGTGATGTGGTTATGAGCAAAAGCGTATTGATTATGAGATATGTAATGTTGGTTATGAGTCAAAGGGGGATTGGTTATAAGATGTGGTTATGAGTTATATGGGTAGTAGTTATGAGATATGTGATTAACGTTATGAGATATGTGATATTGGTTATGATCAAAGTGGTGTGATTATGAGCCAAAGGATATTGGTTATGAGATGTAGTTATGAGATATGTGATTGTAGTTGTGAAATATATGATATTGGTTATCAACAAAATAGTGCTGGTTATGAGATGTGGTTATGAGATATGTGATGTTAATTATGATCAAAGTGGTGTGACTATGAGCCAAAGGGTGTTATGAGATATGTGATTAGTGGTTATGATATATGTGATGTTAGTTATGAGCCAAAGAGTGTTGGTTATGAGATATGTGGGTAATGGTTATGAGATATGTGATTGTTGTTTATGAGATATGTAATTTTGGTTATGAGCAAAGTGGTGTGGTTATGAGTCAAAAGAGTGTTTGGTTATGAGATATGTGATTATTAGTTATAAGATATGTGATATTGGTTATGATCAAAGTGATGTGGTTATGAGCAAAAGGGTGTTGATTATGAGATATGTAATGTTGGTTATGAGTCAAAGGGGGTTTGGTTATAAGATGTGGTTATGAGTTATATGGGTAGTAGTTATGAGATATGTGATTAATGTTATGAGATATGTGATATTGGTTATGATCAAAGTGGTGTGATTATGAGCTAAAGGATATTGGTTATGAGATGTAGTTATGAGATATGTGATTGTAGTTATGAAATATATGATATTGGTTATCAACAAAATGGTGCTGGTTATGAGATGTGGTTATGAGATATGTGATGTTAATTATGATCAAAGTGGTGTGACTATGAGCCAAAGGGTGTTATGAGATATGTGATTAGTGGTTATGATATATGTGATGTTAGTTATGAGCCAAAGAGTGTTGGTTATGAGATATGTGGGTAATGGTTATGAGATATGTGATTGTTGTTTACGAGATATGTGATTTTGGTTATGAGCAAAGTGGTGTGGTTATCAGTCAAAAGAGTGTTTGGTTATGAGATATGTGATTATTAGTTATAAGATATGTGATATTGATTATGATCAAAGTGACGTGGTTATGAGCAAAAGGGTGTTGATTATGAGATATGTAATGTTGGTTATGAGTCAAAGGGGGATTGGTTATAAGATGTGGTTATGAGTTATATGGGTAGTAGTTATGAGATATGTGATTAATGTTATGAGATATGTGATATTGGTTATGATCAAAGTGGTGTGATTATGAGCTAAATGATATTGGTTATGAGATGTAGTTATGAGATATGTGATTGTAGTTATGAAATATATGATATTGATTATCAACAAAATGGTACTGGTTATGAGATGTGGTTATGAGATATGTGATGAGAGCTCATAACTAAGTTATGATTAATTTGATTTTAGTTATGAACAAATATGATTTTGGCTCATAACTATAAAAAGTGACCTACTTACCAGGTCACTTTTAATGATGTGGCTCAATCTAAACCATTGATTTTCTATGTACCGTACATTTTTTAAACAAAATGTACTATAGACTTTCCCGTTTTTGGATTTCGGTGTTGTAAACTGACTAGCGCCTTGCTAGGGCCTTTTGGACATTGGAAGTTTTTACGCTTGATTCCTTAGTTGCAAGTAGGTCTCTTTTCTTTTCGGGTTCACGGTTTTAGATTTTTTGTTGAAGTTATTAGTGTTTAGTTCTAGCTGTTTCATAGTTTCTGCAGTTGGCTACTTGCCAACTGCTTCGGAGCTCCTTTTTGCTTGATTCTATTGAGCATTGTGTGAGTGAGGTAGCCTTGATTCTTCTTTAGTTTTCCAGCTGTGTCATTGGATTTTATAGTTTGTACGTTTTCTGTTTCATCAATATGACTTTTGACCTATTAAAAAAAAACAAAAAAAACAGGGGAAGCTGATTTAAGCCCCTCAGTTGCACCGTCTGGGACGAAGATAGCAGTGGCGTCGTTCCAGGAAAAGCCTGGTGGTTGGGATGGCGAGATCGAAGATCTGCAGACTGACATTTTGTGATGAATGTAGAGAAGCCCTTCAACCGCAAGAAGGTTGTAACGAATGGTGGGTGGCCGACGTGGGGAAGTGACAATGTCATATTTTTCCATCGCAAGGAAGGAGAATTTTGGGGTGTGTTCCGTGCTGACCTCAGCAACCGTACAGAATCTCGTGTGACCCCGGACGGAATTAAGGCGATGACTCCAGCAGCCATCAATGCCACCACGGTGGCAGTGGCAACTATTCGTCAGAAATCAGAGTTCTTGGAAGTCGTCCGTGTAGAAGCACAGTATCGGCACATTGAGATTTTTGATTCAACTGGACAGCAACAGAACATACGAATCACTCAAAATACCATGCCAAAGGCTGACCATTTCAACCCCTTTGTGATAGATGGTGGGAAGCGCATTGGTTACCATCGATGCACGAGCGACCGTCTCAAGGTACACACCGATTAACCACTTGTCAAACTAATTCCACCTTTGAATACCTTTTCTAGCCAGCCATGTTTAATTAACTTAAGAGCTAACCTAATACATACGTACAATTGTTACTTTGTGACAGAGTGGAGAAGATATCCAAAGAAATACCCACAAGCTCGATTCTCCGCATCCAGATGTAGGACTGTTTAGGGTGCCGGGAATCTTTCCAACATTTTCCAAAGACGGCTCCAAGCTTGCATTTGTGGACAATGAGTTCAAGGCCGTGTGGGTAGACGATAGCAAAGGGTTGCGCATTGTTTACCAGGTACATAAGTACAAGAATAATATTACTATAATTGTATTAATGTGCAATTGTGTTTATCTTTGATCGATAGTTGATGATCAGTTTTGTTTATGTAGACGAAAGGCCCAGACAACATCTTTTCGCCAGTTTGGAACCAAAATTCAGAAAAGGATATATTGTATGTTAACATGGGACCTTCTTTCCAGTCTAAAGAAACACTAAACATTTGCGCTATACCTGACGTGTCCAGTGGTACACAGCGTCGTGTACAACTCACAAAAGGTTCCAATAATGCCTTCCCATCCACCAATCCAGACGGTAACTTCTACTTGTTCCTTCTAATTCCTTTCCAAATACCCAATTATAATAGAACAGTATATATTGGCATGGCTCCTCACCAAGATAATATTTTAGTTCAAGAATTAATTGCTGGGCTCAATTTATCCATTGAAAGTAATTTAACTATTTTGATAACTTAATGATGTGTGCCATTTTAAGGTCAATTCATAAGAAAGCAATCCTACATTTTTTCACCAATCCTTGGGTAACCTATTAGCAAGTCAGCAACTAATTATAATATTATAGCCTTTTCCAATGTTAATATATATGCTTTTGAATAACAAAAAGACCCTTTATTATAATATTATAGTTTCCAGTTTTAATTTGTGCTGATGGATAGGTTGAAAATTGTAACAGGGACGAAATTAGTTTTTCGATCTACAAGAGATGGAGGGGATGAAAAACACAAGAATCTGTACATAATGGAGAACGCACAATCAGGGGAATATGGCGGAGGTGAAATAACAAGGCTAACAAATGGGCCTTGGACTGACACACATTGCCAATGGTCCCCAAGGGGAGATTGGATAGTATTCTCGTCAACCCGCGACAAGCCTAAAGGTGCACCAGAAAAGGACAATGGTCTTGACCCAGGATACTTTGCGGTGTTTCTAGTGAAGGCGAATGATCCGTCAGTGGTAGTAAGAGTGATGGCAAGTGGAAGTGACGTTGCAGGGCATGTGAACCATCCATTCTTCAGCCCGGATGGAAAGAGCATTGTTGTGACTGCGGATCTTGCTGCAGTGTCTGCTGATCCCGTATCTTTGCCTCTCTTCCTGCACTCTGTGAGGCCTTACGGAGATATCTTCACTTTCGACATTGACCCGGATAACATAAATAAGAACAAGAATGTGAAGAAGTTCAATCGCATCACACATAGTAGATATGAGAATTCCACTGCCACTTGGACCATGTTCTCTACTCAAGACCCGAATGCAGCATGGAACATGCTTTTAAACAAAGCCTTCACTCCATCTTGCCCTTATGCACATCGCGATGGAGGTGAAAGTTGGCACATGACTGGCCACCTTTGCATTCCAAAAAGATGTTGTTGATTGCCTTTTTGTTCCTATCTCTTCTTTGGCGCTTTTAGTGGTCTTTGTGGATGCTATGGTATTTTGCTATTGAATTATTCCAGGTGTTGCTCGTTTGGTGCTGCTGTTTTGAGGACAGGCATATTGACGATTCTGTCTGGTTTCCTAGAGGTTGGTTTGAAAGTGCACTCCCAGAGTTCCAACAGATGATTACTCAAACTCAGTGTTAACTCTCCTTCCTCATTATCGTTAGCTGTTTTTCAATCAGTGTTTTGTTGATTGTTGCAGACTGCTTGTCTGCTTTCTGTTTTTTTTTTTTTTTTTTTTTTTGGTTTCCCCTCTGGCTGCTATGCTTAGCTAGTAGGCTTGTTTTGGGGAAGTTGTCTTCTTGCTTTCTATTTTCTATTATTGCTGTATCTCATGGATTCTCCTATGTTTTCATAAGTAATATTTTCTTTGCTGATAAAAAAAAAAAGGATTAATTTGTGTTGTTTGTGGGTTTCAAGCTATTGGGTGCAAGCTAAACTCTTCTTCAGTTGTGATCGCTTTATTTTTATGTTTTGTTGTTTAAAAATGAAAAATAGTCAATAGGAGAGTTTGCACTCTCTGAATCTCTCTCAATGCATCTTTTTTTCATTGTACCTTCTATTTCATATTTTTAATGAAATGTTCATTTTTGGATAAATAAAAAAAAAAAAATGTTCCTATTGCTTGTCCTATTTGCTGATCAAAAAAAAAAAAAAAAAAAAAGGAAAAAAGATTAAGTTGTGTTGTTTGTGGGTTTCAAGCTATTAAGTGTTAGCTAAAATCTTCTTCTTCATTTTTTTCTTCAATTGTAGTAGTTTTGTTTTTATGTTTTTGTTGTTTAAAAATAAAAAATAGTAGTAGGAGAGTTTGCACACTCTCCGTAGTTTATTAAATCGTGATCTAGATAGATCATGCAGTTTATTCAATATCTAGAGTTAATATTTCATTAATTGTTATGGAGAAAGTGAAACAAAACAAACTGGCCCAGATCTCTGAAGAACAACAGAAAAAAGCCAACATTGCAGGGTGGAAAGTTTACTTCCGTCATTGTGAAAGAGTCTCTCTAATAGGAACCGTATAGGAACCGTCTTCTAACCTTATGGAAAGAAACTTCCCCCATAACCAAATACCTCCTTCACCTTAGTAGACACATTGTGAAAAGATCCTCTAGATGAATTAATTTCTCCAGAGAAAAGTGGTACCCACGATAAAACTGATACCTTCCATCAAAAGAGTAGTAGCAACCATGGTCACTCCTCCAGACCCTGATAGCCTATATTCATTCCCAAATTACTCCATTATTAACACTAATCCTACCACATTTCTCTTGCAGTTGCACAATCTTTTCTCGAAAAACCCCCAAGGGCAGGGAAAGAAGAAAACCCAAACCGGACTAAAAGGTCAAGGCAAGCAAAGATAAAGAAAGATAGTCCATCATCTTTAGCCGAGGTATATCTCTAATCAAATAACCTACTCCTTAAATTTCCTTTGTTTCTCACTTGTCTTCTTTCACAGTAACCATTTGTACTGGAGGAATCAGAAGACAAAGGTGAAGATCCCAAGAAACCACCTTTGGATCTCAGCCAGAAAATTCAAACCCAGCATTCCTTAATCCTATCCCCATGGGCGGACAAAGTCCTGGTGGTAGAAAATGCAAATTTTCTTGCCATAAACCAAGTACATGTCCAAAGAGTGACTTCCCAAACCAAAAGAAGAAGAAGAAGAAGAAGCTAGCAATGAGTGCATCCTCTAGTCCTAACAAATCAACGGACTCGGAACCTGAAAGACACTAGGACCAAAGTTGATGGAACTGTGGAAGAAACCCGAGAAACCAATGGCCATTGTAGTCCTAGATCTCCAGTCGCCCTCTTCGAGTAACAAGGAAAAACTCAAAGTACTTTATCTCCTCCTCATGTACAGGGAACCAAGAACCCTTCAGCAGTCCTTAATTCTGCAAAAACTAATCAATCTAAGTTGCCCCCAAGTGAAGCTTACTCTGACTCCTTTGCAAGAACCAATTGCATCATCAGTCGAGTAAGCAAAGGCCAAATTGGCAGCTTTCTTTGAAAACTAGATATAGACACCCCGATTTGGTTCGATTGATAAAACTTAGACCCGCAGATGTTTCATGGATCCCTAATGATGGACTAATACCGAACAAATTTAAACATGTTGAATTATGATGATTAAACTGGGTTATATCAATGTTTATGTCATGATTAAACTAACCCTAATAGGCAACAAATATGCATCTAACTAGAACATGCAAAACAATAAAAAAAACATGCAGAACTACTAACCTATATGAAGCTTTGTATTAAACCAACACCCTAACCATGATCATCTATGTAAAACATGACTAAAATATTCTGAAATTAGAGAAAAACAAGAACGTACTTGCTAGTTTGAAATAAATTGAAGAGCAAGAAAAAGGCAAGAAAAGAAAAGATTTCCTTGCTTGCAAGCTTCCCTCAGGTTTGGCTTTGATTTGATTCACTTTCTTAAAATGCTAGATCTACTTTTAGTTGTAGAGCTATTGGGCTTATTTGGTTTGTATCTCAAAATACAATTTTTGAGAAAATTTTTTAAAATTTTGTTTGGTTTAAATTTTTTGAAATTTTTTTTCAAAATCTTTTTCTCTCTCTTACACATCAATCAATCGCTTTTTCTCTCTCCTCTCTCCTTCTCAATCACTTTTTCTCTCACACACTTATACTCAACTACAACAAAATATTAAATTATTCCAAACTCCCAAACTTCAAAACTATTTTCAAAATATAAAACCAAACAAACCAAAAAAATATCTAAACTCTCTCCCCAAATTATTATTATTTTTTGAAAATTTATGTCAAAACACAAACCAAACACATCCATTGTGTTTAGGTTGTATTTTTGGATTTGAGGGTGAGGGTGGAGAAAAGACACTCTAACTCACTTCAAACACTTCAAAAATTGTCTCTGAGTTTGGTCTTTCAAAAAGGAAGGGTAGGGGTCAAGGAGCCTTGGGGAACACTCTAGGGTTAACTATGATTGCCCCAAATCCTTGTGCCTCCCATCCAATTCATACTTAAAACCAAAACCTACACATCGGTGGGTTGTGCGGATGCGCAGGATATAGCAATTCTGATTTTGACCTGACCCTTGTTGTATCCCGGGCTCAAGTTTCATGATTCTGTACTGTTGTTCTTGTCCCTTTTCCCCTTATTTCTCATTGAAATTAAGTATTGGAGTGCCTTGGTTGTGTTTGGAATAGGTTGATTGCTAGTTGGTTTAAATTGTTGTTGTCCAGCTTTTGGCCTCTTCGTTCGAGTGAGCTTTGTGAGCTTCCAGTATTTTTGCAGGCTTGCAAAGATACTGGAAGGGTAGTGTTCTTCGCTCGAGCGACAACTCTTGCGCTCGAGCGACAGTCTTCTATTTGTAAAACTTTAGGGAGTGTGCATTCTGCATTCGAGCAAAGCTTCTTGCGCTCGACAGAGGTGACTTGTTTGTGTCTGGTCGCTCAAGCGAGTTGCGTATATATCAGTTCACAGAAATACCTTTTCACATCACTTTTTGACATCTTTTCTCTTAAAAGCCCTAGATTGACTCTCTCTCTCTCTCTCTCTAAAACTCTCTCTCTCTCTCTCTATATATATATTTTCACCTAGATCTAGTGTGTTTTCTACTCTTGTGCCTTTGTTAAAAAGGTAGTACGTCTCAAGAGCTCTCTTTTGATCCAATTAAAGCTTGGTTTTGGCGTCTTTGAAGTTCCTTCATCTTTTCTTTTGGTCTTCTAAGCTTGAGGTAGGGATTTTCTTCACTTTCATATGTTTTTAACTTAGTTATTTGATGTTGTATGGACAAGATTGGGATTTGGAAGAGTTTGGACAAACCTAGGGATTGATTTAAAATCAAAAGAGGGGTTTTCGAATGAATGTAATGGAAATGGTTATGGGAGTAGATATGAACTTGCATTGTGTTAAAATAGTTGATTTTGGTGCTTGGGATGAACTTGGAAAAAATGGGAGTTTTTCCCTAAAATGACTCAAATGATTATTTTATATAAATAATGGAATTGGTAGTGAAAGTGTGAAATTGGAAGGTTGTTTATATAAGCGGTGGAGTTCAATATATATTATCTCGCACCTATGGGAATTTGGATAATTTATCTGTTGTAAAGATTGTATATCTGTTTAGAAATATCTATTTTGGGGCTATCGGTGGAAGACAGCTATGATTGTTGTAGAAATTGCATGAGGATTAGACAAATTGAAACTAATCTCTTATTGGTTGTCATTGAATATGACTGTGTTATAATACATTGTATACGTATGATATTTGATAGGAGAAAGGGGATGGACTCCATTAAATTACGTTGGCCTGTGTGTCCAGGGTGAAAGTCTCGAAAACCGTACGTATACATGGGTGCCAATTCCCACAGACAAAATTTCCGTAAAATGGAAAATGAAAGTATTTGTATGATAGTTATGTTGATTTGAGACCCACTGAGCCGTGTTCTCAGTTTGGTTGTCTGGAATGAATGGAATTGACTTATGAATTGAGATAAAATGAATTGAGACAAAATGAATTGAGATAATATGAATTGTGATATAAAGCTTGGCATGACATGGTTTTGCAAAAGAGTCATAAATGGTTTTATCATGGGCATTGGACATGCATCTTATACTTATATCTTTTTTAAGATTCATATATTGTGTTAGATTGTTTCTACTGGATTTTGACTTACCCTATTAGAAAAAATCATTTTCAGATGCTGGCGACATGCCTCCTCCAAGATAGTAGCTTGAAGAGACTTGGTGCAAGGGCTCATTTTTGTTGCATTTAATTTGTATAGCCAAGGGCATTAAATGTATTGAGCTAGACTCATTTTGTCGTAACCAAGGAATGACTTGGAAGGATGTAAGTTATTAGGGCATTTAATTATCTGTTTAACTTTCATCTTTTGATTATTAGTAACACATGCTGTAGATTCAGGATAGGACATTTAAGAATGTATATCGCATGTGTTACCTTTTGTATATTAACTCTGATGAAAGTAAGTATGTTGTTCAAATTCTACTTTTGCAAATGAGATGGATTTGTCATATTTATTTTGGGGTGTTACACAGGACATGTGTAGGCACAAAGCCTATGTGTGGGCACAAAGCCTATGTGCGGTCGCTCGAGCAGCCAAGCCTCTAGGTGTGGGCACTTGTTCCCTCAACGTGTACTAGCCATGCATGCATGCACAAGTACGTGGTTTTAGGCTATTGGACCCTTTTACTGCCTAAGTAGGTCCATTTAGCTCTCAATTGATGTTTTTACACAAAATAGGTCAATGGTTTTGAAAGTATTTATGTCACGCCTCAATTTTAATTACTTGGAAACATTACCAAAAGCCTGTAAATTAGGTCAAATTTTTTAGTTATTTATTTTTTATTAATTACAAATGTCTATTACCCTTGAGTAATAGAAACATAATAATACATGTCTCTCTCATGATGAATACAACAATAATAACAATATATGCCAAGCTTCCGCTACGGAGTTACAAATAAATAATTACAAACATCAAAGTACAATGAGATTACACACAAGATATACATGAACTTCCTAATCCTTCAACCAATCAATCCGAAATTCTCTTCTTGTAAAAAATGAAACAACAAAGGGTGAGCACAATTGCCCAGTAGGAATCTCATAGTTCTAAAACAATAACCATCCTATAGATAGAAATGATCATGCATGCAGAGTGAGACCATATAGTAAAGTAATGTTTTGCAATTTCAAAATATCATACGTAGAGTACCTTTTTCTCAAAGTTTATTTGAACATTGTAAAGAAAACCTTCATCCATCAAAACTATCCCTTTTTATCAGAAAACCATAAAATCCATTTTGAAAATAAATATATTTAAGGAACAACATCATTTTAAATTTATTAACCCATTCCAAAATATTCCTCATTTAATTTCCACCTTAACATTTCTCTTTTTATTCCCATTCTCCCCTTTTTCTAGTTACATTTGTTATAACGTCATAACCTCAAATTCAAGTTCCCTTAATACTCCAAAAACATCACAAATACATGTTATTCCCACCAATCTATTCATATTAGCTGTAACTTCTCAATGTAAAAATCCAAATCTCTCTTTTGTAGTCAATAATTACTATCCTACACTCAACTCCTACTCATCTAACAATTACATCACATCCACACTTGCATTATCAACTATAATTCAACATATCACCACTACATCATATCCACATACTTGTTATCCATCATAATTCAACATATCACGAGGATCATAAGCCATTTTAATTCAATTTCTCAATTAATCACAAAACAAAACTCTTAATTTTTTCCTTATAGATACAAACAACCCGGTGAGTTCTTTATGACCAATCCCTTATCCAATTACCATTTCATTATCCATTCTTTTCAAATAATTTCTATATGCATTCCCATTCCATACAAATTTACACATGAAATGGTAATTTCACAAGTTCATCACAAATCACACATATCATCACCGACCTCAACACACGTCACAACACATTCCACCTTTTGCCGACTTGATACGGCGGGACAACGGGCACTCAATTCATAACACTTTTCACCTTTTGCCGGCTATTATACGACGGGAAGTGAACTCCTAAAAACCATTTTCTCAAAAGTCATTTTCTTCTAAAAACCACATTTTTCCAAAAACCATTGTTCAACTTTTTAAAACCATCCCCTACATTTGCCAGCTATTATACAGCAGGACATGGGCACCCAAAACATTTTTGAAAACCATCCGTTTTTCCACTTTTGCTAGCTACAATACGGCTGGACTGTGTGGACACCTGAAAATTATTTTTCCATTTTCGCTGGCTACAATACGGCAGGACTGTGTGAACACCCAAAAGCACTTTTCCCACATTTGTCTAGCGATAAGCCTAGACAAGGCAATTGGGCAGCTTGAATTCAAACCACCCCCACATTTACCGGCTATTATACGGATGGTCGTGGGCACCGAAAAACTATTTTTTAATTTTTAAAACCATCCCCCACATTTACCGGCTATAATACGGAAGGTTGTGGGCACCGAAAAATCATTTTTCAACTCCCCGTGCGGGTACCAACCACAACACAACCCAACACAACTCAACCAAACTCAACACAACCCAACTCAACTCAACACAACATAACCCAACTCAACTCAACACAACATAACCCAATACAATTCACATAACACATAACAAGATTCAACACAACCATTTCAACACAAAGCTCATATCATCCATACCATTAGTAATTTCTTTCCCCTAGTTTGATTTCATATTATAACATATTTTAAAACATCAACATTAAGAGTTTAATCACAAATTTTACCTAATTTTTTTTCAGACTCTTTAGCACTTTAATTAAACTTGTACATGTGCAATTTAACACCTCAATTCATGATTCTACTATCAATTGAAGCAAAACCATTAACCAACTTCATGAGCCAAACTAGGATTTTTAAGAGAAATTAAAGCTTTTTCAAAAAAACACATTTTTATTCCAACCATTCTATTACTTTTACACCCAAACTCATGACCCAAGATCATAACCTAACAAAAAGACCCAACTCTCTTCAAACCCTAACCCCCAATCTCATGATTCATCACAATATGCATAGAAATATAAACTTTTGTATTTATATAAAGAAATTACCACAAATCTATCCATAAACGAGGGTATTGAAAGAGAACTAGAAACCCCTACCTCTAGAAGCCAAGAGATGACGACCCAAACATCAATGACGACGAAACCACGAACTATTCAAACCAAAAGGATGCCCTTGACGAGATCTACACTCTTTCTCAAAGGACTATGGTGAAAAGATCACTTTAGGTGAGTAGATCTAGATATCTTAGTGCCAAAAGCTTGAGTTTAGAGAGAGAGAGAGAGGAGAGCTCACGGTTGAGAGAAAGGAAAGAAGAGAAGAGTGAAATGAAACTAAGTTTGGAGCCTATTTATAGTAGTAGAAAAATAGCCCTAAGGTCAATAAAATAATAGGCCCAAAACCCCACAAAGGTAGGGCCCATACGAACCCCAAAAAATCTGAAAAAAACACGCAAGGGTCGACCCTTCGAGCAGGGGGGTTGACCCTTTAGGTAGAAAAGACAATCTGGCAACAAGCAAGGGGGTCGACCCTAATTTCCAGCATGGAACACACAGATTCTGCAATATAAAAGGGTCAACCTTCCCCAAACTGGTGTCAACCCTATATTCCAGCAACACTTCCAGAAACTTCACCAACAGGTAAGGGTTGACCCTTAGGAAGGCTGGTGTCGACCCCAGAATAGAATTTCTAAGTTCCCAAGGAACTTTTTGACAAGAACAAGCGCAAACAAACAAACCCAACAAGTTTAAATCGGATCATATTACTCCAAAACCAACATTCAACAACTTCAAAGATTCCTAAAAATGAAAATAAGGGAATTAAATACAAACTCCAAAGGATTAAAGGATGCAGGTGTTACAATTTATCAATTTAGACTCAAACGAACTTTTTCCTCTAAGTGGGACCGAAAAGTTAGGTTTTGGATAAAAATGAGTTCAGGGGCAAAATGATCATTTTTACAAAAAAAAGAAAGAAAGAATGAAAGAAAGATAATTTTTGGCTAAAACGAGGTCACACAACAGTTCTTATTAACCTCAAACCTCTCTAAGGAATAAATAATTACCGTTTCATCATCATGAAGCTTTCAAACACCTACGTCTTAGTGGTTGGTCAAAATGGGGTGTCTATAGAAGATCTTTCAGGAGTTGAGTAAGGTTTCAAAGTTCATCGAAACAGGAACCTTCGAGAAGGAAGAGATGGTCACCTCATATTACTTAGTGAATCGAGGTTATCGTCAAGGTTTTTTGCAATAAAAGGTAAATTCCAGGGCTTTTTAGGAAGTTTACCCAGTCACATAAGGTCTTTTAGGGAATTTTGTGTGTGAGACTCACACAAGCATTTTCATGCTTTTATAAATGGTTATATATATATAATATTATTTTAATATATGACTTTGTCACTGGTTGTAAAATAATATTAAGTAACAAAATGTAGGCATACTTTAGTAAAAACCAAACTTAGTAGTATACTTTTTGAAAATTAGAGAAAATATAAATAAAATAATTTCACATTTTATATTTTTGTCTTGTTTGATCGGAAAAATGTTTTCTTCCTTTCTGTTTTATGAAAATGAATAAATAAATAAATTAATTAGATTGCCTCAGTTGATTCCTGAGCCCCAGATGAAAAGTTATGAGTTTGAATCTAAAAATATTGAACTAATGGTTAAAAGTTTCATTCCTCACCCCTTAATGCCACTTATAATCATTAAACTGTAATAATTACCTTACCAAACACTCTCATGAGAAATATATATATATATATACCAAACACTCTCATGAGAAATATATATATATATATATATAAGTGGCAGTAAGGGGTGAGGAATGAAACTTTTAACCATTAGTTCATATATATATATATATAATGAAAAGTAAAAATAATAAAAAGTGAAACAAAAGAAATAAATATATATAGATATATATATTCTAGTACATGTTTGGTTAAGGGGTCCGACTATGGTACTCAAAAGTGGTTACCATACATAAAAGCGATTTTGAGCCTTTAGATAAGAATCTGGGATCTTGACCATCCAAAAATAAAATGGTAACCGGTTAAAACCGGTCAAGCAAAACTCTCTCTTTCATTTTCTCATTCCACAGTTCATCTCTACACCATATTCTCTGCATTTTCATGGCTCAATCTACATCCCTTTGATTCAATGTTTCCGGAGATCAGCCCCTCATGTGTTTCTCACGGTTAACGACCCTTCTTGGTTCTTCTCAATTCCCCAGTTCCTTAGCCTTAGTTTTTTTTTTCTCTTTTGAAGAAGAAGATGTGCAACAACCAATCGCTTTGGATTTGCCTAGAGACCTTCTCTAATTTATCATTAAAAGCGGCAAGCTCTTCAGGTACTTTCATTTTTTGTTTAATTTGTTAATCTAATTTGGGTTTTTTTTTTTAATCCTAGTTAAGTTTGGATTTAGATTTGTTTGGGAATTAGTTTGTTTGATTGTTGAGCAAGTAGAGGACAACAGAGAAAATTCATACCCATTGATTGTAGAATTTTTGCTCTGTTAGAAAAAAAAAACTATAATTCCTTTTAAGATTTGTTCAATTATATATAGTTCACACAAAGGTTGGGTTATTTGTATGAAAGTTGAGAAGTAGAGAATTCTAGCTTGATTCCTTGCTAATTTCTAGGCACTATTGAAGGCCAACACTGCATTGAATTTTTATTTTTTTATTTTTATAGTTAAACATTCATAAAATTAGGAGCTCCATGTGTTATATACCTCCCACAACAAAATTCTTTGTTTCCATATTCATACATCTCCAATATATTCTCATTTTATTTTATTTTTGTGAAATCCAGAGTATTCATGATCCTCAATGGAGAAGAGAGCTGATCTAGACTAATCTAACATGATAATTAGCTTCAAATTAACGTACTTTTGATGTACATACACCACCCATGATTTTGAATGGATGGTTCTTTTATTTATTTATTTTTTATTTTTTTATGAAGTGATGTAGTAGTGCATGTATGTAAAGAACCTAAAAGTTTTATAACATGAGCGTGAACAATTTTTTTTTCTTTTTGTATGAAGAGGTGATTGAGAAGTTGCGTGTATGGAATGAATCTAGGAAACATGGACACAAATTATGGTTTTTAGCTAATAATTTTAATCTCCAAGAAATTCTCATGCAGGTTTTGATTTCTGGAATTTTGAAGAAAAAACTATTTTTAATATTGTTTGCATATAAATTGGAATTTTGTATGAGAATAATATGTAAAATTTTTATTTTGTTATGCATATAACAAGCTTCATAATCCAAAATCATGAACTATCATGATTTTCGCAAATAATAACATAATGCGGAAAATAAATAACATACCCGGATCATATTTGCGAAACCTTCGAGTGATCCATAATTGATTGAATGTAAACCTAATTTCAATATTAGTGGAATGAGATTATTAATCTAAGAAGAGTGCTCTATTGTTTCTAATTAATATCTGGGTTGAAAATCAATTTTTAGAAATTTGTGTTTTGTGGAGTTGGCACCAATGTTGATTTCACATCTCAAGTAGCTGAGTATTTAAATTGTTCGGCAGGTAAACTACCAATCAATTACCTTGGTATGCCTTTAGGAGCTAATCCTAAGAGGGTTGCAACATGGGAACCCATCATTGACAAGGTTAAAAAAAGATTATCATCATGGAAGAGAAGGTATCTCTCTTTAGGGGGTAGAATTACTTTAGTTAAATCAGTTTTATCTTTGCTTCCCCTTTATTATATGTCTCTTGTTAGAATTCCCTCCACAGTGGCAAACACCATAGACAAGTTCCAAAGATCCTTTTTTTTGGGGGATAGTGAAGAGAAGAAAAAACTTTATCTGGTCAGCTGGGAGGCCTGTTCTTTGAGTAGAAAGTTTGGAGGTCTTGTCCATAAATTATTCATTGATAACCTCCAGTTCATATTGGGCAATAGTAAAAGGATCAAATTCTGGACTGATGGATGGCTTTTTAATTCACCTTTGTCCTCTTTATATCCCAGACTTTTTATACTTGCAACTGATAAGGACTACTTTGTTCGTCAATAGTTGACTCATCAGAATTTGGGCACTCAGTTGCAGTGGAGTATTTCATACAGGAGACCATTGAGAGCTTGGGAAGAGGACATGCACCATGATATGCTTGGAAGGTTGCAGTAGGTCCAAAGAAATAGAGATCTTATGGAGGACAAATTGATCTGGACTCCCCTTTCATCAGGTATTTTCACTATTAAGTCTCTTTATGATTTATTTGAGATCTCTCTTCAGGTGCCATCCTTTCCCGTGATGAATTTATGGAAGACAGTTGCACCACCGAAGATAAAAGCATTCGGATGGTTGGTGTGGTGGGATCGAATTGCAACTGCAAATCTCCTTCTTAGACGCCATATAATCCACATTCCCATCCATTATGCATTTTGTGGTAATGAAGAAGAGTCAATAGTTCATTTGCTCATTCACTACTATTATTCATGGAGGATTTGGTCTAAAATTGTCAATTGGTGGGGAATTTTGTGGGTCTCTCCTTGTTATATCCAAGAGTTGTTAGTTTGGTGGTTTGGTTAGAAAAGACAGTATCTGGGAAGAGTTATTTGGGAAGCCTTGCCTTTGGCAATTCTCTGGACCATATGGATTGCTAGGAATGAAAAGGTGTTTAATTCCAAGGAACCTATTTGGGTGGATCTGGTGGAAGACATTAAGCTCAAGGTTGCGTTTTGGGTAAAACAATCGTTTAACACGCCAAAATTCTCATTTCATGACTTTTTGTTTTGTTTACATGGCATCAAAGGCTATAGAGCTAAGATCTCAGAATGATGTTCTGTATTTTGTTTGTCTTCTTCTTTGTAACTCTTTTGGTTGAGTGCTCATCAGCCTTCTTTTGGCTTGTGCCTGCACATGATTGGGTTGTCTAATAGGTGCCAACTTAGTTGGGATGTATTTTTGAACTACGATGCAATTGTGCCAAGCCTTTTCTTGTACTTTTTTTTATCAATAAAATTCCATTTTCTTTGCTGATAAAAAAAAAGTTAGTGTCTTAACCCTTTTTAGAATACATTATTTTCAGAATAATTTGATGGGTAGTCTGAATTTCCTTTTATAGGTAGGGAGATGGCCAGTTTCCTTATTCAACCATGATTCCACTTTCCCATTTAAGTAAGATACTTGGAAAACACTCTTCTTTATTTACCAATTAATTGTAGCAAAAATATGGAATCATATACCATATCATGTAGGTCAACATAATGACTAAATAACATTACTTTTTAGCCTAAAAAACCAAAAAGTCACTAAAAAAATAAAAAAGTCAAAGATTCTCTTTTTTCTCTACTTTTTGTACATTTTTCGTAAAAAGACTGAAAAATCATCCCAAACATACTAGTTTTTTTTATCTCATATTTTAGCCAAAAAGTTAAAAATTTACTAAAATAGCCTATTCCCAAAATAGGCCTAGTCTTACATAATACCCTACTTACTACTCAACTGAAGCTTGATTCATTACTTAATTAAACATTATTTACAATTCAATATAACTTTACTTTCTATTTCATTAGACTTGACTTGTCACTCAATTAAATCCATTTATTAATCAATAAGACTCTATTGACTACTCAATTAAATTCTACTTACTACTCTGTGGGAGCCGAATATCAGTACTTGCAGGGAAGCCGAATAACGAGTCTGATAGTAATTAGGATACATATTATATTCGACTCCGTCATGTACGATCCCGAAGCCGAATGAACTAATCGGCCATAGAGCCAACTGAACAGAAAGCCAAGTGGGAATTGGCACACGATAGAAGGGGCCGAATGAGCAATCATGCGATGGACTAAGAGTGGGCCCGACCTTAGGGCCCAAAGGTGAATATAAATAGAGGAACATCAACCAAAGAAAGGTATGTGAGAAAAAACCCAAGAAACTTAAGACATAAGCAAACGAGAGACATATGCTAACTTGTCCGTCGGAGTGCTAATTCCGGCACCCCCGACCGGAGTGTTAGTCCCTTTTTCAGGTGGCAATCAGAGCATCAGGAACGTCCTTCAAGATCCAAGAGTATTTCCAAACCACTTCTCCACATACTCACTTGTACTCTATTTGGTATTCTATCAAACTATACTTATTACTCAACGAGATTTTATTTATTACTCTATTAAACTTGACTTAATATCCAATTAAACCGTACTGACTATATAATATTTGACTTACTATTCAATTAAACATGACATACTACTCAATGACATTCCATCATACTTGATGTGCTATTCAATTAAACGTCATTTACTACTCAATGAGATTTCACTTACTATTCTATCAAATTTTTTTCTACTCAATTAAATACCACTTATTATTTAATGAAAATTACCAACACCAACCAAACTTAACTTACTTTTACTCTATTAGGGAAAATTATTCAATAATTCCGGAACACCACGTGGTCATACTTCAAGCCAATCACCAATTACTTAGCCCCATGTTGTTCCCCCATCTCTAACATAAATCGTGGGCCCTTACCCCTCTCTACCAATCAAAATCTTATGGACCAGTGTTCATACTCCACGAATACTGAATAGTCACCCATCTATTAGATTAAAACTTAATATTCAATTAAACCCCAGCCACCTTCTTGGTTAGTATTTAATGATATTATATTTACAACTCACTTACTATTCAATCAGTCTCTAGGTACTATTTTATTAAATTTGACTTACTACTCAATTAAATCTCACTTACTACTCAATGAGATTCAAATTACTATTCAATTAAACAATCATTGAAGATCCATAGCTAGTTTCTGATCCAGAAATTTCAAACTTCATTGATGATAATTTTGTAAACTATTTGCCAAATAATTTCAGACTTCTCTGATGGTAGTGATGATGAATTTCACTTACTACTTCACTAGACTTCACTTACTACTCAATGAGCTTCCACTTATTATTTCATTGTATTTCACTTACTACTCAATTTTGGTTTCACTTATTACTCAATGAGCTTCCACTTACTATTTCACTATATTTGGGAAGTGGGTTTTGTGCCTTTTTTTTGCTAAAATAGGCACAAAAAACAAAATAGGCTTTTGAGCCCAATAAAACAAAACATCACATTCAACCCATAATCATTACATTATTTCTTTCACAAAAAGCCAAAAAAGCCAAAAGCCTTTTCCAAACCAGGCTTTTTAGTCCCAGGCTAAAATAGCCAAAAAAGCCAAAAAGTCAACTCACTTCCCAAACAAAGCCTTATAGTTCTTTACTAGACTCCAAATGGTAAGTGATATTACAATTACTTAATGAGATTTCACTTATTATTTCATTAGACTTCACTTACTATTCAAGTAAATTGTACTTACTACTTAATAAGTTTTCACTTACTATTTTATTCCTATTTGCTTACTACTCAATTAAATTTCACTTAAATAATCTTCCAATTACTACTTCATTACATTTCACTTACTACTTAATGAGTTTTCACTTACTACTTTATTACACTTGACTTACTACTCAATTAAACTCCATTTACTAGTCAATGTGACTCAGCTTACTATTCATTGAAATTTGACTTGTTACTTCAATTATTATTGTTGTTGTTGTTATTGTTGATGATGAAGAAATAAATTGAAACATATCAGTTTTGTTTAAACAGATAAAAAATTTGAATTGTTATTTTAACTGATAAAAAAATTGGCTTGGTATTTCAGCAGATTACTCTTTGAATTTCAGCAGACAACTTTGTATTTCAACAAAATACAAAATATTTAAACAAATAAGTGAAATTTGAGTTGAAAATATTTAAAAATTAAACAAATAAGATGGATTTCTCACTAATAAAAAAATATACACTGGACCTAATGCCTCATACCCTCCTTAGCTTACATATTTTTAAAATTTATAATGAAACTACAAAAATTTTAAAACCAAATCAAACTAACAAGTAATTTTATAACATGATATCAAAATATTACTTGTAACTTACTCGAACATCAAGCAAATAAGAATAATTTACATAATTATTTAAAACTTAACTCTACTACTATTCAATTAAATATAATTTACTACTTAATAAAGGTCCACTTACAATTACATTAAATTGTTAAATAAATTATTTGGACATGTTAGGTATTTTTTTAAAATATTTGAATTTATGAAAATTACTAAATAATTTTCATTTATCTTATTCATTGAGACTTCACTTAATCAGATTGAATTACTATTAAATTAATTTTTACTTACTAGTCGATAAGACTCCACAAACATTTGACTAATGACAAATATTGAGTAGTAAGTCGAATTAGAACGAATAATATGACTTGACTAATTACTTAATCAAATATTTGACTACTGGAAATCATTGATTAATAATTAGAATTAAAACAAATAATAAGCATTATATTTATGAGTGATAAGTATTGTCATAATAAGTGATAAATACTATCACAATTGATTGTAAGTAAATTAAAATGTTTACTCCATCCATCATAAAATGTTAGTCCATTTTCAAAAATTAAGGACTAAAATAATATAAATTTTCTATTTTGCATTTCTTTTGAATTCATTAACAACACAAAAAATATAATCATTACAATTGATATTCTAAAAAAAAAAAAGTGCTATTAAAGGGTAGTTTTGGGAAATTAATATTTTTAAAATGTAATAATTGTACTACTAAAAAAAATTGGATTCTCCAAAAGGGACTATTATTTTGGGACAGAGGGAGTACTTATTATTCGATTTGACTAAACTTACAATTCAATCAAATATGACTTATTAATTAATGAAATTTCATTAACTTGTACTACTCTACTTTCTTGTAACGCTCCAAAATAATAACAACTCATAACATGATATTTTGTAGAAAGTATAACTTGCAATATATTTAACATTTCATTGGTACTCCTTAATTGTGCAAAAGATGACATATGCATGTTTACATTCATAAATCTTAAATTCTGAATCTATAGCATATGCTATTTGTAAATTAATCGAAATAAAAAGATGAACAAATAAGTTTATGCCATAATGATTGCATCTTTCTAAGTCAATGCTTGGGTACAACAAAAATGAGTTAAACTCAATACAAATAAAGTCAAGGCTTGTACAAAATAATTACACAAAAAGAAACAAAAGAAGCTCTTGGCTCCAAATCCCCCTAAGCTTTGTCCTTGGTAGAGACATGTCATTAGCGCCTGAAAGTTGTTTTCTACATAGGGTGAGCTAGAGCTCAGTAGAGATACTTGAACACAATGTATGAAACTTAATAAAGTCATAAGGTGAATGCATATGCATGCCATTTATCAAACATTATACTTTCCATCTCAAAACAATGTAATGCCTATATTATATATTAATTCATGAAAAATATACTTTTATATAAGAAAATGGGATAGTGGATACAAAACACTGGGAATCTCTAAGTACGTACCTGCCAGTAGGTTATACATGCACCACTAAAGCCATTTTACCGGTACTAACCGAAAGGATCGTTACCTAACCGTGTGGGTTTCTGGATTTGACTTACTACTCAACCACCGCTATTACTACCACCACCACCACTACCACCACCTTTATCAACATTGTCATTGTTTTCATAAACATCACTAAAATTTTATTACCACTACCATCGTTACCTCTACCACTATCACTGCCAACACCACCACCATCAACGCTACCATGCCACTACTGCCACCACCATGCCATTGCCGTTGTTGGGTTTTTGTAATTGGCAATCCCTTGTGAAAAAACTCATTTCAGTTATAGTTTTATTCGATCTTTTATTTTAGTAAGGCTATGAGTATTTAGATGTGAATCCAACTCGAATCCTATCATGTTTGCTGTGATGACCAGTTCGGAAGCCATCTCGTCTCTTTTTGGAGTCATATTGGGTAAGTTGTTGTTGAGAATTCTTTTTCTAAATATTTTTCGGTTGCATTGTTTCATTTTTTGAGTTTTCACTTGTTTCGGAGGGTGTGAGGTCGACTCTGGAGTGCTGGGAGAGAAGCCGAGGTTGTTTCGGGATGGAAGGCCAGAGCCGTACGTGTGGGGCCTTGGGCCGCATGTGCTGGAGAGGGGTCGCACGTGCGGGAGATCAGGCCGCACATGTGGGAAGCTGGGGAGAGGGCTGTGTGCACATTGCCTAAAAGGCAGGTGTGGAAGTGGAGGTGTGGGAGAGACCGCACATGTGGGGCTGAGAGCCGGACGTGCGGGGTTGAGAGTCACACGTGCGGAAGAGGCGCTTCGTACGTGCGGCTAGGCGCATGTTTTGTCTCATTTTTCGTGCATTTCAGCTATGTATTGTACATTTTGCCTCTTTTTCTCTCATTGCTAAATATATCTCTCTCTATACAATCTTTCTCTTTTTTTCTCTCATCTCTCTCTACCCAAACCCTCAAAACTTCACATTTTCTTTTGATTTCAAGAATCCTTTGGGATTTTGATACTAGTTCCTTATACCAAAATGATGAGCATGTTGAGAGCTTCGTCTTGACCGGTGGAGATTGAATTTCGGTGAAGTTGATTTTTGGGGCCTTTCTCCTCTTCTCTCTTGAGGTAGGGATTTCTTTGATCTACTTCAATAACTCTTTTATAGATAGACATGTGGTTTCTTTTTATTGCATAAAAGCCATGTTGTATTGGATTTTTTTTGAAAAACCATGATAGGGGGATTTAAGATTTGTGAAATTAATTGTTGTTGGGTTAATTTGGGGACTGGTTTAACTTGTTCATGTTTAGAAAGTGATGAAGCCCTAAATTTGTTTTTTATAAATATCCAAAATTGTAAAAAGGGGTTTGAAATTGTGAAATTAATTATGTTATGAGCTGAAGGAATTTTAACAAAGAATTGTTGATTGATTTTAGATTAAATTGGTCTTTCAATTTTCGCATTTATCTTGTGTTGGGTTGCCCATATTGAGTATAACAAATTGGTAGTTGTAAATTGCTAAAAGGGGTTAAATCATGAGACTAAAATGTTGGATTCTATTTTTGATTGAGTGGAAATTGAGTGCGTCATTATTTGGTTATCCATAGATTGGGATTTTGGTTAATTGAAGGAAAAGAGCCTCGTTCTATATATATATATAATTGGTGTATTGTAAATTGGAAATTTTAGAAATTGTCATTGGAATGTAGGAGCAATTATAACTCTTTTGTAGATTGAGAAAGAACCTTAGTAAAAGTTGAAAACCTTGGAACATCATTGTTGTTGTTAGACCTAACGCCTTATAAGAATTGGATGATTGTATTTTGTACATTTAATACATATTGCTTAGAGGTTTTGTCCTTGGTCATTGGTGGAGGATGGCATTGTAAATGTTGAAATGGTTATGTGTCTGTAGTACACTCGAATTGTCTATGAATGTTGTATAATGTGATGGTTGGAAAATGTGAACTACGCTGAGAATCAGAGATACCATTACCTTCTAGCTAGCTCGTGGAGAATTGACAGAGGTACCATTACCTTCCATTTGATGTCTGGTAATTAGCATTCATTGTGAAAAGATGTATCATTGGCTTACAATGCTAGAGACAGATAGTGCGGAATTTATTTATTGTTATGGTTTCGGTATATTTGAGTATGTAATGTGTTATGATGGTTGTGGTTTCTGGAAGGCCGAATTACTTAAATTGTAGAAGTAGATAGTTATTAGATGCTTGTCATGTTTTTTTTTTTTTTTTTTTTTTTTTTTTTTTTTTTTTTTTTTTACTAAAGGTATACTTGCATGGTCATGGATGTGTGGGAAGTAGACGTGCGTAATGTGTTGAGATTGTACGAAATGTGAAAGTTATCGATTACTCGTAAACATATTTTTGAAAAGTCAAATCAAGTGCAATCTAAAAAGCGTGAGAAAGTGTAAAAGGTTTTTGGTGAAAGTCTTGCTTCAAGAATTTGTTATTTGTCATATAAAATTTGGTAAAATGGTGCTAAGAGGAAGGAAATACGAGTTGCCTACATTAACGAAAGAAATGAATGTTTTTGAGAAAAGTATATATGTAAGTATATTTTGGTTATAATTGGTCACATTACTTATATGGTATGAGACTAAGCATTCATGACCATAGCTATCTGTAAGTTGTTATCGTTGAGGATCATGTTGAGATCCCTACTGGACTTTATGTTCATCCCACATTGTTAATCTTTTTCAGGTATATCTCAAGAAGCGTTACAAGGTCGTGGATCTTCCTTAACTGTTGGCCATGGGGCTTTTTATTTGTGGGCGGAATGTCATTGATATAAAAAGGGTTAAACCCTTTCTTTTACTTTAAAGATATAAGCCTGCGGGCAACTTATTTAGTTATGTACATGTTGCATTTAATTTGCATTTCGGATGAGAGAATCTTTATTTATTCTTACGCATGATGTAAGGAGTTTTCCGCATGTTATCTCTGAAATTGAATAAAAATTAATGAATTTGGTAATGAATTTCGAGTAATAAAAAGTGGGGTGTGACATTTGCCACTTTGCTGACTATGTTGGGGATCGAATTGCCTAGTCAGCTCGCAGGGGTTGAAGGGGCAGCAACCCAGCGGGGTTGAAGGGTAGCGCCCCCGAGCAAAGGAAAAAATGTAGTCGAAATTATTTGTTTGCTTGAGCGAAGACTCTTTGCTCCTAATAGTTTCACTGTCTGTAAAAATGCTGGGAAAGATAATTGTGCGTTCAAGCGAAGAAAGCTTGGCTCGAGGGAAGGCACTTAAGGAATACACGCATATCACTCTTATAGCACGAGCGAGAGATCCTACGCTCGAGCGACCATCGCAATCCTGTTTGCTATAAAGCTGCGTTTCAGTCAAAATTTAGGTTACAGCTTCTAGAACTTCTTTTTGGGTATTAGGGTTTTCATCTGGAGCTTCTTTGCTTGTTTCCTTTGATATTTGTGAGAGTTTATATCATGAATTCAGTGGATTATATCAAAGGGTTTGTTTATTTTGTTTTATTCAAAAAAGGAGAGAGTTGTTCTTCGGTGGGTTCTGTGGAATTTGGGTTTGAAGCTTTGGTGGATTTTGGAGTGGCTTAGCGTTGTGGATTCGACATTAGTGTTATGGATTCAACATTGGATAAGACAATTCTAAGGTGAAGATGGCGGTAGAAGAGGCACAATTGGGTTTGGTTCAATTTAGGCGTGGATTTGCTAGGTAATTGAGAGTACACTTGTGTAATTCCTGTTTGTCTTCTTAGTGGATTGTCTTGTGGCTTAGGCACATGTTTTTTTTTTTAATCACAATTGGAGGCACTCCAATTGTAGTTTTTTCCACGTTAAATCGTTCTGTCAATTCGTCTTTGATTGTTTGATTGGGATTGCTATTTACAAGTTGAAATTGATGCATAATCACAAATAAACATCTCGGGGATTTTAAGATTTTTCAGCCGCCACTACCACTGTTAGCACCACCATGCCACTACCACCTCCACTACCACTATCGCCACCACCACCACCACCACTAACACCACCATCAATCAAACTCCATTTATTACTCAATTAGACATGATTTACTACTCAATAAGACACCACATAATTGGATTTGACTTACTGCGTAATTAAATCTCACTACTCAATTAGATTCTATTTACTATTTCATTAGATTTATCATTGTCCCCAAAAAGTTGAAAAATACTCATTGAGCTTTTACTTAGTACTAAATAAGTTTCCACTTACTATTTCACTAGTCTTCACTATTATTCAGTTTTGGTTTCACTTAGTACTCAATAAGCTTCCACTTACTATTTCACTATACTCCACTTACTACTCAATAAACTTTCACTTACTATTTCACTAGACTTTACTTATTATTCAATGAGTTTCCACTTACTATTTCATTACACTTCACTTACTACTTAATGAGTTTCCACTTACTATTTTAGTAGACTCCATTATCTACTCAATTTTGGTTTCACTTACTACTCAATGAGCTTCCGCTTACTATTTCATTACAGTTCACGTACTACTCAATGAGTCTCTACTTACTACTAAATTAAACTCCACTTACTACTTAATGAGACTCCACTTATTACTCATTAATTGTTTACTTACATCAAACTTGAATTACCATCCAATTAAACAATACTTATTACTTAGTGAGACTCAACTTACTACACAATCAAACTCCACTTCACTACTACTTAAAAAGACCCCACTCAATTGGATTTGATCTACTACTCATTTAAATCCCACTTAATCCCACTTAATACTCATTTAAATCCACTTAGTTGTATCATATTAAACCCCAATTACTATTCAATGAGAGACTCCACTTACTAGTCAATCAAATTTCACGTACGACTCAATTAAATATAGCTTACTACACAATAAGACACTATTTAATTGGACTTTGACTTACTACTTAATTAAATCTCACTTCCTACTCAACGAAACTCTACTTACTATTTTATTAGACTTTGCTTACTACTCAATTAAACTCTATTTATTACTCAACAAGACTTGACTTTCCGTTCAATTAAATTTTACTTACTACTCACTGACACTTAACTTACTCTACTAACTGCTCAATTAAATTCATTCATTACTCAATCAAACATGACTTGCTCAGTAAAACATCACTTCATTTGATCTATCATACTCAATGATACTCGATTTATTATCCTATTAAACTTGAATTACTCCTCATATTAAACCACACTTACTACTCCATTAGACTTGATTTATTATTCAATGAAATTTCACTTACTATTTAATGAGACTCCACTTGCTACTCCATTAGAGTCGACTTATTACTCAAAGAAATTTTATTTACCACTTAATGAGACTCCACTTACTACTCTATTAGACTCGACATATTACTTAATGAAACTTCATTTGGCACTCAATGAGACTCCACTTAATTACTATTTCATCAAACTTGACTTACTATTTAATCAAATATCATGTACTAGTCAATGATACTCCACTTACTCTACCTACTACTCCATTAGACTACTACTCAATCAAATGTTTGATACTTGACTTTTGACTTCATCAAACTTCACTCAATAAAACTTCACTTACTATTAAATAAAATCCCATTTAGAGAGTGTCATACTAAATGATGAGTCGTTTCAAAACAAATGGTAAAATAATTCATAACGAGTGGTAAACAAATTTAGAAATCTAACCAACTTTAGAGAGCGTCATTGTATGATCTCATTTATAACTGAATGGGTTTCCACTTGCTATTTTATTAAATTTGACTAACTACTTAGTTAAACCGCATTTACTACTTAAGAAGATTTCACTTATGACTTCATTAGACTTAACATACTACTTAATTAAATTTCACTTATTACTTCATTAGACTTAACATACTACTTAATTAAATTTCACTTATTACTCAATGAAACTTCACCTACAATTCTATTGAGTGGTAAGTATAATTGGAATGGGTAATATGACTTGGCTTATTTATTTAATCAAACATCTAACTACTGACAACCATTGATTGATAATTACAATTAGAACAAATAATAAGTATTATATTTGTGGGAGCCGAATATTGTGGGGCCAATAATGCCGAATAACGGTACGAGGACAGTCAAGGACGGAATTTGTATTCGGCATTGGTCCTAGACAATCACAGAGCTGAATAGACTAATCGGCATTCCAACCAGCCGAGCAAAAGCCGAATAAATAAACGTGCAATAGATTAAGGGTGGGCTCGACCCTAAGGCCTAAAGGGAAAAATATAAATAGAGGAGCATCAGCCAAAGAAAGGTATGTGAGAAAAATTTTAACTTGAGATATAAGTAACCAAGAGAGTATACATTGACTTATCCATCGGAGTGCTAATTTCAGCACCCCCGACCAGAGTGTTCATTCCTTTTTAGGTGACTAGCTGAGGATCACGAGTGTTCTACAGGATCCAAAGAGTATTTCCGAACCACTTCTCTACAATTGGCGCCGTTTGTGGGAATACTTCAGCACATCCATGGTGGGCGTGACAGAAGATCCTCCGATAGTCGCTGATGATCTTACGCCACGAGTTGATACCACTCCAAGCAACATGCTTGGGCCAGAGAACATTACCGCATGAAGAGCCTTGAACTTCGACTTAGTTGCCCAGACCTCACCCTCGACATAAGCACATGAGACAATGCAAGCGATTATGGATTAGGTGAAGCAAAATGAACAGAGGTTGGAAAACATGATGGCTAAGAACGAGCGCCTTCGACAGGATTTGGCCTTGGAGATAGCAAAATCCTAACAGGTCACGCGCCAAGATCCAGGAAGACCTCTAAAAAAGGATGATCGACGACCTCGAATTCAGAGACAAGATAGTGGCAGTGATTTTGACTCATCATCCCCAGAATTCAAAAAAAATGAACAAGTCGAAGTCTCCAGTTCTTCCGAAGGGTGTCCGCATGCACAGAATAAGCGAAGAAGAAATGATTCAGACGAAGAGGACCAACATGACCCCTTTGTGCGATGGATCGCAAGGGCAGTACTACCCAAAAAGTTCAAAGCTCCATCGTTCACCCTATACGACGGAAAATCAGATCCCACTAATCACATCCGTCATTATAAGCAAGCCATGACGTTGCATACAGACGACGAGGCCCTCAGGGACAGAGGGTATAAGAGATAGGATATTTGGTAAGAAGGTGGTGTGAAAAGAAAGACAAATGAGAGGCTAAGTTAGGGTTAGATGGGTACACTACAAGAAAATGCACCTTTGGCAACTAAATTTGGCGACTAAGACATTTTTAGTCACGAAAAGTACAATTTTTGGTGACTAAAAATTAATTTTGTCAGCATTGGTTCAATATGTAGCTACTAAAATATTTTAGTCGATAAATATTTATAATTGGTGACTAAATTTCAATTTAGTTGGCAAAAATTTAATTTTTTAGCGAATAAATAGGATATTAGTCGCCGTTAGTGTACATTTTAGGCTAAAAAAATTAATTTTGGGACTATTTACCGTCAGATGGTATTATAAATTAGAACCGGCATCGATTAAGAGCTTCCATCAATTCCAAAAATCCTTCAGGGCAAGGTTCATCACCAATGAGGTCCAGCCGAAGCAAGCCGATTCTCTCTAGGCAATGCAAATCCAACCAGGGGAAACCTTACGTGCGTATTCGGCGCGCTATTGGGAATGATTTAATCTGGTAGATGATGCCTGCAATGACTCCATGGCCATCACCGCCTTTAAAATGGGGTTGCATCCTAATAGTGCCCTCCACAGTTCCTTGACCAGAAGGCCCCCCAAAACAGTCTGGTCGTTAATGAAGAAAGTCGAGGAATACTGCAAAGTGGAAGATGACGCCCTGCGGGTCAAAGCCGAGCACAAGGCCAACAAGACGGCCCCATCTGAAATCGTTCAACCGATAAATTCTGTACCATCATGGAGCCCTAAACCATGGAATTGGGCTAAACGAGACAAAAGATGAGATTCGCGCCGATCAAATGACCAATGTTCCCACCAAGCTAATGAACAACTTCAAGTGGATAGCAAGCGCACAAGGTGCGGGGATAAGAAATATACGGGGTTGTCGGAGCCGATCAACACAGTTATGTCTAAAGTTCAATACCTTCCGTTCTTCAAATGGCCACCCAAAATGGTGGGACCTCCTAACATGAGAAGACAGGATAGGCAGTGCGAATATCATAAGGACCACGGTCATGATACCGACAGTTGTTATGCGTTGAAGGATCACCTTGAGCAATTGGTACAAGACGGTCGGCTTAAGCAACACGTCTGAAAGGACAACTCAACCAAAACAATTTCTTTACGGTAGGATTCACCTCCACTCGGCATAATCCATATGATATACAGCTTGCCGACGGCATCCGCAGTACATACAATTTAGTCGCATCCTAACCTCCAAAAGCAAATCACACTGGCGAAACGGCCCCATGAAGCTGGGAGTTTTACTTTCGATGACTCTGATTTGGTCGGCGTAACCCTCCCCCATATTAATCCATTGGTCATCGAACTATGCGTAAACCGATTTACCGTTGAACGTGTTCTCATTGACCAGGGGAGTACTTCGGAAGTTACGTACTACAAGACCTTCATCAAACTCAGCTTCACTGAGTCGGACCTATCTCCATCTCATTATCCGTTATTCGTCTTCAACGCCAATCCAGAATATCCGTTGGGCAAAATCACGCTACCAGTTCGAGCAGGCTCCCGATCAGTGGATGTGGAATTTTTGGTTTTCAAGCTTCCTTCGCCGTATAATCTCATCATGGGACAAACTTGGCTACATACCATGTAGGCCGTGCCAAGCACCTATCATCAACTACTTCGCTTCCCGACCGAATGCAGCATTGAACAAATTCGTGGTTCCCAGAAATCGGCACATGCATGTTATCTTCTTGCCGCAAAGACACCAAGAAAGATGGAAGTGAATTCAATTGCGGTGCCGGATTGAGAGAGCCTCGACAATGTTGGGCGGCTCCTAAGTGAAAAGGCAACTGAAGCCCTAGATCGAGTTGAAATTGATGGGAATCCTGACAGGTTCTTCATGGTCAGCGCTTCCTGAATAAAGTCGATAGGCAGCAGCTAATTTCCTTCTTACTCGGCAACCTTGATGTATTTACGTGGTCACCATCTGAGATGCTGGGGGTGGATCCATCTATTTCTCAGCATCGTTTAAATGTTGATCCCAAATGTAAGCCGATTATTCAGAATAGTCGGCGGTTAGCCTCAGAACACACTACTGTCGTTGTTGAAGAAGTTGACCGGTTGCTTGATGCTGGGGCAATCCGGGAAGTGACCTATCCTACATGGCTGTCGAATACTGTGGTGGTAAAGAAAAAAAATGGGACTTGGCGTGTTTGTGTGGATTTCACGGACTTAAACACAGCTTGTCCCAAGGATTGCTTTACCCTCTCCAGAATAGACCAACTCGTAGATGCCACGACACATCATCAACGTATGAGCTTCTTGGATGCCTACAGAGGCTACCATCAAATTGTCATGCATCTAGAGGACCAAGACAAAACTGCATTCCTCACCCCAAGAGGAATTTATTGCTATAAGGTTATGCCTTTTGGGTTGAAGAATGTGGGGGCAACTTACCAAAGACTAGTCACTGCCATGTTCAAGGAGCAACTCGGCCATACTATAGAAGTGTACATTGATGATATGGTGGTCAAGTCCAAAGAAGAGCAAACTTCTCTAGCCGATCTGAAAGAGACATTCGGTATTCTACGCAAGTACAAAATGAAGCTGAACGCTTCCAAATGTGCATTTGGGATCAGATCCGGAAAATTCTTTGGCTACATTGTTAACCACTGCGGGATCAAAGCTAACCCGAGGCAAATCACAACAATTCTAGAACTCGGTTCAAAAGCTAATGGGGATGGCCACTGCACTCAACAGGTTCATCAGTTGTTCCACAGATCGTTGCCGAAAATTTTTTCATACCCTTTGACAGGGTAAAGCTTTTGAATGGACCCCCAAGTGCGAAGCTGCTTTGAACGGTTTGAAGACTTACCTCCAATCAGTTCCACTCTTGAGAACACCTTTGGCAGGTGATCCGCTCATTTTATATCTGGCAGTTTCTGACCGGGCCGTCAGCGCCGTACTGTTAAAAGTAGAACTTGGGGAGCAGCGACCAGTTTATTATGTGAGCAAAGCAATGGTTGACGCCGAAACACGTTACCTTCCGTTGGAAAAACTCGTCCTTGCTCTCGTCATGGCAGCAAGAAAACTGATGCATTACTTTCAGGGACATATCGTTGGGGTACTAACGGACTACCCCCTTCGGTCAGTACTTCGTAGTGCAGAAGCATCAGGGCACGTTTCAAAGTGGGCTCTCGAACTCGACCAGTACGATATTCAATTTCTGCCTAGGACCTCAATCAAGGGGCAAGTGCTCATCGACTTTGTGGCCGAATTCACTGGAGGCCTCGTTGACTTTAAGTCTGATCAAATTCAACCTAAGCCGAACTGGAGAATTTATGTTGGGGACATTTGGCAGTTGTATTGTGACGGATCGTCCAACCAACGTGGCAGTGGGGCGGGCGTAGTGATCATGGCTCCTGACAGGGCAATAATCGAGCAAGCTGTCAAATTGGGCTTTGAAGCATCGAACAATGAGGCCGAATACGAAGCATTGTTAACCGGCTTACGGAATGCACTTCTCCTTGGTGCTCGACGTCTGCTTATCTTCTGCGACTGAAAGCTAGTCATCAACCAATTGAAAGGGGAATACGCAGCAAAAAATGACCGTATGGCAGCTTATATGAAAACGACGAATTCTTTGCTGGCAAAATTCGACCATCATGAACTAAATCAAATAACTCGTGATCAGAACACACACGCCGACGCCCTGGCATGCCTAGCCTCCGCCATCAACTCAGAAATTAAACGGACAATTGAAGTAGGATTCATCCCTGAGCCGAGCATTGGCCCCTCAGAGTCAAGTCAGATCAATATCATAGAATCAGGTCCAAGTTGGATGGACCCTATCACTGCATTTCTATCTTTTGAAAAGCTCCCGATGGACAAGAAAGAAGGACACAAACTGCGAAACAAAGCCTTGTGATATTACCTAGATCCGCAGAGAAAGCTCTACAAAAATTCCCTTTCTGGTCCATACCTAGAATGCGTTCATCCGGATAAAATCGAAGAACTCTTGACTGAAATACACGAAGGTAGTTACGGTTCCCATTCTAGTGGGCGTTCTTTGGCTCATCGAGTTGTAACACAGGGGTACTACTGGCCGACCATGAGAGCTGATGCCGAGTGTTACGTTAAGAAATATGAAGAGTGCCAGAAGTATTTCCCTTTAACCCATTTTCCTGTTGAGGAGTTGAGCTCAATCATTAGCCCTTGGCCATTTGCTCAATGGGGGCTTGATATCATCGAGCCGTTGCCACGGGCCCCAGGGAACAAGCAATTCTTGATAGTCGCGACAGATTATTTCACAAAATGGGTCGAAGCGGAGGCACTAACACACATTCGAGATACTGATGTTAGGCGTTTTGTATGGAAGAATATCATAACACGATTCAACATTCCAAGAGCACTCATTTCAGACAACGGCACCCAGTTTGATTGTGGAGTCTACTGAGAAATATGCAGCACGTATGGTATTCAGCCCTATTTCTCCACCCCGGCTTATCCACAGAGCAATGGTCTAGCTGAAGCCTCCAGCAAAGCCATCTTAGACGGCATCAAGGAGAGGCTGGAGAAAGCTAAAGGAAGATGGGTCAAAGAATTGCCGAGTGTATTATGGGCTCATCGCATTACTCCGAGGCGATCCATTGGGGAAACGTCGTTTGCTTTATGCTTCGGGACCCAGACAATCATCCCCCTAGAGATCGGCCTCCCAACCTTGAAATCGAAAGTTTTTGATATGGGCCAAAATGACATGATGTTGGCCTTGGATTTGACTCTGATTGAAGAACGACAAGACCGTGCCCTTGCATCCATGGCACGGTACCAGCAACAGCTTGCTAAGTCGTATAATCAACGTGTTCATCTACGTTGTTATACACCAGGAGAATTGGTCCTCAAGAAAGTACTCCCAACTGCCAGGAATCCGACTGACGGAAAACTGGGTCCTAACTAGGACGGCCCCTATCAGATCGATTCAATTGTGGGAATAGGGGCATATCGGCTCAAAGACATGTCCGGGAGAAGACTGCCACGTCCTTGGAATTCCATGCATTTGCGTAGATTTTATCATTAACCTGACTTGTGGGGCATGATAATTTGTTTTGAATGTTCGTTGTGTACAAACTTTCACTTTTATAATGCAAGACTACTTATCTCACTATATGAAATTATAGTTTGAAGATGAAAGCCTCCGGATTCGGAGCGCCCTTCGTGGAATTTAGGATTGGCCAAGTTAAAAAAGCCTCCGAATTCGGAGCCCCATCCGTGCAAGATACGTTTGGGCCGAGTAAGCCTTTGGATTTGGAGCGCCCTTCGTGGAATTCACGATTGGCCGAGTTAAAAGCCTCCGAATTCAGAGCCCCATCCATGCAAGACATGTTTGGGCTAAGTAAGCTTCCAGATTCGGAGTGCCCTTCGTGGAATTCACAATTGGCCAAGTTAAAAAAGCCTCCGAATTTGGAGCCCCATCAGTGAATGACACTTTTGGGCCGAGTGACCGTCCGGATTCGGAGCACCCTTCGTGGAATTTACGATTGGCCAAGTTAAAAGCCTCCGAATTCGGAGCCCCATCCGTGCAAGACACATTTGGGCTGATTAAGCCTCCGAATTCGGAGCGCCCTTCATGGAGTTCATGATTGGCCAAGTTGAAAAAGCCTCCAAATTCGGAGCCCCATCCTTGCAAGACACGTTTGGGCCGAGTAAGCCTCCGGATTCGGAGCACCGTTCGTGGAATTCATGATTGGCCAAGTTAAAAAAGCCTCTGAATTTGGAGCCCCATCTGTGCAAGACACGTTTGGATCGAGTAAGCCTCTGGATTCGGAGCCCCATCAGTGAATGAAACTTTTGGGTGAAGTGAGCCTCCGGATTCAGAGTGCCCTTCGTGGAATTCATGATTGGCCAAGTTAAAAGCCTCCAAATTGGAGCCCCATCCGTGCAAGACACGTTTGGGCCGAGTAAGCCTTCGGATTCGGAGTGCCCTTCGTGGAATTCACGATTGGCCAAGTTAAAAGAGCCTCCGAATTTGGAGCCCCATCCGTGCAAGACATGTTTGGGCCGAGTAAGCCTTCAGATTCAAAGCGCCCTTTGTGAAATTCACGATTGGCCAAGTTAAAATCCTCCGAATTCGGAGCTCCTTCCGAGGCGCCCTTCACCAAAAACAACATTTGGCCGAGGCAAAACGCCTCCGAATTCGACACGTTTTCCATGAATATTATGATTAACAAGCATAAACGTAGTTGATGAAAAATGGAAGATGATCGATAATATGTTTAAACATAAATTAAAACAACATGCACACATTAAAAATAATATGTTTTATTGAATTAATCTATAATACATAATTTGCTTCCAATCTACATTAGAGCGGTACAATGTGTTCAGTTTTATTCGGCATCCCCCTCGTCATCGCTCTTCTCGACTTCGAAAGTCGCAAAGGGAAAATGATGACTCTGATATAATGGCGACGCCGAATCAACGCCTACTACCCAGAGAGCCTCTACGACCTGGAGAGCCTTGACCCACCCGTTCTTAAATCCATGGTTTTCACATCGGCAGACCCCCTCGGTGAGCTTTTCCTTAGTCCTCTGTATCCTAACTTTCTGGCCATCCTGGAAACCTTGTTCATAAGATCTAGTCTTTGCGGCCTCTATTGCAAACATGCTTGCCGTATCACGATCGGCAATTGCATGACTTATAAGCCGTTGGGTCACCTTTCTTCCACAATTGGGTTAGCTTGTCCGGCCGATTATGTCTCAGCGGTTTTGACTGACCTTAGCTCGCGCTCAGCCTTCTCTGCGTGAGTTTCTAAGCTTCGAATGCATTTATCCTTCTGCTCTATCTTCCACCGCATGGCACGAAGACGCATGTCGATTTCATAGGCAGTATACAGCCCTTTCACCGCTCCATGGATGCCCTCCCGAAACACTTCAAAATCAGGTCGACTGACCACCGACTGCTGGACTTCTGGTGGAAAAATTTGTTGAGCAAACTTGACCGCCACATCTGGGTCGTGCACAATTGAATCTGTTTCCATCATCGGTTTGTTCCCTACAAAAATTGAAAAACTCAACGGGCGCGGCGTCGCACTGGTTTTTCCTCTCGAGCGTGGTTGAGGGGAGTTGCCTCGTTGCTGTTTTTTCCTTCTTGGTGACCTACTTCGACGATGTGGGGACTGGCATTTTTCATGCTCCCTCGACGCCCTGCTTCCCGTGCGCGTTGGCTCGCCACCTCGATTCATCTCTGCGTCCAACTCCGCGAGTGTCCTCCCTTCTCCTCTGCTATTGAAGAATAATATTCTTGCCATCCACAAATTGTCCACATTGCTCTTTCCCTCCCTCAATTTATTGACTCTGAACGCAACAATGGCCTCTCCGCGCACCTACCACTCGCCCCATTTATACCTTACAGGTGTAGCACCCCCAAGGCGATCTCATCAATACTAAATTTCAAAACCTAGTGCCGCTCATCTCATGCACATGCCACTCCATGAGCTAATATCATTCGGCGTTCCAGTTCATACACCAGCTGGGGCAAGGGCAGATTCATTAATCTAATCGGCCATAGGGCAAGCCCTTGTGCCGATCGGGTTGAGTGAGCCGCTCCATGAACTAATAGCATTCTGCGATTGAGTTCGTGCAGCTGGGGTAGATTTATTAATCTAATTAGCAAATGTCTAGGCCTGGTGCCGATCATCTCATGCACAGCCGCTCCATGAGCTAATATCATTCGGCGTTCCAGTTCATGCACCAGCTGGGGCAAGGGCAGATTCATTAATCTTATCGGCCATAGGGCAAGCCCTTGTGTCGATCGGGTTGAGTGCCCCAGCCGCTCTCTGAACTAATAGCATTCGGCGATTGAGTTCGTGCAACTAAGGTAGATTCATTAATCTAATCGGCAAATGTCTAGGCCTGGTGCCGATCATCTCATGCACAATCGCTCCACGAGCTTATATCATTCGGCATTCCAGTTCATGCAACAGCAGGGGCAAGGGCAGATTCATTAATCTAATCGGCCATAGGGCAAGCCCTTGCACCAATCGGGTTGAGCGCCCAGCCGCTCCATGAACTAATGGCATTCGGCGTTCTAGTTCATACACCAGCTGGGGCAAGGGCAGATTCATTAATCTAATTGGCCATAGGGTAAGCCCTTGCGCCGATCGGGTTGAGTGCCCCAGCCGCTCCATGAGCTAATAGCATTTGGCGATTGAGTTCGTGCAACTGGGGTAGATTCATTAATCTAATCGGCAAATGTCCAGGCTGGTGTTGATCATCTCATGCACAGTCGCTCCACGAGCTTATATCATTTGGCATTCCAGTTCATGCACTAGTTGGGGCAAGGGCAGATTCATTAATCTAATCGGCCATAGGGCAAGCCCTTGCGCCGATGGGGTTGAGTGCCCCAGCCGCTCCATGAACTAATGGCATTCGGCGTTCCAGTTCATACACCAGCAGGGGCAAGGGCAGATTCATTAATCTAATTGGCCATAGGGTAAGCCCTTGCGCCGATTGGGTTGAGTGCCCCAGCCGCTCCATGAACTAATAGCATTCGGCGATTGAGTTCATGCAACTGGGGTAGATTCATTAATTTAATCGAAAAAGTCCAGGCCTAGTGCTGATCATCTCATGCACAGCCGCCCCATGAGCTAATATCATTCGGCGTTCCGGTTCATGAACCAGCTAGGGCAAGGGAAGATTCATTAATCTAATCGGCCATAGGGCAAGCCCTTGCGCCGATCAGGTTAAGTGCCCCAGCCGCTTCATGAACTAATGGCATTCAGTGATTGAGTTCGTGAAGCTGGGGTAGATTCATTAATCTAATTGGCCAGATGTCGAGGCCTTGAGCCATTTTACTTGTTAGTTTATCGAATATTCATGCACTTTTCCAAATTGTTAACTGCCGATTTTTTAGTCATTCGGCTAAATAGCAAAGAGGCAGAGGATGTTTAATCAATTTGGTTAATTTATTGGATGTTTAATTTACTCATATGTAGCAAACAGAAAAGCATACGGAATTGTCATTAATAAATTAAAGACAAATAGTATATGCAGTAAACTGGAAAGCATAGAAAATTTTCATTAATAAATTGAACGCAAATAACAGTCATTTTACACATGAAAATTAGCTTACATTTAAAGAAATAAAAATCTACTAACAAAAACCTACAAAAACTATGCATCTAAGATGCCTACCAAAAACCAAAATATCCCCTAATCAATCTTCAAGGTCAGATGCCAGCGGCTCAACGTCCACCTGCTCGAATGGAATCGGCTGCGCCAATGTCACATTCGCAGCAGTGAGGGCTTTGAGCCAGCCGTGTTTGAAGCCCCGATTCTTGAACTTGAGCACTTCTTCCACATAGTTTTCTAAGGCGGCGTCCTTCCCAGCTTGGAATGCTTTGGAAATCTCGGAGTCGGCTATTTCCTTTGTCTTCCTCGATTCTTCCAAGTTAGCTTCCAGCTTGGCGATCACCTCCTTGGCTAACTTGAGCACATCTTTGCTCACTTTTTCCCTTTCTTCGGCGACAAGCCTTAATTGGTTGGAATTCATAGCTCGCTCGGCCTTAGAGTCGGCTCTTGCACGTTCCTCCGCCGCTTGCAATGCCTCAGAATCAGCTCTTTGAGAGGCTACCACAGCCTTGCCCTTTTCATTGTCGATTTTGGCTTTCAAGAAGCCAATCTGTTCTATAGCGTCATGTTGATGGTGGCCGATTTTCGCTATCCTGCCTACCATCTGCAAAACAAGGAAATAGAGTTACAACAAATAAATAATAATAAGAAAAAAAAAAAAATATATATATATGTATTTAGGCGGAAGACTGCAGATATGGCAAGTAATGTACCAATAAGGCCGACTGAGTGGCTAAGGCAATTAGCATTAGATCTGGCTCCGCCCGAAATGTGGCTCTTTCAATCGGCAAAGATATTAAGGAGGCCATACTCAAGGCCACAGCCGGGCCCTTCAAAGTCGACGCATTAGAGGCAATCGGCATATACCTTATCCTTGGTTGAACAGTGAACGGAACAACCAAGTCCGATTCCTCAATGTGCGGCCGTTTATCGGTTTGGTCATCAGGGACGACTTCTTGCTTGGCGGGGCACTTTTCCCCATTTGCTCAGCCTCCTCATTCCCCTGTTTTACCTGCTCCGTCTCGGCCGTTTCAGTCTGAGCCGTTTCTTCCCCAATAATAGGCACAGAGGACTCAGTGACGGTGGCAGATGGAGTTTCTGATCGGACGACCTCGGCTCTTCTCCGAACAGCCATCCTTTCGGCATTTTTCCTCCTGACAAATTGCGTGAGCAATTCCCCAACCATATTCTCAGGATAACCACTGGGAAGGTCTCATAAGTCTGTTAAAATGTCTTCGAATGAGACGTCCCCTCGGCCTGATGTGGATGGAGGGTCGGACTAATTGAGTCTGGCTTCCTCAAAGGCCGAGTTAAGAGCCTCATCTACTTCAGCTTCCAACTAGTTCGGGTCCTCGATGACTGCTTCGGCTGCTTGTTCTTCCACATGCTCCAAATTGGAGGCTTCCAAACCAATCTGCCTTTGGTTTTTGAAGTTGGGGAAGATAAGGGCCATAAGATGCTCTTCGCCTCTCGGAATTGGAATGTGGTCTGCCGCCGAAACCATTGTGTAAGTCGGTTTGTACCGCAGGAGAATGTAGGCCGCCCTCCCTTGTTTCTGACGGCTTGGATGACCAACGAACTGTAGTGCGATTTTAATTTCCGCAAGTACAGTGTCGTCGGCTGAAACCAACACTTTCTTCAAATCGTTGCCTGCATAAACAAGACGGTAAATACATAGAAGGAAAACTGAATACATATATGTGGGGAATGTAGTTTGGAAATACTCTTCAGATCCTGGGAGACGCTAGTGATCCTCAGCTAGTCACTTGAAAAGATACAAGCACTCCGGTCGGGGGTGTCGGAATTAGCACTCCGACGGACAAGTTAGTTCAGACGTTCAGGATAGCTTATTTACCAATTTTTGTGAAGTGATTCTTACATACCTTTCTATAACCGTTGTTCCTGTATTTATACCTGTTCTTTTTGATCCTCGGGGCCAGGGCCTACTTTTTAATCATTGTCCTTTCCTTTATTCGGCCCTAAGTACTTATACTTTATTCGGCACATACATTCTATTCGGCTCCTCGCTCTCGTAGGATATAGCTGATTAATATCAGTCTTAGAAAGATACACACCATCTGATCTTTCCATTATTCGGCCCCCACAATAAATGATAATAAAAAATAAAAATGAGCTATACGGCCACCTGGTTCGCCTTTTCGCCTTGGCACGGGATCTAGGCAATCTTTACCCTTGCCTAATTCCCAGTTGCCTTGGACAATGACCATTACATCGTCAACATGCTTGCCAGAGCTGGCAAGTATAGTCACTAAGTGATGATCGGTATCGTTGGCCTTGAGAAAATAGCGTCCCAGTCACCAAGTAGACTTTGCTAAGGCATAACAATGTCGAATTGCAGGTATACCAAGGTTAATCCTAAGGCATCGGTTCAACTCTATAATCCCCATTATGATTTGGAAAAAATTTACGTTAGGTTAGGAAGGGATTAGATCCTAGTGTCGAAGGACGGCCCTTAAAAATGGGTGAAGGGAAAAACGGACTTTGCCCTCAGCAATCGATAGGAGAGGAAAGATGATTGTACTCTCATTAGTCCTCTCTATATCAGTGGTGCTGTCTGCCACGAGTGACAGATGGATGTCGTTGGGGATAGAATAATGGCGTCGAAAGTCAGAAATTTGACCGCAAAAAGGAGTTCTTTCAAATGTTTTGCCATCCTAGCCAGCCTAAGGAGTATGCAAAACTAAAAATAAACAAGGAAATAGGATTCGAAGTGAAGGAGAAGAAAACTTACAAGAAGCAGAAGAGACAATGGGAAACAGGAGGAAGTTGCAGAGGTCGCAAAATGGAGGTATATCGAAAGGCAAATCAGAAGCTTTAAGTATTCAAAAAGAACTTACATTCGAAGGGACAACATAGTTTCAAATTGCATTGAATGAATAAAGCGTACGAAGAGGCAGGAATATGTAATAATGCCTAAAAAGCGTGTGCTCTGACATACATTGGATTGAGGTTAGCCGCTATTCTTTCTTTGACTTTTCAAATTCGAAACCAAACATGCCGTTCGAAACCAAACATGCCGACTAATTGGCGTTAATAGGATGTTTGGGGGCAATTGTGGGAGCCGAATATTATGGGGGCAATAATGCCGAATAACGGTATGAGGACAGTCAAGGACGGAATTTGTATTTGGCATTGGTCTTAGACGATCACAGAGCTGAACAGACTAATCGACATTCCAACCAGCTGAACAAAAGCTGAATAAATAAACGTGTAATGGATTAATGGTGGGCCCGACCCTAAGGCCCAAAGGGAAAAATATAAATAGAGGAGCATCAGCCAAAGAAAAGTATGTGACAAAAAGTTTAACTTGAGATATAAGCAACCAAGAGAGTATACACTGACTTATCCATTAGAGTCCTAATTCTGGCACCCCCGACCGGAGTGTTCATTCCTTTTTAGGTGACTAGCTGAGGATCACGAGCGTCCTACAGGATCCAAAGAGTATTTTTGAACCACTTCTCTACAATATTTAAGAGTGATAAGTATTGTCATAATAAGTGATAAGTACTATCATAATTGATAGTAAGCCAAAACACTTTCTACATCACCGTCGACAACTTGTGTTCTATGTTCAGTCCCAAAGTTGTTGTACATGCCCTTTTGTATGAATCTAACATTCTCATAGCCACCTTATAGACACCCCATTTTTGACCGCCCTTAAGACTTGGGCGCCTCAAATTGATCACTCGATGATGAAAAGATACGCTGTATAATTTTTTAAGTTCTTCAGCAAAAGGCTTCGATTTTTTAGCTTTAAATCCCAACCTTACACACCATTTTAGACCAAAACTATTTTAGACATTAAAATCCCATTTTCAAAATATTTTTTCAAATGTTTCTACAATGTTCTGAGGCTCGCATTTCGTTTAAAATATTGCACTTTTCGACAAACTGAGTAAGGACAAAGTGGAAATAAATGGAAGAGCAATGAAATCTTTGAAAAATCTTTAAAACTTCTTATTTATAGGCTTGGAGTTGGAGGAAATAGGAGAGGAGGGAAGAAAACTGGTTGGGCAAAGGGTCGGGCATAAAACCATTAAGATAAAAATGAGCAGCCTTCACTAAAATAGGCATATCTCTTTTCACACTTAGAATTTAAATGTGAGGCTACACCATTGTAAAGTAGACTTCCAGGGCTTCAATTTAGACTCAAGAATGATCTAAAACCGAGGCCGGATGAGGGAGATATGCCCGTTTGAAATCGGGCTTGAAAAAAGATTTTTGTCTACTAGTAGTGGCCGGCTGGCCAGTTGTGAAAAATTTGGCCATTTTGAGTGGATTGGCCAGCCAAGTCTCCTTACAGATCCACTAGTGGCCGGTTGGACACTTATTAGTGTACGACCGTCAATGGCGGAGCCAGAAAATCAAAATTAGAAGGGGCACTTATTAATTACAATATCGAAAATTTTTACAAAAAATATTTCAAACAAGTTTTTACAATTGATTTTGAGAAACATCAAAAAAATAATGTTATTTATAACTAGTGTATTATGGATAGTATAAAAAAATACAGATATAAGTCTTAAAATAAATTATATAATGATAAATTATTCTTTTATACAAAATTTGATTAAAAATTCAATTGTTAATGATAAAATACCACGTCATTATTAGTATATGGCATCACTAATTAATAGTAAATAAACACATAGAGAGTGAACCTCACATGTCAAATGTAACTAACAATCTAATAAATTTTATATCTTTACAGTGAGATTACTTATACTTGCATGTCAATAATAATGACATCACCGTTACATTCAAAATTTTTCATAAAATTTTCATAGATAATAGGATTTATAATAATCTCTTCATTTTCAATCAAAATAACCATTATTGTTCTCATAATTTTAAAAATGTCATTGACATTTCACTCTAATAATATTTTTTGTAATTTTTTTATTTAAAATATTATCTTTATATTTGCAAAAAAAAAAAAAATCCCAAAATCCAGGGAGGGCACATGACCCCTCTAGTCCTCATTTCCCTCCGCCACTGATGACCATCCCCTTTAGTGGCCGGCCGGCCACTTGTGTCAAAAAACTAGATCTTTTTGCAAGCTGTGCTAGCTGTCTCCACAGGTGCATGCATTGCGCCAACTGTCTATATACAAATATTTCTGACTGTTTAACCTGTGTTTCTATATATAGGGGACCTTCCCTCTTGGTTTTAGGTTAGAAAAAATTTCAAAAACTCCAAGACTTGCATAGCACTTTCTCTCTCTCTCTCTCTCTCTCTCTCTCTCTCTCTCTATCTTGCAACCTACACACTCTCTTTCTGCACTTCCTAAACCAAAAATTTAGCTCTTCTTACTGAGGTTCTTGAGCTCAAATCTTAGCTCTTGAGAGTGAGAAGTTGTGGGTTTGTTAACAAAAGAGTTACCTTGCTTCAAGAAGTATAACTTTAACTATCTTTACACTACTTCTTTTCTATCTTTATTTGCCATTTTTGGGTTTTTTTTCAACTGTTTTTATGGACTGAAGCTTGTGGTTTAGGGCTATTAAAGGTAGAGGGGTTAATCACTCTTCTTTGTACCTTGTCTCCTAAGCCTTTCCCCTTGTGTTTCCCATCTCTTCCTCAACTTTTTTCCAACTTTTTACCACTAATTTTTAGAGGTTTTCAGAGGCTAAAAACGTAGTTTTGGAGTCCCAAAAATGGAGGGGTTAGCCACCCCTCCTTATGCTTGTTTACTAGCCCAACTTCTCCATTGTTTTATCTAACTTTTGAAAGCTTTTCTATGTTATTTTCAGCACTATTTTAGCTTATTTTAGGACTTTTTTTACGTGTTTAGTTCATTTTATGCTTTGCATAGTTGGCTTGTAGTGTAATAGTTCTCATAGGTTTGGTGTTTTAGGCCATAGACACCAACCTATTTGAGTTGATAGGATTTATTTCTTACTTTCTATACTTGTGTTCACATGTAATCACCTCTGCAACCTCCCTTCTTTCTTGGCTTTTTCTTTGCTTTGAGAGTTGTTTCAACCGATTGTTTTTTAAGTTTGAGATAGAGATCCTTGTGCTTAATGGTTTAATCTCTTCGGATGTTCATTATCAAAGGCATGACATCTCTCTCTTGCCCAAAACAACCCTTTGTTGGACACTTCTCTCCATTAGTGGACTTAATGCTCATTCTTGGACTAAAATGACTAATGAAAGGTAATTGAAAGAGGCAATAAAACTTGGACTAAAATGGAACAAGATAAAAAAATTGGTTTAGCTTTCATCTGACGTTAATTGAAGCCATTGAGTCTTGAGTCGTTTCATACTTGTTAGTGATGAAAAAGGTTTAAGAGTCAATGTCAACCACTTCCCTTGATCAAATTAATGATAGGGTGGAGGTTTGTGAGTCTTTCATTGTCATTTATTGAAATTGTATCCCTTCGTTCATAAGTCATCAAGCAATGAATTTGCATTAATTGACGACTTGCGAATCAAGCCTACCCCTCCTTTGATCTGTTCGATGATAAGAAGAGGTAGGGTGGATAAATATCCCCTGAAGATACGCTATTTGTGCTCTATTTTTTGTCTGTAGTAGCAGGGCACTACCAAACATTAGTGGCCGACCGGATTCCTTCTTCAGCCAAGCAGTGTCCAAAGGCTGAGGCAAAAAAAAAAAAAAAATAGTTCAATTTTTTGACTGTGCAACAGAAGCATTCTGGAAGCATACCAGAGAGCATTTTCGGGTGAAAAATCCGCATTCATGCATGAGCCATTCCTCACTCCTTGGGGCCCGTTAAAATTATGTTTAATAGTAGTATGTTGTACTTTAAGTAACGGACTTGTAATAAATTAATTACTTAGTTAATTAGTTTCGTATTTGTAACTAATTATTTAGTTTAATTCTAATTTATATTAATTAGTTAGAATAGCTAGTTAAGTTTTGAATTGTAATTAATTAATTATTTAGAATAGCTAGTTATTTTTTGCGTTGTACTTAATTAATTAGCTAGAATAGTTAGTTAATTTGTGGTGTTGTAATAATTAGCGTAATTAGCTAGGACATTTATTCGGACCCTCCTATGTGAGGGCAAATATGTAATAATGTGTGTATGTCTTCTAACCCCTATTTCTTTCTCCTTTTTATTTACTCGCTTATGATGGATAGTATATTACATCATGTTTCATTTAGCATTTTCCATGATTTGCATCCATTTATCTTGCATGCATAGAGTTTGGCTCATTATTCTAACAAGCATTGCCGTTTATTGGTTCTTTGAAAACGTGCTTAAACTGCATGCTATCAAAGTGATTCACATGTTATGCTAGTAGCCAAGCCTATTAATTGCATATTGCATGCGTTACATTAGTCATTTTGTATCCGTAGGATCATGCATTTTTTCTAACTCTTTTATTTCTTTTGGCTTGCCTTGGAGTACTAGGTGAGCACTTATTGCTTTAGCATATTGCATGCGTGTGATTGTTGCCATGTCAAGCATGATTACCATGAGGCTAAGTTCTTACTTGATCTATCTCTTGAATGCCTATGGATGAAGGCTAGATGCTTGAATTGGGAGAATTTTAATTAATGCACATGTGATATTGCTTTTTCAAGTGGTACATACTCAAACCGATTTTCAAACATACATGAAATCAAAGTATTCCAGCTTTTCAAATTAGTCTATACTTGTGTGCAACACATCGTAAATAAGCCTAATAAACGGAACAAGAGCATATCACATGTTTAGATGGTGACTATAAAATCTGGCAAAGTAGTCCATTTTTGACTTTTTGATTCAAAATCAATTTTTTAAAAGATTTTCTGGATTTGGACGCATTTGTGTTTATCTATTTCACATTGCACTTGTGGAATCAGATTCAGAACCAAGAGAGTTCGAACTGTAGGCTAGTCGTATCCGAAAGAAGCACGATGTGAAATTTTATCTACACTTATATGTTCTTTGCATTGCATTTGCATTGGTGCGCTTAAGTCACTGTGCTTGCCATCTGCTGTTCCTAGACGGTTTGCCGTAGGCTTGCCCAAAAGCTTGCCAAAAGGCTGACCGGTCGTGGGCTTTGCCATGTTGGGAACATAACTCTTGGATCTGGACTACCGCTGTATCGTTTTGTAGACCCGACTTCCTTCGCGCGCCCCCTTTTAGAGAATGCACGAATTGGTTTTCCTACAGTTCAGATTCCTGTCACGGTTCTGAATCTAATCTCATAAAGTGCAATGCGAGACTGATAAATCACCAAAGAGTCCAAATCTGGCAATCGATTTTGGAAAATCAATTTTGAATAAAAAAGCGCGAAACGTGGATTGCTTTGCTAGATTACAGAGTCGCCACCTAAATATTTTGTTTTTGGGAAATTTAGGAAACCCTAACTCGTGCCAAAGGCCACGTGTTCGTCATCACAAAAGTTGCCCCGACTCAGGAACTTGGGTATGAGAGGGGAAGGTCCTGAAATGAGCATCCTCGCTCGCCTGATCAAAGATCGGCCTCTACTAAGCATGATATGTTGTTTTAAAAACACATGTGTTCTTATCCGGTTATTAGCTAACTTACTATGTGATGCGCACAACATATAAGTATAAACTCAATCACGAGAATTGGAACAAAACAACTCATGTTTGTTTTTGAAAATGGGTTAAAAGTGCTACTCACAAGTAGGCTAAAGCGCGGATTTGCCACCCTTAAGTGGGCTTTAAAACATGATTTTGCCACTTCGCAAAGTGGGCTTAAAACTCACAATTATTGAGTTGTTCCAATTCAGGCAATCAAGCCTTCATCCACAGGCATTCATGCAGTTAAGCATATATGCAAATAGCCTCATGGCAAGCATGCTATCATGGCAACACTCACACTCATGCAAGGATGCTAAAGCATAAACACTTACAGTGTACTCCAAGCCAAAACAAAAGCTAGTTAGAAATATGCATGATCCTAACTATGTTAAAATGCTTAATGCAACACATGCAAAAATGCAACTAAGTAGGCTCGGCTATCTAAGATGGCATATGAATACAACACTTGATAACATGCTTTCAAACACGTATTCAAATAGGTATTGAAATTGCGATGCAGTTTGCATGATGCGCCGAGCCTCGGTGCATGCAAAACAAATGAATGATGCAAACATGCAAGTATAAGGTATGCTAATTGAAATATGCCCTAATCTAAGCATCGAAAGCAGTTAAATAAAAGGGAGAAGGACATGGGGTTGGAAGACATGCACACACACACGCACGCTTATTACAACATTGCGCTCTCGCGAAGGAGGGTCCGAATGAATAAGCTAAGCTAATCTAAGCTAAGCAAAGCTAACTAATCTAATTGAACTAATTAGACTAATTATTACACAACAAATTGACTAACTAGTAAACTACTTACTAATTATTACAAAACAATAAAGAAATGGCTAAACTAAGCTACTTAATTATTACAACACTTAATCAATTAGCAAACTAATTTATTAAATTACAAAACCAATGCTAACTAATAAGTAAAGCATTAAATTACACTACATCAACTTTGCTTTGGGAATTAGAAAATGCATGCGTTTGGTTGCCACCTCGAAACACCTTCCGGTTTGCTCTTGAAAGGCTCTGTTTGTAGGGTGTCTCCAAGAACTCTCTGCTCTGCCTTACCAATTCCATGCTGAGGAATTCACCAGTGGCCTGCTGGCCATGAGAAGCTTTTATCGGCTATCTGTCGGCCAAGGATGTGCACTGTCGGCCAAGGGTGAAGCAGTGTCGGCCATCAGTGAGGCATTGCCGGCCACTGGTTATCAAAGGAGTTGCACCATTGGATCCAAAACCATCAATCAAGCATTTTGAATGCATGATGGCCAAAGATCCAACTTGTACACATTCAATAAATGCACACAAACAAGACTCTAGGACCACCACCCCTATCATGCATAATCAAGGGTGATGGAGACCAAGGAGATTGGCTCATTTTCATCACTTTGAGTATGAAATGGACCAATCTACCTTGTCCTCAACATAACGTCCGATTGAACACAATGCAATGCAACACAACAATGCTTATCTTGGCATGTTTTACTTGATTCAATTCTTGTTTACACATTTTAGCTTACCAAGCCATTCATTAATTGATTTGTCCAATGTGAAAGTCCTCTAATAAGAGAGAGGTCAATCAAAAGATGACTTAAGACATGAGAGACGCCATGCCTTTGACTAGGAGGAACCGTCAAAAGAGGGTTAAAGCCATTTAGGCACAAGCCTCAATCCCATAGCTTAAGCACAACTTTAAGACTAACCATCCCTCAAAGCAAATCAAAAGTGAAGAAATGAGAGAGGTTGCAGAATTTCAGTGCTAAAGTGGGATGAAACATAAGACTCTAACATGCAAACAACCCATGTACAACATGTTAAGAGCCAAAAATATTGAAACTAGTGAAGGACACAACACTAGAAGCATGCAATACAATTCTCAAATGATCAAACCAGCTATGGATAGACCTAAAGCATGCCAAAATAGTGGCCAAAATGTGCTGAGATGGTAGCATGAAAAGCAAGAAAATCATGTTCATGTATTGGCTCACAAACAAGGCATAAGGCACAATTCTCAAGCACAATGAAAGAGTGATATGTGTGAGAGTGTGATAGTGGTTCATGCACTGAACTCACATATAAAATGATGCTACAACATGCAAGCAACACATGCACAACATGTTAGAGGCCTTAAAGCATAAAGCTAGTGAATGCATTTACACTATAGCTATGCAAGACAAAGCTCATATGACCAAGACAGCCCAAAACAGTCTAAATGGAGTTCTAAAACATGCTTGAAATAGGCTAAGAATGGCTAGACTTAGAGGCCAAAACAATAGTACGTGTTAGGCAATTTAGCACAATTGCACTACAAGCATACAAAGCAAAGCTCGAGTGATCAAACTAGCTCAAAATAGAACTTCAGAAAGCCACAACATTAGCAAAAATGTGTTGGAGTCATGCTAACATAAGCTAGAATAATGGGCTAACTCATTAGGCATGCTAGGCTAGTAAGAATAATTACACTACAAGTGCAAGAAGTAAGCAACAAGTGACCCAACCAGCCAAAAACAGAGTTAAAGCAGGTCAAAATAGAGCCTAAAACATGCTGAGATAGAGCCTCAAGGAGGTAGAAAGACATGCTCACATGTTTGGCCATCAACACATGCAAACAAAACACAGGAGGGGAGGCCACCCCCCTCCTATTTTAGACCTCAAAACATGGTTTTTACCACTGAAAATGCTCTGGAATTCAGTGGTTAAAAGGCTAAAAAAATTTTGTTTTATAAAGCTTTGAAAGATGGCACAAAAGCTTAACAAGCAAAGGGACAAGAAGGGTGGACCACCCCCAAACTCAAAAGGGGCTTAAACCACCATTTTTAGGACTGAAAAATAGAGTTTTCTTCAGTTCAAAACCAAGCCAAAAATAGTTTGCAAAGGTGGTAAAAACAAGTATGAAAACAAGCTTAAAGGGTGAGTCTTATACCTTTTGAAGGGAATACAACACTTACGCAACAAAACCAAGCCAAATGACCTTCAAGATCTCCAACGAAGCTCCAAGAGAGCTTCAAGCAACCTCAGCCCAAAGTTAAACCACTTTGATCCTGGATGAATAAGCTAAAGTTTGATGTATGCAAGCCTTCAAGCACAAATGCTCAAGAGAGAGAGAAATTTAGAGGGAGAGGTTTTAGAGAGAGGGGCTCCCAAACCTTTTGCTAAATTGTTCTCCCCTTTCAAAACCATAGATAAAGCTCTCATATATAGAAAAACACAAGCTTTGGTCAAAATATCTACATACAGGATAGGTGGAACATTGTGGAAATAGTTGGAGGTAAATATCTGGAAAAAAAAATTGCTTTTTTGCATCAATGACCGGCACTTCTTCAATGATGGCTGGCCCTTGATCATTGTTGGCCAGCATGGGACACTCTTGGATGGCAGGGGGCCGGCATTGGCCATTCATGGCTGGCACATGGCCAAAAAATCCAATTCATGGTTAGAAACTTCCACCTTTGGTTGGATAGGAAAATCCACTTTTTAGGCCTAACTTCAAATAGACATAACTCCTTCATATGGACTCCTTTGCAGGTCATTCTTGTGCCTAAATTGTATCCTTGGAAGTCTTATTTCCAATGGTAGTAGCCTCACTTCAAAATTCCCACTGTGCAAAAATTTATGCCTATTTGAGTGAAGAATGCTCAGTTTCGATCCTACCCGGATTCATGCCGAACTTCTTCTCCAACTTGTTTTCTTCTCTCCTCTCCTATTTTCTTCAACTCCAAACCCCTAAATAAGGTATTTTGAAAGATTTTTCAAAGATTTCACCTCTCTTTCATTCATTTCCACTTTGTCCTTGCTCGGTTTATCAAAAAGCATAACATTTAACGAAAGCCGAGCCTCAGAACATCGTAGGAACTTCTTTTCAAAAATATTTTGAAAGAGAGAGTTTTAAGGTCTAAAAACCATTCAAAAATAGTTTTGGTCCAAAATGTGGTGTAAGGTTGGGATTTGACTTTTCTCTTGCCGAAGAAATCGAACCTTTGTACTGCACATCTTTCATCACCAAGTAAACAATCAGTAGCGCCCCAGTCTTAAGGGCGGTCAAAAATGGGGTGTCTATATGTTTGATCCTCCTTTCACTTCTCGATGTTATGTGTGAGAGGTATAGTAGGTAATCTTGCTGAGGTATCCTTTTGACCAATCGACCTACTTCATATAGTAAAGCCATAGTGACTGTTCCAAGCTAGGAAAGGATGCTCACCCATATACAGTATTGCGTGAAACCGCTTGATTGAAGTAGTGAAACGCTGGATCATGCCAAAGCTAGGACAAAGTAACCCTGTTCCCCCTCATAGGGGTGTTTTGGTTCTCTTTACCTGGTATGTGCTTTGCAATGAAACCGTACAGGAATGTTTATTTCAGTGGTACAGTTGGTATCTATTTTGGGGCAGAATTAAGCAGGGAGTATAGTCACTCAGTTGTGATCATATCTATTCTAGTGAAATTTGGGCTGAGGTGTTGTCTATTTTCTCTTTTGCTAGGTAGTTTTGGAACCATACATCAAAAGGCTCCAATATCCCTCGAGTACTCTGAACTTAAGTCGATAGACTTTGTGCAGTCAGAGATTTAGTTCAGGAGCAGCCAGTGTTTGCTTCACTGTCACTAGTTGCAAGGCGAAGAAGAGTCGGGCAAAATTCACCAGTTCAGCAATTTCAATAATCACCCTTTAGCTCACCTATACTTAGTCCACCTCAAGCACCACCATCTATTCCTATAATGGCTCAGCATCCCTATCGACACCTTATTTTTGACTACCCTTATGACTTGGGCACCATCACTTGCATAACTAATGATGAATGTATATGCTTGTCAAGTGCTCGAAAGTCCTTAGCGGAATGCTATAGCTCTGAGCCTCAAAACCTTGCAAACCTTGTGCCTTGTTTTTACACCAAAACCCCAGCCTTTCAAACCTGAAAAACTTGGGACTTGCAGGCCCATTTTTGTGGGTTGCCGGCCATCCCTTTTGGCTGCTGGCCACCCTTGTGCCTTGCCAGCCAAGTGTGTGACCTGCCAGCCAGAATTGGTGGCCTGCTGACCACAAGTGTGTTTTGCCAATACTTTCTGCCAGTTGTACCAGCTGTTTGCATAGATGTTTACATCTACCTACATGTGTATGGATGGATGTTTCTGAGGGAGTGTGATGTTTTTCTATAAATAGAGGACCTCCCCTTCTATTTTTGAGGGTTAGAAAAATTAGAGCAAAATTAATTTTCTCTCTCTACAATTCTCTCTCTATCTGTTGAATTTTTTTGAGCTTTTGCTTATACACTCTTAACCAAACCTTGTCATCTTTGAGTTGAGGTACTTTTGAGCCTACTTTGAGCTCTTGAGGGTGTGTTTGTGTTGATTTGTTGCTTAAAAGTGTTCTGCTCTTCAAGAGGTATAAGGCTTAGCTTGTTTCATTGCTTTGGTTACTTCTTTTCATATTGTTTTTCTATTGTTTTTGGGCTGTATAAACTCTATATTTTTGGGCTGAAACTTGTGGTTTAAGGCCTTAAAGAGTGGAGGGGTGGTTCACCTTTCTTTCCACCTTGCTTCTCTAGCCTTTACCCTTGTGTTTTCCACCTTTAGAATATCCTCTTTTGAGCTTTTAAATACTAAATTTTAGAGTTATTTCAGTGGCTAAAAACATGTTTTGAAGTCCAAAATTTGAGGGGTTAGCCTCCCCTCCTTGTGTCTTGTTCACTAGCTTACATAGCTCCATGTTGTAGCTTACTATTTTAGCTATTTTTATCTTAATCCTAGCACTTCTTTTGCATGTTTCAAGACTGTTTTAGTCCTGTTTTAGGTGTTCGTTGCATTTATGATTTGTTTTGCATGCTTATAGTGTAATTGTTCTCATAGGTTTTGTAACGACCCCAAAATGCGTATAAGAAATTATCTTTAACTAGTTGTGGGTTAATGTACTTGAATTTAATGATATCTGTTCGAGTTGAAGAATTATTTGTGAGTTATGACTTTAAAACTGAAATTAACGACCTTTATGGGTTCAGAAATCAAGATTGAGTACATCGATATGCTAATGGGAATTTTTAGAGCCATTTGGGAAAGTTAATTGGAAATTTATTTCGTCTGATTCGTTAAGGTATGTTTGAGTTTGCACTAGGAATTGAAGGCCCTAGAGGCTTCAGAAACCAAAATGAAGTACATAGTTATGATCAACATAATTTTTAGAGTCATCTGAGAGGTTTAATTGAAATTTGATTTCATACGATTCGTAAGGGTGCGTTTGGCTCTCCCTAATTGTGATAAGCTTATTGTGGACGTGCCCGAACGTCCCGGGGGCTCTGCGCCCGAGATGGCGCAAAATTCTATTTTGTTCATTAGCATACTACAGTTTGGACTCAATGTCATGATTCTGAATCTAATCTCGCAAAGTGCAATGCAAGACCGATAAATCACCAAAGAGTCCAAATCTGGCAAATCGTTTTGGAAAATTGATTTTATTAAAGAAGTGCCAAACATGGATTGCTTTGCCAGATACAGAGTCGCCACCTAAATGTTTTGTTTTGGGAAACTTATGAAACCCTAACTCGTGCCTAAGGCCACGTGTCCGTCATCACCAAAGTTACCTCGGCTCAAGAACTTGGGTACGAGAGGGAAAGGTCATGCAATGAGCACCCACGCTCTCCCGATCAAAGGATCGGCCTTTACTAATATGATATATTGTTTTTGAAAACACATGCGCTCTTATTCTGGTTATTAGCTAGCTTTACTATGTGATGCGCACAACACACAAGTATAGACTAGATCGCCTAAGTTGGAACAAAACATCTCATGTTTGTTTGAAAATGGTTTGAGTGTGCTACTCACAAGTAGGCTAAGACGTGGATTTGCCACCCTCGGGTGGGCTTAGAAAACATGATTTTGCCACCTCAAGTGGGCTTAAAACTCGTATTTCGATGAATTGTTCTAATTCAAGTAATCCAACCTTCACCCACAGACATTCAGGCAGTTATATCACATAAGAAGTTAGCCTCATGGCAAGCATGCTATCATGGAAACATACACATCTCATGCAGAATGCTAAAACATAAAAGCTTACCTAGTACTCCGAGCCAAAACAAAAGCTAGTTAGTAATCAATGCATGATCCTAGCTATGTTAAGATTGCTAATGCAGCACATGCAAAATGCAACTAGAAATAGGCTCGGCTATTCTAAAATGGCATATGAGATGCAACTTGATAATCATGTATTCAAATAGGAATTGAAGTACAATGTAGTTATTATGATGCACCGAGCCCGGTGCATGCAATACAGATGAATGGATGCAAACATGCGAGCATAGGAATGCTAATCAAAATATGACCTAGAACTAACCATTGTAAGCGGTTAAGTAAAAGGGAGAAAGACGTGGGGTTGGAAGACATTCACACACTCACGCACACTAATTACAAAATTCGCCCTCTCGACGGAGGGTCCGAATAAATAATACAAACCAACTAATTAATCAACTATCCTAGCTAATTAATTATTACAAAACTCTTAACTAATTAAGCGAATTAATTAAGTTACAAAACAATTAAAGCGGCCTCAAGAGGAGGGACAAATGCATGCTCGATCGGCTTCGCTCGGAAATCCGTTGCCATGCCCCATGTTGCCTCTGTTTGCACACTTATGCACCTCTGAAAACTATTCCAGCTTCTGTGATGCCTCTGAACCACCCCATGGACACTCTGAGAGGCCATCGGCCAAATAGTATGGCCATTGGCCAAGAGAAATGTGTTATCGACCACTTATGAGTTCATCGGCCAAATATTGTTAGCCGATCGGCACTGAAGATAGCCGATCGGCCATGTCTTCCTGCAGACTGCTCCTTTTGCTGCAGCAGAGGACAAACAAGGGCATGTCAATACATTTGCAAGAAAATCTTGTGCAACTACATCCCTTATCATGTTTGAGACTCAAAGGAGTGTAGTGTTTGACTCTCGAGCCATCAATCACGCATTTCGATGCATGATGGCCAAAGAGGCCGAATTGCACAAATCAATATGGAATGAATGCACAAAACACATGAATGCCTCATATTCTATCATGTTGGATCAAGAGTGCCGGCGACCGAGGATTGAGGCACGTTTTGTCACTTCAAGTACAAAACGTCCCTCGGTCCTCGTGTTTGGTTTGACACCCCAAACCACACACAATACAATGCATGCAACGTGGAAAAAGCTATGCAATGCGACATAAGCATGCCAAATGCAATATGACTCAAACATGCACACAAGGCTAATGGTAACAAGCATGCCAAATGCAATGTGACCAAGCATGCAAAATGAAATGCAACCTAAACATGTAAACATGCAATATAATAGACATGCAACAACAATACCAACAACAAACATGCAACAACATGTAATGCAATAAGCATGCAACAACACACAAACCGCATGATCTATGGACTTATACTAAAAATGGATAGGCCTCAGCCACGCCAAAATCAGTGGCCATAAGTGATGAAATGATGGAATGAAATGCAAAAACAGGCATGCATGCCAATTGGCCTATCACTTAGGCATAAGGACACAACTTTCAAACATGAGCAAGAAGTGACAAATATGGTAATGTGGCAATGAGGTAAGCTCTGAAATCATGCAAGGAGTGGTGCCAAACCACTTGGACAAGTCAAGCATAGCATGCGAGAAAGCTCAAGGCTTAAGGCTAGCCAAGGAGCTTGTTCCAAGGCCACATGAATCAAGCCCCAAAGAGCCAATGACAACCAAAATAGTCCTAGATCATGCCAAAAGGAGTCTAAAACATGCAAGGGCCAAAGCTAAAACAAGCCAACATGAAGGTCATAAGCATAGAGGCATGCACAATGACCCATGCATAGAGGCATGCACAATGACCCATGTTCAAGGCATAAAACTCCAACTCTTCAAAACATCAAAAGGATGAAAGATGCAAGTGCATGACCACACCACATGGACTGAAATCGCATATGAAATGACGCCAAATCACGAAAATGGTCTAAGCAATGCATGCTAATGACTTGGACACTCAAAGCCAACAAGCTAGATTGAACGAAGGCTATACAAAACAATGCATACATGACCAAGACAATACAAATCAGAGCTAAAGCATGATAAAACATGACTAAAAGCTTGTTTGAGTTGAGCCAAAACATGAAAAAATGATGATCCAAATGCAAGATGTATGTTAAGGTAATAGAGAGGATTACACTACAAGTGCATGATGCATGTAAGAGGCTATCAAACCAACTTTAGATAGAGCTATAGCATGGCAAAATAACACCAAATACTTGCTGAAATGAAGCCAAAACATGCTAAGCAAACATGCTACCAATATGAGCCATTTATATTAGCAAATGAGACACAAGGAGAGGGGGGTGTCCCTCTCCTATTCAAGACTTCAAAACCACTTCTCCATCACTGAAATCCATTTTCAGTGGTGAGAAGGTCAAAACAAGATGGTTCCAAAGCTCAAAAGGGAAGGCACAAAACAAGGCCAAACAAGGCCTAAGAGGGGTTAGACTACCCCCAACCAAAAAGTGACCTTAAACAAACTTCACAAGCATGAAAAATCATAAATTTTTTTTAGGTTAGAGTTAAGCTTAAAACAATATTCAAGTAGGTCTAAAAGCTTAAGCCAAAATAGGGGATTAAAAGGTAGTTTACTCACCCTTGAAGAACACCTTCAAGAACACAACTCCAGCACCTTTTCTGAGCTTAAACCACTCCAAGAACTCTAAATCCAACTCCTAAGGACCTCAGCAACCAAAGGATGGTGTTGTATTAGGTGTTTGTGTGCAATAGTATGAAGATTCTACACTTTTGAGCACAAACAAAGGTAAAACAAGAGAGGGAGGCAAAATATAGAGAGAGATATATAAAACTTTGTATCTCAATTTTCTGAACCTCTAGAAAGGGAGCAGAGGTTCCCTTCTTATAGAATTTCAATTCTCAAGCTTGTTCAACAAGCTTGAGTCTTGAACGAATCTCTCTATCCACGTGTATGGAGGATCAGAAATGTGCATACCAGCTGTCACAGCTGGCACAAAATATCTTCAAAAAGCAGATGGAAAGGTCTCGACTCAAAAATATGGCCGATTGAGCAAAAGGAGTGCCGATCGACCAAAAAGAGTGCCGATCGGCCAACACTTATGGCCGATGGCAAGAAAACATGGCCGATAGCATCATGCTTTAGCCGATGGGTTGAGGGGATGGCCAACAAGCCACCTGTGAAGCCCCCGAAACATGTATTTACTTTTAAGACCCTAATGATGAATTATTTTCTTAAAGTCCCTCGGTTACTTGAATAAATTCGAATCTTGTCGGTTAGCATTACTATTTTATTTATTTATTTATTTATTTTTATCAAAACAGGAATTACACTAGCCGAATTAGGTTCCCTAACCTAATTTAATTTAATTCTACCTAAGTAGGGTCCCAACACAAGAAATTAACTCCAAGCCCTCACACTTTATTTAAATTCTAAGTTTACCCCAAACTAGTACTTGTACCTTGAAGTACCATCAATCTTGTAATATATATATATATATATATATATGTATACACCTTGAGGAATGTTCCTAGGACATAAAAAAAAAAAACAAAAAACAAAAATTTCCCTTCACCCTTCCCTATGCCTAGCCTTCTTAGAAGAAAGTGAGAAATCAATTTCCAAGAAACATCATCATGAACCTATGACCTAGACCTAGGGTGCAAGTTTCAAAACTAGTTCCCTTTTAACTAAGTGTTGCCTAAATCATTGACCAAGCCTCCCAAATCCCTTCCATTTCCTTAGAATCCAAACAAAACCCACCCTTTCCATCCATTTCCAACTAAGGGGCTTTTAGGACTTTTTGCCTCAAAAGTTTGCCTATAAATATCAACACCCCCCCTAGCTTGCAAACACACATAACACACTCATCCACACACACATTCTATTAGAGAGAGAGAGAGGAGAGCAAGAGAGAGAAGTCTAGAGAAGGAGAGGGAGGAAGAAGAGAGCCTTCTTGTGCAAACTTAGTAGGTAAGCCACAACACAACCTTCTCTTTCATTTTCCTTCTTTCAATACACGTTTCTAAATAATGTTTTTAAGATCTATTATTAAGGAGTTCTTATGTTAAAAATGCTAAGATTTGAGTATTGATTCCATCTCTCTTGTATTTTTCCCATTTTGGCACAAAACCATCTTCTTTTATTACCAATCTCTCAACTTTCCAAGGGCACACTTTCAAGCAAACTTTCTGAGTAAATATATGTTAGTTAGCATGTTTTATTCACAAAATAAATGAAAAATTTCCCTTGGTGGAACCCTTTTCTCACAAATCTTCAAGTTTTGGACAGTCTACCTTAGAATCTGTTTTTGCAGCCCACTTTCAAAAATTCTAGAAAAATGTACAAAAATATTCTGGACCTCTATTTTATGTATAAACCTTCCTTAAGGAGTTAGATTTCAACTAAATTTTTTTTCATCAAAAAACATTAAGCAGTCTGCAATAAAATCAAGTTTTCGTAACGGTCGACGGATCTGGACAAATTCTGGACAGCACTGGACTATTTTCTAAATAACTTAAAATCTGGAAACGTAATCCCATTTCCGAAAAATGTTCTAGAAACTAGATCAAATTCTCTACGAACCATAGGAAGACCAAGTCCGGTGGAAGATCTAAAATAGTCCTTTCATTTTAATCTTTATGTGATGCTAAATCTGGAAAATTTGTTATGCACGGATGTTTTATGCCCTTGTATTCATAAACGTGTTTATTAGCTTATGATCATATCTTGGCATGATATTGTATGTGTTATGTTATGTTCTTTATCTTCTTCACCTTATGGATGCATGCTTGTGTGGACATTTTTATCTGGTTAAGTTGTCTAACTTTGATGTAAAATATCTAACTCAACGGGAAACCAAATTGGGAGGGTATTGGGTTTTCAAGCACTTGAGTCTTGAAAAGATGATAATATGTGATATATGGATTGTTGGGATGAGTTCCCTATTCAAAAGTTAAAGTCATGTGCGAGTGGTTTTCGAAACCCTTGAACGGAGCGGTTGTATTCGGACCCTGGGTAGCTTGGTGTAAGGAGGGATTCGGGTAAGGCCCTATTTTACCGTCTCTTTTGAGGCCCTGCGGTTGCCGCTACGCGGTATATAACCGTTGGTAGGCATCCGAGGTTAGTTCTGCAACAAAGCAGCAAAAGAGGGGGCATACCGAATAATCCGTGTCCGATTCTTGTGGTTGGGAGGACGAAATCTCTTTAGGGGATTTCTAGTTGCTAACAATCTCACTCAACCCTTTATTTATTTATTTGAGTATCATGCTTTACTACTTGATGTTATAATTGTGATTGTGTGTTGGACTGGGAAAAAGGGGTGGGGTGTGTGTGTGTTTACTGGGCATTCAAAGCTCACGGCGTATCATGCCAGGCGACGAAGAGGAACTCATAGCTGGAGACGTCGAACCTGAAACCTTTGAAGACTTTTGGCTATCCTAGAATATTAGAAGTTTCCTTTTGGATATTTTGTAAGACTCATTTGAAGTTTAAAACTTTCTTTTTGGGATGTAATGTAATGGAACAATCTTTTGAATCAAGTATAATTGTGGTTGTTATGTATTTATATTCTATGTATGAACCTTATCGTTGCTTATGAGACCTTGTGTCAATGCCTTGTAAGATCTGTCAAAAAGGTAGTGCGCTGCCTAAGAAAGCTGGACTTAGAAGGGAGGCTACTTTGACTCCTCCGGCGATCTGGGATCTTACTTGGTTATTGGCCATAGGACTCACTAGTGACTCTCCCTTGACTGCAACCTATAGTGTAGAATCGGGGCGTCACACCACCCTCTTCCCTCAAAAGCAAAAACACAAGTCTTTGGTCCACAACCAAGCACAAAACAGACAAGTTGAGAGATCCTAAGGCAAGGCGCGCAGCGGAGACCTTCGGGAACTCAAAACGAACATGAGCATGGATGATCATTGAGTGTTCAAACGATACCGTCCAAGTATTGAGGACGGTCAAAAATGGGGTGTCTACACTTTTATATATATATATGAGTTGAACTCATCACTTGGAGTCCAAAAGATATCTGAGGGAGAGAGAGAGGGCAAAAGAGAGAGAAAACTTCTCTAAGAGAGAAAAAGCTCAACGTTTGTGGGGGTTTGAAGATAAATTGAAGAGAAAGGAAGAAGATCAACCATGGAAGCTTGGGAAAATTGAAGATAGCTAAGAGAAAGGCAAAGATTGAACTAAGGTATGGAAATCTATCTTGAATCCTTATGATTAATGCATCAATTTCATGACATCATAATGATATTGGAAGATTTGAAACCCATTTGGGTTAGGGTTTTATGTATGTATTTAATTGAGCTCAATTTAAGAAATTGGAACTTGGGTCCTATGATTTTGTTTATGATTGGAGCTCAACCTTATGAATACCATATGAATGAACTCTAGATTGTCCATAGAACAAGATTTATGCACGGATCAAGTGTGTTATGGGTTGTGTTTTGGGAACTTTCAAGATTATGAAAGATGAAACATTGATCTTGAGCTTGAGGCAAAGTTTGATTTGTTTGAGATGAAATTACACTTGAATGATGTTAGTTTATCATGTTGTGGGGTAATTTTATATGTTTTTGGGTGATTAGAGTTGAAACCAAGCTTAGAAATGGAAGGAACAAGTGTTAGAACAAAGAAGAATTTTGGACAGCAGAATTGGCTTCCCACACGTGCGGCAGTCCACTTCCAACACCAAAATTGATTCTGAAATAAAAGCACATTGTCCCGCACGTGCGGGGCACCCCTATTTCAGCCCACTTTCAACTAGCATATCTCTCTCATCCGGACTCCGTTTTAAGTGATTCTTGAGCCTAAATTCAAGCCCCAGAAGTCTAGTTTCCAATGGTGGTAGTCTCACACCCAAATGATAAGTACACAAATAGATACGTTCAATTTAGTGAAGGGTGTTCACTTTCTATCTACCGATTTTATACCATTTCTTCTTCTAAACCATTTTCCTTTCGATTCCTCCTATTTTCCTAGACACAGATTATGACCTATTGAGGACTAATGAGTTTAGAACCAACATGACTAATTGATTAAAGAGCAAAGAAATGGATCGATTATATTCATATATTGTGCTATGTGCATTGTGTTTGTAGGTCAAGACGAGGACATCGTCCAGCTGCTACCAGAAGGCCATCATTGTGAGTAATAGTAGTGTAACGATATGTTTTACTTACTTCCTGTGATTACGATTTATATATCGTTGCTTGTGAATGGCATATATTATTGGCATTGCGTTTTGATTTAATTAATTGACATGATTGAACGATGACATTGATATGGACCTAAGGTCATTTTGTTCTATTAATAAAGGTGGGCCCGAGGCCGTTATGATGCGAATTGTTTATGACTCATGGCCTTAAGGCCGAGGGGGATGGAGACATGCCGATGTTCCATCTACCCTATAATGATATGAATTGCATATGACTAATGGCTCTAACGCCCTGGGAGATAGAGACATGTCAATATTCCATCTTCCCTATATTGCTCTAGACAACTGTTGTTATGTTAGGCCTAAGGTCGTTTCGTATCATATATGGGCCCGAGGCCATTCTGTATTACATGTGAGCCTGAGGCCGTTTTGGAATATGATTATGGATAAGACCTGTATATGGTTTGATATATGTATATTTATATTCTCCAAGGCTATGCTCATTCACCTAACCTCCTTACATTGCTATTATTCACTGAGCCTTGCTCACTCCATTTTTATATATATTTATGTAGGTGAGCCATCAGGGATCAACACTAGAGTTGTATCGAGGTCCACCTCTCTGTCAAGCCACCTGGGTTATGCCTCCATGTCAAGGCTTTAATTTTGTATTGGAGAATTATGTATTTCATTGAGTCTTATGTATATGTGTGTGAGATCTGTATAAGTTCTGTGATTATATACGTAAATATGGAAAGCGTATGTAAATGCTTAAATTAATCTAAATCTTCATGTATGCACAAGCTCAATGGGCATTGTCTTTATGTTGGTATTTGCTTCCGCTTAAGGCCTCGTATTTGAATAAATATTCGTGAAATTTTGTTTTGAGGCTTATATACAGGCCGGTCATGGACCAAACTTTTAGGCCTAGCCACCATCCTATGTGACTTGACAGCATTTGTTTATGGCTTTCTATACTTGTTTTCACCTGTAACCACTTCTGCAGCCTCCCTCATTTCTTGGCTTTTGTTTTGCTTTGAAAGTTGGTTCAAACTAGTAGCTTGTTTAAAGCATGAGATTAAGGTCTTGTGCTTAATGGTTTAATCCCTTTGGGGGTTCATTACCAACGGCATGATACTTCTCTCATGCCTAAAACAACTCTTGGCTTGATACTTATTTCCGTTAGAGGACTTAATCTTGACCTTTGGACTTAATGAATTAAAGGATGGAAAGGTAATTTAAATGGAATAATAAAACTTGGACTAAAATGATGCAAGATAATAACTTGGTTTGGGTTCAATCGGACATTAATTGAACCCTTGAATCTTGAGTCATTTCATACTCATTAGTGATGAAAATGATTCAAGAGTCATTGTTAACCACTTCCCTTGATCATCCATGATAAGGAGGGGGTTTGAGAGTCTTATTTGTTGCATTTATTGAATCTGCACCCTTTGGTTCATAGGCCATCATGCAATGAAATTGCATCGATTGATGGTTTGTGAATCAAATTTACTACTTCTTTGAGCTGTTTGATGATAAGGAGGGGTAAGTTGTGCAAACAACCCGTGAGAATACCCTGTGCTTGCTTTGTTTGCTCTCTGTTACAGCAGGAAAAACCAAGCATCGGTGGCCGGCATGCCACTTTTTGTGGATGGCAGACCATCATTTGTGGCCGGCAGGCCACCATTTCTAGCTTGCCAGCTATCTTTGCAAAACCAAGCAATGTACTTTTCTAGCAAAACAGAGCTGATTTTAAGGTGAAAAACATTGAAAATGTTCTACTGTGCAACAGAGGCATCTGGCAGCAGGACAATGGTCTTTTTCGAGTAGAAATTAGCGCATGCATGAGCACTCCTCGTTTCCCAAGGAGGAGTAATTAGAATAGCTAGCTTAGCACTTCTTTCATGTTGTATTCATATAATTAATTAGTTCGTTTTGATTTGTAACTAATTAATTAGTTAATTCAATTAGTTAGTTAACTTGTTGTAATAATTAATTAGCTAGTTTGGTTGATTATATCATTCAGTTTGTAATTCATAGTAATTAGCTAGGCTAGTCAGTTTATTCAGATCCTCCTGCGCGAGGGTGCAAACTTGTAATAACGTGTATGTCTTCCAACCCCACATCTTTCTTCCTTTTATTTACCTTCTTATGATGGTTAGTTTAGAAGCATCACGTTTCATTTAGCATCTCTCATGTCTGCATCCACTTGTATTACATGCATCGGGGCTCGGTTCATCATTCTAACTTGTATCATTAGTTTAATAATTCTTTGAATACATGTTTTACCGCATGCTATCAAATTGATTCATATGCCATGTTAGTAACTGAGCCTAGTAATTACATATCGCATGCGTTGCATGTGCCATATTGCATTAGTTAGGATCATGTTATTTTTCTAACTCTTTTGTTTATTTTGGCTTGGAGTACTAGGTGAGTCTTTAATCGCTTTATCATATCGCATAAGTGTGATTGTTTGAATGCTTGTGGATGAAGGCTAGTTGCTTGACTTGGGATAATTTGATTAAATGTTCGTTTTAGCCCACTTTTAAGTGGCACATTTACAAACTCTTTTCAAAAAACAAACATGAGATCAAGTGTTCCAATTCTTACAATTTAGTCTATATTTGTGTGAGTCATATAGTAATATAGCTAATAATTGGAATAAAAGCATATAATGTAAATAAGATTCACATCATAATTAGTAGAGGCCGATCTTTGGTGATGACGGACTAATAGCCTTTGGCACGAGTCTTGGGTTTCCTAAATTTTCCAAAAATATTTAGGTGGCGACTGTGAAATTTGGCAAAGCAGTCCATTTTTGGCATTTTATTCAAAACATCGATTTTCTAAAAAGGATTACCAGATTTGGACTCTTTTTGTGTTTTCACTATTTCACATTGCACTTGTGAAATCAGATTCAAAACCATAGATAGAGTCCGAACTGTAGGGCTTCTCGTCTTTCGAAAGAAGCGTGAAAAGTCAAGCTACAATTCCTTATCAAATTTGAAGGAATTACGGCTCCGTCTGCAGCAGTCAGTTGACTCACTCCAGCTCGACATAGCTCGCCAAACTGAGGTCACGAATAGGTTGCAACATCAATAACAGCAACCGGATATGGCTTTTGCTTCTCATGCACCTAACGTGGCTACTCCTATGCCAGGAACCGCTACCAATACAACTTAGGATCCATTGGTTGTTGTAGACACCCCATTTTTGACTGCCCTTAAGACTTAGGCGCTTTATTCCAAACACCTGATAATGAAAGCTACACTGTGCAATCTTTTGAATTCTCAGCGAAGAAATTTGGATTCAAGCTCTAATTCCAAACCTTACACCCCATTTTGACCAAAACAATTTTAAACCTTAAAGCCCTCTTTTTCAAAATATTTTTTCAAATGTTTTTACGATGTTCTGAGGCTCACATTTTGTTTAAAATATTGCACTTTTCGATACACCGAGTAAGGACAAAGTGCAGATAAATGTAAGGAAGGTGAACTCTTTGAAAAATCTTTCAAAAACATCTTATTTATAGGTTTGGAGTTGGAGGAATAGGAGGGGAGGGGAGGGAAGGGAAGGGAATGAAAGAAAACTAGTTTAGGAAAAGGTTGGGCATCAATCCATTAAGATAGAAATGAGTAGCCTTCACTAAATTAGGAATATCTATTTGTACACTTAGAATTTAGATGTGAGGCCATCACCATTGGAAAGTAGACTTCTGGGGCTTCAATTTAGACTTAAGAATCACCTAAAAGTAGTATGGATAAGGAAGATATGCCCATTTAAAGTCAGGTCTGAAATGCAGATTTTTGGAGCTAAGCAGGTTAATTTAGATCAAGCCGTGGCTCATTTAGAGCTGGCCGGCTTTCAATGAAAATTTGTCCCGAATGCCTTTTTAGACCTGGCCATACATTATTTGGTTTGGCAGTGAGGTATTTGGAGCCAGTCGGCTCTCAATAGCGCCAAACAGACAGCTGGCGGGAATTAGACAACTAGTATTATTTGAAGATATTTCCGACCAAATTGGCTCAAACTCTATAAATAGGACCTCCCATTTCAGATTTTAAGGTTAGAAAAACCTTCCAAAAGGCATAGACATTGATGAGTTATTTTTTAACCTCCTTGAACCTTTAAGCTTCTTTTGTTCTTCAAATCAATACATACACAATACATACACCGTTAGAGCATGTTCTTGAAGTTTTTTCTTGAAGTTTCAAATCATATTTCATAAACTTGAGGGTGTTTGGAATCAAGTTTGATCAACAATCATACATACTCTTTAAAGAGGTATACTTCGTACTTATCTTTTTCTTTTATTTTTACTAATCATCTTCTTCATTTTCCTTGAGTTTGTGCATTGCTGGAGGTTACTGTAAAGGGCTGAAATATGTGATTTAAAATTGCAAAAAGTGAAGGGGTTAGCCACCCCTCCTTAGGCTTTGTTCCATAGCTTTTTCTCTACTCTTTTTACTTACTTTCTCTTGCTTTTAGCTACTATTTTTTTACATATTAAGGGTTGTTTTAGGGCTGTTGTAATTTATTTAATCAGTTTATGCTTTGAATGCTTTGCTTGTTGTGTTGTTAGTCCCCATGGTTTCAGTTGTTTAGGCCTTAGATACCGAGTCATTTGAGTTGACATCTTTTCTTTGCTTAGTTTTCATGTAAAGAGTCTCATTCTAATAATCAATCTCGCAGAACCATTTCTACAACCTCCCTCTTTTCATCTTTGCTTTTGTTTGATAGTTATTTCAAAAGATTGATGGTTGTTCGAGGAATGGGAAAGAGACCTATGCTCAATGGCTTAATCTCTACGGAGGTTCATTGTCAAGGCATTGTCTCTCTCTCACGGCAAGAATCACTTCTCGTTTGATATCTCTTCACATTTAGTGGACTTAATCATCACTTTGGACAAATCGATTAAACAATGACAAGGACTAATAAAAGTGGCTTAAAATCAATGAAACCGACATAAAGAACATGCTCTTAGTTGGTTGGATTCGGTCGGACGTTATGCCGAGTCCATCGCACCGAGAATTATCACTTATCAATCCATGATATGTTGATGAGACTTGGAGCGTGTCTACTTCCCTCTTTGAGCCTTCATGATAAGAGGGGGGGGGGGGGGTTGGTTTTCCATTACATTTATTCAATTTTGCCCAAATGTGTTCGAAATCATCAAACCATCAAATTGTGCTTGTTGGTGGTTTCAGACTCGAAATCGTTATTCTCTTGAGTTTCCCATGACAGAGAATGGTAGAAGGGACAGACAGAGCCTATGCACTGTTCTCACCTCAGAGCACAAAACATTTTTGGCTCGGCCGGAGCTCATTTAGGGTCGGCTGGCTCACAATGCTTGGCAAACAATGACTTTTGACAGAAACAGAGGGCAGTGACTGAGGGTGAGGCAGACCAATCTGGGCAGACAGAGCAGCTTGTGGACACTGTGAATGCGATCATTATGTTTGCTTGTTGTTTGTATTAATATTATCATTATTATTATGATTGATGTAAATAATATCGTGGTTGCAATTTCATGTATTATTGTTATGATTAGTATCGTCATCATACCCTGGTTGTAAATAGAGCTAGATAGATATTTAATTTACAATTCATTCGAATATGTAATAAGTAGCTAGTTTAGTTCAATTTATTCGTTTAGTGTTGTAATAGTTAGCTATTAATCTAGACATTTGGACACTTATTCACACCCTCATGCGTGAGGGCAAAAATATTTAACAAGCATGTATGTCTTTCAACCCCCATTTCTTTCTCTCTTTTATTTACCCATTTATAATGGTAGCATAGAGCATCACATTTACTTAGCATCCCCATGTTTGCATACACTCGTTTCACATGGATTTGGGTTTGGCTCATCATGCTAACCAATGTCAAGTTCAATGTCATTGCTTGAATACATGATTTATCACATGTCTTGAATTGAATCATATACCATGCTCATAGCCGAGCCCATTAAAACTTGCATAATGTGTGCGTTGCATTAGTCACATGGTATTGTTTAGGAACATGCATATTTTCTAATCATTTTTCTTTGTTCGGCTTGCCTTGGAGTACTAGGTAAGCACTTATTGTTTTAGGTATCGCATCATATGTTTGTGTTGCCATATCAAAACATGCTTTCCATGAAGCTAAGTGCTTAAGTGATATAACCCTTTGAATGCCTGTGGATTAAGGCAAATTGCTAAAATTGGGATAGGTTGATTAATGTACATACAAACTCACCTTTTCAAGTGACAATGTATCAAAAAATATTTTCAAACAAACATGAATCAAAACGTTCCAACTTTTGCAAATTAGTTTATACTTGTGTGCAACACATAGTAATGTTAGCGTAAATAATCGGAAGAAGAGCACATAATGTACATAAAAAGCACATCATGATTAGTAGAGGCCGATCTTTGATCGGGTGAGGGGGGTGCTCAATTCATGACCTTCCCCTCTCATACCTAAGTTCCCAAGCCGAGACAATTTGGTGATGACGGACTAATGGCCTTTGGCACGAGTCACGGGTTTCCTAAATTTCCCAAAAAATATTTAGGTGGTGGATCTGAAATCTGGTAAAGCAGTCCATTTTTGGCATTTGATTCAAACATCGATTTTCCAAAAAGAATTGCCGGATTTGGACTCTTTTTGTGTTTTCACCGTTTCACATTGTATTTGTGAAATCAGATTTAGAACCACGGGAGTCCAAATTATAGGACTAGTCATATCCGAAAGAAGCACGAAAAACAAGCTACAGTTTCTGGTGACTTTGTTGGGAACTTAGAGAACTTGACTCGAAACTCATGATGTGAAATTTTATCTACATGTATATGTTCTTTGCATAACATTTGCATTGTTACTTTAAGTCACTATGGTCTCCATCTGCTATTCCTGGATAGCTTGTCGGAGGCTTACCTAAAAGCTTGCTAAAAGGCTAGCCGATTATGGGCTCTGCCATGTTAGAAACACAAACCTTGGATTTGAATTACCGCTATATCATTTGATCCTCCTTTCACTTCTCGGTGTTAGGTGCCAGCGGTATATTAGGTAATCTTGCTGAGGTATGCCTTTTTGACCATTTGGCCTAGCTGCATTAGTATAACTCTAGTGACTGTTCCAAATTAGGACAGGGTACTATCCCGTATGCAGGATGATGTGATGCCGCTTGTTTGGGTAGTAAAGCTGTAGATCACTCCAAAACTAGGACAGGGAAACCTTAACCTTTCATAGGGGTGTTTTGGGTGCTTTTGTGCAAAATGTGAAATCTTTGGAAATGTGTGATGCAATCCTTGAAGAGTGTTAATCTTGAGGAGGTTCCTTAACCTTTAGTGTCATATCAGAATGAAAATTTGGGTCAAAAGGCAGGGGTTTGTGTTTGATATAGTGGAAAAATATCGGAACTCGAACCAGAGCCAGGGCCAAAAATTGTATCTTGCTTTATTGTGACCAGCATACCTGATATCCCGATCTGATGGAGCATTTGCTTTTAATGCTAGGTTTGTTTGAGCCAAAGAAGGAGCTGTACCCAATTCAGCAAAGGTCCAGTCCATCCAATTCCCCTCCCCCCTCCCCCCCCCCCCCCCGGAAAAAAAAAAAACCCACTCAGCAAAGGTCCAGTCCATCTAATCCCCAAAGGCCAACTCAGAAAAGATACATCTAATGCCAAAAGACCCATTCTAAAAAGGCCCAATCCGGTCAAACCTGTCTAGACTAATCCAAACCAGATACATCGAGTATAACTGAGTTAAAATTCTTTTTAGTCAGCTTTCAACTTACACCTATCCATTTTCTTGATTGCCAACTTAGCAGACCCGTGATGGCTTAGAGTCTAGAAGAAGTTGTGACCATGACAACGGCCCTAAACCAGGGAATTGCCATGCAGGATGAGACCAATGCTAAAATGCAAACCCCATCTAGAGCATCTACCACATATCCAATCCCGGGCCCTCAGCTGAACTTTGGTACCTTCACCAGTTGAAGATTTGCAAGGTCGAGATCCTCGAGAACGGTTGGCTCAGGCTTAGGTTTTCTAACCCTTGGTGCAGCCTAATGAGGGCCCTTTTTTCCTTGATATTAATGATCTCGACCCGACCTTGTTACAAATTGCTAACCTTGAGAAGCAATTCAAAAAGTCACAGGGATTTAACTCCATTCCTGACATTGAGGATGGGTACACCGAAGCTGCCGTACGGTTCCCAGATCGATTCAAAATGCCACACATTGACCGTTTCGACAGGTCTAGAGATCCTATGGTGCATATCCAGCTTTTCTTGGACATCCTAAAACCAATGGGTTTGACTAAGCCTCAAAAAATCTCTCTGTATGGAAGAACCCTATCGGGTATAACAGACATTTGGTATGCCAAGTTAAAGGATAAAGTGAAGCAGAACTTGGAAGATTTGGCTGAGGCATTTGTCAATCAATATTCTTACAATACCCAAATTGAAATGACCACCCAAAAGCTTGAAGCAGCCCATCAAAATCCTAAAGAACCTTTTGTGGAATTCGTTGAAAGGTGGAGAGCAAAGGCAGCACAAATAACAAATCAACCTTCTGAGAGGGACCAAGTGCGGATAATGGTGCAAAACCTTGAGCCTGATATGTTACAAAAGTTAATAGTCGCTCCACTATTCACTTTCAAATATTAGCATAAGTTAGGGATTCAGATTGAGAGTGTATTCAACAAAGGGATTATTCCCAGAACAAGCAAACCAACAAGAAAGTTATTTTCCGAGAGTACCAATGCTAATAGTAGCACTATTCCCAAACCCACTGATATCAATACCGTTGCCACCAAACCACAAACTGCCGACCTATTTGCCAATACCAACCCACAAACATCCAGCCCAACCCGAGCTCAAGGCAGAACTTTTACCCCCCTCCATATGAGCCTAACTAGCGTACTAAATGTCCTAATGGAAAGAGGGTATCTCAAACCCCTTGATCCCCAACCTTTTCCTAACCCAATCCCTGCTAAACATAACCCCATCAAATACTGTGCGTACCATCAACAGCGCGGTCATGGCACCGATTGTTGCTACCACCTTCATCATGAGGTTCAGAATCTCAGCGACAACCAGACAATAGCTCCACATCAAGAACCCAATGTTACCACCAACCCACTTCCCAACCATGACCAAGTACCTCATCCGCACCTTAGCCTTATCCATACACTACCTTCTACCTTCAAACCCAGCATATACATCACCCAGCCCATTTACCCATGCTTGAGGTGTTCATTCCAGAAAGCACGGACTTGTGCATGATGGATGCATTTGAACCCCAATCGTCTCAAAACCCAAAATTTAAACTTGAACTAGTCCAGCCTACTCCAAAAAGTCTAACCCAACCAATTCATCAAGACCAAGTCAGTTCAAATACACTGCGGGCACCAATGACCAAACCCGCTACTCCTGAGTTGTTGGGCATGATTCAAGATCTTCAGAGAATTATGGTAGATTTAGCCTTTGAGGTCTTGGCTCCATCACTGACCACATCATATGCCAAAAGGTTCACGTCAAAAAGGTCCCCAATTTTGGGGCGAGTTGTAGCTGGAAAGGGCCAACCTGAAGCTATCTCAAGTCTGGGTGATGACATACCAACAACAGATGGGCCTCGCTTCAATATAGCCATCCAATCCCTTGGCCAAGCTAAAGCAAGTGGCAAGAATAAATTCGGGGCAAGTATTGATCCTTATGCACATCTTCGGTGGACTATTGAAACTTTAAAGGTCAAAGGGTTGAACAAATAGCAAGTGCTCGCAGTCGTTGCAAAGACTATGGTTGACACTTTTATCATTTAGGTTGGGAGCATTTTGAACTAGGGGGTAAGCAATGAAAAGGGACGCTTTACCAGAAACACTCATCCTAATTCCCATCCCAATACCCAGCCAACACCCACCAACCCATTTGCTAATGTTCTTAAACTTGATGCTTCCTCTTCCAAAAAACAAACCTTCACACATCTTCATATGAACCCAACCCTCGCCTTGAAGGTACTGATGGAGAAAGGGCATCTCAAACCACTTAATCCTCGACCTCTCCCTAACCCTCTCCCACCTAGACATGACCCTATCCAATATTGCACATTCCATCAGCAGTACGGTCATCATACTGACCACTGCTTTTGCCTTCGCCATGAAATTTAAGACTTGATTGACAATAAGGTCATCACCCCACCAAAACCCAAAGCTTTCAATAAACCTCTCCCTAACTGTAATAGATTGCTACCCCATAGCATAAATCCCATCAATGGTTTGCCAACAACCAACATTGACCCCAGCCAGCATGGCTAAGGAGATGTGTGGTTACAACTAGGATAACTGTGAGGCTCAATCTATGAGACTCAGTTCGAAAGTTTGAAATAAATCCTACTGGGTGTGGATGTTAGTATTGCTGAATTGAAGGCTGATTTGAACCTTCCCATGGGCTACTTGAAGTTGTTTTTGAATTCTACAGATAGACTTAGAGAATGAAAACCCCTTTTGTCTCTAGCGTGCTGATTTTTTTTTTTTTTGATTTGTGTCATGTAAATAGTTGAGTTATGAGTTTTATTTTCTTTGTCTTTTCTCTCGTTGTTGTGTTAGTTAAGTCTTTTCCTTTGAGTCACTTTCATGTACCCTCAAGTCTTCGTCTTTATAAGAAAGTGGGAGTCAAGTTTTTGATTATTTTGTCGTGTCTACAGTAATACATGTGTGACCTTTTAAAAAATAGAAAAGCATCAACAAAACTCTATTTTTTTAATGAGATACTGTTAATCAGTGTGAGTGTTGAGAAGGATTCCCCAAATGATATGAGTGAATTCTGACTTATCGGCACAGAGCCCTTCATGATCTCAAAAGTTTAAGCTACTTCTTCAGCTGTTTTGTCATGACCCGAACCCACCCCTATGGGTTAAGGACATAATCGGCCAGTAATCAAGGGATTACCTACGGCCTCAAACCAAACTAGACATAACTCATCAGAGTAAAGGGACCAAACAAAAGCAAACTTACAAATTGTCCGTAGAGCTATGCTTACATGGCACATCATAACAGTCCATATACATACATGTTAATAACTCACGTCAAAATAGGTAACAACATAAAGTTCTGTACATACAGGATCATTAAGTCTAAGTCGGTCAAACCCAAAGTTTATATAAAAAAGTGATCTAATGTTTTCGCCAACATAACAAAACTATAACAAAAGAACAAAATAGGCGAAGACAAGTCTCCTACATGAGACGTTGGGCTGACTATTCAAAACCTTTACTATTTTCCACATATTTCACCGAGGCTGGGTTTGGACATCCCTTAGCTCACCTACATACACATGAATGAGCATGAGCAAAAGCCTAGTGAATAATATCGAATAAAGAAGATACACTATAACAATGTACAACAGACGGCCTTGGGCCTAATCATTCCTGTCCGACGGCCTTTGGCCCAATCATTTGTATCAAACGGCCTTCGACCCATTCGTTCGTGTCATACGGCCTCTGGCCCATTCTTTCATGTCATACGGCCTCTGGCCCATTCATTCATGTCATACGGCCTCTGGCCCATTCATTCATGTCTAACAGCCTCTGGCCCATTCATTCATGTCATACGGCCTCTGGCCCATTCATTCATGTCAGACTATCATTCGAGTCAGACTATCATTCATGTCAGACTATCATTCGAGTCAGGTTATCATTTGAGTCAGACTATCATTCATGTCAGACTATCATTTATGTCAAACGGCCTTAGGCCCAACCATATGGCATAACAAACATTTGTCCACAATTCAAATTAATAAACTTATAAGACTTATAGGGAAATAAGTAATCGGACAAATAACATACTTCAAAATATCTTTATTAAGATATTTCTCACAGTGATCGGTTGGTTGATTTGCCCTGGAGCTTGACCCTACACATTCCATAACACATATGGGTCACAAACGATTCAATATGTTCTTAATTTATACACCCCTCTTAGGCTTCTTTCTTATCCTTTTAATTCATTCATAATGCTCAATGCATGCCTAAGAGTACTTAGAAGTGAAAGAGAACGGAAAACGAAACACAGAACATCTTTACAAAATTTCTAAAACGGGGATCCCCGCTCGAGCGTGGTCTTTCCCGCTCGAGTAGACCCATTAGGTATGCAAAAGTACTGGTTGCCTCATTTTTATGCTCGAGTGTGAATTTAGATGCTCGAGCTGAAAGTCTCACTACATGGCTCCCCGCTCGAGCGTGAATCTCCCCGCTCTAGCAGACATCCATGTCTGCAAAACTTCTGGGAGCTCGTATTTCCCGCTCAAGCGGACATGCCAAATTCTAGAAAATCCAGAATTGTTATTGAGGCTCAAACTTGATATTCAAAGGCTCTAAAGCTCGAATTAAGGTACCAAAACATGCAAATACATTATATAACATATGGATGTAAGCAACATGAGGCCAATCATTCAAAATCATTGTCCAATTCTTCAAAATTAATCAGCATTCCTTTGTATAATCATAGCTCATGCATTCAAAGCTCATATAGGCTCCATATCTTTAATAATCAAACATGCATGCCAATTTTGACTTCATTTCTATTTCAAATGATGCAAATGGTGTTCATTCTCATGAAACTCAACAAAAACATGCTTGCATGTATGATCCAACTCTCAATCTTTTATAATTGACATGCTACAAGTGAGATTATGCAAATTTATGGCAATTCATAGCAATTCTATGCATGCATGTGCATATCTTATCAAAATCAACACAACTCATCATCTAACTCACCATTTATTCTTCAATTCACAAAATTACATCTCAAACTCATGATTTAAGGGTTAATTACTCACCTAGGAGCTTTAATCTTCCAAACTTATGCTTAATTTTTGAGTTGGTCTTCAAATCATTCAAGTTCAAGATCAAAACTTCAATTGTTTCCCTCTCTCTCTCTAGCCAACCCTCACTCCCTTTCTTTGGAGCAATTTTCGATTTTGAGCTCAAATATATGAATATATGCATAATAGACCTCCTTTTATAGTCTCTCACTAATCACATTTGATTAGAGTTAAATAATAAAGCTCAATTAATCATTCTGAACCTAATTATTTTGATCCAAATCAATTTTCAATTAAATTTCACCGTGGGCTCTAAAAATTACGCCAATCACAAAGGCGTAGTCAATTTTGGTTTCTATGGTTGATAAGGCCTTCAATTTTCAGTTTATAACAGTAAGTTGAACAGATATTCCTACGGTGAACAGATAGAAATTCAAAACCACATATTTTCATATGAATAGCACATCAAATCATATCAAACACATAATCATAATCACAATTAAGACTAATTAGTATAATACAGAATAGAGTTATCACATGTTTCTTCTACAAACCTTGCAAAGATAGATTAAGAATTGTGCGTGGTATTCTGCATTGTCTTGGGGATGCTCTTCACCTTTAGGCGATCATTTTGGCAAGCACAAGACGACTTTCAGACCTCACAATCATAGACTTTCTCCTCCTGGTGTTTTCATTATTTCATAAAGAAATGGATAAGTGAAGCCAAAAAAAAAAAAAAAAAGGAAGAAGAAAAAAAAATGAAAAGACAAAAGAAGAGGAAAAGAAAAGAAAGGGAAAAAAGAGAGAGAAAGAAGTCAACCATCAAGCCAGGGGTATTCATTGGAATGAAATCTAATGAACTGTGAAGAAAGGAATTTTTCTTTGAATTCGGGGAAGCCAATGCGAGGAGGTACCACATTATGAGAAGAACCAACTCTGAAAATGGAGTGAAAGAAAGGACAAAGACATGTATAAGAGAAGCGAGAACCAAACTCAAATCAAGGTGAAGCCAGTTTCAGTGTTAGGGCAAGGATGACTATTGATCAAATTCACTACAAATGTTGTAACGTTATCCTTGAGAAGCTCGCTAGGCCGAAAACCTGAAAGGGCGACCTAGGCAAAACTTAGAGCATGAAAAATAAGAAATCGAATAAATATAGCTGGCAAGGTTGAAAACCTGAAAAGGCGACTTTGGCAAAAGTTAGAGTGCAAAAGGAGAGTGTCAACACCCGAGTGAACCTCATCCATGAACTACGTTGACCTGATTCCCATTCTTGGGATACGCAGGCAACTTCATCCTGAAGTGCGGTCTCAACCATATCCATCTTATTCATCTTAACCCAATTACCATGCCCAATTTACGTCGTCAGCTTTGCATCAATCCATGAGCTACACCGACTGCTGTACATATCATATCTACATTGGGTAAGAAAGAACTAGCTTAAATCAACAAGTGGAGCAATTTTCAATACTCGAACTTATCAGTAGAATCTCTAACTTGAACAAAAAAGTGAATCAAAACTCGGGTTTTGCGAAATTGAGTTTTGAAGGGAGCATAAGTAATACTAAGGGCACTATGAATGATCAGTCACCTTGAGTCTTTTTTTGCTTTTGGGTCAGTTGTGAGTTCTGTTATGTCATGCCTGGTGTTTGTCTCAATCTTCACTCTTTATCGAGTCACCATAATGTGTCTGTCGCTTAAAAGTGCTCGTCATCGAGTCACCATAGCGTGTCTATCGCTCAAAGTTCAACAGGGTGGCATCACCAAAATTCTATACACGAATGTTTGCTCCGAACTCAAAAATGAGTCCATGTGTGAAATTCATAAACGAACTGAGAGTGCCCATACAAAGGGCATCGCATTCATGATCATTGCAAAGTATATCCATCACTACTTTAGGGAGGGACTGGAGTAAGTGCTCAACATGCTGGTACAGAAGAGAAGTATGATTCTGATTGGTTAGCAACTGTTACAGGATCTGATGTTCCCCATCACACATGCCTACATGATGTTAAAAAAGTGGCCAGTGACTGGACACTAGGGGCACTTTTCAGTACATCTGACCACGCCATCCATCGAACAAGGGGCATGAACCCAACCGGTAGCCAATAACTAAACACCAGGGGCAATTTTCAGTACATCTAATCGGGTCATCAATTAAACAAGGTGTCATGACCCAAACCCGCCCCTATGGATTAGAGTCATAACTGGTCAGTAATTATGAGATTACCTGCGGCCTTAGTCAGAAATCAAATCATATGTAATAATAGGGGACCAAATTGCGGAAGCAAAATTTACAAAGATTGTCCAATGAGCTGTGCATACATGGCTCAACCAAAACATTCTCATATATGAAATGACTCACACTATACAAACATCCATATTATGCATGTCTTACGTAAGTCCAAGATCATTCAAAACCAATAGTAACAAAAACCAAGGTTATACACAGGATTGGTCATACATGACCACAAAAGAATAAAAGGAAAAGCAGAACAAAAGTAAGGCCTCTTGCGTGAGATGACCTTGGTTGACTCCTCAAAACTTGGTTTCTCATTTGCTCATTGGGGTTGAGGCTCAACATCCCGCTACTCACCTATATACATATAGATAAGGAGTGAGCTAACGCCCAGTGAATAATACCAAAGCAAAGGAGTTCATGAACAAAATTCTTACAACTATAGTTCACTGTTACGCTTGGAAATCAATAATAAAGCAAAACAACCTTAGGTCCTTTCTATCATTTCTCAAACATGAAACCACCTCGAGTCCATGTAGCATGCAAAATGACCTTAGGTTCATCATGGGCAAAACGACCTTGGGTCCAACTTACACACAGAATGACCTTGGGTCCATTACACACAAAACGACCTTAGGTCCATTACACTTAGAACGACCATAGGTCCAATACACACAGAACGACCTTGGGTCCATTACACACAGAGCGACCTTAGGTCCAATTCATATACACACTTGTGTGCACACATTTAAATCCATGGTCATATACGTATCCATTCTTGTATCCAAAACGATCTTAGGTCCATTCAATTCCTTATCACGAATGGCCTTCGGCCCATTTAACAATTATACAGAACGACCTTAGGCCCATTTCATACCCATACATCGATCACTTCGTATATTTCATTCCGAATTATGTGATTAGAATATTTATTCATAATATCACTTTCAAAGTTTAGAACCTTACCACATAGGCATCATTTAGAAAACAATGCATATACAAAAATATCTTTGGTAAGATATTACTCACAGTATTCCGGTGCTTGATTTGTCCTCGCACTTGAACCTACATAATTCATAGCACATTGGGTCATAATACCATTCAATCCATTCTTTAGTTTGCTTGATGTTCTTAGGCTTCTTTCGTGACCTTTAATTCATTTACAATGTTCAATGCATGCCTAAGAGTGCTTAGAAATGAAAGAGAATGGAAAAAAAAACATAAAACAACTTTCAAAATTTTTGAAACAGGGCTCTCCACTCAAGCGCAGCTTTTCTAGCTCGAGCGAACCCCTTTGGTCTGCAAAAGTACTTGTTGCCTCATTTTTGCACGCGATCGTGACTTTGGTTGCTCTAGCTAAGAGTCAAAACATGTGAGCGGGTGCTCGAGCACAATACTTGTCACTTTAGCGGACATCAATGTCTACAAAATTTTTGGGAGCTTGATTTTTATGCTCGAGCGACACTTTCCTCGCTCGAACGGACATGACGAATTCTGGAATTTCCAGAATTGTGTTTGAATTTCAAAACTTGATTCCAACTTGTTTTTCTTGCATGTTAAGTTCCATGTCTTGGGAAAATGACTTCTAACATGAAAGTAAAAGTTAATTTTACAAGAATTGAAGTTCAATTTGCCATAAAATTCTTCATACAGCCTCAAATCATTCAATTTCATGTTCATAACTATGATGCTCATGCATGCATGACCTTACATGAATTCTTCATCTTCAAAATATGTAATTAAGCCTCATAACCTCGTTATTCATGGATGCATGTCTCAAATGACTACCAATTCAACTTATTTAACATGTCTTATACACAAACATGAAGATTCATAGCAATTTGTTACATGCATGTACATATTGATCTCAATTTCATCATTTCCAACTCAAATCTTGTTCTTAACGTCATATCCTCTTTGAATTCACTTAGCTATGAATTTAAACTCAAGAATGTGAGTTCAATTACTCACCTAGAGGCTTCAATCTTCCAAACTTTAGCTTGTTCTTGAGCTAATTCTTCCAATTCTTGAATTCTCTAGCAAAATCTTCAAGGATGCTCTCTTCCTCTCTCTAGAATCGGCTCACTCTCTCTAGAGCGTTTATTTTCAGATTTTGAGCTCATGTAATGAGCTTAAGCACATTTAGCTTCTATATAGATACACTTCCCTAATCAACCTTAATTAGAACTAATTAATTATGCTTAATTTAATCAATTTAATCTAATTAATTCGATCTGAATCAATTTTTAATTAAATTTTGCCGTAGGCTCTAAAAATTAGGCTAATCGCAATAACACAATCAATTTCAGTTTCTATTGCCTCTACGGTCTTCAGTTTAAATTTTATAACAGAAAATCAAACAGATTTTCCTATGATGAATATATAGAAATTCAAAAACACATATAATCATATAATTAACATTCGAAACCATATCAAGCTCATAATTATAAGCATAATTAAGATTAATTAGCATAACATAGAGTAGGGTTGTCACACAAGGGGCATGAACCTAACCTTTCTCTCAAGCCGCTCAGAGCCATTTATCGAGCACTTTCCCCTGGATTTGGGTGAGCTCACCCCATGATGATTCTGATATGATTTAGCTTTCGAAAGTTGTCTCCGACCATTTCAAAACTCTCTTGGGATTTCCATTTTCCTCTCTGATGTGCTTTAGATTATGCATACATGCTCATACATTCTGGGTGATTTGAATTACATGATTGGTTGCTTGTGTTTCTTCGAGTTACCTTCCGCAATGTTTTTCAATTACATTTCAAAAGTTGTGGCAAGTTGATTTCAAGTAAATTATGGCAAGTTGCCCTGCACTCATTTCATAAGGTACATGACGCATTACTCTGAGTGTTGCTCATTTCCCTCTACGTACCATGTATCTTTCAGTTTGTATCGCACTGTTTTGTGCACCTTGAGTTCGTACTGTTTTGTGCATTCACCTTGTGTCGCACTATTTTGTGCACCTTGCATCGCACTATTTTGTGCATTCATACATCTTCACTTTGTATCGCACTGTTTTGTGCACTCTATCTCATACTATTTTGTGCATCTTGCATTGCACTGTTTTGTGCATCCGTACATCTGTCCCTTGTATCACACTGTTTTGTGCACCTTGAGTTCGCACTTTTTTGTGCACTTTGTATCGCACTATTTTGTGCACCTTGAGATCGCATTGTTTTGTGCATTCACCTTGTATCATACGGTTTTGTGCACCTTGCATTTCACTGTTTTGTGCATTCACCTTACATCGCACTGTTTTGTGCATTCACTCTAAGTTCGCACTATTTTGTGCATTCACTTTGTATTGCACTATTTTGTGTACCTTGAGTTCGCACTGTTTTGTGCACTCACCTTGTATCGCACTATTTTGTGCACCTTGAGTTCGCACTACCTTGTGCACTTTGCATCGCATTGTTTTATGCACCTTTAGTTCACACTATCTTGTGCACTCTCTATCGCACTATTTTGTGCACCTTGCATTGCATTGTTTTGTGCACTTCACCTCGCACTGTTTTGTACACCTTGCATCGCACTATTTTGTGCATTCACCTTGTATCGCACTGTTTTGTGTACTTTGTATCACACTATCTTGTTCACTTTGTATCGCACTATTTTGTGCACCTTAAGTTCGCACTGTTTTGTGCACTTTGTATCGCATTGTTTTGTGCACTTTGAGTTTGCACTACTTTGTGCACCTTGTATTGCACTATTTTGTGCATTCACCTTGTATCGCACTATTTTGTGCACTCACTTTGCATCACACTGTTTTGTGCATTCACTTTGTATTGCATTGTTTTGTGCACCTTGAGTTTGTACTGTTTTGTGCATTCACTTTGTGTTGCACTATTTTGTGCACCTTGAGTTTGCACTGTTTTGTGCACTTTGTATCACACTGTTTTGTGCACCCTGTATCGCACTATCTTGTGCACCCACATAGTACTATTTTGTGAATTCTTCTTATATCGCACTGTTTTGTGCACCTTGAGTTCTCACTGTGTTGTGCACTTTGTATCGCACTGTGTTGTGCACTTTGAGTTCACACTATTTTGTGCACCTTGTATTGCACGATTTTATGCATTCACCATACCCCACACTGTTTTGTGCATCCACTTGCATTGCACTGTTTTGTGCATTCACTTTGTATCGCACTGTTTTGTGCACCTTGAGTTCGTATTGTTTTGTGCATCTACCTTGAATCGCACTGTCTTGTGCACTTACATCACACTGTCTTGTACACCCTGTGTAGCACTGTTCTATGCATTCAACTCACATAACACTAATTTGTGCACTTGCATCGCATTGTCTTGTGCACCTACATCACAATGTCTTGTGCATTAGCATCGCACACCCTCACTCCCATTGTTTTATGCACCTCACCCGCACTATCTTGTGTAGTTACTGGGTCTAGGAGACCTTAAATCCTCTAGAGGTGCAATTCCTTTGGTATTTCTCATGCCCGAACAGTTTCAGGCGGTCTGGTATAGCCACCTGACTGTGTTTGTAGTGAGTTCCTAGGAGACCAACTAAGACAGTGGAAACTAGAGTTCAAATGGCAATGCCTAGAATGCAAAGGTTTAGAATTTTCGAGACTAAAGTCTGGTTTAAATACCCAAGGGTGTATCCTCGGCTTGAAATCTGTATGACAACCCCACAGGTTGAGATAGCTTGTATGCACCTCAATTCTGGATACTGAACCAACCTAGTATGTCACCCTATTAGAGAATAAGGAAAGTTGCAAACATGGCCAGGGAGAAAAGTAAATGAAGAAGAAGAGGAAGATCCCTAACAGCATGAGGTGAGTCATCACCAATTGCCCTTGTAAGGTACTTTCACTTCCAAACTGCTACATCATATCCATTATTATCTATTACCTCTATCGCATTGCATATAACATTTATCGCATGCATCTACCCCATTGTCCATTTCATTCGTTAGATCATACCATTTTATCGCTTGCATCATTTCCATGTTAAGCCAGTCTAGTATGTGCTCATACCTTTCCCTCATTGAAACATGGTTTTGTCATGTATAAGTACCCATGCTGTGCTGAGGCCAGTATTGAGGGTGTTGGCACCTTTTATGTGTTAGGCATGGTCTGTTTTGTGTCCATGCCCTTTCTAGGTAAGACATGGTTTGGCCTACACCCCTTATTCACTTCATCCATTACATCCATTACATTGCACTTTGTCTTGTTGCATTCAGCATTTAGGATTATTATCTTTCCCCTACAAATCATTCCTCACTTATATCATACTACCCAATTACTTATACTCTTTCTCTTTCTATGAAAAACATGGTGTTACAGGTGCTCGCACCCCTTTCATGTTAAAACATAGTTCTGTTATGTGAAAGCATCCATGCTGCGTCGAGACCAGCATTAAGGATGTAGGCACTTAGGCTGAGTTAGGTGTCATTTGGCTCATGCCCACATTTCATTTCTATATAAAACGTAGTTTGATTTGTATCTCCATTCTTTTATGATATTTGTGGGTAAGTGGTTTGATTATATCATTGCATTGCACTGTGTATCATTTACATCCTACCCCTGAACTATGTTGGTTTGATTCCTTACAAAGGGATATGTCGACAACCCTCGGGTTCAACCAACTCCATCTACATTTTGTTTGTTTGCCCAAGTCTTACGACCTTGTCAAAATGGGTCGTCTTTGGGTTTTAACATTCACTCACATCATTTCATGACTTTGAGCTCTGTCAAAGGGGGGCAACTGTAGACATCCCATTTTTGACCGCCCTTAAGACTTGGCTGCTTTATTCTAAACACCTGGTGATGAAAGTTACACTGTGCAATCTTTTGAATTCTCAGCAAAGAAATTTGGATTCAAGCTCTAATCCTAAACCTTACACCCTATTTTGACCAAAACTATTTTAAACCTTAAAACCTTATTTTTCAAAATATTTTTTCAAATGTTTCTATGATGTTCTTAGGCTCGCATTTCGTTTAAAATATTACACTTTTTGGTAAACCGAGTAAGGACAAAGTGGAGATACCTGGAAGGGAGGTGAACTCTTTGAAAAATATTTCAAAATATCTTATTTATAGGTTTAGAGTTGGAAGAAATAGGAGGGGAGGGAAGAAAACTAGTTTAAGAAAAGGTTAGGCATCAATCCGTTAAGATAAAAATGAGCAGCGTCACTAAATTAGGCATATCTCTTTGTACACTTAAAATTTAGATGTGTTGCGACCGCCATTGGAAATTAGACTTTTGGGGCTTCAATTTAGACCTCAAACCTAGTCCAAATGAGGGAGATATGCCCGTTTAAAGTCAGGCTTGAAATATAGATTTTTGAAGCCGACCGGATCTATTTAGATTTGGCCGTGGCTCATTTAGAGCCAGCCGGCTTTCAATGAAAATTTGTCCAGAATGACTTTTTAGACTTGGCCCGGCATTATTTGGTCCGGCCATGGGTTTTTTTGGAGCTGGCTGGTTCTCAATAGCACCAAACAGATAACTGGCAGGAATTGGAGAGTTGGCTCTGTTTGAAGATATTTCCGACCAAATTAGCTTAAATTCTATAAATAGGACCTCCCACTTCAGATTTTAAGGTTAGAAAAACTTTCCAAGAGGCTTAGACATTGATGAGTTATTCTTGAACCTCCTTGAACCTTTAAGCTTCTTTTGTTCTTCAAATGAATACATACATAATACATACACCATTAGAGCTTGTTCTTGAAGCTTTTTGTTAAAATTTCAAACCATATTTCACAAACTTGAGAGTGTTTGGAATCAAGTTTGATCAACAACCATACATACCCTTTAAAGAGGTATACTTCTTACCAATCTTTTTCTTTTGTTTTTACTAATCATTTTCTTTATTTTCCTTGAGTTTGTGCACTGTTGGAGGTTACTGTAAAGAGTTGAAATATGTGATTTAATTCACAAAACGTGGAGGGATTAGCCACCCCTCCTTAAGCTTACTTGCCTAGCTTGTTCTCCCCTATTTCCCTTCATTTTTTTCCATCCTTTTGAAGTAATTTTAGCCATTGTTTTTGGGCTATTTTGGGACTGTTCTTGGACTATTTTGGGCTTGAAATATGTGATTTAAAATGGCAAAAAGTGGAGGGGTTAGCCAACCCTCCTTAGGCTTTGTTCCATAACTTTTTCTCTACTCTTTTTACTTACTTTCTCTCGCTTTTAGCTTCTGTTTGTTTATATATTAAGGGCTGTTTTAGGGCTATTGTAATTTATTTAATTAGTTTATGCTTTGAATGCTTTGTTTGTTGTGTTGTAACTCCTCATGGCTTCAGTTGTTCAGGCCTTAGACACAGAGTCATTTGAGTTGATAGTTTTTTTTTTTTTTTGCTTAGTTTTCATGTAAAGAGTCTCATTCTAATAATCAATCTCGCATAACCATTTTTGCAACCTCCCTCTTTTCTTCTTTTCTTTTGTTTGAGAGTTATTTCAAAAGATTGATGGTTGTTCGAGGCATGGGAAAGAGACCTATGCTCAATGGCTTAATCTCTATGGAGGTATATTGTCAAGGCATAGACTCTCTCTTATGTCAAGAATCACTTCTTATTTGATATCTCTTCTCATTTAGTGGACTTAATCATCACTTTGGACAAATCGATTAAAGAATGGCAATGACTAATAAAAGTGGCTTAAAATTAATGAAACCGACATAAAGAATATGCTCTATGTTGGTTGGATTCAGTCGGACATTATGCTGAGTCCATCGCTACGAGAATTGTCACTTATCAATCCATGATATGTTGATGAGACTTGGAGCATGTCTACTTCCCTCTTCGAACCTTCATGATAAGAGGGAGGGGTGGTTTTCTATTACATTTATTCAATTTTGCCCAAACGTGTTCGAAACCATCAAGCCATCAAATTGTGCTTGTTGGTGGTTTCAGACTCGAAATCGTTCTTCTCTTGAGTTTCCCATGACAGAGAGGGGCAAAAGGGACAAATAGATCCTCTTCACTGTTCTCACCTCAGAGCACAAAACATTTTTTGGCATAAAATTTAGCACCGCCCGGCACTTTTTTGGCCCGACCGGAGCTCATTTAGGGCCAGCCGACTCCCAATGCTCGGCAAACAGTGACTTTTGGCAAAAACAGAGGTAGTGGTTGAGGGTGAGGTAGAGCAATCTGGGCAGACAAAGCAACTTTTGGACACTGTGCATGTGATCATTGTGTCTCCTTGTTGTTTGTATTAATATTATCATTATTATTATGATTGATGTAAATATTATTGTGGTTGCAATTTCATGTATTGTTGTTATGATTAGTATCATCATCATACCCTGGTTGCCCTGGTTGTAAATAGAGCTAGATAGATAGTTAATTTAGAATTCATTCGTTTGGTGTTGTAATAGTTAGCTATTAATCCGGACATTTGAACACTTATTCGCACCCACCTACGTGAGGGCAAAAATATGTAATAAGAATGTATGTCTTTCAACTTCCATTTCTTTCTCCCTTTTATTTACCCATTTGTAATGGTAGTGTAGAGCATCGCGTTTACTTAGCATCCCCATGTTTGCATACACTCGTCTCACATGGATTTGGGTTCGGCTCGTCATGCTAACCACTGTCAATTTCAATTTCATTGCTTGAATTCATAATTTATCACATGTCTTGAATTGAATCATATACCATGCTCATAGCCGAGCCTATTAAAAATTGCATAATGTGTGCGTTGCATTAGTCACATGGTATTGTTTAGGAACATGCATATTTTCTAATCATTTTTCTTTGTTCGGCTTGCCTTGGAATACTAGATGAGCACTTATTGTTTTAGGTATCGCATCATATGTTTGTGTTGCCATATCAAAACATGCTTTCCATCAGGCTAAGTGCTTAAGTGATATAACTCTTTGAATGCCTGTGAATGAAGGCAAATTGCTAAAATTGGGATAAGTTGATTAATGTATATACAAACTCACCTTTTTCAAGTGACGATGTATCAAAAACAATTTTCAAACAAACATGAAATCAAAGCGTTCCAACTTTTGCAAATTAGTTTATACTTGCATGCAACACATAGTAATGTCAGCCTAAATAATCGGAACAAGAGCATATAATGTGCATAAAAATCATATCATGATTAGTAGAGGCCGATCTTTGATCGGGTGAGGGGGTGCTCAATTCATGACCTTCCTCTCTCATACCCAAGTTCCTGAGCCGAGATAATTTGGTGATGATGGACTAATGGCCTTTGGCACAAGTCACGGGTTTCCTAAATTTCCCAAAAAATATTTAGGCGGTGTCTCTGAAATCTGGCAAAGCAGTCCATTTTTGTCATTTTATTCAAACATTGATTTTCCAAAACGAATTGCCGGATTTGGACTCTTTTTGTGTTTTCACTATTTCACATTGCACTTGTGAAATTAGATTCAGAACCACGGGAGTCTGAACTGTAGGGCTAGTCATATCTGAAAGGAGCACGAAAAGCAAGCTATAGGTGTTCTCATTCCTCCAGTTTAGACAGATCCAGTTGCGATTCAAATGTCTAGAGCCCTAGCCAAGGCACCTTGAGAGTTAGAGTTTGACCCGACCCTACTTAAAGTCAATAAACTTGAAAAAATATTCAAGAAAGCGCCAGGGGTTAGCTCCATTCTAGTTATTGAGGGTGGATATACTGAATTCGCCGTTACTTTGCCGGAGCAGTTCTAAATGACAAATATTGACCATTTTGATGGCTCTGGAGATCCAATGGTGCATCTACGTCTGTTTTCTGATATCCTATGACCAATGGATTTGACCCGAGTTCAGAAGTTGTCACTATTCGACCAAACCATGTCTGGAATAGCTGCCATCCGGTATACGAAATTAGAGGACTTCTTGAAACAGAGCTGGCAAGAGTTGGCTGAATCCTTTGTTGCCCAATATTCTTATAACATGCAGATCGAGGTCACAACTCATGATCTTGAGGTAACGTGTCAGGAACAGAAGGAGGGCTTCTTAGAGTTTGTTATTCGATGGAGGACAAAGGCAGCTATGATGGCAAATATACCTCCAGAGAAAGAGCAAGTTCGTATAATTGTTAGAAATCTACACGAAAGGCTATTGCAAAAAATGGTACTCCTCCCACTATTCAACTTTAAAGACTTCCATGAAATTGGGGTCAAATTGAGGACACCATTAGGCAAGGGATCATTGTGGAAGGTAATGAGCCTATGAGTAAGAATGTTGTTCGCAGTTCCAATGCTACCGCCAGTGGTAGCACAACTGCAAAATGCTCAGAAGTAAACACTGTCACCATTCCCATCAAAAATCATTTTCCTGATAATAGCCAAAATGCAACTACTTTAACCCGGCCCTGAGCCCGAAATTTCCATCCTCTTTACATGAGTCTCTCTCAAGCCTTGAAAAAGATGCTAGAAAAAGGGCACCTAGAACTCCTAGAACCCCGGCCCCTTCCAAATCCTCTTCCACCAAGACATGACCTCTCTAAATACTGTGCTTATCATCAACAACACGATCATGATACAAACTGTTGCATCCGCCTTCATCATAAGATTCAGGATCTTATTGACTAAGAGATCATAGCACCATCGAAAAGACCTCAGGCCACCACTAACCCATTACCTTCATGCATCAACCTAATCCATACACTACCATTCACCTACAACTCTATCATATACATCACCCTGGCTTGTTTACCCAAGCCTGAGGTGTTTATACTAGAAAGCGCGAACTTGTGTATGATGGATGCACTTGAACCCCAATCTTATCAAACCCACGAACCCACTACTTCTGAGCTGATGAGCATAATTGAAGATTTGCAAAGAACTGTGGTAGATTTAGCCTTTGAGATCTTGGCTCCCTCATCGATTACATCATATGCTAGAAATTTCACTCCAAAAGGATCCCCAATCTTGGAACGGGCTACAGTTGGAAAAGGCTAATCCCAAGTCATCTCAACTCTGGGAAATGACATGTCAACAATAAATGGGCCTCGCTTCGATATAGTAACCCAATCCCTTGGAAAAACTGAAGCAAGGGGCAAGAACAAGGCCGGGGCAAGTATTGATCCTTATGCGCATCTTCGGTGGGTTATCAAGATTTTGAAGGTCAAGGGGCTGAACAAACAATAAGTGCCTGCAGTCGTTGCAAGGACTGTGGACGACATTTTTGTCGTTCAGGTTGGGGGCATTTTAAATTTGGGACTAAACCATGAAAAGGGATGCCTAACTAGAAACACCTCTTCCTGCTCCAGTCCTACACTGGTAAGAGATCATCAAACCCAATCAACACCTGTCGACCCTTCTGTCAATCCTGTCAGGACCGGTAACTGCACCTTCAATCCCCTTTACATGGTCTTGCCCAAAGCTCTCCAAATCCTTATCGGGCAAGGCCATCTCAAACCCCTTTACCCTCGGCCTCTTTCTAATCCCCTTCCAGCCAAGTATAATGCTGCCACATACTGCACCTTCCAGCAACAAACCAACCATGACACTGACCGTTGTTTTCGCCTTCACCATGAAGTACAAGATCTGATTGACAATAAGGTCATCACTCCACCAGGTCCTACAAAGTCTATCGGTGCTGGATCAATGAACTTGGGGGATAATGTGACTATGTGATCAAGGATGAACCACCTGCTAATGGCGATCATTTTACTCTAGATGTGGTAGATGGCACGCACTTGAAAATGCTGTTATTTTACTTTCAAACTTGAGTATTAAGTCAGTCTTGTTATATTGAGTCAGTATTGTTGTGTTAGGGTTAGGTGATTTTGGTCACGTTAACTCGAACATCACTTCCCTGTTTGTTTTTGTTTGTCTTTTCACTCTTTCTTTTGCGTCTGCTTCTATCATTGAGCTAGTTGAGGAAGCAGATCTGAATGAAACGGTAGTAATTTTCACATACTTTTCTATGCCTTTAAATCATTGCATTGACCAAATTTTTTCAAAACGTTTCTAACACTGTGATGAAAACAAAGAGGAAGGAATTCCTCAGAATTTGCAAAATTTGATCAACTGAGAAGATGAGAGGCGTGCTAAAGCCCTTAATGACTGAGATCATGTCTGTTAATGTGAGTATTGAGAAGGATCCTGGCTTGATCCAGATAGGTTCTACATTGTCTTCAAAGGAGCCTGAGTGACTAGTCGCTTTATTAAAAGATTTCAAAAACATATTTTTGCGTGGCCCTACGAAGACATGCCTGGAATTGATCTTAAGATTGTACAACATAGGATCACTCTAGGCCTCAAGACTCGATCCCTTTTCTTTCAAACCTTGAACCTTTCAGAATGATCAACAATCAACCAAAATATGAGGCTTGCATGGTCGGATTGGAAGCAACCCCTGAACTAGGGGCAAGAAGGTCAGATGTGATCAAAGGAAGCTTGCATAGCTGGATGAGAAACACCCCTGAACTAGGGAGAAAAAAGGTCAGATATGCTCGAAGATTCAAAAATGGGTCACTCCTCAAACCAATGGAGATCGTCAAGAAAGCCAAATCCCAGAATCTAAGAGAAGAAAATTTTTGCTGAAGGACAATCAGGTTCCTATCCACGACACTAGAGTCAAATTCAGACCTAATTGGATGGGCCCTTACATCATAAAGACTATTTAGTCAAGGACAACAGCCATTCTCGTGGATTTAGATGGCTTAGAGATCCTACGGCCAATCAATATGGGCAAGTTAAACTTAGATGGCTTAGAGATCCTATGGCCAATCAACATGGAGAAGTTAAACTTTTCTATCCTTGAGAGGCTCGTTGGGCCGTAAGCCCGGAAAGTCGACCCAAACAAAAGTTAGAACAAGAAAAAGAGAAAAGAAAAAGTAGAAATGAAAACAAAGAAAAGGAAAATGAAAAAAGAAAAGAAGCAAGAAGAAAAGAAAAAGAACAAAAATGGAAAAAAAATGAAAAGAAAAAAAATAGAGTTCACAAGGTTGAAAATCCGAAAGGGCAGCCTTGGCAAAAGTTAGAGTGTAAAAGGAGAGTGTTAATACTCGAGTGCACCTTAACTTCGGAACTACATAAGGCCTGATTCCTATCTTTGGGATGCGTAGGCAACTTTATCCTAAAGTTTGGTCCCAACTATTTTCAGCCTGTTTGTCTCATCCATATTGATTGGCTTATCCTTGTTCAACTCGGCTATCCTATCTATGTCTAATTGGCTCATCTTCATTCAAAATCGGGTGTCCTATTCCGCTAAAGGATTCAGCGGCAAGACAAATCAAGTTCAGATCTGAGGTTGTGCATCTCAAGAGTTAATTCCTCATTGGTTGGGTAATGGTCATTTGCAAAAATAGTTTTGAGGATTTTTAATAAAGTTGACTAATTCTCTCGAAAATTATTCCATTTTTCCAAAACCGGACCATTTCTTGACCCAAAAAAGGACAATTTTTAGTGCTCATAGCCTGACTTACATGATTTCAAAGCAGAAAGTCAAACACACGTCAATCTAACTCTCATGTTGGTCAAAATTATTTTAGCAGAAAGCCAAAAACAAACAAATATATGGTCAAAATGATGAACTAGGGGCATGGTTAAGTCAGGTTTTCTGTCTTTCCCTGTTGTCAGCGTACTCTCTAGAAAGGGCACAACTGAAGCTAGCAACAATGGCCAAAGACTTTCTCATCCTCCAAGCAGTGAGATATCGAGGCAAGTGTGAAGCACAGACTGGAAATAGAGTTGGATATTTGGCCCCCTCATTTGGACAGATTTGATCACACCCAAATTGGCGTCTGAACCGAAACGAGGAAGTAGGAAACACAATGTGTTAACCAATCAATTGTATACCTGGACGGTGGGACATGATGTAGCTCATCTCAGTCTAGTTAAGCTAGAGGCAATGCCAAGCTATGTCAGCTGCAGATCTGCTGCACATCCAGTTGCACCACCATCATTCTGAGGGAAAGTCAACTAGCCGTTTGCAGAAGAAATAAAATCTAGCAGAGTATTAGGGGCAAGGGTCCATAACTTCCAGCTTATCCATCAACCACACTTGGGAAGGGATAAAAAATAAGAGAGAATAAAGAATAGAGAAATGTGCTCTGAGAGAAAAAGTAAGGAAAGGGCTTTTCACAGAAAATAGAGATTGAGTGCCAAATGAGAAATGGTGGGAAACAATACCTAGAGAAGTAGTAGGCTCCCTGTGAACTGAGAGGTCTCCTACTGGTGGTAAACATTTAAGTGTTGTGTTTGTGGTTTTTGTTTTGAGTCTTGTTTTGAATCGTTTTGATTTCGGTAGGTGTAAATAGACGTGTTTAGATTGTTTTTACTTTATTTTTCCTTTGTTCAGTCATGGTGTACTGTGGTCAGTCATAGGCTCGATACCCAGTTAAGGATTCATTCTTGGTTCCAATTTCAAGAAAACAATTTTTTTTGTGCTCAGAGTGTCATGCCATTCTCAACATGTCAAGCAAAACAGGATTCTTCCTTTCATAAACTGTAGGGTCCAACCCATATCAAAAGAGAGAGCAATGGAACGAGGACCTATCTGAAGTTACATAGATTATGGATTGCAAAGTAAAAGAAAAGAGGAGAAATTAGAGCATCTGAGCGATTTCTGGGATTGCATTCCGGAGGCACCTTTTCAAGCCTTGTCATTTCTCTGAAGTATGAGTGTACCTCGACCTCAAGTTCAAGCCTGCTTCAAGTTAGAATGGCAATCAAAGTGCTCTCCCTAAACACCATTCCCCACCAAAGGCGTCTTGGCTGTGTTTGCAATGAGTTCCTAGGAGACCAACTGCGACAGTGGAGACTAGAGTTCGAATAGCGATGCCTAGAACACAAAGGTTTGGAATTTCTGAGACTAAAGTCTGGCTTAAATGCCCAGGGGTGTATTCCCGACTTGAAATCTGTATGGCAAACCCATAGGTTGAGGTAGCGTGTATGTGCCTAAATTCTGGATACTGAACCAACCTAGTTTGTCACCTCGTTGGAGAATAGGGAAAGTTGTGAATATGATCAGGGAAAAAAGTGGCATCCATGGCTTCTACATACAGATGTTACCCCTTGTCAACCTTTGAGGACCTTTAAACTGTGAGTTGAAGGTAAGAGTTTTAAGAACACAATAGGGAGATCCCCGCCAGAGTAGGGCAGTTCATCACCACTCACCCCATGAGATGCTTTCTAAATCGCCGCTTTGTTTGTTTATTGCATTCTCTAAACATTATGCACTACATTGCTTGTCACACATATCATATTATCTATTGCACTTATTGCATTTATTTGCATTTTTCGTTATCTTGTATCATTTATCCTTTTATGCTGAACAACGTTTAGGATCATTGTCCCTCGGGGCTTTTCTCAGGATACGTGGGACGCGTTCCCGAGTAGTTTTTTTTGGTGTCTCAAGGTGTGCGGAAGCACGAACCTGGGCGGTTTTCCTCTTCTCATGATTTTAGCTTGATTAGAGTATCTTAGGACGTGTGAGACGTGACCCTGAGCAGTATGACTTCTTCTCACAATTTCAGCGTGGTTAAAGTATTCCATTCCTCACACGATTTCAGCGTTTTTGGAGTTTATCTCAGGGTGTGCAGGAATGCAACCCTGAGCAGTTTTTTCTTCCTTTTCTCACGATTTCAGCGTGGTTAAGGTATCTCAGGACGTGTGAGACGTAACCCTAAGTGATAGGACCTCTTCTCACTATTTCAGCGTGGTTTGAGTGTTCCCTTCCTTATACGATTTCAACATGTTTGGGATTTGTTCTTCCTCCCCTCACGATTCTAGCGTGGTTGGAGTATGTTACCCTATTCATCTACTACATTGTCCATCACATCCATTACATCATACCATTTTATCACCTACATCCTTTCCATGTTAAGCTTAGTTCTGCATGTGCACGAACCCCTTTCACATTGAAACGTGGTTCTGTTATGTGTAAGTACCCATGTTGCGCTGTGGCCAGTATTGAGGGTGTCAACACCTTTTCTGTGTTAGACGTGGTCTGTTTTGTTCCCATACCTTTTTTAGGTAAGACGTGGTTCGGTCTGCGCCTTTTATTCATTGCATCCATTGCATTGTACATTGTTTCGTTGCATTCAGCATTTAGGATCCTTATCTTTCCCAGTAGATCATTCCTTACTTATATCATATCACCCAATTACTTGCACCATCTTTGCGAAAAACATAGTTCTGTATGTGTCCACACCCCTTTCACGTTAAAACATGGTTCTGTTATGTGTAAGCACCCATGTTGAGTTGAGGCCAGTATTGAGGGTGTAGGCACTTAGCATGTGTTAGACGTTGTTTGGCTGTGCCCACTTCTTTTCTATATAGAATGTAGTTTGATTTTGCATCTCCATTCTTTTATGGTATTCGTGTGTTTTGCACAGCTTGTGGTTTGATTATTTTGTTACATTGTATATCATTTGCATTATGTCCCTGAACTACGTTGGTTTGATTATTTGTAAAGGGATACGTAGGCAACCCTCAGGTTTAACCAACTGTATCTGCATTTTGTTTGTTTGCCCAAGTCTTACAGCCTTGTCAAAATGGGTTGTCTTCAGGCTTTGACATTCACTCACGTCATTTCATGACTTCGAGCTCTGTCAAAGAGGGGCAACTGTAGACACTCCATTTTTGACCGCCCTTAAGACTTGGGTGCCTCAGGTTGATCACTCGATGATGAAAAGATACCATGTAATTGTTCAAGTTCTTTAGCAAAAGGCTTTGATTTTTGAGCTTCAAATACCAACCTTGCACCCCATTTTAGACCAAAACTATTTTAGACCTTAAAGCCTTATTTTTCAAAATATCTTTTCAAATGTTTCTATGATGTTCCAAGGCTCGTATGTCGTTAAAAATATTGTACTTTTCGATAAACTGAGTAAGGACAAAGTGGAAATAAATAGAAGGGAGGTGAACTCTTTTGAAAAATCTTTAAAAACTGTTTATTTATAGGTTTGGAGTTGGAGGAAATAGGAGGGGAGAGAAGAAAACTAGTTAGGGAAAAAGTCGGGCATCAAACCGTTAAGATATAAATCAGCAACCTTTACTAAAATAGGCATATCTCTTTGTACACTTATAATTTAGATGTGAGGCTACCACCATTGGAAAGTAGACTTCCGGGGATTCATTTTAAACTTAAGAATGACCTAAAATCGAGTCTAGATGAGGGAGATACACTCGTTTGAAGTCAGGCTTGAAAACAGATTTTTGTCTGTTGGTAGCTGGCCGACCACTTGTGAAAAATTTGGCCATTTTGAGTGGATTGGCCAGCCAAATGTCCCCACAGACCCACTAGTGGCCGACCGGCCACTTATTAGTGTACAGTCGTCCCCTTTAGTGGCCGGTCGGCCACTTGTGTAAAAAAACCAGATCTTTTTGCTAGCTTTGCTAGCTGTGCTAGTTGTCTCCACAGGTGCATGAACTGCACCAACTGTCTATATATAGATATTTCTGACTGAGTAACCTGTGTTTCTATGTATAGGGGACCTTCCCTCTGGGTTTTAGGTTAGAAAAAATTCCAAAAACTCCAATACTTGCATAACACACACACACACACACTCTCTCTCTCTCTCTCTCTCTCTCTCTATCTATCTATCTTGCAACCTACACACTCTCTCTCTATACTTCCTAAACCAAAAATTTTGCTCTTCATGCTGAGGTTCTTGAGGTCAAATCTCAGCTCTTGAGAGTGAGAACTTGTGGGTTTGTTACAAAAGAGTTACCTTGCTTCAAGAGGTATAACTTTGACTATCTTTATACTACTTCTTTTCTGTCTTTACTTGCTGTTTTTGGGCTGTTTTTCAGCTGTTTTTATAGGCTAAAGCTTGTGGTTTAAGGCTATTAAAAGTAGAGGGTTCAATCACTCTTCTTTGTACCTTGTCTTCGAAGTCTTTCCCCTTGTGTTTCCCATCTCTTCCTCAACTTTTTTCCAAACTTTTACCATTGATATTCAGAGGCTGAAAATGTAGTTTTGAAGTCCCAAAAATAGAGGAGTTAGCCACCCCTCCTTATGCTTGTTTACTAGCTCAACTTCACCATTGTTTTAGCTAACTTTTTAAAGCTTTCTATGTTATTTGTAGCACTGTTTTAGTTTATTTTAGGACTATTTTTATGTGTATAGTTCATTTTATACTTTGCATAGTTGGCTTGTAGTGTAATGGTCCTCATAGGTTTGGTGTTTTAGGCCATAGATACCAACCTATTTGAGTTGATAGCATTTATTTCTTGCTTTCCATACTTATGTTCACATGTAATCACCTCTGCAACCTCCATTCTTTCTTGGTTTTTTCTTTGCTTTGAGAGTTGTTTCAACCGATTATTGTTTAAGTTTGAGATATAGATCCTTGTGCTTAATGGCTTAATATCTACGGAGGTTCATTATCAAAGGCATGACATCTGCCACACCCCAAAATTTGGACAATTAAATATTAAATTAGGACTAAACCCCAATCAATATTCCATCATCCAAATTCTAGGGGTGAAACAAAATCTAAATGTTCACGTCACCAAAGAGTTTAAGTAAATTTCCATCCTCAAAAGATTACAAGGGATAATGAAAAAAAACTAACAAGACGCCAACCAAACCATCCACCATAATTTCATAACTAACCAATACCTCCAACATTAAAGTAACAATAAATAGTCAAAATAACTTAAATAATGTAAGGTTACAAACCATGCCAAATTATCCAAATACTAAAGTCATAAAAAAATAATAAATACATAAACTAATATCAACCCTAAGCTCAAGAAAACAAAAGAAGTCCATACGACATGTCCAACAACTATAGTTATTTCATGTCACCACCATAGCCCCAACTAATCCTGCAAAGGAAGCTCGGCTGCGCTCAAACAGAACGCACCTGAGTTGCCAAAAGACAAAACGGGTCAGTATACAAGTATACTGGTATGAGTACAAGATTTAACACCCACATGTCCAACACACACAAACAAAAATACATTTAATTCTTGTTACGGGACAAGACAAGTAGTTCTATCTGTACAGAGACAAATGGGTAGTTTCCCGATTTACGGTGGCATTTAGTTTCTTGCCCGTATACAACGAAATATAAATTGAGTATAAAATAAACAAAATAAAAATAAAAATATGGTGAGTCAGCCCTGCACAAAAAATTAGTAAGACACACCATCCTGCAAAAAATAAAGTTAGTATAATTTAATCATAAGTAACTTGCTGAAGAAATAGAAAAATGTATCGTTTCATGCTTAAATAATTCGAATTGACCAAACTCAAAGAACAAAAGTTGTATAGAATCAAATGTCCTAAAAGTTAGGGTGGACAAATTTATTAGAAACTAAATAGGTTGAGAGAAAAACTTAATAGAAAATCCTAAACGAAATTCGATCGAAAAATCTAGAACTAAAAACGAAAAGAAATTGTTGTAAGATGAATTTTTTCGGAAAAGTTCAAAACACAAAAAGTGTTCAGAATAATGTTTTACTTAATTTTACACAAAACCAATAAAAATGAGCTCGTTTCGTGGGTTAAAATAGCTTCTAAAATCTGCATTGCTAAAATGAATCAAATCTACTATAACCAAGATCATCTGATTATAAGTTCTAATTGATCTTTTTAATAAAACGTTAAAACACAAAAGTTGTCTAGAATTACGTATACATGCCTCTGCTCAAATTTCATAATTTATTGAAGTCGTTTACTATTTTTTAAGATGTACAAATCAATACAATTCACACTATAACAATAAAGTCATTTAATTCTTTGTACCCTAACTCCACCACTTTGGCCTCCACTTTGGCCTACACATATATCCAATGTGCCTTCCGTATACTTAACACCACTCCAAACCCAAACTTGTACGAGGATATCGTCCCGAGTTTAACCTACACTCCCCGAATGGTTAGCATATACGTACGTGCGTAAATCAAAACACTCGTCTATTCCTGAGAATAAGGCAACAATATACATATACAAAACATCTCACTCATGAGAACAAACATAACAATGCCAAGCCTAAGGCATTCAAATAAATCTCTTAATCCTCACTTTTTTGTATACACTCTTTCTCACCAACACTCAAATAAAACAACAATCCATAGAGTCATGGTGGAGTGTAGGGAATTTATCTATAGGTTCCTAATTTATTGTAATTTCATATACCCATGAGTATGATTACAATCATAAAATAAATACTTATAAAAACCCTAAACCTTACATACACATCTAACCAAATAATGAAATCAATCCATCATCTACGTGTAAATACAAAACCAAACCAACATCAAATAAAAATAAATAAATAAATAAATAAAAACAACAAATCAATCCATCATCTAACCAATAGCTATGGATTCTAAGTTTATTTCAATTTCATATAAACATGAGTGTGATTACAACCATAAAATAAAGAGTAATGCTAGAGACCCCAAATATTCTTCCAAAAGTTTTACCAAATGTCTCACATGGGTGTGGGACCTACACAATGTGGGTCCCATGTGGGTCCTACACCCATGTGAGACATTTGGTAAAACTTTTGGTAGAATTTTTGGGGCCTCTAGCATTTTTGTAAAATAAATACATAAAAAACCCCTAAACCTTGCATACACAACTAACCAAAACAATTAAAGTCAATCCATCATCTTCATGTAATACAAAATCAAACTAACATCAAATAAATAAAAACAACAAATTAAACATAAATCAAGAGAAGTGGGTTTTGTACTCAAAATATTTTTTTGAAGATCAAGAAAATATTTGGAGAATTAATAAAGTCACCAAAATAAAACCCTAATCGTTTTTTTCTTTTTCTCCACCTCACCTCTCTTTCTCTGCTACACTCACACAATCCCTCTCTCGGCTGCACTAACTCTCTCTCTCTCTCTCTCTCTCTCTCTTTCTCTCTCTCTCTCTCGGCCTCTCTCTCGGCTGCCATAGAGCCCTCTCTTTTCTTTTTGTTTCCTTCTAAGATTATAATCTAATCATTTATTATATAACCTAATTTCCTATAATACAACATATATAAATATACAATATAAGATCAATATATATATATAACACATTTTTATATATATAAAAAATATATAAATATAAATACATATTCAGATTAATTATATATAATTAAATATCACATTAAATTAATATCACATTAAATTTTCATGTAACCACACAGTTAATAAAGCCAAAAATAAAGTACGATGATAATAATAATAATAATAATAATAATAATAATAATAATAATAATAATAATAATAATAAAAATAAATAAATAAATAAATAAAGACTTACAAAAATCAGGGTCGCTACAATATCTCTCTCTTGTCCAAAACAACCCTTTGTTTGACACTTCTCTCCATTAGTGGACTTAATGCTCATTCTTAAACTAAAATTACTAATGAACGGAAAGGTAATTAAAATACACAATAAAACTTGGACTAAAATGAAATAAGATAATAAAATTGGTTTGGGTTCATCGAACATTAATTGAACCCATTGAATCTTGAGTCGTTTCATACTTGTTAGTGATGAAAATGGTCCAAGAGTCATTGTCAACCACTTCCCTTGATCAAATCAATGATAGGGAGGAGGTTTGTGAGTCTTTCATTATCATTTATTGAAACTGTATGCCTTGGTTCATACGTCATTACGCAATGAATTTGCATTGATTGATGACTTGCGAATCAAGCCTACCCCTTCTTTGTTTTGTTCGATGATAAGGAGAGGTAGGGTAGATAAACATCCGTTGAAGATACTTTGTTTGTGCTCTGTTTCTTATATGTTGCAGCAAGGCAGTACCAAACATTAGTGGTCGGCTGGCCACCTCTACTGTACGACCGACCACTTCTTCTGGCCAGCCAGCCACCTTCTTCAGCCATGTAGTATCCTTTTTCCTACAGAACAGAGCAAAGGCTGAGGCAAAAAAAAAAAAAAAAAAAAATAGTTCAATTTTCTGACTGTGCAACAGAAGCATTCTGGCAGCAAAACATAGAGCATTTTCGGGTGGAAAATTCGCATTCATGCATGAACCATTCCTCACTCCTCATGGCCCATTAAAATTATGTTTAATAGTAGTATGTTGTACTTAAAATAGCGGACTTGTAATAAACTAATTACTTAGTTAATTAGTTCCATATTTGTAACTAATTAGTTAGTTTAATTCTAATTTGTATTAATTAGTTAGAATGGCTAGTTAAGTTTTGTGCACTTAATTAATTAGCTAGAATAGTTAGTCAATTTGTGGTATTGTAAAAATTAGCGTAATTAGCTAGGATATTTATTCTGACCCTCCTGCGTGAGGGAAAATATGTAATAATGTGTGTGTATGTCTTCTAACCCGCATTTCTTTCTTTCTTTTATTTACTCGCTTATGTTTCATTTAGCATTTTTCATGATTTGCATCCATTTGTCTTGCATGCATAGAGTTCGGCTCATCATTCTAACAATCATTGTTGTTTATTGCTTCTTTGACAGCGTGCTTAAACTGCATGCTATCAAAGTGATTCACATGTCATGCTAGTAGCCGAGCCTATTAATTGCATATTGCATGTGTTACATTAGTCGTTTTGCATCCGTAGGATCATGCATTTTTTCTAACTATTTTATTTCTGTTGGCTTGCCTTAGAGTACTAGGTGAGCACTTATTGCTTTAGCATACTATAGGCATGTGATTGTTGCCATGTCGAGCATGATTACCGTGAGGCTAAGTGCTTACTTGATTTATCTCTTGAATGCCTATGGATGAAGGCTAATTGCTTAAATTGGGAGAATTTTGATTAATGTACATGTGATATCGCTTTTTCAAGTGGTACATACTGAAACCGATTTTCAAACATACATGAAATCAAAGTATTCCAACTTTTGGAAATTAGTCTATACTTGTGCGCAACACACAATAGATTAGCCTAATAACCGGAACAAGAGCATATAATGTAAATAAAAAATCACATCATGATTAGTAGAGGCCGATCTTTGATCGGGCGAGTGGGGTGCTCAATTCATGACATTCGTCTTTCGTACCTAAGTTCCTGAGCTGAGACACTTTGGTGATGACAAATAAGTGGCCTTTGGCACAAGTCGTGGGTTTCCTAAATTTTTCAAAAATATTTAGGTGGTGACTCTGAAATCTGGCAAAACAGTCCATTTTTGGCATTTTGATTCAAAATTGATTTTTCAAAAGATTTGTCGGATTTAGACTCATTTGTGTTTATTTATTTCACATTGCATTTGTTGAATCAGATTTAGAGCCACAGGAGTTCAAACTATAGTCCTAGTCATATCCGAACGGAGCACGAAAAGCAAGCTACACACCTGCTTGTTCTACCATACAAGAAGTTGTTACTAAATGAGATATTCTAATTTCCACTTACTATTATATTAGATTCTAGTTATTATTTATTGAGTTTTCACTTACTACTCAATCAAACTATACTTACTACTTAATTAAGCATAACTTATCAATCAATAAGACACTACTTCAATAAACTTAAGTTAATAGTCAATAAAATTATACTTAAATAGAAAATAGTAAATATAAACGTTACCAAATAGGCTCTTAAATAGTAATTACTATTTTGAGGTGTTGTAGGTAATAATAATAATAATAATAATAACTATTTTAAATTAATGTTTTTAAAATTAAGTTTAAATAACTTATAATTTAAAAATATTTTATTTACAATTTTTGTATTTTTTATTTATTTTTCATATTATATCGAAAAATTAATTTTTCATAATGACTATTTTAAAAAATTAAATTTTAACAAATTTTAGTAAATTAATATTTACATATCATATTTTATTTTTTACAAATCATAACAAGACAAAATATAGAGGAAAAATAATTAAATATGGTATGTCATTAGTTTTATGTATTTAAAATTAATTTGAAATATAAAAGAAGGCACAATTTTCAAGAATTGAAGGTGACCTATTTAGTAAGTGTAGACACCCCATTTTTGACTGCCCATAAGACTTGGACGCCAATGATTGCTTACATGATGGTGCAGGCATGCAGTGCAAATGTTTGATTTCTTTGGCAAGGAGAGCATCAAAACCCAATCCACAACCGCTTTTTGGACCAAAACCATTTTGACCAAAATGATTTTAGACCTTAAAACCCTCTCTTTCAAAATATTTTTGTCAAAGGTTCCTACGATGTTCTGAGGCTCGCATTTCGTTAAATGTTGCGCTTTTCGGTAAACCAAGCAAGGACAAAGTGGAAATGAATGAACGAGAGGTAAAATCTTTGGAAAAAATCTTTAAAACATCTTGTTTAGAGGTTTGGAGTTGAAGAAAATAAAAGGAGAGGGAAGAAACCCAATTGGGGAAGAAGTTGGGCATGAACCGTTAAGAGAGACTCGAGCAGGCCTCGCTAAATCAAGCCTATGCTTTTGTACACTTGGACTTCAGTTATCAGGCCACCACCGTTGCAAAGAAAACTTTCGGGGCTTCATTTTATACTCAAGAATCTCCTAAAGCCGAGTCCAGATGAGGGAAATGTGGCTAGTTGAAGTTAGGCATCAATTTGATTGAGCTGGAAATGAGCAATCTCCACTAAAATAAAAATATCTTTTTTCACACTTGGAATTTTGATATGAGACTACCACCATTGGAAAGCTTACTTTCAGGGCTTCAATTTAGATACAAGAATGACCAGAAAAAGAGTCTAGATGAAGGAGTTATGCTCGTTTGAAGTTGGGCCTGGAAGCATATTTTTGGTGGCCGGCCGGCAACCATTGGTGGCCGACAATACACACTTTTGGCCAACCGAACACCAATGAAAAAGCTCAGATTTTGTAGATATTTACCTCTAGTTGTCTTCCACAAGCTCCAGTCGTCTCTAAATCAAATATTTCGACCAAGGCTCTCTTTTTTCTATATATAGAGGCCATATCTCCCATATTGCAAGATTAGCAAGTTTTGGGAGCCTCTCTCTCTAAAATCCTCTCTCTCTAGATTTTTCTCGCTCTTGCCCTTTTGTGCATACAAGTAGAGATACACCTCTCCTTTGCCTAGACATCCTTGATCAAAGTGGTTCATCTTTGGGCTGAGGTTGCTTGAAGCTCTTTTAGAGCTTTTTTTAAGCTCTAGAAGGGGGTTTAAGCTCAGATTGTTGCTTAAGTTGTGTCTTCCCTTCAGGAGGTAGAAATTTCTCCTTGCTAGCTTAATTTCCATACTTGTTTTGCCATCTTTTGACACAGTTTTTGAGCTAGTTTTCAACGAAAAACTCTGTTTTTATGGTTTAAAAATGGTGGTTTGAGGTCATTTTGTGCTAAGGGGTAGTCCACCCTTCTTGTTGCTTAATTGTGAAGCTTTTTACACCATCTTTTAGCATATTAAAGTCAAACTTTTTGGGCCTTTTTACCATTGAAATTCAGAGTTATTTCAGTGGTAAAAAGTATGTTTTGAAGTCCAAAAATGGAGGGGTTAGCCTCCCCTCCTTCTGTCTCACTTGTATGCCTAGTTAGCATCACACGATAACATGTTTTTGTGGCTTAACTTAGCTTATTTCCAACATGTGTTTGCCTTTGGCATGATTTAGCTCTGTTTTGGCCTGTTTTGGTCATGTGGGCTTTGTTTTGTATAGTTGTAGTGCAAATGGCTTCACTAGCTTGGCATTTTAGGCCACTAAACATGTTTTGCTTGGAATGATTGCATGTTGAGGCACTTGCTTGCGTAGCGAGAGGTATATTAGGTGGTCTTGTTGAGGCGCCCTTTTTCACCAATCGACCGAGTTGCATATTGGAAGCCTTAGAGACTTTTCCAAACTAGGACAGGTTGCTCACCTGAATGCAGGTTTGCTTGAAACCACTTGCTTTTGTAGCGAACCCCTAGTTCCTGACGAAATTGGGACAGGGTAACCCTACCCCATCATAGGGGTGTTTTGGCTTTCACTTAACTAGTATATGCTTCACAGTGAAATTGAACAGGGATGTGAATATGAGTTGTGAGTTTGGTATTTGATTTTGTGGTAGAATTCAGTAAAGAGTACAGTCATTCAGCTGTGATCATATCTATTCTCATGAATTAGGCTGAGATGCTGTTTTGTTTCCTCTTTTGCAAGGTAGTCCTGGAACCATAGCTTCAGAAGGCTCCGATATCCCCCAATTACATTGGACTTGTGTTGATAGACTTTGTCAGGTCGAAGATTTAGTTCAGAGACTACCAGTGTTTCTTTCGTCGGTGGCAGTGCAAAGAAGGGCCAGATAGGGCTCATTGGTTCAACTGATCCTACAGTCACCAGTAAGATCACCTTTGTTCAACTCAGTAGATTCGTGATGACATAGAGTCCGGAAGAAGTTGTGGCTATGATAGCAACATTAAACCAGGGAATCGCCAGGCAGGATGAGACTAATGCTGAAATGCAACGCCCATCTAGGGCACCTACCACACATCCAGCCTCGGGACCCCCTCCGAACTTTGACCCACTTCCGCTAATTGAAGATTTGCATGGTCCGGATCCCCAAGAAGGGTTGGCTTAAGCCCGAGGTTTCAGACCCCTGGTGTAGCCTAATGAGAGGCTTTATCCCCTTGATATTAATTATCTCGATCCGACCTCAGCGAAAATTGCTAACCTTGAGAAGCAATTCAAAAAGGCATAGCGCCTGAACTCCATTCCCGATGTTGAGGATGGGTACACCGAGGCTGCCGTATAACTCCCAGACAAATTTAAAATGCCACATATTGACCGTTTCGACGGGTCTGGAGATCCTATGGTACATATCTGGCTTTTCTTGGACGTTCTGAAACCGATGGGTCTGATTGGGTCGCAGAAACTCTCTCTATATGGAAGAACCCTGTCGAGCATAGTAGCCACTTGATACGCTAAGTTGGATGATATAGTGAAACTGAACTGGGAAGAATTGACTGAGACATTTGTCAATTAGTATTCTTACAACACCCAAGAAGAAATAACCACTCAGGACCTTAAATCAACCCATCAGAATGCTACAGAGTCTTTTGTAGAATTTGTTGCAAGGTAGAGAGCAAAGGCAGCATAGATGACAAATCGCCCTTCTGAAAGGGACCAACTGTGAATAATGGTACAGAACCTTGAGCATGATATGTTGCAAAAGTTAATAGTCGTTCCATTATTCACTCTCAAAAGTATGCACGAATTGGGGGTTTAGATCGAGAATGCATTTAACAGAGGGATTATTTCCAGAACAAGTGAACCAACAAAGAGGGTGATTTCCGGGAATACCAATGCTGGCGGTAGCACCATTCCCAAACCCACTGAATCAATACAGTCACCACAGCCGACCTTTTTCCCAAAGCCAACCCACAAACGGCTAGCCCAGCCTAAGCTCAAGGCAGAACTTTCACCCCCTCTATATGAGCCTAACTAGAGCACTAAAAGTCTTGATGGGAAGAGGGTATCTCAAACCCCTTGATCCTCAACCTCTGCCTGACCCACTTCGTGCCAAACATAACCCCACCAAATACTGCGTGTATCATCAGCAGTGCGGTCATGGTACCAATCGTTGCTACCGCCTTCGTCATGAGGTCTAGAATCTCATCGACAACAAAACAATAGGTCCACCACAAAACCCCAAGGACCAAGTACCTCATCCACACCTCAATCTAATCCATATACTGCCATCCACCTACAATCCCAGCATATACATCAACCCGACCCATCTACCCAAGCTTGAGGTGTTTATCCCAGAAAACATGGACTTATGTATGATGGATGCACTCGAGCCCCAATCATTTCAAACCCACGTACCCACTACTTCTGAGCGGATGAGAATGATTGAAGATCTTCAAGAACTGTGGCAAATCTGGCCTTATTGGCTCCGTCATCGCCCACATCACATGCCAGAAATTTCATGCCAAAAGACTCTCTAATCTTGGGGCAAGCTGTAATTGAAAATGGCCAACCTAAAGCCATCCCAGGTCTGGGCAATAACATGTCGACAATAACTAGGCTCCACTCTGATATGGCGACCCAATCCGTTGGCAAAGTGGAGGCACATGGCAAGAACAAGGTAGGGGCAGGCATTGGTCCCCATGAACACCTTATGTGGGCTGTTAAGGCCTTGAAAGCCGAAGAACTGAACAAACAACAAGTGCTTGCAGTTGTTGCAAAGACTGTGGATGGCACTTTTGCCACTCAGGATGAGTGCATTCTGAATCAAGGGGCAAGTCGGAAGAAAGGCTGTCATACTAGAAACACCTCTTTCACCTTCAATCCTACACTCAGAAGAGATCATCAATCCCAGTTATCACCTGCCAATCCCTTTGCTAGTATATCCAACACTCTACAAACCTCGAAGTACCAACCCCGAGGCCAGAGGGTCGTTACTCCGCTTTATATGACCGTTTCCAAAGCTCTCTAAATCCTTATAGGACAAGGCCATCTCAAACCCCTTGAGCCTCGGCCTCTCTCAGATCCCCTTCTAGCTAATCATGATGCTGCCAAGTACTGTGCCTTCCATCAACAAATCGGTCATGCCACTGACAGTTGCTTTTGTCTTCGCCATGAAACACAAGATTTGATTGATAACGAGGTCATCGTCGCACCAAGTCCTCTAAAGTCTATTGGCATTGGATCAGTGAACTTGGAGGATAATGTGATTATGTGATCAAGGGATGAACCACCTGCTAATAGCGCTCATTTTACTCCAGATGTGGTGGGTGGCATGCACTGTTTTGAGCAATTTGAAAATGTTGTTTGCTTTATTTTCTGACTTAGGTATTGAGTGAGTTCTGTTGTGTTATATTAAGTCTGTCTTGTTGTACCGAGTCAGTCTTGTTGTGTTAGGTTCAGGTCATTTCGGGGGTGTTACTGTGATATCCCTGTTCCGCAATATGTTAATTAGTCCTTAATATGAGCATGATTATGTGTTTAATATGATTTTGTGTGCCATTACGTGAAAATATGTGGTTTTGAATTTCTATCTGTTCACCGTAGGAATATCTGTTTGATTATCTGCTTTGGAAATTAAATTGATGGCCTTATCAGCCACAGAACCCGAAATTGATTACGCCATTGGGATTAGCGTAATTTTTAGAGCTTATGGTGAAATTTAATTGGAAATTGATTCAGACCAAATTAATTAGATTAAAATGTTGGCATAGTGCTCAAATTATTTAAATATTGGTTATATTGGTTAGTGAACTTATACATGAGAGGCCATATACACTCAAGCTCTTTCTTTAATCAACATTGGCTAATTTAACTCTACGAAAAGGGGAGAGAGTCGGCTATAGAGAGAGAAAGGGAGAGAATTGTGCAATCTCAGCTCAAAGCTTGGAAGCCTTGGAGATTACTCAAGAATTGGCTATAAATTGTGAGAATTAAAGCTCCTAGGTGAGTATTTCTTTAATTCTAGTTTGTAATTTTGTGCATTCAAGCTAATTGGGTAATCAAGAGTAAGAATTGACAAGAAATGAGTTGGTTTTGTTGAATGTGAGGTCAATAGACACATGCATGTAGGAAATTGCTATGAATTTCCATGTTTGAGCATAAATGTATAATCCATGTTGAGTTTTGGTTAAAATCCATGTATTTGATCACCTCTTCACCAAATAAGTTGAGAATAATGTGTATCTCCCACATGCATGTACAATCCACGGGAGTAGAAGCTTTGAATGCATGAAATTGTAATGTTAGTAATGAATTTGGTGGAAAATGAGCCATGCATGTGTTTGATTTATGGAATTGACCTTCAAAATGTTGTAATTTGATGTTGGTATCATGTTAGCATAAATATATTTGAAGTTTGAGCCATAAAATGTGAGTTAGATTGGTTTGAATGTTGGATTTGAGCACAAGAACTAAGCTAGAAAACCCAGAAAATTTGACGTCCACTCGAGCGGGGAAACCGCCGCTCGAGCGTGAAATTTGTGCTCCCAGCATATTTTGCAGACATAACTCCCACTCAAGCAGGGAAGTTCACGCTCAAGTGGGAAGCCATGTAGAGAGGCCTTCCGCTCGAGCGCCAGAATGCACGCTCAAGCGTAAATTCGACATAACCAGCACTTTTGCAGGCCTTAAGGGTCCACTCGAGCGGGGAAGTCCACGCTCGAGCGAGGACCCTGTTTTCTGAAATTTTGAAAATGCATTCTGTCTTCTGTTTTCTATTCTCTTTCACTTCTAAGCACTCTTAGGCATACATTGAGCATTGTAATTGAATTAAGGAGATAAGAATGAAGCCTAAAGAGTAATATGCGAATTAAAGAACGGATTGAATTATTTGTAACCCATATGTGTTATGTGATATGTAGGGTGAAGCTCTAGGGCAAATCCACAAGCAGATCACTGTGAGTAACATCTGAATTATGTTGTTGTCCAATTGCTTACTTTTATGTAAGTTTTGTAAAGTTCATTAATTTGAATGGTGGACAAAGTTTGATATGAAAGTTTGAAAGGCCTAAAGGCCAGTTTGATATGAAAGTTCGAAAGGCCTAAAGGCCAGTTTGATATGAAAGTTTGAAAGGCCTAAAGGCCAGTTTGATATGAAAGTTAGAAAGGCATAAAGGCCAGTTTGATATGAAAGTTTGAAAGGCCTAAAGGCCAGTCCGATATGAAAGTTTGAAAAGGCCAAAGGCCCATTTGACATGAATGAATTGGGCCCAAGGCCATCTGATGCATAATGTTCCAATGTATTTTCTTTATTTGATATTATTCACTGGGCTTTCGCTCACGCTCATTCATGTCTTTGTAGGTGAGCCAAGAGAGGTCCAGACCCAGCCCCAGTGAAGTCTGTATGGAACAATCGGGTTTTGGACGGTCAGCCAATGTGTCTCACGCATGAGACTCGCCTTCGCCTTTTTGTCATTTTGTTCTGTGTTGTCATATTGGCGAAGTCTTTGTATATGTCTGTATACAGTTTTCATGGGTTGACTTAGTTTTGGATGATCCTGTCTATACAAAACTTTATGGTACTGTATTTCTGTTGTGAGTTATTGATGTACGTATGTATAGTTTGTTTTGGCGTGCCATGTAAGCACAATTTTATTGACAAAGTTTTAAATTTTGCTTCTGTTTGGCCCCTTTACTCTGATGAGTTATGTTTGGTTTGATCTGAGGCCATAGGTAATCTTAGGATTATTGGCCGGTTATGGCCTAAACCCATAGGGGCGGGTTTGGGTCATGACAGAGTGGTATCAGAGCACGAGTTAATAACTCACACACTTGTCCAAAAGGGCAATAAGCGTCTAGAAAAGATCTGGGATGCATTCATGTGATAAGTGTGAATCAGTAAGCATCAAGAATATGTTTAACTGTTAAATGTGAACCTTTGTATAAAGTTGTAGACACCCCATTTTTGACCGTCCTCAAGACTTGGACGTCACCGTTTGAACACTCAGTGATCATCCATGATTGTGTTCGTTTGGAGTTCCCAGAGGTCTCGGCTACGCGCCTTGCCTTAGGATCTCCGAACTTGACTGTTTAGTGTCTGGTTTTGCACCAAACACTTGTGTTTTGCCTTGGAGGGGCAGGGAATGCCTTGTGAGGCATCCCCATACACCACTGGCAGTGGCTAGAGGCCACCGGCTGGTTTTTTTCTGCCACCGGCAATGTATATTGCCGGCCGGCACTATTTGTTGCCGGTCAGCACTATTTAGTGCCGGTCGGCACTCTTTTTTGCCAAAATGGCATCTTTGGCCGGCCGACTACTGTGCATCTGCTTTTGCAGATATTTTAAGATAGCTGTCTTGCCTTTTGCTCCCCTCCATACACGTGTATGGAGGGATCTCCCTTTTATGAAGCTTGTCTTGTAAGCTTTACAAGACAAGAAGTTCTTTAAAGAGAGGGGCTCTCTCTTGTTGCAAGGGTTGGAGACTTTAGACATTTTAGAGACAAAAAACACAGAGAGAAGCTCTGGTTTTTAGGGTTAGGATCCATACATATCCTATCCCTATTTTTCTCTCTTTGTGTTCTAGGTGTTTTGTGTCTTACTATTGCACATAAACACCTAGTGTTTCACCTTCCTTTGGTTACTGAGGTTCTAAGGGACTGATTTTGGTGTTTTGGTGTTGGATTCAAGCCAAGAAAGGCCATTGGAGCATCATTGTTGAAGAGGTCTTCAAGGGTAAGAATCTCACCCCTTTATTCCCCATTTTTGCACGTTATTTCTACCTATCTTAAAATCATTTTTGAGCTTGGTGTATAATACAAAAAAGTTCTGTTTTTTAGTCCTCTTGATTGTTTATTAAGAGTGTTTTTTGGTTTGAGGGTGTTTGACCCCTCTTAGGCCTTGAAAGGTCCCATTTTGAGCCATTTTGAGCGAGTTTCGAGACTTTGGTGTTTGGGCCTCTTCACCACTAAAATCTTAAGGGATTTCAGTGGTGGAGATGGTGCCTTGAAGTCTCCAAAAGGAGAGGGCCACCCCCTCTCCTTGTTGTCCTTGAAAAGGAGCATTTTTGACCTCTTGAGGGAGCACCTAACTAAGCTTCATGTTGACCATGTCTTGGCTGTTTTTTGTGTTTAATATGTCATATTATACCTCTGGTTTTTGTTGGTTTTGGTACACAATGCATGCTTAGCATACCTACCATGTAATGCCATGTTATTGCCTCAATGTGCCTTAGGTTGTTAGCCCTTGTTAGAGCATGTTTTAGGCTTAGTCTTGTGAAGCTTTTGTGCATATTTTGCCATGTTTTAGGTCTGTCCATAGTTGTTTGGGTCGAATTTGGCATGCTTAATATAGCTCCTTTGCATTCCGGCTTGTTGGCCTTAAGTGTATGAGTGTATAGCATGACATTTTTGCATTGATTTGGTGATTTGAAATCATCCACCATGTCATTTCAGACCTTATAGTATGCTTGTATGCTTGCTTTAATTACCTCTTTGATGCTTTGAGGGTTTGTGTAACATGTTCCATGTTTTGGCACTTGTGCATGCCTTTGAATTTGAGCCATTTAGATGCCATCTAAGTGGTCTTTTGGGCTTTATTTTATGTGCTAAAATTCTGTCTTTAGTTATTTAGTTCATGCCATGTTTGGTCTTGCTAAGTGTAGTTCAATACTCCATTGGTTTACTTTGAGTACTTGGACCATTTGCATGCTAATGTTTAGCTTATCTTGTTGCTTGGTTTGACATCATCCTAACATGATTTATAATGCTTACCTTGCATGCTATTTGTCCATGATTGCCTCATTCAAATGTGCTTAGAAATAGCCCTTTGATGCTTAAGCATTTGGGCCTTAACATGTGCATGCGTGTATGTGTATTTTGGTCCCTTATTTTGGTCACTTTGGCTACTGTTTTGGGCCCATTTAGAGCTGCCCAAATCATGTTTAAGTCCACCTTTTCATTGGTTGGCATTGCCTCATGTTTGCTTGTATGCTTGCATAAATGTCTTGCCATGCCATGTTACATCCTTAGCTTGTATGTCTAGGTTGCATTGCATCTTGCATACATGCCTTGTTCCTTGAATTGGTGATGGGATTTGGGCCTTGGTTTGTTTGTATGGTTTGCATTTCATTTGACATGAAAGTTGCATACTTGATCACTTGGGCCATCATGCATGGAAATACGTGATTGGTGGTCCGAGAATCGAGACACATGCTCCTTTGAGTCACAAACATGATAAGGGACATGAATGGTGCATATATGCTTTGAATTGTGCTGCCATGCTTTGCCTTGCCCTCTGTTGCTGTCAATTGCAGATTCTACAGGAACACTTTGCCGATCGGCAGTGTCAAGTGCTGACCGGCAATCCCTCATCTGCCGACAGCTTCATTTTGTGCCGATGGCCATAACACACTGCCGGTGACAGTTCCATCCAGCCGGTGGCACTCCTCAGTGTCCAAGGAACCAGTTCTGAGATTTTGGCAGCCTCTAGAGGAGTAAAGGAAGGAAAACAGAGGCAGCCTATGCATGGCGGTGCGTTTCCGAGCAGGACCGAGCATGCATTGCATCGAGCTCTCCTCCCGAGGCGGTTTACTGCTTTTCCTAGATTAATTAATTTGCTTAGTTGATTAGGGAATTTGTAATATTTAATTAGCTTGCGTAGTTAATTAATTTGTAATATTTATTCGGTCCCTCCGAGTGAGGGCAAATCTGTAATAAGCGTGTGTGGGTGGTGTGTATGTCTTCCAATCCCCACTTCTTTCTTCCCTTTTACTTACCCGCTTTGATGGTTAGTAATAGGACATGTTCAAATTAGCATACCTTATGCTATGCATGCGTGCATTCATTCATTTGTCCTGCATGCACCAGGCTCGGTACATCATGCTAACTGCATTTGTACTTCAATTCCAAATTGAATACGTGCATCAATTGATCGCATTTCACATGCCATGTTTAGGTTAGCCGAGCCTATTCTAGCAACATTTTGTATGCGATGCATTAGGCACTTAACATGGACTTGGATCATGCATGTTTGCTAACGAGTTCTTTGTTTTGGCACGGAGTACTATGTACGTATTTTAATGCTTTAGCATATCGCATGCGTGTGAATGCTACCATGACAGTATGTTTACCATGTGGCTAGATGCTTATGTGATAAACTGTTTGATTGCCTGTGGGTGAAGGTTGGATTGCTTGAGTTGGAATAACTCATTGAAATCCGTGTTTTAGCCTACTTGCGAGTAGCAAATTCCAAAACATTTTTTCCAAGATAAACGGATATGCAATGCTTATTTCCAAATTAGGCAATCTAGTCTATACTTGTTTGCTGTGCGCATAACATAGTAATTCTAGGCTAATAAATGGATTAAGAACACATAACGTTTTCAAAAATGGATATCACGGTTAGTAGAGGCCGGTCTTCGGACCGGGCGAGAGGGGGTGCTCATAGCTGACCTTCCCCAATCGTACCCTAACTCCCGAGCCGAGACAACTCCGGTGATGACGGACATGTGGCCTTCGGCACCGAGTCAGGGTTTCCTAAATTCTCCCATTTTAAAATATTTAGGTGGCGACTCTGTATCTGGCAAAGCAGTCCATGTTTGACACTTCTTCTCAAAAATCTGTTTCTCAAAACGATTTGCCGGATTTGGACTCTTTGGTTCAGATTAAGAACCGTGACACAAATCGAGTCCGAGCTGTAGTAAACCCACAAATGAACAGAACCGGAGCTCACCCTCCCGGGGCGTTCGGGGGACGTCTACAGTTTCTGGCGACTCTGCTGGGGATTTTTAGAGAGCTTGACCCGAACTCGTGATATCCCGTTTTGATTTCGCTTATGTGTTTCTTTGCATTGCATGTGCACTGGTGCGCCTAGGAACACGGTGTTTGCCATCTGCCATTCCTGAACGGTTTGCCGGAGGCTTGTCTTGTCAAGCCATGACCATAAGGCTGACCGGCTATGGGCTCCGACAGTATGGGAACACAAACCCCGGTTTTACCGGGGCACCCTTTTCGACCATTCAACCTAGTGCATATTCGGATCCATAGTGACCATTCCAAGCTAGGACAGGTTGCTTACCCGATATTAGGTTGTTTGAAACCGTTGCGTGCGTAGTGAAACCCTACCTCCTGACAAAATAGGACAGGAAAACCCTACCCCAACATAGGGGTGTTTTGGCTCTCTTTACTTGCTATGTGCTTTTAGAGTGTATCTCTACAGGAACGTACATACCAGTTTGCAAGTTTGAGTATTAGGCCCGAGGGCACTAGTATCAGTGTTGTTGAGAATCAGTTATCTGCGGGTACCCGGATTCAGTTTTGGGGACAGTAATTCTGGGAACAGTGATCAGCAGTAGAGTACAGTTGTTCAGCTACATCCGTGTTTGATCTGTTTGGGCTGAAATGCTGTTTGTTTCTCCTTTCAGTTCAGAGTGTCCAGAGAATTGATACAGAATAGCTAGTGCTCTCCCTTGCCGAGGCAGGGCTTATGATGACGCAGAATTCAAAAGAGATCGTAGTTATGACGGCTGCATTGGAGCAGGGGATCACTCTGCAAAGTGAGGCCAACACTGATGTGTCACATCCACCCAGGTCGCCTGTTGTGCACCCGGTTTGGGCCCCCCCAGCTATACCAGGCTCGCGAGCGTACTACATTTGAACTGATGGGGGATGATAGGTGATCTCCAGAGGTTTGTGGCGGATCTCGCCTACGGAATGTCAGCTTCACCCCCAGCCGTACCATATGCCGGGAGTTTTGTACCCGAGGAGCCCCCGCTGTTGGGGCGAATTGTGATCGGACTTAGCCAACCAGAGATGGCCTCCAACTATGGTAATGACATATCAACGTCAACTCAAACCCTCGATCAGGTTGGGGCCAGAGGAAAAGACAAAGCAAAGATAGATGCCGATCCCATTGAACAATTGCTGTGGGCAGTCGAGGCTTTGAAAGCCGGGGGGATGAACAAGCAACAGATATCCGCAGTTGTGGCAAAGACTGTGGAGGATGCTTTCCCCACTCCAACTGAGGGTAGTTCAAGCCAGTCAGAAAATCGGGATAGGCCCCGTCATGCCAAGACGGCTCCTCCTATTCCCGCCACTGCACCCGGGAAGGATCAGAAAGGTAAAGTGGCGCCTGCCGACCCTTTCGCTTGTGCAGCTAGTAAGAGCGCTCAGACCCCAAAGTACCTGCCCCGGGGGCGCAGGACCTTTCATGCTCTCTACATGCCTCTATCCAAGGCACTTCAGATCCTTGCCGAGAAGGGGCACCTAAAACCCTTGGAGCCTCGGCCTCTCCCGAAGAATCTCCCTGCCACGCATGATGCTGCTCAGTACTGTGCGTACCACCAGCAGATAGGCCATGCTACCGACAACTGCTTCCGCCTCCGTCATGAGGTGCAAGATTTGATTGACAACGAGGTTATCCTCCCGCCCACCTCAGCCAAGTCCGTTACCACTCAGTTATTGGGTTTTGAGGACACAGATACTGCAAGTATGTAATCAGAAAGTGAACCACCTGCGGGCGGCATCTGGATGTATTTTGAATGTGGCGTCTGGCACGCATTTTTGAGTGGCTGTGAATGCTAGCTTTGTAAATCCTGGCTTGGGGTATCGAGTCAGTCTTTTGTTTTGAGTCTGTCTCTTTGTTTTGAGTCAGTCTTTTTTTCTTAAGGGTTTGTCTTGTTGTAGCGAGTCAGTCCCCCTTGTATAGAATACCAGGTGATTCTGGGGTTGTTGTCCCGAATACCGTTTTGTCTTGTAATTACTTGTTCTTGTTTTTTTGAGTCTGTTTCTGTCGAGGGGCCAGTTATACCCACAAATCTGAATGAAACAGCTGTTGCTATCTCAACTTCATGCTTGCTCTCAGTTTAAGTGCCAGAGAATTTGAATGGGCTGACAGCACATCTCGCCTGCTCTCCTACGCCCCTAACTCATTGCATTAACCTAAGTTTTTCAAAAACCTCTCTTGAACACTGCGGTGATGGAAACGAAGAGGAAGGAATTCCTCGGGTTTTACAAAATTTTGATCATTTTGAGAGAAAGAGAGGCGTACTAAGCCCTTTTAATGAATCAAACCATGCTTGTCAGCTTGAGTACTGAGAAGGACCCTGGCTTGATCCAGATTGGTTCCACACTATCTTCGGCGTGAGCGATTTGTCGCTTTCTTAAAAACTTTCAAAAACAAATGTTTTACGCGGCCCTGTGAAGGCCTGTGTGGAACCGCTCTTGAGAACGTGCAGCCTAGGATCGCTCTCAGCCTCAAGACTCAACCCGTCCGTTTCGAACCTTGAACCCGTTCAGAAAGTTCAACGGACAAACGCCATGTAAGGCCCGCGTGGCCAGTTCTGAAGCAGCCCTCGAACAAGAGGCACCAAAGCCGAATCAGAAGGAGTAGATCTCGCCGGAAGAAGCTTGTGGAGTAACCGGGATGGATTCTTCTGCAAATCATTGCAATACCCGTTCTCCTAGATGTAGAGAGGCTTCAACTTCATAAACCATTTGGCATGGACTTGCTACACTTTTACCCTTTGAGAGGCTCGCTGGGTCGAAAACCCGGAAGGGCGACCCAGGCAAAAGTTAGAGCAAGAGAAAAATACAAAAAATACAAAAAAGAAGCAAAAAATACAAAAAAAGAAAAGAAAAGAAAAGAAAGAAAAAATGTGACAAAAAAAGAAAAAGAAAAGAACAAAAGAAAATGAATAAAAAGAAGCTCGCGAGGTCGAAAACCCGCATCGGGCGCCTTGGCAAAAGTTAGAGCCTGAAAAGTGAAGGTTAAAATACCCGAGTGTACCTTAACCGGAACTACGTAAGGCTTGATTCCCATGTTTGGGATACGTAGGCAACTTCATCATGAAGTCCAGCCCCCAACGCTGTCATAGCGTCTCGGTCCATGCAATGGTTTCGATTTCATCTCAAAGTCCAGTCGTCAACACCTTCCAAGGTGACTGTGTCCATATATCTGTTGTAACCGTCTTCGTAATCTCTATGTCCGAGAGTTCGACCACCACCAATGAAGACTGTTTACGGACTGTTGCGGCATCATCCAAACAAGGGGCAACTTTCCGTTGCCACGAGCCGTCGTGAGCCGCCATTCAAACCAGGGGCAACTTTCCGTTGCTATCCACCCCATTCAAACCAGGGGCAATTTTCCATTGCCTCCGATCCGAGGTTGCGCATCTCAAAGAGTAAGTTCCATGCTCGTTGAGCATTGACTGTTTGCAAAAATAGTTTTTGAAAATTTTTACTGAGGTTGACTATTTTCTCAAAAACTATTCCATTTTCCAAAACTGGACCATTGTCTTGGACCCAAAAAAGGAAAATTTTCAGTGCTTGCTGCCTGACTTGCATGCTTTTCAAATCAAAAATCGAACAAGTACGTTAATCCGACTCTCATTTTGATCAAAATTGTTTTAGTAGAAAGAAAAAACAAAGAATGGTTAAATTGATGAACTAGGGGCACAGTTGAGTCAGGCGTTCTGTCTTTCCCCCGTCATCGACGTACTTGCCAGAAGGGCACTCTACCCGCCAGAAGAGATAGCCGTGAGCTAACGGCATTGAGCTTAAGCCCGCAACTTCCTATTCATTCGTTAAACACCCCGGGGAGGGATAAAAATGAGAGAATGGAGAATAGAGAGGTGTGAGTTGAGAGAAAAGTGAGGAAAAGGGTTTTGAGAGAAAATCCGAGCTTGAGAGTCGAGTGATGTGAGAATCACAAATCAGAAAGGGTGGGGAACAATACCCAGATTGAACTGGCTCCTCGTGGTCCGAGGTCCCCCATCTTCGCTAATGCGTCTGTATGTCGTGTCTTTTGTTTTGTTTATCTCAACCTTTGTTTTAGGTCTTTTTCGAGCGTGCCTCGTTGTGTTTAGGTCGTGTACCTTTTCGTTCGAGTCCTCCCCGCTGTGTTCAGTTGTAGGCTCGATACCCCGGTTTGAAAGACCCTCATTTAATTTCAGAATTGTTTATACCTAGAATGCGGTGCCATTCTCTATATTTGAGCGTGTTTTAACTCCAACCGGTTCCATCTTTAAGCTCCTTCTTGTCAGATTGGGCCGTTCACTCAAGTTTGCTGTGTGCAAGATGAACCGAATGCTGTGTTATGGGCTGCGTGCAGATTAATCCCCGGCAGAGTAAGGGCTGTGTATCCAGAATCAGGCAGTGGGTTGCTTGGGTTATTTTACTGTTGGCTGTTTAGTTATCTAATTATTACAGTGCAAGTGTTTAATTTTCAGACAACCAATCAATTTCATTTACATTGAGGTGTAACATGATGGATTGCGATGCAATACATGAGATATGTAAATGTAACACTTTTTAAGCAAAAATCTGTTCATTTCATAATCTTTTTCAAGTATAAAGTTTTGAGGAAAACAAAATCTGCCTGCGGCAGTACAAAGTATCCTGACTATCAAAAAGGAAAAGTACAAGAAAGAAAGAAAAACAACAAAAACCAATGACAAGCGACTCCGGGGGCCATCAGTCTGTCCTAGTCCTCTTCCTGGACGAAGGTGCAGGAGCATCGTCAGCATCGTCGTCAGAGCCCGAGCTAGAACCGCCTCCGGTCTCCTCCTCCGATGACTCGGACTCCGCCTCTGCCTCCGCCTTTGACTCCTCGTCATCATCATCCAGGACTGGAGCTCGCGAGCTACTCCCGACATGAGTGCGCCCCGCTTTGGAGTGGGGGAATACTCAGCCCTCCTCATCTCTCCCTCGGGCAGGGACGGAAGGTCCAGCTGGAGCACCTCCTGCCATAGGAATCTGGAAAGGAGGGTGAAAAGGTACACAAAAGGGAAATACATCAGTATACTGTGGACAGTTTAACGGTGCAGAATGTAGTGTATGAGTACAGTGTGTGTATACTGTGGACAGTTTAACGGTGCAGAATGCAGTGTATGAGTACAGTGTGTGTATGCCGTGGGCAGTTTAACAGTGCAGAATGCAGTGTATGAGTATAGTGTGTGTATGTCGTGGGAAGTTTAACAGTGTAGAATGCAGTGTATGAGTATAGTGTATGAATGTCGTGAGCAGTTTACCAGTGCAGGGTACAGTGCAGAATACGGTGTATGCAGTGTATCAGACGCTGTGAGATCAGTATATCAGGTGTTGTGCCGTGCATCAGATTATGTGAAGTAGTATATGAATGGTTTGAGGCCAGTGTCAGAAGAACATACCGGAATGCTGTAGAGGGCCAGGAGGTCAAAAGTCCGCTGAAGCATCCCCATCATGGAGGCATTCATCTCCAATGACTGCCGGGTGTACGCAGAAGAAGCCTGCAAAAATATCAGATGCATCAATATTCTGTGGAATATCAAACAAACTGAAATGAAATGACTATACAAAAGTGCAGTAATACATACCGGAGGTAAGTCGGGGACACCGACGAACTCGTGATCAGCTGGCGGAGGGGCGAAGGGCGAAGGGGATCTGATAGGTCGCCCCACCCTGCCCCCGGAAAGTCAGTACAGCAGGCAGGGCAGGCCAACCAGCCCCCCGTCCTCCCTGAGCTCCGCCCCTGCCACGGACTCTGGCGCTCCTCGAAGCTCCCGCTCCAGCTCCCGCTCCTGCCCCAGCCGCTGGCGCCACGGGCCTGGCCCCCTCCGCTCGACGGCCGCCGCTCAGAGGTCGCATCAGGTACGTCTGCACGTACTCTCGGTAGTCGCCGATGCCTCTGAAGCGGGCCTCATCCTAGCCGATAGTGAAATCATCCATCTGCTCAGTGGTGAGCCTCTCAGTCTCCCTCATGTCCGAAGGAGGGTGAACCGGGACTATCTGCTCAGGTAACCCCAGGGTCTGGCGCAAGAAACGCTCACCTAGGTACCAAGCCGAACAGACCGGGCCCTCCAAGAAGATCCGGAAATGTGAGGTCTCATCGGCACCGGCGAACCGATCCCGCATCACAGCTGGCAAAGGAGCCCAAGGCTGCCAGGTGATCTGAAAATGCAATACAGTTTGTTATCTACTGTCTTCGAAATATGCAGTGGAAAGGTGAAGCTTAAATAAACTGCAAGTAAAACATACCTTGGCGGGGGTAATGGTGTCGAAATATCGGCGGAAAAAGCCGAATGTCTCTCGTGGCCGTCGGGTGCATCTCCCGTCAAAGCGGCGTGAAAAGGGGATGACCAGAGGAGTCTCTGTGACTGGTACGGGAGCGAGCCTAGGAAAGTAGGCGTAAACCCACAACTGAAAGGTAAATACCAGTGCATTTATCAGATAAACCAGAATACAGAATAAAGCAGAAATGACAAAGCCGCGTGTTGTGCAGTGTATTGTGTATAGTGTACAGTGTGAGCAGTGTACAGTCAGTGTAAAGCAGAATGTATGCGTGTGCCGTGTGTACAGTATACAGCAAGTATGAAGCAGACTACAGTGTGTGCAGTGTACAGAGTACAGAAAAAAATATAGAACAGAAATGAAAAGCGGAGAAGAAATGTACCTCCCAAGCCCGCCAATAGCCTCCGAGCAACTGGCCGCTGCCGCGGGAAGCTGAGCTCATGTATCCATAGAGGGTGGCCAGAGCGGCGCCACCCCAATCAGAGTGCAAAATGTCCCGGACGTCCACCAGGGCGCTGAGAAGGCAGAGAGGCACGGTGTTCGCCCGGTCGGGGAAGATGGTTGTCCCGAATAAGAACATGAGGAAGCCGCGAGCGTACCTCTCCACGGCCTCCGGGGTCATCGGATCTGCATCAACGAGAGTGGCCTGGACCCTAAACTGCACCTCAAACCAGGAATACCGGACAAAGCCTGGACGAGCAAGAGGTGGCGCCTCACCCAGCAGATGGACCTGAGCGGCAGTCCACTCATCCATATCGATATCAAAGGGGATCGGATCACCCCCTACCCCGATGCCTGTGAGCATCGAGAAATCGTAAGGAGTCATCGTCATGTCCCCTGCTGTAGAGAAGTGAAATGAATCGGTGGTGTCCCACCACCTCTCCGCCAGAGCGGCGAGGAGAGGCCTGCATGTGGTAAGCCTGGAGAGTCCTCGGCAGAAGGCGCCGAAGCCTGCCTGGTCCACTATGCGACGGACCGCGTCAGGGAGCTCGTCGTACAACTCCCGAGCGCCAGTGTTCCCATACCCGCGGATGGTATGGGAATCCTCCTGTAAACAGAAAATAACAATTGCAAAACAACACTTAAAATGCAGTTTTAAGAAGCATACAGATGTAGCATGCGTGCAAGTTTAACAGATTTTGACAGATGCCGGGTGCCGGTGTGCTTACAGTGAACTACGGCGTGTGATGCGTCAGCGTGTTTTGGTGGTTCAGTACAGATGTAGCATGCGTGCAAGTTTAATAGATTTAAACAAATACCGGGTGCCAGTGTGCTTACAGTGAACTATAGCGTATGATGCGTCAGCGTGTTTGGGTGGTTCAGTACAGTATAGCATGTGTGCATACGTTCAGATTCAAGCAGATATCGGGTACCAGTGTGTATACAGTGTGCGCCGTGTGTTTGGGTGATTCAGGGCTAGTGCAGTGTGTGTGCATGTGTCAGTTTCAAGCAGATATCAGTTGTGTGTATGTTTACAGTCAACTACGGTGTATAGCATATCGAACTAAAGCAGTTAAAGAGTACAAATAAGTTACGACAGTTTTTGTGCCCTACATTGCAGAAAGTAAAGTAGAGGAAAGAGAGTTACCTTGGAAACGCCGAAGGACAGGTGAGAGGTAGGCTCGCGCAGCAATAGCTCGGGTCGCACGTGTCTCTCGAAGCTCCGAAACTGGCGGAGTCCGTCGGGGGGCAGAACATGGATCGCCGGCCGGTAGGTCGCCGGGTCGAACGGGCACTCGCGCAAAGGTAGAAGCTCGACCCCGGGATCCATCTCGTGATCCGGGGGAGTCCCGCCACGTGGAATGTCGTCCGCCATGTCAAGAATGATGAGAAAATAGCCGGAGGAAGGAAAACAGGGCTAGAATACGAAGAGTCAACCGAAAGGTCAACTCCCGAGAAGGTCGAAAATGGCCGGAAAGGCCGGGATGTGAAAGGGCATGGAAATCAAGAGAAAAGCAAGGGGAACAAACCCCAAGAAGGTGGGAATGGCAAACGAGGCACCGAAACAAAGTTTTGTTCGGTTGAAAATGTCCGAAACGCGAAGGAAATCGCGAATCCGACGACGAAACGGGCGTAGAACGCGAAGAAACGGGTGAAAGAGGAGAGGAAAACGCTCTAGAGAGAGAGAGTAAGAGTTTTCGGCGCAAGGGAAAGTGAGAAAATAGGGTTGGAAACCCTATTTTAAAACACCCGAAGTGAAATGTCAATCTACCCCGACTTAGCAACTTTTTGCCGGTCGGCAATGTTTTGTGCCGGCCGGCAGTATATTGTGCCGATGGAGTTATTTTTCAGCCGGTGGACAGCCGGTGGCCTTCCCTCCCGGCCAGTGGTGTTCCCACAACCTTGTTTAGGCCATATGAGAATTTTCTGGTCTTCATAGCTCAAGAAAGTGAAAGAAAGTGCATCTCCAACGCTCAACCGGCCTCCGTTGTGACCTCGGGTCGTGTCTTCTGCGCGTGGCGCTCGAATTCGTGCAAGGTGTATCCTTTTTGTATCCTTTTAAATTCAGAAGTTGCCCCATGTGCGTTACACGCGTTCATTGCACTATTTCGGTGCATTACATCGCGCTGTCATGCACCTCACAGTTGCATTGTTATGCACATACTACATGCGTTGTAACACGCACCCCTTGCATTGTCATACACATCTCTCATGCATTGTCATTGCATTTTTATTCCATGCATTGTCATGCATTCCGAAACACGTGTGTTGTTACACATTTAAGTCCATTTACATTTCGTGTGGCATGCGTATCACACTTAGTATCGTTTTACATTCCGTGTGGCATACGTGTCGCACTGAGCATCATTTTGCATCTTGTGAGGCATGCGTGTCTCATTTATATCATTTGGCATCCTATGGGGCATGCGTGTTTCATTTTGTGTCATTTTCATCGGCTTGTGCGCCTCGTTTGCATAGAACATGCATTCACTCGCACTATCTTGTGCATTTACACTTTGTATCTCGCGTCGCACTGTTTTGTGCCTTTCAAAATCAATCGCGCTGTTTAGCGCATCGCACTGTTTTGTGCCTTTCAAAATCAATCGCGCTGTTTAGCGCATCGCACTGTTTTGTGCATTTCAAAATCCCTCGCGCTTTCTTGCTTATCGCACGGTTTTGTGCATCGTATTTCAATAGCGCTTTCTTGCGCATCGCACTGTTTTGTGCATTGCATTTCAATCCTGCTGTTTTGCGCATCGCACTGTTTTGTGCATTTCAAAATCAATCGCGCTATTTAGCGCATCGCACTGTTCTGTGCATTTCAAAATCCCTCGCGCTGTTTTGCGCATCGCACTGTTTTGTGCATTTCAAAATCACTCGCGCTGTTTAGCTTATCGTACTGTTTTGTGCATTTCAAAATCACTCGCGCTGTTTAGCGCATCGCACTGTTTTGTGTATTTCAAAATCACTCGCGCTGTTTAGCGCACCGCACTGTTTTGTGCATTGTATTTCAATCACGCTGTTTAGCGCATCGCACTGTTTGTGCATTGTATTTCACTCACGCTGTTTAGCGCATCGCACTGTTTTGTGCATTGTATTTCAATCGCGCTGTTTAGCGCATCGCATTGTTTTGTGCATTGCATTTCAATCGCGCTGTTTAGCATATCGCACTGTTTTGTGCATTGCATTCAAATGCCCTGTTTAGCGCATCGCACTGTTTTGTGCATTTCAAAATCACTCGCGCTATTTTGCGCACCGCATCGCACTGTTTTGTGCACCTTACTTGCATCTTGCATGCATCCTCTCGCGCTATCTTGCGCACCTCACTTGTACTTGTTAGTACATTGCATTGTTTTGAATATAAACCGGCTTCGCGTAGCGTATAAGTCCAATTTTCAAAATTTTGCATTCCGTGTGGCATGCGTGTCACACTTGCATCATTTTGCATCTTATGAGGCATGCGTGTCTCATTTGTTTCATTTTTCATTCCGTGTGGCATGCGTGTCACACTTGTATCATTTTTGCATCTTATGAGGCATGCGTGTCTCATTTGTTTCATTTGTCATTCTGTGTGGCATGCGTGTCACACCTGTATCATTTTTGCATCTTATGAGGCACGCGTGTCTCATTTGTATCATCTTGCATCATGCTTCATTTGCTTCGGCATGCGTGCCACATTTTCGCTGGTATGCGTGTCATCATTTGCATTAGCATGCGTGCCTCATTCTTGCATTGTCATGCATGTTGCTAGGTTGTCTGGCGAGACCTTAAACACGCACGGTCTAGGAGACCTTAAATCCTTTGGAGGTGCGAAACCTTCGCTGCATTGTCATGCATACATTTTGCATCGTGGTTTGGCGAGACCTTAAACACGCACGGTCTAGGAGACCTTAAATCCTTTGGAGGTGCGAAACCTTCGCTGCATTGTCATGCATACATTTTGCATCCCGGTCTAGGAGACCTTAAATCCTTGGAAGGTGCGAAACCTTCGGTGCATTGGTGTGCATAGTTCACTTGCATTGCCATGCATGTCTCAAGCCGCACGTGTTGCGCATTTCAAAAACACATGCATTGTCATGCATACATTTTGCATCCCGGTCTAGGAGACCATAAATCCTCTGAAGGTGCAATTCCTCCGGTGTTTGTCGTGCCCGAACGGCTTTTGGTGGTCTGGTAAAGCCACCTGCCTATGTTTGCGATGAGTTCCTAGAAGACCAACTGGGACGGTGGAAACTAGAGTTCGAACGGCTTATGCCTAGAACGCAAAGGTTCGGGAGTTCCGAGACTAAAGTCTGGTTTAAATACCCAGGGGTGTATCCTCGGCTTGAAATCTGTATGGAAGCCCCATAGATTGAGGCAGCATGTCGGCGCCTCAGTTCTGGATACTGAACCAACCTAGTATATCGCCCTGTTGGTAGGATAGGGAAAGTTGCAGTCATAGTCGTTGCAATCATAGTCATTGCATCATAGTGCATTGTCATGCATTTCCATTGTAGCTCGCATGCATCCATTGCATTTTCCCCAGTAGATCGCATCATACTGCATTGCCATTGCATTTTGTACATATCCATTGCATCGTAGTTTGCATGCGTTCATTGCATCACCTTCCATCTATGGCTCGCACCTTTCCATGATTGAGCTTGGTCTGGTATGTGCCCTTACTTTTCACGTTAAAGCACAGTTCTACATGTGTACGCGCCTATTCCACGCTGGTATGTTGGTTTGAGGGTTGCGGCACCTTTTCTGTGTTAGACGCAGCTTGTATGTGTACATGCCTTTCCTAGGCAAGATTCGGTTTGGCCCGCGTGCCATATCTGTTGCATTATAGATTGCATGCATTCATTGCATCACCTTCCACCTATGGCTTGCGCCTTTCCATGATTGAGCTTGGTCTGGTATGTGCCCTTACTTTTCACGTTAAAGCACAGTTCTGCATGTGTACGCACCTATTCCACACTGGTATGTTGGTTTGAGGGTTGCGGCACCTTTTCTGTGTTAGACATGGCTCGTATGCGTACATGCCTTTCCTAGGCAAGATTTGGTTTGGCCCGCGTGCCATATCCATTACATCCATTTCCATTGCATCGTAGTTTGCATGCATTCATTGCATCACCTCCACCTATGGCTCGCGCCTTTCCATGGTTGAGCTTGGTCTGGTATGTGCCCATACTTCTCGTGTCGAAGCATAGTTCAGTAGACCGTTCTATGTTAGACGTGGCTTGTATGCGTATATGCCCTTCCTAGGCAAGATTTGGTTTGGCCCGCGTGCCATATCCATTTCATCCCCCCAGCATATTCATTTATATATTACATTGTAGTGTAATTTTTGCATCCGGCATTAGGATCATTGTCCTGTCTCCAGCGGGTTGTTTCCCCACTTATGTCAATCCCCCCCAATACTCGTTCTTGTGTCTGTCTACAATGCTCATAGTTCAGTTGACCGTTCTATGGTAGACAGACTTGTTACCTCCATCAATCTATTTGACATAGGTGTGGTCTCGAACCACTCGTGATCGGATCGTGATTCGATTACTTTGCATATAGTTTGCATTGTTTCAATTACATTGCATCTTCATTTGCATTGTTTATACATTGTTTTGTATATATTGCATATCATTTTGCATCCATTCTTGCATTATCATGCATGCTGCTAACAATATTGTACCTGTTAAGTTTGTTTTCTTTTCAGGCACGATATTGTATGTACGGTTCATTTGAGGCTGGTGCAACCAGACGAGCTGCACAGGTATTGTATCCTCCGAGTGAGACGTATTAAGAATTGCATAATTCTCTTACATCCTTTCTGCATTGTAGTGTAGTTTGATGTATGCCAGCTTAAAACTGTCGCATGTTTGCTTCATTACAACTTTCTTTGCATGATCATAAGTTATGCTCGGCTCTGTGCATTGTCTTGCATTATGCCCCTGCCTTCGGGCGCATATCTTGTTTGTCTTGCATGTTTGTCTGAGTCTTCGGCCTTGTCAAAAATGGGTCGTCTCTGTGCTTTGACATTCACTCCCGTCATTGTTATGACTTTTGAGTTCTGTCAAAGAGGGGCAACTGTAGACACCCCATTTTTGACCGTCCTCAAGACTTGGATGTCACCGTTTGAACACTCGGTGATCATCCATGATTGTGTTCATTTGGAGTTCCCGGAGGTCTCGGCTACGCACCCTGCCTCAGGATCTCCGAACTTGACTGTTTAGCGTCTGGTTTTGCACCAAACACTTGTGTTTTGCCTTGGAGGGGCAGGGAATGCCTTGTGAGGCATCCCCATACACCACTGGCAGTGGCTAGAGGCCACCGGCTGGTTTTTTTCTGCCACCGGCAATGTATATTGCCGGCCGGCACTATTTGTTGCCGGTCAGCACTATTTAGTGCTGGTCGGCACTCGTTTTTGCCAAAATGGCATCTTTGGCCGGCCGACTACTGTGCATCTGCTTTTGCAGATATTTTATGACAGTTGTCTTGCCTTTTGCTCCCCTCCATACACGTGTATGGAGGGATCTTCCTCTTATGAAGCTTGTCTTGTAAGCTTTACAAGACAAGAAGTTCTTTAAAGAGAGGGGCTCTCTCTTGTTGCAAGGGTTGGAGACTTTAGACATTTTAGAGACAAAAAACACAGAGAGAAGCTCTGGTTTTTAGGGTTAGGATCCATACATATCCTATCTCTCTTTTTCTCTCTTTGTGTTCTAGGTGTTTTGTGTCTTACTATTGCACATAAACACCTAGTGTTTCACCTTCCTTTGGTTACTGAGGTTCTAAGGGACTGATTTTGGTGTTTTGGTGTTGGATTCAAGCCAAGAAAGGCCATTGGAGCATCATTGTTGAAGAGGTCTTCAAGGGTAAGAATCTCACCCCTTTATTCCCCATTTTTGCACCTTATTTCTACCTATCTTAAAATCGTTTTTGAGCTTGGTGTATAATACAAAAAAGTTCTGTTTTTTAGTCCTCTTGATTGTTTATTAAGAGTTTTTTTTGGTTTGAGGGTGTTTGACCCCTCTTAGGCCTTGAAAGGCCCCATTTTGAGCCATTTTGAGCGAGTTTCGAGACTTTGGTGTTTGGGCCTCTTCACCACTGAAATCTTGAGGGATTTCAGTGTTGGAGATGGTGCCTTGAAGTCTCCAAAAGGATAGGGCCACCCCCTCTCCTTGTTGTCCTTGAAAAGGACCATTTTTGGCCTCTTGAGGGAGCACCTAACTAAGCTTCATGTTGACCATGTCTTGGCTGTTTTTTGTGCTTAATATGTCATATTATACCTCTGTTTTTTGTTGGTTTTGGTACACAATGCATGCTTAGCATACCTACCATGTAATGCCATGTTATTGCCTCAATGTGTCTTAGGTTGTTAGCCCTTGTTAGAGCATGTTTTAGACTTAGTCTTGTGAAGCTTTTGTGCATATTTTGCCATGTTTTAGGTCTGTCCATAGTTGTTTGGGTCGAATTTGGCATGCTTAAAATACCTCCTTTGCATTCCGGCTTGTTGGCCTTAAGTGTATGAGTGTATAACATGACATTTTTGCATTGATTTGGTGATTTGGAATCATCCACCATATCATTTCAGACCTTATAGTATGCTTATATGCTTGCTTTAATTACCTTTTTGATGCTTTGAGGGTTTGTGTAACATGTTCCATGTTTTGGCACTTGTGCATGCCTTTGAATTTGAGCCATTTAGATGCCATCTAAGTGGTCTTTTGGGCTTTATTTTATATGCTAAAATTCTGTCTTTAGTTATTTAGTTCATGCCATGTTTGGTCTTGCTAAGTGTAGTTCAATACTCCATTGGTTTACTTTGAGTACTTGGACCATTTGCATGCTAATGTTTAGCTTATCTTGTTGCTTGGTTTGACATCATCCTAACATGATTTATAATGCTTACCTTGCATGCTATTTGTCCATGATTGCCTCATTCAAATGTGCTTAGAAATAGCCCTTTGATGCTTAAGCATTTGGGCCTTAACATATGCATGCGTGTATGTGTATTTTGGTCCCTTATTTTGGTCACTTTGGCTACTGTTTTGGGCCCATATAGAGCTGCCCAAATCATGTTTAAGTCCACCTTTTCATTGGTTGGCATTGCCTCATGTTTGCTTGTATGCTTGCATAAATGTCTTGCCATGCCATGTTGCATCCTTAGCTTGTATGCCTAGGTTGCATTGCATCTTGCATACATGCCTTGTTCCTTGAATTGGTGATGGGATTTGGGCCTTGGGCCTTGGTTTGTTTGTATGGTTTGCATTTCATTTGACATGAAAGTTGCATACTTGATCACTTGGGCCATCATGCATGGAAATGCGTGATTGGTGGTCTGAGAATTGAGACACATGCCCCTTTGAGTCACAAACATGATAAGGGACATGAATGGTGCATATATGCTTTGAATTGTGCTGCCATGCTTTGCCTTGCCCTCTGTTGCTGTCAATTGCAGATTCTGCAGGAACACTTTGCCGACCGGCAGTGTCAAGTGCCGACCGGCAATCCCTCCTCTGCCGACAGCTTCATTTTGTGCCGGTGGCCATAACACACTGTCGGTGACAGTTCCATCCAGCCGGTGGCACTCCTCAGTGTCCAAGGAACCAGTTCTGAGATTTTGGCAGCCTCCAGAGGAGTAAAGGAAGGAAAACAGAGGCAGCCTATGCATGGCGGTGCGTTTCTGAGCAGGACTGAGCATGCATTGCATCGAGCTCTCCTCCCGAGGTGGTTTACTGCTTTTCCTAGATTAATTAATTTGCTTAGTTGATTAGGCAATTTGTAATATTTAATTAGCTTGCGTAGTTAATTAATTTGTAATATTTATTCGGTCCCTCTGAGTGAGGGCAAATCTGTAATAAGCGTGCGTGGGTGGTGTGTATGTCTTCCAATCCCCACTTCTTTCTTCCCTTTTACTTACCCGCTTTGATGGTTAGTAATAGGACATGTTCAAATTAGCATACCTTATGCTATGCATGCATGCATTCATTCATTTGTCCTGCATGCACCGGGCTCGGTACATCATGCTAACTGCATTTGTACTTCAATTCCAAATTGAATACGTGCATCAATTGATCGCATTTCACATGCCATGTTTAGGTTAGCCGAGCCTATTCTAGCAACATTTTGTATGCGATGCATTAGGCACTTAACATGGACTTGGATCACGCATTTTGCTAACGAGTTCTTTGTTTTGGCACGGAGTACTATGTAAGTATTTTAATGCTTTAGCATATCGCATGCGTGTGAATGCTACCATAACAATATGTTTACCATGTGGCTTGATGCTTTTGTGATAAACTGTTTGATTGCCTGTGGGTGAAGGTTGGATTGCTTGAGTTGGAATAACTCGTTGAAATCCGTGTTTTAGCCTACTTGCGAGTAGCAAATTCCAAAACATTTTTTCCAAGATAAACGGATATGCAATGCTTATTTCCAAATTAGGCAATCTAGTCTATACTTGTTTGCTGTGCGCATAACATAGTAATTCTAGGCTAATAAATGGATTACGAACATATAACGTTTTCAAAAATGGATATCACGGTTAGTAGAGGCCGGTCTTCGGACCGGGCGAGAGGGGGTGCTCATAGCTGACCTTCCCCAATCGTACCCTAACTCCCGAGCCAAGACAACTCCGGTGATTACGGACATGTGGCCTTTGGCACCGAGTCAGGGTTTCCTAAATTCTCCCATTTTAAAATATTTAGGTGGCGACTCTGTATCTGGCAAAGCAGTCCATGTTTGGCACTTCTTCTCAAAAATCTGTTTCTCAAAACGATTTGCCGGATTTGGACTCTTTGGTTCAGATTAAGAACCGTGACACAAATCGAGTCCGAGCTGTAGTAACCCCACAAATGAACAGAACGAGAGCTCACCCTCCCAGGGCGTTCGGGGGACGTCTACAGTTTCTGGCGACTCTGCTGGGGATTTTTAGAGAGCTTGACTCGAACTCGTGATATCCCGTTTTGATTTCGCTTATGTGTTTCTTTGCATTGCGTGTGCATTGGTGCGCCTAGGAACACGGTGTTTGCCATCTGTCATTCCTGAACGGTTTTCCGGAGGCTTGTCTTGTCAAGCCATGACCATAAGGCTGACCGGCTATGGGCTCTGACAGTATGGGAACACAAACCCCAGTTTTACCGGGGCACCCTTTTCGACCATTCAACCTAGTGCATATTCGGATCCATAGTGACCATTCCAAGCTAGGACAGGTTGCTTACCTAATATTAGGATGTTTGAAACCGTTGCGTGCGTAGTGAAACCCTAGATCCTGACAAAATAGGACAGGAAAACGCTACCCCAACATAAGGGTGTTTTGGCTCTCTTTACTTGCTATGTGCTTTTAGAGTGTATCTCTACAGGAACGTACATACCAGTTTGCAAGTTTGAGTATCAGGCCCGAGGGCACCAGTATCAGTGTTGTTGAGAATCAGTTATTATCTGCGGGTACCCGGATTCGGTTTTGGGGACAGTAATTCTGGGAACAGTGATCAGCAGTAGAGTACAGTTGTTCAGCTACATCCGTGTTTGATCTGTTTGGGTTGAAACGCTGCTTATTTCTCCTTTCAGTTCAGAGTGTCCAGAGAATTGATACAGAATAGCTAGTGCTCTCCTTTGCCGAGGCAGGGCTTATGATGGCGCAAAATTCAGAAGAGATCGTAGTAATGACGGCTGCATTGGAGTAGGGGATCACTCTACAAAGTGAGGCCAACACTGATGTGTCACATCCACCCAGGTCGCCTGTTGTGCACCCGGTTTGGGCCCCCCAGCTATACCAGGCTCGCGAGCCTACTACATTTGAACTGATGGGGGATGATAGGTGATCTCCAGAGGTCTGTGGCGGATCTCACCTACGGAATGTCAGCTTCACCCCCAGCCGTACCATATGCCGGGAGTTTTGTACCCGAGGAGCCCCCGCTGTTGGGGCGAATTGTGATCGGACTTAGCCAACCGGAGATGGCCTCCAACTATGGTAATGACATATCAACGTCAACTCAAACCCTCGATCAGGCTGGGGCCAGAGGAAAAGACAAAGCAAAGATAGATGCCGATCCCATTGAACAACTGTTGTGGGCAGTCGAGGCTTTGAAAGCCGGGGGGATGAACAAGCAACAGATATCCGCAGTTGTGGCAAAGACTGTGGAGGATGCTTTCCCCACTCCAACTGAGGGTAGTTCAAGCCAGTCAGAAAATCGGGATAGGCCCCGTCATGCCAAGACGGCTCCTCCTATTCCCGCCCCTGCACCCGGGAAAGATCAGAAAGCTAAAGTGGCGCCTGCCGACCCTTTCGCTTGTGCAGCTAGTAAGAGCGCTCAGACCCCAAAGTACCTGCCCCGGGGGCGCAGGACCTTTCATGCTCTCTACATGCCTCTATCCAAGGCACTTCAGATCCTTGCCGAGAAGGGGCACCTTAAACCCTTAGAGCCTCGGCCTCTCCCGAAGAATCTCCCTGCCACGCATGATGCTGCTCAGTACTGTGCGTACCACCAGCAGACAGGCCATGCTACCGACAACTGCTTCCGCCTCCGTCATGAGGTGCAAGATTTGATTGACAACGAGGTTATCCTCCCGCCCACCTCAGCCAAGTCTGTTACCACTCAGTTATTGGATTTTGAGGACACAGATACTGCAAGTATGTAATTAGAAAGTGAACCACCTACGGGCGACATCTGGATGTATTTTGAAAGTGGCGTCTGGCACGCATTTTTGAGTGGCTGTGAACGCTAGCTTTGTAAATCCTGGCTTGGGGTATTGAGTCAGTCTTTTGTTTTGAGTCTGTCTCTTTGTTTTGAGTCAGTCTTTTTTGCTTAAGGGTCTGTCTTGTTGTAGCGAGTCAGTCCCCCTTGTATAGAATACCAGGTGATTCTAGGGTTGTTGTCCCGAACACCGTTTTGTCTTGTAATTACTTGTTCTTGTTTTTTTGAGTCTGTTTCTGTCGAGGGGCCAGTTATACCCACAAATCTGAATGAAACAGCTGTTGCTATCTCAACTTCATGCTTGCTCTCAGTTTAAGTGCCAGAGAATTTGAATGGGCTGACAGCACATCTCGCCTGCTCTCCTGCGCGCCAAACTCATTGCATTAACCTAAGTTTTTCAAAAACCTCTCTTGAACACTGCGGTGATTAAAACGAAGAGGAAGGAATTCCTCGGGTTTTGCAAAATTTTGATCATTTTGAGAGAAAGAGAGGCGTACTAAGCCCTTTTAATGAATGAAACCATGCTTGTCAGCGTGAGTACTGAGAAGGACCCTGGCTTGATCCAGATTGGTTCCACACTATCTTCGGCGTGAGCGATTTGTCGCTTTCTTAAAAACTTTCAAAAACAAATGTTTTACGCGGCCCTGTGAAGGCCTGTGTGGAACCGCTCTTGAGAACGTGCAGCCTAGGATCGCTCTCAGCCTCAAGACTCAACCCGTCCGTTTCGAACCTTGAACCCGTTCAGAAAGTTCAACGGACAAACGCCATGTAAGGCCCGCGTGGCCAGTTCTGAAGCAGCCCTCGAACAAGAGGCACCAAAGCCGAATCAGAAGGAGTAGATCTTGCCGGAAGAAGCTCGTGGAGTAACCGGGATGGATTCTTCTGCAAATCATTGCAATACCCGTTCTCCTAGATGTAAAGAGGCTTCAACTTCATAAACCATTTGGCATGGACTTGCTACACTTTTACCCTTTGAGAGGCTCGCTGGGCTGAAAACCCGGAAGGGCGACCCAGGCAAAAGTTAGAGCAAGAGAAAAATACAAAAAATACAAAAAATACAAAAAATACAAAAAGAGAAAAGAAAAGAAAAGAAAGAAAAAATGTGAAAAAAAAGAAAAAGAAAAGAACAAAAGAAAATGAATAAAAAGAAGCTCGCAAGGTCGAAAACCCGCATCAGGCGCCTTGGCAAAAGTTAGAGCCTGAAAAGTGAAGGTTAAAATACCCGAGTGTACCTTAACCGGAACTACGTAAGGCTTGATTCCCATGTTTGGGATACGTAGGCAACTTCATCATGAAGTCCAGCCCCCAACGCTGTCATAGCGTCTCGGTCCATGCAATGGTTTCGATTTCATCTCAAAGTCCAGTCGTCAACACCTTCCAAGGTGACTGTGTCCATATATTTGTTGTGACCGTCTTCGTAATCTCTGTGTCCGAGAGTTCGACCACCACCAATGAAGACTGTTTGCGGACTGTTGCGGCATCATCCAAACAAGGGCCAACTTTCCGTTGCCACGAGCCGTCGTGAGCCGCCATTCAAACCAGGGGCAACTTTCCGTTGCTATCCACCCCATTCAAACCAGGGGCAATTTTCCATTGCCTCCGATCCAAGGTTGCGCATCTCAAAGAGTAAGTTCCATTGCCTCCGATCCAAGGTTGCGCATCTCAAAGAGTAAGTTCCATGCTCGTTGAGCATTGACTGTTTGCAAAAATAGTTTTTGAAAATTTTTACTGAGGTTGACTATTTTCTCAAAAACTATTCCATTTTCCAAAACTGTACCACTGTCTTGGACCCAAAAAAGGAAAATTTTCAGTGCTTGCTGCCTGACTTGCATGCTTTTCAAATCAAAAATCGAACAAGTACGTTAATCCGACTCTCATTTTGATCAAAATTGTTTTAGTAGAAAGCAAAAACAACGAATGGTTAAAATGATGAACTAGGGGCACAGTTGAGTCAGGCGTTCTGTCTTTCCCCCGTCATCGACGTACTTGCCAGAAGGGCACTCAACCCGCCAGAAGAAATAGCCGTGAGCTAACGGCATTGAGCTTGAACCCGCAACTTCCTATTCATTCGTTAAACACCCCGGGGAGGGATAAAAATGAGAGAATGAAGAATAGAGAGGTTTGAGTTGAGAGAAAAGTGAGGAAAAGGGTTTTGAGAGAAAATTCAAGCTTGAGAGTCGAGTGATGTGAGAATCACAAATCAGAAAGGGTGGGGAACAATACCCAGATTGAACTGGCTCCTCGTGGTCCGAGGTCCCCCATCTTCGCTAACGCGTCTGTATGTCGTGTCTTTTGTTTTGTTTATCTCAACCTTTGTTTTAGGTCTTTTTCGAGCGTGTCTCGTTGTGTTTAGGTCGTGTACCTTTTCGTTCGAGTCCTCCCCGCTGTGTTCAGTTGTAGGCTCGATACCCTGGTTTGAAAAACCCTCATTTAATTTCAGAATTGTTTATACCCAGAATGCGGTGCCATTCTCTATATTTGAGCGTGTTTCAACTCCAACCGGTTCCATCTTTGAGCTCCGTCTTGTCAGATTGGGCCGTTCACTCAAGTTTGATGTGTGCAGGATGAACCGAATGCTGTGTTATGGGCTGCGTGCAGATTAATCCCCGGCAGAGTAAGGGCTGTGTATCCAGAATCAGGCAGTGGGTTGCTTGGGTTATTTTGCTGTTGGCTGTTTAGTTATCTGATTATTACAGTGCAAGTGTTCAATTTTTAGACAACCAATCAATTTCATTTACATTGAGGTGTAACATGATGGATTGCGATGCAATACATGAGATATGTAAATGTAACACTTTTTAAGCAAAAATCTGTTCATTTCATAATCTTTTTCAAGTACAAAGTTTTGAGGAAAACAAAATCTGCCTGCGGCAGTACAAAGTATCCTGACTATCAAAAAGGAAAAGTACAAGAAAGAAAGAAAAAGAACAAAAACCAATGACAAGCGACTCCGGGGGCCATCAGTCTGTCCTAGTCCTCTTCCTGGACGAAGGTCCAAGAGCATCGTCAGCATCGTCGTCAGAGCCCGAGCTAGAACCGCCTCCGGTCTCCTCCTCCGATGACTCGGACTCCGCCTCTGCCTCCGCCTCTGACTCCTCGTCATCATCATCCGGGACTGGAGCTTGCGAGCTACTCCCGACATGAGTGCGCCCCACTTTGGAGCGGGGGAATACTCGGCCCTCCTCATCTCTCCCTCGGGCAGGGACGGAAGGTCCAGCTGGAGCACCTCCTGCCATAGGAATCTGGAAAGGAGGGTGAAAAGGTACACAAAAGGGAAATGCATCAGTATACTGTGGACAGTTTAACGGTGCAGAATGCAGTGTATGAGTACAGTGTGTGTATATTGTGGACAGTTTAACGGTGCAGAATGCAATGTATGAGTACAATGTGTGTATGCCGTGGGCAGTTTAACAGTGCAGAATGCAGTGTATGAGTACAGTGTGTGTATGTCGTGGGAAGTTTAACAGTGTAGAATGCAGTGTATGAGTATAGTGTATGAATGCCGTGAGCAGTTTACCAGTGCAGGGTACAGTGCAGAATGCGGTGTATGCAGTGTATCAGACGCTGTGAGATCAGTATATCAAGTGTTGTGCCGTGCATCAGATTATGTGAAGCAGTATATGAATGGTTTGAGGCCAGTGTCAGAAGAACATACCGGAATGCTGTAGAGGGCCAGGAGGTCAAAAGTCCGCTGAAGCATCCCCATCATGGAGGCATTCATCTCCAATGACTGCCGGGTGTACGCAGAAGAAGCCTGTAAAAATATCAGATGCATCAATATTCTGTGGAATACCAAACAAACTGAAATGAAATGACTATACAAAAGTGCAGTAATACATACCGAAGGTAAGTAGGGGACACCGACGAACTCGTGATCAGCTGGCGGAGGGGCGAAGGGGATCTGATAGGTCGCCCCCCCTGCCCCCGGAAAGTCAGTACAGCAAGTAGGGCGAGCCAACCAGCCCCCCGTCCACCCTGAGCTCTGCCCCTGCCACGGACTCGGGCGCTCCTCGAAGCTCCCGCTCTAGCTCCCGCTCCTGCCCCAGCCACTGGCGCCACGGGCCTGGCCCCCTCCGCTCGACGACCGCCGCTCAGAGGTCGCATCAGGTACGTCTGAACGTACTCTCGGTAGTCGCCGATGCCTCTGAAGCGGGCCTCATCCCAGCCGATAGTGAAATCGTCCATCTGCTTGGTGGTGAGCCTCTCAATCTCCCTCATGTCCGAAGGAGGGTGAACCGGGACTATCTGCTCAGGTAACCCCAGGGTCTGGCGCAAGAAACGCTCACCTAGGTACCAAGCCCGACAGACCGGGCCCTCCAAGAAGATCCGAAAACGTGAGGTCTCATCGGCACCGGCGAACCGATCCCGCGTCACAGCTGGCAAAGGAGCCCAAGGCAGCCAGGTGATCTGAAAATGCAATACAGTTTGTTATCTACTGTCTTTGAAATATGCAATGGAAAGGCGAAGCTTAAATAAACTGCAAGTAAAACATACCTCGGCGGGGGTAATGGTGTCGAAATATCGGCGGAAAAAGCCGAATGTCTCTCGTGGCCGTCGGGTGCATCTCTCGTCAAAGCGGCGTGAAAAGGGGACGACCAGAGGAGTCTCTGTGACTGGTACGGGAGCTAGCCTAGGAAAGTAGGCGTAAACCCACAACTGCAAGGTAAATACCAGTGCATTTATCAGATAAAGTAGAATACAGAATAAAGCAGAAATGACAAAGCCGCGTGTTGTGCAGTGTATTGTGTATAGTATACAGTGTGAGTAGTGTACAGTCAGTGTAAAGCAGAATGTATGCGTGTGCCATGTGTACAGTATACAACAAGTATGAAGCAGACTACAGTGTGTGCAGTGTACAGAGTACAGAAAAAAATATAGAACAGAAATGAAAAGCGGAGAAGAAATGTACCTCCCAAGCCCGCTAATAGCCTCCGAGCAACTGGCCGCTGCCGCGGGAGGCTGAGCTCATGTATCCATAGAGGGTGGCCAGAGCGGCGCCACCCCAATCATAGTGCAAAATGTCCCGGCCGTCCACCAGTGCGCTGAGAAGGCAGAGAGGCACGGTGTTCGCCCGGTCGGGGAAGATGGTTGTCCCGAATAAGAACATGAGGAAGCCGCGAGCGTACCTCTCCACGACCTCCGGGGTCATCGGATCTGCATCAACGAGAGTGGCCTGGACCCTAAACTGCACCTCAAACCAGGAATACCGGACAAAGTCTGGATGAGCAAGATGTGGCGCCTCACCCAGCAAATGGACCTGAGCGGCAGTCCACTCATCCATATCGATATCAAAGGGGATCGGATCACCCCCTACCCCGATGCCTGTGAGCATCGAGAAATCGTAAGGAGTCATCGTCATGTCCCCTACTGTAGAGAAGTGAAATGAATCGGTGGTGTCCCACCACCTCTCCGCCAGAGCGGCGAGGAGAGGCCTGCATGTGGTAAGCCTGGAGAGTCCTCGGTAGAAGGCGCCGAAGCCCGCTTGGTCCACTATGCGACGGACCGCGTCAGGGAGCTCGTCGTACCACTCCCGAGCGCCAGTGTTCCCATACCCGCGGATGGTATGGGAATCCTCCTGTAAACAGAAAATAACAATTGCAAAACAACACTCAAAATGCAGTTTTAAGAAGCATACAGATGTAGCATGCGTGCAAGTTTAACAGATTTTGACAGATACCGGGTGCCGGTGTGCTTACAGTGAACTACGGCGTGTGATGCGTCAGCGTGTTTTGGTGGTTCAGTACAGATGTAGCATGCGTGCAAGTTTAATAGATTTAAACAAATACCGGGTGCCAGTGTGCTTACAGTGAACTACAGTGTGTGATGCGTCAGCGTGTTCGGGTGGTTCAGTACAGTATAGCATGTGTGCATACGTTCAGATTCTAGCAGATATCGGGTACCAGTGTGTATACAGTGTGCGCCGTGTGTTTGGGTGATTCAGGGCTAGTACAGTGTGTGTGCATGTGTCAGTTTCAAGCAGATATCAGTTATGTGTATGTTTACAGTCAACTACGGTGTATAGCATATCGAACTAAAGCAGTTAAAGAGTACAAATAAGCTACGATAGTTTTTGTGCCCTACATTGCAGAAAGTAAAGTAGAGGAAAGAGAGTTACCTCAGAAACGCCGAAGGACAGGTGAGAGGTAGGCTCGCGCAGCAATAGCCCGGGTGGCACGTGCCTCTCGAAGCTCCGAAACTGGCGGAGTCCGTCGGGGGGCAGAACATGGATCGCCGGCCGGTAGGTCGCCGGGTCGAACGGGCGCTCGCGCAAAGGTAGAAGCTCGACCCCGGGATCCATCTCGTGATCCGGGGGAGTCCCGCCACGTGGAATGTCGTCCGCCATGTCAAGAATGATGAGAAAATAGCCGGAGGAAGGAAAACAGGGCTAGAATACGAAGAGTCAACCGAAAGGTCAACTCCCGAGAAGGTCGAAAATGGCCGGAAAGGTCGGGATGTGAAAGGGCATGGAAATCAAGAGAAAAGAAAGGGGAACAAACCCCAAGAAGGTGGGAATGGCAAACGAGGCACCGAAACAAAGTTTTGTTCGGTTGAAAATGTCCGAAACGCGAAGGAAATCGCGAATCCGACGACGAAACGGGCGTAGAACGCGAAGAAACGGGCGAAAGAGGAGAGGAAAACGCTCTAGAGAGAGAGAGTAAGAGTCTTCGGCGCATGGGAAAGTGAGAAAATAGTGTTGGAAACCCTATTTTAAAACACCCGAAGTGAAATGTCGAATCTGCCCCGACTCAGCAACCTTTTGCCGGTCGGCAATGTTTTGTGCCGGCCGGCAGTATATTGTGCCGATGGAGTTATTTTTCAGCCGGTGGACAGCCGGTGGCCTTCCCTCCCGGCCAGTGGTGTTCCCACAACCTTGTTTAGGCCATATGAGAATTTTCTGGTCTTCATAGCTCAAGAAAGTGAAAGAAAGTGCATCTCCGACGCTCAACCGGCCTCCGTTGTGACCTCGGGTCGTGTCTTCTGCGTGTGGCGCTCGAATTCGTGCAAGGTGTATCCTTTTTGTATCCTTTTAAATTCAGAAGTTGCCCCATGTGCGTTACACGCGTTCATTGCACTATTTCGGTGCATTACATCGCGCTGTCATGCACCTCACAGTTGCATTGTTATGCACATACTACATGCATTGTAACATGCACCCCTTGCATTGTCATACACATCTCTCATGCATTGTCATTGCATTTTTATTCCATGCATTGTCATGCATTCCGAAACACGTGTGTTGTTACACATTTAAGTCCATTTACATTTCGTGTGGCATGCGTATCACACTTAGCATCGTTTTACATTCCGTGTGGCATACGTGTCGCACTGAGCATCATTTTGCATCTTGTGAGGCATGCGTGTCTCATTTATATCATTTGGCATCCTATGGGGCATGCGTGTTTCATTTTGTGTCATTTTCATCGGCTTGTGCGCCTCGTTTGCATAGAACATGCATTCACTCACACTATCTTGTGCATTTACACTTTGTATCTCGCATCGCACTGTTTTGTGCCTTTCAAAATCAATCGCGCTGTTTAGCGCATCGCACTGTTTTGTGCATTTCAAAATCCCTCACGCTTTCTTGCGTATCGCACTGTTTTGTGCATCGTATTTCAATCGCGCTTTCTTGCGCATCGCACTGTTTTGTGCATTGCATTTCAATCGTGCTGTTTTGCGCATCGCACTGTTTTGTGCGTTGCATTTCAATCGCGCTGTTTTGCGCATCGCACTGTTTTGTGCATTGCATTTCAATCCCGCTGTTTTGCGCATCGCACTATTTTGTGCATTTCAAAATCAATCGCGCTATTTAGCGCATCGCACTGTCCTGTGTTTTCAAAATCCCTCGCGCTGTTTTGCGCATCGCACTGTTTTGTGCATTTCAAAATCACTCGCGCTGTTTAGCGCATCGCACTGTTTTGTGCATTTCAAAATCACTCGCGCTGTTTAGCGCATCGCACTGTTTTGTGCATTTCAAAATCACTCGCGTTGTTTAGCGCATCGCACTGTTTTGTGTATTTCAAAATCACTCGCGCTGTTTAGCGCACCGCACTGTTTTGTGCATTGTATTTCAATCGCGCTGTTTAGCGCATCGCACTGTTTGTGCATTGTATTTCACTCACGCTGTTTAGCGCATCGCACTGTTTTGTGCATTGTATTTCAATCACGCTGTTTAGCGCATCGCACTGTTTTATGCATCGCATTTCAGTCGCGCTTTTTAGCGCATCGCACTGTTTTGTGCATTGCATTCAAACGCCCTGTTTAGCGCATCGCACTGTTTTGTGCATTTCAAAATCACTCGCGCTATTTTGCGCACCGCATCGCACTGTTTTGTGCACCTTACTTGCATCTTGCATGCATCCTCTCGCGCTATCTTGCGCACCTCACTTGTACTTGTTAGTACATTGCATTGTTTTGAATATAAACCGGCTTCGCGTAGCGTATAAGTCCAATTTTCAAAATTTTGCATTCCGTGTGGCATGCGTGTCACACTTGCATCATTTTGCATCTTATGAGGCATGCGTGTCTCATTTGTTTCATTTTTCATTCCGTGTGGCATGCGTGTCACACTTGTATCATTTTTGCATCTTATGAGGCATGCGTGTCTCATTTGTTTCATTTGTCATTCTGTGTGGCATGCGTGTCACACATGTATCATTTTTGCATCTTATGAGGCACGCGTGTCTCATTTGTATCATCTTGCATCATGCTTCATTTGCATCGGCATGCGTGCCACATTTTTACTGGTATGCGTGTTGTCATTTGCATTAGCATGCGTGCCTCATTCTTGCATTGTCATGCATGTTGCTAGGTGGTCTGGCGAGACCTTAAACACGTACGGTCTAGGAGACCTTAAATCCTTTGGAGGTGCGAAACCTTCGTTGCATTGTCATGCATACATTTTGCATCGTGGTCTGGCGAGACCTTAAACACGCACGGTCTAGGAGACCTTAAATCCTTTGGAGGTGCGAAACCTTCGCTGCATTGTCATGCATACATTTTGCATCCCGGTCTAGGAGACCTTAAATCCTTGGAAGGTGCGAAACCTTCGGCGCATTGGTGTGCATAGTTCACTTGCATTGCCATGCATGTCTCAAGCCGCACGTGTTGCGCATTTCAAAAACACATGCATTGTCATGCATACATTTTGCATCCCGGTCTAGGAGACCTTAAATCCTCTGAAGGTGCAATTCCTCCAGTGTTTGTCGTGCCCGAACGGCTTTCGGTGGTCTGGTAAAGCCACCTGCCTAGGTTTGCGATGAGTTCCTAGAAGACCAACTGGGACGGTGGAAACTAGAGTTCGAACGGCTTATGCCTAGAACGCAAAGGTTCGGGAGTTCCGAGACTAAAGTCTGGTTTAAATACCCAGGGGTGTATCCTCGGCTTGAAATCTGTATGGAAGCCCCATAGATTGAGGCAGCATGTCGGCGCCTCAGTTCTGGATACTGAACCAACCTAGTATATCGCCCTGTTGGTAAGATAGGGAAAGTTGCAGTCATAGTCATTGCATCATAGTGCATTGTCATGCATTTCCATTGTAGCTTGCATGCATCCATTGCATTTTCCCCAGTAGATCGCATCATACTGCATTGCCATTGCATTTTGTACATATCCATTGCATCGTAGTTTGCATGCGTTCATTGCATCACCTTCCATCTATGGCTCGCACCTTTCCATGATTGAGCTTGGTCTGGTATGTGCCCTTACTTTTCATGTTAAAGCACAGTTCTACATGTGTACGCGCCTATTCCACGCTGGTATGTTGGTTTGAGGGTTGCGGCACCTTTTCTGTGTTAGACGCGGCTTGTATGTGTACATGCCTTTCCTAGGTAAGATTCGGTTTGGCCCGCGTGCCATATCCGTTGCATTATAGATTGCATGCATTCATTGCATCACCTTCCACCTATGGCTTGCGCCTTTCCATGATTGAGCTTGGTCTGGTATGTGCCCTTACTTTTCACATTAAAGCACAGTTCTGCATGTGTACGCACCTATTCCACACTGGTATGTTGGTTTGAGGGTTGCGGCACCTTTTCTGTGTTAGACATGGGTCGTATGCGTACATGCCTTTCCTAGGCAAGATTTGGTTTGGCCCGCGTGCCATATCCATTACATCCATTTCCATTGCATCGTAGTTTGCATGCATTCATTGCATCACCTCCACCTATGGCTCGCGCCTTTCCATGGTTGAGCTTGGTCTGGTATGTGCCCATACTTCTCGTGTCGAAGCATAGTTCAGTAGACCGTTCTATGTTAGACGTGGCTTGTATGCGTACATGCCATTCCTAGGCAAGATTTGGTTTGGCCCGCGTGCCATATCCATTTCATCTCCCCAGCATATTCATTTATATATTACATTGTAGTGTAATTTTTGCATCCGGCATTAGGATCATTGTCCTTTCTCCAGCGGGTTGTTTCCCCACTTATGTCAATCCCCCCCAATACTCGTTCTTGTGTCTGTCTACAATGCTCATAGTTCAGTTGACCGTTCTATGGTAGACAGACTTGTTACCTCCATCAATCTATTTGACATAGGTGTGGTCTCGAACCACTCGTGATTGGATCGTGATTCGATTGCTTTGCATATAGTTTGCATTGTTTCAATTACATTGCATCTTCATTTGCATTGTTTATACATTGTTTTGTATATATTGCATATCATTTTGCATCCATTCTTGCATTATCATGCATGCTGCTAACAATATTGTACCTGTTAAGTTTGTTTTCTTTTCAGGCACGATATTGTATGTACGGTTCATTTGAGGCTGGTGCAACCAGACGAGCCGCACAGGTATTGTATCCTCCGAGTGAGACGTATTGAGAATTGCATAATTCTCTTACATCCTTTCTGCATTGTAGTGTAGTTTGGTGTATGCCAGCTTAAAACTGTCGCATGTTTGCTTCATTATAGCTTTCTTTGCATGATCATAAGTTATGCTCGGCTCTGTGCATTGTCTTGCATTGTGCCCCTGCCTTCGGGCGCATATCTTGTTTGTCTTGCATGTTTGTCTGAGTCTTCGGCCTTGTCAAAAATGGGTCGTCTCTGGGCTTTGACATTCACTCCCGTCATTGTTATGACTTTTGAGTTCTGTCAAAGAGGGGCAACTGTAGACACCCCATTTTTGACCGTCCTCAAGACTTGGACGTCACCGTTTGAACACTCGGTGATCATCCATGATTGTGTTCGTTTGGAGTTCCCGGAGGTCTCGGCTACGCGCCCTGCCTCAGGATCTCCGAACTTGACTGTTTAGTGTCTGGTTTTGCAACAAACACTTGTGTTTTGCCTTGGAGGGGCAGGGAATGCCTTGTGAGGCATCCCCATACACCACTGGCAGTGGCTAGAGGCCACCGGCTGGTTTTTTTCTGCCACCGGCAATGTATATTGCCGGCCGGCACTATTTGTTGCCCGTCAGCACTATTTAGTGCCGGTCAGCACTCTTTTTTGCCAAAATGGCATCTTTGGCCGGCCGACTACTGTGCATCTGCTTTTGCAGATATTTTAAGACAGCTGTCTTGCGTTTTGCTCCCCTCCATACACGTCTCCCTCTTATGAAGCTTGTCTTGTAAGCTTTACAAGACAAGAAGTTCTTTAAAGAGAGGGGCTCTCTCTTGTTGCAAGGGTTGGAGACTTTAGACATTTTAGAGACAAAAAACACAGAGAGAAGCTCTGGTTTTTAGGGTTAGGATCCATACATATCCTATCTCTCTTTTTCTCTCTTTGTGTTCTAGGTGTTTTGTGTCTTACTATTGCACATAAACACCTAGTGTTTCACCTTCCTTTGCTTACTGAGGTTCTAAGGGACTGATTTTGGTGTTTTGGTGTTGGATTCAAGCCAAGAAAGGCCATTGGAGCATCATTGTTGAAGAGGTCTTCAAGGGTAAGAATCTCACCCCTTTATTCCCCATTTTTGCACCTTATTTCTACCTATCTTAAAATCATTTTTGAGCTTGGTGTATAATACAAAAAAGTTCTGTTTTTTAGTCCTCTTGATTGTTTATTAAGAGTGTTTTTTGGTTTGAGGGTGTTTGACCCCTCTTAGGCCTTGAAAGGCCCCATTTTGAGCCATTTTGAGCGAGTTTCGAGACTTTGGTATTTGGACCTCTTCACCACTGAAATCTTGAGGGATTTCAGTGGTGGAAATGGTTCCTTGAAGTCTCCAAAAGGAGAGGGCCACCCCCTCTCCTTGTTGTCCTTGAAAAGGACCATTTTTGGCCTCTTGAGGGAGCACCTAACTAAGCTTCATGTTGACCATGTCTTGGCTGTTTTTTGTGCTTAATATGTCATATTATACCTCTGTTTTTTGTTGGTTTTGGTACACAATGCATGCTTAGCATACCTACCATGTAATGCCATGTTATTGCCTCAATGTGCCTTAGGTTGTTAGCCCTTTAGAGCATGTTTTAGGCTTAGTCTTGTGAAGCTTTTGTGCATATTTTGCCATGTTTTAGGTCTGTCCATAGTTGTTTGGGTCGAATTTGGCATGCTTAATATAGCTCCTTTGCATTCCGGCTTGTTGGCGTTAAGTGTATGAGTGTATAACATGACATTTTTGCATTGATTTGGTGATTTGGAATCATCCACCATATCATTTCAGACCTTATAGTATGCTTGTATGCTTGCTTTAATTACCTTTTTGATGCTTTGAGGGTTTGTGTAACATGTTCCATGTTTTGGCACTTGTGCATGCCTTTGAATTTGAGCCATTTAGATGCCATCTAAGTGGTCTTTTGGGCTTTATTTTATGTGCTAAAATTCTGTCTTTAGTTATTTAGTTCATGCAATGTTTGGTCTTGCTAAGTGTAGTTCAATACTCCATTGGTTTACTTTGAGTACTTCGACCATTTGCATGCTAATGTTTAGCTTATCTTGTTGCTTGGTTTGACATCATCCTAACATGATTTATAATGCTTACCTTGCATGCTATTTGTCCATGATTGCCTCATTCAAATGTGCTTAGAAATAGCCCTTTGATGCTTAAGCATTTGGGCCTTAACATGTGCATGCGTGTATGTGTATTTTGGTCCCTTATTTTGGTCACTTTGGCTACTGTTTTGGGCCCATTTAGAGCTGCCCAAATCATGTTTAAGTCCACCTTTTCATTGGTTGGCATTGCCTCATGTTTGCTTGTATGCTTGCATAAATGTCTTGCCATGCCATGTTGCATCCTTAGCTTGTATGTCTAGGTTGCATTGCATCTTGCATACATGCCTTGTTCCTTGAATTGGTGATGGGATTTGGGCCTTGGTTTGTTTGTATGCTTTGCATTTCATTTGACATGAAAGTTGCATAATTGATCACTTGGGCCATCATGCATGGAAGTGCGTGATTGGTGGTCTGAGAATTGAGACACATGCCCCTTTGAGTCACAAACATGATAAGGGACATGAATGGTGCATATATGCTTTGAATTGCGCTGCCATGCTTTGCCTTGCCCTCTGTTGCTGTCAATTGCAGATTCTGCAAGAACACTTTGCCGACCGGCAGTGTCAAGTGCCGACCGGCAATCCCTCCTCTGCCGACAGCTTCATTTTGTGCCGATGGCCATAACACACTGCCGGTGACAGTTCCATCCAGCCGGTGGCACTCCTCAGTGTCCAAGGAACCAGTTCTGAGATTTTGGCAGCCTCCAGAGGAGTAAAGGAAGGAAAACAGAGGCAGCCTATGCATGGCGGTGCGTTTCCGAGCAGGACCGAGCATGCATTGCATCGAGCTCTCCTCTCGAGGTGGTTTACTGCTTTTCCTAGATTAATTAATTTGCTTAGTTGATTAGGCAATTTGTAATATTTAATTAGCTTGCGTAGTTAATTAATTTGTAATATTTATTCGGTCCCTCCGAGTGAGGGCAAATCTGTAATAAGCGTGTGTGGGTGGTGTGTATGTCTTCCAATCCCCACTTCTTTCTTCCCTTTTACTTACCCGCTTTGATGGTCAGTAATAGGACATGTTCAAATTAGCATACCTTATGCTATGCATGCGTGCATTCATTCATTTGTCCTGCATGCACCGGGCTCGGTACATCATGCTAACTGCATTTGTACTTCAATTCCAAATTGAATACGTGCATCAATTGATCGCATTTCACATGCCATGTTTAGGTTAGCCGAGCCTATTCTAGCAACATTTTGTATGCGATGCATTAGGCACTTAACATGGACTTGGATCATGCATGTTTGCTAACGAGTTCTTTGTTTTGGCACGGAGTACTATGTAAGTATTTTAATGCTTTAGCATATCGTATGCGTGTGAATGCTACCATGACAATATGTTTACCATGTGGCTAGATGCTTATGTGATAAACTGTTTGATTGCCTGTGGGTGAAGGTTGGATTGCTTGAGTTGGAATAACTCGTTGAAATCCGTGTTTTAGCCTACTTGCGAGTAGCAAATTCCAAAACATTTTTTCCAAGATAAACGGATATGCAATGCTTATTTCCAAATTAGGCAATCTAGTCTATACTTGTTTGCTGTGCGCATAACATAGTAATTCTAGGCTAATAAATGGATTAAGAACATATAACATTTTCAAAAATGGATATCACGGTTAGTAGAGGCCGGTCTTCGGACCGGGCGAGAGGGGGTGCTCATAGCTGACCTTCCCCAATCGTACCCTAGCTCCTGAGCCGAGACAACTCCGGTGATGACGGACATGTGGCCTTCGGCACCGAGTCAGGGTTTCCTTAATTCTCCCATTTTAAAATATTTAGGTGGCGACTCTGTATCTGGCAAAGCAGTCCATGTTTGGCACTTCTTCTCAAAAATCTGTTTCTCAAAACGATTTGCCGGATTTGGACTCTTGGGTTCAGATTAAGAACCGTGACACAAATCGAGTCCGAGCTGTAGTAACCCCACAAATGAACAGAACGGGAGCTCACCCTCCCGGGGCGTTCGGGGGACGTCTACAAAAGTATAATGCAAGTTTAATCAGATGGTGAGAACAAGAGGTGATAAAATAGAGGAATCTTCTACTGCCAGAATGGACAGAATGGAAAGACTGATCCAGGAAATGGCAGAGACATTGAGACAACAGCAAGAGTGGCAACAACAGTGACAGTAGCCACATCCTCCACCTCCACCTCCGGCACCTCCTGTGCCAGATAATCAGAATGATGATTGAACCATAGCTCTCACCAAAGAGTTCAAGAAAATGAAACCACCACAGTTCCATGGTGGATTAGATCCATTGAAAGCTGAAGCTTGGGTCCTTAGCATCGAAAAACTATTTGAAGTGTTCCCGTGTTCGGAGATACAGAAAGTGCTTCTAGGCACCGTTATGCTAGAAGACGAAGCAAGAAGATGGTGGATGTTAATGCGTGAGAGTTACAAAGATGCTGATTGGGCAAAATTTTTGGAAATTTTCTACGACAAGTACTTCCCGCAGTGTGTCCGGGATAGGAAAGTGGCAGAATTTATGGAACTGAGGCAAGATAGTATGACTGTAGCCGAGTATGAGGCCAAGTTCACTGAATTGGCCAGGTTTGCGCCACACGTGATCGATACAGACTATAAGAAGGCGAGACACTTTAAAGGTGGGCTTCGAAGTGACATATTAGAAATGGTGAATGTCTTGAAGCTAGAAACCTACATCGGGGTGCTAGACAGGGCCATAATATCAGAGGCTAACATAGCCAGACAGGCTAAGCCAACAACAGAATGGAAAGGAAACAAAAGGCAAGGCTTCTTTTCGAAGAAGAAATTTTTGAAAAAGCAGAATACTAGCTCCTCAAATACTTCGAATTCTTCCCAAGACACATCTCCCATGTGCAATATTTGCAGCAAAAGGCACCGTGGAGTTTGTTACCGTGTGTCAGGAGCCTGTTTCAAATGTGGGAAACAAGGGCATATGGCCCGAGATTGCAAACAGAACAGTGGAAAATTTGTTGCTAGTTCGACAGCGTCAGTCCCAAAAGCAGGAAGTGCTACGAGATCTACTCCCGCCAGAGATACCGTGAGACAGGGGAGAGTTTTTGCGCTTGTTCCGGGCGATACACAGAATGCCAACGCAGTTGTCTCTGATACTATTTCTATATGTAATCAGGATGCTTTTGTGTTAATTGACTCCGGATCCACACACTCTTTTGTGACATGTGCATTTGCATCTAGACTGAATAGACCTTTAGAATTACTGCCATACCTGCTATGTGTATCTGCTCCATCTAGGGAATCTGTATTGTGTGAATCTATATACCGGTTTTGCGATATGCGTGTTGAGGATGCTATCCTATATGTAGGTTTGCTGCCCTTGAACTTTAGTCATTTCGATGTAATTTTGGGCATGGATTGGTTGACCAAATATTGTGCCACCATTGATTGTGTGATGAAACGGGTTATGTTTAAACCACCAGAACATAAGGAGATTGTGTTTGTGGGTAATGGGGTAGTGCCTCCACGTTATTTGATATTTGCAATGAAAGCATGTAAACTGATCAGGAAAGGGTGCCAGGGTTATTTGTGCTATGCACTGTCTGAACAATCTATGAATGTTGAGTTGAGTAATATCTCTATTGTTAGAGAATTTCCAGATGTGTTTCCAAATGAATTACTAGGGGAATTGGTAGATAGGGAAATAGAGTTTACAATTGAGACTATGCCAGGCACCCAGCCCATTTCTAAAACTCCCTACAGAATGGCTACTGCTGAAATGAAAGAATTGAAAGAACAGTTGCAAGACCTGCTGGACAAGGGGTTTATTCGACCTAGCACCTCACCTTGGGGTGCACCAGTATTATTTGTGAAAAAGAAGGATGGAACTTTGCGTTTGTGCATCGATTATCGGGAATTGAACAAGGTAACAATAAAGAACAAATATCCCCCCACCCCATACTGAGGACTTATTTGACCAGTTACAGGGATCACAGGTGTTTTCTAAGATTGATTTGAGGTCCGGGTATCATCAGCTGAAAGTTACGGCAGAGGATGTCGAGAAAACCGCATTCAGAACGAGGTATGGACATTTTGAGTTTCTTGTTATGCCATTTGGAGTGACTAATGCTCCGGCAGCATTTATGGACCTAATGAACCGTTCTTTTAAGACCTACCTTGACGAATTTGTTGTAGTCTCACTACTACAAAAACAGATAAAGATCACACTTTTTTTGTGTGATGTTTGTTATTTAATCACACCTTTTAAGTTTTATTAAAGTGTGATCATTGAGAGTGTGATTAAAAGGGGTCATTTTTAATCACACCTTTTAGGTGTGATTAATAACATTTAGATCACACATTTTAAGTGTGATTAATAATATTTAGATCACATCTTTTAAGTGTGATTAAAAACATTTAGATCACATCTTTTAAGTGTGATTAAAAACTAATAAAACCTGTGATAATAAACTTTAGATCACATCTTTTAAGTGTGATTAATAACATTTAGATCACATCTTTTAAGTGTGATTAAAAACTAATAAAACCTGTGATAATAAACTTTAGATCACATCTTTTAAGTGTGATTAAAAACTAATAAAACATGTGACAATAAACTTTAGATCACATCTTTTAAGTGTGATTAATAACATTTACATCACATCTTTTAAGTGTGATTAATTACTAAAAAGATTCGACATATTTGAAGAATAATCAATATTATTTTTGTACGCACATTTCAAAAATGTAATACACACTATATACTATACTTTGAATCACAACCACATATTCAATGGAATAACGTCATATAACCACATATTCAATAGAATAACGTCATATATTTCATAAATAAAAATTCAATATGTTCAAAAGTATATACAAAGGAAATAAACAAAAAATTGAAAACTGTGCTTACTTATATTAAAAAATAAAAAAAAAACTTGAAAAACTAAGTCCTTGAATTCTTTGACCATATTTTGCATCTCTCCAAGAAATTTCTAACCTGAAAAATAAAAACACAAATTAATTCAGAAACCACTAGAATCATATGAATAAACTAATTATTTGTAGAGATTGTTCTAGTCTTACAAAAGATAAAGTCCCACTAATCACACCCCTTCAAATGTCTTAACATTAAATACCTCTACCATGACATGAAGCATGTAAAAACAAAATGTCACTTTACCCATAGAAATTGCAAGTTCAACAGAAATTTTACTATAACCAACAACTTAATTTAAGAGGCTCTATCCATCTCAAATATTTAATGTTCTACAAAAGAAATACAATTGAATGTTGATTGTGCAAATACTTTGAGTACATTTCAAATATCTGTGGTGTGTTGAATGTCCATGTCCCATACAAAAACACTTAACAATTAGGCAACCCTAGCCTGCAGCCCTTCATAAATATGCCAAAATTTTGAAAATGCATTCTTTCACTAAAATTTATCATTCAATGAACATGAGTTACCTGTATGGTAAGAAGAATAAAAAGCAGTACAAGGTTCAGGTTTTTTTTCCTGAACAGCACTAAATTCCCCTGTTACAAACAAATATCACCATTAGCCAATCAAATCCACAAATCGAAAACTGAGAACAACACAGACCAAATAAGGGTATAGTTTCAAAATTAAAACAAGTTATTTTGATAAACCAAAGTCATCAATGAGTCTCTTTTTAGGCTTTAGAACAAATAATTGGAGTGCTATAAATTTTCAAACTGTCTTCTACACCCAAGAAAATGGGAAAAAATATAAAAATAAAAATCATTAAACAACACACAATAAAATCATCAAAACTAAAGAGCTTGAACTGCTAATCTATAAGAAAGTTACAATTTTCATGCATTTGAATCACATTTTGTGTAGATCAAGCATTCATGAGCAATAAAGATTCTATAAAAATGAAGAAATTACAGAGACGAAACATCTCTATTGACATATCAAAAAAGCTCCATGAAATTTTTATATATTCAATAATCGCAACATTTAGTTCAAAATCAAAAACAAAAACAAAAACAAAAGGAAATGAAAAAAATAAAAATAAAGCATTTGAAAGCAAACAATCAAACATATGCAACCTGTATAGCTAATATCTCAAAGTTAAAAAGGAAAAATGAAACTGGATACTTTCAATATATATATATACAGTGATGAAGAAGAAGATTGGAAGTTGTGTGGTGAGACTAAAGTCGAACAGAGCACTACAGTCATCAGCTGCTCTAATAATTTTAACAGAAAATTGAACAACCCAAACACATAAAACTGCCAATAGTTCAACCCAAAAAAGCAAAATAACATCAGCTCTACTTGTTGTCCTCAAGAAATAGCTAATTCTCACCTCTTGAACTACCCGAAAAGCTTCCTAGTATAAAACACTAACACCAACAATCTCCCAATCTCAATTAACAAATCATATCAATTCAACCAGGCATGCTGCCAAGAGTGAAAGTATGTTCCGTTTCGTAAAGAGCAAAACTATGCTCCTGAGTCTTGACAATGCTTAAAAAAATGACAGCATAAAACAATGCTCCTGAGTCTTGACATACTTAAAAAAATGACAGCATATAATCATGCACTCTACATAGCAAACCGCAATAACAAACATTGAATTGTAAACCAACACAATATTTTACAAAAGGAGCAAGTTTTTGCAACAGAAGGTATATAACTCCTCTGTGAAATAACATAATTCAGCACAGGGATTCTACTTTGATACTTAATAATCATTGTCCATTTGACTGTTAATTAGATATTAAAAGAAATACATATGAATAAATACACCTTGCATCTTGGATTGAGTCTAACATTTGATAAGCATCTAACTAGACTGAGTTTGATGTTGTCAATACTTTAGAGGTGCTAAAATTTTGTTCTAAATTAAATATGCCCACTTAAAAGTCATAAAACTTTATAACATAAAAATAAATAAGCAGTAAGCAGTAAAAGACCTTAGTGGCAGGTTCTTGACTCATACCTCTGCAGTCGTCGCAACGGTTGCAAACCTCATCCTCCCATTATCAGGATCCCTATGAACCTGAACAAAATTTTACAAATAATGCTACTTTGAGATAAAAGGCTAGTGAAACAAATCCTAGGCACAGAGAAAATAACTATGAGCTGTCAATGACTTCACAAACCACGCCGATGGTATAAGGAGTATCAACTTGGCACAAAGCTCTTTCAATAGCAGCTATAAAGTTAGGTTGTATAACTCTTAGAGGAAGGGTAGCCTCTGGAAACAGAACAACTCCTGGAAAAAAAATTATAAAATATATATATATATATACATATTAACAAAAATAAAGAAAAGGAATTAAAGTAATGAAGATAAGACTGAGACAAAAGAAGCCACTTAAATTGTTCCTAAGCCATGCGTGTATGACACTAGGTCAATAAGCTACACCAAGACCTGTAAATCACTGTCCCTCAGCTCTATTGCATTTCATGCTACTTGGTTAAGCTAAATCTTGAATTCATGAACTCGTAGGGCTATACATAAGTCACAAACCTCTGGCTCTTTCAAATGATTAGATGCAGAGCTATGGCTCTTTCAAATGTCAAAAGATCAAATAATGATGAGTGGTTCATTAATTCTTGGAGGCTTCCAAGAAGTATCCTCACATATTGAGGTGTTTCTGTGTTGTGTGGGTTGAGTGGCTGTGAGTATATATTGAGTGGTTCATTGTTCAGGGTTGTGAGTTCTCTAAACTAAGGGTCGAGTGACGAGAGTTCATATGGAGTGTTTTATTTCTATTAATGTCTGTTCTTTTGTAGGATTTGTTGGATGTGAAGAATTTAGGTTCACTAAAAATGTGGGTTAAGTGTTATGAGACCATATATATGTGGGTTTTTACTAACACTTTTGTCTATATTAAGTGGAATCTGTTTTGCAGGTGCAAGGAGATACAGAGCATGAGTATTGTGAGGTTACTAAATGTGGGTTGAGTGGTGTGAGTAAAAAATTGTGTGGAGCCTTCCCCTTTACCTGTTTATTGATGAGTGAGCTCAACTAATTCCTCTCTAATCAGTTATATTATATCAAAGATAAGAGACCACTATCATGCCATCAACTAATTCCTCTCTAATCTTGTTCCTTCTTCCTATTTATTTTGTTAAATACGTACTTGTGCATTACTCTCAGATGCAAGGACATACAAATGATTTCAAATAAAAGTAAGGAATTGATATTAATGGAGAGTACTCACCTCCGAATTTCAGCAAGATCACCAGTGAGCTCATAACTGAGAGAGTAATAGAAGTAGAGTCTCACAGCCAGAACATCAATGGTTTGCCTATTTAAGTTTTTCAAACGGGTAATACTTGCTAAGGAACAACTTTAGCCTGGAGAGCAGCAACAATAAGCAATAATGTGATTTAACAAACATTATCAATCGAGTAAAGAATAACACAACACTTGACGTGAGCATAATTTGCCAGCTTTTCCAATATTCTTACAATATACCAGCATTAACAAGACCACTCTTTGTAGAACCGTAGAAAGGAATACAGTCGACAACCAATATATATAAGCTTCTGGTGCCTTGAGCTGAATTTTCCATATCTAATTGTTTTTTTTTTTTTGATGAATAAGTCATAAATTAAACAACAAAAAAACTACAAGGGGTATACCCCAAGAGCTAACCAATTATACAGGGACACAACAACCAACAAAAAAAAAAGAAAAAGAAAAAACAAGAACACACTAGAAAAAGAACCATCATGTTCAAACAACACATAAGCAAGAAGCAAATGAGGGGCAAGAACAAGGCAAACAAAAAGCCTTAGAACAACATAACTTGGGCACAACTTAACCACTAAAAAGATCCAAAATAACAAAAACCAGAACAAAACCCAAAAAAGGCAATAGCAAAGAACACAACAACACCAGCAGGAACCAGCAACCAAGCAACAACAAAGGTAACAGAAAAGAACCAGCATACAAATAGCCAACTCTTCAACACAGTGACATATACAACCAGCAGCAAAAACAAGAGCTTCAACAATCAACAATTGGGACAAGATCATCAAAATGGATTACTTGCTCCACGCCATCATTCTGTTAAATGATCCTAAGAGAGCCAAGCAATCAACATATTAATAGGACAATTCAACAATAAATAACTACAAGACTCACATAAAACTGGCTAATATCAATCAACCCACAGACAACACTCAACTCACACCAAGCAGTCAACTACTGAAAGAGAAAAAACTATACAACAATATACGCCTCAATCACTCAACCCTCAAATAAACAATTCCCCTAAAATAGACCAGCTGAAAACCTGCAAATAAACACCAGAAAGTCAAGTCTAGGTTCTCACCAAACTCAACCCATAGAATCACAATAAACCCTCCTCGCTCACAGTCCTAGTATGGGAACAGTTAGCATCTGTCAAATTACATTTTCTATGTTTCATCAACTAGGCATATTCCATACAAGAATTGAGCCCAAATGGCAAGGATCTATTACTGCATCAATACCATAACTTGTCCAAACCAGATTACTTACTGAGATCAATTTTTTTACTACTCAATCCAATTGGCTTATCATCATCCCCTTCCAGTTCGGTCTTCTAATCATCATAACCAAAATTTCTAACCCACTAAGTCAAACTCATCATCTATTAAGGCTATTTTGGGAAGTTGCAATTTTAGCCACACACAAAAAAAAAAAGAGCTTTTCGTAAATACCCAAAAACTACTAAGAGAGTCAATTCCCAAAACAACCATAAATCCTTATTCAAAACTCTTAATTCATATTTGTAACAAAACCAACTTGACCCAATTGCTTAATCAAGCACCCCCCCCCCCCGGAAGATCATGAAAGTAGAGAGATGACACTCACAATTTCTCATGGAGCTGTGGGGTGTCCTTGGGGGTTCCAAGGGTATTGACAAGCCTATAAAATTATTTATTTTTTATTATTTGAAGAAGAAACAAGACATCACATCATTTACAGATTCTTTGGCTTTGATGTTGTAACTATTTATCCTTCACTGCAATGATCACATATAATGTAACATGCCAAGTGAAACATCTAGTGCAACCACTTCATTCTAGATTACAAGCATAAATTTGGCATTTCTCTTTTTAGTCTGTTTGGAGATATCAAATCAGCATTCGATTAAAAAAAATATAAACCATCCATCCCAGTAAGAATACTGATTAGAATAACTTACGGTGTTTTAAGTGTAGCCAATTCACCAATGTAATCTGGGATTGGACCAGTAATTAGGCAATTTACTAAATATGATAAAAGTAATTACAAATGTAAATAAGTCCTCACAACTCGGTTATGTTTTTCAGCTGGGATATGGTAGAAGGAATGGGGCCATCCATGGATGTGCCTTGCATGTGCCTGAAACAGATTATTTAACAATTATTTGAGATGTTCTTAGGTAAAATTAAAAAATTAAGAGAAATCTTGTTAGAATTCCATAGGCAGGGAAAAGATTGCTAATGCATGGAACTACTAATGATACTCACAGTGTTTTAATTTTTGTCCAGTTCCCAATCAGATCAGGTATCTTCCCAGATAGTACACTCCCATCTATCCTACTGCAATTAGTTGAAGAAGTTTTAGATTTACTAAAATTCAAGACTAATAAATGTCAAAATAATTACCACTTACAAATCTGTCAAGTTCTTCAATTTGCTGAATGTGTCTGGAATTGTTCCAGTAAAATTGTTGGCAGAAAGAAAGCTGCAGAAAACTATCCATTATAAATTCCCTTGAAACAACATGAGAACGATAGCACCAATAGTGGCAATGTTAACATCATTTTGTCGCACTCAACTCAACATACAAAGATACCCAAAAGACAATGTTCAATGCATGTAAGAGATGTTTGACACTGCAATCTCAGACAAAGACTACCATATATATTGGGACAATTATAAACATACATAAAATTCATACAAAAAACTTGATAAGAATGATATGGCAATGCCATTATTATAAATAAATCCATCTTCAATGGTGTTTTGTTTTGAAATGAAAGGTCTACAATGAGTCACATCATTATATATGAATTTTTTTGTTTGTATAGCATTACTCTATATATTGATAGACACAATGATTGAATGTTGGACAAGGCAAGAAATGCATCAACAATAATCACGATGCTTTTAAATTCAAAATAGCCATGCTCTCTTTCGATGTAGCTTAAAAAGATCACAAAATTTTTTATAATAAAAATAAAAAAATAAAAAAAAAAGCCTTATGGAAATAGTACTGGGAAGTTAAAAAAGCAAGTTCTCATGGCACTTCTCATCCAATATTTGAAGGTCACAGCTGGACAGGATCATGCATACAAAACCCTTCTTGATCACACAACTGTTTTTCAACACATTAATACTCTATCTCCAACCAGAAAAGCATTTTAGATAAGAAGCTTTGGCAATGATAGCACCACCATGTAATTCGGTATATTCAAGTGTATACTTTAGAAGAAAGTATTAAGTTTAAAACAAAAAGAAAGAACTTTCTTACAGCCTCCTCATGCAGCTCAAATTTCCAAGGTTTTGATGAAGAGGTCCTCCAAGCTGATTATCTTCCAAGACCCTGTATAAGATAGTTCACGTTAAAATCAAGGTCAGGCTTCATTTATTAGTCCAGTAGACAGAACAGTATCCATGACTTACAGCTCCTCAAGAGTAGCAATGTCTCTGATTTGATTTCCTTTGGAATTGAACCATTAATGTGGTTTCCTAAAAGGGACCTTGCCTTTTGTTTATGATCAAACTCCCTTTTGACAAGTAACAAAGCAATTACCCACTTCTTGAGTGCATAACTTAAATTAGTTAATAACGTTTGTAGACACCCCATTTTTGACCGTCCTCAAGACTTGGACGTCACCATTTGAACATTCGGCGATTATCCATGTTTGTGTTCGTTTGGAGTTCCCGGAGGTCGAGGCAAGAGGTCTCGGCTCGCGCGCCTTGCCTCAAGATCTCCGAACTTGACTGTTTAGTGTCTGGTTTCACACCAAACACTTGTGTTTTGCCTTTCAGAGGCAGGGTAGGGCTTGTAGACCATCCCCACCCGCCACTGGCAGTGGCTAGAGGCCACCGGCTGGTTTTTGCTGCCACCGGCAATGTATATTGCAGGCCGGCACTATTTGTTGCCGGTCAGCACTATTTAGTGCCGGCCGGCACTCTTTTGACCAAGATGGCATTTTTGGCCGGCCGACTACTGTGCATCTGCTTTTGCAGATATTTTAAGACAGCTGTCTTGCTTTTGGCTCCCCTCCATACACGTGTATGGAGGGATCTCTCTCTTGGAAGCTTGTCTTGTAAGCTTTACAAGACAAAAAGCTTCTATATAGAGAGAGGTTGCTCTCTTGGCTTAAGAGGTTAGACACTTAAGGTATTTTGAGAGCTTAGACAGCCATTGTTAGGGTTTGAGTTCTAGGGTTAGGGTTAGATACACATTCTATCTCTCTTTCCCTCTCTTTTGTGCTCTTGTGTGTGTTTTAGTCCATACTATTGCACACAAGCACCTAGTGTTTCACCTTCCTCTTGGAACTGAGGTTCTAAGGGACTGATTTTGAAGTTTTGGTGTTGGATTCAAGCTAAGGAAGGCCATTGGAGCATCATTGTTGAAGAAGGCTTCAAGGGTAAGAATCTCACCCCTTTTTACCCCATTTTTGCATTGTATTTCTACCTATCTTAAATTCGTTTTTGAGCTTAGTGTATAATACAAAAAGTTTTGTTTTTAAGCCCTCTTGGTTGTTTGTTAAAAGTGTTTTGTGGTTTGGGTAAGTTTGAATACCCTTAGGCCTTGAAAGGCCTCATTTTGTGCCCTTTTGTGTGAACTCTGGGATTTTGGTGTTAGGGTCTCTTCACCACTGAAATCTTGAGGGATTTTAGTGGTGGAGGTGATGCCTTGAAGTCCCAAGAAGGAGAGGGCCACCCCCTCTCCTTGTTGTCCATGAAAAGGGCATGTTTTGGCCTCTTGAGGGAGCACCATGTTAGAGGGTGTATTGACCATGACTTGGCTGCTTTTTATGCTTAATATGTCATCTTATGCCTCTTTTTTTACTTGGTTTTGGTACTCCATGCATGCTTAGCATAGTTGCCATGTAATGCCTTGTTATGCCTTAACATGTCTTAGGTTGTGTGCCTTTGTTTCTAGCACGTTTTAGGCTTACATTTGTGAAGATTTTGTGCTTATCTTGACATGTTTTAGGTCTGTCCATAAGTGTTTGGGTTGATTTTGGCATGCTTGGTATAGCTCCTTTGTATTTGGGCTTGTTGGCCTTGAGCATATGAATGTATAGCATGACATCTTTGCATTGATTTGGTGATTTGGAGTCACCTTATATGTTATTTTAGTCCCATTTTCATGCCTATGTGTTTGCCTTGAATGCATCTTTAATGCCTCATAAGCTTGTGTAGCAATGCTCCATGTTTTGGCACTTGTGCATGCCTCTAAATTTGAACCACTTAGATGCCATCTAAGTAGTCCTTTAGCCTTGTTTTAACACGCTAAAAACCTGTTTTTAGTTGTTTAATGCATGCCATGATTGTTGTGATAAATGTGCTTCAAAGCTTCATAACTTGCCTCAAGTACTTGGATCATGCTTGCATGTATTTGCTTGTCTTGTTTAACATGATTTGGCATCATTTTATGACATGATTTTCAATGCTTACTATGCATGTTAATTGTCCATGATTCCCCCTTTCAAGTGTGCTTGAGAGTTGTCCATGCCTCGATGATGGGGATGCTCCAGCGGACATTTGACCTCCTAGCCGTCTACAGCATACCGGTATGTCCTTCTGACACTGGCCTCAAACCATTCATACACTGCTTTACATAATCTGATGCACGGCACAACACCTGATACACTGATCTCACAGTATCTGAACACTGCATACACTGCATTCTGCACTAAACTCTGTACTGATAAACTGCTCACGGCATTCATACACTGTACTCATATACTGCATTCTGCACTGATAAACTGCTCACGGCATTCATACACTGTACTCATACACTGCATTCTGCACTGATAAACCGCTCACGCCATTCTTACACTGTACTCACACACTGCATTCTGCACTGTTAAACTGCTCACGGCATTCATACACTGTACTCATACACTGCATTCTGCACTGATAAACTGCTCACGGCATTCTTACACTGTACTCACACACTGCATTCTGCACTGTTAAACTGCTCACGGCATACTGATGCATTTCCCTTTTTGTGTACTTTTCAGCCTCCTTTCCAGATTCCCATGGCGGGAGGTGCTCCAGCTAGACCTTCTGTCCTTGCTCGGGGGAGAGATGAGGAGGGCAGGATATTTCCCCGTACTAGGGGAGGGCGTACTCACGTCGGGAGTAGCTCGCGAGCTCCAGTCCCGGACGATGACGACGACGAGGAGTCAGAGGCGGAGGCAGGGTCATCGGAGGAGGAGACCGGAGGCGATTCTAGCTCGGGCTCTGACGACGACGCTGATGATGCCCCTGGACCTTCGTCCAGGAAGAGGACCAGGACGGACTGACGGCCCTTGGAGTGATCGACACAGATGCAGATTTTTGCTATCTTTTCTTTCTTTCTTTGTACTTTTCTTTTTGTTGGTAGATAGATTACCTTGTACTGCCGCAGGCAGATTTTTGTTTCCAAAACTTGTACATTCGAAAAGACAAGTAAATGAAACAGACTTTTTATCTGAAAAAGTGTTTACATTTACACATTTCATGCCTTGCATCGCATCTCATCATGTTACACCTCGATGTAAATGGAATTGATTGGTTGTCTGAAAATTAAACATTCGCGCTGTAATAATCAGATAACTAAACAGCCAACAGCAAAATAACCCAAGCAACCCACTGCCTGATTCTGGACACACAGCCCTTACTCTGTTGGGGATTAACCTGCATACAACCCATAACACAGCATTCGATTCATTCTGCACACGGCAATTCTAAACAAAACAGCCCAATCTGACAAGACGGACCTCAAAGATGGAACTGGTTGGAGTCGAAACACGTTCAAATGTAGAGAACGGCACAGCATTCTAAGCATAAGCGATTTTTGAAATCGAATGAGGGTTTTTCAAACCGGGATATCGAGCCTACAACTGAACACAGCGGGGCGGACTCAAACGAAGAGGTACACGACCTAAACACAACGAGGCGCGCTCGGAAAAGACTGAAAACAAAAGACGAGACCGTCAAATCAAAGAGACACGACACACAGACGCGTAAACGAAGATGGGAGACCTCGGACCACGAGGAGCCAGTTCAATCTGGGTATTGTTTCCCACCCTTTCTGATTTGTGATTCTCGCATCACTCGGCTCTCAAGCTCGGATTTTCTCTCAAAACCCTTTTCCTCACTTTTCTCTCAACTTACACCTCTCTATTCTTCAATCTCTCATTTTTCATCCCTCCCCGGGGTGACTGATGGATAAATAGAAAGGTGTGGGTTCATGCTCAACATCGTTAGCTCAAAGCTATTTCTTCCGGCGGGCAGCGTGCTCTTCTGGCAAGTACGTTGATGACGGGGGAAAGACAGAATGCCTGACTCAACTGTGCCCCTAGTTCATCATTTTAACCATTCTTTCGTTTTTGCTTTCTACCAAAACGGTTTTGATCAAAATGAGAGTCGGATTAACGTACTTGTTCGATTTTTGATTTGAAAGGCGTGCGAGTCAGGCCGCAAGCACTGAAAATTTTCCTTTTGGGTCCAAGACAATGGTCCAGTTTTGGAAAATGAAATAGTTTTCGAGAAAATAGTCAATCTCAGTAAAAATTTTCAAAAACTATTTTTTGAACAGCTGATGCTTGACAAGCATGGAGCTTACCCTTTGAGATGCGCAACCTCGGATCGAAGGCAATGGAAAATTGCCCCTGGTTTGAAGGGGGGGGGGGGAGGCAACGGAAAGTTGCCCCTAGTTTGAATGGCGTCTCACGACGGCTTGTGGCAACGGAAAGTTGCCCCTTGTTTGGATGGTGCCGCAGCAGTCCGCAGACAGTCTTCATTGGCGGTGGTCGAACTCTCAGACACAGAGATGACGAAGACGGTCACAACACATATATGGACACAATCACCTTGAAGGGTGTTGGCCACTGGACTTTGGAACGAAATTGAAACCATTGCATGGACTGAGACGCTTGTGAAAGCGTTGGGGGCTGGACTTCATGATGAAGTTGCCTACGTATCCCAAACATGGGAATCAAGCCTTACGTAGTTCCGGTTAAGGTCCACTCGGGTATTTTAACCTTCACTTTGTTTGGCTCTTATTTTTGCCAAGGCGCCCAATGCGGGTTTTCGACCTTGCGAGCTTCTTTTCATTTTCTATTTCTTTTTCATTTCTTTTCTATTTTTTCTTTTCTTATTTTTCAATCTTTCTTTTTGTATTTTTCTCTTTTTTGTTGTATTTTTCTCTTGCTCTAACTTTTGCCTGGGCCGCCCTTCCGGGTTTTCGGCCCAGCGAGCCTCTCAAAGGGTAAAAGTGTAGCAAGTCCATGCCAAATGGTTTTTTTGAAATTGAAGCCTCTCTGTATCTAGGAGAACGACTGTTGCACTGATTCGCAGAGAATCCATCCCGGTTGCTCTACGAGCTTCTTCCGACGAGAGCTACTCCTTCTGATTCGGCTTTGGTGCCTCCTGCTCGAGGGCTGTTTCGAAACTGGCCACACGGGCCTCCACGGCGTTTGTCCGTTGAACTTTCTGAACATTCTGAACGGGTTCAAACTCGGAAAACAAATAGGTTGAATCTTGAGACTGAGAGCGATCCTAGGCTGCGCAATCTCAAGAGTGATTCCACACAGGTCTTCGCAGGGCCGCGTAAAACATTTGCTTTTGAAAGTTTTTAAGAAGGCGACGAATCGCTCGCGCCGAAGATAGTGTGGAACCAATCTGGATCAGGCCAGGGTCCTTCTCAGTACTCACGCCGACAAGCATGATTTCATTCATAAAAAGGCTTAGCACGCCTCTCTTTCTCTCAAAATGATCAAAATTTTGCAAAACCCGAGGAATTCCTTCCTCTTCGTTTTCATCACCGCAGTGTTCAAAAGTTTGTTTTTTGAAAAATTTAGGTTAATGCAATGAGTTTGGGCACACAGGAGAGCAGGCGAGATGTACTGTCAGCCCATTCAAATTCTCTGGTCCTTATGCTGAAAGCAAGCATGAAGGTTGAGATAGCAACAGCTGTTTCAATCGGCTCTGTTGGTGCAACTGGCCCCTCGGCAGAAACAGACTCAAAACAAAAAAAACAGATAATAATTACAAAACAAAATGGTGTTCGGGACAACAACCCCAGAATCACCTGGTATTATATACAACGGGGACTGACTCGATACAACCAGACAGACCCTTAAGCAAAAAAGACTGACTCAAGACAAAGAGACAGACTCAAAACAAAAGACTGACTCGACATCCAAGCCAGGATTTACAAAACTCGGTTTCACCGATGCTCAAAAATGCGTGCCAGACGCTACATCCAAACTACACCAAATGTTGCCCGCAGGCGGTTCACTTTACATACTCGCAGTATCTGAGCCCTCGAAATCCAACAACTGAGTGGTGACGGGCTTGCCTGAGGTGGGTGGTAGGATAACCTTGTTATCAATCAAATCCTGCACTTCATGACGAAGGCGGGAACATCCATCGGTACTGTGACCGGACTGCTGATGGTACGCGCAGTACAAGGTAGCATCATGAGTGGCGGGGAGATTCTTCGGGAGTGGCCGGGACTCCAAAGGCTTAAGATGCCCATTCTTCGCCAATATCAGCAATGCCCTAGACAAAGGCATGTGGAGGTCGTGAAAGACCCTGCGCCCTCGGGGCAGGTACTTTGCAGTTTGAGGATTCTTGCCAGATGCGCTGGCGAAAGGATCAGCTGGCGCTGCCTTGGCTTTTTGAACCTTCCCCGGTGCAGGGGTGGGAGCTACTGGAATTGTCTGGGCATGACGGGGCCCATCCCGGTTTTCTGTCTGGCTTGAGCTGCCTTTGATCGGAGCGGGGAAAGCATCATCTACAGCTTTGGTCACTATTGTAGATGTTTGTTGCTTGTTCATCCCTCTGGCCTTCAAAGCCTCGACTGCCCACAGCAGTTGCTCAATGGGGTCGGCGTCTATCTTTGCCTTGTCCTTTCCTTTGGCCTCAGCCTGATCGAGGGCCTGGGTTGGTGCTGGCATGTCGTGGCTATAGCCGGAAGCCACCTCTGGCTGGCTGAGCTCTATCACAATCCGCCCCAGTAGCGGGGGCTCCTGTGGTACAAAATTCCCGGCATACGGCGCCGCTGGCGGTGAAGCCGACATTCCATAGGCGAGGTCTGCCACAGACCTTTGGAGATCGCCTATCATTCCCATCAATTCAAAGGTGGTGGGCTCACGAGCCTGGTATAACTGGGGAGTCCATACCGGGTGCACAACGGGCATCCTGGGCGGATATGACATACTGATGCTGGCCTCACTTTGCGGAGTGGTTCCCTGCTCCGATACAGCCGTCATAACCACAATCTCTTCTGAACTTGGCGCCGCCATAAATCCTGCCTCAGCAAGGGGGAGACACTGGTTATTCTGTATCAACTCTGCAACTCTCTGAACTGAAAGAAAAACAGACAGCATTTCAGCCCAAACTGATCAATCACGGGTGTAGCCCAACAACTGTACCCTACTGCTGATCACTGTTCCCAGAAATCACTGTTCCCGAAAGCTGAACCAATACCCGCGGATAACTGATTCTCACAACTGATACTGATACTGGTGTCCCCAGGTTTGATACTCAAACTTGCAAACTGACATGTGCGTTCCTGTAGAGCAACACTCTAAAAGCACATAGCAAGTAAAAGAGAACAAAACACCCCTATGTTGGGGTAGGGTTTCCCTGTCCTATTTTGTCAGGAGCTAGGGTTTCACTACGCACACAGCGGTTTCAAACAACTTAGCATCGGGTAAGCAACCTGTCCTAGCTTGGAATGGTCACTATGGATCCGAATATGCACTAGGTCGAATGGTCGAAAAGGGGTGCCCCGGTAAAACCGAGGTTTGCGTTCCCATACTGTCAGAGCCCATAGCCGGTCAGCCTTATGGACATGCCTTGACAAGACAAGCCTCCGGCAAACCGTTTAGGAATGGCAGATGGCAAACACTGTGTTCCTAGGCGCACCAATGCACATGCAATGCAAAGAAACACATAAATGAGATCAAAACAGGATATCACGAGTTCGAGTCAAACTCTCTAAATGTCCCCAGCAGAGTCGCCAGAAACTGTAGCAGCGCCCGCGGAGGCCTCGTGCTACAGCTCGGACTCGATTTGTGTCACGGTTCTTAATCTGAACCAAAGAGTCCAAATCTGGCAAATCATTTTGAGAAACAGATTTTTGAAAAAGTAGTGCCAAACATTGACTGCTTTGCCAGATACAGAGTCGCCACCTAAATATTTTAAAATGGGAGAATTTAGGAAACCCTGACTCGGTGCCGAAGGCCACGTGTCCGTCATCACCGGAGTTGTCTCGGCTCGGGAGCTTGGGTACGATCGGGGAAGGTCAGCTATGAGCACCCCCTTTCGCCCGGTCCGAAGACCGGCCTCTACTAACCGTGGTATCCGTTTTTGAAAACTTTACGTGTTCTTATTCCATTTATTAGCCTAGAATTACTATGTTATGCGCACAGCAAACAAGTATAGACTAGATTGCCTAATTTGGAAATAAACATTGCATATCCGTTTGGTTTGAAAATGCTTTGGAATTTGCTACTCGCAAGTAGGCTAAAATACGGATTTCAACGAGTTTTTCCAACTCAAACAATCCGGCCTTCACCCACAGGCATTCAAAACAGTTTAACACATAAGCATCTAGCCACATGTTAAGCATGCTGTCATGGTAACATTCACACTCATGCGATATGCTAAAGCGGAAATACTTACATAGTACTCCGTGCCAAAACAAAGAACTTGTTAGCAAACATGCATGATCCAAGTCCATGTGAAGTGCCTAATGCATCGCATACAAAATGTCGCTAAGATAGGCTCGGCTAATCCTAGACATGTCATGTGAAAATGCACAATTATCACATATTCACTTTTTGATTTGAAGTACGAATGCAGTTAGCGTGATGTACCGAGCCTAATGCATGTAATACAAATGCATGGATGCACACATGCATAGCATAAGGTATGCTAAATTAAACGTGCCCTAATACTAACCATTAAAGCGGGTAAGTAAAAGGGAAGAAAGAAGTGAGGTTGGAAGACATACACACCACCCACACACACTTATTACAGATTTGCCCTCGCTCGGAGGGACCGAATAAATATTGCAAATTAATTAACTACGCAAGCTAATTAAATATTACAAATTAATTAATTAACAAATTAACTAATTTAGGAAAACAGTAAAACGTCTCGAGAAGCGCGCCGCCATGCACAAGCTGCCTCTGTTTTCCTCCCTTTCCTCCTCTGGAGGTTGTCAAAACCTCAGGACTACATCCTTGGACAGAGGGGATCATCACCGGCTAGATGAAATTTCCACCGGCAGTGTTGTATGGCCATCGGCACAAAGTTGAAGCTGTCGGCAGAGAAAATAGTGCCGGTCGGCACATTACACTGCCGGTCGGCAGAGTATTCCTGCAGAACCTGCAACTCACAGCAACAGAGGGCAAAACAAGGCATGGCAGCATATTTCAAGGCATGTATGCACCAACCATGTCTCTTATCATTGTAATGACTCAAAGGGACATGTGCCTCGGTTCTTTGACCACCAATCACGCATTTCCATGCATGATGGCCCAAAGAACCAAGTATGCAACTTTGGTTTCAAATGCAATGCAAACCAATCAAACAAAACTCCCAATCCCTATCACCCAAGTCAAGGGACAAGGCATGCATGCAAGATGCAATGCAACCTAGGCATACAAGCTAGGAATGCAACATGACATGGCAAGGCACTTATGCAATCATGCAAGCATACATAGGGCAATGCAAATGGATGGCAAGATGGACTTATACATGAATTAGACAGCTCTAAAATAGGCCTAGAACAGTAGCTATTGTGCTAAAAGGTGAGGGCTAAATGGCATGCACACACACATGCACATAAGGACCAACACTTAAGCATAAATCAAACAACATTCAAGCACACTTGAAAGAAGGAAACATGGACAAATTAGCATGCAACATGAGCCCTAAAATCATGTTATAAAATGATGCCAAATCAAGTTATAAATCAAGTCAAGCATGCAACAAATAGTCCAAGTGTTCAAGGCCAATCAATAAGGCATTGAACTACACTTATCATGACCAAACATGGCGTGCATTAAACAACTAAAAAACAGATTTTTAGCATGTTAAAACAAGGCCAAAGGACTCCTTAGATGGCATCTAAGTGGCCCAAATACAAAGGCATACACCATGACCAAAACATGGAGCATTGCAACACATGCTTTCAAAGCATTAAAGAGGCATGCAAGGTAATCAAACAAGCATGGAAATGGGACTGAAATAGCATGTAGGATGATTCCAAATCACCAAAACAATGCAAAGATGGCATACTACACATGCACATACTCAAGGCCAACAAGCCCAAATACAAAGGAGCTATATAATGCATGCAAAGATCAACCAAAACGATTATGGACAGAGCTAAAACATGTCAAAATAAGCACATAAACTTCACAAATACAAGCCTAAAACATGCTCCAACAAAGGCTAACAACCTAGAACATGTTAAGGCACAAATAGGGCATTACATGGCAACTATGCTAAACATGCATGGAGTTCCAAAACCAACTTGAAATCATGTTATATCATGGATATATAAGCATGAAAACAAACCAAATATGCTCAACACACACTCAAGCATCCTTAAGAGGCCAAAATAGGTCCTTTTCAAGGACAACAAGGAGAGGGGGTGGCCCTCTCCTTCTTGGGACTTCAAAGCATCATCTTCACCACTGAAATCCCTCAAGATTTTAGTGGTGAAGAGACCTCAACACCAAAATCCCGGAGCTAGCACAAAATGGCTCAAAATGAGGCCTTTTGAGGCCTAAGGGTGGTCAACACCCCTCAAACAACAAAACACTCTTAATAAACAATAAAGAGGGCTTAAAAATAGAACTTTTTTATGTTATACAATAATCACAAAAATAGCTCTAAGACTAGTAGAAAATTGATGCAAGAATGGGGAAAAAAAGGACTAGAATCTCACCCTTGATGCCTTCTTCAACAAAGATGCTCCAATGGCCTCCTTGAGCTTGAATCCAAGACAAAAACTTCAAAACACACTCTTTAGAACTTCAGCTCCAAGAGGAAGGCGAAACACTAGGTGTTTGTGTGCAATAGTGAGACACAAAACACCTAGTGTACAAAATGAGAGGAAAAGAGAGATAGGTTAGTGTATCTAACCCTAACCCTAGGAAAAACCAGAGCTCTCCTCTGTCTTCTCTCCTCAAAAATGTCTAAAGGCTCCCTCTTTGCCTTAGAGAGAGCTTCTCTCTATATGCCTCTTGTAAAGCTTACAAGACAAGCTTTGCAAGAGGGAGATCCCTCCATACACGTGTATGGAGGGGAGCAAAAGCTATACAGCTGTCTAAAAATATCTGCAAAAGCAGATGAACAGCAATCGGCCGGCAAAAAATGCCATCTTGGCCAAACAAAGTGCCGACCGGCACAAAATAGTGCTGACCGGCAACAAAGAGTGCCGGCCGGCAAACTATATTGCCGGTGGCAGCAAAAACCAGCTGGTGGCATCTAGCCACTACCGGTGATGGGTGGGGATGGTCTACAAGCCCCACCCTGCCCTTCCAAGGCAGGATGCAAGTGTTTGGTGCAAAACCAGACACTAAAAGGTCAAGTTCGGAGATCCTGAGACAAGGCGCGCGAGCCGAGGCCTCCGGGAACTCCAAACGAACACAAACAAGGATAATCACCGAGTGTTCAAACAGTGACGTCCAAGTCTTGAGGACGGTCAAAAATGGGGTGTCTACATGCGCGCATAACATAGTAATTCTAGGCTAATAAATGGAATAAGAACACATAAACGTTTTCAAAATCGGATATCATGGTTAGTAGAGGCCGGTCTTCGAAAGGGGGTGCTCATAGCTGACCTTCCCCGATCGTACCCAAGCTCCCGAGCCGAGACAACTCCGGTGATGACGAACATGTGGCCTTCGGCACCGAGTCAGGGTTTCCTAAATTTCCCCATTTTAAAAACATTTAGGTGGCGACTCTGTATCTGGCAAAGCAGTCCATGTTTGGCATTACTTTTTCAAAAATCTGTTTCTCAAAACGATTTTCCAGAATTGGACTCTTTGGTTCAGATTAAGAACCGCGACAACAAAAATCGCGAGTCCGAACTGTAGTAGCATGAGGCCCCCCTCCGCGGTCGCGTCTACAGTTTCTGGCGACTCTGCTGGGGATTTTAGAGAGCTTGACTCGAACTCATGATATCTTGTTTTGATTTCATTTATGTGTTTCTTTGCATTACATGTGCATTGGTGCGCCTAGGAACACAGTGTTTGCCATCTGCCATTCTTGAACGGTTTGCCGGAGGCCTGTCTTGTCAAGGCATGTCCATAAGGCTGACTGGCTATGGGCTCTGACAGCATGGGAACACAAACCCCGATTTTTACCGAGGCACCCTTTTCGACCATTCGACCTAGTGCATATTCGGATCCATAGTGACCATTCCAAGTTAGGAGAGGTTGCTTACCCGATGTTAGGTTGTTTGAGAACCGCTGTGTGCGTAGTGAAGCCCTAGCTCCTGACAAAATAGGACAGGGAAACCCTACCCCAACATAGGGGTGTTTTGGTTCTCTTTACTTGTCATGTGCTTTTAGAATGTATTTCTACAGGGAAAGTACATGTCAGTTTGCAAGTTTGAGTATCAGACCTGAGGACACTAGTATCAGTATCAGTTATGAGAATCAGTTATCTGCGGGTATCGGGTTCAGTTTTGGGGGACAGTGATTTCTGGGAACGGTGATCAGCAGTAGGGTACAGTTGTTTGGCTACACCCGTGTTTGATCAGTTTGGGCTGAAATGCTGTCTGTTTTTCCTTTCAGTTCAGAGAGTCGCAGAGTTGATACAGAATAGACAGTGTCTCCCCTTGCTGAGGCAGGATCTATGGCGGCACAAAATTCAGAAGAAATTGTGGTTATGACGGCTGCATTGGAGCAGGGAACCGCTCCGCAGAGTGAGGCCAGCATCAATATGTCACATCCACCCAGGTCGCCCGTTGTGCACCCGGTCTGGGCTCCCCAATTATATCAGGCTCGTGAGCCCACCACCTTTGAATTGATGGGGATGATAGGTGACCTCCAGAGGTCCGTGGCCGATCTGGCCTATGGAATGTCGGCTTCACCGCCAGCGGCGCCATATGCCGAGAATTTCATACCACAGGAGCCTCCGCTGCTGGGGCGGATTGTGATAGAGCTCAGCCAGCCAGAGGTGGCTTCCGGCTACAGCCGCGACATGTCAGCAACAACTGGGCTTCGCTCTGAAGTAGCAACCCAAACCCTTGACCAGGCTGAGGCCGGAGGAAAAGACAAAATGAAGGCAGATGCCGATCCTATCGAACAACTGCTGTGGGCAGTCGAGGCTCTGAAAGTCAGAGGGATGAACAAGCAACAAACATCTGCGATCGTGATCAAAGCTGTGGATGATGCTTTCCCCACTCCAATCAAAGGTAGTTCAAGCCAGGCAGAAAATCGGGATGGGCCCCGTCATGCCCAGACAATTCCTGTCATTCCCAACCCTGCACCGGGAAAGGGTCAAAAAGCCAAGGCAGTGCCAGCCGACCCTTTCGCTAGCGCATTTGGCAAGAATCCTCAAACTTTAAAGTACCTGCCCCGAGGGCGCAGGGTCTTTCACGACCTCTACATGCCTTTGTCTAGGGAATTACTAATATTGGCGAAGAATGGGCATCTTAAACCTTTGGAGCCTCGGCCACTCCCGAAGAATCTCCCCGCCACGCATGATGCTACCTTGTACTGCGCGTACCACCAACAGTCCGGTCACAGTATCGATGGTTGTTCCCGCCTTCGTCATGAAGTGCAAGATTTGATCGACAACAAGGTTATCCTCCCACCCACCTCAGGCAAGTCCGTTACCACCCAGTTGTTGGATTTTGAGGGCTCAGATACTGCGAGTATGTGAAGTGAACCGCCTGCGGGCGACATTTGGTATGTTTTGGATGTAGTGTCTGGCACGCATTTTTGAGCATCGGTGAAACCGAGTTTTGTAAATCTTGGCTTGGGTATCGAGTCAGTCTTTTGTTTTGAGTCTGTCTCTTTGTCTTGAGTCAGTCTTTTTGCTTAAGGGTCTGTCTTGTTGTATCGAGTCAGTCCCCTTTGTATATAATACCAGGTGATTCTGGGGTTGTTGTCCCGAACACCGTTTTGTTTTGTAATTATCTGGTTTTTGTTTTGAGTCTGTTTCTGCCAAGGGGCCAGTTGCACCAACAAATCCGAATGAAACAGCTGTTGCTATCTCAACTTCATGCTTGCTTTCAGCATAAGTGCCAGAGGATTTGATCGGGCTGATAGTACATCTCGCCTGCTCTCCTGCGCGCCAAACTCATTGCATTAACCTAAGTTTTTCAAAAAACAAACCCTTTTGAACACTGCGGTGATAAAAACGAAGATGAAGGAATTCCTCGGGTTTTGCAAAATTTTGATCATTTTGAGAGAAAGAGAGGTGTGCTAAGCCTTTTTACGAATGAAATCATGCTTGTCAGCGTGAGTACTGAGAAGGATCCTGACCTGATCCAGATTGGTTCCACACTATCTTCGGCACGAGCGATTCGTCGTTTTTTTAAAAACTTTCAAAAACAAATATTTTACACGGCCCTGTGAAGACCTGTGTGGAACCGCTGTTGAGATTGCGCAGCCTAGGATCGCTCTCAGCCTCAAAATTCGACCCATCCGTTTCAAACCTTGAATCCGTTCAGAAAGTTCAACGGAGAAACGCCATGAGAGGTCTGTATGGCCAGTTCCGAAACAGCCCTCGAGCAAGAGGCACCAAAGTCGAATCAGAAGGAGTGGATCTCACCGGAAGAAGCTCGTAGAGCAACCATGATGGATTCTTCCGCAAATCATTGCAACAGCCGTTCTCCTAGACACAGAGGGGCTTCAATTTCAGAAACCATTTGGCATGGACTTGCTACACTTTTACCCTTTGAGAGGCTCGCTGGGCCGAAAACCCGGAAGGGCGACCCAGGCAAAAGTTAGAGCAAGAGAAAAATACAGAAAAAAAAGAAGAAAAGAAAAGAAATAAAAAAGAAAAAAATGCAAAAAAAGAAAAGGAAAAGGAAAACAAAAAAGAAATGAACAAAAGAAAATAAAAAGAAGCTCGCAAGGTCGAAAACCCGCATCGGGCACCTTGGCAAAAATGAGAGCCTGAAAAGTGAAGGTTAAAATACCCGAGTGTACCTTAACCGGAACTACGTAAGGCTTGATTCCCATGTTTGGGATACGTAGGCAACTTCATCATGAAGTCCAGCCCTCAATGCTTTCATAGCATCTCAGTCCATGTGATGGTTTCGATTTCATCCCAAAGTCCAGTGGCCAACACCCTTCAAGGTGATTGTGTCCATTTATGTGTTGTGACCGTCTTCGTCATCTCTGTGTCCGAGAGTTTGACCACCGCCAATGAAGACTGTCTGCGGATTGCTGCGGCACCATCCCAAACAAGGGACAACTTTCCGTTGCCGCGAGCCGCCGTGAGCCGCCATTCAAACTAGGGGCAACTTTCCGTTGCCTCCCACCCCGTTCAAACCAGGGGCAATTTTCCATTGCCTCCGATCCGAGGTTGCGCATCTTAAAGAGTAAGTTCCATGCCCGTTGAGCATTGACTGTTTGCAAAATAGTTTTTGAAAATTTTTACTGAGGCTGACTATTTTCTCGAAAACTATTCCATTTTCCAAAACTGGACCATTGTCTTGGACCCAAAAAGGAAAATTTTCAGTGCTTGCAGCCTGACTTGCATGATTTTCAAATCAAACATCGAACAAGCACGTTAATTCGACTCTCATTTTGATCAAAATTATTTTAGTAGAAAGCAAAAACAAAAAATGGTTAAAATGATGGACTAGGGGCATAGTTGAGCCAGGCGTTCTGTCTTTCCCCCGTCATCAACGTACTTGCCAGAAGAGCGCTCTACCCATCAGAAGAAATGGCTGTGAGCTAACGGTGTTGAGCATGAACCCACACCTTTCTATTTATCCATCAATCACCCCGGGGAGGGATGAAAAATGAGAGAATGAAGAATAGAGATGTGTAAGTTGAGAGAAAAGCGAGGAAAATGGTTTTGAGAGAAAATCCGAGCTTGAGTGCCAGAGTGATGTGAGAATCATAAATCAGAAGAGGGCGGGAAACAATACCCAGATTGAACTGGCTCCTCGTGGTCCGAGGTCCCCCATCTTCGCTAACGCGTCTGTGTGTCGTGTCTCTTTCATTTGACGGTCTCGTCTTTTGTTTTTAGTCTTTCCCGAGCATGTCTCGTTGTGTTTAGGTCGTGTACCTCTTTGTTTGAGTCCTCCCCGCTGTGTTCAGTTGTAGGCTCGATACCCCGGTTAGGAAAACCCATTTTCCGAAAGTTAATCGTTTATGCTCAGAATGTTGTGCCATTCTCTATATCCGATTGTATTTCAACTTCAGCTGGTTTCACCGCTGTAGTCCATCTTGTCAGATTGAGCCGTTTGTTCAGAATTTGCTGTGTGCAGAATGAAATGAATGCTGCGTTATGGGCTGTATGCAGATTAATCCCCACAGAGTAAGGGCTGTGTGTCCGAGAATCAGGCAGTGGGTTGCTTGGGTTATTTTGCTGTTGGCTGTTTAATTATCTGATTATTACAGTGCAAGTGTTCAATTTTCAGATAACCAATCAATTTCATCTACACGGAGGTGTGGCATGATAGAATGCGATGCAATGCATGAGATATGTAAATGTAACACTTTTTAAACAAAAATCTGTTCATTTCATAGTCTTTTTCAAGTACAAAATTTTGAAGAAAACAAAATTTGCCTGCAGCAGTACAAGGTAATCTAACTACCAAGGAAAAGAGAAAAAGTACAAGAAATAAGAAAAATAATAAAAATCCACATCTGTGTCGAGCACTCCAAGGGCCGTCAGTCTGTCCTGGTCCTCTTCCTGGACGAGGGTCCCGAAGCATCATCAGCACCATCGTCAGAGCCTGAGCTAGAACCGCCTCCGGACTCCTCCTCCGATGACTCGGACTCCGCCTCTGACTCCTCGTCATCATCATCATCCGGGACTGGAGCTCGCGAGCTGCTCCCGACATGAGCGTGCCCCGCCTTGGAGCGGGGGAATACTCGGCCCTCCTCATCTCTCCCTCGAGCCGGGACAGAAGGTCTAGCTGGAGCACCTCCTGCCATGGGAATCTGGAAAGGGGGCTGAAAAAGTGCATAAAAGGGAAATGCATCAGTATACTCTTACAGTTTATCAGTGCAGAATGCGATGCAGAGTACAGTGTATGAATGCCGTGAGCAGTTTATCAGTGCAGAATGCAGTGTATGAGTACAGTATGAGAATGCCGTGAGCAGTTTATCATCGCAGAGTACAGTGCAGAATGCAGTGTATGCAGTGTATCAGATGCTGTGAGATCAGTGTATCAGGTGTTGTGCCATGCATCAGATTATGTGAAGCAGTGTATGAATGGTTTGAGGCTAGTGTCAGAAGAACGTACCGGTATGCTGTAGAGGGCTAGGAGGTCAAATGTCCGCTGAAGCATCCCCATCATCGAGGCATTCATCGCCAACGACTGACGGGTGTGCTCAGAAGAAGCCTGCAAAAGTATTAGATGCATCAGTATTCTGTGGAATATCAAATAAACTAAAATGAAATGGCTGTACAGAAATACAGTAATACATACCGGAGGTAAGTCGGGGACACCGACAAACTCGTGATCAGCTGGTGGAGGGGCTAAGGGGATCTGATAGGTCGCCCCACCCTGCCCCTGAAAAGTCAGTACAGCAGGCAGGGCGGGCCAGCCAGTCCCTCGTCCTCCCTGAGCTTCGCCCCTGCCACGGACTCGGGCCCTCCTCGCAGCCCCTACTCCAACTCCCGCTCCAGCCCCAGCTGCCGATGCCACAGGCCTGGCCCCCTCTGCTCGACGGCCGCTTAGAGGTCGCATCAGGTACGTCTGCACGTACTCCCGATAGTCTCCGGTGCCTCTGAAGCCAGCCTCCTCCCAGCCAATGGTGTAGTCATCCATCTGCTCGCTGGTGAGCCTCTCGGTCTCCCTCATATCCGCAGGAGGGTGAACCAAGACTATCTGCTCAGGTAACCCCAGGGTCTGGCGTAGGAAACGCTCACCCAGGTACCAAGCCCGACAGACCGGGCCCTCCAGCAAGACCCGGAAACGAGAGGTCTCATCGGCACCGGCAAACCGATCTCGAGTCACAGCTGGCAACGGAGCCCACGGCCGCCAAGTGATCTAAAAGTGACAGACAGTTTGTTATCTACCGCTATTGAAATATACAGTGGGAAAGCGAAGCTTAAATGAACTGCAAGTAAAACATACCTCGGCCGGGGTAATGGTGTCGAAGTACCGGCGGAAAAACCCGAAAGTCTCCCGCGGCCGCCGAGTGCATCTCCCGTCAAAGCGCTGTGAGAAGGGGACGACCAGGGGAGTCTCTGTGACTGGTACGGGGGCAAGCCTAGGAAAGTAGGCGTAAACCCACAACTGCAAGGTAAATACCAGTGCATTTATCAGAAAAAGCAGAATGTACGGAATAAAGCAGAAATGGCAAAGCTGTGTGTTGTACAGTGTATTGTGTGCAGTGTACAGTGTGAGCAGTGTACAGTCAGTGTGAAGCAGAATGTACGTGTGTGTCGTGTGTACAGTATACAGCAAGTATAAAGTAGACTACAGTGTGTGCAGTGTACAGAGTACAGAAAGTATAGGGCATAAATGAAAAGCGGAGAAGAAGTGTACCTCCCAAGCCCGCCAGTAGCCTCCGAGTAGCTGGCCGCTGCCGCGAGAAGCCGAGCTCATGTATCCATAGAGGGTGGCCAGAGCAGCGCCACCCCAATCATAATGCAGGATGTCCCGGATGTCCACCAGTGCGCTGAGAAGACAGAGAGGCACGGTGTTCGCCCGATCGGCAAAGATGGTAGTCCCGAACAGGAACATGAGGAAGCCACGAGCATACCTCTCCACGTCCTCCTGGGTCATCTGCGCCTCCTCCTCCAACACGGGCTGAACCCGAAACTGTACCTCGAACCAAGAGTACCGCACGAAGCCTGGACGAGCAAGAGGTGGGGCCTCCCCCAGTAGATGGACCTGAGCGGCGGTCCACTCACCCATGTCGATATCGAATGGGATCGGATCACCCCCTACCCAGATGCCAGTGAGCATCGAGAAATCGTAAGGGGTCATCGTCATGTCCCCTGCAGAGGAAAAGTGAAAAGAATCCGTGGTGTCCCACCATCTCTCTACCAGAGCGGCAAGGAGAGGTCTGCATGTGGAGAGCCTGGAGAGTCCTCGGCAGAAGGTGCCGAAACCCGCTCGATCCACGATGCGTCGGACCGCGTCAGGGAGCTCATCGTACCACTCCCGAGCGCCAGTATTCCCATACCCGCGAATGGTATGGGAACCCTCCTGTAAACAGAAAATAACAATTGCAAGACAACATTCAAAATGCAGTTTTGAAAAGGCAGATATAGCATGTGTGCAGGTTTTGTCAGATTCAGACGAATACCAGGTGCCGGTGTGCTTACAGTGAAATACGTGTGATGTGTCAGCGTGTTTAGGTGTTTCAGAACAGATATAGCATGTGTGCAAATTTAACAGATTCAGACAAATACTGGGTGCCAGTGTGTATGCAGTGAAATACAGGGAGTGCAGTGTGTTTGAGTGATTCAGGGCTAGTGCAGTGTGTGTGCATGTGTCAGTCTCAAGCAGATATCAGTTGTATGTATGTTTACAGTCAACTACAGTCTACGGTATATCAGATTCCAGCAATTAAAGAGTACAACTAACTATGACAGTTTTGTATCCTACATTGCGGAAAGTAAAGCAGAAGAAAGACAGTTACCTCGGAAGTGCCGAATGAAAGGTGGGAGGTAGGCTCGCGCAGTAATAGCTCAGGTGCCACGTGCCTCTCGAAGCTCCGGAACTGACGCAGGCCGTCGGGAGGCAGAACATGGATCGCCGGTCAGTAGGTTGCCGGGTCGAACGGGCGCTCGCTCAACGGTAGGAGCTCGATCCCGGGATCCATCTCGTGGTCCGGGGGAGTCCCGCCACGTGGAATGTCGTCCGTCATATCGAAAATGATGAGAAAATGGTCGGAGGAAGGAAAATCGGGCCGGAATGCGAAGAGTAAACCAAAAAGTCAACTCCCGAGAAGGTCGAAAATAGCCGGGAAGGCCGGAATGTGAAAAAGCACGGGAATGAAGAGGAAAACGAGGGGAACAAACCCCGAAAAGGCGGGAACGCCAAACGAGGCACCGAAACGAAAATGTGATCGGTTGAAAATGTCCGAAACGCGAAGGAAATCGCGAATCCGACGACGAAACGGGCGTAGAACGCAAAGAAACGGGCGAAAAATGAGAGAAAAACACTCTAGAGAGAGAGGGTTAGAGTTTTCGGCGGTAGGGAAGTGAGGAAATAGGGTTTGACACCCTATTTTAAAACACCCGAAGTGAAAAGTCGGAACTGCCCCAAATCAGCAACTTTCTGCCGGCCGGCAATATTTTGTGCCGATGGAGTTATTTTTCAGCCGGTGGACAGCCGGTGGCCTCCCCTTCCGGCCGGTGGTGTTCCCATAACCTTGTTTAGACCATTTGAGAAGTTTTTGGTCTTCATAGCTCAAGAAAGTGCAAGAAAGAGCATCTCCGATGCTCAACCAGCCTCCGTTTTGACCTCAGACTGCAGCTTCCGTGCATGGCACTCCAATTCATACAAGGTGTATCCTTTTCGTATCCTTTTGACTTTTACAAGATCCAAAGGTTGCCCCATGTATATCGTATATCAATCGCACTGTTCTGTGCATTTCAAACCGGCGCACTGTTTTGTGCATTTCGAATCGTCGCACTGTTTTGTGCATTTCAAACCGGCGCACTGTTTTGTGCATTTCAAATCGTCGCACTGTTTTGTGCATTTCAAATCGTCGCACTGTTTTGTGCATTTCAAACCATCGCACTGTTTTGTGCATTTCAAATCATCGCACTGTTTTGTGCATTTCAAATCCTTGCACTGTTTTGTGCATTTCAAATCGTCGCACTGTTTTGTGCATTTCAAATCGTCGCACTGTTTTGTGCAATTCAAATCATCGCATTGTTTTGTGCATTTCAAATCAATCACACTGTTTTGTGCATTGCATTCCGTTGCGCGGTTTTGCGCATCTCATTGCATTTTTACCTGCGTAGACCGCATGTTTGTAATTATTTCCTTACTTGCGTAGACCGCATGTTAATTACACTACCTGCGTAGACCGCATGTTTGTAATCATTCCCTTACCTGCGTAGACCGCATGTTTGTAATCATTCCCTTACCTGCGTAGACCGCATGTTAATTACACTACCTGCGTAGACCGCATGTTTGTAATCATTCCCTTACTTGCGTAGACCGCATGTTAATTACATTACCTGCGTAGACCGCATGTTTGTAATCGTTTCGTTACTTGCGTAGACCGCATGTTAATTACATTACCTGCGTAGACCGCATGTTTGTAATCGTTTCCTTACTTCCGTAGACCGCATGTTAATTACATTACCTACGTAGACCGCATGTTTGTAATCATTTCGTTACTTGCGTAGACCGCATGATAATTACATTACCTGCGTAGAACGCATGTTTGTAATCATTCTTTCCCTGCGTAGACCGCATGCTTGTAATCATTCTTTACTTGCATAGACCGTATGATAATTACATTACCTGCGTAGACCGCATGTTTGTAATCATTCTTTCCTTGCGTAGACCGCATATTTATTGTTCAATTTCTTTACCTGCGTAGACCGCATGTATTGCTTGCGTAGACCGCATAATTGTTCAATTTCTTTCCTTGCGTAGACCGCATATTTATTGTTCAATTTCTTTACCTGCGTAGACCGCATGTATTGCTTGCGTAGACCGCATAATTGTTCAATTTCTTTCCTTGCGAAGACCGCATATTTATTGTCCAATTTCTTTACCTGCGTAGACCGCATGTATTGCTTGCGTAGACCGCATAATTGTTCAATTTCTTTCCTTATGTAGACCGCATATTTATTGTCCAATTTCTTTACCTGCGTAGACCGCATGTATTGCTTGCGTAGACCGCATAATTGTTCAATTTCTTTCCTTGCGTAGACCGCATATTTAATGTTCAATTTCTTTACATGCATAGACCGCATGTGTTGCTTGCGTAGACCGCATAATTGTTCAAATTCTTTCCTTGCGTAGACCACATATTAATTGTTCAATTTCTTTACCTACGTAGACCGCATGCTTTGATTGCGTAGACCGCATCATTGTTCAATTTCATTACCAGCGTAGACCGCATGTTTTGATTGCGTAGACCGCATTATATCATTACCTGCGTAGACCGCATGTTTTGATTGCGTAGACCGCATTTTCGTTAATTTCATTACTTGCGTAGACTGCATGCTTATGATCAATTTCGTTGCCTGCGTAGACCGCATGCTCCACTTACATGTCTGTATTTTCGCAAGCATTGTCATGCTCCCCACTTGCTTTGCGCTGTCACGCATTTCGAGTACACCATTATTCTTGCATTGTCATGCATGTTGCTAACAATATTGTACCTGTTAAGTTTGTTTTCTTTGCAGGCACGATATTGTATGTACGGTTCATTAGAGGCTGATACAACCAGACGAGCCGCACAGGTATTGTATCTCCCGAGTGAGACGTATTGAGAATTGTATAATTCTCTTACATCCTTTCTGCATTGTAGTGTAGTTTGGTGTATGCTAGCTTAAAACTGCCGCATGTATGCTTCGTTACAGCTTTCTTTGCATGATCATAAGTTATGCTCGGCTTCGTGCATTGTCTTGCATTTTGCCCCTGCCTTCGGGCGCAAATCTTGATTGTCTTGCATGATTGTCTAAGTCTTCGGCCTTGTCAAAAATGGGTCATCTCTGGGCTTTGACATTCACTCCCGTCATTGTTATGACTTTCGAGTTCTGTCAAAGAGGGGCAACTGTAGACACCCCATTTTTGACCGTCCTCAAGACTTGGACGTCACCATTTTAACATTCGGTGATTATCCATGTTTGTGTTCGTTTGGAGTTCCCGGAGGTCTCGGCTCGCGCGCCTTGCCTCAGGATCTCCGAACTTGACTGTTTAGTGTCTGGTTTCACACCAAACACTTGTGTTTTGCCTTTGAGAGGCAGGGTAGGGCTTGTAGACCATCCCCACCCACCACCGGCAGTGGCTAGAGGCCACCGGCTGGTTTTTGCTGCCACCGGCAAGGCACTATTTGTTGCCGGTCAGCACTATTTAGTGCCGGCTGGCACTCTTTTGGCCAAGATGGCATTTTTGGCCAGCCGAATACTGTGCATCTGCTTTTGCAGATATTTTAAGACAGCTGTCTTGCTTTTGGCTCCCCTCCATACACGTGTATGGAGGGATCTCTCTCTTGGAAGCTTGTCTTGTAAGCTTTACAAGACAAAAAGCTTCTATATAGAGAGAGGTTGCTCTCTTGGCTTAAGAGGTTAGACACTTAAGGTATTTTGAGAGCTTAGACAGCCATTGTTAGGGTTAGATACACATTCTATCTCTCTTTCCCTCTCTTTTGTGCTCTTGTGTGTGTTTTAGTCCATACTATTGCACACAAGCACCTAGTGTTTCACCTTCCTCTTGGAACTGAGGTTCTAAGGGACTGATTTTGAAGTTTTGGTGTTGGATTCAAGCTAAGGAAGGCCATTGGAGCATCATTGTTGAAGAAGGCTTCAAGGGTAAGAATCTCACCCCTTTTTACCCCATTTTTGCATTGTATTTCTACCTATCTTAAATTCGTTTTTGATCTTAGTGTATAATACAAAAAAGTTCTGTTTTTAAGCCCTCTTGGTTGTTTGTTAAGAGTGTTTTGTGGTTTGGGAAAGTTTGAATACCCTTAGGCCTTGAAAAGCCTCATTTTGTGCCCTTTTGTGTGAACTCCGGGATTTTGGTGTTGGGGTCTCTTCACCACTAAAATCTTGAGGGATTTCAGTGGTGGAGGTGATGCCTTGAAGTCCCAAGAAGGAGAGGGCCACCCCCTCTCCTTGTTGTCCTTGAAAAGGGCATGTTTTGGCCTCTTGAGGGAGCACCATGTTAGAGGGTGTATTGACCATGACTTGGCTGCTTTTTATGCTTAATATGTCATCTTATGCCTCTTTTTTTACTTGGTTTTGGTACTCCATGCATGCTTAGCATAGTTTCCATGTAATGCCTTGTTATGCCTTAACATGTCTTAGGTTGTGTGCCTTTGTTTCTAGCATGTTTTAGGCTTACATTTGTGAAGATTTTGTGCTTATCTTGACATGTTTTAGGTCTGTCCATAAGTGTTTGGGTTGATTTTGGCATGCTTGGTATAGCTCCTTTGTATTTGGGCTTGTTGGCCTTGAGCATATGAATGTATAGCATGACATTTTTGCATTGATTTGGTGATTTGGAGTCACCTTATATGTTATTTCAGTCCCATTTTCATGCCTATGTGTTTGCCTTGAATGCATCTTTAATGCCTCATAAGCTTGTGTAGCAATGCTCCATGTTTTGGCACTTGTGCATGCCTCTAAATTTGAACCACTTAGATGCCATCTAAGAAGTCCTTTAGCCTTGTTTTAACATGCTAAAAACCTGTTTTTAGTTGTTTAATGCATGCCATGATTGTTGTGATAAATGTGCTTCAAAGCTTCATAACTTGCCTCAAGTACTTGGATCATGCTTGCATGTATTTGCTTGTCTTGTTTAACATGATTTGGCATCATTTTATGACATGATTTTCAATGCTTACTATGCATGTTAATTGTCCATGATTCCCCCTTTCAAGTGTACTTGAGAGTTGTTCAATTTGCACCTAAGTGTTAGCCTTTCAACATATGTATGTGTGCATGTGTATTTGGTCCCTCATTGTAGTACTTTGGCCCTTATTTTAGGCCTTATTGGAGCTGCCTAAACCATGCCTAAGCCCACCTTTTTATTGGTTAGCATTGCCTCATGTTTGCTTGTATGCTTGCATAGGTTTGTTGCCATGACATGTTGCATCCGTAGCTTGTATGCTTAGGTTGCATTGCATCTTGCATGCATGCCTTGTTCCTTGACTTGATGATAGGAATTGGGCCTTAGTTTGTTTGATTGGTTTGCATTGCATTTGAAATCAAAGTTGCATACTTGATCACTTAGGCCATCATGCATGGAAATGTGTGATTGGTGGTCCGAGAATCGAGGCACATGCCCCTTTGAGTCATTATCATGATAAGGGACATGGTTGGTGCATATATGCCTTGAATTGTGCTGCCATGCTTTGCCTTACCCTCTGTTGCTGTCATTTGCAGATTCTGCAGGAACACTCTGCCGACCGGCAGTGTAAAGTGCCGGCCGGCAATCATTTCCCTGCCGATAGATTTGTTTTGTGCCGGTGGCCACACCACACTGCTGGTGGAAATTCCATGCAGTCGGTGATGTCTCTCAGCATCCAAGGAAGCAGCCCTGAGGTTTTGGCAACCTCCAGAGGAGTAAAAGAAGGAAAACAGAGGCAGCCTATGCATGGCGGCGCCTTTCCCGAGGCGATTTTCTGTTTTTCTTAGTTTTAGTTAATTTTCTTAGTTGATTAGGCAATTTGTAATATTTAATTAGCTTGCGTAGTTAATTAATTTGTAATATTTATTTGGCCCCTCCGAGCGAGGGCAAATCTATAATAAGTGTGTGTGGGTGGTGTGTGTGTCTTCCAATCCCCACTTCTTTCTTCCCTTTTATTTACCTGCTTATGATGGTAGATTAGGGCACGTTTAATTTAGCATACCGTATGCTATGCATGTGTGCATCCATGCATTTGTATTGCATGCATTAGGCTCGGTACATCACGCTAACTGCATTTGTACTTCAATTCAAAAATTGAATATGTGATAGTTGATCGCATTTCATATGCCATGCTTAGGTTAGCCGAGCCTATCTAATTGCATCCTGTATGTGTTGCATTAGGCAATTTAACATGAACTAGGACATGCATGTTCGCTGGCTAGTTTACTGTTTTGGCACGGAGTACGATGTAAGTATTTATGCTTTAGCATCCCACATGTGTGTGAGTGTTGCCATGACAGTATGCCTGCCATGCGGCTAAGTGCTTATATGAGATAAACTGTTTTGAATGCCTGTGGGTGAAGGTTGGATTGTTTGAGTTGGAAAAACTCGTTGAAATCCGTGTTTTAGCCTACTTGCGAGTAGCAAATTCCAAAGCATTTTCAAAACAAACGGATATGCAATGTTTCTTTCCAAATTAGGCAATCTAGTCTATACTTGTTTGCTGCGTGCATAACATAGTAATTCTAGGCTAATAAATGGAATAAGAACACATAAACGTTTTCAAAATCGGATATCATGGTTAGTAGAGGCCGGTCTTCGGACCGGGCGAAAGGGGGTGCTCATAGCTGACCTTCCCCGATCGTACCCAAGCTCCTGAGCCGAGACAACTCCGGTGATGACGGACATGTGGCCTTCGGCACCGAGTCAGGGTTTCCTAAATTTCTCCATTTTAAAAATATTTAGGTGGCGACTCTGTATCTGGCAAAGCAGTCCATGTTTGGCACTACTTTTTCAAAAATCTGTTTCTCAAAACGATTTGCCAGAATTGGACTCTTTGGTTCAGATTAAGAACCGCAGCAACAAAAATCGCGAGTCCGAACTGTAGTAGCGTGAGGCCCCCCTCCGCGGGCGCGTCTACAACGTTCTATAAAGCTTTATTGGATCTTGACAATTCTATTTTTGAAGAAGTTTCCACAACCATCTGTGTTTTCTTTTTTGTTTCAAAAATAAAATTAAAAAGAAAAATCTGCACCTGAATCTCAAATGAGAAAGGAAGCCTATTGGCAAAGTTTGAAGAATAGTCTATGGCTGAAGGAGAAGCACGCCATTATTTAGCTGGTACTTTCTTGAAGACAGCTCGGTTGTATTGGACTATTTGACAATTTTATACAGGAATACATGAATTATTATAGAGCTATTTGATTGGGTTTATATGTATATGTGCCATATTGGAAATTATCAGGAACAAGTTTGTCATCTTTTCACATTGGAATTGTTAAGGCAATATTATGCTTCAAATTTTCTTTCTGAGGCATAAAAGAAAGCAATATAAATTCTTTGCCTTTTTCTGTTTTAGCAAATTTCTAAGATGAAAGATGTCCTGTTGTCTTCCATTCTTTGGTTAAAGGATATCATTAGAATAAGGTTAAAAAATTTCAGCAAAACTTGGAAGTTCCAAGCTTCCATTTTGTCTACCTTATACCACTGCCAGTGTAAGCCAAGTGGTTACCTGGTTTGGCCACTTAACCTTGATTTCTGGGGAAAGATGAAAAAATTGTCGGTGTTTGTTAGGTCATACACTAAGGTTTTTAGTATGTGGGTCATGTTTCTGGTTAAAAATTATGAAACAACAGTGTAATTTTTAAATTTTGTGCTCACCAAACTAAATGAAACTGTTGCCTTTTTTTTTCTTCACAAAATTAACATAAACTATCATTACATATAGCACCTTTCATCTGTATACAGTGGAACATAGTTCTACATTCTAAATTACTGCAACACTGCTGTCACAACTGTGTTTGTCTTTCAAGATTTCCCTGTGTGCTGTGTTTCACTTTCATTCTATATGATGGTTTGTGCATTTATGATTCCTATTGCCGGAAGATGATTCGTAATAAAACCCAATTTCTTTAGATTCAACAAATTTATATTTAAAAAAAAATGTGTTCAACCCAAGAACCTAATTTCACATTCAGGTTTTAATTTTTCCAATTCAGATTCAAATATTTTCCCCAACTCGCATTCAAAAAATTTAAAAACAAAAAAAATAATAATAATTTCACAACCTGAAACACAATTCTAATTTTTTATTTGCTCAATCAAAACCCTATTTTTTCGCGTCTTTGGACACGGTTTCTCTACCCTCTGATACCGATCCATCTAAACACAAAAAACCCAAAATCAAAAACACAATTTTTTCTCCAAAAAATCAAAAGCACAACAAGAAAACAACAAAAGGGTACACAAAAATTAGATCTGAAGAAGGGAATAGGAAGAGGGGTAACCGTGATGAGTGTTGAGTGAGTTCGGAACGGGTAAAAGGTAATGGAAGTCTCTGGAAACTAGCTCTCGCCTTTTGCTAGTCTCCATGGCAGCTCTGGATCGATGAATTGGGTGAGAGAAGAGCCATGGCCGTTGTGGGTTGTAGAGAGAGAAATTGGAGGAGAGAGTGAGAGAGAGTGAGAGAGAGTGAGAATATGATTTAAGGGTTTGAAATGGAAGTGTGGTGGAGGAGTAGAGATTTAGGGTTTGAAATGGAGGAGTGTGGTGGAGTAGAGAGTAGTAGTAACTTCTACAGATCACTGAGCTTTTAGCATTCGTGTAGAGAGAGACAACTACGCCAATTCGAAGATTATTTCATTTTACATTTGGCGCCAGAGTATTTTACTTTTGGCGCCTATTTTTATTTTGGTCATATTATTCACGACAGGAATTACATGTCGTAAAAAGTAAAATATTTTTAACAGTTAGTATATGTGCATCGTGAAAAGTATATTTTTTAATGATTGACTTTTTGTGTGCCGTAAAAAGTATAATATTTTTAATGACTGACTTTTTGTGCACCGTAAAATGTTTAATATTTTTAACAACTGGTACGCGTGTTGTATCAATCAGTTAAAAAAAACAATAACAAAATGAAGAAACAATAAGAACAATGATAAATAATCTGCCAATTACACTGTGAATCTCCTTCACACCACATTTTCGAAAACAAGTGTAAGTGTTGGTGCAGTGTCTGTGTAAATGCATATCTATATATATACATACAGTCTAATATATATAATCTAGGGTTTTAATAAATCGTGTCTCTGTGATGATATTTGTCGTATATTTGCAAATACCTGGTTTCAACATACTAGAGGAGGAACAAAAAAAAATTTATTTTCATTGTAGAGACATGTATTCGGATTCAACACAACGAGTGAACATTTTTCAGCTGATAAAAGTCAATGGCAAGAGGAAATAGTGGAATGACAGAAAAGAATGTTACCTGGATAAAACAGAGAGAGAGAGAGAGAGAGAGAGACTGCGAGCTGTGCAATGGCGAACGGCTAGGGCTCGTTTGCCCTTTCGGCTGCTCCTCCGCCGCTCGCCATCGATCGAGAGAGGGGGGGTAAGAAGAGATTAGGGATTTTTGGGTTTGAGATTGGGGATTTTTTGTTTGGGGGGGTGATGAGCGCGAATGGGAAAAAAAAAAGTGGGGAAGGGAACGGGAATGAAAAACAAAAACGGGCAGGAATAAAAAATAATTTTTTTTTTGGTCAGAAATGAAATTTAAATAATAAAATAATGTCATTTAATTTTTTTTTTTTTTTTGACGACGGGGTTGCCATTGTCAAAAAAATTTATTTTTTGTTAAAATATATATTTTTTGTAGTTTATGAATTTTTTTTTGTAGATGAGAGGGAGTGGCAGTAGTGGAGAAGGTAGTGGATAAGAGATGGTGGTGGTGGTGGTAATGGTGGTGGCGGCGAAGGAGATTCGTGGTGAAGTTGTGGTAGTGGTAGAGTAGATGAAGTAGCAAGGGTGAAAGAGAGGTAATGGTAGTAGTAGTGGCAGTAGTGGTGAAGGTGGTGGTGGCGGTGGTGGCGGCAGTGGCGAAGGAGATTAGTGGTGAAGTTGTGGTAGTGGTAGAGTAGATGATGTGGCAAGGGTGAAGAGAGGTAATGGTAGTAGTAGTGGCAGTAGTGGTAGTGGTGGTAATGGTAGTAGTAATGGTAGTCGTAGAGGTGAAGTGGCGACAGTGGTAGTAATGGTGGTAGTGGAATGACGTTTGCAGTAGTGGTGGAGGTGGTAAAGGAGATGGGTGGTGAGAGAGAGAGAAATGAGTGAGAGACACATAGAAGAGAGAAAGAGAGAGAGAGAGAGAAAGACAGAGTGATGAGCAAGAGAGAGACAAAGTGGTCGCTAAAAGTGCATTTTCTTGTAGTGGATAGATAAATTGAGAGGGAGCTCAGTAAATAGAGAAGACAGAATGGAGAGAGTGAGCAACGCGAACATAGTGGCAGAGAGAGTGAAAGAGAAAGAGAAGAGAGAGAGAGAGGGACAAAATATAAAGAGATAGAGAGTGAGAGAGAGAAAAAGAGACATAGAGAGAAGAGAGATGAACGAGAGAGAGAGAGATGGAGAGAAGAGAGATGAGCGAGAGAGACATAGAGAGAAGAGAGATGATTGAGAGAGACAGAGAGAGATGAAAGAGATAGAGAGAAGAGAGATGAGCGAAAGAGACAGGGAGAGAAAAGAGATGAGAGAAGAGATAGATGAGTGAGAGACACACAGAGAGAGAGAGACAGATAGACAGAAAGAAAAGACTGATGAATGAGAGAGAGAAAGAGAAGAGAGAGAGGAAGATGAAAAAATGGGTGAAAAGATATAGACAAAGAGAGAGAGAGAAAAAAAAAGAGCGAAAAGAGATAAACGAGAGAGAGACAGAGAGAGATGAGCGAGAGAGATAAAGAGAAGAGAGATTGAGAAGAGAGACAGAGAGAGAAGAGAGATGAGAGAGATAGACAGAAGAGAGATAAACGAGAGACACAGAGAGAAAGAGAGAGACAGACAGACAGACAGAGAAGAGTGATGAGTGAAATAGAGAAAAATAAGAGAGACAGAGACACAGAGAGAAAGAGAGAGACAGACAGACAGAGAAGAGTGATGAGTGAGAGAGAAAAAAATAAGAGACACAGAGACAGAGAGAAAGAGAGAGACAGACATACAGAGAAGAGTAATGAGTGAGTGAGTGTGAGAGAAAGAGAGAGAGAGAAGAAAGACAGAGACAGAGAGATAGGAAGATGAAAAAATGGGTGAAAAAGTTCCGTGTCTAAAGCCTTCTTTTCTAGTAGTGAGTCGTCTCTCTCATTCATGGGTAGAATAGAGGCGCGGATTTGGGAATTATATATTTTATATAAAAATCAAATTGAAATATTTTATGCAATCACAACTATTTAGGGAGTGTGATTAAATATATATATAATTACACTTATTTAAAAAGTGTGACTAAAAAGTAGTAATGTATATATAATCACACTTTAATTAAAATGTGTGATTAAAAAAATATATATATAATCACACTTATTTAAAAAGTGTGATTAAAAAGTAGTAGTGTATATATAATCACACTTTGATTAGAAGGTGTGATTAAAAAATATATAAATAATCACACTTTAATTAGAATGTGTGGTTAAAAAATATATATATAATCACACATATTTAAAAAGTGTGATTAAAAAGTAGTAGTGTATATATAATCACACTTTAATTAAAAGGTGTGATTAAAAATTATATAAATAATCACACTTTAATTAGAATGTGTGGTTAAAAAATATATATATAATCACACCTATTTAAAAAGTGTGATTAAAAAGTAGTAGTGTATATATAATCACACTTTAATTAGAAGGTGTGATTAAAAAATATATAAATAATCACACTTTAATTAGAATGTGTGGTTAAAAAATATATACATAATCACACCTATTTAAAAAGTGTGATTAAAAAGTAGTAGTGTATATATAATCACACTTTAATTAGAAGGTGTGATTAAAAAATATATAAATAATCACACTTTAATTAGAATGTGTGATTAAAAAATATATATATAATCACACTTGTTTAAAAAGTGTGATTAAAAAGTAGTAGTGTATATATAATCACACTTTAATTAGAAGGTGTGATTAAAAATATATATATATAATCACACTTAATTGAAAAGTGACATAAAAAATAAATATTATCACACTCAATCAAATTAAGTGTGATTAAAATATCAATCTAATTTTTTTTATCACACTTCCAATAAAAGTGAGATCTTCTTTTTTGTCAAAGTGTGATCTTTAACTATTTTTGTAGTAGTGTCTTTATTGATGACATTTTGATATACTCGAAGAACAAACTTGAACATGAACATCATTTGAGAACTGTCCTACAAATACTTAAGGAGAAGAAATTGTTTTCTAAACTAAAGAAATGCGAGTTTTGGTTGGATGAAGTTTTATTTTTAGGTCATGTGATCAACAAGGAGGGAATTTCAGTGGACCCGCAGAAAATAGAGGCAATTGTGAATTGGCCTACACCGACAAATGTGACAGAAGTCCGCAGCTTCATGGGCTTAGCCGGGTATTACAGGAGGTTTGTGAAAAACTTTTCGAAGATAGCTGTACCTCTTACCCAGTTAACACGCAAAGGGCAATCATTTGAATGGAATGATGAAAGAGAAACTGCCTTCTATGAACTGAAAACAAGACTGACCACTGCACCAATTTTGACATTACCTTCAGGTACGGAGGATTTTGAAATTTTCAGTAATGCGTCTTATAAAGGTTTGGGTTGTGTGTTAATGTAGAACGGAAAGGTTATTGCTTACGCCTCTCGATAGTTGAGGCCACACGAGAAGAATTATCCAACACATGACCTAGAATTGGCTTCAGTTGTTTTTGCTTTGAAAATTTGGCGGCATTATCTATATGGAGCAAAGTGTGAAGTCTACACAGATCACAAAAGTTTGAAACACTTTTTCACACAGAAAGAGTTGAATATGCGGCAGAGGAGATGGCTAGAATTGAAAAAAGATTATGATCTGGAGATTCAGTATCACCCCGAGAAAGCTAATACAGTTGCTGACGCCTTGAGTAGAAAATCAACGGGGAGTATGGATTGTTTGCTTACTGAACAGAAAGAGATCTTACAAGATTTTGAAAGATCTGAAATTGAAGTGATAATGTGCGAACAGGGCGGACTGATAGCCGCTATTACAGTCGAGCCGGCAATCATTGATGAAATCAAGCAGAAACTGAAAGATGATGAATTCCTCAAGAAAGTGATTGATGAGTTTAAGACAAGTCCGAAAGTAGAGTTTAGCATTGAGAACGAAGTGTTAAGATTTCGGAACAGAATATGTGTCCCAGGTATTCCGGAACTAAAGAAGAAGGTTTTAGATGAAGCCCACAGATCTGTGTTTGCTATGCATCCGGGTAACAATAAAATGTATCGGGATTTGAAACAAACCTATTGGTGGCCTAAACTGAAGAAAGAGATTGCAGAATATGTATCCAAGTGTCTACAATGTCAGCAAGTTAAGGATGAACATCAGAAACCAGACGGTCTACTTCAACCTCTCCCTATTCTTGAATGGAAATTGGAGCATGTGACTATGGATTTCGTTGTTGGCCTACCTCGGACTTCTAGAGGTATGGATTCTATTTGGGTTGTAGTTGATAAACTGACTAAATCTGCACATTTCTGCCTATCAAAACTACATTTAATGCTTATAGATTGGCTACTATTTATGTTGATGAGATCGTCCATTTACACGGAGTTCTGGTATCTATTGTGTCGGATAGAGATCTGAAATTTGTATCTAGATTGTGGAAGAGTTTGCAGGAAGCTATGGGAACACAACTGAGGTTCAGTACTGCGTTCCACCCATAGACAGATGGGCAATCAGAGCGAACAATACAGACTTTGGAAGATATGCTTCGGATGTGTGCTTTGGATTTTCATGGGAGTTGGGAAGACTATTTGCCACTTACAGAATTTGCTTATAATAACAGCTTCCACTCCAGCATCGGTATGGCACCATACGAGGCTTTGTATGGTAGAAGGTGTAGATCACCAAATTGTTGGACAGAAGTCGGGGTTAGAGCTTTACTTGGGCCTGAAATTGTGCAAGACACTTTTGAGAAAATCAAAACTATTTGGCAAAGGCTTAAAACAGCTCAAGACCGGCAAAAGAATTATGCAGATGTTCGAAGAAGACCTCTTGAGTATGAGGTCGGTGACCATGTGTGTATTCGTGTGTCCCCAATGAAAGGCCAAGTCAGGTTTGGGAAGAAGGGCAAGTTGTCGCCCCGTTACATCGGGTCGTTTCAGATTTTAGAAAGACTTGGTCCAGTTGCCTATAGAGTTGCTTTGCCACCGGGATTCGAACAGATCCATAACGTGTTTCATGTGTCGATGTTGAGGGGTTACCTCCGAGACCCGTTCCATGTGATTGATTATCACCGGGTAGCTATTGATGAAAATATGGAATACGCCGAATGACCAGAACGAATTGTTGATCGACAAGTGAAACAACTGAGAAGCAAGTCCATTCCAATGGTGAAAGTGGAATGGAAAGAACATTATGGGACGTATGCTACATGGGAAAAAGAGGAGGAAATGTGACTACGTTATCCACTTTTGTTTCCCGACGAAGGTAAAATAAGTTTGGAAGACCAAACTTCCTAAAGGGGGGAAGACTGTGATATCCCTGTTCCGCAATATGTTAATTAGTCCTTAATATGAGCATGATTATGTGTTTAATATGATTTTGTGTGCCATTACATGAAAATATGTGGTTTTGAATTTCTATCTGTTCACCGTAGGAATATCTGTTTGATTATCTATTTTGGAAATTAAATTGAAGGCCTTATCGGCCACAGAACCCGAAATTGATTACGCCATTGGGATTAGTGTAATTTTTAGAGCATACGATGAAATTTAATTGGAAATTGATTCGGATCAAATTAATTAGATTAAAATGTTGGCATAGTGCTTAAATTATTTAAATATTGGTTATATTGGTTAGTGGACTTATACATGAGAGGCCATATACACTCAGGCTCTCTCTTTAATCAACATTGGCTGATTTAACTCTAAGAAAAGGGGAGAGAGTGGGCTATAGAGAGAGAAAGGGAGAGAATTGTGCAATCTTAGCTGAAAGCTTGGAAACCTTGGAGATTACTCAAGAATTGGCTATAAATTGTGAGAATTAAAGCTCCTAGGTGAGTATTTCTTGATTCTAGTTTGTAATTTTGTGCATTCAAGCTAATTGGGTAATCAAGAGTAAGAATTGACAAGAAATGAGTTGGTTTTGTTGAATGTGAGGTCAATAGACACATGCATGTAGGAAATTGCTATGAATTTCCATGTTTGAGCATAAATGTATAATCCATGTTGAGTTTTGGTTGAAATCCACATATTTGATCACCTCTTCACCAAATAAGTTGAGAATAATGTGTATCTCCCACATGCATGTACAATCCATGGGAGTAGAAGCTTTGAATGCATGAAATTGTAATGTTGGTAATGAATTTGGTGGAAAATGAGCCATGCATGTGTTTGATTTATGGAATTGACCTTCAAAATGTTGTAATTTGATGTTGGTATCATGTTAGCATATATATATTTGAAGTTTGAGCCATAAAATGTGAGTTGGATTGGTTTGAATGCTGGATTTGAGCTCAAGAACTAAGCTGGAAAACCCAAAAAATTTGACGTCCGCTCGAGCGGGGAAACCACCGCTCGAGCGTGAAATTCGTGCTCCCAGCATATTTTGTAGACATGACTCCCGCTCGAGCGAGGAAGTTCATGCTCGTGCGGGAAGCCATGTAGAGAGGCCTTCTGCTTGAGCGCCAGAATGCACACTCGAGCGTAAATTCGACATAACCAGCACTTTTGCAGGCCTTAAGGGTCCGCTCGAGTGGGGAAGTCCATGGTCGAGCGGGGACCCTGTTTTCTAAAATTTTGAAAATGCATTCGGTGTTCTGTTTTTCATTCCCTTTCACTTCTAAGCACTCTTAGGCATACATTGAGCATTGTAATTGAATTAAGGAGATAAGAATGAAGCCTAAAGAGGAATATGTGAATTAAAGAACAGATTGAATTATTTGTAACCCATATGCGTTATGTGATATGTAGGGTCAAGCTCCAGGGCAAATCCACAAGCCGATCACTGTGACTAACATCTGAAATATGTTGTTGTCCAATTGGTTACTTCTATGTAAGTTTTGTAAAGTTCATTAATTTGCATGGTGGACAAAGTTTGATATGAAAGTTTGAAAGGCCTAAAGGCCTGTTTGATATGAAAGTTTGAAAGGCCTAAAGGCCAGTCTAATATGAAAGTTTGAAAACCATTTGACATGAATAAATTGGGCCCAAGGCCGTCTGATGCATAATGTTCCAATGTATTTTCTTTATTTGATATTAGTCACTGGACTTTCGCTCACGCTCATTCATGTTTTTGTAGGTGAGCCAAGAGAGGTCCATACCTAGCCCCAATGAAGTCTGTATGGAACAACCGGGTTTTGGAGAGTCAGCCCATGTGTCTCACGCACGAGACTCGCCTTCGCCTTTTTGTCATTTTGTTCTATGTTGTCATATTGGCGAAGTCTTTGTATATGCCTGTATATAGTTTTCATGGGTTGACTTAGTTTTGGATGATCCTGTCGGTACAGAACTTTATGGTACTGTATTTTTGTTCTGAGTTATTAATGTACGTATGTATAGTTTGTTTTGGCGTGCCATGTAAGCACAGCTTTATGGACAAAGTTTTAAATTTTGCTTCTGTTTGACCCCTTTACTTTGATGAGTTATGTTTGGTTTGATCTGAGGCCGTAGGTAATCTCAGGATTACTGGCTGGTTATGGCCTAAACCCATAGGAGCGGGTTCGGGTCATGACAGTTACCTCGGACATCACTATCTTGTTTTGTGTTTGTCTTTTACACTATTTCTTTTGAGTCTTTTTTTGCCATTGAGCCAGTTACGACCGAAGTTTTGAATGAAACGGTAAAGATTTTCACCTACTTTTCTGTGCCTTGAAATCATTGCATTGACCTAAGCTTTTCAAAACTTTTCTAACAATGATGACAACAAAGAGGAAGGAATTCCTTGGGATTTGCAAAAATTTGATCGATTGAGAGGAAGAAAGGCAAGCTAAGCCCTTAATGAATGAGATCATATTTGTTAATATGAGTACAGAGAAGGATCCTGGCTTGATCCAGATTGGTTCTACATTGTCTTTAGGAGAGCGCGAGCGAGTAGTCGCTTTCTCAAAAGATTTCAAAAAATGTTTTGCGTGGTCCTACGAAGACATGCATGGAATTGATTTTGAGATTGTGCAGTATAGGATCACTCTCGGCGTCGAGACTCGACCCCTTTGCTTTCAAACCTTGAGCCTTGACTCAGAATGTGCAACAATCAATCATAATATAAGGCTTGTCTGGACGGATAGGAGCAACCCTTGAACTAGGGGCAAGAAAAGTCAGATCAAGAAGGTCAGATGTCACCAAAGGAAGCTTGCAAAGCTAGATCAGAAGTAGCCCTTGAACTAGGGACAAAAATATCAAATACGCTAAAAAATTCAAAAGATAGGTTATTCCGTAAACCAATGAAGATTGGCAAGAAAGCCAAAATCCAGCAGCTGAGAGAAGAAAAATTATTGCTGAAGGACAATCGAGTTCCTCTCCACAACACTAGGGGCAAATTTAGACCCGATTGGATGGGCTCCTACATCATTAGTGAATAATAGCCATTCTACTGGATTCAGAGATCTCAAAACCAATTAAGACGGACCAAGTTAGACTTTTCTATCCCTGAGAGGCTCGCTGGGCCGAAAACCCGGAAGGGCGACCCAGGCAAAAGTTAGAGCAGAGAGGAAGAAGAAAAAGAACAAAAATGAAAAAAGAACAAAAATGAGAAAAATGAAAAAAAGAAGAAGAAAAGTAATGAAAAGAAAAAAAAGAAAAACTGAGCTCGCAAGGTTGAAAACCTGAAAGGGCAACCTTGGCAAAAGTGAGCGTAAAAGGAGAGTGTCAACACCCGAGTGAATCTCAACCCAGAACTACGTACAGCCTGATTTCCATGTTTGGGATATGTATGGAACTTCATTCTATAGTTCGGCCCCAATCATTTTCAGCCTGCTTGGCTCATCCATATTGATTGGTTTATCCTTGTTCAAACTCAGTTATCTTATCCATGTGAAAATTGGCTCGTCTTTGTTCAAAATCAGTGGTTCTATTCTGTTGGAAGATTCAGCTGCAAGACAAATCAAGTTCGGATCTGAGGTTGTGCATCTCAAGAGTAAATTCTATGTTGGTGGAGCAGTGGCCATTTGTAGACAACCCATTTTTGATCGTCCTCAAGACTTGGACGTCACCATTTGAACACTCGGTGATCATCTATGTTTGTGTTCGTCTTGAGTTCCCAGAGGTCTCGGCTACGTGCCTTACCTCAGGATCTCTCGACTAGACTGTTTTGTATTTGGTTTTGTACCAAACAATTGTGTTTTGCCTTTGAGGGGCAGGGAGTGACTTGTGGGCCATCCCCATACCTCACTGGCCATGGATTGATGCCACCGGCCAGTGTTTTGTTGCCATCGGCCATATATTTGGCCGGTCGGCACTCTTTGTGGTCGGTCGACCATGTATTTGGCCATTTTGGCATTTTTGGCTTGCCAACCACTGTGCATCTGCTTTTGCAGATATTTTCACGCCAGCTATGCTAGCTGGCATACACTTTGCACCTCCTCCATACACGTGTATGGAGGGATTTCACTCTTGCTTAGCTTGTTTTGTAAGCTTGGAAGGAGTGAAACTCTATAAAGAGGAGGCTTCTCCCCCCTCCTCTAGGGTTACAAAAACGTTCCAGAGAGCTCTGGTTCTAGGGTTAGCATAGTGTATCTATTCTATCTCTATTTCTCCCTCTCTTTTGCTCTAAGTGTGTGTTTGTCCTTAGTTTTGCACTAGGACACCTACCATTACACCTTAACTTGATTGCTGAGGCATTAGGGGGCTGTCGTTGAAGTTCTTGAGCTGTTTTGGAGCTAAGAAAGCTGCTGGAGTGATCTTTGCGAAGAAGGTCTTCAAGGGTAAAATTCTTGCCTTTTTTACCACATTTTTGCATAGTCTTTTTGCCTACCGTGCTTGCTGTTTCAAGCTTAGTGTATAACATATAAAAGTCTTGTTTTTACTTGCTTAAAATAGTTGTTTAAGGTTTCTTTGAGCTTTGGGGTTGTTTGACCCCTCTTAGGCCGTGTTAGGCCCTATTTTTGTGCTATTTTGGTGAGCTCTGGGACCACCTTGTTTAGGCCTCCTCACCACTGAAATCTTGAGAGATTTCAGTGATGAGGATGGTGTCTTAAGGTCCTAAGAAGGAGAGGGCCACCCCCCTCTCCTTTTTGTCTTCAATATGTGCCATTTTAGCCTCATGTGTGAGCACCATTTTCAAGTGCATGGTGGCCATGCCTTAAGTGTTATTTGTGCTTATTATGTCATGATATAGCACTGTTTTTACTTGGTTTAGACACACCATGCTTTCCTTGCATGCATGTCTTGTAATGCCATGATTTGCCTTAACATGTACATAGCATTTAGACTACCATGCTCATGTGTTTTGGCCTAGCTTTGTGAAGCTTTTATGCTTATTTTAGTGTGCTTGAGGTCTATTTTTAGTCATTCGGGTCGTCTATGCTTCGCTTTGTATAGCTACCATGTAATCCTTCTTGTATGCCTTGAGCATTGACCCCTCTAGCATGCCATCCTTGCTTTGTTTCAGTGGTTTGGGACCACTTGCCATGCCATTTCAGTCCTACTAGTGTGCTTGTATGCTCACATTTGATGCTCCTTTAATGCGTTAACAGGTAGTTGTCTTGCGCCCCATGTTTGGGCCCTTTTGTATGCTTGCATGTTTAGACCATTTAGATGCCATCTAGGTGTGTCTTTGGTCTTGTTTAGACCTACATTGGGGCTGTTTGGAGTCCTCTTGGCCCTTTGAGGCTTGGTTGGCATGGCCATGGTTTGAGCCCTTTGGTTGGTCTCAAGCTTTGGGCTTGTTAGCATGCTTTGATTGCTTGGTTTAGGTTGGTTTGGCACCATTGTCATGTGTTTTTCAGAGCTTAATATGCATGCCATGTGCCCATGATGTTCCTCTTTTAAGTGTGCTTAAAATTTGTCTCTATATGCTTAAGTGTTGGACCTTGTATGCATGCATGCTTGTATGTGCATTTGGCCCCATTTCCTTAGCATTGGCCACTGTTTTGGGCTTGTTTGAGGGCTGCCTAAATTAGTTTAAGACCATCCTTCGCATGTGTTGCATGCTTGCCTTATGTGTTGTTGCATATTTGGCCTTGTTCCATGCTTATTACATTACACATTTGCATGCTTAGGTTGTAATGCATTTGGCATGCATTGTACTTAACATGTTGTCCATGTTGCATCTTGCATGCTTGCGTGGTTAAGATTACACTTTGCATGTTTGCTAGCTTGTGTACTTGTCCACATGCTCATGTTGTATGTTTAGTCTCCATGCCTAGGTTGCATCGCATTGAACATGTATGCTTCGCCTCTTGAATTGAGCATGATAGAGGTTGGGCTTTATGTGTTTATTTGGTTTGCATTGCATTTGAAATCAAAATGCACAACTCGGCCTCTTAGGCCATTACACATTGAAATGCACGATTGGTGGTCCGAGGGTCGAGTACCAAACTCCTTTGAGTCATGAACATGATAAGGAGTGTGGTTGGTGCAACCATTGCTTGAAATGCATTGCCATGCCATGTTTTGCCCTCTGCTGCTGTCAAAACAGGCTTCTGCAGGAAGCTTTGGCCGGTCGACCACATACAGTGCCGATCGACCAATGATGGATGGCCGATAGCTCCATGGATGGTCGATGACCACCCTGCCATGGCCGGTGATGATTCCTCATGGCCGGTAGCATTCCCCAGTGTTCGTAAAGTGCTCCTTGGGACTTTTGCAATTTTCAGAGGAGCAGAGCAGGGAAAACAGAGGCAGCTTGTGCATGGCATTGGATTTCCAGGCGAAGCCAATCCGAGCACGTGTGCATCCCTCTTCTCGAGGCCTTTTAATGCTTTCCTTAATTTAATTGATTTGTTAATTAATTAGGTGATCTATAAATTATTTAATTAGCTTGTAGGTTAGTTAATTGTATTGTTCTTTTGGTCCCTTCGAGCGAGGGCGAATTTGTAATAAGTGTGGGTACGTGTGTGCATGTGTTCCAACCCCCACTTCTTTCTCCCTTTTACTTACTTGCTTTGAGGGTTAGTATTAGGGCATATTTATTTTAGCATACCTTATGCTATGCATGCGTGCATCATTCATCCGTCTTGCATGCACCGGGCTCGGCGCATCATGCTAACCGTATAGTATTTTAATTCCAAACTTGAATACGTGCATCGAGTTGTGGCATTTCACATGTCATCCTTAGATTAGCTGAACCTGTTCTAATGACATTCAGTATGCAATGCATTAGCCATTTGTTAACATTGAACTAGGGTCATGCATGATTACTAACGAGTTCACTGCTTTGGCACGGAGTACGATGGAAATATTTATGCTTTAGCATCTCGCATGAGTGTGAATGCTAACATGACAGCATGCTTACCATGAGGCTATGTGCTTATGTGATATATATGCCTGAATGGCTGTGGGTGAAGGTTGGCTTATCTAAATTGAAATAACGCATCGACTGTGAGTTTTAAGCCCACTAGACAGTGGCAAAATCATGTTTTCTAAGCCCACCTGAAGGCGGCAAAATCTGTATTTTAAGCCTACTTGTGGGTCGCAAATAGTTTTCAAAACAAACATGAAATGTTTTGTTCTAATTCAGGCAACCCAGTCTATACTTGCTTTGCTACGCGCATCACGTAGTAAATCTAGGCTAATAACCGAAATGAGAACGCATAATGTTTTCAAAACTAGATATCATGGTTAGTAGAGGTCGATCTTCGGATCGGGCGAGCGGGGGTGCTCATAGCTGACCTTCCGCAATCGTACCCAAGTTCCTGCGCTAAGGCAACTTTGGTGATGACGGACACGTGGCCTTAGGCAAACGAGTCAGGGTTTCCTAAATTTCCCCCATACAAAAATATTTAGGTGGCGACTCTGTATCTGGCAAAGCAGTCCATGTTTGGCACTTCTTTCTAAAAATCTGTTTTCTCAAAACGATTTGCCAAATTTGGACTCTTTGGTTTAGATTTAGAACCGTGACAATTTGAGAGGCCGAACTGTAGTAAGCCCATACGAACAAAACGGGACTCATCCTCCCGCGGTGTTTGGGGACGTCCACAGTTTCTGGTGGCTCTACTGGGGAGTTTGGAGAGCTTGACTCGAACTCATGATATCTTGTTTTGATTACACTTATGTGTTTCTTTGCATTGCATGTGCATTGGTGCGCCTAGGACACCGTGTTTGCCATCTGCTATTCCTGAGCAGTTAGCTTGAGGCTGCGTGCCATAAGGTTGACCGGTTACAAGCTCTGCCAGTATGGGAACACAAACCCCGGTTTTACCGGGGCACCCTTTTGACTATTCGACCTAGTGCATATTCGGAATCCATAGTGACCGTTCCAAACTAGGACAGGTGGCTACTCGATTATAGGTTGTTTGAAACCACTGCGCGCGCAGTGAAACCCTAGCTCTTGACAAAATAGGACATGGAAACCCTACCCCAATATAGGGGTGTTTTGGCTCTATTTACTTGCTATATGCTTTTAGAGTGTATTTCTATAGGAATGCACATATCAGTTTGCAAGTTTAGTACCAGGCCTGATGGCATCAGTATCAGTGTTTTGGGGAATTGGTTATATCTGCGGGTATCAGATTCAGTTTTTTGGCAGTAATTTCTGGGGAACAGTGATCAGTAGTAGAGTACAGTTATTCAGCTACACCCGCGTCTATTCCGTTTGGGCTGAAATGCTGCCTGTTTTTTTTTTTTCAGTCCAAAGATTTGGGGTCAGAGATTTGGTGTTCTTCTTTGCTGAGGCAAGACAGACGTCTGATCCGTCAGTCACTGTTCAATTTAGCGAACTTATGATGACGCAAAGTTCAGAGGAAATTGTGGTTATGACAACCGCATTAGACCAAGAGATCATCTTGTAGGATGAGACCAATGTTGATGTACCGCATCCGCCCAGGTCGCCTATTTCACACCCGATCTGGACACCCCAGTTATTTCAAGCTCGTGAGCCCACCACGTTTGAGTTGATGGGAATGATTGGTGACCTCCAGAGGTCCGTGGCTCTCGCCTATGGAATGTCGGCTTCGCCACCACCTGCACCATATGCCGGGAATTTCATACCACAAGAGCCCCCGCTACTAGGACGAATTGTGATCGAGCTCAGCCAACCTGAGGTTGTCTCCAGCTATGGCAATGACGTGTCAACAACAACCGGGTTCTGCTCTGATATAGCAACCCAAACCCTTGATCAGGCTGAGGCTAGAGGTAAGAACAAAGTGGGAACAGATGCTGATCTCGTTGAACAACTGTTGTGGGCAGTCGAGGCTTTGAAAGCCGGGGGGATGAATAAGCAACAAGTATTCGCAGTCATGACTAAAGTTGTGGATGATGCTTTCCCCACTCCAGCCGAGGGCAGTTCAAGCCAGGCGGAACATCGGGTTAGGCCCCGTCATGCTAAAATAGTTCCTTCCGCTTCCAACCCTGCACCAGGGAAAGATCAGAAAGCCAAGGCAGTGCCTGCCGACCCTTTCGCTAGTGCGTCTAGCAAGAACCCTCAGACTTCGAAGTACTTGCCTCGAGGGCGCAAAGTCTTTCATGCCCTCTACATGCCTTTGTCTAGGGCATTTCAAATTTTGGCTAAAAAGGGGCATCTTAAACCCCTCGAACCTCGACCTCTCCCGAAGAATCTCCCTCTTACACATGATGCTGCCTTGTACTGCGCATACCACCAGCAAACTGGTCACAGCTGTAGACGTCCCCGAACGCCCCGGGAGGACGAGTCCCCCCCCCCCCCCGGTTCTGTTCATTTTGTGGGTCACTACAGTTCAGGACTCTCAAATTGTCACGGTTCTTAATCTGAACCAAAGAGTCCAAATCCGGCAAATCGTTTTGAGAAAAACAGATTTTTAGAAAAGAAGTGCCAAACATGGACTGCTTTGCCAAATACAGAGTTGTCACCTAAATATTTTATTTTAGGAAATTTAGAAAACCCTGACTCAGTGCCGAAGGCCACGTGTCCGTCAGCACCAAAGTTGCCTCGGCTCGGGAACTTGTGTACGATTGGGGAAGGTCAGCTATGAGCACCCCCTCTCGCCCGATCCGAAGATCGGCCTCTACTAACCGTGATATCCGTTTTTGAAAACGTTATGTGTTCTTATTCCGGTTATTAGCCTAAATTTACTATGTTATGCGCACGGCAAACAAGTATAGACCAAATCACCTAAATTGGAACAAAACATTGCGTATCCGTTTGTTTGGAAAACGTTTTGGAATTTGCTACTCACAAGTAGGCTAAAATACGGATTTCAACGAGTTATCCTAACTCAAACAATCCAACCTCCACCCACAGGCATTCAAGCAGTTCATCAAATAAGCATCTAGCCTCATGGTAATCATGCTATCATGTTAACGTTCACACTCATGTGAGATGCTAAAGCATAAAGAGCTCACCTAGTACTCCGTGCCAAAACAAGAACATGTTAGCAATCATGCATGATCCAAGTCCATGTTTAAATGCCTAATGCAACGCATACGGAATGTCACTAGAGTAGGCTCGGCTAGTCTATAAATGACATGTGAAAATTCACAAGTAGCATGTATTCAAGTTAGATTTGAAATACTTATGCAGTTAGTATGATGCGCCGAGCCTGGTGCATGTAAGACTAATGAATGATGCACGCATGCATAGCATAAGGTATGCTAAAGTAAACATGTCCTAATACTAACCATCAAAGCAGGTAAGTAAAAGGGAGAAAGAAGTGGGGGTTGGGAGACATGCACACACGCACCCACACTTATTACAAATTCACCCTCGCCCGGAGGGACCGAAAGAATAATGCAAGTTAATTAACCTACAAGCTAACTAGATATTACAGACCAATTAATTAATTAACAAAATTAACTAATCTAATGAAAGCAGTAAACAGCCTCGGGAAGAGGGCCCAATGCAATGCGCGCTCGGCTCCGCTCGGAAAGTCACCGCCATGCACAAGTTGCCTTTGTTTTGCCCTGCTATACTCCTCTGAAGACTGCCAAAATCCCAGAGTGTGCTCTCTGGATACTGTGGAACACCACCGGCTGAAGGAATTGGTCACCGGCCATGGAGAATGGTCATCGGCTAGACATTACGCTCTCGGCCAAACATTCTTTGCCGGTTGGCACTAAAAACTGCCGGCCGGCCAAATCTTCCTGCTGAATCTGTTTTTGACAGCAGCAGAGGGCAAAACACAGCATGGCAATGCATTTCAAGCAATGTATGCACCAATCACACCCCTTATCATATTCACGACTCAAAGGGATATGATTCTCGATTCTTGGACAATCAATCACGCATTTCAATGCATGATGGCTCAAGAAACCAAGTATGCACTTTGATTTTAAATGAAATGCAATGTAAATAAGCAAACAAAGGGGCTTTCAACCTCTATCATGGCTTGATCAAGAGGTGAAAGATGCATGCAAATGCAATGCAACCTAAGTATGTTAACTAGGCATGCAACATGAGCATACGGGAAGCATGCAAGGCATATAACAAGCATGCAAGTTAAATGAGCATACAAGGCACAATGTCAACACACAAGCATGCAAAACATATGGCATGTTAAGCAACCAAAACAAGGAGGAGAATACGTGCCAAATGCAACATAATTTTAACATGCAACAACATGTCATAAGCTAAGCATGCAACAACATACCAAAGGGTGGACTTAAACTAAATTAGGCAGCCCTTAAACAAGCCTAAAACAGTGGCCAATGCTATGGAAATGATAACCAATACACACACACACATGCATGCAAATGGGCTAACACTTGAACATCAAATAAGCAACCTTTAAGCACACTTAACGGAAGACAAATGTGGGCACATGGCATGTGTCATAAGCTCTGAAATTGCATGAAAAAGAGGTGCCAAACCAAGTAATCGAAACAAGCAAAGCATGCAATAATGGTCCAAGTACTGAAGGCAAGCTAAGGAGGTATTGAACTACCCTTAGCAAAACCAAACATGGCATGAATTAAATGATCAAAACAGAGTTTTAACATATTAAAACAAAGCCTAAAGACCACTTAGATGGCATCTAAATGACTTAAATTCAAGGGCATGCACAATGACCAAACATGGAGCATAAGGCACAACCTCATAAGGCATCAAAGAGGCATCAAAGGCAAGCATACAAGCATGTCATGAGGACTAAAATGATGCTATAAGTAGTATCAAACCACTGAAACAAGGCAAGTAAAGCATGCTACACACTCACACACCCAAGGCTAACAAGCCAAAATGCAAGGTGGCTATACTAAGCATGTGATGGTCGACCAAAACAACCAAAAACAGAGCTTGAGCATGCTAAAACAAACACAAAAGCTTCACAAAGCTTCACCAAAATCATGCTAGAACAAGAATCAAAACCTAAAGCATGTTAAGACCTAAACATGGCATTACAAGGCATGTATGCTAAGCAAGCATGGTGTACCAAAACCCACTGAAAATAGAGCTATATTATGACATAACAAGCACAAAAATCAGTTAAAGCATGGCCAACATACACTTAAACAAGATGCTCCCTCAAGAGGCAAAAATGGCCCTTTTCAAGGACAACAAGGAGAGGGGGTGGCCCTCTCCTTCTTAGGACCTCAAGGCACCATCCTCATCAATGAAATCCCTCAAGATTTCAGTGGTGAGGAGGCCCAAACACAATGATCCCAGCGCTCAACCGAAATGGCACAAAACAAGGGCCAAACAAGCCTTAAGAGGGGTCAAACAACCCCAAAGCTTAAAACACCCTTAACAAACTATTTAGAGCACTCAAAAATAGAACTTTTATATGTTATATGTTAAGCTCAAAAATAGTTGCAAATATGGCAAAACAAGCTATGAAAACAAGGCTTAAAAGAGGTAAAAGCTCACCCTTGAAGCACAATAGCAAATCAACAACTTTTGGACCAAAAAAAAGGCTTCAAATCACCCCAAAAATCACTTCCAAGGACCTCAGCTCAATAAAGGGAGTAGAGAACTAGGTGTTCGTATGCAAAAGTGCAAAGAAAATGCACTTTTCAACACAAACAAGCCCTAAACCTTAGAGAGAGAGGCAGAAAATGTAGAGAGAGAGAGATATTTTGCTCCAAGTTGTCTCTCTTCCTTCCTCTTGTGCTCCCCTATGTGAGAGAGCTTGATTGATATAGATATGTATCAATCTGCAGCTCCTCAGAACACCCACGTCCAGGTATGGGCTGGGGTATGGCCTAGAATGACAGCTGCCAGCTGTCTACAGAAATATCTATTGAAAACCACACTTGGCCGGCCGGCCATCAAAGTGGCCAACCGGCAGTCAAATTGGCCAGCCGGCCATCACATTTGTTCGATGGCAACAGAACATAGCCGGTGGCCTCAAGCCATGGCCGGTGGGGTGTGGGGATGACCCAAAAGCCATTCCTGCCCCCCAAAGCAGAAAGGCAAGTGTTTGGTGCAAAACCAGACACAAAACAGTCGAGTTGAGAGATCCTAAGGCAAGGCGCGTAGCCGAGGCCTCCGGGAACTCAAGACGAACACAAACAAGGATGATCACCAAGTGTTCAAACGGAGACGTCCAAGTCTTGAGGATGGTCAAAAATGGGGTGTCTACAACATCACCGACGGTTGTTTCCGTCTTTGCCACGAAGTGCAAGATTTGATCGACAATGAGGTCATCCCCCCACCTACCTCAGCAAAGTCTGTCACCACTGAGTTGTTGGACTTCGAGGATACTGCAAGTATGTGATCAGGGGTTGGACCACCTGCGGGCAGCGCTCGGTATATTTCAGATGTAGTGTTTGGCACGCACTGTTTGGAGCATTTGCGAATGCAATTTTGTAATTTCTGGCTTGGGTTTTGAGTCAGTTCTTTGTTTTTGTTTTGAATCTGTCTCATTGTCTTAAGTTAGTCTTTTTGCTCAAAGGTCTGTCTTGTTGTACTGAGTCAGTCCCATTGTATAGAATGTCAGGTGATTCCGGGGTTATTGCCTCGAACACCATTTTGTTTTGTAATTATCTTTTTGCTTTCTTTTTTAGTCTGTCTCTGCTGTGGAGGCAGTTGCAACCAGGGAAATCTGAATGAAACGGCTGCGGCTATCATGTTTTCCGTGTTTACTACTACCTTGAGCTAGTTGTGCCAGAGAATTTGAATGAAACGGCGGGGCATCTCACTTACTCTTCTGCAACCTGAATTCATTACATTGACCTAAGTTTTTCAAAACTTTTTGAACACTGCGGTGATGAAAACAAAGAGGAAGGAATTCCTCGAGTTTTGCAAAACTTTGATCAAACAGAGAGAAAAAGAGGCATTCTAAGCCCTTAATGATTGAAATCATGTTTGTTAATGTGAGTACTGAGAAGGACCCTGGTTGATCCAGATTGGTTCCGCACTATCTTCAGCGTGAGCGATTTGTCGCTTTCTTAAAAACTTTTAACAACAAAATGTTTTGCACAGTCCTGCGAAGACCTGTGTGGAATTGCTCTTGAGATTGTGCAGCTTAGGATCGCTCTCAGCCTCAAGACTTGAGCCCTTGCTTTCAAACCTTGGACCTTGGGTTCAGACTGTTCAACGATCAACCGCGATGCAAGGCCTGTTTGGCTGGATTTGAAGCAGCCCTCGAACAAGAGGCACCAAAGTAAGATCAAGAAGATCAAACCTCATCAGAAGAAGCTTGCAAAGCTAGAACAGAAGCACCCCCCGAACTAGGGGCAAAAATGTCTGATGTGCTCGAAGAGTCGAAGATGGATCTTTCTATAAATCAATACAACAGCCACTCTCCTGAATACGGATGGCTTCAAAACCCTAAAACCATTTGGCACGAACTTGTTACACTTTTACCCTTTGAGAGGCTCACTGGACCGAAAACCCGAAAGGGCGACCCAGGAAAAAGTTAGAGCAAGAGAAAAATACAAAAAAGAAAGAAAAAAAGAAGAAAAGAAAAAATGCAAAAGAAAAGAGAAGAGAAAAAAAAGGGGAAAAGAAGAAAAAGATACAAAAAAGAGAAGAATTGAAAAGAAAAAGAAAAACAAAGCTCGCAAGGTTGAAAACCTAGAAGGGCGGCCTTGGCAAAAGTTAGAGTGTAGAAGGTGAGGGTCAATACACAAGTGAACCCAAACCCGAACTACGTAAGGCTTGATTCCCATGTTTGGGATACGTAGGCAACTTCATTCTGAAGTCCAGCCATAAAACACTTCAAATTCGACTGTGTCTATGTGATGGTTCTGGTCATCTTTGTCTTCTCTGTATTTGAGAGTTCGGTTGTAATCATTGCTCTGAGGACTAATTACAATGCACTGCGGTGCCATTCAAACAAGGGGCAACTTTCCGTTGCCATGCAGCTCTCTTCAAGCAAGGGGCAATTTTCCATTGCTTCCAAATTTGAGTTTGTGCATCTTGAGAGTAGGTTCCGTGCTCGTTGAGCACTGGCTGTTTGCCAAAATGGTTTTTGAGAATTTTTACTGAGGTTGATTAATTTTCGCGAAAATTATTCCATCTTTTCCAAAACTGGACCATTTTCTTGGACCCAAAAAAAGGAAAATTTTCAGTGCTCATAGCCTGACTTGCATGATTTTAAATCAGAAATCGAACAAGTATGTTAATCTAACTCTCATTTTGGTTAAAATTTGTTTTAGTAGAAAACCAAAACCAAAAAATGGTCAAAATGATGAACTAGGGGCACAGTTGAGTCCTGTCTTTCCCCGGTCGTCAGCATACTTGCCGAAAGGGCACAGCTGAAGCTGTCATAAAAGGGCTGGAAGCTCCCTCAACTTCCGAGCGAGGAGGTATCTAGCCAAGTGCGAAGCACGAACCAGAATGGATCAAGACACTCCACTCCCTCATCCAAGGCATCGACTTAATGTCACCAAAGGAAACAGCTGTGAGCTAACAGTGTTGGGCATGAGCCCACAACCTCTTGTTTATTCACCGACCATATCTGGGGAGGGATAAAAAAAAAATGATGAGAGAGTAAAGAATAGAGAGATGTGCGCTGACAAAAAAGTGAGCAAAAAGGGTTTTGAGAGAAAAACCGAGCCTGAGGGCCGAGTGATGTGAGAATCACAAATGGGAAGAGGGTGGGAAATAATACTCGAAGAAATTAGCTCCTCGTGATCTGAGGTCTCTCGCCTTTGTAACACGTCTGTGTCTCGTGTCTTTTGTTTTGTTTACCTCAACTCTTGTTTTGAGTCGGTTCCGGGCGTGTCTCGTTGTGTTTAGGTTGTTTACCTTTTGTTTTTCGTTATTGAGTCTTTTTCACTATGTTCAGTCGTAGGCTCAATACCCAGTTGAAAACCCTTTTCTCAAATCATTTTGTGCTCAAAGTGCTGTGTCATTCTCCACATTTCTACAAAACAGGTTTGGTTCTTCTGCAAAACATATGGATTTCGGATTGCATCTTAGTGTGTTTTAGCTTCAGCAGCTTCCACCTTTGTATTCCGTCTTTTCAGATTGGACTGTTTGTTCAGGATCCGCCGTGTGCAAATGAACAGAATACTGTGTTATGGGCTATGAGTTTAGAATAAGCAGTGTTCAGAACAAGCAGTGCGTTGTATGAGCTGTGTGGATCCGCTGTGTGCAGAATAAACCAAGCGCTGTGTTATGGGCTGTATGTTCAGAATAAGCAGTGGATTGTGCAAGTTATTTTATCAATAGCTGGTTCGTTACCTGGTTATTGTAGTACAAGTGTTTGATTTTCAGACTGGAGATCAATCTCATTTACATTAAGGTGTAACATGATGCAATGCAATGCGATGTACAAAATTTACAAATGTAACACTTTTTCAGACGAAAAGTTTGTTTCATTTCATCATCTTTTCAAGTACACAGTCTTGGAGAAAATAAAAAAAAAAAAACCTGTCCGCGGCAGTACAAGGTACTCAAGTAATCAACAAAAAGTAAAGCAAAACAAAAAAGAAAAATAGTAAAAATTTGGATTAGCGTCAAATGGTCTCAGGCCTGAAGGTCTGTCCTCCTCCTCTTCCTGGACGAAGGTCCAGGAGCACCATCATCAGCACCACCATTTGAGCCCGAGCTTGAGCCCGAGCCATCGCCAGTCTTCTCCTCAGACGACTTTGCCTCCGCCTCCTCCTCAGACTCATCATCATCATCTGGGACTGGAGCTCGAGAGCTGCTCCTAACATGAGTGTGCCCCACTTTGGTGCGGGGATGTACTGAGCCACCTCGTCCTCCTCCTCGGGTAGGAACAGAAGGCCCAGCTGGAGCACCTCCTGTAACCGACATCTGGAATGGAGGCTGAAAAGCATAAATGGCAAATGCATCAGTATGCTACGCAAAATAGAGTATCAGTACAGAATGCAGTGTGTGAGTGCAGTGTATGAATACTGTGAGCAGTGTGTCAGTACAGAATACAGTGTATGAGCAGAGCATGAATACTGTGAGCAGTGTATCAGTACAGAATACAGTGTGTGAGTACAGTGTATGAATACCATGAGTAGTATATGAAAACTGAATGTAGTGTGTGAGTGCAGTGTATGAATACTGTGAGTAATGCTGTGAACAGTCTGTGGGCTATAGTGTATCGAATGCCGTGAAGGCTGTATATCAAGTACTGTGTTGATGGTGTGATGCATCAGATTATGCAAAGTTTGAGATGATGGTCAAAAGAACGTACTGGGATACTGTAAATGCCCAGTAGGTCGAAGCTCCGCTGTAGCATCCCCATCATGAAGGCGTTCAACTCCAGGGACTGGCGGGTATACTCGGAGGAAGCTTGCAAAAGTGTTAGAAACATCAGTATTCTGCGAAATATCAAATGAAATGGAATGACAATGCAAGATGCAAAATGCAATAGTACATACCAGGGGCAAGTCGTGGAACCCGACTAACTCGTGATCAGCCGGAGGGGGAGCGAAGGGGATCTGATAGGTCTCCCCACCTTGCCCTCTGCATGTCATTATCGTGGGTAGTGCTGGCCAACTAACCCCCCGTCCTCTCCGGGCCCCACTCCTGCCACGGGCCCGAGCCACCCTCGGCACTCCTGCTCCAACTCCTGCCCTAACCGCTGGCGCCCCTGACCTCTCTCTCTCTCAGCTCGATGGCCACTGCTCAAAGGCTGCATGATGTAAGTCTGGACATACTCTGTGTAGTCGCCCTCGCCCCTGAAGCCCTCAGCATCCCAGCCGATCGTGTAATCAGCCATCTCCTCCAGGGTGTACCTCTCTATGTCCCTCATTTGGACAAGGGGCGGACCTGGAACTATCTGCTCTGGTAAACCCAAGGTCTGGCGCAGGAAACGCTCACCCAGGTACCAAGCCCGACAGACCAGTCCCTCCAGCAAGATCCTGAACCGGGTGGTCTCCTCAGCACCGGCAAACCGCTCCCAAACTGCAGCTGGCAACGGAGCCCAAAGCTGCCAGGTGATCTGAAAATGATATCCAGTCAGTTATCTGCTGTCATTGAAAATATAGTGCAAAGCGAAGCTTGAAATAAACTCGAAGATACCTCTGCGGCAGTAATGGTATCGAAGTAGCGGCGGAAGAATATGAACGTCTCCCGGGGTCTCCACACGCATCTCACATTGAAGCGTCGAGAGAATGGAACGTCGAGGGAAGTCTTCTCGTCGGGCACTGACGCAAGCCTCGGGAAGTAGGCATAGACCCACAACTACAGAGCAAATACCAGTATGCTTATCAGATAAAGTAGAATGCAGAATGAAGCAGAAATCGCAGAACCGTGTATTGAGCAGTGTATTGTGCAGAATATACAGTGTGTGCAGTGTGCAGTCAGCGTAAAGCAGATTATATATGTACCGTGTGTGCAGTATATGGTCAGTGTGAAGCAAATCGCAGTATGTGCAATGTACAGAGTACAGATAATGTAAAGCAGAAATGTAAAAGAGGAAGAAGGTGTACCTCCCAAGTTCGCCAGTAGCCCCCGAGCAACTGCCCGCTACACCGGGAGGATGAGCTCATGTATCCATAGAGTGTGGCCAAGGCTGCCCCACCCCAGTCGTAACGTAGAATCCGCATGACGTCCACGAGCGCGCTCAACAGACAGAGAGGCACGGTGTTTGCCCGATCGGCGAAGATGGTTGTCCCCAATAAGAACATGAGGAAGCCGCATGCATACTGCTCTGCCTCCTCCTGAGCCATCGGTGCCTCCTCAGCTAAAGCTGGCTGAATCCGGAAGTGGTCCTCGAACCACGAGTATCTGACGAAGCTTGGACGAGCAAGAGGTGGTAGGTTGCCAAGCAAGTACATCTGAGCGGCCTCCCACTCGTCCATGTCTGTGTCAAAGGGGATCGGATCACCCCCTACCCCGATGCCGATAAGCATCGGGAAGTCATAGGGAGTCATCGTCATGTCTCCCGTGGCAGAGAAGTGGAAGGAGTCGGTGGTGTCCCACCACCTCTCCACCAGAGCGGAAAACAAAGGCCTGCTCGCAGTAAGGCGCGAGAGTCCCCTGCAGAAGGCGCCGAAGCTGGTCTGGTCGACAATGTGACGGACTGCATCCGGTAGCTCCATGTACCAATCTCGGGTGGCGACATTTCCATACCCATGGAAGGCATGGGAATCCCCCTGTATTCAAAAGCAAACAGTTGCGAAGCAATACTCAATATACAGTTTTCAAGAATAGTCAAAATTGATGCAGATATAGCGTGTATGCACGTGTTCAGATTCAAGCAGACATTGGGTGAAGGTGTGCTCGCAGTGAACTACCGCATATGATATGTCAGTGTGTTGGACTGGTTCAGTACAGATACAGCGTGTGTGCACGTGTTCAGATTCAAACAGACATTGGGTGCCGGTGTGCTCGCAGTGTACTACAGTGTATGATATGTCAGTGTGTTTGACTGGTTCAGGGCAAATACAGTGTGTGTGCGCTTGTTCCAATTCAAACAGATACCGAATGTAGGTGTGTTCATAGTCAACCACAGCATATAGTATGTCGGTGTATCCGGATCAAACAGTTAAAGGCAGGGTCGACCGTGGCAGTTAGGTATTCTACTTTGTAGAAAATGAAACGGGGAAGAATATACCTCGGAAGCGCCATATTGTAACAAGTCCGCGAGGGGGACCTCGGCTGCTACAGTTCGGACTCTCGATTTTGTGTCACGGTTCTAAATCTGAACCAAAGAGTCCAAATCTGGCAAATCGTTTTAAGAAACAGATTTTTGAAAAAGTAGTGCCAAACATGGACTGCTTTGCCAGATACAGAGTCGCCACCTAAATATTTTTTAAAATGGGGAAATTTAGGAAACCCTGACTCGGTGCCGAAGGCCACATGTCCGTCATCACCGGAGTTGTCTCGGCTCGGGAGCTTGGGTACGATCGAGGAAGGTCAGCTATGAGCACCCCCTTTCGCCCGGTCCGAAGACCGGCCTCTACTAACCATGATATCCGATTTTGAAAACGTTATGTGTTCTTATTCCAATTATTAGCCTAGAAGTACTATGTTATGCGCGCAGCAAACAAGTATAGACTAGATTGCCTAATTTGGAAAGAAACATTGCATATCCGTTCGTTTTGAAAATGCTTTGGAATTTGCTACTCGCAGGTAGGCTAAAACACGGATTTTAATGAGTTTTTCCAACTCAAACAATCCAACCTTCACCCATAGGCATTCAAACAATTTAAACTCACATAAGCATTTAGCCGCATGGCAATCATACTGTCATGTTAACATTCACACACATGCGAGATGCTAAAGCATAAATACTTACATCGTACTCCGTGCCAAAACAGTAAACTAGTTAGCAAACATGCATGTCCTAGTTCATGTTAAATTGCCTAATGCAACACATACAGGATGCAATTAGATAGGCTTGGCTAACCTAAGCATGGCATATGAAATGCGATCAACTATCACATATTCAATTTGTGAATTGAAGTACAGATGCAGTTAGCGTGATGTACCGAGCCTAATGCATGCAATACAAATACATGAATGCACACATGCATAGCATAAGGTATGCTAAATTAAACGTGCCCTAATCTACCACCGTAAGCAGGTAAATAAAAGGGAAGAAAGAAATGGGGATTGGAAGACATGCATCACACACACGCACACTTATTACAGATTTTCCCTCGCTCGGAGGGACCAAATAAATATTACAAATTAATTAACTACGCAAGCTAATTAATAATTACAAATTAATTAATTTAATTAACAAATTAAATTAAGCTAAGAAAATAGATAAACCGCCTCGGGAAACACGCCGCCATGCATAGGCTGCCTCTGTTTTCCTTCCTTCACTCCTCTGGAGGCTGTCAAAACCTCAGGACTGCATCCCTGGACACTGGGGAGTGCCACCGGCTGAGTGGAATTACCACCGGCAGTGGTGTGTGGCCATCGGCACAAAATGAAGCTGTCGACAGAGAAATTGTTGCCGGTCGGCACCTTACACTGCCGGTCGGCAGAGTGTTCCTGCAGAATCTGCAAATGACAGCAACAGAGGGCAAGGCAAAGCATGGCAGCACATTTCAAGGCATATATGCACCAACCATGTCCCTTATCATGATAATGACTCAAAGGGGCATGTGCCTCGATTCTCGGACCACCAATCACGTATTTCCATGCATGATGGCCCAAAGAACCAAGTATGCAACTTTGATTTCAAATGCAATGCAAACCAATCAAACCAAACAAGGCCCAATTCCTATCACTAAGTCAAGGAACAAGGCATGCATGCAAGATGCAATGCAACCTAAGCATGCAAGCTAAGGATGCAACATGGCATGGCAACTAACTTATGCAAGCATACAAGCATACGTATGGCAATGCAAATGGATGCAAAGATGGACTTAAACATGAATTTGACAGCTCTAAATAGGCCTAAAACAGTAGCCAAAATGCTATAATGAAGGACCAAATATACATGCACACATGCACCTAATAGAAGGCCAACACTTAAGCACAAATTGCACAACCCTCAAACACATTTGAAAGGGGGAATCATGGACTAATTAGCATGCAACACAAGCATTGAAAATCATACCAAAACATGGTGCCAAACCAAGCAATAAATCAAGCCAAGCATGCAATAAATGGCCCAAATGCTCAAGGCAAGTCAATGGAGCATTGGACTACACTAAGCAAGACCAAACATGGCATGAACTCATTGACCAAAAACAGAGTTTTGGGACATTAATACAAGGCCTAAGGACCACTTAGATGGCATCCAAATGACTCAAAAAAACAAAGGCATGCATAATGGTCAAAACATGGAGCATTGCTACACAAGCTTCCAAAGCATTAAAGGGGCATGCAAGGCAATCAAACAAGCATGGAAATGGGACTGAAATAACATGTGGGGGGACCCCAAATCACCAAATCGATGCAAAGATGTCATGCTACACATGCACATACTCAAGGCCAACAAGCCCAAATACAAAGGAGCTATATCAAGCATGCCAAAATCAACCCAAACACTTATGGACAGACCTAAAACATGGCAAAATAAGCACATAATCTTCACAAGACTAAGCCTAAAACATGCTCCAACAAAGGCTAACAACCTAAAGCATATTAAGGCATAAACAAGGCATTACATGGCAACTATGCTAAGCATGCATGGAGTACCAAAACCAACTTAAAATCATGTTATATTATGGATATATAAGCATGAAAAATAGCCTAAACATGCTCAACACACACTCAAGCATAGGCTCTCTCAAGAGGCCAAAACATGCCCTTTTCAAGGACAACAAGGAGAGGGGGTGGCCCTCTCCTTCTTGGGACTTCAAGGCATCATCTTCACCACTGAAATCCCTCAAGATTTCAATGGTGAAGAGACCCCAACACCAAAATCCCGGAGCTAGCACAAAAGGGCACAAAATGAGGCCTTTCAAGGCCTAAGGGGGGTCAACCACCCTCAAACAAAAAAACACTCTTAATAAACAATAAAGAGGGCCTAAAAAAAGAACTTTTTTATGTTATACAATAAGCACAAAAACAGCTCTAAGATAGGTAGAAAATCAATGCAAAAATGGGGAATATAAAGTCAAAATTGTTACCCTTGAAGACTTTCTTCACAAATGGTGGACCAGCTGGTTCTTCAAGCTCAAAACCACTCAAGAACACCAAGAACAACCCTTTAGAACCTCAGTAGCTAAAGGAAGGTGAAACACTATGTGTTTCTGTGCAATAGTAAGACACAAACACACTAAAACACACACAAGAGGGAAAAAGAGAGAGATAAGGTGTAACAAACCCTAACCCTAGATCTCAAACCCTAACAATGGCTGTCTAAGCTCTCAAAATATCTCCAAAATGTCTCTCCCACAATCAAGAGCTCTCTCTCTCTCTATATGGCACTTCTTGTCTTGTAAAGCTTACAAGACAAGCTTCACAAGAGGGAGATCCCTCCATACACGTGTATGGAGGGGAGCAAAAGCAAGACAGCTGTCTTAAAATATCTACTAAAGCAGATGCACAGTAATCGGCCAGCCAAAAATGCCATCTTGGCCAAAAAGAGTGCCGGCCGGCATTAAAAAGTGCTGACCGGCAACAAATAGTGCCGGCCGGCAATATAAATTGCCGGTGGCAGCAAAAACCAGCCGGTGGCCTCTAGCCACTGCCGGTGGTGGGTGGGGATGGTCTACAAGCCCTACCCTGCCTCTCCAAGGCAAAACACAAGTGTTTGGTGTGAAACCAGACACTAAACGGTCGAGTTCGGAGATCCTGAGGCAAGGCACGCGAGCCGAGGCCTCCGGGAACTCCAAACGAACACAAACATGGATGATCACCGAGTGTTCCAATGGTGACGTCCAAGTCTTGAGGACGGTCAAAAATGGGGTGTCTACGGTTGCCCCTCTTTGACAGAACTCGAAAGTCATAACAATGACGGGAGTCAATGTCAAAGCCCAGAGACGACCCATTTTTGACGAGGCCGAAGACTTAGACAAACATGCAAGACAAAACAAGATATGCGCCCGAAGGCAGGGGCAAAATGCAAGAAAATGCAGAGAGCCGGACATAACTTATGATCATGCAAAGAAAGCTGTAACGAAGCATACATGCGACAGTTTTAAGCTAGCATACACCGAACTACACTACGATGCAGAAAGGATGTAAGAGAATTATGCAATTCTCGATACGTCTCACTCGGAGGATACAATACCTGTGCGGCTCGTCTGGTTGCACCAACCTCAAATGAACCGTACATACAATATCGTGCCTGAAAAGAAAACAAACTTAACAGGTACAATATTGTTAGCAACATACATGACAATGCAAATGTGGATGCCAAACAAAATGCAATATATACAAAACAATGTATAAACAATGCAAATGAAGATGCAATGTAATTGAAACAATGCAAGCTACATGCAAAGCATTTGAATCATGATCCAATCATGAGCGGTTCGAAACCACACCTATGTCAAATAGATTGATGGCGATAACAAGTCTGTCTACCATAGAACGGTCAACTGAACTATGAGCATTGTAGACAGACGCAAGAACAAGTATTGGGTGGAATCGACATAAGTGGGGAAACGACCTGCTGGAGAAAGGACTTCGATCCTAATGCCGGATGCAAAAATTACACTACAATGTAATATGTATGGATATGCTAGGAAGATGGCAATGGATATGGCACGCAGGCCAAACCAAATCTTGCCTAGGAAAGGTATGTACGCATACGAGCCATGTGTAACACAGAAAAGGTGCCGCAACCCTCAACCAACATATCAGCGTGGAATCGGCGCGATACACATGCAGAACTGTGTTTTAACATGAAAAGTAAGGGCACATACCGGACCAAGCTCAACCTGGAAAGGCGCAAGCCATAGGCGGTAGGCGATCCAATGAATGCATGCAATCTACAATGCAATATCTACAAATATGCAATGGAGTGGATATGGGTACAATGGAGATGGCACGCAAGCCAAACCAAATCTTGCCTAGGAAAGGCATGTACACATACGAGCCATGTGTAACACAGAAAAGGTGCCGCAACCCTCAACCAACATATCAGCGTGGAATCGGCGCGATACACATGCAGAACTGTGTTTTAACATGAAAAGCAAGGGCACATACCAGACCAAGCTCAACCTGGAAAGGCGCAAGCCATAGGCGGAAAGCGATGCAGTGAATGCATGCAATCTACAATGCAAATGCATGACAATGCACTATGATTTTTTTGTTTTTTGAGATGTACATGATGCAAGTGCGGCACGCGTGCCGTACGGAATGTAAGATGATACAAATGAGACACGTACGCCTCATAAGATGCAAAAAAGATTTTGACAATTGGACTTATACGCTACGCGAAGCCGATTTGTGTTCAAAACAATGCAATGTACTAACAAGTACAAGTGAGGTGCGCAAGATAGCGCGATAGGATGCACGCAAGATGCAAGTGAGGTGCACAAAACAGTGCGATGCGCAAAATAACGCGATTGAAATACAATGCACAAAACAGTGCGACAATTCGAATTGCACAAAACAGTGCGACGATTTGAAATGCACAAAACAGTGCGACAATTTGAAATGCACAAAACAGTGCGATAGTTGGAAATGCACAAAACAGTGCGTCGGTTTGAAATGCACAAAACAGTGCAATGATTTGAAATGCACAAAACAGTGCGACGATTTGAAATGCACAAAACAGTGCGCCGATTCGAATTGCACAAAACAGTGCTACGGTTTGAAATGCACAAAACAGTGCGACTGATATGCGATATACATGGGGCAACTTTTGGACCTTGTAAAAGTCAAAAGGATACGAAAAGGATACACCTTGCATGGGTTGAAGTGCTACGCACGGCAGATGCAGTCCGAAGTCAAAACGGAGGCCGGTTGAGCAACGAAGATGCTCTTTCATGCACTTTCTTGAGCTATGAAGACCAAAAACTTCTCACATGGCCTAAACAAGGCTGTGGGAACACCACCGGCCGGGAGGGGAGGCCACCGGCTGTCCACCGGCTGAAAAATAATTCCATCGGCACAAAAAAGTGCCGACCGGCACAAAACATTGCCGACCGGCAAACAGTTGCTGAATCGGGGCAATTTCGACTTTTCACTTCGGGTGTTTTAAAATAGGGTTTCAAAACCCTATTCCTCACTTTTCCACCGCCGAAAACTCTTGCCCTCTCTCTCTAGAGTGTTTTTCTTTCATTTTCCGTCCGTTTCTTCGCGTTCTACGCCCGTTTCGTCGTCGGATTCGCGATTTCCTTCGCGTTTCGGACATTTTCAACCGATCACATTTTTGTTTTGGTGCCTCGTTTGGCGTTCCCGCCTTTTCGGGGTTTGTTCCCCTTGTTTTCCTCTTCATTTCCGTGCCTTTTCACATTCTGGCCTTTTCGGCCATTCCCGACCCTCTCGGGAGTCAACTTTTTGGTTGACTCTTCGTATTCCGGCTCGGTTTTCCTTCCTCCGGCCATTTTCTCATCATTTCTGATATGGCGGACGATATTCCACGTGGCGGGACTCCCCCGGACCACGAGATGGATCTCGGGGTCGAGCTCCTACCACTGAGCGAGCGCCCGTTCGACCCGGCGACCTACCGACCGGCGATCCATGTTCTGCCCCCCGACGGCCTGCGTCAGTTCCGGAGCTTCGAGAGGCACGTGGCGCCTGAGCTACTACTGCGTGAGCCTACCTCCCACCTTTCATTCGGCACTTCTGAGGTAATTCTCTTTTTTCTGCTTTACTTTTCGCAATGTAGGATACAAAAACTGTTATAGCTAGTTGTATCCTTTAACTGCTGAAAACTGATATGCTGTAGACTGTAGTTGACTGTAAACATACATACAACTGATATCTGCTTGAGACTGACACATGCACACACACTGCACTAGTCCTGAATCACTCAAACACACTACACTTGCTGTAGTTCACTGCATACACACTGGCACCCAGTATTCGTCTGAATCTGTTAGATTTGCACACATGCTATATCTGTTCTGAAACACTCAAACACGCTGACACATCGCACGTATTTCACTGCAAGCACGCCGGCACCCGGTATTTGCTTAAATCTGACAAACTTGCACACATGCTTTATCTGCTTTTTCAAAACTGCATTTTGAATGTTGTCTTCCAATTGTTATTTTCTGTTTACAGGAGGGTTCCCATACCATTCGCGGGTATGGGAATACTGGCACTCGGGAGTGGTACGGTGAGCTCCCTGATGCAGTCCGGTGCATCGTGGATCGAGTGGGTTTCGGCGCCTTCTGCCGAGGACTCTCTAGGATCTCCACTTGTAGGCCTCTCCTTGCCGCTCTGGCAGAGAGGTGGTGGGACACTACGGATTCTTTTCATTTTTCCACTGCAGGGGACATGACGATGACCCCTTACGATTTCTCGATGCTCACTGGTATCGGGGTAGGGGGGGATCCGATCCCATTCGACATCGACATGGATGAGTGGACCGCCGCTCAGGTCCATCTACTGGGGGAGGCGCCACCCCTAGCTCGCCCAGGTTTCGTTCGATACTCCTGGTTTGAGGTCCAGTTTCGAGTCTAGCCCGTGTTGGAGGAGGAGGCGGAGATGACCACGGAGGACGTGGAGAGGTATGCTCGCGGCTTCCTCATGTTCCTATTTGGGACTACCATCTTCGCCGATCGGACGAACACCGTGCCTCTCTGTCTTCTCAGCGCACTGGTGGACGTCCGGGACATTCTGCACTATGATTGGGGCGGCGCCGCTCTGTCCACCCTCTACGGGTACATGAGCTCGGCTTCTCGCGGCAGCGGCCAGCTACTCGGAGGCTACTAGCGGGCTTGGGAGGTACATTTCTTCTCCGCTTTTTCATTTCTGCCCTATACTTTCTGTACTCTGTACACTGCACACATTGTAGTCTGCTTTATACTTGCTGTATACTGTACACACGGCACACACATACATTCTGCTTTACACTGACTGTACACTGCTCACACTGTACACTGCACACAATACACTGCACAACACACGACTCTGCCATTTCTGCTTTATTCTATATTCTGCTTCAACTGATAAATGTACTGGTATTTATCTTGCAGTTGTGGGTTTACGCCTACTTCCCTAGGCTCGCTCCTGTGCTAGTTGCGGAGACTCCTCTGGCCGTCCCCTTTTCGAGTCGCTTCGACGGGAGATGCACCCGGCGACCACGGGAGACATTCGGCTTCTTCCGCCGATACTTCGATACCATTAGCCCTGCCGAGGTATGTTTACTTACAGTTCATTTAAGCTTCGCTTTTTCACTGTATATTTTCAAAACAGTAGATAACAAACTGTCTGTCACTTTCAGATCACATGGCGGTCGTGGGCTCCCTTGCCGGCGGCGATGCGGGATCGGTTCACTGGTGCGGAGGAGACCTCACGTTTCCGGATCTTGCTAGAGGGCCCGGTCTGTCAGGCTTGGTACCTGGGGGAGCATTTCTTACACCAGACCCTGGGGTTACCTGAGCAGATAGTCCCGGTTCACCCCCCTACAGAGATGAGGGAGACCGAGGGGCTCACGACTGAGCAGATGGACGACTACACCATCGGCTGGGAGGAGGCCGACTTTAAAGGTACCGGCGACTATCAAGAGTACGTGCGGACGTACCTGATGCGACCTTTGAGCGGCCGTCGAGCAGAGGGGGCCAGGCCTGTGGCATCGGCAGCTGGGGCCGGAGCGGGAGTTGGAGTAGGGGCTGCGAGGAGGGCCCGGGTCCGTGGCAGGGGCGGAGCTCAGGGAGGATGGGGGACTGGCTGGCCTGTCCTGCCCGCTGTACTGACTTTCCAGGGGCAGGGTGGGGCGACCTATCAGATCCCCTTCGCCCCTCCACCGGCTGGTCACGAGCTCATCGGCGTCCCCGATTTACCTCCGGTATGTATTACTGCATTTTGTACAGTTATTCATTTTCAGTTTATTTGATATTCCACAGAATATTGATGCATCTAATACTTTTGCAGGCTTCTTCTGAGTACACCCGTCAGTCGTTGGCGATGAATGCCTCGATGATGGGGATGCTTCAGCGGACATTTGACCTCCTAGCCCTCTACAGCATACCGGTATGTCCTTCTGACACTGGCCTCAAACCATTCATACACTGATTCACATAATCTGATGCACGGCATGACACCTGATACACTGACCTCACAGTATCTGAACACTGCATACACTGCATCCTGCACTGTTAAACTGCCCACGGCATTCATACACTGTACTCATACACTGCATTCTGCATTGATAAACTGCTCACGGCATTCATACACTGTACTCTGCATTGCATTCTGCACTGATAAACTGCTCACGACATTCATACACTGTACTCTGCATTGCATTCTGCACTGATAAACTGCTCACGGCATTCATACACTGTACTCTGCATTGCATTCTGCACTGATAAACTGTCTACAGTATACTGATGCATTTTCTTTTTATGTACTTTTTCAGCCTCCTTTCCAGATTCCCATGGCAGGAGGTGCTCCAGCTGGGCCTACTGTCCCTGCCCGGGGGAGAGATGAGGAGGGCCGAATATTTCCCCGTACCAGGGGAGGGCGTACTCACGTCGGGAGTAGCTCGCGAGCTCCAGTCCCGGACGATGATGATGACGAGGAGTCAGAGGCGGAGTCAGAGTCATCAGAGGAGGAGACCGGAGGCGGTTCTAGCTCGGGCTCTGACGACGATGCTGATGATGCTCCTGGACCCTCGTCTAGGAAGAGGACCAGGACAGACTGACGGCCCTTGGAGTGCTCGACACCGATGCGGATTTTGCTATCTTTTCTTCTTTGTACTTTTCCTCTTTTCTTTGGTAGTTAGATTACCTTGTACTGCAGCAGGCAGATTTTTGTCTCCAAAACTTGTACATTTGAAAAGATAATGAAATGAAATGGACTTTTTATCTGAAAAAGTGTTTACATTTACACATTTCATGCATTGCATCGCATCTCATCATGTTACACCTCAATGTAAATGAAATTGATTGGTTATTTGAAAACTGAACGCTCGCACTGTAATAATCAGATAATTAAACAGCGAACAGCAAAATAACCCAAGCAACCCACTGCCTGTTGGGGATTAATCTGCATACAGCCCATAACACAGCATTCGGTTCATCCTGCACACGGCAAATTCTGAACAAACGGCCCAATCTAACAGGACGGACCTCAAAGATGGAACCGGTTGGAGTCGAAACACGTTCAAATGTAGAGAATGGCACAGCATTCTGAGCATAAATGATTTTTGAAATCGAATGAGGGTTTTTCAAACCGGGATATCGAGCCTACAACTGAACACAGCAGGGAGGACTCAAATATAAAGGTACACGACCTAACACAACGAGACACGCTCGGGAAAGACCTAAAACACAGGTTGAGATAAACAAAACCAAAGACACGACATACGGACGCGTTAGCGAAGATGGGGGACCTCGGACCATGAGGAGCCAGTTTCTCTAGGCAGTGTTTCCCACCTCCTTCTCACTTATGATTCTCACATCGCTCTGGCACTCAAGCTCGGATTTTCTCTCAAAACCCTTTTCCTCACTTTTCTCTCAACTTACACCTCTCTATTCTTCATTCTCTCATTTTTCATCCCTCCCCGGGGTGATTGATGGATAAATAGAAAGGTGTGGGTTCATGCTCAACACCGTTAGCTCACGGCTATTTCTTCTGACGGGTAGAGCGCTCTTCTGGCAAGTACGTCGATGATGGGGGAAAGACAGAACGCCTGGCTCGACTGTGCCCGTAGTTCATCATTTTAACCATTCTTTGTTTTTGCTTTCTACTAAAACAGTTTTGATCAAAATGAGAGTCGGATTAACGTACTTGTTCGATTGTTGATTTGAAAAGCGTGCGAGTCAGGCTGCAAGCACTGAAAATTTTCCTTTTTGGGTCCAAGACAATGGTCCGATTTTGGAAAATGAAATAGTTTTCGAGAAAATAGTCAGCCTCAGTAAAAATTTTCAAAAACTATTTTTCAAACAGCTGATGCTCAACAAGCATAGAACTTACTCTTCGAGATGCGCAACCTCGGATCGGAGGCAATGGAAAATTGCCCCTGGTTTGAAGGGGGGTGGGAGGCAACGGAAAGTTGCCCCTAGTTTGAATGGCGGCTCACGGCGGCTCGTGGCAACGGAAAGTTGCCCCTTGTTTGGGTGGTGCCGCAGCGATTCGCAGACAGTCTTCATTGGCGGTGGTCGAACTCTTGGACACAGCGATGACGAAGACGGTCACAACAAATATATGGACACAGTCGCCTTGGAAGCGTTGGCGACTAGACTTTTGGGATGAAATCGAAACCATTGTATGGACTGAGACGCTATGAAAGCGTTGGGGGCTGGACTTCACGATGAAGTTGCCTACGTATCCCAAACATGGGAATCAAGCCTCACGTAGTTCCGGTTAAGGTACACTCGGGTATTTTAACCTTCACTTTTGCCAAGGTGCCCGATGCGGGTTTTCGACCTTGCGAGCTTCTTTTCATTTTCTATTGTTCATTTCTTTTTTTCTTTTCCTTTTTGCATTTTTTGTCTTTTTCTTTTCTTTTCTTCTTTTTTGTATTTTTTTGCTTTTTTGTATTTTTCTCTTGCTCTAACTTTTGCCTGGGTCACCCTTCCGGGTTTTCGGCCCAGCGAGCCTCTCAAAGGGTAAAAGTGTAGCAAGTCCATGCCAAATGGTTTTTTGAATTGAAGCCTCTCTGTGTCTAGGAGAACGACTGTTGCAATGATTTGCGGAGAATCCATCCCGGTTAGTCCACGAGCTTCTTCCGGTGAGATCTACTCCTTCTTATTCGGCTTTGATGCTTCTTGATCGAAGGCTACTTCAAAACTAGCCACACGGGCCTTTCATGGCGTTTGTCCGTTGAACTTCCTGAACGTTCCGAATGGGTTCAAAGTTGGAAAACAAATGGGTTGAATCTTGAGGTTGAGAGCGATCCTAGGCTGCGCGACCTCAAGAGGGATTCCACACAAGTCTTCACAGGGCCGCGCAAAACATTTGCTTTTGAAAGTTTTTAAGAAAGCGACAAATCGCTCGCGCCGAAGATAGTGTGGAACCAATCTGGATCAGGTCAGGATCCTTCTCAGTACTCACGCCGACAAGCATGATTTCACTCATTAAAAGGCTTAGCACGCCTCTCTTTCTCTCAAAATTATCAAAATTTTGCAAAACCCGAGGAATTCCTTCCTCTTCGTTTTCATCACCGCAGTGTTCAAAAGGTTTGTTTTTCGGAAAACTTAGGTTAATGCAATGAGTTTGGCACGCAGGAGAGCAGGCGAGATGTACTGTCAGCCCAATCAAATTCTCTGGCACTTATGCTGAAAGCAAGCATGAAGTTGAGATAGCAACAGCTGTTTCGCTCGGGTTTGTTGGTGCAACTGGCCCCTTGGCAGAAACAGACTCAAAATAAAAACAAATAATTACAAAACAAAACGGTGTTCGGGACAACAACCCCAGAATCACCTGGTATTATATACAAAGAGGACTGACTCGACACAACAAGACAGACCCTTAAGCAAAAAAGACTGACTCAAGACAAAGAGACAGACTCAAAACAAATGACTGACTCGATATCCAAGCCAGGATTTACAAAACTCGGTTTCACCGATGCCCAAAAATGCGTGCCAGACGCTTCATCCAAAATACACCAAATGTCGCCCGCAGGCGGTCCATTTCACATACTCGCAGTATCTGAGCCCTCAAAATCCAACAACTGGGTGGTAACTGACTTGGCTGAGGCGGGTGGAAGGATAACCTTGTTATCGATCAAATCCTGCACTTCATGACGAAGGCGGGAACATCCATCGGTACTGTGACCGGACTGTTGGTGGTACACGCAGTACAAGGTAGCATTATGCGTGGGAGGGAGATTCTTCGGGAGTGGCCGAGGCTCCAAAGGCTTAAGATGCCCATTCTTCGCCAATATTAACAATGCCCTAGACAAAGGCATGTGGAGGTCGTGAAAGGCCCTGCGCCCTCGGGGCAGGTACTTTGAAGTTTGAGGATTCTTGCTAGATGCGCTAGCGAAAGGGTCGGCTGCGGCTGCCTTGGCTTTTTGAACCTTTCCCGGTGCAGGGTTGGGAACTACAGGAATTGTCTGGGCATGACGGGGCCCATCCCGATTTTCTACCTGGCTTGAACTGCCTTTGATCGAAGCGGGGAAAGCATCATCCACAGCTTTGATCACGATCGCAGATGTTTGTTGCTTGTTCATTCCTCTGACTTTCAGAGCCTCGACTGCCCACAGCAGCTGTTCAATAGGATCGGCGTCTACCTTTGCCTTGTCCTTTCCTCTGGCCTCAACCTGATCAAGGGTCTGGGTCGGTGCTGGCATGTCGCGGCTGTAGCTGGAAGCCACCTCTGGCTGGCTGAGCTCTATCACAATCCGCCCCAGTAGCGGGGGCTCTTGTGGTATGAAATTCCCGGCATATGGCGCCGCTGGCGGTGAAGCCAACATTCCATAGGCTAGATCGGCCACGGACCTCTGGAGGTCACCTATCATTCCCATCAATTTAAAGGTGGTGGGCTCACGAGCCTGGTATAACTGGGGAGCCCAGATCGGGTGCACAACGGATGACCTGGGTGGGTGTGACATACTGATGCTGGCCTCACTCTGCGGAGCGGTCCCCTGCTCCAATGCAGCTGTCATAACCACAACTTCTTCTAAATTTTGTGCCGCCATAAATCCTGCCTTAGCAAGGGGAGACACTGGCTATTCTGTATCAACTCTGCGACTCTCTAAACCTTGAAAGGAAAAAACAGGCAGCATTTCAGTCCAAACTGATCAAACACGGGCGTAGCCAAACAACCGTACCCTACTGCTGATCACTGTTCCCAGATTTCTGTTCCCAAAATACTAAATCTGATACCCGCGGATAACTGATTCCTGATAACTGATTCTGGTGCCCTCGGGCCCGATACTCAAACTCGCAAACTGGTATATGCGTTCCTGTAGAGATACACTCTAAAAGCACATAGCAAGTAAGTGAGAGCCAAAACACCCCTATGTTGGGGTAGGGTTTCCCTATCCTATTTCGTCAGGAGCTAGGGTTTCACTACGCACACAGCGGTTTTCAAACAACCTAACATCGGGTAAGCAACCTGTCCTAACTTGGAATGGTCACTATGGATCCGAACATGTACTAGGTCGAATGGTCAAAAGGGGTGCCCCAGTAAACCGGGGATTGTGTTCCCATGCTGTCAGAGCCCATAGCCGGTCAGCTTTATGGACATGCCTTGACAAGACAAGCCTCTGGCAAACCGTTCAGGAATGGCAGACGGCAAACACTCTGTTCCTAGGTGCACCAATGCACATGCAATGCAAAGAAACACATAAGAGAAATCAAAACAGGATATCACGAGTTTCGAGTCAAGCTCTCTAAATCCCCAGCAGAGTCGCCAGAAACTGTAACAAGTCCGCGAGGGGGACCTCGGCTGCTATAGTTCGGACTCTCGATTTTGTGTCACGATTCTAAATCTGAACCAAAGAGTCCAAATCTGGCAAATCGTTTTGAGAAACAGATTTTTGAAAAAGTAGTGCCAAACATGGACTGCTTTGCCAGATACAGAGTCGCCACCTAAATATTTTTTAAAATGGGGAAATTTAGGAAACCCTGACTCGGTGCCGAAGGCCACATGTCCGTCATCACCGGAGTTGTCTCGGCTCGGGAGCTTGGGTACGATCGAGGAAGGTCAGCTATGAGCACCCCCTTTCGCCCGGTCCGAAGACCGGCCTCTACTAACCATGATATCCGATTTTGAAAACGTTATGTGTTCTTATTCCAATTATTAGCCTAGAATTACTATGTTATGCGCGCAGCAAACAAGTATAGACTAGATTGCCTAATTTGGAAAGAAACATTGCATATCCGTTCGTTTTGAAAATGCTTTGGAATTTGCTACTCGCAGGTAGGCTAAAACACGGATTTTAATGAGTTTTTCCAACTCAAACAATCCAACCTTCACCCATAGGCATTCAAACAATTTAAACTCACATAAGCATTTAGCCGCATGGCAATCATACTGTCATGTTAACACTCACACACCTGCGAGATGCTAAAGCATAAATACTTACATCGTACTCCGTGCCAAAACAGTAAACAAGTTAGCAAACATGCGTGTCCTAGTTCATGTTAAATTGCCTAATGCAACACATACAGGATGCAATTAGATAGGCTGGGCTAACCTAAGCATGGCATATGAAATGCGATCAACTATCACATATTCAATTTGTCATGCATTGCCCTGTAAATATTGCATTTGCATCCATCCATTGCATATTGTATATATTGCATTGTAGCTTGCATGCATTCACTGCATCACCCCCATCTATGGCTTGCGCCTTTCCATGTTAAGCTTGGACTGGTATGTGCCCGTACACTTCGCGTTGAAGCACGGTTATGAGATTTTGTGTATGCACCTATTTCACTGCTGGTATTGTGGTTTGAGGGTGACGGAACCGTTTTCGTGTTAAACATGGTTTGTACGTGTCCATGCCTTTCCTAGGCAAGACACGGTTTGGCCGCAGGCCTTATCCACTACATCCATTGCATGTTAGTGTGTCGGTTGCATTGTAAATAGCGCATGTCATGCATTCATTGAAAATAACGCATTGTCATGCATTCATTGTATTGTACATAGTTTGTATTGCATGCATTCACTACATTACATCCATCTATAGCTTGCGCCTTTCCTTGTTGAGCTTGGTTTGGTATGTGCCCATACTTTTTCACGTCGAAGCATAGTTATGATATTATGTGTACGCGCCTATTCCACTGCTGGTATTGTGGTTTGAGGGTGACGGCACCGTTTCTGTGTTAGACACGGTTTGTAAGTGTCCATGCCTTTCCTAGGCAAGATACAATTTGGCCGTAGGCCTTATCCATTGTATATATTACATTGTAGTGTAATTTGTTGCGTCCAGCACTTAGGATCATGTTCTTTCGTTAGCGGGTCATTCCCCACTTATGTCATTCCACCCAATCACTTGTTCTTGTGTCCGTCTACATCACTCATAGTTCTACATGTGTACGTGCCTGTTCCATTGCTGGTATTGTGGTTTAAGGGTTGCGGCACCTTTTCTATGGTAGGCGGATTTTGCATCTCCATCATCCTTATGACATTTGTGTGGTTTTGAACTGTTCATGATTTGATCATGATTCAATTGCATATCATTTGCATTGATTTTACATTGTTTTGTAATTTTGCATATCATTTGCATTGATTTTACATTGTTTTGTAATTTTGCATATCATTTGCATATCATCGTACTGTTTTGTGCACCTTGCTCACATTGTGCATGCATCTCAATCGCGCTATTTTGGCGCATCGCGCTATCTTGCGCACCTCATTCGCACTTATTAGTGCATTGCGTTGTCATGCAGCTTTCGATTGCACTGTTATGCATGTTGCTAACGATATTGTACCTGTTAAGTTGTTTTCTTTTACAGGCACGATATTGTATGTACGGTTCATTTGAAGCTGGTGCAACCAGACGAACCGAACAGGTATTGTATTCTCCGCATGAAACATAGCGAGAAGTACATAATTCTCTTACATCCTTTCTGCATTGTAGTGTAGTTGGATTTGTGTATGCTAGCTTAAAATTGTTGCATTGTATGTACTTCGTCACAGCTTTCTTTGCATGATCATAAGTTATCGTCGGCTTCTTGCATTGTCAGTTGCATTTTGCCTCTGCTTTCGGGCACATATCTTTATTGTCTTGCATGCTCTGTCTGAGTCTTCGGCCTTGTCAAAAATGGGTCGTCTCTGGGCTTTGACATTCACTCCCGTCATTGTTATGACTTTCGAGTTCTGTGAAAGAGGGGCAACTGTAGACACCCCATTTTTGACCGTTCTCAGGACTTAGACGTCACCATTTGAACACTTGGTGATCATCCATGTTTTTGTTCGTCTTGAGTTCCCGAAGGTCTCGGCTACGCACCTTACCTCAAGATCTCTTGACTCGACTATTTTGTGTTTGGTTTTGCACCAAACACTTGTGTTTTGCCTTTGAGGGGTAGGGAGTGACTTGTGGGCTATCCCCACACCTCACCGGCAATGGATTGATGCCACCGGCTAGTGTTTTGTTGCCATCGGCCATATATTTGGCCGGTCGACACTCTTTGTGGTCAGTCGACCATGTATTTGGCCATTTTGGCATTTTTGGCTGGCCGACCACTGTGCATCTGCTTTTGCAAATATTTTCACGCCAGCTGTGCTAACTGGCATACACTTTGCACCCCCTCCATACACGTGTATGGAGGGATTTCACTCTTGCTTAGCTTGTTTTGTAAGCTTGGCAGGAGTGAAACTCTATAAAGAGGAGGCTTCTCCCCCCTCCTCTAGGGTTACAAAAAAGTTCCGGAGAGCCCTAGTTCTACGGTTAGCATAGTGTATCTATTCTATCTCTATTTCTCCCTCTCTTTTGGTCTAAGTGTGTGTTTGTCCTTAGTTTTGCACTAGGACACCTACCATTACACCTTACCTTGATTGCTGAGGCATTAGGGGGTTGTCCTTGAAGTTCTTGAGCTGTTTTGGAGCTAAGAAAGCTGCTGGAGTGATCCTTGCGAAGAAGGACTTCAAGGGTAAGATTCTTGCCTTTTTTACCACATTTTTGCATAGTCTTTTTGCCTATCTTGCTTGTTGTTTCAAGCTTAGTGTATAACATATAAAAGTCTTGTTTTTACTTGCTTAAAATAGTTGTTTAAGGTTTCTTTGAGCTTTGGGGTTGTTTGACCCCTCTTAGGCCGTGTTAGGCCCTATTTTTGTGCTATTTTGGTGAGCTCTGGGACCACCTTGTTTGGGCCTCCTCACCACTGAAATCTTGAGAGATTTCAGTGATGAGGATGGTGTCTTAAGGTCCTAAGAAGGAGAGGGCCACCCCCCTCTCCTTTTTGTCTTCAATATGTGCCATTTTAGCCTCATGTGTGAGCACCATTTTCAAGTGCATGGTGGCCATGCCTTAAGTGTTATTTGTGCTTATTATGTCATGATATAGCACTGTTTTTACTTGGTTTAGACACACCATGCTTTCCTTGCATGCATGTCTTGTAATGCCATGATTTGCCTTAACATGTACATAGCATTTAGACTACCATGCTCATGTGTTTTGGCCTAGCTTTGTGAAGCTTTTATGCTTGTTTTAGTGTGCTTGAGGTCTATTTTTAGTCATTCGGGTCGTCCATGCTTCGCTTTGAATAGCTACCATGTAATCCTTCTTGTATGCCTTGAGCATGCCATCCTTGCTTTGTTTCAGTGGTTTGGGACCACTTGCCATGCCATTTCAGTCCTACTAGTGTGCTTGTATGCTTACATTTGATGCTCCTTTAATGTGTTAACAGGTTATTGTCTTGCGCCCCATGTTTGGACCCTTTCGTATGCTTGCATGTTTAGACCATTTAGATGCCATCTAGGTGTGTCTTTGGTCTTGTTTAGACCTACATTGGGGCTGTTTGGTGTCCCCTTGGCCCTTTGAGGCTTGGTTGGCATGGCCATGGTTTGAGCCCTTTGGTTGGTCTCAAGCTTTGGGCTTGTTAGCATGCTTTGATTGCTTGGTTTACGTTGGTTTGGCACCATCCTCATTTGTTTTTCAAAGCTTAATATGCATGCCATGTGCCTATGATGTTCCCCTTTTAAGTGTGCTTAAAAGTTGTCTCTATATGCTTAAGTGTTGGACCTTGTATGCATGCATGCTTGTATGTGCATTTGGCCCTATTTCCTTAGCATTGGCCACTGTTTTGGGCTTCTTTGACGGATGCCTAAATTAGTTTAAGACCATCCTTCTCATGTGTTGCATGTTTACACATTTGCATGCTTAGGTTATAATGCATTTGGCATGCATTGTACTTAACATGTTGTCCATGTTGCATCTTGCATGGTTAAGATTATACTTTGCATGTTTGCTAGCTTGTATACTTTCCTACATGCTCATGTTGCATGTTTAGTCTCCATGCCTAGGTTGCATCGCATTGAGCATGTATGTTTCGCCTCTTGAATTGAGCATGATAGAGGTTGGGCTTTGTGTGTTTATTTGGTTTGCATTGCATTTAAAATCAAAATGCACAACTCGGCTTCTTTGGCCATTACGCATTGAAATGCGCGATTGGTGGTCCGAGGGTCGAGTACCAAACTCCTTTGAGTCATGAACATGATAAGGAGTGTGGTTGGTGCAAACATTGCTTGAAATGCATTGCCATGCCATGTTTTTTCCTCTGTTGCTGTCAAAATAGGTTTCTGCAGGAAACTTTGGCTGGTCGACCACATACAGTGCTGATCGACCAATGATGGATGGCCGATAGCTCCATGGATGGTCGATGACCACCCTGCCATGGCCGGTAGCATTCCCCAGTGTTCATAAAGTGCTCCCTAGGACTTTTGCAATTTTCAGAGGAGCAAAGCAGGGAAAACAAAGGCAGCTTGTGCATGGAATTGGATTTCCTGGCGAAGCCAATCCGAGCACGTGTGCATCCCTCTTCCCGAGGCCTTTTAATGCTTTCCTTAATTTAATTGATTTGTTAATTAATTAGGTGGTCTATAAATTATTTAATTAGCTTGTAGGTTAATTAAATTGTTTTATTCTTTTGGTCCCTCCGAGCGAGGGCGAATTTGTAATAAGTGTGGGTGCGTGTGTGCATGTCTTCCAACCCCCACTTCTTTCTCCCTTTTACTTACCTACTTTGATGGTTAGTATTAGGGCATATTTAATTTAGCATACCTTATGCTATGCATGCGTGCAACATTCATTAGTCTTGGATGCATCGGGCTCGGCGCACCATGCACACCGCATAGTATTTTAATTCCAAACTTGAATACGTGCATTGAGTTGTCGCATTTCACATGTCATCCTTAGATTAGCCGAGCCTGTTCTAATGACATTCAGTATGCGTTGCATTAGCCATTTGTTAACATTGAACTAGGATCATGCATGATTACTAACGAGTTCATTGCTTTGGCACAGAGTACGATGTAAGTATTTATGCTTTAGCATCTCGCATGAGTGTGAATGCTAACATGACAGCATGCTCACCATGACTATGTGCTTATGTGATATATCTGTCCGAATGCCTGTGGGTGAAGGTTGGCTTATCTAAATTGGAATAATGCATCGATTGTGAGTTTTAAGCCCACTAGACAGTGGCAAAATCATGTTTTCTAAGCCCACCTGAAGGTGGCAAAATCTATATTTTAAGCCTACTTGCGGGTAGCAAACAGTTTTCAAAACAAACATGAAATGTTTTGTTCCAATTCAGGCGACCCAATTTATACTTGTTTTGCTGCACGCATCACATAGTAAATCTAGGCTAATAACCGGAATGAGAACGCATAATGTTTTCAAAACTAGATATCATGGTTAGTAGAGGCCGATCTTCGGATTGGGCGAGCGGGGGTGCTCATAGCTGACTTCTCCAATCGTACCCAAGTTCCCAAGCCGAGGCAACTTCGGTGATGACGGACGCATGGCCTTAGGCAAACGAGTCAGGGTTTCCTAAATTTCTCCCATAAAAAAATATTTAGGTGGCGACTCTGTATCTAGCAAAGCAGTCCATGTTTGGCACTTCTTTCTAAAAATATGTTTTCTCAAAACGATTTGCCGGATTTGGACTCTTTAGTTCAGATTTAGAACCGTGACAATTTGAGAGTCCGAGCTGTAGTAAGCCCATACAAACAAAACGGGACTCATCCTCCAGGGGCGTTCGTGGACGTCCACACCATTTGCAAAAATAGTTTTGAGGATTTCAAATAAGGTTGACTAATTCTCTCGAAAATTATTCATTTTTTCCAAAACTAGACCATTTCATGGACCTAAAAAAGGAAAATTTTCAGTGCTCACAACCTAACTTGCATGATTTCAAATCAAAAAATCGAACAAGTATGTTAATCTTACTCTCATGTTGATCAAAATTATTTTAACAGAAAGTAAAAACAAAATATAGTCAAAATGATGAACTATGGGCAAAGTTGAGTCAGGTTCTCTGCCTTTTCCTCGTTGTCGACATACTTGCTGGAAAGGGCAACATACTTGTCAGAAAGGGCACCGTACTTGCTGGAAAGGACACCATATTCGCCAGGAAGGGCACAACTGAAGTTAATAGCAAAGGGTCGAAAGGTCTCACATCCTCTAAGCAGCGAGGTATCAAGCCAAGTGCGAAGAACGAACTGGAATGAGGCGTGATATTCCACTCCCTTATCTAGACAGGTCTGATCACATCCAAACTGGCCAAAGGCATCGTCAACCGATGTCAATTGCAGATTTGCTGCACACCTAGTCGCACCTCGACCCCTCTGTGGGAAAGCTCACTGTTGTGACCAGAAGAATGAGAATCTAGTAGAATACTAGAGGCAAGAGCCCACAACTTCATGTTTATCCATCAACCACCCAGGGGTGGGACAAAAAATAAGAGAGATTAAAGAATAGAGAGATGTGCATTGAGAGAAAAAGTGAGAAAAGGGTTTTTCAGAGAAAAAGAGATTGCCAGAGTGATGTGAGAATCATAAAAAAGAAAGGGTGGGAAACAATATCCAGAGAAACAGGCACCTCGTGAATTGAGAGGTCTCCCACCGATGGATGGCAGAATATCTGAGTGTTGTGCGTGTGTTTTTGTTTGTCTCGATTCTTGTTTTGAGTCGTTTCGAGTGTCAATGGATTTGTTTAGGTTATTTTACCTTTGTTTTCCATTGTTGAGTCGTTGTGACTGTGGTCAGTCATAGGCTCAATACCTGGTTAAGAACTCATTTCTCAATCTCAATTTCAAAAAAAAAAAATCGCTTTGTGCTCAGAGTGATGTGTTGTTCTCCATATATGTGTAAAACAAGATTCTTTCTTTCATAAACTACAGGGTTCAACCCAGGTCATATGAGAACAATAAAACCAGGACCTATCTGAAGCTACATAGGTTCCATACTGCAAGGCAAAAGAAAAGAGGGAAAATTGGAGCATCTTAGCATGTTTGAACTTCAGCAAAGTCCGAGACTGCATTCTAGGTGCACCTTCTCAAGCCTCACCTTTCTCTGGAGTATGAGTGTATCTCGACCCCAAGCTGAAGCCTGTTTCAAGTTAGAATGGCAATTAAAGCAGCATGCAGATGTTACCTCTCGCCAATATGAACATGGTGTGTCCTTTTTTGAGTTAAGCACGTTGCAAAGTCCTTCGAGAGGTAAATTCAAGGCACCAAAGTACATATTTGCCTCGCTTCTTGCATAGAATGTGCATTTTCATATAAACTTCTGTTGCATGCGTGCTGCGCATCATTTATGATTCTTGCATAGAATATGCTTTCAATGTGGCATAGAATATGCCTGTTTCATGCATAGAATATGCTTTCAATATTGCATAGAATATGCTCTTATTTCATGCATAGAATATGCTTTTAGTGTTGCATAAAATATGATTTTGTCTCTTGCATAGAATATGCTTGTTTCATGCATAGAACATGCTTTCAATTAACATCATGAATCTATCACACAATAATCTCACATAGTGTATCTATTTCACAATTTCATATCACTCGCACTATCTTGTGCACTTTGTGGTTGTATATCACTCGCACTGTCTTGTGCACCTTGTGGTTGTGTATCACTCGCACTGTCTTGTGCACCTTGTGGTTGTGTCTCACTCGCACTGTCTTGTGCATTCTTTGGTCTAGGAGACCTTAAAATCCTGCATTTACACTCGCGCTTTCTTACGCATCGCACTTTTTTGTGTAGTTTACACTTGCGCTTCCCTGTGCATCGCACTTTTTGGTGCAATTTACACTCACGCTTTCTTGCGCATCGCACTTTTTTGTGCAGTTTACACTCACGCTTTCTTGCGCATCGCACTTTCTTGTGCATTGGAATTTACACTCGCGCTTTCTTGCGCATCGCACTTTCTTGTGCGTTGGAATTTACACTCGCGCTTTCTTGCGCATCGCACTTTTTTATGCAAATTACTCTTGCACTTTCTTCACATTTATTCACTTTTTCTCCACTCGCGTGAGGCAAGTTTGGACATATTCGCACTTGTTTTTGTGCATTACACTCACGCTTTCTTGTGAATCGCACTATCTTGTGCACCAGCATCGCACTGTTTTGTGCACCTTGCATCGCAGTGTCTTGTGCATTTTCCCTCACTTGCATTGTCTTGTGCACATTGTATTTTTTTGTATCAGTCGCATTGTCTTGTGAATTGCAATTCAATCACGCTGTCTTGCACATCGCACTGTCTTGTGGACCTGTATAGCACTATTTTGTGCATTCACTCTACATCGCACTGTCTTGTGCACTGTCATGGTCTGGGGCACCTTAAATCCTCTAAAGGTGCAATTCCTTTGGTGTTTGTCGTGCTCGAATGACTTTCGGTGGTTTGGTATAGCCACCTGCCTGTGTTTGTAGTGAGTTCTTAGGAGATCAACTGAGACGGTGGAAATTAGAGTTCGAATGGCGATGCCTAGAATGCAAAGGTTAGGAATTTCCAAGACTAAAGTCTGGTTTAAACACCCAGGGGTGAATCCTCAGCTTGAAATCTGTATGGCAGCCCCATAGGTTGAGGTAGCGTGTATGCGCCTCGATTCTGGATACTGAACCAACCTAGTCTGTCACCCTATTGGAGAATAAGGAAAGTTGTGAACATAGCCAGGGAGAAAAGTAGTACCTGTGTTTCAAGAACACCAGATGCAGAAGCGGGTGATCCCCAACAGCATAAGGTGAGTCATCACCAATTGCCCCTATAAGGTACTTTTGAGAGCATCACTTCCTAGCTGCATCATCGTATCTATCATAGCTGTGGCATAACATCTATTGCATTGCATATAGCATTTATCGCATGTATCTAATGCATTATCCATTTTATCACCTGCATCCTTTCTATGTTAAGCTTAGTTCAGCATGTGCTCATACATTTCCTTCGTTGAAGCATGGTTCTGTGATAATGTGTACGCACCTATTCCACTAAGACAATTGTGGTCTGATTTGTGTTAATGCCTTTTCTAGGCAATATATGGTTCGGCACGCGCCTTATTCACTGCATCCATTGCATTGTACTTTGTTTTGTTTCATTTAGCATTTAGGATCACAATATTTCCTCAGCAAATCATTCCTCACTTATATCATGCCACCCAATTACTTGTATTCTTTCTGTGAAACACATAGTTTTGCATGTGCACACGCCTATTCCACTAAGAGAATTGTGGTTTGAGGGTCCGACACCTTTTCTATGTTAAACGTAGTTTGATTTTGCATCTCCATTCCTTTATGATATATGTGTGGTTTTGCACTGCTTGTGGTTTGATTATTTCATTGCATTGTATTTCGTTTACATTGTTTTGTTACATTGTGTATCCATTTGCATCTTGCCACTGATTGCCTACTTGATGGTGCAGGTGTGCAGTGCAAATGTTTGATTTCTTTGGCAAGGAGAGCGTCAAATCCCAATCCACAACCCCTTTTTGGACCAAAACCATTTTGACCAAAATGATTTTAGACCTGAAAACCCTCTCTTTCAAAATATTTTTGTCAAAGGTTCCTACGATGTTCTGAGGCTCGCATTTCGTTAAATGTTGCTCTTTTCGATAAACCGAGCCAAGACAAAGTGGAAATGAATGAAAGAGAGGTAAAATCTTTGGAAAAAATCTTTAAAACATCTTGTTTAGAGGTTTGGAGTTGAAGAAAATAAGAGGAGAGGGAAGAAACCCAGTTGGGGAAGAAGTTGGGCATGAACAATTTAGAGAGAGTCAAGCAAGCCTGGCTAATTCAGGCTTATCCTTTTGTACACAAGGACTTAACTTATGAGGCCACCACCATTGGAAAGAAGACTTCTGGGGCTTCATTTTACACTGAAGAATCTCCTAAAGCTGAGTCCAGATGAGGGAGATATGGCTGGTTAAAGTTAGGCATCAATCCGATTGAGTTGGAAATGAGCAGTCTTCACTAAAAGACATATCCTTTTGCACACTTGAAATTTTGATATGAGGCTGCATCATTGGAAAGCTTACTTCTAGGGCTTCAATTTAGATAAAAGAATGACCTGAAAAGGTGTACAGATGAAGGAGTTATGCCCGTTTGAAGTCGGGCTTAGAAGCAGATTTTTGGTGGCCGACCGGCCACCATTGATGGTCGACAATACACACTTCTGGCCGACCGGGAAAAAGATCAAATTTTGTAGATATTTACCTCCAGTTGTCTTCCATACGCTCCAGCTGTCTCTAAATCAGATACTTCGACCAAGGCTCTCTTTTTTCTATATATATAGGCCATATCTCTCGTATTGCAAGGTTAACAAATTTTGGGAGCCTCTCTCTCTAAAAATCCTCTCTCTCTACAACTCTCTCTCTCTCTAGATTTCTCTCTCTCTTGCCCTTTTGTGCATACAAGTAGAGATACACCTCTCCTTTGCCTAGACATCCAGGATCAAAGTAGTTCATCTTTGGGCTGAGGTTGCTTGAAGCTCTCTTGGAGCTTCCTTTGAGCTCTAGAAGGTGGTTTAAGCTCAGATTGTTGCTTAAATTGTGTCTTCCCTTCAAAAGGTAGAAACTTCTCTTTGCTAGCTTAATTTCCATACTTGTTTTGCCATCTTTTGACACTATTTTTGAGTTGGTTTTCAACTACAAAAAAACTATGTTTTTATCGTTTAAAAATGGTGGTTTGAGGTCATTTTGTGTTAAGGGGTAGTCCATCCTTCTTGTTGCCTAATTGTCAAGCTTTTTGCCACTCTCGGACGAATTTTTAACGTACTTGGAGAGCCTGTTGATAATTTAGGTCCTGTAGATAGTCGCCATCTTTTGGCATATTAAAGTCAAACTTTTTGGGTCTTTTAACCACTGAAATTCAGAGTTATTTCAGTGGTAAAAAGTATGTTTTGAAGTCCAAAAATGGAGGGGTTAGCCTCCCCTCCTTGTGTCTCACTTGCATGCCTAGTTAAAATCACATGATAGCATGTTTTTGTGGCTTAACTTAGCTTATTTCCAGCATGTGTTTGCCTCTAATTTGGCACGATTTAGCTCTGTTTTGGCCTGTTTTGGTCATGTGGGCTTTGTTTTGTATAGTTGTAGTGCAAATGGCTTCACTAGCTTGGCATTTTAGGCCTCTAAACATGTTTTGCTTGGAATGATTGCATATTGAGGCACTTGCTTGCGTAGAGAGAGGTATATTAGTTGGTCTTGCTGAGGCACCCTTTTTGACCAATCGACCTAGTTGCATATTGGAAGCCTTAGAGACTGTTCCAAACTAGGACATGTTGTTTACCCGAATGCAGGTTTGTTTGAAACCACTTGCTTACGTAGCGAACCCCTAGTTCCTGACGAAATTAGGACAGGGTAACCCTACCCCCATCATAGGGGTGTTCTGGCTTTCACTTAATTGGTATGTTCTTTACAGTGAAATTGTATAGGTATGTGCATATGAGTTGCGAGTTTGGTATTTGATTTTGGGACATAATTCAGTAAAGAGCAAAGTCATTCAGTTTTGATCGTATCTATTCTCATGAATTAGGCCGAGATGCTGTTTTGTTTCCTTTTTTGCAAGGTAGTCCTGGAACCATAGCTTCAGAAGGCTCCGATATCCCCCAATTACATTGGACTTGTGTTGATAGACTTTGTCAGGTCAGAGATTTAGTTCAGAGACTACCAGTGTTTCTTTCGTCGGTGGCAGTGCAAAGAAGGGCCAGATAGGGCTCATTGGTTCAACTGATCCTACAGTCACCAGTTAGATCACCTTTGTTCAACTCAGCAGATTCGTGATGACATAGAGTCCGGAAGAAGTTGTGGCCATGATAGCAGCATTAAACAAGGAATCGCCAGGTAGGATGAGACTAATGCTGAAATGCAACGCCCATCTGGGGCACCTGCCACACATCCAGCCTCGGGACCCCATCCGAACTTTGACCCACTTCCGCCACTGAAGATTTGCATGGTCCAGATCCCCGAGAAGGGTTGGCTCAAGCCCGAGTTTTCAGACCCCTGGTGCAGCCTAATGAGAGGCTTTATCCCCATGATATTAATGATCTCGATCCGACCTCAGGGAAAATTGCTCACCTTGAGAAGCAATTCAAAAAGGCACAACACCTTAACTCCATTCCTGATATTGAGGATGGGTACACCGAGGCTACCGTATGACTCCCAGACAGATTCAAAATGCCACATATTGACCGTTTCGACAGGTCTGGAGATCTTATCGTACATATCCGGCTTTTCTTGGACGTTTTGAAACCGATGGGTCTGACTGAGCCGCAGAAACTCTTTCTATATGGAAGAACCTTGTCAGTCATAACAGCCACTTGGTACGCTAAGTTGGAGGATACAGTGAAGCTGAACTGGGAAGAATTGGCTGAGGCATTTGTCGATCCGTATTCGTACAATAGCCAAGTAGAAATAACCACTCAAGACCATGAAGCAACCCATCAGAATCCTACAGAGTCTTTTGTAGAATTTGTTTCAAGGTGGAGAGCAAAGGCAGCACAGATGACAAATCACCCTTTTGAGAGGGACCAAATGCGAATAGTGGTGCAGAACCTTGAGCATGATATGTTACAAAAGTTAATAGTCACTCCATTATTCACTTTCAAAAGTTTGCATGAATTGGGCGTTCAGATCGAGAATGCATTTAATAGAGGGATTATTCCCAGAACAAGTGAACCAACAAGGAGGGTGATTTCCGAGAATACCAATGCTGGCGGTAGCACCATTCCCAAACCCACTGAATCAATACAGTCACCATAGCCATCCCTTTTGCCAAAGCCAACCCACAAACGGCTAGCCCAGCCCGAGCTTAAGACAGAACTTTCACCCCCCTCTATATGGGCCTAACTAGCGCACTAAAAGTTCTGATGGAAAGAGGGCATCTCAAACCCCTTGATCCTCAACCTCTGCCTGACCCACACCCTGCCAGACATAAGCCCACCAAATACTGCGTGTATAATCAGCAATGCGGTCATGGCACCGATCGTTGCCACTATCTTCGTCATGAGGTCTAGAATCTCATCAACAACCAGACGATAGCTCTACCTCAAAACCCCAAGGACCAAGTACCTCATCCACACCCCAATCTAATCCATATACTACCATCCACCTACAACCCAACATATACATCAACCCGACCCATCTACCCAAACCTGAGGTGTTTATCCCAGAAAGCATGGACTTGTGTATGATGGATGCACTCGAACCCCAATCATCTCATACCTGTGAACCCACTACTTCTAAGCTTATGAGAATGATTGAAGATCTTCAAAGAACTATGGCAAATCTGGCCTTATTGGGTCTATCATAGCCCACATCACATGCCATAAATTTCATGCCAAAAGGCTCTCCAATCTTGGGGCAAGCTGTAATTGAAAATGGCTAACCTAAAGCCATCTTAGGTCTGGGCAATGACATGTAGACAATAACTAGGCTCCGCTCTGATATGGCGACCCAATCCCTTGGCAAAGTGGAAGCACATGGCAAGAACAAGGTAGGGGCAGGCATTGGTCCCCATGAACACCTTTTGTGGGCTATCAAGGCTTTGAAAGCCGAAGGACTGAACAAACAACAAGTGCTTGCAGTTGTTGCAAAGACTGTAGATGGCACTTTTGCCACTCAGGATGAGAGCATTCTAAATTAAGGGGCAAGCCGGAAGAAAGGCTATCATACCAGAAACACCTCTTTTAGCTTCAATCCTACACTCGGAAGAGTTCAACAAACCTAGTCAGCACCTGCCAACCCCTTTGCTAGTACATCCAACACTCGACAAACCTCGAAGTACCAACCCCGAGGCCAGAGGGTCTTTACTCCGCTTTATATGACCTTGTCCAAAGCCCTCCAAATCCTTATAGGACAAGGCCATCTCAAACCCCTTGAGCCTCGGCCTCTCCCGAATCCCCTTCCAGCTAAGCATGATGCTGCCAAGTACTGTGCCTTCCATCAACAAACCGATCATGCCACTGACAGTTGCTTTCAACTTCGCCATGAAATACAAGATTTGATTGATAACGAGGTCATCGTCACACCAAGTCCTGTGAAGTCTATTGGCATTGAATCAGTGAACTTGGGGGATAATGTGATTATGTGATCGGGGGATGAACCACCAACTAATAGCGCTCATTTTACTCCAGATGTGGTGGATGGCACGCACTGTTTTGAGCAATTTGAAAATGTTGTTTGCTTTACTTTTAGACTTGGGTATTGATTCAGTTCTGTTGTGTTGTATTAAGTCTGTCTTGTTGTATCGAGTCAGTCTTGTTGTGTTAGAGTCAGGTGATTTCAGGGGTGTTACCTCAGATATCACTATCTTGTTTTGTGTTTGTCTTCTATACCCTTTCTTTTGAGTTTGTTTCTGCCATTGAGCTAGTTGAGCCTGAAGTTTTGAATGAAACAGCAGAGATTTTCTCCTACTTTTCTGTGCCTTGAAATCATTGCATTGACCTAAGTTTTTCAAAACTTTTCTAACAATGATGAAAACAAAGAGGAAGGAATTCCTTGGGATTTGCAAAAATTTGATCGATTGAGAGGAAGAAAGGCAAGCTAAGCCCTTAATGAATGAAATCATATTTGTTAATGTGAGTACGGAGAAGGATCCTGGCTTGATCCAAAGTGATTCTACATTGTCTTTAGGAGAGCGCGAGTGACTAGTCGCTTTCTTAAAAGATTTCAAAAAATGTTTTGCGTGGTCCTACGAAGACATGCATGGAATGAATTTTGAGATTGTGCAGCATAGGATCACTCTCAGCCTCGAGACACGGCCCCTTTGCTTTCAAACCTTGAACCTTGATTCAGAATGTTCAACAATCAATCACAATATACGGCTTGTATGGCCGGATCGGAAGCAACTCTTAAACTAAGGGCAAGAAGGTCAGATGTCACCAAAGGAAGCTTGCAAAGCTAGATCAGAAGTAACCCTTGAACTAGGGGCAAAAATGTCAAATGTGCTCAAAAATTCAAAAGATTAGTTATTTCGCAAACCAATGAAGATTGGAAAGAAAGCCAAAATCCAGCAGCTGAGAGAACACAAATTATTGCTAAAGGACAATCGAGTTCCTCTCCACAACACTAGGGGAAAATTCAGACCCGATTGGATGGGCTCCTACATCATCAGCGAACAACAACCATTCTACTAGATTCAAATCGCTTTAAGATCTCAAAACCAATTAAGACGGACCAAGTTACACTTTTCTATCCTTGAGAGGCTCGTTAGGTCAAAAATCGGGAAGGGTGACCCAGGCAAAAGTTAGAGCAGAGAAAAAAAAGAAAAAGAACAAAAATGAAAAAAATAAAATAAAATGAAAAGAAAAAAAGAAAAACTGAGCTCGCAAGGTTGAAAATCTGAAAGGGCGGCCTTGGCAAAAGTTAGAGTGTAAAAGGAGAGTGTCAACACCCGAGTGAACCTCAACCCGGAACTATGTACAGCCTGATTCCCATGTTTGGGATACTTAGGCAACTTCATTATGAAGTTCGGCCCCAATCATTTTCAGCCTACTTGGCTCATCCATGTTGATTGGTTTATCCTTGTTCAAACTCGGTTATCTTATCCATGTGCAAATTGGCACGTCTTCATTCAAAATCAGTTGTTCTATTCTGTTGGAAGATTTAGTTGCAAGACAATTGAAGTTCAGATCTGAGGCTGTGCATCTCAAGAGTAAATTCTATATTGGTCAAGCAGTGGCCATTTGCAAAAATAGTTTTGAGGATTTTAAATGAGGTTGACTAATTCTCTCGAATATTATTCCATTTCTCCAAAACTGGACCATTTCTTGGACCCAAAAAAGGAAAATTTTCAGTGCTCACAACCTGACTTGCATGATTTCAAATCAGAAAACAAACAAGTGTGTTAATCTAACTCTCATGTTGATCAAAATTGTTTTAACAAAAAATAAAAAAAAAATAGTCAAAATGATGAACTAGGGGTACCGTTGAGTCAAGTTCTCTGTCTTTTCCTCGTTGTCAACATACTTGCTGGAAAGGGCAACGTACTTGCCAGAAAAGGCACCATACTTGCTGGAAAGGGCACCATATTTGCCAGGAAGGGCACAACTAAAGCTAATAGCAGAGGGCCGAAAGCTCTCACATCCTCCAAGCAGCGAGGTATCAAGCCAAGTGCAAAACACGAATTGGAATGAAGCAGGATATTCCACTCCCTTATCTGAACATCTCTAATCACATCCAAACTAGCCAAAGGCATCGTTAACCGATGTCAGTTGCAGATCTGTTGCACACCCAGTAGCACCCCGACCCGTCTGTAGGAAAGCTCACCGTTGTGAGCAGAAGAATGAGAATCTAATAGAATACTAGCGGCAAGAGCGCACAACTTCCTGTTTATCCATCAACCACCAAGGGGAGGAATAAAAAATAAGAGAGATTAAAGAATAGAGAGATGTGTATTTAGAGAAAAAGTGAGAAAAGGGCTTTTTAAGAGAAAAAGAGATTGAGTGCCAGAGTGATGTGAGGATCACAAATAAGAAAGGGTGGGAAACAATATCCAGAGAAACAAGCTCCTTGTGAATTGAAAGGTCTCCCACCAATGGATGGTAGAATATCTGAGTGTTGTGCGTGTATCTTTGTTTGTCTCGATTCTTATTTTGAGTCATTTCGAGTGTCAATGGATTTGTTTAGGTTGTTTTACCTTTGTTTTCCTTTGTTGAGTCATTTTGACTATGGTTAGTTATAGGCTCAATACCCGGTTAAGAACTCATTTCTCACTCTCAATTTCAAAAAAAAAAAAAATCGTTTTGTGCTCAAAGTGCTGTGTCGTTCTCCATATATGTGCAAAACAGGATTCTTTCTTTCATAAACTGCAGGGTTCAACCCAGGTCATGTGAGAACAATAAAACCAGGACCTATCTGAAGCTATATAGGTTCCAAACTGCAAGGCAAAAGAAAAGAGGGAAAATCGGAGCGTCTTAGCTTGTTTCAACTTCAGCAAAGTCCGAGACTGCATTCCAGGTGCACCTTCTCAGGCCTTACCTTTCTCTGGAGTGTGAGTGTATCTCGACCCCCAGCTTAAGCCTGCTTCAAGTCAGAATGGCAATTAAAGCAACATGCAGATGTTACCCCTCACCAATATGAACAGGGTGTGTCCTTTTTTGAGTTAAGCACGTTGCAAAGTCCTTCAAGAGGTAAATTCGAGGCACCAAAGTACAAATTTGCCTCCCTTCTTGCATAGAATGTGCACTTTCATATACACTTATGTTGCATGCGTGTCGTGCATCGTTTATGATTCTTGCATAGAACATGCTTTCAATGTTGCATAGAATATACTTTCAATATTACATAGAATATGCTCTTATTGCATGCATAGAATATGCTTTTAGTATTGCATAGAAAATATGCTTTTGTCTCTTGCACAGAATATGCTTGTTTCATGCGTAGAACATGCTTTCAATTAACATCATGCATCCATCGCACAATAATCTCACTTAGTGCATCTATTTCACAATTTCATATCACTCGCACTGTCTTGTGCACCTTGTGGTTGTGTATCACTCGCACTGTCTTGTGCACCTTGTGGTTGTGTCTCACTCGCACTGTCTCGTGCATTTACACTTTGTGTATCACATGCACTGTCTTGTGCACCTTGTGGTTGCATCTCACTCGCACTGTCTTGTGCATTCTTTGGTCTAGGAGGCCTTAAAATCCTGCATTTACACTCACGCTTTCTTGCGTATCGCACTTTTTTGTGCAGTTTACACTCGCACTTTCCTACGCATTGCACTTTTTTCATGCAATTTACACTTGCACTTTCTTGCGCATCGCACTTGTTGGTGCAGTTTACACTCGCGCTTTCTTGCGCATCTCACTTTCTTGTGCATTGAAATTTACACTCATGCTCTCTTGCGCATCACACTTTCTTGTGCGTTGGAATTTACACTCGCGCTTTCTTCGCATTTATTCACTCTTTCTCCACTCACGTGAGGTACGTTTGGACGTATTCGCACTTTTTTTTGTCCATTACACTCACGCTCTCTTGCGCATCGCACTGTTTTGTGCACCTTGCATCGCATTGTCTTGTGCATTCACCCTCACTTGCACTATCTTGTGCACATTGTATTTTTTTGTATCATTCACACTGTCTTATGCATTGCAATTCAACCGCGCTGTCTTGCACATCGCGCTGTCTTGTGCACCTGTATAGCACTATTTTGTGCATTCACTCTGCATCGCACTATTTTGTGCACTCTCATGGTCTAGGAGACCTTAATTCCTCTAAAGGTGCAATTCCTTTGGTATTTGTCGTGCCCCAATGATTTCCAATGGTCTGGTATAGCCACCTTCCTGTGTTTGTAGTGAGTTCCTAGGAGATCAACTGAGATGGTGGAAATTAGAGTTCGAATGGCGATGCCTAGAATGCAAAGGTTCGGAACTTCCGAGACTAAAGTCTGGTTTAAATACCCAGGGGTGTATCCTTGGCTTGAAATCTGTATGGTAGCCCCTTAGGTTGAGGTAGCGTGTATGCGCCTCGATTTTGGATACTGAACCAACCTAGTTTGTCGCCCTGTTGGAGAATAGGGAAAGTTATGAAAACGCCAGATGCAGAAGCGGGAGATCCCCAACAGCATACGGTGAGTCATCACCAATTGCCCCTGTAAGGTACTTTCGAGAGCATCACTTCCTAGCTGCATCATCGTATCTATCATAACTGTGGCATAACATCTATTGCATTGCGTATAGCATTTATCACATGCATCTACTGCATTATCCATTTTATCGCCTGCATCCTTTCTATGTTAAGCTTAGTTCGGCATGTGCTCATACATTTCCTTCGTTGAAGCATGGTTCTGTGATAATGTGTACACACCTATTCCACTAAAAGAATTGTAATCTGAGGGTGTCGGCACCTTTTCTGTGTTAGACGTGGTCTGATTTGTGTCCATGCCTTTCCTAGGCAAGATATGGTTCGGCACGCGCCTTATTCACTGCATCCATTGCATTGTACTTTGTTTTGTTGCATTCAACATTTAGGATCACAATCTTTCCTCAGCAGATCATTCCTCACTTATATCATGCCACCCAATTACTTGTATTCTTTCTGCGAAACACATAGTTCTGCATATGCACACGCCTATTCCACTAAGAGAATTGTGGTTCGAGGGTCCGGCACCTTTTCTATGTTAAACGTAGTTTGATTTTGCATCTCCATCCCTTTATGATATTTGTGTGATTTTGCACTGCTTGTGGTTTGATTATTTTATTGCACTATATTTTGTTTACATTGTTTTGTTACATTGTGTATCCATTTGCATCTTGCCCCTGAACTACGCTGGTTTGATTCCTTGCAAAGGGATACGTAGGCAACCCTCGGGTTCAACCAACTGCATTTGCATTTTGTTTGTTTGTCTAAGTCTTTGGCCTTGACAAAAATTGGTGGTCTCTGGGCTTTAACATTCACTCACTTCATTTCATGACTCTAAACTCTATCAAAGAGGGGCAATAGTAGACACCCCATTTTTGACTGCCCATAAGACTTGAGCGCCACTGATTGCTTACTTGATGGTGCAGGTGTGCAGTGCAAAGGTTCGATTTCTTCGGCAAGGAGAGCATCAAATCCCAATCCACAACCCCTTTTTGGGCCAAAACCATTTTGTCCAAAATGATTTTAGACCTTAAACCCTCTGTTTCAAAATATTTTTGTCAAAGGTTCCTACGATGTTCTGAGGCTCGCATTTCGTTAAATGTTGTGCTTTTCGATAAAACGAGCAAGGACAAAGTGGAAATGAATGAAAGAGAGGTAATATCTTTGGAAAAAATCTTTAAAACACCTTTTTTAGAGGTTTGGAGTTGATGAAAATATGAGGAGTGCGAAGAAACCCAGTTGGGGAAGAAGTTAGGCATGAACTGTTAAGAGAGAGTCGAGCAGGCCTCGCTAAATCAGGCCTATCCTTTTGTACACTTAGACTTAAGTTATGAGGCCACCACCGTTGGAAAGAATCTCCTAAAGCCGAGTCCAGATGAGGGAGATATGGCTAGTTGAAGTTAGGCATCAATCCGATTAAGCTGGAAATGAGCAGTCTTCACTAAAAGAGGCATATCTTTTTGCACACTTGGAATTGTGATGTGAGGCTGCCACCATTGGAAAGCTTACATCTGGGGCTTCAACTTAGGCTAAGAATGATATGAAAATGAGTCCAAATGAATGAGTTATGCCCGTTTGAAATCGATCCTAGAAGCAGATTTTTGGTGGCCAACCGGCCACCATTGGTGGCTGACAATACACACTTCTGGCCGACCGGACACCATTGAAAAGGCCCAAATTTTGTAGATATTTTCCTCCAGTTGTCTTTCATAAGCTCCAGCTGTCTCTAAATCAGATATTTCAGCCAAGGCTCTCTTTTTTTCTATATATAAAGGCCATATCTCTCATATTGCAAGGTGAGCAAATTTTTGGAGCCTCTCTCTCTACAACTCTCTCTCTCTCTCTCTCTCTCTCTCTCTCTCTTTCTCTTACCCTTTTGTGCATACAAGTATAGATACACCTCTCCTTTGCCTAGACAACCTTGATCAAAGTGGTTCATCTTTGCGCTGAGGTTGCTTGAAGCTCTTTTGGAGCTTTCTTTGAGCTCTAGAAGGTGGTTTAAGCTCAGATTGCTGCTTAAGTTGTGTCTTCCCTTCAAAAGGTAAAAACGTCTCTTTGCTAGCTTAATTTCCATACTTGTTTTGCCATCTTTTGACACTGTTTTTGAGCTGGTTTTCAACTACAAAAAAATCTATTTTTATCGTTTAAAAATGGTGGTTTGAGGTCATTTTGTGTTAAGAGGTAGTCCACGCTTCTTGTTGCCTAATTGTGAAGCTTTTTGCACCATGTTTTAGCATATTAAAGTCAAACATTTTGGGCCTTTTTACTACTAAAATTTAGATTTATTTCAGTGGTAAAAAGTATGTTTTGAAGTCCAAAAATGGAGGGGTTGGCCTCTCCTCCTTGTGTCTCACTTGCATGCCTAGTTAGCATCACATGATAGCATGTTTTTGTGGCTTAACTTATCTTATTTCTAGCATGTGTTTGCCTCTAATTTGGCATGATTTAGCTTTGTTTTGGGCTATTTTGGTCATGTGGGCTTTGTTTTATACAGTTGTAGTGCAAATGGCTTCACTAGCTTAGTATTTTAGGCCTCTAAACATGTTTTTCTTGGAATGATTGCATGTTGTAGTGTCTTTTAACATGTAATTTCAGTGTATATGGCTCTGTCACGTGCTCATTTATTTCACTCTTTCATTGCTATTGAGAGTTGTGTCTTGAGTCTTGTTTGCAAGCTAGCATGTGAGCATGTTTTTCTAGCCTTTCATGCCTTAATCTCAGCATGTTTTAGCCACTGTTTTGGCATATTTTAACTTTGTCCAGAGTTGGTTTGGCCCTTTGAGGCTTGTATTGCATGGCTATAGTGTAATGGTCTTCACTAGCTTAATGAGTTAGGCTCTTAAACATGACTTGCATGTATTGCTTGCATGATGTAATATCATTTTGCATGCCATTTCAGCACATATAATATCTGCAACCTCCCTCATTTCTTCACTTTTCCATTTTCTTTGAGGTTGGTTAGCCTTAAGGTTGTGCTTAAGCTTGAGATTGAGACTTGTGCTTAATGGTTTTAATCCTCTTTTGAGGGTTTCTACTAACCAACGGCATGATCTCTCTCATGTCTTAACTCATCCTTTGGTTGACCCCTCTCTCATTAGAGGACACTCGCCTTGGACTTAACTGGTTAAAGAATGATTTGGTAATGAAAAATATGTAAACAAAAATGAACAAAGTAAAAAAGGCAAGATAAGCATGTTGTGTTTCATTACATGTATTTGGATCGAACGTTAATCTAAACACAAGAAAAATGGAATGTTTCATACTCAAAGTGATGAAACGTGTCATTTTTCTTGGTCACCATCATCCTTGATCATGCATGATAGGGTGGTGGTTGTGTTGGTCTTGTTTGTGCATTCATCGACCTTATACAAGCTTGATTCTCTAGCCATCATGCATTGAAAATGCTTGGTTGATGGCTTGAGAGCCAAGAGCTATACTCCTTTGAGCTTGAGAAATGATAAGGAGAGTAGAAGTACACACACATATTCCTTGGAATACATTGCTTTGTCTCTGTTTGCTCTCTGTTGCAGTAAAAAAGGGAAATCCAGGAAATCAGTGGCCGACCGGCCAGTTGAAGCAGCCGACCGACCACCAATGGTAGCCGACAGCCTCCATTGGTAGCCGACCAGTCAAAAATGAATTTTGCATTAGTATGTTCCTGAGTTGGAGCAGAGGCATTCTGGGAGTTGGCATAATTTTCAGAGATCAAAGGAGTGCAAACGGAGGCATCCAAAGGCAAGGCGGTGGATTTCAGGGAGGAAGCAAACCAAGCATGCAAGCATTCCTTGCTTCCCGAGGCCGTTCATTTAAATTGTTTAGCTAGTTAGTTCATTAGCTTAGTCGTTTTATAATTAATTAGTTAAGTGTTTAATTAATTATTCGGTTTGTAATTAATTAGCTAAGTTAGTTAATTAGTTGTTTTGTAATAATTAGCTTAGCTTAGTGTAGCATAGCTTATTCATCCGGACCCTCCTTCGTGAGGGCATAATGTTGTAATAAGTGTGCGTGCGTGTGTGCATGTCTTCCAACCCCACGTCTTTCTCCCTTTTATTTAATCGCTTTCGACAGTTAGATTAGGGTTCATGTTTCAATTAGCATACCTTATTCTTGCATGTTTGCATCCATTCATTTGTCTTGCATGCACCAAGGCTCGGCACATCATTCAAACTGCATTGTCAATTCAACACTTATTTGAATACGTGTTTCAAAACATGTTATCAAATTGTTGCATTGATATGCCATCTTAGTAGCTGAGCCTATTAATTTCATATTGCATGTGTTGCATTAGTGTAGACACCTCATTTTTTACCGTCCTTAAGACTTGGGCACCACTAATTGGTTCATTCGATGGTGCAGCCTATGCACTGCAAAGGTTTGATTTCTTCGACAAGAGGAGAGAGTCAAATCCCAACCTTACACCCCATTTTTGGACTAAAACTATTTTGACCAATGATTTTTAGATCTTAAAACCCTCTCTTTCAAAACATTTTTGAAACAAAGTTCCTACGATGTTTCGAGGCTCGCATTTTGTTAAATGTTGCGCTTTTTGATAAACCGAGCAAGGACAAAGTGGAAATAAATGAAAGAGAGGAGAAGCCTTTGAAAAAATTCTTTAAAACACCTTATTTAGGGGTTTGAAGTTAAAGAAAATAGGAGAGGAGGGAAGAAACTAAGTTGGGGAAGAAGATGGGCATGAACCGTCAAGAGAGAGTCAAGCAACCCTCGTTAAATCAAGCTTATCCATTTGTACACTTTCATTTCAGCTATGAAGCCACCATCGTTGGAAAGAAGACTTTTGGGGCTTCATTTTTCACTCAAGAATCTCCGTAAGTCGAGGCTAGATGAGGGAGATATGGCTAGTTGAAGTTAGGCATCAATCCGGTCGAAGCGAAACTGAGCAGTCTTCACTAAAAGAGGGATATCTCTTAGTACACTTCGAGTTTTGATATGAGGCTGGCACCATTGGAAATATTACTTCTGTGGCTTCAATTCAGGCATAAGAATGACCTGAAAAAGGGTCCAAATAAAGGAGTTATGCTTGTTCAAAGTCGGGAATTGGGACAAGTTTTTGCTATCGACCATATGTCATCCAAAAAAGGTTATTGTCAGCAAGAAAAGTGGCTGGTCGGCCACTTGATGTGCCCAGTCGACTACCACAAGTGGCTGGGCAGCCACCCATGTCCAGAAAACTCAGAATTTGCAGATCTTTTGCTCCAGCTGTTCTACACAACCTTCAGCTGTCCCAATTCAGATATTTTGGCCAAAGCTCATGCTTTTGCTATATATGAAGGCCTTCTCTATTGTTCAGGGGGTTAGCAAATTTTGGGAGCCTCTCTCTCTAAAAATCCTCTCTCTCTACAGGCCTCTCTCTCTAGAGTTCTCTCTCTCCTCTTGTTTTGTGCCTTAAGCTTAAAATTCTCTACACTGTTGCAAAGAGACCCTTAACCAAACATCCTCATCTTGGAGCTGATGTTCTTTGAGGCTTATTTGGAGCTCCTAAGGTTGGTTTGAACTCAGACTTGCACCTATTTTGCTGCTGTGCTTCAAGGGTAAGCACTTGTCCCTTTAAAGCTATGTTTTAGTTGCTTGTTTGGCCACCTTTGCATGCTGTTTTTGGCCTACTTTTCAACTACAAAAACCTCTATTTTTTAAGGTTTAAAATTGATAGTTTGAGGCCTTTTTGAAGTTAGAGGTAGTCCATCTTCTTTTGTAGCTTGTTTGTTAAGCTTTGTGCCATCTTTTAAAGCTTTTCAAACAACTCTTTTTTGGCCCTTTTACCACTGAAACTCAAAGGTTTTTCAGTGACAAAAACCATGTTTTGAGGTCCAAAATAGGAGGGGCTGACCTCCCATCCTTGTGTCTTGTTTGCATGAGTAGTTAGCCTAGCATGTGAGCATGTTTTTTCTACCTCCTTATGACTTAACTCCACCACATTTTTGCTATTGATTTGCCATGATTTAGCTCTGTTTTGAGTGGCTTTGGTCATATATGCTTTTCTTTGTATAGCTATGGTGTAGTTGGCCTCACTAGCTTTGTGTTTCAAGGCCTCCAACATGCTTTGCTTGTGTTGTTTGCATGCCATAGCCTCATTTTGCATGTAGTTTCAGAGCATATATGTAGACACCCTATTTTTGACCGTCCTCAAGACTTGGTTGTGTTTGCAGGTACATCCAGCCACAAGTTCGATTGCTCGTCGAGTGCTCGACTTTCGCGGCAGAACATCACAGGTTTGAGCTGTCCAAACCCTGTATCCTTTCTGCCCCATTTTTGGACCATGTGTTGGTCCTTCCAGCATAATTCTCTTGGTGCACTTCCAGCCATCCTATGCTACTGTCAGCCATGCCTTTGTTATTGCCAGCCATTGATGAGGCATGCCGGCCATAAATGAGCCACTGCCGGCCACCAATGATGGCCAGCAGAACCCTTGTCTCAGCAGGTTTCATGCCAGATCTTTTGAGCTAGCTGGTTTTCACTCATCTCTCCTCCATACAGGTGTGTGGAGGGATGAACCCTTTTCCAGCTTGTTTAACAAGCTTTGCAATGTTTTTCTTCTATTTAAGGAGAGGCTCTCCCTTCCTAGCAGAGGTCATCCATTTTTAGAGAAGTTGTATCTCTCTCCCTCTCTCTATATTTCTCATTCTCTCTCTATATATTACATAGAATAGTGCTCTAAAGTCCATTTTTCTTGCACTTTTGCACTACAACACATAGAGGTACACCACCATCTTTGAGCTGAGGTTCTTGGGAGTGTTATTTGAGCTCTGAAACTTGGTTTTGAGCCTCAGAGCTTGCTGTTTTTGAAGTTGAACTTCAAGGGTGAGTATATTCCCCTTTTTAGCATTTATTTGTACCTCACTTTGGCCATCATTGCATATTGGTTTAGGCCTTGATTTCAACTGAAAAAGTTCTATTTTTGTATGCTTTAGACCTTTGTTTCAGGTCACTTTTTCGCTGGGGGTGGTTTACCTCCTCTTAGGCCTTGATAGGCCTTGTTTTAAGCCATCCCTTTAGGCTCTTGTTGAAGCCTTTGCATGACGTTTTTACCACTAAAATTCAGAGGATTTTCAGTGGTGGGAAGGTGGTTTTGATGTCCTAAATAGGAGAGGGTCATCCCCTCTCTTTTGTGTCTTGTTTACTTGCTTTGAATGCCTCATGTGTGAGCACCTTTGGTAAGTTTATGTTGGCCATATCTTAGCTTGTACTTGGGCTTATTTTAGCATGTCATGCCACTATTTTTACTTCGTTTTGTCACTCCATGCATGGTTAATACACTTGTAGTGTAAATATCTTAAACTAGCTTTGTATGCTTCATGAAGTAGCATGTCATTATAGCTGGGTTTGAGTCCATTTTAGCATGTTTTTTGTGATGTTTTGCCATGTCATGACTCTGCTTTGGTTTCGTTTGGTTGGCCCTTGCATGCTCCCTGCACTTGTAGAGCATTTCCATGAATTAGCCTAATGTGTCTCATGCTTTAAAATGTCCTTTTAGTATGCTTTTGGCTCAACTTCAAGAAGACTTTGTTCATGTTTTAGTATGTTTAAGGTCTGATTTGTGTTGATTTGGTCATGCATGACTTGTTTTGTATAGCCATAGTACAAGCTAGCATGTTAGCTTTATGCATTGAGCCTACTAGCATGTGTCACTCGGCCTAATTCAATGATTTGGCATCACTTGTTATGTTATTCCAGTCAATGTAATGTGGTCATACACTTGCATTTGACATGCTTTTAATGCATTGTGCATCCGTCTATGCTTAGGTCTTTGGGATGCCATCTCAGTGGCTTTTTGGGCTTGTTTTATCATGCCAAAACTCTGATTTTTGTTGGTTGAGTCATCCCATGCTTGGTCTTAATAGATGTAGTGTAATCCACCTTATTTGCCTTGTGTGCATCATGCCAAATGCCCTTCATGCTAGCGTATTTTGGCTTCTTTCCATGCATGTTTTAGACTCATTTTAATATGTTCTAGGACTGTTTTGGGTTGCCTTAACCACGTGCTCCATGTTTTGTATACTTGTAGTATAAATGCTCTTCCTTGCCTCAAGCTTTGAGCACCATTGCATGCTTCATTTGTGTTGTGTACGTGATTTGGCATCACTTAATACTCCATTTCAGAGCTTATAGCATTGTCATATTCTCACTTCAATCATGCTTTAAGTGCCTTTGAGTATTGTGCTTTGTTGCCTAGTTTATGGCTTAGCTTGTATGCTTGCATGCCTAGGTCTTTGGGCCCTCATCTCAGTATGCTTAGGTCCTTATTTTGACCAATTTGAGCTCTGTCCATGCTTAGTTCATGCATTTGTGCCATTTATTGCATGCCTCCTTTGTAGTCCTCTTTGATAGCTCCATGCTTTAAGGACCTTCGCATGCTTTACTTATGTTGTTTAAATGATTTGGCATCATTTCTCACCCCATTTCAGTGCACTTAGTGTTGTTACATTTTCGCACTTTTCACTCTTTAGGTGTTCTTGAGAGTTGCATCTTTATACCTTAATTGGTTAACCAATTGGCATGCATGCTTGTATGTGTTTTCGGTGCCTTCATCTTAGCATTTTAGCCACTGATTTGGGCATATTTGAGGTCTGTCCGTTTCGGTTTAAGTCCATTGAGCATGGTTGATTACATGTTGTTTGCATGCTTGCATTACATCGCATTGCCTATGCCTTATACTTTACATTGTATATGCTTAAGTTATATTGCATTGAGCATGCCATCATTTGCATTGTGTATACTTAGTTGTTGCATGCATTAGCATTGTGCATGCCATTAGCCTTGTTAGGTTGTTCATATTGCATTACATGTTTGCATGCTTGAGTCGCATTGTGTATGCCATGCTTGTATGGCATTGTTGTTTGGATTAAGTCTTAAATTGAGCACGAGAAACGTGGGACGTTTCATACTTTAAGTGATCAAACGTGTCTCAATTCTCAGTCGCCGGCGCTCTTGATTATCCATGATAGAGTTCTAGACATTTATGTGTTTTTGTGCATTCATTTTACATTGAATTTGCACAAGTTCGATCTTTGGCCATCATGCATCGGGATGCGTGATTGATGGTCTTGGATCCAACTATGCCTCTCCCTTGATGTTTTGAGGTGATATGGGGTGGCATAGTGCGTACATACCCTTGGGAGACCCTCAATTTTCTCTATTTTGTGCTCTCCTCTAGCTTGGTGTCACGGCACATCAGTGGCCGGCAGTGCCTTGTTGATGGCCGGCAGTGTGCACTCTTGGTCGGCAGGATGGTCAGCAGTAGCTCTTCATGGTCGACAGGCCACTGGTGTACTCCTCAGCGCTGTTTTGGTAAGTTCCAACAGCAAGTTCTTGAAGACACCCTGCAAATAAAGCCTCAAGAGAGCAACCAGAGAGCTTTTCGGGGCGAGAAACCGATTGCGAGCATGCATCCTCTTCTTCTTCAAACAGAGCTGGAGTAGTTTAATTTAGTGCTTTACTTGTTAGTTAGCATTGAATTTGTAATTTAATTAATTAATTTGTTAATTAGTTAATTGTTGTAATAATTAGTTGTAGCTAGTTATTCAATTTGGTTATGTAATAAATAGTTTAATTAGCGTAGCTAGTTAGCTAAATTCATTCGGACCATCTGTCGAGAGGGCGAACTTTGTAATAAGTGTGTATACGTCTGTGTATATCTTTCAACCGCATGTCTTTCTCCCTTTTACTTACTTGCTTTTGATGATTAGTTTTAGGGCATGTTTTGATTAGCATCCTTATGCTTGCATGTTTGCATCCATTCATCTGCATTGCATGCACCGGGCTCGGCTCATCATCCTAACTACATTGTATTTCAATTCCAAGTTGAATACATGTATCAATTGTTGCACTTCATATGCCATCTTAGAATAGCCGAGCCTATCCAGTTGCATTTTTGCATGTCTTGCATTAGCCATCTTATCATGAACTAGGATCATGCATTGATTACTAACTAGTTGTTGTTTTGGCTCAGAGTACACTATGAGTGTTTACGCTTTAGCATACTGCATGTGTGTTATTGTTGCCATGAAAGCATGCTTGCCATGAGGCTATTTGCTTATTTTATAAGCTTCCTGAGTGCTTATAGGTGAAGGTTGGATTACTTGAATTTGAACAATTCATTGAAATCCGCTATTTTGCCTACTTACGAGTAGCAAACGTCAAACCATTTTGAAACAAACAGATATGCAATGTTTTGTTCCAACTTAGGCGATCTAGTCTATACTTGTTTGCTGTGCGCGTCACATAGTAATTCTAGGTTTAAAAATGGGAATAAGAACACATATGTTTTCAAAACAAAATATCATGCTTAGTACAGGCTGATCTTTGATCGGGCAAGCGGGGGTGCTCATTGCATGACCTTCCCCTCTCGTACCCAAGTTCCCGAGCCGAGGCAACTTTGGTGATGACGAACACATGGCCTTAGGCATGAGTCAGGGTTTCCTAAATTTCCCAAAATAAAACATTTAGGTGGCGAATCTGTATCTGGTAAAGCAGTCCATGTTTGGCACTTCTTTATAAAAATCAGTTTTCCAAAACGAATTGCCGAATTTGAACTCTCTGGTGATTTATCAGTCTTACATTGCACTTTGCAGCATTAGATTCAGAACCGTGACATTTTAGTCCGAACTATAGTAGCTCAATGAAGAAAACAGATTTCGTGCCACTTCGCGCACGGAGCCCGGGACGTTCGAGCACGTCTACAATTTTTGGCGGCTCTGCTGGGGATTTAGAGAACTTGACTCAAACTCATGATATCTTGTTTTGACCACACTTATGTGCCTCTTTGCATTACATTTGCATTGGTGCGCCTAGGACATCATGTTTGCTGTATGCTATTCCTGAACGGTTTGCCGGTGGCTTGCTTTGAGAAACGTGCCATAAGGCTGACTGGTTGCGGGCTCTGCCACGACGGGAACACAAACCTCGGTTTTTACCGGGGCACCCTTTTTGACCATTCAACCTAGTGCATATTGAAAATTGTAGTGACCATTCCAAACTAAGACAGGTTGCTTACCCGATTATAGGTTGTTTGAAACCGCTGCGTGCGTAGTAAAACCCTAGCTCCTGACAAAATAGGACAGGAAAACCCTACCCCAACATAGGGGTGTTTTTGACTCGCATTTACTTGCTATGTGCTTTTAGAGTATACCTCTACAGGAATGCGCATATAAGTTTGCAAGTCTGGGTATCAGGCCTGAGGGCATCAGTATTCTGGGGATCAGTTTTACCAGAGGGTATCAGTTTACAGGCAGAATTTTGGGCAGAATTCAGTAGAGAGCACAGTCATACAGCTATGCTTACATCTGTCTTAGTGAAATTAGGTAGAGATGCTGCCTGCTTTTTTTTCTTTTGCTAGGGTAGTCTTGGGAACCGTAGCTTCAGAAGGCTCCAATATCCCCCGAGATTCATTGGACTTTTGCTGATAGACTTTGTCGGGTCAGAGATTTAGTTCAGAACAACCAGTGTTTTCCTTCGCTAAGACAAGGTAGAGAAAGGCCAGTCAAGGCTCACCGATTCATCTGATCTGTTAGTCAGTAGTCACATCACCTCTATTCAGTTCAGCAGACTCGTGATGATGCAAAATTCAGAAGAAATTGTGGTCATGGCAACAACACTAAACCAGGGAATCGCCATGCAGGGTGAGACCGATGTTGAAATGCAATGCCCGTCCAGGTTACCTGCGGCACATCCAATCTAGGAACCCCAATTATTCCAAACCCGCGAGCCCACAACTTTTGAGCTGATGGGAATGATCGGCGATCTTTAGAGGTCTATGGCTGATCTAGCCTTCGGAATGTCGGCTCCGCCATCGACCATATCACATGCCGGGAACTTCATGCCAGAAGAGCCCCTACTACTGGGGCAGATTGTAATTGAGCTCAGCTAACTTCAACCCATCCTAAATATAGGCAATGGCATGCCAACAACAACCGGGTTCCGCTCTAATGTAGCAACCCAAACCTTCGACCATGCTGAGGTGAGCGGTAAGAACAAGGTGGGGGCAGGCATCGATCCTGATGAACACCTTCTATGGGTTATTGAGCCTTTGAAAGCCAGAGGACTAAACAAATAGCAAGTGCTCGCACTTGCTACAAAAACTGTAGATGATACCTTTGTCACTCAGAACGAGGGCAGTTCGAGCCAAGGGGAAAATCAGGAGAAGGGCCGTCATGCCAGAACCGTTCCTTCCAACCCTAATTCTGTACCTGGGAAAGATCAGCAGACCAAGCCAGCACCTGCTGATCCCTTTTCTAGCACACCCAGCAAAAATCCACAAACCTCGAAGTATCTACCCCGAGGTCGCAGGGTCTTCCACGCCCTCTATATGCCTTTGTCCAAGGCTCTTCAAATCCTTGCTGAAAAGGGGCATCTCAAACCCCTCGAGCCTCGACCTCTCCCTAGTCGTCTTCTACCTAATCATGATGCCACCCAATACTACGCGTACCATCAACAGACCGGCCATACCACCGACAATTGCTTCCGTTGTCGCCACGAAGTACAGGATTTGTTTGACAACGGGGTAGTCCTCCCACCAAGCTCAGCAAAGTCTATCGTCACTGGGTCGGTGAACCTGGAGGATAATGTGATGTGATCAGAGGATGAACCACCTGCGGGCGGTGCTCAGTTTACTCCGGATGTGGCGTATGGCACGTACTGTTTTAAGCATTTGCGAATGCTAGTTTTTTTGTATTATCTGACTTGGGTATTCAGTCAGTTTTGTTGTCTTGTATATAGTCAGTCTTTTTGTACTAAGTCAGTTGGGTCTGTCTTGTTGTATCGAGTCAGTCTTGTTTTGTTAGAGTCAGGTGATTTCCGAGGTGTTACCTCGGACATCACTTGCTTGTTTTTGTGTTTGTCTTTTTGCTTTCTTTTGAGTCTGTTTCTACCTTGGAGCCAGTTGTGCCAACGGATCTAAATGAAACAGCAGTAATTTTCACACTCTTGTGTTTGCTTCTACCTTGCGCCAGTTGTGCCAGAAGTTTGAATGAGACGGCTGCGCTTTTCACCTGCTTTTATGCGCCTTTAAATCACTGCATTGACCTAAGTTTTTCCCAAACTTTTTGAACACTGTGATGAAAACAAAGAGGAAGGAATTCCCCGGGTTTTGCAAAAATTTGATCAAATGGGAGAAAGAGAGGCGTGCTAAGCCCTTAATGAATGAGATCATGCTTGTTAATGTGAGTACTGAGAAGGATCCTGGCTTGATCTAGATTGGTTCTACATATTGTTTTCACCCGAGTGACTAGTCGCTTTCTTAAAAGATTTCAAAAAAATGTTTTGCGTCGTCCTGCGAAGACCTGTATGGAATCGCTCTTGAGATTGTGCAGCCTAGGATCGCTCTCAGCCACGACACTCAACCCCTTTGCTTTCAAACCTTAAACTTGCATTCAGAATGTTCAACGGTCAACCACAATGTGAAGCCTGTATGGCCAGATTTGAAGCAGCCCATGAACTAGGGGCAAGAAAATCAGATCAAGAAGATCAGATAAGATCAAAAGGAAGCTTGTGAAGCTAGATCAAAAGCAGCCCTTGAACTAGGGGCACAAAAAATGTCAGATGTGCTCGAAGAGTCAAGAATTGGGACATTTCTCAAACTGACGAAGATCGACAAGAATGCCAAATCCCAGAAGGGAGGAAAGAAAAAAGCATTGCTGAAGGACAACCAAGTTCCTATCCACAACACTAGGGGCAATTCAGCCCTCATTGGATGGACTCCTACATCATCAGCGAACAGTAGCCATTCTCTTCGATATAGGTGGCTTTAATATCTCAAACCGATCAACATGGACCGAGTTACTACTTTTACCCTTGAGAGGCTCGATAGGCTAAAAACCTGGAAGGGCGACCCAGGCAAAAGTTAGAGCAAAGAAAAGAACAAAAGCAAAAGAACAAAAAAGGAAAAAATTCAAAGAATGAAAAGAAAAGATGAAAAAAGAAGAAATGAAATGAAATGAAATGAAAAGAAGAACATAGCTTGCAAGGTTGAAAACCCAGAAAGGACGGCCTTGACAAAAGTTAGAGCGCAAAAAGAGAGGTTAATACCCGAGTGTACCTTACCCGAACTACGTAAGGCTTGATTCCCATGTTTGGGATACGTAGGCAACTTCATTCTGAAGTCCATCCATAAACACTTCCGAATCGATTGTGTCCATGTAATGGCTTTGATCATCTTTTTCTTCTCTGTATCCGAGATTTCGGTTGTGATCGTCACCATGAGAACTAATTACAATGTACTGCGGTACTATTTAAACCAGGTGCAACTTTCCATTGCCATTCGGTGCGCTGCGGTGCTATTCAAACAAGGGGCAACTTTCCGTTGCCAAACAGTACCGTTCAGACAAGGGGTAATTTTCCATTGTTTTTGGATCTGAGGTTGTGCATCTCAAGAGTAGGTTCCATGCTCATTAAACGGTGGCCATTTGCAAAAATAGTTTTTGAGAATTTTTACTGAGGTTGACTGATTTTCTCGAAAATTATTTCATTTTTCCAAAACTGGACCATTTCTTGGACCCAAAAAAGGAAAATTTTCAGTGCTCATAACCTAACTTGCATGATTTTGAATTAGAAAATTGAACAAGCATGTTAATCTAACTCTCATGTTGGTCAAAATTGTTTTAGTAGAAAGCCAAAACAAAAAAATGGTCAAAATGATGCACTAGGAGCACAGTCGAGTTAGATGTTCTGTCTTTTCCCCATCGTTAACCAACTTGCTAGAAAAGGGCATGACTGAAGCCAACAACGAAGGGCTGAAAGCTCTCTCATCCTCCAAGCAACGAGGTATCAAGTCAAGTGTGAAGCACAAACTAGAATTGATCAAGATATTTCGCTCCCTCATCTGGACGGGTTTAATCACGTCCAAACTCCCCAAAAATGCATCGCCAACCAATGTTAGCTGCAGATTGGCTGCACACCCAGTTGTAGCGCAACCCCTCTGTGAGAAAGTTCATTGTTGTGAGCAGAAGAAAGATAATCTAGCAGAATGCTACGGGCAAGAGCCCGCAACTTCCTGTTTATCCATCAACCACCCAGGGAAGGAATAAAAAACGAGAGATTGAAGAATAGAGGATATGCGCTGAGAGAAAAAGTGAGAAAAAGGCTTTTTCAAAAAAAAAAAAAAAAAAAAAAAAAAAATAGAGCCTGAGGGCCGAGTGATGTGAGAATCACAAATGAGAAAGGGTGGGAAATAATACCCAGAGAAACAGGCTCCCTGTGCACGTCTGAGTGTCGCGTCTTTTTGTTTTGTTTAAATTCTTGTTTTGAGTCGTTTCGAGTGTTTCTCGATGTGTTTAGGTTGTTTACCTTTCTGTTTTCCTTTGTTGAGTCGTAGTGCGCTGTGTTCAGTCGTAGACTCAATACCCCGGTCAAGAACTCATCTCTCAATTTCAAAAATAAATCGTTTTGTGCTTAGAGTGCTATGCCATTCTCCACATTTGTGCAAAACAGAATTTGTTCTTTCATAAACCTACAGGGTTTGACCCAGTTTATGTGAGAACAGTAGAACCAAGACCTATCTGAAGCTACATGGGTTCCAGGCTGCGAAGCAAAAGAAAAGAGGGAAAATTTGGAGCATTTGAATTTGTTTCAACTTCTGCATGTCCCGTTATTGCATTCCGTATACTCAGATTGAACTGTTTGTTCAGAACGAGCCGTGTTCAGAATAAACTGAGTACTGTGTTGTGAGATGCGTGTTCAGAATGAGCAGTGTGCTGTACGAGCTGTGTGTTTGAAGTGAACAGAATATTGTGCCAGCTGCTTCAACGCCAGAGTGGCAATCAGATGTGCTCTCCCTGAGTACCATTCCCCGTCAGAGTTACCTTGGCTTTGCAATGAGAGAAAGTTATGAATGTGATTAGGAAGGAAAACGGTAGCCATGGTTTCCCCTGCAGACGTTGCTCCTTGTCAGCATTTCAGAACCTTTATATTGTAAGTTCAAGGTAAGTGTTCGAAGAACACAAGGGGAGATCCCCATCAGAGTAGAGCGGTTCATCGCCACTCACCCCATAAGGTGCTTTCTAAAGCTCCGCTTTGTTTATTTATTGCATTCTCTAGACATCATGCTCTACATTGCTTGTAACATGTATCATATCATCACACATATTGCATAAATGCATCTTGTACTATACTTATTCTTGTTGTCGCATAGAATATACACGTTACATTGGATGTATGTCGTTGATCTTTTCGCATAGAGTATGTACATTGCATCGAGCACGTTTTAACCTTGCATAGAATGTGCACTTCTCACCCTGGCATGAAATGCGCATCTTAAATGTTGCATGGAGCATACATTTCTTGCACTTGCCTCGCTATGCATGTCTCACGTGCATTGTTATACACACTCCACCTGCATTGTTATGCACGCTCCAGTTGCATTGTTATGCACACTTCACCCGCATTGTTATGCACTTTTCACCCGCATTGTTATGCACACTTCACTTGCATTGTCACGCACGTTTCACCCGCATTGTTATGCACGTTTCAGTTGCATTATTATGAACACTCTAGTTGCACTGTTATGCACGTTTCAGTTGCATTGTTATGCACTTTTCAGTTGCATTGTTATGCACACTCTAGTTGCATAGTTATGCACCGTTTTATTTGCATTGTTTTGCATATCTATCTTGTGCTGTCACGCATGTTTTACTTGCATTGTTTTGCATATCTATCTTGCGCTGTCACGCACTTTACTTGCATTGTTTTGCACATTTATCTTGCGCTGTCACGTACGTTTTACTTGCATTGATTTGCATATCTATCTTACACTGTCACGCACGTTACTTGCATTGTTTTGCCCATCTATCTTGCGCTGTCACGCACATTACTGGCATTGTTTTGCACACTCTTTACTTGCGTTGTCACGCCCGTTTACTTGCATTGTTATGCATCGTTCCACCTGCATTGTTATGCACATTTCACTTGCATTGTTGTACGCTCTCCACTTGCATTGTTATGCACACTTCACTTGCGCTGTCACGAACGTTATTTGCATTGTATTGCATTGTATCTATCAAGTTTCTTTTTCATTCATGCATGGTATTGTATGTACTGTTCATTTAGACCAGTTCCGGTTCAGTTCGACTGATTTCTTTCCTATCGCGCGTGTGATACACTGAGAGGTTTACCTTCCTCTCTTACATGTGATACGCTGGGAGGTTTACCTTTATTCTCTCGCGTGTGATACGCTAAGAAATTTTTCTTCTCTCTCTCGCGTGTGATACGCTGAGAGGTGTGCCCTTTTCTTGTTGCATTGTTATGCGCACTCTTTTTTTCAGGAAATGCGGGGATATGTCCCTATGTTTCTCTTTCCTTCGGGAAACACGGGGATATGTCCCTATGTTTCTCTTCCTTCGGGAAACACAAGGATACGTCCCTATGTTTCTCTTTCCTTTGGGAAACACAGGGATATGCCCCTATGTTTCTCTTCCTTTCGGGAAACACGGGGATACGTCCCTGTGTTTCTCTTTCCTTCAAGAAACATGGGGATACGTCCCTATGTTTCTCTTTCCTTTCCGAAACATAGGAATACGTCCTTATGTTTCTCTTTCCTTCAGAAAACACGGGGATATGTCCCTATGTTTCTCCTTTTGTTCCTTCCTCACACGATTTCAGCGTATTTGGAATTGTTTACCTCTTCGTACGATTTCAGCATGGTTAGAGTTTGTTCCTTCCTCACACGATTTCAGCGTGTTTGGAATTGTTTACCTCTTCTCACGATTTCAGCGTGGTTAGAGTTTGTTCCTTCCTCACACGATTCCAGCGTGTTTGGAATTGTTTACCTCTTCTCACGATTTTAGCGTGGTTAGAGTTTGTTCCTTCCTCACACGATTTTCGGCGTGTTTGGAATTTATCTCATGTTGCGTTGTGTGCGCGCCTGATTGTTTGTTTTACCTCTTCTCACGATTTCAGCATGGTTAGAGTTTGCTCCTTCCTCACACGATTTTCGACGCATTTGGAATTCATCTTAGGTTGTGTTGTGTACGCGCCTGATTGTTTGTATTTCCTTTTCTCATGATTACAGCACGGTTGGGGTATGTCGCCCCCTTTGTATCTACTTTAAGTGCATTGTTCACGCTATTTTGCGCACCCCACCTACACCTGTTAGTGCATTGTTCGCGCTATTTTGCGCACCCCACCTGCACCTGTTAGTGCATTGTTCGCGCTATTTTGGGCACCCCACCTGCACCTGTTAGTGCATTGTTTGCGCTATTTTGTGCACCTCACCTGCACCTGTTAATGCATTGTTCGCGCTATTTTGCGCACCTCACCTACACCTGTTAGTGCATTGTTCACGCTATTTTGCGCATTACGCTATCTTGCTCACCACATCGCACTGTCTTGTGCACTCGCGCTGTTTAACGCATCGCGTGGTTTAGCGCATCGCACTATTTTGTGCATTGCATAGCATCATTCGTGCTATCCTGCACACCTTATCTGCACTTGTGAGTGCACCACATTGTTATGCGTCACACACTTAGGTTACATTGTCTTGCATCCCTTCCCGCATTGTTATGCGTCACACTTAGGTTGCATTGTCTTGCACTCTTCCACCCGCGTTGTCTCGCACCCCCCCACTTGCATTGTCACGCACTTTTCACTTGCATTGCTATGCATATTTCTAACGATATCGTACCTGTTGAGTTTCTTTCTTTTGCAGGCACGATATTGTCTGTACAGTTCATTTGAAGCTGGCGCCACCAGACGAACCGGACGGTATTGCATTTACTCCGCGTGAGACATGGTAAGAATGGCATAATTCTCTTACATCCTTTCTGTTGAAATGTGTGAGATTTCTACAACTTGTCAGTTTGCTTAAATTTTGCATTTTATTTTGCATGTTATGCTTCAATATAGCTCTCTTTTGCATAATCATAAGTTATGCACTTGCATCGTGCATGTCATTTACATTTTGCCCCAGCCTACAGGTGCATCTCTGCATGTTTATTTTGAATTTTGAATGTTAGCCTAAGTCTTCAGCCTTGTCAAAAATGGGTCGTCTCTGGGCTTTGACATTCACTCCCGTTACTTTGTGACTTTCGAGTTCTGTCAAAGAGGGGCAACTGTAGACACCCTATTTTTGACCGTCCTCAAGACTTGGTTGTGTTTGCAGGTACATCCAGCCACAAGTTTGATTGCTCATCGAGTCCTCAACTTTCGCGGCGGAATGTCACAAGTTTGAGCTTTCCAAACCCTGTATCCTTTCTGCCCCATTTTGGACCATGTGTTGGTCCTTCCAGCAAAATTCTCTCGTTGCCCTGCCGGTCATCCTATGCTACTGCCAACCATGCCTTTGTTACTACCGGCCATAAATGAGCCACTGCCGGCCACCACTAATGGCCGGCAGAACCCTTGTCTCAGCAGGTTTCATGCCAGATCTTTTGAGCTAGCTGGTTTTCACTCATCTCTCCTCCATACACGTGTATGGAGGGATGAGCCCCTTTCCAAGCTTGTTTAACAAGCTTTGCATTATTTTTCTTCTATATAAGGAGAGGCTCTCCCTCCCTGCCAGAGGTCAGCCATTTTTAGAGAAGTTGTATCTCTCTCTCTATATTTCTAATTCTCTCTATATATATATATATATATCGCATAGAATAGTGCTCTAAAGTCCATTTTTCTTGCACTTTTGCACTACAACACATAGAGGTACACCACCATCTTTCAGTTGAGGTTCTTGGGAGTGTTACTTGAGCTCTGAAACTTGGTTTTTAGCCTTAGAGCTTGCTGTTTTTGAAGTTGAACTTCAAGGGTGAGTATATTCCCCTTTTTAGCATTTATTTGTACCTCACTTTGGCCATCATTGCATATTGGTTTAGGCCTTGATTTCAACTGAAAAAAGTTCTATTTTTGTATGCTTTAGACCTTTGTTTCAGGTCACTTTTTCGCTGGGGGTGGTTTACCTCCTCTTAGGCCTTGTTAGGCCTTGTTTTGAGCCATCCCTTTAGGCTCTTGTTGAAGCCTTTGCATGACCTTTCTACCACTGAAATTCAGAGGATTTTCAGTGGTGAGAAGGTGGTTTTTGGTGTCCTAAATAGGAGAGGGTCATCCCCTCTCCTTTGTGTCTTGTTTACTTGCTTTGAATGCCTCATGTGTGAGCACCTTTGGTAAGTTTATGTTGGCCATATCTTAGCTTGTACTTGGGCTTATTTTAGCAGGTCATGCCACTTTTTTTACTTGGTTTTGTCACTCCATGCATGGTTAATACAGGTGTAGTGTAAATCTCTTAAACTAGCTTTGTATGCTTCATGATGTAGCATGTCATTATAGCTGGGTTTGAGTCCATTTCAGCATATTTTTGGTGATGTTTTGCCATGTCAAGACTCTTCTTTGGTTTTGTTTGGTTGGCCCTTGCATGCTCCATGCACTTGTAGAGCATTTCCATGAATTAGCCTAATGTGTCTCATGCTTTAAAATGTAATTTTAGCATGCTTTTGGATTAACTTCAAGAAGACTTTGTTCATATTTTAGCATGTTTAAGGTCTGATTTGTGTTGATTTGGTCATGCATGACTTGCTTTGTATAGCCATAGTGCAAGCTAGCTTGTTAGCTTTATGCATTGAGCCCACTAGCATGTGTCACTCGGCCTATTTCAATGATTTGGCATCACTTTTTATGTTATTCTAGTCCATGTAATGTGACCATACACTTGCTTTTGACATGCTTTCAATGCATTGAGGGGGGGTTGGTGTTTTATGCCTCATGAATAGATCAGTGTGCATGCCTCTATGCTTAGGTCTTTGGGATGCCATCTCAGTGGCTTTTTGGGCTTGTTTTATCATGCCAAAACTCTGATTTTTGTTGGTTGAGTCATCCCATGCATGGTCTTAATAGATGTAGTGTAATCCACCTTATTTGCCTTGTGTGCATCATGCCAAATGCCCTCCATGCTAGCATATTTTGGCTTCTTTCCATGCATGTTTTAGACTCATTTTAATATGTTCTAGGACTATTTTGGGTTGCCTTAACCACGTGCTCCATGTTTTGTATGCTTGTAGTATAAATGCTCTTGCTTGCCTCAAGCTTTGAGCACCATTGCATGCTTCATTTGTGTTGTGTACGTGATTTGGCATCACTTAATACTCCATTTCAGAGCTTATAGCATTGCCATATTCTCACTTCAATCATGCTTTAAGTGCCTTTGAGTATTGTGCTTTGTTGCCTAGTTTATGGCTTAGCTTGTATGCTTGCATGCCTAGGTCTTTGGGCCCTCATCTCAGCATGTTTAGGTCCTTATTTTGACCTATTTGAGCTTTGTCCATGCTTAGTTCATGCATTTGTGCCATGTATTGCATGCCTCCTTTGTAGCCCTCTTTGATAGCTCCATGCTTTAAGGACCTTCGCATGCTTTACTTATGTTGTTTAAATGATTTGGCATCATTTCTCACCCCATTTCAGTGCACTTAGTGTTGTTGCACATCCGCACTTTTCACTCTTTTGGTGCTCTTGAGAGTTGCACCTTTATACCTTAATTGGTGAACCAATTGGCATGCATGCTTGTATGTGTTTTCGGTGCCTTCATCCTAGCATTTTGGCTACTGATTTGGGCATATTTGAGGTCTGTCCGTTTCGGTTTAAGTCCATTAAGCATGGTTGATTACATGTGGTTTGCATGCTTGCATTACATCGCATTGCCTATGCCTTATACTTTGCATTGTGTATGCTTAGGTCACATTGCATTAAGCATGCCATCATTTGCATTGTGTATACTTAGTTGTTGCATGCATTAGCATTGTGCATGCCATTAGCCTTGTTAGGTTGTTCATATTGCATTATATGTTTGCATACTTGAGTCGCATTGTGTATGCCATGCTTGTATTGCATTGTTGTTTGGATTAAGTCTTAAATCTAAGCACGAGAAACGAGGGACGTTTCATACTTTAAGTGATGAAATGTGTCTCAATTCTCGGTCGCCGACACTCTTGATTATTCATGATAGAGTTCTAGCCGTTTATGTGTTTTTGTGCATTCATTTTACATTGAATTTGCACAAGTTCGATCTTTGGCCATCATGCATCGAGATGCGTGATTGATGGTCTTGGATCCAACTATGCCTCTCCCTTGATGTTTTGAGGTGATATGGGGTGGCATAGTGCATACATACCCTTGGGAGACCTTCCAGTTTCTCTATTTTGTGCTCTGCTGCAGCTTGGTGTCACAGAACATCAGTGGTCGGCAGTGCCTTGTTGATGGCCGGCAATGTGCACTCTTGGTCGGCAGGATGGTCGGCAGTAGCTCTTCATGGTCGGCAGGCCTCTGGTGCACTCCTCAGTTCTTGAAGAAACCCTGCAAACAGAGCCTCAAGAGAGGAACCGGAGAGCTTTTCGAGGTGAGAAACCGATTACGAGCATGCATCCTCTTCTTCTTCAAATAGAGTTGAAGTAGTTTAATTTAGTGCTTTACTTGTTAGTTAGCATTGAATTTGTAATTTAATTAATTAATTTGTTAATTAGTTAATTGTTGTAATAATTAGTTGTAGCTAGTTATTCAATTTAGTTATGTAATAATTAGTTTAAGTAGCGTAGCTAGTTAGCTAAATTCATTCGAACCCTCCGTCGAGAGGGCGAACTTTGTAATAAGTGTGCGTGCGTGTATGCATGTCTTTCAACCCCATGTCTTTCTCCCTTTTACTTACCTGTTTTTGATGATTAGTTTTAGGGCATGTTTTGATTAGCATCTTTATGCTTGCATGTTTGCATCCATTCATCTGCATTGCATGCACCGGGCTCGGCGCATCATACTAACTGCATTGTATTTCAATTCCAAGTTGAATACATAGATCAATTGTTCCACTTCATGTGCCATCTTAGAATAGCCGAGCCAGTCTAGTTGTATTTTTGCATATATTGCATTAGCCATCTTAACATGAACTAGGATCATACATTGATTACTAACCAGTTGTTGTTTTGGCTCATAGTACACTGTGAGTGTTTACGCTTTAGCATACTGCATGTGTGTTATTGTTGCCATGAAAGCATGCTTGCCATGAGGCTATTTGCTTATTTGATAAACTGCCTGAGTGCCTGTGGGTGAAGGTTGGATTACTTGAATTGGAACAATTCATTGAAATTTGCGATTTTGCCTACTTACGGGTAGCAAACTTCAAACCGTTTTCAAACAAACGGATATGCAATGTTTTGTTCCAACTTAGGCGATCTAGTCTGTACTTGTTTGCTGTGCGCGTCACATAGTAATTCTAGGTTTAATTACCAGAATAAGAACACATATGTTTTCAAAACAAAGTATCATGCTTAGTACAGGCCGATCTTTGATCAGGCGAGCGGGGGTGCTCATTGCATGACCTTCCCCTCTCATAACCAAGTTCCCAAGCCGAGGCAACTTTGGTGATGACGGACACGTGGCCTTAGGCACGAGTCAAGGTTTCCTAAATTTTTCAAAATAAAACATTTAGGTGGAGAATCTGTATCTGGAAAAACAGTCCATGTTTGGCACTTCTTTATAAAAATTAGTTTTCCAAAACGATTTGTCGGATTTGGACTCTTTGGTGATTTATCAGTCTTACATTGCACTTTGCAGGATTAGATTTAGAACCGTGACATTTGAGTCCGAACTGTAGTAGCTCAATGAACAAAACGGATTTCGCGCCACTTCGAGCGCGGAGCCCGAGACGTTCGGGCACGTCTACAATATATCACTGTCATACTCTCACATATATCACTCTTTAATTGCTTTTGAGAGTTGGGCCTTATGCCTTGCTTGCGAGCCAACATGTGCGCATGATCTTCTATTCTTTTGTGCCTTAATTCCAACATGTTTAGGCCACTGATTTGGCATGGTTAAGCTCTGTTTTGAGCTGGTTTGGTAGTTTGAGCTTGATATTGTATGGTTCAAGTGTAAAGCTCTTCACTTGTTTTAATGCTTAAGTCTCTTTACATGTTGTACATGAGTTGTTTGCATGTTAAAGTCTTATGGTTCATGCAATTTCAGCACTGAAATTCTACCACCTCCCTTATTTCTCATTTTTCTATTTGTTTTGAGGGATGGTTAGTCTTAAAGTTGTGTTTAAGCTTAGGATTGAGGCTTGTGTTTAAATGGCTTTAATCCTCATTTGAGGGTTCCTCCTAGTCAAAGGCATGATCTCTCTCATGTCTTAAGTCATCTTTTGATTGACCTTCCTCCCATTAGAGGACAATCACTTGGACTTAACCGGTTAGTGAATGGCTTGGTAATATAAAATGTGTAAACAAGAAATGGACCAAGTAAAACACAAACAAGATAAGCATTCGTGTCGCATTGCATGTGTTTGGATCAGACATTAATCCAAACACGAGGAATGAGGGACGTTTCATACTCAAAGTGATGAAACGTGTCACATTTCTCGGTCATCGTCACCCTTGATCATGCATGATAGAGTGGTGGCACTTTGAGTCTTGTTTGTGCATTCACTAAGCTCATACAAGCTTGGTTTTTGGGCCATCATGCATTGAGATTCTTGATTGGTGGCTTGAGAACCAAGCGCCACACTCTTTTGAGCTTGAGAAATGATGAGGAGGGTGGCAGTACATACATTACCTACAAAATGCATTGTCTTGGCTCTGCTGTTCTCTGTTGCAGCAAAACTAGGAGTTTGGGAGAGGAGGTAGCCGACTGGCCAGTAGAAGTTGCTGGCAGCCACTTGTGGTGGCCGACCAGCCACTAGTCCAGTGTTGGTGCAAAAATGTTCGTATTTTCAAGCAGTGGCAGTCTGAGATTGGCACTATTTTCGAAAAACAAGGCAAGTGCAAACAGAGACAACCGACGGCAAGGCGATGAATTTTCAGGATGACGCCAATCGAGCATGCATGTCTCCCTCCCTCGCGGGGCCATTTTATTGCTTATGATTAGTTTGTGTAATTAATCATTCAATTCGTTTTGTAATATTTTAATTAGCTTAGCATAGCTAGTTGTTCAATTCAGTTTGTAATAATTAATTAGCTAAAATAGCTAATTAGTTGGTTTGTAATAATTAGCTTAGCTTAGTGTAGCGTAGCTTAGCTTATTCATTCTGACCCTCCTTCGAGAGGGCACAATGTTGTAACAAGGGTGTGTGCATGTGTGCATGTCTTCCAACCACACGTCTTTCTCCCTTTTATTTATCCGCTTTCGATGGTCATATTAGGGACATTTTCTGTTAGCATACCTTATGCTTGCATGTTTGCATCATTCATTTGTATTGCATGCACCGGGCTCGGTGCATCATTCAAACTGCATCGTATTTCAATACACCTATTTGAATACGTGTTTTAAAGCATGTTATCAAATTGTTGCATTCATATGCCATCTTAGATAGCCGAGCCTATTTAATTGCATTATTGCATGTGTTGCATTAGGCATTTTAACATAGCTTGGATCATGCATGATATCTAACTAGCTTTTGTTTTGGCTCGGAGTACACTGTAAGTCTTTACGTTTTAGCATGCTTGCATGAGTTTGAGTGTTGCCATGTTTCGCATGCTTGCCATGAGCCTACTTGCTTAAGTGATAAACTGTATCAATGCCTATGGATGAAGGCTTTATTACTTGAATTGGGACAATTCGATAAATGTTAGTTTTAAGCCCACTTTGCGAAGTGACAAATCATGTTTTAAGCCCATCGTGTTTGGTGGCAAATCCGCACTTTAGCCCACTTGAGAGTGGCATTTTCAAACCATTTTCAAAAACAAACATGAGTTGTTTTGTTCCAATTCTTTCAATTTTAGTCTATACTTGTATGCTGTGCGCATCACATAGTAAGTTAGCTAATAACGGGAATAAGAACACGTGTGTTTATAAAATAACATACCATGCTTAGTAGAGGCCAATCCTTTGATCGGGCGAGCGGGAGTGCTCATTTCAGGACTTTCCCCTCTCGTACCCAAGTTCCCAAGCTGAGACAACTTTGGTGATGACGGACACATGGCCTTTAGCACGAGTCAGGATTTCCTAAATTTCCCCAAAATAAAAATTTAGGTGGCGACTCTGTAATCTGGCAAAGCAGTCCAGTTTTGGCATTATTTGAATTAAAATCTGATTTTCCAAAAATGGTTTGCCGGATTGGACTCTTTGGCGTTTATTAGTCTCACATTGCACTTTGTGGGATTAGATTCAGAACCGTGACAGGAGTCTGAACTGTAGGAGGCCAATCCGCGCCTTCTTCGAAAGGGGGGCGCCCGAAGAAAGTCAAGTCCACAGTTTCTGGCGACTCTACTAGGGATTTAGAGAACTTGACTTGAACATCATGATATGTTGTTTTATCTATATTTATGTGTTTCTTTGCATTGCATTTGCATAGGTGCGCCTAAGTCACAGTGTTTTCCATCTGTTATTCCTGAACGGTTTGCCGAAGCCTTACTTGGAAAAATGTGCCATAAGGCTGACCGGTTGCGGACTCTGCTACGATGGGAACACAAACCTTGGATCTGGACCACCGTTGTACCGTTTGATCCTCCTTTCACTTCTCGGTGTTAGGTGTGAGAGGTTGTAGACACCCCATTTTTTACTGACCTCAAGACTTTGATATCATCGTTTGTGCACTCGGTGATTGCGCATGTTTGTGCTCGTTATGAGTTTCAGGAGCTTTCGGCTGAGCGCCTTGTCTCAGGGTCTCTTAACTATTTTCTTCTTGGTTTACTTTGGACCCTTGCCTTGGAATCTTTGCCTGAAGGGAGAGAGAGACCTGTAGGCCACTTTTTGTAGCTGGAGGCTACTTTTTCCTCTTGTAGCCCACTTGTCATGGCCCGTAGGCTAGTTTCAGGAGCTTTCGGCTAAGTGCCTTGTCTTGTGGCCTCTTAGCTCTCTTCCTTTTAGTTTGTTTTTGTGCCATACCTTGTTACCCCTTGCCTAGAGGGAGGGGAGGGGCTGTCAACCACTTTTGGTGGTTGTAGGCCACTTTTTTCTCCAGTTTGCAGATATTTTTATTGCCAGTTGTACCAGCTATTGGGCAGAGAAGGCATCCTCCATACACGTATGGAGGGATTGTAACAAGCTTCTAGCTTGTCAAACAAGCTTGACGCTTGGAATTCTATGTAAGGGGAGCTTCCTTCCCCTTGAGAAGGGTTCAGATTTTTAAAGAGCAAAAAATCTCCCTCTCTCTCTATATGTGTGCCTTAAAGTGTTGTTTCTTCATACTTTTGCACACAAAACACCTACTCAAACACCTTCATCTTGTTGCTGAGGTACTTGGGAGCCTTATTTGAGTGGTTTTGACTTGGTTTTGCCTCAGAAGTTGCTGTTTTTGAAGTTGTGCTTCAAGGGTGAGTAATAGCCTCTTTAAAGCTTTATTTTCATTTCTTATTTGGCCATCCTTGCATGCTGTTTTAGGCCTAACTTGCAACTACAAAAACTCTTGTTTTTAAGTGTTTAAAATGGTTTTCTAAGGCCTTATTTGAGTTAGGGGTGGTCTACCCCCTTTTGTGCTTTATTTTGCCTTGCTTTGAGCTATCCTTTAAGACCTTTGAGATCACCTTTGTTTGGCCTTTTCACCACTGAATTCCAGAGGAATTTCAGTGGTGGAAAGTGGGTTTTGAGACCCAAAATGGATGGGGGTGGTCGCCCCCTTTTGTGCTTTGTTTGCATGTGTTGTTAGCTTAACACTTTGGCATGTTTTTCTACTTTCTTGAGGCTCTATCTTAGCATGTTTTAGGCCTTATTTTAACATGATATAATTTTGTTTTGGGTTGGTTTGATTGCCTCTTGCATGCTTCACACACTTGTAGTGCAATCCTCATTATAGCCTTAAAATGCATCATGCTTTGGGCCTCTGATTCTAGCTTGTTTTAGCTCTGCTCTAGCAGGTTCTTAGCCTTGTTTTGACTTTCCTAAACTATGTTTGGAATGATCTTGGCCCTTTGAGGCTTGCCTTGTATGACCATAGTGTATTTGGCTTTGCTAGTCTTGCACTTTGAGACCTCTAGCATGTCATATTTGAGCTTTTTGCATGGCATGGCATCATTTGGCATGTCATTTCAGACCATATACCTCTGCCATATTCTTGCATTTATCACCCTTTTGTTGTGTTTGAGGGTTGAGCCTTATGCTTCACTTGTAAGCCAACTTGCATGCATGTTTGTCTAAGCTTTTGGGCTATCATTTTAGCCTGTTTTGGCCACTATTTTGGCACATTTAACCTTTATCCGGGGGTGGTTTGGTCAGTTAGGTTTAGTATTTGTAGACACCCCATTTTTGACCGTCCTCAAGACTCGGACGTCATCGTTTGAACACTCGATGATCATCCATGTTCGTGTTCGTTTTGAGTTCTAGGAGGTCTCGGCAGCGTGCCTTGCCTCAAGATCTCTCAACTTGTTTGTTTTGTGCTTAGTTTTGGACCAAGGACTTGTATTTTTGCTTCTTAGGGAAGAGGGTGGCTTGTTGGCCATCCCCTCAACCCATCGGCCAAGGCATGAAGCCATCGGCCTTGTTTTCTTGCCATCAGCCAAAAGTGTTGGTCGGCCAACACTCTTTTTGGTCGATCGGCCCTTATGTTGGTCGATCGGCCACGTTTTTTGGCCGAACCCTGTTCATCTGCTTTATGCAGATATTTTATGCCAGCTGTCACAGCTGGCATGCACAATTCCCCTCCTCCATACACGTGTATAGAGGGATTTTCCCCTTTGCTTAGCTTCCTCAATAAGCTTTTCTTTTGGTTCTCTATAAGAGAGAACCATCTCCTTCCTTCTCAAGGGTTCAGAAAATTGAGTCTTGAGTGATACATATACTTTTGTATCTATATTCCTTTGTTTGATCTTGTTTTGCGCTCTAAAGTGTAGTATTGTCTTACTATTGTACACAAACACACACTAGAACACCATCCTCTTGGAGCTGAGGTCCCTTAAGGTTGATTTCAAAGTTCTTGGAGTGGTTTAAGCTTGGAAAAGTTGTTGGAGTCTTGTTCTTGAAAGTGTTCTTCAAGGGTGAGCAAACTTGCTTTTAATACCCCATTCTTGCTTAAGCTTTTAGCCCTTCTTGCTTATTGTTTTAAGCTTAACTCTAAAATAAAATAAGTTCTGATTTTTGATGCTTTAGATCTTTGTTTAAGGTCATTTTTTGGTTTGGGTTTGTTTACCCCCTCTTAGGCCTTGTTTGGCCTTGTTTTACGCCATCTCTTTTGGCCCTTGTTCTTAGTGTAGACGTCCCCGAATGCCCCGGGAGGGTGAGCTCCCGTTCTGTTCATTTGGGGTCACTACAGCTCGGACTCTTAAATGTCACGGTTCCTAATCTGAACCAAAGAGTCCAAATCCGGCAAATCGTTTTGAGAAACTGATTTTTTGAAAAAAAAGTAGTGCCAAATATGGACTGCTTTGCCAGATACAGAGTCGCCACCTAAATATTTTATTTTGGGAAATTTAGGAAACCCTGACTCGGTGCCAAGAGGCCACGTGTCCGTCATCACCAAAGTTGCCTCGGCTCGGGAACTTGGGTACGATTGGGGAAGGTCGCTTCGTGAGCACCCCTGCTCGCCCGGTCATAGACCGGCCTCTACTAACCATGATATCAATTTTTGAAAACATTGTATGTTCTTATTCCGGTTATTAGCCTAGGTTACTATGTGATGCTCACAGCATACAAGTATAGACTGGATCGCCTGAATTGGAACAAAACATTTCATGCTTGTTTTTGAAAATGGTTTGCTACCCGCAAGTAGGTTTGAAACATTTGATGATTTATTCCAATTCAGATAACCCAACCTTCACCCACAGGCATTCAGGCAGTTATATCATATAAGCACATAGCCTCATGGTAAGCATGCTATCATGGCATTCACTCACACGCATGCAAGGATGCTAAAGCATAAAACTTACCGAGTACTCCAAGCCAAAAACAGAAACTACATTAGAAATCATGCATGAATCCTAAGTATACAAAAATGTCTAATGCAACACATGCAAAATGTAACTATAGCAGGCTCGGCTATTCTAAGATGGCATATGGAATGTTACAACTATCATGTGTTCAACTTTGAAATTGAAAGTACAATGCAGTTAGTATGATGCGCCGAGCCCGGTGCATGCAATACAGATGAATGAATGCAAACATGCTGTCATACTGTATGCTAATTTAAATATGCCCTAATCTAACCATCATAAGCGGATAAATAAAAGGGAGAAAGACGTGGGGTTGGAAGACATACATCACACTCACGCACACTTATTACAGTTGTGCCCTCACTCAGAGGGTCCAAATAAATAATACAGTCCAAATATTACAGTCCCGAATAAAAGAATATTACAGTCCAAAAATATTACAAAATCCTAATAATTAATGAATTAACTAAGAAAGTAAATGAAAACTGGCGTGCAAGCCAGGGACTGCCTTGCTTCTGATGGATGATGCACGTCCGGATTGTCTTCCGCGGATATCCACCAGAATGCCCCAATTAGCCTCTGTTTACACCTGTTCTTGAAATGCGTGCTAAGCCCCGAAAAGTTGCTGATTCTTCGTTTTGCTGCAACAGAGAGCAGGAAAGGGGCATAGCAATGTATTTGCACAGATATATGCATGTCTCGATCCTCGTGCCACCAATCACGCATACCAAGGCATGGTGGCCGAGGAGTCGAAATGCACAACTCAATATAGGATGAATGTACATGAAACTACAACTAAAACCTAACTCCATCATGGATAATCCGGAGTGTCGGTGACTGGGGAATTGAGACACATTCCGTCACTCGGAGTACGGAATGTACCTCGTTTCCCATGCCCGGGCTAACTCCTATTCCGGACACGATGCAATATGCATGATATGCATGAAATGCAACTAAGATACAATCCTAACATATACAATGCTATGGAAATGAAATGCCTCGAAATACGTGCACACGGGCACGCAAACTGAGAAAATGACAGAATGCAATCTAAGATACAACCTAATGTGCACTATGATCTGAAAATGAGATGCCTTGAAATGCGTGCACACAGGCACGCAAACCGAGAAAATGCAGGAATGCAATGAAAATGAGATGGGAACATGATATGGGCTTATACCAACATGAGTGAGCCTCAGCCACACTCACATAGGATGCCGGTGGATGAAAACGGGGTGCCTCGAAATGCGTGCACACGGGCACGCAAACCGAGGCAATGACGGAATGCGATGAAAATGTCATGAAAACATGATATGGGCTTATACCAACATGAGTGAACCTCAGCCACACTCACATAGGATGCCGGCCGATAAAAAGAGGTGCCTCGAAATGCGTGCACACGGGCACGCAAACCGAGGCAATGACGGAATGCGATGTAATGACATGGAAACAGCATGCAATCATTCTAATGGAATTTCAGCAGTAAAATATGGGGGAAAACAGTCCCGAAATGAGGCGAAATGACATGAAATGCAAGGAATTGTCCCGAAATGCGAATTTAGGCACCCGAAATGACCTATAGCTATGCCAAACATGCACAATATGGACATGCAATGAAAAGGTAGAAGCTAGACAGTCCCAAAAAATGCACTTTCACAGTTATAAACATGGCCAAACAGCAAGCATGGGTATGGTAAAAATAGCATGCAAGAATAGGGGCCAAAAGGGGGGTAATGAAGCAAGTGATACAAGCAAAACCCAAACTGAAAACTTTCCTTCTACAACATTGAAGAGTGACCCAAAATATGAATATTTACAGTATATGGCAGCCTCAAAATCAGTATACAAACATGATAGAAATGTGATGCAAAATAAGGCTCAAAAATGGCTATAACATGAGGTATGCAAAATAATCACCAAACAGCCAAATACCCTTAATAAAATATGTAGAATGGACCAAAATAAGCACTTTTCCAGAACTGTAAAATGGCCAAAAACAAAAGCATGGTAGGCTGCCATTGCATGCAAGAATGGGGAATAAAAGAGGGATATAACATGAAGTGACCTATGGAAGCCCCAAACCATGAAAGGATCTAAATGAAACATGAAGTATGGACCAAAATAAGAACTTTTTCAGAACTGTAAAATGGCCAAAAACAAAAGCATGGTAGGCTGCCATTGCATGCAAGAATGGGGAAGAAAAGAGGAGTATAAAGGTAGGTACAACATGGAAACCCCAAATGGTGTTGAGCCCTTCTTCAATGTTGAAGAGGGTCTCAAAATAAGCCTAATATCAGTTTACAACATGCTCGAAAACAGATTTCTCATGGGCCAAAAATAGCATGCAAAACTATGACATACAAGAGGATCAATGAAGCAAGTGTGTCATAGAGAGCTCAAACAGGGTTGAGCCCTTAATGAAAAGTGAAAATGAGCTCAAAAGAGGGTCCTTTTCAGTTAGGGCCGGAGCTTGAAACAAAAATCAAGTGAGGCTTACAAATGAATCAAGAAAAAGGGTCAAAGTGAAGAAAAGGTTACTCACCCTTGAAGACTCAAACTTTTGTTGCTTCTTGGATGAATTTGCAGCTTCTTTGGCCTTTGAGAAACCTTCCTTGTTGCTGGAAATGAGGTGGTGGTGGTAGAGCTTGGTGGTGTAGAAGGAATGATGGTTAGGGACTTAGAGATTTTTCAAGAAATGAGAAGGATGAAGATGGAGTTGTGTATGGAGGCTTGAAGGAGAATTTTTCTAACCCCAAAATACTACAAGGCTTGCTTGCTATATAGGCCAACAAGGGGGTGTAAAGGTGGGGGAAAAGGAGAGTAATATTCCCCCACGAAATATCCCCCAGATAAAGATCTTTTCTGGGGGATAAAGCCTCACAGCTGTAAAGGGAAGAGTGCAAGGAATACGGCCGGCCTGGTACTTTTGTTGCAGGTGGCCGGCCGGCCACACCCCCTAGCCGGCCGGCTAGGGGTCAAAAGGTTCAATGAGATTTTCTGGCCGGCCACCAACTGGTGGTGTTCTCCTATGTGTGTACAACACAACCATGTGGTTAAAATTCCCAGAAAGTGGGTCCAAGGGGTTCAACATTAGCCCGGAAGGAGGGGGTCAAAAGGGTCAAGTTGAATTAATGGCCGGCCATGAACTTTTAGGGTCCTCTCATGTGTGTACATCACAAATATGTGGTTCAAAGTTCAAGAAAAATGGTCCAAGGGGTTCAACATTAGCCCGGAAGGAGGGGGTCAAAAGGGTCAAGTTGAATTAATCGCCGGCCATGAACTTTTAGGGTCCTCTCATGTGTGTACATCACAAATATGTGGTTCGAAGTTCAAGAAAATGGGCCCAAGGGGTTCAACATTAGCCCGGAAGTGCGAAAAACGGGCGCTGGAGGGCGTCGGAGGATGTATAACTGGTTGCTGCAACAATTGCTGGCCTCTCACCCTTCAGTGACCTCCCCGGTGATAAAACAGAGGTACCTGCCAAAAATGAACGAAAACCGTTGCAAAACGAATGCTCGGGGACCAAAACACGCAGTTCGGGGTCCCGAAAATGGGCTGTTAAGCACCGAAAGTGGCATTCGGCCACGAAGTGGGTTTCTCAGCCCCCAGTGTCCCTCAAAAGGGAGCAACTAGGAAGTATGCCAAAAATTAGAGCAATAGGAGATGGTTAAGCGGTCCCGAACCGAGGCACACGGCCTGACGGCTCCGAAAACCGGAAACCGGACTCCGAAATGGGAAAAATGGCCTATGGCCACCAAATGTAGCCTACGGACATTGAGAGATGGTCTACGGGACCTCTCCCTCCCCTCAAGAAAAGAAACAGAGAAAACCGAGTCTGGTTCGCAAACCGAGACAAGGTACAGAAGAGGGTTCGGAAGTCCGGAGGCAGGGCTCACGGCCGCAACTCTGAAACTTCTAAACGAGCACATTATGCAACATCACCAAGCGCTCAATCGGTGACGTCTGAGTCTTAAGGTCGGTCAAAAATGGGGTGTCTACAGTTGCCCCTCTTTGACAGAACTCGGAAGTCATAAGTGACGAGAGTGAATGTCAAAGCCCAGAGACGACCCATTTTTGACAAGGCCGAAGACTTAGACAAACATACAAGATAAACAGAGATGTGCCCGCAGACATGCCCGCAGGCAGGGGGCAAAATGCGCATGATATGCAAGAAGCCGAAGGTAACCCAATGATCATGCAAATGCAGCAAGCTGTAATGAAGCAAGTATTCGCAAATAGATGCAACAGTTTTAAGCAAGAATGCAAAGCAACAACTACATTTCATGCAGTTAAAGAATGCGGAGGATTATTCAATCCCCGCCACATCTCACACGGAGAAGATACAATACCTTCTCGATTCGTCTGGTCACACCAGCCTCAATTGAACCGTACATACAATATCGTGCCTGCAAAAGAGAGAAACTCAACGAGCACAATATGCTAACAACATATATTTAATGTGATTCCGAAGGCTCGACACACGCAGTGCCGGTGAGTGAATGCATCGCAACGCAAGAATGGAACATGCGTGACAACGTATGCTCAAACATAGAGGTATGCCAATATCAAGAAATGTACATGTTAATGCAGGTATGCTCATGAGAATGCAAGTTATGTGCATGATAGTACAAAACGAGCATAAATCAGGGTGTTCGTTTGTTATGAAACAACGAGTACGGAAACGCGCGTTTCGGCGAAAGTAACTCGATCGCGGCCTCCGATCCGCTTCCCTGAAAGGTTACAACTCATTCAAAAAGGATACACTTTGATTTCGATGAATGATGATGAGACACATGTCAGATCTCGAAGCCGAAGTCCCGACGGAGCTATTTCGCGACCGGAAGTGTACTTTTCTTGAACTTTTTCAGGTCCCGGGAACTCCGATCTTCCTCAAAATTTGCAGGGAGCTAGGTGAGCATGTGAGGAACATGGCCGGCCGTTCATCTTCCCAAGGGGAGGTGGCCAACCGGTTTCCAATAAAGCTAATGGCTGGCCGGCCAGTTATCCAAAAAGTAGATAGCTGGCCGGCTAGAAATAGGGGCCGGCCGGCCATGTGCTTTATCCGGGGGTATTTTGGTCTTTTTCTCCCCCTTTTGCATGCTTCTTCAACCAAGACTTGAGGCCTATAAAAGGCAGCCGAGGCCCCTTCCTTTCTTGCCTTCTACAACACTTTCCTCTCCAGATCTGAGTTTCACGCGCATTTTCCAACGCCCCGTGCAAATTGTTTTTGTTGGTTTATGTTATGCCATGTTTGGTTTTGATAGGTGTAGTGTAACACCCCCTTTGTAGCTTTGCATGCTTCATATTTTATGCTCATCTTTCTAGCATGTTTTGGCCTCATTCCTTGCATGTTTTTGGTCTTGTTCGGACCTGCCTTGGGACTGTTTTAGGTCCCCTTGGCTCTTTGGGGCTTGTCTTGCATGGCCTTGGTTTGAGTCCCTTGGCTAGTCTTAAGCTTTGAGCTTTCTTGCATGCTTTGCTTGTGTACTTTGGTTGGTTTGGCACCTTTCCATGCATGATTTCAGAGCTTACAATATATGTTACATGTCCATATTTGTCCACTTTTAAGTGCTCTTGAAAGTTTCCCTCTTATGCCTGGGTGATAAGCCATCACATGTGCATGTTTGTATGTGTTTTTTTCCATCATTTCTTAGCACCTTAGCCACTGATTTGGGCATGTTTAAGAGTAGCCCACTTTGGTTTAAGTCCATCTTACCATGTTGTTGCATGCTTGTTTCATTTTGCATGTTGTTGCATGCTATGCATGTTTGCATATTTAGGTTGTATGCCCATTACATATTGTATGCTTGCATGCTCATGTTGCATTAGATTTGTATCATGCTTGAGTTATTTGCATGCTTGGTTGCATGCTTAGGTTGCGTTGCATTGCATTCTGTGTGCATTGCCTTGCCTCTTGACCAAGCATGATAAAGGTTGAGGTTCCCCTATGTGTTTTTGTGCATTTCATTTGATATTGAATTGCACACTTGGCTCCTTTGGCCATCATGCATTGAAATGCGTGATTGGTGGTCTGAGGGTCGAGAACTACACACCTTTGAGTCTTAAACATGATAAGGGGTGTAGTTGTGCAGACAATGTCTTGTAAATGTATTGCCATGCTCTGTTTGTCCTTTGTTGCAGCAACAGGAGCTTTTCACAAGAAAAGATGGCCGATCGACCATATTCAGTGCCGATCGGCAACAAACACTTGGCCGAGAGCCTCATTTTTGGTCAATGACCAGTTTGCCTTGTCCGATGGCCTCTCAGCATGCCCACAAGGTGGTTCAGAAGTGTCACAGAAGTTGGCACAGTTTCCAGAGGTACAGAGCAATGCAAACAGAGGCAACATGAAGCATAGCAATAGATTTCTTAGCGATGCCGACCGAGCATGCATTTGACCCTCTTCCCGAGGCTATTTTACTGTTTTCATAGCTTAATTAATTTGTTTAATTAGTTAAGTGTTGTGTAATTAATTAATTAGCTTGCTAGTTAGTTAATTAGATGATTTGTATTATTCTTTCGGTCCCTCCGTCGGGAGGGCGCAATTTTTGTAATAAGTGTGCATGTGTGTGATGCATGCCTTCCAACCCCCATTTCTTTCTCCCTTTTACTTAACCGCTTGCGATGGTTAGTTTTAGGGTATATTTAATTTGGCATCCTTATGCTATGCATGTTTGCATCATTCATCTGTATTTCATGCACCAGGCTCGGAGCATCATACTAACTGCATTGTATTTCAATTCCAAGTTGAATACATGTATCAATTTGTCGCATCTCATATACCATTTTAGATTAACCGAGCCTATTCTAGTTTCACTTTGCATGCGATGCATTATCCATTCCAACATAAACTAGGATCATGCATTGATTACTAACTAGTTTCTTGTTTTAGCTCGGAGTACACTGTAAGTGTTTATGCTTCAACATCTTGCACGTGTGTGAGTGTTAACATGACAACATGCTTGCCATGAGGCTAACTGCTTATGTGATATAACTGCCTAAATGTCTGTGGGTGAAGGTTGGATGGCTTGAATTGGAATAATTCATCAAAATTCGTGTTTTAGCCTACTTGTGAGTAGCAAACTTCAAATCATTTCTCAAACAACTGGATATACGGTGCTCTATTCCAAATTAGGCAATCTAGTCTATACTTGTGTGTTGTGCGCATTACATAGTAGGTCTAGCTAATTAACCAGAATAAGAACACATGTGTTTTCAAAAACAAGATATCATGCTTAGTACAGGCCGATCTTTGATCGGGCGAGCAGGGGTGCTCATAGATGACCTTCCCCAATCGTACCCAAGTTCCCGAGCCGAGGCAACTTTGGTGATGACGGACACGTGGCCTTAGGCACGAGTCAGGGTTTCCTAAATTCTCCCAAAATAAAATATTTAGGTGGTGACTCTGTATCTGGCAAAGCAGTCCATGTTTGGCACTTCTTTCTTAAAAATCAATTTTTCAAAACGATTTGCCGGATTTGGACTCTTTGGTGATTTATCAATCTCACATCGCACATTGTGAGATCAGATTAAGAACCGTGACATTTGAGTCTGAATTGTAGCATGAAGCCCGTAACTCTGCTGGGGAGTTAGAGAACTTGACTCGAACTCATGATATCTTGTTTTGGTTACACTTATGTGTTTCTTTGCATCACATGTGTATTGGTGCACCTAGGACGCCGTGTTTGCCGTATGCTATTCCTGAACGGTTTGCCGGAGGCATGCTTTGAGAATCGTGCCATAAGGCTGACCGATTGCGGGCTCTGCCACAACGGGAACACAAACCTCGGTTTCCACCGGGGCACCCTCTTTGACCATTCGACCTAGTGCATATCGGAATCCATAGTGACTATTCCAAACTAAGATAGGTTACTTACCCGATTGTAGGTTGTTTGAAACCGCTGTGTGTGTAATGAAACCCTAGCTCCTGACAAAATAGGACAGGGAAACCCTACCCCAACATAGGGGTGTTTTGGCTCTCATTTGCTTGTTATGTGCTTTTTGAGTTCGTCTCTACAGGGAACGCACATATCAGTTTGCAAGTCTGAGTATCAGGCCTGCAGGCATCAGTATTTTGAGAGTCAGTTATATCTGCAGGTATCATATTCAAATTTGGGGCAGTGATTTTGGGAACAGTGATCAGTGGTTGAGAACAGTTCGTTCAGCTTGTGTTTGCCAACTGTGTGTTGTCTTTATTTAAGCTGTTATGATGTCTGTTTTTTTGGTCATTTTATTTTCCTTATTACGCTTTATTTATCTTTTTGCAAGGTAGTTTAGCACCATTACATCCGACCAGTTAGATATCCCCCGAGCACTCTGGGTCAGAGGTCGTAGACTTAATCGATCTAGGGATCTGATAGACAGACAAGCAGTGTTCCTTTCTTTACCCCCGGTTACCAAACGGAGGTCAAAAAGGCACAGTGTATTGGTACAGTGGTCGCCAGATAAGTGGTCTACCCCACCAGTGAACAATCAGGCTGAGGTCTCAGTTTCTATTGTAGGGACAGATATACTAGTTATTCAATTAGCTCAGTCCAATATGGCAGGCTTAGAGAAGATGATGCGTCAGCTTCAAGAAAGTATGAAAACCATGCAGCAGGACGCTGCCCGTCAAGCAACATTTGCCGCAAGCCAGGCCGAGGTCATGGCCCAACAAGCAGAGTTAATCACCAGGCTTGTCACACCCCAAACCCGCCCCTAAAAGTTTGGGTATGACCACTTCAGAAACAGACATCTAACTTGATATATATATGAGATATGGGGCCTGAACGGAAGCATTAATATTTTAAAATAACAGAAAACCATCTCCATTAAGCTATAACTACCATGCCAGGATCACTAACGGAACATAAGGCAGATAACCATACAGTGACGTGCATCTGAGAATTTAGCTATATACATATACACATACATATACAGACCCAGCCCCCAAGATTGGGTGTATAACAAAAGCATTGAAAGGTAAAAGGATTATATACAATTCCTCTTTAGACAGACAATCAGGGTACAAAATCAAAAGTTTAGCAAACTTTCATAAAATGAACTGCCTTCATTTAAGTGCCTGGACATCCTGAGGTTGACATAAGAGGAATGGATGCCATGGGCTGAGACTGACCTCCAGGTGGAGTGCCTATAGAAATAGACATAACATAAAGTGAGCCAAACTCAATGGATAGTAGTACGTAATAATTTAACAATTAACTTGAATTACAATGTACATATATAAGGGCGGAGGACATATAGTTAGGTTCATCCTGTAATTATTTTCTGAATGGCCTTAGGCCTAAACTTAAACAGAATGGTTTTCAGCCCTTAAACAGAACGGCATTAAGCCTCTAAACAGACGGCATTAAGCCCTTTTCATGCATATATGAACTCAAGAGGTGGCTCGTACGGATTCTAGAGATGACTCGTATGGCAGTACTTAGTTCCGTGCAGCACTTTGTTTCATACTAACAGATCATACAGAATGGCCATAGGCCCAGATGTCACAAATTGGCCATAAGCCTCACAGATGTTATAGAACAGCTATAAGCCTCATAACTTTCACAGAATGGCCATAGGCCTCATAACTTTCACAGAACGGCCATAGGCCTCATAACTTTCACATCGGCTTTAAGCCCAGTTCACATATGTATGGACTCAAGAGGTGGCTCGTACGGATTCTAGAGGTGGCTCGCATTGCAGCACTTAGTTCCGTACAACACTTTGTTCCTACCAGAAATCATTAGGTCTTAAAGACCGATCAAATCAAATCATGTCATAACATAGCATAAGCGAAACGGTTAAACAGAAACAAATTCATACTTATTCTTAATTATGCTTGAATCATAAACAGAAATCAGAGTTCTTGCTTGACTATACATGGTACATCCAATAGCGCTAACAAATCAATATAGAGCATACTTGTTAGTTCCATAACGGAACCTTCGGTACCGGAAACTTGTAACATACTTGAACCACGATATTATTACCCCCGGGCAAGGGCCATAGACCACGGTATTATTACCCCCAGGTAAGGGCCTTAGGCTAAGGATGCCATGGACACTTTTACATATATGGACAATCATTCATTAGTTCAAAACGTAACATATCAGAAAATAGAGCATTTCTTGTTATATCATGTCATTACAGTACACTTAATAAAGACAGAACAGTTTACATCATAATATGAGTTACATGACAATGTCATTGATATTTAATTCTGTCTTCAGGTTGAGTCATTCGTAAGTCAATCCGATGTTTATCATAATTCTTGGCAGTTATTAACGTATAAAACTATCCGTGGTCTTACCTCATTATTCATTCTGATGATCCACTCTGGGTAGATATCTATGCCATAAAACGTGTGATGAACTAAATAAAACTGTAGAAGTTCATGATAGGTCATTCAGAACATCATGTTCCCGTTCAAAATATCATGTTCCCATTAAATGGGATTTACATTCATAATTTCTACCCGTTAACTAATTGCATAGTATTAATATTCGTATATAATTCTTGTGCGGAGTTCATAGGTAATTTACGGTTATAGCACATTAATGATAACCATTAACCGTAACCGGAATACCAAGTAGGTTTAGAGTCATATCGATGTACGCCAAAATCTTTTAATGTTCACATAACTTCACACCACTTTCCAATCAACATAATGTTAACGTAACATAACTACTTGTGAAGGGCAGAGCGTTAATAAGAATTATTAACGATAAAGAAATGTGCCATTACAATACTACTACTCACAGTGCTTTAGCGGAGTGCTTGCCCCTCTCGGGTTATGACCTACACACATGCATAACTTATTCATTAGTTCTTTTCCTTTCTTAATTCATTTCCGCTTCATTTTACTTCGAACGAATTTACAGGCATTTTAGGGACATCAAACACATATTTCAAAAATATCAGAGGGTTAAGCACGCAAAACGGAGTGAACAAAATTTTGCAGCTTGGACCGCACATGCGACTGTGAGCCCCGCACGTGCGGCAAGGCTTCCCGCACGTGCAGCAATTCTGGGCAGATTACAATTCGAAAATCCAGCAAAACCCAATTTTTGGTACACTTTTTCAAGGCTCAAAATAGGTTCTTTAATTGTTAGAATATGGTTCAAAAATCATGTACAAGATTCAAAAATACCCAACAACCTAACTATGATTCAAATCTTTAATTCCCAAAGCTCATAACAAAATTCAATTACATAATATTCCCAACTTCCTCACACACACACTCACGCACATGCAACCATTTGTTCAAATATATGAATTCCATTACAACTCCAACCCACACCACATCAAGAAATTCCTACTTTAAAGCAAGGAAAGGAAGTGGAATTAGATGGGTTAGACTTACCTTAAGCTTAATACTCTTGAATTCTTCTTAATTCCCCACTCTTTGATCTTGAGGACTTTCACCTCTTTTCTTCAAACCCTTTCCTCTCTAATTTTCCTCTCAGGAGATATTTTGTAGGTTCTAAGTTCCTTATTCAAAGAGACACACATATAAAATATAAAAGAAAAAGTTGAATTGGACAAATATTAATCAATTTAATCATTCAAAACCAAATTTCTATCAAAATGCTTATTGTTACTTAAAAATTATGCCAAATCCAAATATAAGGTCAATTTCAGATTATGAAACTCCTAAGGGTTTCAATTCCTGATCCAAACATTTAATTGTGACAGATATGTTTTCTTATTAAATAGATATGAATCTATAATCATAAGGTTCACTTAATTAAACTTAATTCCACAATGAGCATTTAAATGCACAGGATAAGGGACTGATAGTATACCAGAAACAAATACGAGGCTCGGGTTGTTACAAGGCTACAGCAGCAAACTGGAGCATCTGCTTCACACCAAGTTCCTCCCCCACTAAGAGTTCCCATACTCGGGGAGACAGCACCCGTCCAGGATGACACAGATGTTCCAATAGGGCCGGCTCTGCCCCCGATTCTACCCCAGCTATCCAAGGCACAGACTAACCTACCGGATTCTCCCTTTGAGTTTGAGGTGGACCCCACAGCGTTAAAAGTCAGCAAGCTTGAAAAGCTGTTCAAGAAATCTCAAGGTGTGAAGTCCATTCCGGATATCGAGGATGGGTACACCGACTCAGTCGTGACGCTGCTAGACCAGTTTAAAATGCCGCACATAGATCGTTTCGAAGGGTCTGAGGATCTTATGGTGCATTTGCGGCTGTTTTCGGACATACCAAGGCTGATGGGCCTAACCAGATTACAGAAGCTTTCTTTGTTTGGCCGGACCCTGTCAGGTGTAGCAGCTATTTGGTATGCAAAACTGGAAGACTCTGTCCAGAGGAGTTGGGAGGAGATGACCGAGGCCTTCATAGCTCAATACTCCTACAATACTCAGATCGAGATTACAACCTGTGATCTCGAGACAACTAGGCATGAGCCTAAGGAGAGTTTCTCCGATTTTGTGACCCGATGAAGGGCCAAAGCCTCGATGATGACCATCAGGCCCATCGACAAAGATCAGATTTGGATGGTTGTGCACAACCTCCAATCCAAACTTATGCAGAAGATGATCGTTCTCTCCCTCCCCACCTTTGCAGATCTACATGAGATAGGGGTGCAAATCGAGGACGCTATGAAACGGGGTTTGATTGACCAAGACAGAGAGCAGCCCAAGAGGGCATTCAACCGTAGTACAAATGCAGGCACAAGTAGTGCTGCAGCTACCAGATCTTCAAATGTGGGAATGGTCACCACCACCACCCCAAGAACCCTTGCAGCAACGCCATTCACCGGTGTGTCCGGAAGTAGCTCGCAAGCAACCAAATATTCTCCCCAAGGCCAAAGAACCTTCACTCTATTATACATGCCCCTATCCAAAGCTTTGGGGGTTTTGATCAAAAAAGGGCACTTGAAGCCCCTAGAGTCGTGGCCACTACCAGATTAACTTCCCGTTTCTCATAACCCAGCCAGGTACTGCACCTTTCACCAACAGCATGGTCATGACACCGGCCAGTGCTTTCGATTGCGTCATAAGATTCAAGATCTCATTGATAACAGGGTGATCGTGGCTCCGGAGAAACCGAATGTCACAACCAACCTTCTCCCACCACACAACCAAGCTCCACCTTCCAAACGCATCAATCTTATCCAAACTGGGGTTGTGTCATACGACCCTAGCATATATATCACCTCTTCTCACCTACCTACCCAAGCCGGAGGTGTTTATTCCTGACAACACTAACTTGTGCATGTTAGACATCTCCCAAACCAAGCCTGAGACGGTGGTGGTGACTATCGAAGATAAAAGTGGGTCGATTGTGGGGGCAGATCAGATTGATGATACAGAGCCTGAGGGGTCTGAGAACGTCATGAATGACCCGAGTGGTTACATTACATCAACAGGCCAAGTTAAGCCGAATGTGGAATTGCCAGCAGGAGTAGAGACTTGTGTTGTATGGGAAGATGGACTTAATCAGGGGCTAGATGACCTAGCGGATCTAGAAGAAGACATTGCAAATCTGTAGTTCTTTGAAGAACAAGACTTAGGGGACGTGGCAGTCAATTGGTTTGATAAGTCAGCAGAATCTACTGGGTGGCTTGACGACCAGCCGGATGTTGTTGGACAACCTCAGCTAGAACAGGGTCCGTCAGGCATGGAGACATCAACAGTGGCCGGAAGGGCCAGAAATCAGGATGCACCGCCAGAGAGCACCGATGTTAAGAATTTTGCTCAGAATACAGGCAGTTTGGGTACGGAAGAAACTAAATAGCAGGCTATACTGAAGCAGTTTGAGCGGGAAAGGATCGAAGATTCTGAGAGGGTTAGAAAAGCCAAAGCCCCTATGGGGACAGAGCATGCTACGAGCACAGGAATGGAAGGTGTTGTGGGCACAGGAATAGTTGCAACGGAGCAGGACAGGTGTCTGTCGGCTGCCGATGGTATGTGGTGGGAAGATAATGACCTATGTCTTGCTCACACAGATGAAGACTTGGGAAATAACCAGCCGAATGATACCTGATATATTGGTGAAATTGACCACATGACTAGGAGTGGGCGGTATTTCAATCCCCCACACTTAGATCAATCAGAGGCGTCCGGAAAGGACAAGGAGACGGAGAAGCAAAAAGATAAGCTGCTCGAAGAGGAGGCTGTGCTGAAACAGTTGAAGAAGATACAAGCAGACATCTCCATCTGGGGACTACTTATGGCTTCAATTGTACATAGACAAGATGTCCTTTCAGCAACGGACAAGGCCAAACTTTCAATAGACACCACGCCTAAGCAGCTGGTAGGACTGGTCTTTCCAGAAGGAGAATCCCCGACGTTGACATTTTCTGACAAGGAACTGCCGCCTGAGGGCACAAATCACAACAAGCCTCTCTAGATCTCTGTGGAATGCAGAGACAAATGGATACCGGTAGTTCTTGTTGACACGGGATCCGCCATTAACGTATGCCCGTCGAAGATAGCATATGCAATCGGGTTGAAGCTCGTGGACTTTGTGCCAACTGCCCAGGTGATAAGAGCCTATGACAATACTAGTAGAGAATTGATAGGGACTGTGCAGATCCAGACTCAGGTTGGTCCAGGACAACACGAGATTGACTTTCATGTCTTGGACGTTCCCGTAACCTTTAATCTACTCTTGGGCAGCCGTGGCTGCACCAAGTAAAGGCGGTTTCTTCCACATTGCATCAAATATTGAAATACCCCCACTGGAAGGGGGTGGCTATAGTTTTTGGAAATTCGTCAATCCATCCGCCGCCAGAGGTGTCTACATCAGTTTTGGAAATCGAGCATGGCACGGAGGATGTGTTCCTATCAAGATTCACCCTAGCCGAGGCCCGGGTTGTTCAGAATATCTTAGCTGTTGATGAGGGGTTGTATGTCAGCGCACAGTCAGTGTACCTCATGAACAAGCTCCAGCATACCCTGGGATGGGACTAGGAAAAAATGACCGGAAGGGCATTATAGTATCAGCCGAAGTGCCGCACAACCCGCATACCTTTGGTCTGGGTTATTTGCCCACCAAAGAGGACTGGTGAGAAAAGGTAAAGAAATGGCTGGGAGAGCCAGAGCCAAGCAGACCGGGAGGCATTTTGATTTGATGCATCGGCCTATTCAGGGCACCCTGAACGGACGCTTCGTCCGAGAGGGGGAAGACTTTCCATTCTGCGGCTTCCCAAAGCCATGGTTGAACACAGAGAAAAGGTGCCTGCCGGGATTTCAGATCTTCTTCGACTTGTAGTTATCCAGAGATGATGTTTCCAAGGAACAGACAGACCCATCAGTTGAGGTTGAGCAGTGTAAGGAAGCGGATTTCAAGAGCACCGAGATCGAAATGGGGGTAGCACTGGCTTGTCTACTATCAGATCCTCCGATCGTACATGAGTGCTTAGGGGATGATCTCTCAGTGTCTATGATTGGGAATGAAACGGCTGCGAGCCTATCTTTGAGCATTTTGGATGCATCCAGCGCACCCTCCCTCGTTTGGTAGTACAAGGAGGGATTCTTATCGAGCAGCAACGGGTCAAGTAGTGAACCAGAATCTGATTCCACCGAGTCTAATGAGTCGGAATCAGGTTCCAGCTCGTCTAAGTCTAAGTCTGGTATTCCTGGGAGTGACAACCCGGATGCCACAGTCTTGTCCAGGGCGTCTTTTTCTTTCTCTTTTAAGTCTGCTGTAACAGAAGAATCAAATGGATTGGATGATGTGCTTAATGAGAGTTGTGTGGCTGTGGCCTTCGATTATTTTTCTGTGCCTTTGATTTATTGCATTAATTCAAACTTTCAAAACTTCGATGAAAACGACGAGAAAGAAATTCCTCCGGTTTTGAAATATTTGCTAGAACAAGAGCAGGAGAGGTTTTTAAAACCACTGGTTGATGAAATCACCCAAATTAACATTGGTACTGAGAAGGACTTGCGGTTGGTCCAGATCGGGTCCACGTTGTCTTCGGAGGAGCGCGAGTGCTTAGTCACTTTATTAAAAGATTTCAAAGCTGTTTTCGCGTGGTCCTACAAAGACATGCCTGGAATCGATCCTGAGATTGTACAGCACTGGATCCCTCTTGACCCGGAGGCCCGACCTGTCAAACAGAAACTCAAAAGGATCCGCCCAGACTGGGCTATCAAGATTAAAGAAGAGGTCACCAAGCAAATTGACACAGAGTTCCTGCTGGTATCTGAATACCCAACTTGGTTGGCTAACATAGTTCTAGTGCCGAAGAAAGATGATAGAATTCGGGTATGTGTGGATTTTAGGGATTTGAACAAAGCCAGTCCGAAGGACGACTTTCCTCTGTCGCATATCAATGAATTAGTAGACTTCACTACGGGGCATACATTGCTTTCGTTTATGGATGGCTTTTCAGGCTACAATCAAATTTAATGGCACCCGAAGACCGGGAGAAGACTGCTTTTACCACCCCATGGGGGACCTATTGTTATAGGGTGATGCCGTTTGGGCTAAAGAATGCTGGAGCTATATATCAACAAGCCGCGACCACAATATTGCATGACATGATCCACAAAGAGGTTGAGGTGCACGTGGACGACATGATTGTCAAATCCAAAGAAAGAGAGGGCCACTACACCACCTTGCAAAAGTTCTTCCAAAGGATCAGGGAATTTCGGTTGTGGCTGATTCCTCAGAAGTGTACGCTTGGTGTTACAGCAGGGAAAATGCTGGCGTTCTTGATTACACTAAGAGGTATCGAAGTCGACCCTTCCAAAATCAAGGCCATCTTAGAAATGCCACCACCAAGGACTGAAAAGGAGGTGCGAGGCTTTCTAGGTAAAGTGCAATTCATAAGGCGATTTATTGCTAAATTAACCTTAACTTGTGAACCACTCTTTGGTCTCTTGAAGAAAGGAATGAAGTTCCAATAGGACTGCCGATGCCAAGCTGCTTTTGAACAGATTAAGCAATACTTACAGAACCCACCCGTGTTGTCACAGCCTGAGCCTGGGAAACCATTGATTTTGTACCTTCCAGTGACTGAAACTAGAATCGGCTGCATGATTGCACAAGAGTCTGAGGACAAAGTGAAGAGGGCTATCTACTATCTGAGCATGAAGATGCTGGGTTACGAGACTCGCTACACTCCGCTCGAGAAGGCTTGTTTGGCCTTGGTATGGACTATCAGGAAGATGCGGCACTACTTGTTAGCTCACTTTGTAATACTGGTTTCAAGATTAGTTCCCATCAAATATCTCTTCGAGAAACCGGTACTTACAGGTAGGCTAGCTCGTTGGTTGCTTCTGCTTTCTGAATTTGATCTGAAGTATGTGACGTGCAAGTCAGTAAAGGGAAGAGTGGTAGCGAAGTTCCTAGCCGATTACCCAGTGGACGGGAATAAAGCAGTCGAGTACCTATTCCCAGACGAGGCTATTCTGCATGTCGAAGATGAAACTTAGACGATGTACTTTGACGGAGCATAAAACCAATACGGGTATGGGATAGGGGTGTTGCCAATAGCACTCGACAATTCCCGCATACCTCTAGCATTCAAACTCCAATTCAAAGTCTCAAACAATGAAGAAGAATATGAGGCATGTATTGCTGGTTTAGAAGCTGCCCTAGAACTAGGGGCAAAACGGTTGGACATCATTGGGAACTTGAACCTTGTTGTATCTCAAGCTAAAGGAGATTAGGAAGTCAAACAAGAAAAGATGAGAATCTACCACCAGACCTTGGACTTGCTGATTCCTCGGTTTGAGAAGTTGAACTTCGCTTATCTGTTAAGAGAGAACAACAGGTTCTTAGATTCATTAGCAACTCTATCTTCTATGATAGACATCCATTTTGGAGTCTGGATGCGTCTGATCATCATTGACCAGAAGTTTGTGCCGGCCTATGAGTTTATTGCTGCCATAGATGAGGTTCAATATGAGAACCCCTAGTATTATGATGTCTGGAACTTCTTGGAAAAAGAGGCGTATCCACCAAGGGCAAATGCCAAAGATAAGAGGGCAATTCGAAGAATGGCTGCTCAGTTCATTATCTGCGGGGGTAAACTGTACAAGAGAGGTCATCTCGGGATGCATAAGCTGTGTGTTGATGCTGAAGAGTCGAAGCGCCTAATGAAGGCCATCCATGGTGGAGAGTGCGGAGCGCACATGAACGGGGTGATGCTAGCCCAGAAGATCCTTAGATGGGGTTACTACTGGTCCACCATGGAGGAGGATTGCATCGGCTTTGTCCGGCGATGCCACAAATGTCAGATCCATGCAAATCGCATGAACATTTCGCCATCGAAGCTGTACAACATGACTTCGCCATGGCTTGGGAGATTGATGTGATCAGGGCTGTCACTCCAAAGGGGTCCAATGGGCATGAGTTCATTCTAGTCGCGATAGATTATTTCACAAAGTGGGTTGAAGCCCAGTCTTATATGGTGTTGAAGGCTTCGCATGTTGCAAAGTTCATCAAGAACAATATCATCTGTCGCTATGGGGTCTCGAATGAGATCATTTCAGATAATGGTTCCCACTTCAAGAAGGAAGTGATTGACTTGTTGGACAAGTACAACGTGGCTTTTCATAAGTCATCTACCTATCGTCCGCAGACCAATGGTGCAGTTGAGGCCACCAACAAGAACATCAAACACATTTTGCAGAAGATGGTGGAAACTTACCGACACTAGCCAGATAAGTTGCCATTTGCTCCGTGGGGCTACCGGACTTCAATTAGAACTTCTACTAGGGCGACTCCGTATTCATTGGTTTATGGGATGTAGGCTGTTCTACCCATCGAAATTGAGATTCCGTCGTTACAGGTATTGGCTGAGTGTCAGATAGCTAAGGCAAATTAGCAGCAGAGCAGGTTCGAATAACTCATGTTGTTTGACGACAGAAGGCTGAAAGCATTGTACCATGTTCAGGGTTATCAACGCAGAATTGCCAGGGCTTTCAACAAGAAAGTTAAGTCCAGGAATTTGAAAGAAGGAGATTTGGTGCTCAAAGACAACCGAGCTTCCATCCATAACCCTAGGGGCAAGTTCAGACCCAATTGGACTGGTCCTTACATCATCAAGTCTATTTGGTCAGGCGGAGCTGTCGTGTTGATGGATCTAGATGGCCTAGAGTTCTCCCAACCGATCAACAAGGACAAGTTGAAGAAATATTTTCCCTGAGTGGCTCGCTAGGCCGAAAACCTGAAAGGGCGACCTAGGCAAAAGTTAGAGCACAGAAAATTTGAAATTATAAAAACTGAGCTCACAAGGTTAAAAACCCGCAAAGGGCGACTATGGAAAAAGTTAGAGCGTAAAAGGTGAGGGTTAATACATAAGTGAACCTAAGCCGAACTACGTAAGGCTTGATTTCCATCTTTGGGATACGTAGGCACAAACACTTCCTCAATCAACATTGTCCATGTGATCGCCTTGGTCATCTTTGTCTATTCAGCATTCAAAAGCTCGGTTATGATCTCTGGTGCAGTGCTACTCAGACTAGGGGCAACTTTCCAATTGCTGGAATCCGGGGTTGTGCATCTCAGTGACAGATCTTAGGCGTGTCCAGTTCTGATCCATATCGAAAATGGTTTTGAAAAGTTTTAATAAAAGTTGATATTCCTCAAATTAATCTTTTTATAAATTAGACCATTTTTGGACCAAAACAGAAAATTTTAAGTACCCACAACCTTCAATTTCATTGATGTCAATACAGAGTTCTCCTGCTCTTGAATACAAATTAAAGTTGCTTTTCATTACATTCATAAAGAAAACTTGAAAGTGCTGATTAAAGCAAATAAATCTAGGGCATAGTCAGGTGTTCCTGCGTCCCCTCCCAGAGCTGGTCGAAGCCTCTGATGCCAAACAGGGACCAACTTGTGCCTCTTCATTGAGCCAATCTATGCACTCATCAGAGAGGGTGCAGTTGAAAGTAGGAGCGGGGGCCAGAAGCTCTCTCATCCTCCATGTCGTGGCATACCGAGCTAGCTGCGCGCCTCGGACTAGAAATGTAGCAGGGTACTCAATCTCTTCTTCCGGGCAAATCTGATCATGTCCAAATTGGTTCCGGAACCAGAACAGAAAATAGAAGACACAGTGTGTCATACCAATCAACTGAATCCCGGGCTGACGGGTCATGCTGTAACTCATTGTCGGCAAGTTAAGCCAAGGGCAACGCCAAGCAATGTGGTCCGCGGACAAACTGCACATCCAGTTGTACCGCCATCCCTCATCCGTGGCATCGACTAGACGTCATCGAAATAAATAGCTGCGAGCTGAATATGCCAGACACGACTCCACCACTCTCAACTTGTCCATCAACCATACCTAGGGAGGGATAAAAAAAATGAGAAATTAAAGAATAGAGAGGTGTACGTTGAGAGAAAAGTAAGAAAAAGGTTTTGAGAGAAAAACGAGCCTGAGGGCCGAGTGATGTGAGCAATATATGGGAGATGGGATGGGAAACATTACCTGTAATAGTAGTGGACTCCCCGCAAACCTAGCCGTCTCCCAGCGATGAAAAGCATCCAATCCCATCAACATTTCGGCTAGCGTCATGGCAATGCATCTTTTGCCCTCTTTTAAGCCCTCGGCGACCTCAATCAAACGAGTGCTAAACCCACCAGAGTCTGGGGCAAGTTAGAAATGAGACAACATGCACAAGCAAAGCGCATGTCGCCGATAACCCTGCTAATCATGATCGCCGCGGTCACCGGCATCAGAAAACCGACAAACCAAGCTTGGAATGTCTAGCTCCCCATCGTGAATCAATGACCAAGCGTCAGGCAAAATAAGGCCGCACATCCGTCCTAAGGCTTGGACGTGGCCTAACCGGAGCTGAGGCAAGATTTCTTCATCACGCTCGGATTCCATTAAAGCTTGGAAATCTTCGAAAGTAGGACATATCTCTAGACTGCAAAAGCTAAAGACGTGTGTTACCGGAGTCCAAAATCTTACCGCGGCATAGTGGAACGGAAAATGCAACGGGGTGCGACCCAACGTGAGTAGTGCATTTATGCCGAAGCCCCAGAAATTTAGCTTTTCCGAGCCATCCAAGTTGGCAATCCAAGTTGTGAGATTTTGGACAAGGAACTCTTCCATTTAGTGCAAATCAGTGTTGAAATGAGAAAAACTGCGAAGCTGAGGCTTTTGTAGAAGATAAGGCGTTGAGTGGAAGACAGGTGTCAACATTCTGGAGGTCCTTACCATTTTTGGCCGATCAACCAAATATAGTGCCGACCAATCATCCCTTTTGGCTAATTGGCTAAAAATGTTGGCCGATGGCCTCTCTATATGGCCGATGGCCTCTCCCCTTGTTCTATGAGCAGTCTATGTGTTGAACATGCTGAGAACTTGTGATTGGTTCCACTTCCAATGCCTTCCAGTGTTGATTTTGCGAAGTCACGCCTATTTGCTTATCGAGTTGTCGTACATTTGTTTATCAAGTTATAATTTGCATTCTTTAAGTCTTTGTTTTTCTTATCGAGTTGTATTTACACTTGGTTAGCTTGTCAAGGTCTTTGTTTTGCTTACCGAGTTGTTTTGTCATTAGTTGGTTCACTACCTGATTAATTGCAATTCGAGTGCTTGGTTTTCAAAACGAAAGTTCAATCTCATTTACATTGTTATGTAATGCGATGCATAGAATGTACAAATGTAAAACTTTTTGAACAAAATAGCCGTTTCATTTCATCATATGTCTCTTTTGCAAAAAGTACATAGTTTTGAGAAAATAAAACCTGTCTGAGGCAGTACAATGTGCTCAAACTACCAGTAAAAAGAAAAGTAAAACAAAAAAGGAAAAGCAACAAAATGTCTGAACAAAGCAAAAAGAAGAAAAACAGCAAGTGTCTAGATCAGTATCAGCCATCTCGAGCATAGGAATCCGTCCTGGTCCTCTTCCTGGACGAGGGTCTAGGATCACCACCGCCGGCTCCGTAGTCAGAGTCTGAGCTGTCTACGACCTCACCCTGGGACGACGCCGCCTCCTCCTCATCAGAATCATCGGGGGAGAGCTCTCGTGAACTGCTCTCAGCATGAGTGTGCTTGTGTCTACCTCGGCTATGGATAGTCATCCTCCACCTGACTCCCCCTCCTCCTCAGGCAGGTACGGATGGTCCAACAGGAGCACCTCCTGCGGCCGGAATCTGGAATGGTGCCTGAAAGGAACAAATGGCAAATGCATCAGTTATGCTACGCAAAGCAAGGTATGAATACCGAATACGGTGTGTGAGTACAGTGTATGAATGCTATGGGCAATGTGTGGGTACAGTGTATGAATGCAGTGAACAATGCTGTGAACAGTATGTGAGTTCAAATGTATCAGTGCCGTGAGTGCTGTGTATCAAGTGTCATATCGACAATGTGGTACATCAAATAAATATGGAACAAATTATGCAAAGTTTGAGACTGCGGTTGGAGGAACTTACCGGAATGCTGTAGATGGTCAACAAGTTGATGCTCCGCTGCAGCATCCCTATCACTGAGGCTGTCAACTCCAGAGACTACCTAGTGTACTCGACGAAAGCCTGCAAAAGTGTTGAAGTCATTAGTATTTTGCGGAATATCAAATGAAATGAAATAACTGTACATAATGCAAAGTATAGTAGTACATACCGGGGTCGAGCCGTAGACTCCGATAAGCTCATGATCAGCCGGAGGGGGAGCGATAGGTATCTGGTACGTCTCCCCACCCTATCCTCGGCATGTCATCGTTTTAGGTAGCTCTGGCCATCCAGCTCCCTGTCCTCTCCGGGACCCACTCCTCCCACGGGCTTGAGTCGTCCTCGATGCTCTTGCTTCTGCCACTGGTGCCGCAGGCCTCTCTCTCTCAGCTTGGCAAGCACCGGTCAAAGGTCGCATCAGATAAGCCTGGATGAACTCGGTGTAGTCGCCCTCGTCTCTAAAAGGCTCAGAGTCCCAACCAAGCATGTAGTCTATCATCTCCTCTAAGGTATACCTCTCGATGTGCCTCATGTGGGTAGGAGGAGATGCTGGAACTATCTACTCTGGCAAGCCCAAGGTCTGTCGCAAGAAGCACTCCCCGAAATAGCATGCTCGACAGACCGGGCCCTCCAGAAGAATCCTGAAACGGGCAGTCTCCCGAGCACCCCCGTACTCATCTCTCACTCTATCAGGCATCACCGCCACTACCCAGGGCTGCCAGGTGATCTGTAAATGACAAAATATACAGTTTGTTAATCTGTTATTGAAATTATAACGTAAAGTGAAGCTTAAATGAACTGAAAGGTCTGAAATTCCTCAGCTACAGTGATGGTATCGAAATAACGGTAGAAGAATAGGAAAGACTCCCTAGGCCTCCACTCGCACCTCACGTCGAATAGGTGAGAAAAGGAAACCATAGGGGGCATCTCCTCATCCGGCACTGGGGAAAGCCTAGGAAAGTAGGCATACACCCACAACTGTAGAGTGTAACAGGGCACATATCGGTACGCTTATCAGATAAAGTAGAATGCAGATAGAGCAGAAATCACAAAACAATGTGCAAAGTGTGCAGTGTGTGCAGTGTACAGTTAGTGTAAAGCAGATTGCATGTTCGCAGCAGGGTGCAGATTGTGCAGTGTACAGTCAGTGTAAAGCAGATTGCATGTTTGCAGTGTGTGTAGTGTACAGATAATGAAAAGCAGAACTGAAAAGACAGAAAGGGAAAGTATACCTCCCAGGCTCGCCAGTAGCCCCCAAGCAACTGTCCGCTACGGCGGGAAGATAAGCTCATATATCCGTAGAGAGTGGCCAAGCTTGCGCCACCCCAATCATAGCGATAGTTCCGCGTCACATCCATAAGTGCGCTTAGCAAGTAAAGGGCGACAGTGTTCGCCCGGTCGGCGAAGAGTGTAGTCTATAGCAGGAACATGATGAAGCCGCTAGCATACTGCTCCACCTCCTCCCGATTTGTGAGCGCCTGAATCCTGAAGTGGTCCTCAAACCTCACAAATCCCGCACGGGAGAGAGAAGGTAGAGGGCCAAGCAATTAAATCTGTGCGGCGTCCCACTCGTCCATATCAGTGTCAAAAGGAATCGGATAACCCCCTACTCTAATGCCTGTGAGCATGGAGAAGTCAAAGGGAGTCATCGTCATCTCCCCGGTAGCAGAAATGTGGAAGGAGTCGATGGTATCCCACCACCTCTCCACCAGTGCGCCCAGAAGAGGCCTACTCGCAATGAGGCACGAGAGTCCCCTGCAGAAAACGCCGAAGCCAGCATGATCAACGATGTCACGGACTGCATCGGGCAGCTCCATGTACCAACCGCGGGCGATGATGTTCCCATACCCCAGAAGGCATGAGAATCTCCCTGTTTTCAAAACAAACAGTTGCGGAGCAATGTTAGAAATACAGTGTTGAAAAACATTCAGAATTGGTGAAAATGCAGTGTGTGTGCATGTGTTCAAGATTATACAGATATCGGGTGTGGGTGTGCTCACAGATGAACTACAGCGTATGATGTGTCAGTGTGTTTGGGATATTCAGTTGGAAATGCAGTGTGTGTGCATGTGTCCAAAATTATACAGATATCGGGCGTGGGTGTGCTCACAGATGAACTACAACATATGATGTATCAGTGTGTTTGGGTTATTCGGTTGAAAATGCAGTGTTTGTGCATGTGTTCAAGATTACACAGATATCGGGTACGGGCGTGCTCACGGTGAACTACACATATGATGTATCAATGTATCTGGGTTAAGCAGTTAAAGAACAGGATTGACTATCGCAGTTATTGTTCTACATTATGAAAAATGAAATAGAGGAAGAGTGTACCTCAGAAGTGCCGCAGGAGAGATGTGACTCTGGCTCACGCAACAAAAGCTCCAGTGGCGTGCCCCACGCATAGCTCCTGAAATGGTGGATGTCGTCGGGAGGCAACACGTGTATCGTCGGCCTGTAGGTCGCCGGATCGAATGGTTGAATGCGAAGAGGTAGGAGCTCAACCTCAGGGTCCACGTCCATCTCTGGGGGAGCCCCACCCAATGAAATGTCGTCTGCCATCGCAAGAAGAGTGCAAAAATGGCCGAGGATGTGAAAAATGGGTGAGAATGTGAAAAGTCAACCCAAAAGTCAACCCCGAGGGGTAAAAAATGGGAGAAAAGATCGGAGTGTGGAAAAGGCACGAAGATCGAGGTATGACTGAGGGGAAACAAACCCCAAGTGGTGGAAACCAAGAAAGGGACACCGAAAACGAATTTCGATCGGTTCAAAGTGTGCGAAACGGGAAGGGTTTTGAGATCAAACGATGGAAAAGGCTCAAAAACAAGAAGAAAACATGGATCGAAGCAAAGAAAATAACCTAGAGAGAAAGAGGGAGGATTTTCGAACTTGGAGAAGTGAGGATATAAGGTTTGGAACCTTATATTTAAAGACCCGTGGCTAAAAGACAAAACTGCCCCAAAACTGCCATTTTTGGCCGATCGGCCCAATTATTAACCGATCGGCTAAATGTTTGGCCGATGAGATCATTTTGTGGCCGATGGGTGGTCGATGGACTCCCCTTCTGGTCGATGAACCTCCTACACCCTTGGTTGGGTCAGTTATGTTGTTTGGGACCTTCATTTCTCAAGACAGTGCAAGAAAGTAGACTTTTGAAGCCCAACCGGCCTTCGTGTTGACCTCGAATCATCTCTTCTGAGTTTGGCACTTGATACGTACGAGGTGTATCCTTTTTTGTATCCTTTTGCCTCCTGCGAGATTCGAAAATTGCTTTAAATACGTTGTGTTACAACATTTTTCCGTGTTTATAATGAGCACGAATTGATTATATGTCATTTCGCTCTTGCATTGTTATGCACGTACTATATGCGTTGTAGTGCACACCTCTTGCATTGTTATGCACGTACTATATGCATTGTAGCGCACACCTCTTGCATTGTTATGCACATACTATACGCGTTGTAGCGCACACCTCTTGCATTGTTATGCACGTACTATATGCGTTGTCTCTTGCATTGTTATGCACGTACTATATGCGTTGTAGTGCACACCTCTTGCATTGTTATGCACGTACTATATGCGTTGTAGCGCACACCATGCTTGCATTATTATGCACATCTCTTATGCGTTGTAGCGCACACCATGCTTGCATTGTTATGCACATCTCTTATGTGTTATCGTGCACGCCATGCTTGCATTGTTATGCACATCTCATTTGCATTGTCATGCATTTCCTCATCTGCATTGTCATACACTTCTCGTTTGCATTAACATGCATTTCAGTACATGCATTATCATACACATCTTATTTGCATTGACATGCATTTCAGTACATGCATTATCATGCACATCTCATTTGCATTGTCATGCATTTCCTCATCTGCATTGTCATGCACGTTTCATTTGCATTATCATGCATTTCAATACATGCATTGTCATGTACATCTCATTTGCATGCTCATCTGCAGTGTCATGCATTTTTTCACCTTGCATTGTCTTGCACGTTTCATTTGCATTATCATGCATTTTCCTACCTTGCATTGTCTTGCATATTTCATTTTCATTGTCATGCATTTTCTCACCTTGCATTGTCTTGCACGTTTCATTTGCATTGTCATGCATTTCCATACTTGCATTGTCATGCACGTTTCATTTGCATTGTCATGCATTTTCATACTTGCATTGTCATGCATTTCTCACCTTGCGTCGTCTCGCATATTTCATTTGCATTGTCATGCATTTTCTCACCTTGCATTGCCTTGCACGTCTCTTTTGCATTGTCTTGCATGTCTTTTGTGGATTGTTTTGCACCCCTTATAAGTTGCATTGTCTTGCTCGTTATGTGCATTGTTTTTCACCCCCTATAACTGGCATTGTCTTGCTCGTTATGTGCATTGTTTTGCACCCCCCATAACTTGCATTGTCTTGCTCGTTATGTGCATTGTCTTGCACTTTCTACTAACTTGTGCATTGTCTTGCACCCCCTCTAACTTGTGCATTGTTTTGCACTCACTAACTTGCATTGTTTTGCAAACTATCTAACTTGCATTGTTTTACAACCTATCTAACTTGCATTGTTTTGCAACCTATCTAACTTGCATTGTTTTGCAAACCCATCTAACTTACGTTGTTTCGCACTTCTCTTACTTACATTGTTATGTACATCTTTAACTTTGTCTCGCACGTTACTTGCATTATCATGCACCCCTCCACTCGCGTTGTCATGCACTTCTCACTTGCATTGCTATGCATGTTTCTAACGATATTGTACCTGTTAAGTTTCTTTCTTTTACAGGCACGATATTGTATGTACGATTCATTTGAAGCTAGCGCGACCAGACAAACCAGACAGGTATTGTACATTCTCCGCGTGAGACGTAGCGAGAATTGAATAATTCTCTTACATCCTTTCTGCATATAATGTAGTTTGGTTTTTTTCTGCTTGCTTAAAACTGTTGCATGTTATGCTTCGTTACAGCTCCCTTTGCATGATCATAAGTTATGTTCGGCACCATGCATGTCCTTTGCATTTTTCCCCTGCCTTCGGGCACATATCTTGCTATCTTGTATGCGTGGCTAAGTCTTCGGCCTCGTCAAAAATGGGTCGTCTCTGGGCTTTGACATTCACTCCCGTCATTTTTATGACTTTCGAGTTTTGTCAAAGAGGGGCAATTGTAGACACCCCATTTTTGACCGTCCTCAAGAATCGGACGTCGTCGTTTGAACACTCGATGATCATCCATGTTCGTGTTCGTTTTGAGTTCCCAAAGGTCTCGGCCGCGCGCCTTGCCTCAAGATCTCTCAACTTGTCTATTTTGTGCTTGGTTATGGACCAAGGACTTGTGTTTTTGCTTCTTAGGGAAGAGGGTGGCTTGTTGGCCATCCCCTTAACCCATCGGCCAAGGCATGAAGCCATCAGCCTTGTTTTCTTGCCATCGGCCAAAAGTGTTGGCCGATCGGCACTCTTTTTGGTCGATCGGCCCTTATGTTGGTCGATCGGCCATGTTTTCTGGCCGAACCCTATTCATCTTCTTTATGCAGATATTTTATGCCAGCTGTCACAGCTGGCATGCACAATTCCCTCCCTTCATACACGTGTATGGAGGGATTTGCCCCTTTGCTTAGCTTCCTCAAGAAGCTTTGCTTTTGGTTCTCTATAAGAGAGAACTATCTCCTCCCTCCTCAAGGGTTCAAAAAATTGAGTCTTGAGTGATACATATACTTTGGTATCTATATTCCTTTGTTTGATCTTGTTTTGTGCTCTAAAGTGTAGTATTGTCTTACTATTGTACACAAACACACACTAGAACACCATCCACTTGGAGCTGAGGTCCCTTGATGTTGATTTCAGAGTTCTTGGAGTGGTTTAAGCTTGGAAAAGTTGTTGGAGTCTTTTTCTTGAAAGTGTTCTTTAAGGGTGGGCAAACTTGCTTTTAATACCCCATTCTTGCTTAAGCTTTTAGCCCTTCTTGATTATTGTTTTAAGTTTAACTCTAAACTACAATAAGTACTGATTTTTGATACTTTAGATCTTTGTTTAAGGTCATTTTTTGGTTTGGGTTTGTTTACCCCTCTTAGGCCTTGTTTGGCCTTGTTTTAGGCCATCCCTTTTGGCCCTTGTTCTTAGCTTTGCATGACCATTCTACCACTAAAATCCAGAGGATTTTCAGTGGTGGAAAGGTGCTTTTGAGGTCTTAAATAGGAGAGGGTCATCCCCTTTCCTTGTTGTCTTGTATGCTTGCATAAATGGCTTATATTGGTAACATGTTTGCTTAGCTTGTTTTAGCTCCATTTCAGCAAGTATTTGGTGTTATTTTGCTATGATATACCTATGTTTCAAGTTGGTTTAATGGCCTCTTATATGCTTCATATACTTGCCTTGCAATCCTTTCATTTGCCTTAACACGAATCATGTTGTAACATGTCATTCTAGCGTGCTTTTGGCTCAACTCCATGAAGCTTTTAGCCTTGTTGTAACATGCTTTAAGCTCTGATTTGAGTTGTTTTGACCATGTATGCCATGTTTTGTATAGCCATAAGGCATTCTAGCTTGTTAGCTTTGAGTGTCTAAGTCACTAGCATGTTTTACTTGGGCCATTTCAGTGATTTGGAATCATTTGTTATGTTATTTCAGTCCATGTAATGTGCTCATACACTTGCACTTATCACTCCTTTAATGCTTTAAAGAGTTGATGTTTTATGCCTCTTGAATGGATCATTGTGTATGCTTCCATGCTTAGGTCATTTGGATGCCAGCTAAGTGGGTTTTTGGTCTTGTTTTACCATGCCATAACTCTATTTTTGTTGGTTTATGTTATGCCATGTTTGGTTTTGATAGGTGTAGAGTAACACCCCGTTTGTAGCTTTGCATGCTTCATGGTTTATGCTCATCTTTCTAGCATGTTTTGGCCTCATTCCTTGCATGTTTTTGGTCTTGTTTGAAACTGCCTTGGGACAGTTTTAGGTCCCCTTGGCCCTTTGGGGCTTGTCTTGCATGGCCTTGGTTTGAGTCCCTTGGCAGTCTTAAGCTTTGAGCTTTCTTGCATGCTTTGCTTGTGTACTTTGGTTGGTTTGGCACCTTTCCATGCATGATTTCAAAGCTTACAATATATGTTACATGTCCATATTTGCTCACTTTTAAGTGCTCTTAAAAGTTGCCCTCTTATGCCTAGGTGATAAGCCATCACATGTGCATGTTTGTATGTGTTTTTGTCCATCTTTTCTTTGCACCTTGGCCACTAATTTGGGCATGTTTAAGAGTAGCCCATTTTGGTTTAAGTCCATCTTACCATGTTGTTGCATGCTTGTTTCATTTTGCATGTTGTTACATGCTATGCATGTTTGCATATTTAGGTTGTATGCCCATTACATATTGTATGCTTGCATGCTCATGTTGCATTAGATTTGCATCATGCTTGAGTTGTTTGCATGCTTGCTTGCATGCTTAGGTTGCATTGCATTGTGTGTGCATTGCCTTGCCTCTTGATCAAGCATGATAGAGGTTGAGGTCCCCCTATGTGTTTTTGTGCATTTCATTTGATATTGAACTGCACACTTGGCTCCTTTGGTCATCATGCATTGAAATGCGTGATTGGTGGTCCGAGGGTCGAAAACTACACACCTTTGAGTCTTAAACATGATAAGGGGTGTGGTTGTGCAGACATTGTCTTGTAAATGTATTGCCATGCTCTGTTTGTCCTCTGCTGCAGTAACAGGAGCTTTTCACAGGAAGAGATGGTCGATCGACCATATTCAATGCCGATCGGCAACAAACACTTGGCCGAGAGCCTCATTTTTGGTCGATGACCAGTTTGCCTTGGTCGATGGTCCTATCTTCTGGCCGATGGCCTCTCAGCATGCCCACAAGGTGGTTCAGAAGTGTCACAGAAGTTGGCACAATTTCCTGAGGTACAGAGTAATGCAAACAGAGGCAGCATAAAGCATGGCAACGGATTTTCGAGCGAAGCCGACCGAGCATGCATTTGTCCCTCTTCCCGAGGCTATTTTACTATTTTCATAGCTTAATTAATTTGTTTAATTAGTTAAGTGTTGTGTAATTAATTAATTAGCTTGCTAGTTAGTTAATTAGATGATTTGTGTTATTCTTTCTGTCCCTCCGTCGGGAGGGTGCAATTGTTGTAATAAGTGTGCGTGTGTGTGTTACATGTCTTCCAACCCCCATTTCTTTCTCCCTTTTACTTAACCGCTTACTATGGTTAGTTTTAGGGCATATTTAGTTTAGCATCCTTATGCTATGCATGTTTGCATCATTCATCTGTATTTCATCCACCGGGCTCGGCTCATCATACTAACTGCATTGTATTTCAATTACAAGTTGAATACATGTATCGATTTGTCGCATCTCATATACCATTTTAGATTAGCTGATTCTATTCTAGTTGCACTTTGCATGCGATGCATTAGCCATTCTAACATGAACTAGGATCATGCATTGATTACTAACTAGTTTCTTGTTTTTGCTCAGAGTACACTGTAAGTGTTTATGCTTCAGCATCTTGCACGTGTGTGAGTGTTAACATGACAACATACTTGCCATGAGGCTAACTGCTTATGTGATATAACTGTCTGAATGCCTGTGGGTGAAGGTTGGATGGCTTGAATTGGAATAATTCATCGAAATCCGTGTTTTAGCCTACTTGTGAGTAGCAAACTTCAAATCATTTTTCAAACAAATGGATATGCGATGCTTTGTTCCAAATTAGGCGATCTAGTCTATACTTGTGTGTTGTGGGCATCACATAGTAATTCTAGCTAATTAACCAGAATAAGAACGCATGTGTTTTCAAAAATAAGATATCATGCTTAGTACAGGCCGATCTTTGATCGGGCGAGCAGGGGTGCTCATAGATGACCTTCCCCAATCGTACCCAAGTTCCCGAGCCGAGGCATATTTGGTGCTGACGGACACGTGGCCTTAGGCACGAGTCAGGGTTTCCTAAATTCCCCCAAAATAAAATATTTAGGTGGCGACTCTGTATCTGGAAAAGCAGTCCATGTTTGGCACTTCTTGCTTAAAAATCAGTTTTCCAAAACGATTTGTCGGATTTGGACTCTTTGGTGATTTATCAATCTCACATCGCAGATTGTGAGATCAGATTAAGAACTGTGACATTTGAGTCCGAACTATAGCATGAAGCCCAAGGGCGCGTCTACAGTATTGTATGCCTATAGTGTTATGCTCTTTGCTAGCTTCAATGCTTTCGACTCCGTGCATGTCTTGCCTGCATCATTTTTATGCTTTGATGTCATTTAACATCCTATTTCAGTGCTGGAATATGTGCCATTGCATGCCATCTTTCATTTGTTGTATCACTTTGAAAGAGGTCTCAAGCCTTTTGTTGGTTTAAGCACGAAATTGAGGCGTTCATGCTCAACGACATGATGCTTCTTTCATGCTCAAGAAGCTTGTGGCTTGGTCCGTCTTTCCAAATTAGAGGACTTCTCACTTTTGGATTTAACCAGTTAAAGGACTAATTGGTAATCTAAAATGAGTAACAAAATGAATCTAAGTAAAACATGCCAAGATAACATGTTTTTGTTGCATTGCATGTGTTTGGATCGGACGTTAATCTAAACAAGAGAAACGGGGGACGTTTCATACTCAAAGTGATGACGTGCTTCATTTCTTAGTTGTCGTCCCCCATGATTGTGCAAGATAAGGTGGAGGCCTCTTGAGTCTTGTGTGTTATTTGTGCATTTATTAACGTGTACAAACTTGGCTTCTCGACCATCATGCATTGCGATGCTCGGTTGGTGGGCCGAGAGTTGAGTACCGCACTCTTTTGAGCTTGAGAAATGATAAGGAGGGTGGTTGTACACACATATCCTGCAAAGACCCTGCTTTGCCTCTGTTGTTCCCTGTTTGCAGCGAAATTGGAGAATGCAGGAGCAAGTGGCCTAAAGCTTCCTCTGGTGGCCAACAATCCTCAAGCTCAGAGGTGGTCCAAAGTTGTTCTGGTTCTGGAGTAGAAGCAACCTGGAAATTAGTTCAGTGTTCAGAAATCAAGGTGAATGTAAACAGAGGCAACCGGTGGCAAAGCAACTGATTTTCGGGAGGAAGCCGATCGAGCATGCATGCATCCTTCGCCCTTGAGGCCTTTTAACTGCTTTACTTAGTTAGTTAATTTATTGGCATTGTACTTAATTAGTTAATGTGCTTAGCTAATCAGTTTGTATTGTAATAATTAGTTAACTAGAATAGTTAATTAGTTGTGGTTTGTAATAGTTAGCTTAATTAGCATAGCTAGTTAGCTTTCATTTCATTCGGACCCACCATCGAAAGGGCAAATATTGTAATAAGGTTGCGTGTGTGTGTACATGTCTTCCGATCCTTACTTCTTTCTCCATTTTACTTATCAGCTTTTGATGGTTAGTTTAGGGCATATTTCAATTAGCATACCTTATGCTTTGCATGCGTGAATCATTCATTCGTCTTGCATGCACCGGGCTCGGTGCATCATTCAAACTGCATTGTATTGCGATACCTACTTGAATACGTGTATCAAAATTGTTGCATCCATATGCCATTTTAGATAGCCGAGCCTATTTAGTTGCATTTTTGCATGTGTTACGTTGGGCATTGTTGACATAGTTAGGAGCATGCATTGCTTTCTAACTAACTTTTATTTTGGCTTGGAGTACACTATAAGTGTTTACGTTTTAGCATCCTTGCATGAGTGTTAGTGTTGCTATAATAGCATGCTTGCCATGAGGCTATTTGCTTAAGTGCTTAATTGCTTGAATGCCTGTGGATGAAGGCTTCATTACTTGAATTGGGATAATTCGTCAAAATGTGAGTTTTAAGCCCAGTTGAAGTGGCAAATCATCATGTTTTAAGCCCACCTTGTTTGGTGGCAAATCCGTGTTTTAGCCTACTTGCGAGTAGCATCTTCAAACCATTTTCGAAAAACAAACATGAGATGTTTCGTTCCAAATCGAGTGATTTAGTCTATACTTGTATGCTGCGTACACCACATAGTAATTTTAGATTAATAACCGGAATAAGAATACATGTGTTTTCAAAAACAACATATCATTTTAGTAGAGGCCGATCTTTTGATCGGGCGAGCGAGGGTGCTCATTTCAGGACCTTCCCCTCTCGTACCCAAGTTCCCTAGCCGAGACAACTTTGGTGATGACAGACAAGTGGCCTTAGGCACGAGTCAGGGTTTCCTAAATTTTCCAAAACAAAATATTTAGGTGGCGACTCTGAAATCTGGCAAAGCAGTCCATGTTTGGCGTTTTTTGAGTAAAATCGATTTTCCAAAACGATTTGTCGGATTTGGACTCATTGGTGATTTATCAATCTTACATTGCACTTTGTGAGATTAGATTCAGAACCGTGACAGGAGTCCGAACTGTAGTAGCTAGAACCCAATTTGCGCTCTCTCCGAGAGGGGGGCTATGCGGAGAGAGTTTCGAGCAGTCTACAGAGGTATATTAGGTGGTCTTGCTGAGGCACCCTTTTTGACCATTTGACCAAGTTGCATATCGGAAGCCATAGAGACCATTCCAAACTAGGACAGGTTGCTCACTCGAATGCAAGATTGCTTGAAACCGCATGCGTGCGTAATAAAACCCTAGTTCCTGACAAAATAGGACAGGGAAATCCTACCCCACTATAGGGGCGTTTTAGCTCTCACTTGCTTGCTATGTGCTGTTAGCCTGTGTCTCTACAGGAATGCATGTATCAGTTGCAAGTCTGAGTATTAGTTTGAGGATATCAGTTTTCAGGCAGAATTTTGGGGCAAAATTCAGTAGAGAGTACAGTCATTCAGCTATGCTCATATCTGTTCTGGTGAAATCAGGCTGAGGTGCTGTCTGTTTTCTCTAATGCTAGGTAGTCTTGGAACCATAGCTTCAGAAGGCTCCAATATCCCCTGAGTGCATTGAACTTGTGTTGATAGACTTTGTCAGGTCAGAGATTCCATTCAAGGGCAACCAGTGTTTCCTTCACTAGAGGTGAGGCAAAGAAAGGCCAGTCAGGGCTCACCGGTTCAACTGATCTGACAGTCACCAGTCACATCGCCTTTGTTCGGAGCACGAGCATCTACTTCTATCATGGCTCAGTCCCCGATGAATCTAGAGGATTTACTGATCCGTTTTTAGCAATTAGTGGATTCACTGTAGCAAGATATGGTTAGGCAAGCCGAGACATTGCAGAATATGATATTCAATTTTAAGGACCTCCATGACATTGGGGTTCAAATCAAGGATGCCATCCTACAAGAGAACATTATAGAAAGTAATGAGTTTATGAGGAAGAAGGTTCTGCGTACTTCCGATGCTGCTACCAGCGGTAGCGCAGTTTTAAAATGCTCAGAAGAAGTAAACACTGTAACCATACCCATCGAAAATCTTCCTCCCGATAATACCCAAAGACCAACCACTTCAACTCGGCACCAAGCCCGAGATTTCTATCTTCTTTACATGAGTCTCTCTCAAGCTTTGAAAATGCTGCGAAAAAAAGGGTACCTAGAACTCCTAGAACCCCAACCCCTTCAAAATCCTCTCCCACCAAGATATAACCCAGCCAAATACTATGTCTATCATCAACAACACGGTCATGATACGAACTGTTGCATCCACCTCCGTCATAAGATTCAGGATCTTATTGATGAAGAGATCATAGCTCCACTAAAGGGACCTCAGGCCACCACTGACCCATCATCTCCACATCTCAATCTAATCCATACATTGCCATCCAGCTACAACCTCAGCATCTACATCACCCCGGCCCATCTATCCAAGCTTGAGGTGTTCCTTCTAGTTAGCATGGACTTATGCATGATGAATGCACTCGAACCTCAATCATCCCAAACCCATGAACCCACTACTTCTGAGCTAGGGAGCATGATTGAAGACTTGCAAAGAACTGTGGCAAATTTAGCCTTTGGAATTTTGGCTCTATCATCGACCACATCACTGGCAAGAAATTTCAATCCAAAAGGCTCTTCAATACTGGGGCGAGCTGCAATTGAAAAGGGCCAACCTGAAGCCATCTTAGACCTAGGCAATGGCATGTGAACAATAACCGGGCTCCGCTCTAATATAGTGACCCAACCCCTTAGCCAAGCTGAAGCAAGTAGTAGGAACGAAACCAGGGCAAGTATTGATCCTTATGCACAACTTCGGTGGGCTATCAAGGCATTGAAGGCCGAAGGACTGAACAAACAGCAAGTGCTCGCAGTTGTTACAAAGACTATTGATAACACTTTTGTCGCTCAGGATAAGAGCATTCTGAATCAAGGGACAAACAACGGAAAGGGATGCTCTACCAGAAATACCCATCCTAATTCAGGTTCCAAGCCTATGGATACCCGACCAACACCCGCTACTCCATTTGCCAATGTTTCTAAACCTAGTGCTTCATCTTCCCACAAACGAACCTTCACCTAACTCCATATGAGCCTAACCTATGCATTGGAGGTATTAATGGAGAAAGGGTATCTCAAACCACTCAAACCTCGGCTTCTCCCGAATCCCGTTCCAGCTAAGAATGATACTGCCAAGTACTGTGCCTTCCATCAACAAACCGATCATGACACTAACAGTTGTTTTCGTCTTCGCCAAGAAATACAAGATCTGATTAACAATGAGGTCATCGTCATACCAGGCTCTGCAAAGTCTATCGTCACTGGATCAGTGAACTTGAGGGATAATGTGACTATGTGATTGGAAGATGAACTACTTGCTGATGGTATTCAGTTTACTCCAAATGTGGTGGATGGCACCCACTGTTTTGAGCAATGTGCCAATGTTGTTTATTGTATTTTCTGACTTGGGTATTGGGTTAGTCTTGTTGTGTTGTCTTGAGTCAGTCTTTTTTTACTAAGTTAGTTGAGTCTGTCTTGTTGTATCGAGTCAGTCCTGTTGTGTTAGAGTCAGGTGTTTTCATCACTTGCTTGTTTTGTGTTTGTCTTTTACACTCTTTCTTTTGAGTTTGTTTCTGCCATGGAGCCAATTGTGCCAGAAGATCTGAATCAAACAGCAGAGCTTTTCACATACTTTTCTGTGCCTTGAAATCAATCATTACATTGACCTAAGTTTTTCAAAAACTTTTCTAATACTGTGGTGAAAACAAAGAGGGAGGAATTCCTCTAGATTTGCAAAAATTGACCAACTGAGAGAAAGAGAGACATGCTAAGCCCTTAATGAATGAAATCATGTTTGTTAATGTAAGTATTGAGAAAGATCCTGGCTTGATCTAGATTGGTTCTACATTGTCTTCGACCTGAGCGACTAGTCGCTTTCTTAAAAGATTTCAAAAAATGTTTTGCTGGTCCTGCGAAGACCTGTGTGGAATTGATTTCGAGATTGTGTAGTATAGGATCGCTCTTAGCCTCGAGACTCAACCCTTTTTGCTTTCAAACCTTGAACTTGGACTTAGAATGTTCAATGGTCAACCAGAATGTGAGGCTTGTATGGCCAGATTTGAAGTAGCACATGAACTAGGGGCAATAAGGTCGTATGACATCCAAGGAGGCCCGCCAGGCCAGATTTGAAGCAGCCCTTGAACTATAGGCAAGAAGGTCAGATTGATTAAAGGAAGCTTGCAAAGCTAGATCAGAAGTAGCCCTTGAACTAGGGGAAAAAATGTCAGATGTGATTGAAGATTCAAAAATTGGGTCGTCTTTCAAACCAAGGAAGACTGGGAAGAAAGCCAAATTCCAGCAGCTGGAAGAAGAGAAATTATTGTTGAAGGACAATCGAGTTCCTATCCGCAACACTAGGGGCAAATTCAGACTTGATTAGATGGACTCCTACATCATCAGCGAACAGCAGCCATTCTCCTAGATTAAGATGGCTTCTAGATCTCAAAACCAATCAACATGGACAAGTTGAACTTTTTTATCCTTGAGAGGCTCGCTGGGCCGAAAACCCAGAAGGGCAACCCAGGCAAAAGTTAGAGCAAGAAAAAGAAGAGAAAAAAGAAAAGAACAAAAATGAAAAGAAAAAGAAATAAAGAAAAATGAAAAAAAAATGAAAAGAAGAAAAGAAAAGAAAACAGAGCTCGCAAGGTTGAAAACACAGAAGGGCGGCTTTGGCAAAAGTTAGAGCGTAAAAGGAGAGTGTCAATACCCAAGTGAACCTCAACCCGAAACTACGTACAGCCTGATTCCTATTTTTGGGATACATAGGCAACTTCATCCTGAAGTTCAGCCTCAATCATTTTCAGCCTGCTTGGTTCATCTATGTTGATTGGTTTATCCTTGTTCAACTCGGCTATCTTGTCCATGTGCAAATTGGCTCATCTTCGTTCAGACTTAGTTGTCTTACTCCGTTGGAAGATTCAGCTGTAAGATAAATCAAATTCAGATCTGAGGTTGTGCATCTCGAGAGTAGATTCCGCGTTGGCTGAGCAATGGCCATTTGCAAAAACAATTTTGAGAATTTTTAATGAGGTTGACTAATTCTCTCGAAAATTATTCTATCTTTTCCTAAACCGGACCATTTCTTGGACCCAAAAAAGGAAAATTTTCAGTGCTCAAAACCTGACTTGCATGATTTCAAATCAAAAAAATTGAACAAGTATGTTAATCTAACTCTCATGTTGGTCAAAATTGTTTTAGTAGACAGCCAAAACAAAAAATTGTCAAAATGATGAACTAGGGGCACAGTTGAGCCAGGTTTTCTGTCTTTCCCCCGTTATCAATGTACTTTCCAGAAAGGGCACCATACTTGCCGGAAAGGGCACAACTAAAGCTGACAGCAAAAGGCCAAAAGCTCTCTCATCCTCCGAGCAACGAGGTATCAAGCCAAGTGCAAAGCACGAACTGGAATGGAGCGGCGTGGTTTCTGAACCACACCTCGTTCCCTCTGCCTAGAGGGACACTATGGTCCTGGGGATCACTTTTTTGGTTGCAAACCACTTTTGATGCCCGTAGACTAGTTTTCGAGGCTTCTGGCCACGCGTCTTGCCTCCCGAACTTTCGTCTTGCATCCTTTTCGATTTGTTTTGGGCACAAACCTTGTTTTCCTTGTTTGGAAGGTGGTACAAGGATGGGAGACCAGTTCTTCCCCTTGGAGACCACTTTCCTCCCCGCCAGCTCTGGTCGACCAACTGGTTTTCTTGGTCTTTGGGCCACCTTTTCTGGTCAACCACCACACCACTGCATTATTTACATGGCCAACCAGTTTTTGTCTTGGGAGACCACTTGTGGTGGTCGGCCGACCACTTCAAGTGGTCGGCTGCTTTTCATCACCTTTTTGGAGATATTTTCATCCAGCTGGCACAGTTGGAAGGCACCAAAGCAATCCTCCATCCACGTGTATGGAGGGATGGCCTTGGACCCAAAGCTTGTCCAACAAGCTTGAGTTTGGTTCTCTATATAAGAGAACCTCCTTCCTCATGCCTGAGGTTCAGATTTTAGTGGCTTGAGAGATAGATACACTCTTGTCTCTATAATCCTCCATCTCTTTCATTTTTGTGCCTTAAAGTGTCATTTTATCACACTTTTGTACACAAACACACACTCAAACACCATCCTTTTGTTGCTGAGGCTTCTTGAGGTTTGTTTTCGTTGTTTTGGACTAGTTTGAGCTCAAAGAAGCTGCTGGAGTTGCAGCTTTGAAGGTGTTCATCAAGGGTGAGTTTCTATCCTCTTGAACCTTGCTTTTGCTTAAGCTTTTAGCCCTATTTGCATGCTGGTTTAAGCTTAACTCTTAACTAAAAAAAGTTCTGTTTTTGCATCCTTAACATGTTTGTTTAAGGTACTTTTTTGTTGGGGGTGGTCTACCCCCTCTTAGGCCTTGTTAGGCCTTGTTTTGAGCCATTCCTTTTGGCTCTTGTTCTAGCCTTTCCATGACCTTTCTATTTTCAGTGGTGGAAAGGTAGTTTTGGGGTCCCAAATAAGAGAGGGTCACCCCCTCTCCTTGTATTTTGCATACTTGCTTTGAATGCCTCTTGTGTGAACATGTTTATTAAGCTTGTGTTGGCTTGTTCTTAACAAGTATTTGGGGTTATTTTGAGATGGCATGCCACTGTTTTTGGTTGTCTTGATCACCTCATGCATGCTTAGTACACTTGTAGTGTAAATTTCATAAACTAGTCTTGTATGCTTCATGAAGTAACATGTCTTTCTAGCTTATGTTGACTCCATTTTAGTAGGTTTTTGGTATTGTTTTAACATGCCATAACTCTGTTAAGGTTGGGTTTGATAGCTGTGGAGAAGTGGTTTGGAAATACTCTTATGATCCTAGAGAACGCTCATGATCCTCTTCTAGTCACCTGAAAAGGAATAAACACTCCGGTCAGGGGTGCCGGAATTAGCACTCCGGCGGACAAGTCAGAATCCACACTCAAGAATGCTTGTATTCTAAGTTAAGCACAATAATTCTTACCTACCTCTTTCTGGCTGATGTTCTTCTATTTATATCTTTTCTTTCATGGGCCTCGGGATTTAGTCCATTTCCAACTCAAATTCGGCACATTTTATAATAGATCGACCTTCACTCAGCCCCTTTCCTAATCGGTCATTTGGCCGAATATGGTTGGATTTGAGCTTGTGAGCCAATTGTCGAGTGCTTCGAATCTCGACTCTCCGAGATTCGGCTATCTGGAATCTCTACGACTCCCTCTTCTCGGCCCCCACAATTGCCCCCCAAGCACTCCACTAACGACAGTTGGCTGGAATGTTTGGCTTCGAACTCAAAGGGCCAAAGCCGAAATTTAGCGGCTGACTGTATTCCAACGCAAATGTCTGTACACACGCTTCCCGATTGTCATTTCAACTTCACACCTCTTCGTACATTTCTATTTATTGTGATTTAAAATTTCGACGTCTTTTCAAATGCATACATGCTTTTAAACGCCCTTCGCTAGATTGCCTTCCGAACTACCTCTGCAACTTCCTACTCTTCTCTATCTGCTTCGCCTCTTGTAAGTTCTCTCCTTCTCTGCTTTGTTTTTTGGCTTAGCATAATCCTATTGGCTGGGGGAATGGCAAAACATTTAAAAGATCTCCTCTCACCGGATCGAATTTCTGGTTTTCGACGCCATTTTTCCATTCCTGATGATGTCCGTCTGTCATTTGTGGCAGATGGCACCATCAATATGGAGAGGGTTGATGAAACCACGGTCGTCCTCCCTTTTCTATCAATCGTAGAGGGTGGGGTCCGCTTTCCCCTTCACCCATTCCTTAGGGTCGTGCTTTGCCATTGGGGGTTAATCTGTTCCCAACCCAACGTCAACTTCTATAGGATCGTGATGAGAATTTTCGCACTAAACCGCTGCCTTAGGCTTAACGTTGGCATTCCCTCTATTCAGCATTGCTACGCCTTGGCCAAGTCTTCTGGTCGGCACGGGCGTTGTTTCCTTAGGGCCAAAGACACCAACCATTAACTAGTGACTATGCTTTCCAGCTCTGCGAAGCGAGTCGATGATGTTATGGTCGTCGTCGAAAGAAACTGGGAATTCGGCGAAGGTGAGGATCACCTTGATCGTATTCCCAGACGGAGGGGCGAATCAAGTGGCCGAGTATCTTCTTTTATTTATTTACTTGTTATATTTATAAAACTTTATTTTCGGGACCTCATGGTTTTGCTTTTGCAGGAAACGATTTGAAGAAAGTCTTGATCTTGACCGACGACGCCGTCCTTTCGGAAATCAAGACAGCGCTCAAGTATTTCAGCCGACCGGGTCTGCAGAAGCAGGAGAGGGCGGCCCACATTCTGCTCCGCTACGAGCCGACTTATACAACTTTTTCGGTAGCGGAAAACATCCCAATTCCAGAGGGTGAGGAGTCTCTTATCGCCCTTATCTTGACTGATTTCAGAAATTTGAGGCAAGTCGGTTGCGAGGTATTAGATTCGGAGCGACCGAAAGTAGCTGAGGCCGCCAAGTCAGGCCAATCCGAAACTGAGGTTGACGAGGCTTTGAAGTTAACATTTGAAGAAGCCGACCTTAATTCGACTGATCCTCCGTCCACTTCGGGTCGAGAGGACCGTCCACTCGACGATATTTTTCACGGTCTGGAGGACCTTCCCGACGCGTTCCCAGAAGATATGGCTGGGTTGAGCCTCACTAAACTTGCCAAGAAGGCAAATGCGGAAAGGATGGCCGTGCGGCGAAGGGCGGAGGAGATTCAGGCTGCTGAATCTCGGTCCCAGACCTCCTTGCCTGTTATTGAGGGGACGGCAAAGAACAGAAGATCCAAGGCAGAACCTTTTGTGCAGGCAAGTGTAGAAGCTGAGCAAAGGGTGGAGAAACGCCTTGCCGACGTCGAGGCCGGCTCAGAAGAAGACCGTGCTGACAAACGACCTCGTGTGGAGGAGTCGGATGTGATTGTACCTTTTGTTATTCAGCCTAAGATAAAAAAATACGCCGATCTCCTCCGATGCTTTGGTAATCAAAGATCCAGCGGTTGCACTCAGCTTGGTGACATCCGTTTCACTGCTTGCTGACAAGGCAACTTTTCGGGCAGAGCCTGATCTGGTTGCAATTGGGTTGGCCGTGCAATTGGCTCTTTTGGTATATATCTGGACTCTGTCTTTTCTCTTTACGCAAATATTATTTTGTTCTTGACTTCCTATTTTGCAGGCCGTCAGAAGGATAGCCAACATGGGCCATCGCTATCACGATGTCGTCGAGCTAATTAGCCGTTTACAAGCCGAGGTTGAGGGCCAAAGGAGTAGGGCGTAGACGGAGAGCGCCCGTGCCGAGGCTGAGATGGAGAAAGCCCGCAGTGCTAAAGAGTTGAGATCAGTCGCCAAGAAGAGGGCGAATGCAAGAGACGACGTGCTTATGTTAGCCCATGAGGCGATCTCTAAATTGGAGGCTGGGTTGGAAGAGATGAAGACGGCGAAGGAAACAGTCGACCTGAAGGCTACCAGCGCATTTGATGCTGGGAAGAAGTCTGCTTTTGATGAATATGTAGACGAAGTCCCCAAATTTGAAAATTGGGGATTTAAACACGGCTAGCTCAAAGCCCATGCTGCTGCTGATGTGACATTGGCTACGCCAATTCCATACGAGCAAGTCGATGTTGAGCCACTGGAGTCTAACTCCGAGGGCAAATTTGGACGGCTCGTGTTTTTGTTTTACGATTTGCATGTAATTTTCTACTTTTTACAACTTTTTGTTTAGTAATTTTCATATGTAAAATGGTTACAATTTGTGTCCAATTTACTTAATGAAAATTCATTTTGTAATTTTCTATTACTAATGAACGAAATTGTTTGGTCGTTGTTTTGGATAAAACCTTTTGTATACTTGCTGACTAGATAATTAGGCCATTTAGAAAGCCAAAAAAATCAGTACATGGAGTGGCTGTGGCACATATCAATCAACATGGGGCCAAGATGTCCGGCCGGTTAGATTAATAAATCTGCCCATGCCCCAACTAGTGCATAGACTTTAAGGCATTCTCTCATAATTGCTGTTTAGATAATTAGGCCATTTAGAAAGCCAAAAATCAGTGCATGAAGTGGCTGTGGCACATATTAATCGGCATGGGACTAAGATGCTCGGTCGGTTAGATTAATAAATCTGCCCTTACCCTAGCCAGTGCATCGACTTCAAGGCATTCTCTCATAATTGTCGTTCAGATAATTAGGCCGTTTAGAAAGCCACAAATCAGTGCATGAAGTGGCTGTGGCACATATCAATCAGCATGGGACCAAGATGCTCAGTCGGTTAGATTAATAAATATGCCCTTGCCCCAGCCAGTGCATGGTCTTCAAGACATTCTCTCATAATTGTCGTTTAGATAATTAGGCCGTTTAGAAAGCCACAAATCAGTGCATGAAGTGACTGTGGCACATATCAATTGGCATGGGACCAAGATGCCCGGCCGGTTAGATTAATAAATCTACCCTTGCCCCAGCCAGTGCACGGACTTCAAGGCATTCTCTCATATTTACCGTTTAGATAATTAGACTGTTTAGGAAGCCAAAAATCAGTGCATGAAGTGCTGTGGCACATATCAATCGACATGGGACCAAGATGCCCGGCCGGTTAGATTAATAAATCTACCCTTGTGCGTCGTTTGGAGAAATTGCCTCGGGGTCGCTACATACCTATGAATAAATTAGGTGGTGTAGACGTCCCCGAACGTCCCGGGAAAAATCCCGTTTTGTTCATTGGGCTTACTACAGTTTGAACTCAAAGTCACGGTCCTGTATCTAATCTCGCAGATTGCAATGCAAGACTGATGAATCATCAAAGAGTCCAAATCCGGCAAATCGTTTTGAAAAACTGATTTTTAGAAAGAAGTGTCAAACATGGACTGCTTTGCCAGATATAGAGTCGACATCTAAATATTTTATTTTGGAAAAATTTAGGAAACCCTGACTCGTGCCTAAGGCCACGTGTCTGTCACCGCTAAAGTAGCCTCAGCTCGGGAACTTGGGTACGATTGGGGAAGGTCACTTCGTGAGCACCCCCGCTCACCCGATCAAAGATCGGCCTCTACTAACCATGATATCGAGTTTTGAAAACATTATGTGCTCTTATTCCGGTTATTAGCCTAGAATTACTATGTGATACACACAACATACAAGTATAGACTGGATCATTTGAGTTTGAACAAAACATTTCATGTATGTTTATTTGAGAGATGGTTTGATGGTGCTACTCGCAAGTAGGCTAAAACGTGGATTTGCCACCCTCAAGTGGGCTTAAGAAAACATGATTTTGCCACTCTCAAGTGGGCTTAAAACTCTCAATTGGTGAATTGTTCCAATTCAAATAACCCAACCTTCACCCATAGGCATTCAGACAGGTATATTACATAAGCAAATAGCCTCATGGTAAGCATGCTATCATGGCAGTCACTCACACGCATGCAAGGATGCTAAAGCATAAATACTTCCCGAGTACTCCAAGCCAAAGAAAGAAGCTAATTAGAAAACATGCACGAATTCTAACTATGCTGAAATGTCTAATGCAACACATGCAAAAATGCAACTAAGATAGGCTCGGCTATTCTAAAATGGCATATGAAATGCAACAACTGATACACGTGTTCAACTCGGAATTGAAATAGAATGCAGTTAGTATGATGCGTCGAGCCCGGTGCATGCGAGACAGATAAATGGATGCAAACATGCAAGCATAAGTATGCTAATTGAAACGTGCCCTAAAGTAACTATCATAAGCTGGTAAATAAAAGGGAGAAAGACGTAGGGTTGGAAGACATGCATCACACACACACGCACACTTATTACAACATTGCCCTCCTCGGAGGGTCCGAATGAATAGTATAGAATAAACTAGCTAATCTAAGCTAATTAAACTAATTATTACACAACATTAATTAATTAACGAATTCACTAAGTAAGTAAGGAAACTAGCATGCAAATTAAACAAAATGGACTGCCTCAGCTCTATTCCGAATGATAGGGATGCATGCATGCTCAAGTCGCCTTGTCGGGAAATCCATCGCGATGCCCGATTTGCCTCTATTTGCAACTGGTCCCAGAACACGGTACAAACTCCAGAAGGCGGCTGACCAGTTTTTGCTGCTGGTTTCCGGTTTGCTGCAACAGAGAGCGAGAAATGGGCATGGCAAAGTATTTTCAACATATGTGTGCATGACCACTCTCCCCATCATTGCACAAGCTCCAGGGAGTGTAGTCCTCGATCCTCGTGTCACTAATTACGCATCTCGATGCAAGATGGCCGAGGAGTCGAATTGCACGACTCGATGTAAAACGAATGCACATATAAAAACAACAAGGCCTAAACTCCATCATGGGTAATCCAGAGTGTCGGCGACCGAGAATCGAGGCACGTTTCGTCACTTGGAGTACGAAACGTCCCTCGTTTCCCATGTTTGGACTAAACCCTATTCTAAACACAATGCAATATACATGGCATACACAATACGACTAGCATGCAACCCTAAACGCAATGCAACCTAATCATGCTGGCATGCGAGGGATGATATGCAAACATGCAACTAGTATACACAATGCTATGAACTAAGGATGGCATACTCAATGCACATGAACTATATGGCATACGCAATGCACATACGAAGATGGACATGCACGAAGACATGAACAAGGCATACACAATGCGACGATCAAGCTTGCGACAACATGGATACGGCATACATAATGCAAGATGGACTTAAACTAAAATGAATGGGCCTCAGCCACACTCAAATCAGTGGCCATACATGATGAAAATGAAGCAACAACACACATGCAAACATGCACAAATGCAAGGGACCAAACCTAAGGCACAAAGTGCAACTCCACCAAAGCATGGTAAGCATGAAATATGGCATACAACCACATATTTTCCAGCTCTGAAATGACATGCAAGATGGTCCCGAATCATGCAAACACCTCACATAATGCATGCTAGATGGCCCAAATATCGAAACTAGTGAAGTGGATTACACTATAGGCATGCAAAGCAATACTCAAATGACCAAACCAGCCCGAAACAGTCCCTATGCAAGCCAAAACAGTAGCAAATATGGACTAAAATGATGGCTCGCAAAGCATGGAAATAAGGCTCATGCAATGGTCCAAAAATGAGGTATTCATGCATAACTCTCAAACACATTTAAAGAGTGGAAAACATGGGAATATGGCATACATATAAGCTCTAAATATGATTCACAATGATGCCAAAATATGGAAACACCTCAAAATATGCATGCAATAGGCTTCAAAACTCAAAGCTAGGCAAGGGTATTGAACTACAACCATGCATAGCAACATCATTCAACCATGAGGCCCAAACGTAGAGCTAAGGCAATCCAAAACATGCACAAAATCATTTTAAGGCATGGCCAAAAAGTGCTAGAATCGAAGGCCAAAATAGCACGCAACGTAAGCTAGTGAAGAGGCTTTACACTACAAGTATATGAAGCATTCAAGTGGTCACTAAACCAGCAAAATTTAGAGGTATGAAATTCCAAATAAAGCCCAAAAAATCATTGAAACATGGTCAATGCATGCAAGAATGACATGCTCCTTTGATAGGCTATGAAGAGGGTTATTCTACACATGCAAGGTGAGCACCCAATATGGAAAAACAAGCTCTGGAAAGAGCCTATTCAGGTCCTAAAACTCACCAAAAATGGCCTAAAACATGGCTTGGAAGCATGCAAATAAGGGCTCCTTTGTTAGGCCAAATATGCTAGAAATCAAAACAAGGAGAGAGAGGGTCACCCCTCTCTGATTTTGGCTCTCAAAAACACATAATAACCACTGAAAATATGCTGGATTTCAGTGGTCAAAAGGGCAAACAAATCTCAAAATGAAGGCCTTAATGCATGGCTCAAAACAATGTGAAATGAAGCATACGAGGGGGTAGATGACCCCCAACAGAAAAATGATCTTAAACAAATATGTTAAGGACCTCAAAATAAGACTTTTTTCAGTTTACACCAAAGCTCAAAAATTCTTGCAAATATGGCTAAAAGATGGAGCAAAATAAAACTCAAAAGAGGGAATGGCGTGTTACCCTTGTAGCTCAGCAACTCCAGCAGCTTATGGACCAAAAATACAGCTCCTTAGGACCTCTCAAGACCCTCCAAGAAGCTTAGGTTGGTGTTGGAGGTGTTTGGCTAAGATGCAGTGTGCAAAGGGGCAAGAACTTAGCACTTTTGAACACAAAATAGAGACAAGGAGGAGATGTATGTGTGTATGCTTCAGCCAAATTCAGAACCCTTGCAAAGGAAGAGGAGGCCTTCCTTTATAGACAAGAGGGACTAAAGCTTCTCCAAGAAGCTTCAAACCAAGGTGGAAGATCCTCCATACACGTGTATGGAGGATCGAGTCTATGCCTCCCAACTAGCACAGTTGGAATCAATTCATTGAGACAAGACTAGGGGAGGTAGGACCCTAGTACCACCTTCCAAACAATGAAAATAGGGTCCATGCCAAAAATGAACCAAGACGGATGCAAAACCAGGGTTCGGGGGCCAAAACGAGCAGCCGGGTGCCCCAAAAACTGACTGCTAAGCATCGAAAGTGACGTGCGACCACGAAGGTGGTCTCCCGGGCCACAGTGTCCCGCTAGAGAGAGGAAACAAGGTGTGTGCCAAAAACCGGAGCAAACGGAGAAAGTTAAGCAGTCCCGAACTTAGGCGCACGGCCGACGGCTCTGAAAATTGAAAACTGGTCTCCAAATGAGAACAGTGGTCTACGACCACAAAAAGTAGCCTACAGCCACTGAGAGATGGTCTACGAGACCTCTCCCTCCCTTCGGGAAGAGAAAACAAAACTTGGTTCATAAACCGAGGCAAAGCACAAAAGAGTCCCAAAGTCCGGAGGCAAGGCTCTCAGCCGAGACTCCGTAACCTCAGAACGAGCACAACATGCGCAATCACCGAGCGCTCAATTGATGACGTCTGAGTCTTAAGGTCGGTCAAAAATGGGGTGTCTACAGTTGCCCCTCTTTGACAGAACTCGAAAGTCATAAGTGACGGGAGTGAATGTCAAAGCCCAGAGACGACCCATTTTTGACATGGCCGAAGACTTAGACAAACAAGCGAGATAAACAAGAGATGGGCCCGCAGGCGTGCCCGCAGGCAGGGGCAAAAATGTAAAATGTTATGCATGAAGATTTTGATAATTGGACTTATACGCTACGCGAAGCCGGTTTGATAATTCAGGAATTATGCAATGCAATGCAATGTAATAGCTAGGAAATGAAGGCACCTTACAGGGGCAATCGGCAATGACCTACCTCATGCTATTGGGGACCTTCCCCTTCTTCTCGGTTGAACCGCAGGTACTACTTTTCTCCCCAACTATGGTCGCAGCTTTCCCTATTCTCCAACAAGGAGACAGACTAGGTTGGTTCAGTATCCAAAATTGAGGCGCATACACATGCTATCTCAATCTATGGGGCTGCCATACAAATTTCAAGCCGAGGATATACCCCTAGGTATTTAAACCAGACTTTAGTCTCGGAAATCCTGAACCTTTGCGTTCTAGGCATGAGCCGTTCAAACTCTAGTTTCCACTATCTCAGTTGGTCTCTTAGGAACTCACCGCAAACACAAGCAGGTGGCTATACCAGACCACCGAAAGTCATTCGGGCATGACAAACACCAAAAGAATTGCACCTTTACAGGATTTAAGGTCTCCTAGACCAGAATAAAACAGATATGATGCAATAGATGTAACAGATAGAGCAATAGATGCAAATGGGGTAACGCACACAAATCACGCTGGAATCGTGAGAGGAGGAAGAACAAAGAAAACCAATCAGGAGCGCATTCCACGCAATCCGAGATAAATTCCAAGCACGTTGAAATCGTGTGAGGAAGGGAACACTCTAACCACGCTGAAATCATGAGAAGAGACCTGAAAACAACTGCCTAGGTGCATGCACAACACAACCTGAGATGAATTCTAAACACGCAAAAATCGTGTGAGGAAAGGGACACTCAAACAACGCTGAAATCGTGAGAGGAGGTCGAAAACAAAATGCCCAAGCGCATACACGACACAACCTTGGATGAATTCCAAACAAGCTAAAATCGTGTGAGGAAACAGACACTCAAACCACGCTGAAATTGTGGGAGGATGTCCGAAACAAACTATCAGGCGCGTGCTCGGCGCAACCTGAGAAAGTCCCGGAGGACAACGATCCTAAACGCAGCTCGGCGTAAAAGGATAAATGGTACAAGCTAACACAAGATGCAAATAAACGCAATAAGTGTGATGATACAGTACATGTTACAAGCAATGTAGAGCATGATGTTTAGGGAATGCAATAAACAAACATAGCGGCACTTTAGAAAGCACCTCACGGAGTAAGTGACGGTAAACCGCTTTACTCTGACGGGGATCTCCCCTCCATTGGGTTCTTCGAACACTTACCTTCAACTCACAGTACAAAGGTCCTGAAATGCTGACAAGGGGTAGCTTCTGCATGCAAAAGCCACAAATGTCGTTTTTTTTCCTGATCATATTCACAACTTTCCCTCGTTGCAAACGTAGCCAAGATAACTTTGACGGGGAATGGTACTCAGGGAGAGCACTTCTAATCGCCATTCTGGCCTGAAACAGTGAAACAGTCAACACAGTATTCTGTTCATTTTGAACACACAGCTCGGATCAACACACTGCTCATTCTGAACATGCAACTCATAACATAGTATTCGGTTTATTCGGCACACAGCTCACAACACAATACTTTGTTTGTTTGGCACGCGGCTCACAACACAATATTCTGTTCATTCGGCATGCAGCTTGAAACACAGCACTCTATTTATCTGGGAACACAGCTCTTTGGGGCACACAGCTTATTCCAGGCACACAGCACGTTTTTCGAGCACACAACTCTTTTGGGGGGCACACAGCTCATTTTTCAGGCACACGGCTCATTTTAGGGCACACAACACATTTCGGGCACACAGCTCATTTTTCAAGCACACAGCTCATTTTGGGCACACAGCACATTTTGGGGGCACACGGCTCAATTCGGGAACACGGCTCATTTCGGGCACACGGCTCATTTTTTGAGCACACAGCTCATTTTGAGGGCATATAGCTCATTTTGAGGGCACACGGCTCATTTTAGGGCACACGGCACATTTCGAGCACACAGCTCATTTTAGGGCACACAGCACATTTCGGGCACATGGCTCATTTTTCAAGCACACAGCTCATTTTGGGGGCACACAGCTCATTTTAGGGCACACAGCACATTTCAGGCACACAGCTCATTTCGGGCACACAGCTCATTTTTCGAGCACACAGCTCATTTTGAGGGCACACCGCTTATTTTTCGGGCACACAGCTCATTTTAGGACACAAGGCTCATTTCGGGCACACAGCTCATTTTGGGCAGACAGCACATTTTGGGGGCACACAGCTCATTTTTCGGGCACACGGTTCATTTTTTGAGCACACAGCTCATTTTGGGAGCACACAGCACATTTCCGGCACACAGCTCATTTCGGGCACACGACTCATTTTTCGGGCACATGGCTCATTTTGGGGGCACACAGCTCATTTTTCAGGCACACAGCTCATTTTTCAGGGACACAGCTCATTTCGAGCACACGGCTCATTTTTCGAGCACACAGCACATTTTGGGGGCACACAGCACATTCCGGGCACACAACTCATTTTTCGAGCACACAGCTCATTTTGGGCACACAGCACATTTTGAGGGCACACAGCTTATTTTTTGAGCACACAGCTCATTTTGGGGGCACACAGCTCATTTGGGGGGCACACAGCTCATTTTTTGGGCACACGGCTCATTTTGGGGGCACATAGTTCATTTTAGGGCACACAGCACATTTCAGGCACACAGCTCATTTCGGGCACACGGCTCATTTTTCGATCACACAGCTCATTTTGGGGGCACACAGCTCATTTTTCGAGCACACGGCTCATTTTAGGGCACACGGCTCATTTTAGGGCACACAGCTCATTTTTTGTGCACACGGCTCATTTTAGGGCACACAACTCATTTTCGAGCACACAGCTCATTTTGGGCAAACAGCACATTTTGGGGGCGCACAGCTTATTTTTCGAGCACACAACTCATTTTGGGGACACAGACCTCATTTTTCGGGCACACGGCTCATTTTAAGTTCTGAACACACGGCTCATAACTCAACACTACTTGATCTAAACACACGGCTCATAACACAGTATTCTTTTAATTTTGACCACACAGCTCATTCTGAACATACAAGATGTGATGAAGGAACTTGCAGAAGTTGAAACAAACTCAGATGCCCGACATTTTCCCTTTTTTCTTTTGCTTGAAAGTCTAGAATCTATATAGCTTCAGATAGGTCCTAGTCTTACTGTTCCCACATGACCCGGGTTGAACCCTGCGGTTTTATGAAAGAACAAATTATGTTTTGCACAAATGTGGAGAATGGCACGGCACTCTGAGTACAAAACGATTTTTTGAAAGTGAGATGAGAAAAGGGTTCTCAACCGGGTATTGAGCCTACAACTGACCACAGCCAAAACGACTCAACAAAGGAAAAGTAAAGGGCAAACAACCTAAACAGGTCGAGACACACTCGAAACGACTCAAAAACGAGAATCGAGACAAACAAAACAAAAGACACAACACTCAGACGAGTTACAAAGGCGAGAAACCTCTGAGTTCGCTAGGAGCCAGTTTCTTCTGGTATTATTCCCCACCCTTTCTTATTTGTGATTCTCACATCACTCGGCCCTCAAGCTCGATTTTTCTCTCAAAACCCTTTTCACGCTTTTCCTCGCAGCGCACATCTCTCTATTCTTTAATCTCTCATTTCTCATCCCTTCCCAGGGTGGTTGATGGATAAGCAGGAAGTTATGGGTTCTTGCCCCCAGTATTCTACCAGATTCTCATTCTTGTTCACAACGGTGAGTTTCTCCCACGGAGGGGTTGCAATGCAACCAGACGCGCAGTAAATCTACAACTGACATCGGTTGACGATGTTCTGCTGGGGAGTTTGGACATGATCAAATGTGTCCAGACAAGGGAGTGGAATATCTTAATCCATTCCAGATCATGCTTTGCACTTGGCTTGATACCTCGTTGCTTGGAGGATGTTGAGAGCTTTCAGCCCTTTGTTGTTAGCTTCAGTTATGCCCTTCTCTGGCAAGTATGAGTGCCCTTCTTGGCGAGTATGTTGGCAATGGGGAAAAGATAGAAAACCTGGCTCAACTGTGCCCCCTAGTTCATTGTTTTGACCATTTTTTGTTTTTTCTTTCTACTAAAACAAATTTGACCAATATAAGAGTTAGATTAACACACTTGTTCAATTCTCTGATTTCAAATCATGCAAGTTAGGTTATGAGCACTGAAAATTTTCCTTTTTGGGTCCAAGAAATGGTCCAGTTTTGGAAAAGTGGAATAATTTTCGAGAGAATTAGTCAACCTCAGTAAAAAAATTCTCAAAACTGTTTTTGCAAACGATCACTGCTCAACGAGCACGGAACGTACTCTTGAGATGCACAACCTCAGATCCGAAGGAGAATTGCCCCCTGTCTGAATGGCACTGCATGGCAATCGATAGTTGCTCCTTGTTTGAATGGCACCGCAGCGCGCTGTATGGCAACAGAAAGTTGCCCCTTGTTTGAATAGCACCACAGCACACTGTAACCGGTTTTCAAGGTGACGATCACAACCAAGCTCTTGGATATAGAGAAGACAACGATGATCAGAACCATTACATGGAAACACTTGATTTGGAAGTGTTTGTGGCTGGACTTCAAAATGAAGTTGCCTACGTATCCCAAACATAAGAATCAAGCGTTACGTAGTTCGGGGCCAAGGTACACTCGGGTATTAACCTCTCCTTTTGCGGTCTAACTTTGCCAAGGATTCCTTCTTTTCTTTTCAATTCTTTTCATTTCTTTTCTTCTTCTTTTTTTTCTTTTTCATCTTTTCTTTTCATTTTCTTCATTTTTCTTTTTTCTTCTTTCTTCTTCTTTTTTTGATTCTTTGCATTTTTCTTTTTCTTTTTTGTTCTTTTTGTTCTTTTTCTTGCTCTAACTTTTGTCTGGGTCGCCCTTCCGGGTTTTCGGCCCAACGAGCCTCTCAAGGGTAAAAGTTTAGCTTTGTCCATGTTGAATGGTTTGCGATCTTGGAGCCATCTGAATCCAAGAGAATGGCTGTTGTTCACTGATGATGTAGAAGTCCATCCAATGGAGGGTGAATTTGCCCCTAGTGTTGTGGACAGGAACTTGGTTGTCCTTCAGCAATACTTTCTTCTTTCCTCCCTTCTGGGATTTGGCATTCTTACCAGTCTTCATTGGTTTGTAGAATGATCTATCTTTGGCTCTTCCAGCGCACCTGACATTTTTGCCCCTAGTTCAAGGGCTGCTTCTGATCTAGCTTTGTAAGCTTCTTTTGACGGCATCTGATCTTCTTGATCTGACTTCCCTGCCCCTAGTTCGAGGGTTGCTTCAAATCTGGCCACACATGCCTCATATTGTAGTTGACCGTTGAACATTCTGAATTCAAGTTCAAGGTTTGAAAGTAAGGGGTCGAGTCTCGAGGCTGAGAGCGATCCTAAGCTGTACAATCTCAAGAGCGATTCCACACAGGTCCTCGCAGGACGCGGAAAACATTTTTTTGAAATCCTTTAAGAAAGCGACTAATCGCTCGCACAGAAGACAAAGTAGAACCAATCTGGATCAAGCCAGGATCCTTCTCAGTACTCACATTAACAAGCATGGTCTCATTCATTAAGGGCTTAGCATGCCTTTCTTTCTCTCAATTGATCAAATTTTGCAAAACCCGAGGAATTCCTTCCTCTTTGTTTTCATCACAATGTTCGAAAAGTTTTGAAAATCTTAGGTCAATGCAATGATTTAAAGGTACAAAAAAACAGGTGAAAAGCACTGCCGTTTCATTCAAACTTCTGGCACAACTAGCGCAAGGCAGAGGCAAACACACGAGTGTGAAAATTACTGCTATTTCATTCAAATCTGTTAGCACAACTGGCTCCATGGCAGAAACAGACTCAAAAGAAAGCGAAAAGACAAGCACAAAACAAGCAAGTGATATCCGAGGTAACACCCCTGAAATCACCCGACTCTAACAAAACAAGACTAACTCGACACAACAAGACAAACCCAACTGACTCAGTACAAAAAGATTGACTACAGATAACACAACAAGACTGTCCCTAATACCCGAGTCAGAAAGTACAAAACTAGCATTCGCAAATGCTCAAAACAGTGCGTGCCATACGCCACATATGGAGTAAACTGAGCGCCGCCCGCAGGTGGTTCATCCCCCGATCACATACTCATACTTTCTGTAGACACCCCATTTTTGACCGTCCTCAAGACTTGGACGTCACCGTTTGAACACTCGGTGATTATCCATGTTTGTGTTTGTTCGGAATTCCCGGAGGTCTCGGCTCGCGCGCCTTGCCTCAGGATCTCCGAACTCGACCGTTTAGTGTCTGGTTTCACACCAAACACTTGTGTTTTGCCTTTGAGAGGCAGGGTAGGGCTTGTAGACCATCCCCACCCACCACCGGCAGTGGCTAGAGGCCACCGGCTGGTGTTTGGTGCCACCGGCAATGTATATTGCCGGCCGGCACTATTTGTTGCCGGTCAGCACTTTTTAGTGCCGGCCGGCACTCTTTTGGGCCAAGATGGCATTTTTGGCCGGCCGATTGCTGTTCATCTGCTTTTGCAGATATTTTTAGACAGCTGTCTTGCTTTTGCATCCCTCCATACACGTGTATGGAGGGATGTCCCTCTTGCAAAGCTTGTCTTGTAAGCTTTACAAGAGATATAGAGAGAGGCTCTCTCTAGAGGCAAAAAAGGAGAGGACTTAGGGAGAGAGTTTAGATATTTTGAAAGCAAAAACAGCCATTGTTGAGCTCTGGTTCTAGGGTTTGAGTTAGATACATTTTCTATCTCTCTTTCCCTCTCATTTTGTGCACTAGGTGTTTTGTGTCTTACTATTGCACACAAACACCTAGTGTTTCACCTTCCTCTTGGAACTGAGGTTCTAAGGGACTGATTTTGAAGTTTTGGTGTTGGATCCAAGCTAAAGGGGGCCATTGGAGCACCATTTGTGAAGGGATCATCAAGGGTAAGAAACTTACACCTTTATTCCCCCTTTTTGCATTGATTTTCTACCTATCTTAGAGCTATTTTTGTGCTTATTGTATAACATAAAAAAGTTCTGTTTTTAGGCCCTCTTTATTGTTTATCAAGAGTGTTTTGTTGTTTGAGGGTGGTTGACCCCCCTTAGGCCTTGAAAGGCCTCATTTTGAGCCATTTTGTGCTAGCTCCGGGATTTTGGTGTTGAGGTCTCTTCACCACTGAAATCTTGAGGGATTTTAGTGGTGAAGATGATGCTTTGAAGTCCCAAGAAGGAGAGGGTCACCCCCTCTCCTTGTTGTCCTTGAAAAGGGCATGTTTTGGCCTCTTGAGAGAGCATTATGCTTGAGTGTGTGTTGAGCATGTTTAGGCTGTTTTTCATGCTTATATATCCATAATATAACATGATTTTAAGTTGGTTTTGGTACTCCATGCATGCTTAGCATAGTTGCCTTGTAATGCCTTGTTATGCCTTAACATGTCTTAGGTTGTTAGCCTTTGTTGGAGCATGTTTTAGGCTTAGTCTTGTGAAGATTTTGTGCATGTTTTTCCATGTTCTAGGTCTGTCCTAGGTTGCTTGGGTCGAATTTGGCATGCATCATGTAGCTCTTTTGTATTTGGGCTTGTTGGCCTTTAGCATATGCATGTATAGCATGGCACCTTTGCATTGTTTTGGTGATTTGGGGTCCCCCCACATGTTATTTCAGTCCCATTTCCATGCTTGTTCGATTGCCTTGCATGCCTCTTTGATGCTTTGAAAGCTTGTGTAGCAATGCTCCATGTTTTGGTGTTTATGCATGCCTTTGTTTTTGGGTCATTTAGATGCCATCTAAGTGGTCCTTAGGCCTTGTATTGATGCCCCAAGACTCTGTTTTTGGTTGATAAGCTCATGCCGTGTTTGGTCTTACTAAGTGTAGTTCAATGCCCCATTGGTTTGCTTCCAACACTTGGGCTATTTGTTACATATTTGGCTTGATATATTGCTTGGTTTGGCACCATATTTTAGCATGATTTCAATGCTTATGTTGCATGTTAATTAGCCCATGATTCTCCCTTTCAAATGTGTTTGAGGGTTGTTCAATTTGTGCTTAAGTGTTGGCCTTCAATTAGGTGCATGTGTGCATGTATATTTGGTCCTTCATTATAGCATTTTGGCTACTGTTTTAGGCCTATTTAGAGCTGCCTAATTCATGTTTAAGTCCATCTTTCCATCTATTTGCATTGCCATATGTATGCTTGTATGCTTGCATAAGTTAGTTACCATGCCATGTTGCATCCTTAGCTTGTATGCTTAGGTTGCATTGCATTTTGCATGCATTCCTTGCCCCTTGATTTGGTGATAGGGATTAGGACTTTGGTTTGATTTGGTTTGCATGCATTTGAAATCAAAGTTGCATACTTGATTCTTTGGGCCATCATGCATGGAAATGCGTGATTGGTGGTCCGAGAATCGAGGCACATGCCCCTTTGAGTCATTACAATGATAAGGGTCATGGTTGGTGCATATATGCCTTGAATTGTGCTGTCATGCTTTGCCTTGCCCTCTGTTGCTGTCATTTGCAGATTCTGCAGGAACATTCTGCCGACCGGCAGTGTAAGGTGCCGGCCGGCAACAATTTCTCTGCCGACAGCTTCATTTTGTGCCGATTGCCATACACCACTGCCGGTGGTAATTCCACTCAGCCGGTGGTACTCCCCAGTGTCCAGGGATGCAGTCCTGAGGTTTTGATAGCCTCCAGAGGAGTGAAGGAAGGAAAACAGAGGCAGCCTATGCATGGCGGCGCGTTTCCCAAGGCATTTTTTTTTCTGTTTTAATTAATTTATTTAATTCGTTAAATTAATTAATTTGTAATATTAATTAGCTTGCGTAGTTAATTAATCTGTAATATTTATTTTGGTCCCTCCGAGTGAGGGCGAATCTGTAATAAGTGTGCGTGAGTGTGTGTATGTCTTCCAACCTCACGTCTTTCTTCCCTTTTATTTACCTGCTTATGATGGTAGATTAGGGCACGTTTAATTTAGCATACCTTATGTTATGCATGTGTGCATTCATGCATTTGTACTACATGCATTAGGTTCGGTACATCACGCTAAATGCATTTGTACTTCAAATTCTAAACTGAATATGTGATAGTTGTGCATTCTCACATGCCATGTTTAGGATAGCCGAGCCTATTCTAGTAACACTTTGTATGCGATGCATTAGGCACTTAACATGGACTTGGATCATGCATGTTTGCTAACGAGTTCTTTGTTTTGGCACGGAATACGATGTAAGTATTTTCGCCTTAGCATATCGCATGAGTGTGAATGTTGCCATGATAGCATGCTTAACATGTGGCTAGATGCTTATGTGTTATAAACTGCTTGGATGCCTGTGGGTGAAGGTTGGATTGTTTGAGTTGGAAGAACTCATTGAAATCCGTGTTTTAGCCAACTTGCGAGTAACAAATCCAAAACATTTTCCAAAACAAACGGATATGCAATGCTTACTTCCAAATTAGACAATCTAGTCTATACTTGTTTGCTACGCGCATAACATAGTAATTCTAGGCTAATAATTGGTTTAAGAACACATAAAGTTTTCAAAAACGGATATCACGGTTAGTAGAGGCCGGTCTTCGGACCGGGCGAAAGGGGGTGCTCATAGCTGACCTTCCCCGATCGTACCCAAGCTCCCGAGCCGAGACAACTCCGGTGATGACGGACATGTGGCCTTCGGCACCGAGTAAGGGTTTCCTAAATTTCCCCATTTTAAAAATATTTAGGTGGCGACTCTGTATCTGGCAAAGCAGTCCATGTTTGGCACTACTTTTTCAAAAATCTGTTTCTCAAAATGATTTGCCAGATTTGGACTCTTTGGTTCAGATTAAGAACCGTGACACAAATCGAGAGTCCGAACTGTAGCGTGAGGCCTACGCGCGGGCGCGTCTACACTATCCTCCAAGTTCACTGATCCAGTGACGATAGACTTTACTGAGCATGGTGGGAGGACGACCCCATTGTCAAACAAATCCTGTACTTCGTGGCGAAGACGGAAGCAATTGTCGGTGCTATGACCGATTTGTTGATGGTACGCACAGTACTGGCTAGTATCATGGCCGGGTGGGAGACGAGCAGGGAGAGGCCGAGGCTCGAGGTGTTTAAGATGCCCCTTTTAGCAAGGATTTAAAGAGCCTTGGACAAAGGCATATAGAGGGCATGGAAGACCCTGCGACCTTGGGGTTGGTACTTCGAGGTTTGTGGATTTTTACAGGGCGCACTAGCAAAGGGAAGGTATAGGCTTGGCTTGTTGATTTTTCCTGGGTGCAGAATTAGGGTTAGAGGGAACGGTTCTAGTATAATGACCCTTCTCTCAATTTTCCCTTTGGCTTGAACTGCCCTCGGTCTGAGTGGGGAAAGTATCATCCACAGTCTTAGCCACAACTGCGAGTACTTGCTGCTTATTTAACCCTCCAGCTTTTAGAGCCTCAACAGCCTGTTGGAGTTGTTCATAAGGATCGGTGTCCACCTTCACCTTGTTCTTTCCCCTAGCCTCAGCTTGGTGGACGATTTGGGTTGCTACTTCAGTGCGAAGCCCAGTTGTCGTCAACATGTCAGTACCGGAGCTGAGACAGCTTTAGGTTGGCTGAGCTCAGTTACAATTCGTCCCAGTAGCGGGGGCTCCTGCGACATGAAATTCCCAGCATACGATGCAGTTGGTGGTGATGCCAACATTCCATAGGCTAGATCAGCCATAGATCTTTGAAGGTCGCCAATCATTCCCATCAGCTCAAAGGTAGCGGGCTCACGGGTTTGAAATAACAGGGGTTCCCAGATCGGATGTGCGACAGGCGACCTAGGCGGGTGTGGTACTTCAACATCGGTCTCATCCTACAAGATGATTTCTTGATTTAGTGCGGCTGCCATAACCATAATTTTCTCTGAATTCTGGGTCGTCATAAGTCCACTGAACTGGGCAGAGGTGGTGTAACTGGTGACTGACAGATCTGATGAATCGGTGAGTCTTTTCCTGCTTTGCCTCAGCAGATGAGAATGTTGGCTGCTCTAAACTGAGTCTCTGAACTGAAAGAGAAAACATGCATCTTCTCAGACTAATCAATACAGATATGGAGATAGCTGAAGAACTGTATTCGACCACTGATCACTATTTCCCAAATTACTGCACCAAATCTGAATCTGATGCCCGCGGATATACTGATTCTCAAAACATTGGTGCCTGCAGGCCAGATGCCCAATCTTGCAAACTGATACATGCATTCCTATAGAGACACACACTAAGAGCCCATAGCAAACAAGTGAGACCCAAAACACCCCTACGGAGGGGTAGGGTTTCCCTGTCCTATTTTGTCAGGAGCTAGGGTTTCACTACGCACACAGCGGTTTAACATAACCTACAATCGGGTAAGCAACCTGTCCTGGCTTGGAATGGTCACTATGGATTCCGAATATGCACTAAGTCGAATGGTCAAAGAGGGTGCCCCGGTAAAACTAGGGTTTGTGTTCCCATGGTGGCAGAGCCCGTAACCGGTCAGCCTTATGGCATGCTTCTCAAACCGAGCCTCCGACAAACCGTTCAGGAATAGCAGATGGCAAACACGGTGTCCTAGGCGCACCAATGCAAATGCAATGTAAAGAAACACATAAGTGTAATCAAAACAAGATATCATGAGTTCGAGTCAAGTTCTCTAACTCCCCAGCAGAGTCGTCAGAAACTGTAGACGTCCCCGAACGTCCCGGGAAAAATCCCATTTTGTTCATTGGGGTTACTACAGTTCGGACTCAATGCCACGGTCCTGTATCTAATCTCGCAGAGGGCAATGCAAGACCGATGAATCATCAAAGAGTCCAAATTCGGCAAATCGTTTTGAAAAACTGATTTTTAGAAAGAAGTGCCAAACATGGACTGCTTTGCCAGATACAGAGTCGCCACCTAAATATTTTATTTTGGGGAAATTTAGGAAATCCTGACTCGTGCCTAAGGCCACGTGTCCATCACCGCCAAAGTGGCCTCGGCTCGGGAACTTGGGTACGATTAGGTAAGGTCACTTTGTGAGCACCCCCGCTCGCTCGATCAAAGATCGGCCTCTACTAACCATGATATCGAGTTTTGAAAACATTATGTGCTCTTATTCCGATTATTAGCCTAGAATTACTATGTGATACACACAACATACAAGTATAAGCTGGATCATTTGAGTTAGAACAAAACATTTCATGTTTGTTTATTTGAGAGATGGTTTGATGGTGCTACTCGCAAGTAGGCTAAGGCGTGGATTTACCACCCTCCAGTGGGCTTAAGAAAACATGATTTTGCCACTCTCAAGTGGGCTTAAAACTCTCAATTGGTGAATTGTTTCAATTCAAATAACCCAACCTTCACCCACAAGCATTCAGGCAGTTATATCACATAAGCAAATAGCCTCATCGTAAGCATGCTATCATGGTAGTCACTCACACACATGCAAGGATGCTAAAGCATAAATACTTACCGAGTACTCCAAGCCAAAGAAAGAAGCTAATTAGAAAACATGCATGAATTCTAACTATGCTGAAATGCCTAATGCAACACATGCAAAAATGCAACTAAGATAGGCTCGGCTATTCTAAAATGGCATATGAAATGCAACAACTGATACACGTATTCAACTCGGAATTGAAATACAATGCAGTTAGTATGATGCGCCGAGCCCGGTGCATGCGAGACAGATAAATGGATGCAAACATGCGAGCATAAGTATGCTAATTGAAACGTGCCCTAAACTTACCATCATAAGCTGGTAAATAAAAGGGAGAAAGACGTGGGGTTAGAAGACATGCATCAAACACACACGCACACTTATTACAACATTGCCCTCCTCGGAGGGTCTGAATGAATAGTACAGAATAAACTAGCTAATCTAAGCTAATTAAACTAATTATTACACAACATTAATTAATTAACAAATTCACTAAGTAAGGAAACTAGCATGCAAATTAAACAAAATGGACTGCCTCAGCTCTGTTTCAAATGATAGGGATGCATGCATGCTCAAGTCGCCTTGTCGGGAAATCCATCGCGATGCCCCGATTTGCCTCTGTTTACAACTGGTCCCAGAACACTGTACAAAGCTCCAGAAGGCTGCTGACCAATTTTTGCTGCTGGTTTCCGGTTTGCTGCAATAGAGAGCGAGAAAGGGGCATGGCAAAGTATTTTCAACATATTTTCAACATATGTGTGCATGACCACTCTCCCCATCATGGCAAAGTATTTTCAACATATGTTTACCTCGCCTATGGAATGTCGGCTTCACCGCCAGCGGCGCCGTATGCCGGGAATTTTGTACCACAGGAGCCCCCGCTACTAGGGCGGATCGTGATAGAGCTCAGCCAGCCAGAGGTGGCTTCTAGCTACAGCCGCGACATGCCAGCATCAACCCCGACCCTTGATCAGGCTGAGGCCAAAGGAAAAGATAAGGCAAAGGTAGACGCTGACCCTATTGAACAACTGCTGTGGGCAGTCGAGGCTCTGAAAGCCAGAGGGATGAACAAGCAACAAACATCCGCGATCGTGATCAAAGCTGGGGATGATGCTTTCCCCGCTCCGATCAAAGGCAGTTCAAGCCAGGTAGAAAATCGGGATGGGCCCCGTCATGCCCAGACAATGCCTGTAGTTCCCAACCCTGCACCGGGAAAGGTTCTAAAAGCCAAGGCAGCGCCAGCCGACCCCTTCGCCAGCGCATCTGGCAAGAATCCTCAAACCTCAAAGTACATGCCCCGAGGGCGTAGGGTCTTTCACGACCTCCACATGCCTTTGTCTAGGGCATTGCTAATATTGGCAAGAATGGACATCTTAAGCCTTTGGAGCCCCGGCCACTCCCGAAGAATCTCCCCGCCACTCATGATGCTACCTTGTACTGCACGTACCACCAACAGTCCGGTCACAGTACCGACGGATATTCCCGCCTTCGTCATGAAGTGCAGGATTTGATCGATAACAAGGTTATCCGCCCACCCACCTCAGGCAAGCCCGTCGCCACTCAGTTGTTGGATTTCGAGGGCTCAGATACTGCGAGTATGTGAAGTGGACCGCCTGCGGGCAACATTTGGTGTATTTTGGATGTAGCGTCTGGCACGCATTTTTGAGCATCGGTGAAACCGAGTTTTGTAAATCCTGGCTTGGATATCGAGTCAGTCTTTTGTTTTGAGTCTGTCTCTTTGTCTTGAGTCAGTCTTTTTTTGCTTAAGGGTCTGTCTGGTTGTATCGAGTCAGTCCCCGTTGTATATAATACCAGGTGATTCTGGGGTCGTTGTCCCGAACGCCATTTTGTTATTATCTGTTTTTGTTTTGAGTCTGTTTCTGCCAAGGAGCCAGTTACACCCAACAAAGCCGATTGAAACAGCTGTTGCTATCTCAAACTTCATGCTTGCTTTCAGCATAAGTGCCAGAGAATTTGATCGGGCTGATAGTACATCTCGCCTGCTCTCCTGCGCGCCAAACTCATTGCATTAACCTAAGTTTTTCAAAAAACAAACTTTTTTGAACACTGCGGTGATAAAAACGAAGAGGAAGGAATTCCTCGGGTTTTGCAAAATTTTGATCATTTTGAGAGAAAGAGAGGCGTGCTAAGCCTTTTAATGAGTGAGATCATGCTTGTCAGCGTGAGTACTGAGAAGGATCCGGGCCTGATCCAGATTGGTTCCACACTATCTTCGGCGCGAGCGATTTGTCGCTTTCTTAAAAACTTTCAAAAGCAAATGTTTTACGTGGCCCTGTGAAGACTTGTGTGGAATCCCTCTTGAGGTCGCGCAGCCTAGGATCGCTCTCAGCCTCAAGATTCAACCCGTTTGTTTTCCGACTTTGAACCCGTTCAGAACGTTCAGAAAGTTCAACGGACAAACGCCATGAAAGGCCCGTGTGGCCAGTTTTGAAGTAGCCCTCGAGCAAGAGGCACCAAAAGCCAAATCAGAAGAAGTGGATCTCGCCGGAAGAAGCTCGTGGAGCAACCGTGATGGATTCTTCTGCAAATCAGTGCAACAGCCGTTCTCCTGGACATAGAGAAGCTTCAATTCAAAAAAAAAAAAACATTTGGCATGGACTTGCTACACTTTTACCCTTTGAGAGGCTCGCTGGGCCGAAAACCCGGAAGGGCGGCCCAGGAAAAAGTTAGAGCAAGAGAAAAATATAAGAAAAAAAAAAGAGAAAAGAAAAAAATGCAAAGAAAAGAACAAAAAAGAAAGAAGAAGAAGAAATGAAGAAAACAAAAAGAAAAAAAAAGAAGAGCAAAAAGAAGAAAGAAAAAAGAAATAGAAAATGAAAAGAAACTCGCAAGGTCGAAAACCCGCATTGGGCGCCTTGGCAAAAGTGAGAGCCAAACAAAGTGAAGGTTAAAATACCCGAGAGTACCTTAACCGGAACTACGTAAGGCTTGATTCCCATGTTTGGGATACGTAGGCAACTTCATCGTGAAGTCCAGCCCCCAATGCTTTCATAGCGTCTCAGTCCATGCAATGGTTTCGATTTCATCCCAAAGTCCAGTGGCCAACACCCTTCAAGGTGATTGTGTCCATATATGTGTTGTGACCGTCTTCGTCATCGTTGTGTCCAAGAGCTCGACCACCGCCAATGAAGACTGTTTACAGATTGCTGCGGCACCATCCCAAACAAGGGGCAACTTTCCGTTGCCACGAGCCGCTGTGAGCCGCCATTCAAACTAGGGGCAACTTTCCGTTGCCTCCCACTCCCTTCAAACCATGGGCAATTTTCCATTGCCTCCGATCCGAGGTTGCGCATCTCGAAGAGTAAGTTCCATGCTCGTTGAGCATCAGCTGTTTGAAAAATAATTTTTGAAAATTTTTACTGAGGTTGACTATTTTCTCGAAAACTATTCCATTTTCCAAAACTGGACCATTGTCTTGGACCCAAAAAAGGAAAATTTTCAGTGCTTGCAGCCTGACTTGCATGGTTTTCAAATCAACAATCGAACAAGTACGTTAATCCGACTCTCATTTTGATCAAAATTGTTTTAGTAGAAAGCAAAAACAAAGAATGGTTAAAATGATGAACTAGGAGCACAGTCGAGCCAGGCGTTCTGTCTTTCCCCCGTCGTCGAGGTACTTGCCAGAAGAGCGCTCTACCCGTCAGAAGAAATGGCCGTGAGCTAACGGTGTTGAGCATGAACCCACACCTTTCTATTTATCCATCAATCACCCCGGGGAGGGATGAAAAATGAGAGAATGAAGAATAGAGAGGTGTAAGTTGAGAGAAAAGTGAGGAAAAGGGTTTTGAGAAAAAAATCCGAGCTCGATGAGCCGAGTGATGTGAGAATCACAAATCAGAAAGGGTGGGAAACAATGCCTAGAGAAACTGGCTCATCGTGATCTAAGATCCCCCGTCTTCGTCAGCGCGTCTGTATGTCGTGTCTTTGGTTTTGTTTACCTCAACCTTTGTTTTAGGTCTTTTTCAAGCATGTCTCATTGTGTTTAGGTCGTGTACCTTTATATTTGAGTCCTCCTTGCTGTGTTCAGTTGTAGGCTCGATATCCCGGTTTGAAAAAAAAAAAAACCTCATTCAATTTCAAAAATCATTTATGCTCAAGAATGCTGTGCCATTCTCTACATTTGAGTGTGTTTCGACTCCAACCGGTTCCATCTTTGAGGTCCGTCCTGTCAGATTGGGCCGTTTGTTTAGAATTTGCTGTGTGCAGGATGAACCGAATGCTGTGCTAAGGGCTGTATACAGATTAATCCCTAGTAGAGCAAGGGCTGTGTGTCCAGAATCAGGCAGTGGATTGCTTGGGTTATTTCGCCGTCGGCTGTTTAGTTATCTGATTATTACAGTGCGAGTGTTCAATTTTCTGACAGCCAATCACTTTCATTTACATTGAGGTGTAACATGATGAGATGCGATGCAATGCATGAAATGTGTAAATGTAAACACTTTTTCAGATAAAAAGTCCGTTTCATTTCATTATCTTTTCAAATGTACAAGTTTTGGAAACAAAATCCGCCTGCGGCAGTACAAGGTAATCTATCTACCACCAAAAAAAGAAAAGTACAAGAAAGAAGAAAGATAACAAAAATCCGCATCTCTGTCGAGCACTCCAAGGGCTGTCAGTCCGTCCTGGTCCTCTTCCTGGACGAGGGTCCAGGAGCATCATCAGCGTCGTCGTCAGAGCCCGAGCTAGAACCGTCTCCGGTCTCCTCCTCCGATGACTCGGACTCCGCCTCTGCCTCTGCCTCTGACTCCTCGTCGTCGTCATCATCCGGGACTGGAGCTCGTGAGCTACTCCCGACATGAGTACGCCCTCCCCTGGTACGGGGAAATATCCTGCCCTCCTCATCTCTTCCCCGGGCAGGGACAGAAGGCCCAGCTGGAGCACCTCCTGCCATGGGAATCTGGAAAGGAGGCTGAAAAAGTACACAAAAGGGAAATACATCAGTATACTGTAGACAGTTTATCAGTGCAGAATACAGTGTATGAGTACAGTGTGAGAATGCCGTGAGCAGTCTATCAGTGCAGAATACAGTGTATGAGTACAGTGTGAGAATGCCGTGTGCAGTTTATCAGTGCAGAATGCAGTGTGTGAGTACAGTGTATGAATGCCGTGGGCAGTTTAACAGTGTAGAATGCAGTGTATGCAGTGTTCAGATACTGTGAGATCAGTGTATCAGGTGTTGTGCCGTGCATCAGATTATGTAAAGCAGTGTATGAATGGTTTGAGGCCAGTGTCAGAAGGACATACCGGTATGCTATAGAGGGCTAGGAGATCAAATGTCCGCTGAAGCATCCCCATCATCGAGGCATTCATCACCAACGACTGACGGGTGTACCCAGAAGAAGCCTGCAAAAGTATCAGATGCATCAATATTCTGTGGAATATCAAGTAAACTGAAATGACCATACAAAAATGCAGTGATACATACCGGTGGTAAGTCGGGGACATCGATGAACTCGTGACCAGCCGGTGGAGGGGCGAAGGGGATCTGATAGGTCGACCCACCCTGCCCCTGGAAAGTTAGTACAGCGGGCAGGGCAGGCCAGCCAGCTCCTCGTCCTCCCTGAGCTCCGCCCCTGCCACGGACCCGGGCCCTCCTCGCAGCCCCTACTCCAACCCCCGCTCCGGCCCCAGCCGCCGATGCCACAGGCCTGGCCCCCTCTGCTCGACGGCCGCTCAGGAGGCGCATCAGATATGTCTGCACATACTCCCGGTAGTCACCGGTGCCTCGGAAGCGGGTCGCCTCCCAACCGATGGAGTAATCATCCAGCTGCTCAGTGGTGAGCCCCTCGGTCTCCCTCATATCTGCAGGAGGGGGAACCGGGACTATCTGCTCAGGTAACCCTAGGGTCTGGCGTAGAAAACGCTCCCCCAGGTACCAAGCCCGACAGACCGGGCCCTCAAGCAAGGTCTCCTCCGCACCAGGGAACCGATCCCGCATCGTCGCCGGCAAGGGAGCCCACGGCCGCCATGTGATCTGAAAGTGACAGACAATTTGTTATCTACTGTTTTGAAAATATACAGTGGAAAAGCAAAGCTTAAATGAACTGTAAGTAAAACATACCTCGGCAGGGGTAATGGTATCGAAGTATCGGCGGAAGAAGCCAAAAGTCTCTCGCGGTCGCCGGGTGCATCTCCTGTCGAAGCGACTTGAAAAGGGGACGGCCAGGGGAGTCTCCACAACTGGCACAGGAGCAAGCCTAGGAAAGTAGGCGTAAACCCACAACTGCAAAACAGATGTCAGTATGACCATCAGATAAAGCAGAATATACAGAATAAAGCAGAAATGGCAGAGCCGTGTGTTGTGCAGTGTACAGTGTGCAGTATACAGTGTGAGCCGTGTACAGTCAGTGTAAAGCAGAATGTATGTGTGTGCCGTGCGTATAGTATACAGCAAGTGTAAAGCAGACTACAATGTGTGCAGTGTACAGAGTACAGAAAGTATGAGACAGAAATGAAAAAGCGGAGAAGAGATGTACCTCCCAAGCCCGCCAGTAACCTCCGAGTAGCTGGCCGCTGCCGCGCGAAGCCGAGCTCATATATCCATAAAGGGTGGCCAGAGCAGCGCCGCCCCAATCATAGTGCAGAATGTCCCAGACGTCCACCAGTGCGCTGAGAAGACAGAGAGGCACGGTGTTCGCCCGGTCGGCGAAGATGGTAGTCCCGAACAGGAACATGAGGAAGCCGCGAGCATACCTCTCCACGTCCTCTGGGGTCATCTGCGCCTCCTTCTCCAACGCGGGCTGGACCCGAAACTGGACCTCGAACCAGGAATATCGAACGAAACCTGGGCGAGCTAGGGGTGGCGCCTCCCCCAGTAGATGGACCTGAGCTGCGGTCCACTCATCCATCGCGATGTCAAAAGGGATCGGATCACCCCCCACCCCATCGAGAAATCATGAGGGGTCATCGTCATATCCCCTGCAGCAGAGAAGTGAAAAGAATCGGTGGTGTCCCACCATCTCTCTGCCAGAGTGGCAAGGAGAGGCCTGCAAGTGGAGAGCCTGGAGAGTCCTTGGCAGAAGGCGCCGAAACCCGCTCGATCCACGATGCGTCAGACTGCGTCGGGGAGCTCATCATACCACTCCCGTGCACCAGTATTCCCATACCCGCGAATGGTATGGGAACCCTCCTGTAAACAGAAAATAACAATTGCAAGACAACATTCAAAATGCAGTTTTGAAAAAGCAGATAAAGCATGTGTGCAAGTTTGACAGATTAAGGCAAATACCGAGTGCCGGTGTGCTTACAGTGGACTACAGCGTGTGATGTGTCAGCGTGTTCGGATGTTTCAGAACAGATATAGCATGCGTGCAGGTTTGACAGATTCAGACAAATACTGGGTGCCAGTGTGTATGCAGTGAAATACAGTGAGTGCAGTGTGTTTGAGTGATTCAGGGCTAGTGTAGTGTGTGTGCATGTGTCAGTCTCAAGCAGGTATCAGTTGTATGTATGTTTACAGTCAACTACAGTCTACAGCATATCAGTTTTCAGCAGTTAAAGAATACAACTAGCTATGACAGTTTTTGTATCCTACATTGCGAAAAATAAAGCAGAAGACAAAGAATTACCTCGAAAGTGCCGAATGAAAGGTGGGAGGTAGGCTCACGCAGTAGTAGCTCAGGCGCCACGTGCCTCTCGAAGCTCCGGAACTGACGCAGGCCGTCGGGGGGCAGAACATGGATCGCCGGCCGGTAGGTCGCCGGGTCGAACGGGCGCTCGCTCAGTGGTAGGAGCTCGACCCCGGGATCCATCTCGTGGTCCGGGGGAGTCCCGCCACGTGGGATATCGTCCGCCATATCATAAATGATGAGAAAATGGCCGGAGGAAGGAAAACCGGGCCGGAATACGAAGAGTCAACCGAAAAGTCGACTCCCGAGAGGGTCGGGAATGGCCGGAAAGGCCGGAATATGAAAAGGTACGGAAATGAAGAGGAAAACAAGGGGAACAAACCCCGAAAAGGTGAGAACGCCAAACGAGGCACCGAAACGAAAATGTGATCGGTTGAAAATGTCCGAAACGCGAAGGAAATCGCGAATCCGACGACGAAACGGGCATAGAACGCGAAGAAACGGGCGAAAAATGAGAGAGAAACACTCTAGAGAGAGAGAGCAAGAGATTTCAGCAGTGGGAAAGTGAGGAAATAGGGCTTGAAGCCCTATTTTAAAACACTCGAAGTGAAAAGTCGAAACTGCCCCGATTCAGCGACTGTTTGCCGGTCGGCAATGCTTTGTGCCGGCCGGCACTTTTTTGTGCCGATGGAATTGTTTTTCAGCCGGTGGACAGCCGGTGGCCTTCCCTCCCGGCCGGTGATGTTCCCACAGCCTTGTTTAGGCCATGTGAGGAGTTTTTGGTCTTCATAGCTTAAGAAAGTACAAGAAAGTGCATTCCCGACGCTCAACCGGCCTCCGTTCTGACTTCGGACTGCATCCGCCGTGCGTAGCGCTTCAACCCATGAAAGGTGTATCCTTTTCGTGTCCTTTTGGCTTTTGCAAGGTCCAAAAGTTGCCCCGTGTGTATCGCATATCAATCGCACTGTTTTGTGCATTTCAAACCGTCGCACTGTTTTGTGCATTTCAAACTGTCGCACTGTTTTGTGCATTTCAAATCGCCGCACTGTTTTGTGCATTGTATTTCAATCGCACTGTTTTGTGCATTTCAAACTGTCGCACTGTTTTGTGCATTTCAAATCATCGCACTGTTTTGTGCATTTCAAAATGTCGCACTGTTTTGTGCATTTCAAATCGTCGCACTGTTTTGTGCATTTCAAACAATCGCACTGTTTTGTGCATTTCAAACAATCGCACTGTTTTGTGCTTTTCAAATCGTCGCACTATTTTGTGCATTGTATTTCAATCGCACTGTCATGTGCATTTCAAACAATCGCACTGTTTTGTGTATTTCAAATCGCCGCACTGTTTTGTGCATTGTATTTCAACCGCGCTGTTTTGCGCATCGCACTGTTTTGTGCACCTCACTTGCTTTTTGCATGCATCTATTTGCGCTATCTTGCGCATCTTGCTTGTACTTGTTAGTACATTGCATTGTTTCGAACACAAACCGGCTTCGCGTAGCGTATAAGTCCAATTGTCAAAATCTTTTTTTGCACCTTATGAGGCATGCGTGTCTCATTTGTATCATCTTACATTCCGTATGGCACGCGTGCCGCACTTGCATCATGTGCATCTCAAAAAAAAAACAACAATCATAGCGCATTGTCATGCAGTTCCATTGTAGCTTGCATGCATCCATTGCATTTTTCCCGGTAGTCGCATCGCACTGCATTGTCATGCATTTTTGTAAACATCCATTGCATTGCATATTTGTAGATATTGCATTGTAGATTGCATGCATTCATTGCATCGCCTTTCCCCTATGGCTTGTGCCTTTCCAGGTTGAGCTTGGCCCGGTATGTGCCCTTACTTTTCATGTTAAAACACAGTTCTGCATGTGTATCGCGCCGATTCCACGCTGATATGTTGGTTGAGGGTTGCGGCACCTTTTCTGTGTTACACATGGCTCGTATGTGTACATGCCTTTCCTAGGCAAGATTTGGTTTGGCTTGCGTGCCATATCCATTGTATCTGTATCCATTCCATTGCATATTTGTAGATATTGCATTGTAGATTGCATGCATTCATTGCATCACCTTCCGCCTATGGCTTGCGCCTTTCCAGGTTGAGCTTGGCCCGGTATGTGCCCTTACTTTTCATGTTAAAACACAGTTCTGCATGTGTATCGCGCCGATTCCACGCTGATATGTTGGTTGAGGGTTGCGGCACCTTTTCTGTGTTACACATGGCTCGTATGTGTACATGCCTTTCCTAGGCAAGATTTGGTTTGGCTTGCGTGCCATATCCATTGTATCCATATCCATTCCATTGCATATTTGTGGATATTGCATTGTAGATTGCATGCATTCATTGCATCACCTTCCGCCTATGGCTTGCGCCTTTCCAGGTTGAGCTTGGTCTGGTATGTGCCCTTACTTTTCATGTTAAAACACAGTTCTGCATGTGTATCGCGCCGATTCCACGCTGATATGTTGGTTGAGGGTTGCGGCACCTTTTCTGTGTTACACATGACCTGTATGCGTACATACCTTTCCTAGGCAAGATTTGGTTTGGCCTGCGTGCCATATCCATTGCCATCTTCCTAGCATATCCATACATATTACATTGTAGTGTAATTTTTGCATCCGGCATTAGGATCGTAGTCCTTTCTCTAGCGGGTCGTTTCCCCACTTATGTCAATTCCACCCAATACTTGTTCTTGCGTCTGTCTACAATACTCATAGTTCAGTTGACCGTTCTATGGTAGACAGACTTGTTATCTCCATCAATCTATTTGACATAGGTATGGTTTCGAACCGCTCGTGATTGGATCATGATTCAAATGCTTTGCATGTAGCTTGCATTGTTTCAATTACATTGCATCTTCATTTGCATTGTTTATACATTGTTTTGTATATATTGCATTTCGTTTTGCATCCACATTTGCATTGTCATGCATGTTGCTAACAATATTGTACCTGTTAAGTTTATTTTCTTTTCAGGCACGATATTGTATGTACGGTTCATTTGAGGTTGGTGCAACCAGACGAGCCGCACAGGTATTGTATCTCCCGAGTGAGACGTATTGAGAATTGCATAATTCTCTTACATCCTTTCTGCATTGTAGTGTAGTTTGTTGTATGCTAGCTCAAAACTGTCGCATGTATGCTTCGTTACAGCTTTCTTTGCATGATCATAAGTTATGTCCGGCTCTCTGCATTGTCTTGCATTTTGCCCCTGCCTTCGGGCACATATCTTGATTGTCTTGCATGTTTGTCTAAGTCTTCGGCCTTGTCAAAAATGGGTCGTCTCTGGGCTTTGACATTCACTCCCGTCATTGTTATGACTTTCGAGTTCTGTCAAAGAGGGGCAACTGTAGACACCCCATTTTTGACCGTCCTCAAGACTTGGACGTCACCGTTTGAACACTCGGTGATTATCCATGTTTGTGTTTGTTCGGAATTCCCGGAGGTCTCGGCTCGCGCCTTGCCTCAGGATCTCCGAACTCGACCGTTTAGTGTCTGGTTTCACACCAAACACTTGTGTTTTGCCTTTGAGAGGCAGGGTAGGGCTTGTAGACCATCCCCACCCACCACCGGCAGTGGCTAGAGGCCACCGGCTGGTGTTTGGTGCCACCGGCAATGTATATTGCCAGCTGGCACTATTTGTTGCTGGTCAGCACTTTTTAGTGCCGGCCGGCACTCTTTTGGGCCAAGATGGCATTTTTGGCCGGCCGATTGCTGTTCATCTGCTTTTGCAGATATTTTTAGACAGCTGTCTTGCTTTTGCATCCCTCCATACACGTGTATGGAGGGATCTCCCTCTTGCAAAGCTTGTCTTGTAAGCTTTACAAGAGATATAGAGAGAGGCTCTCTCGAGAGGCAAAAAAGGAGAGGACTTAGGGAGAGAGTTCAGATATTTTGAAAGCAAAAACAGCCATTGTTGAGCTCTGGTTCTAGGGTTTGAGTTAGATACATTTTCTATCTCTCTTTCCCTCTCATTTTGTGCACTAGGTGTTTTGTGTCTTACTATTGCACACAAACACCTAGTGTTTCACCTTCCTCTTGGAACTGAGGTTCTAAGGGACTGATTTTGAAGTTTTGGTGTTGGATCCAAGCTAAAGGGGGCCATTGGAGCACCATTTGTGAAGGGATCATCAAGGGTAAGAAACTTACACCTTTATTCCCCCTTTTTGCATTGATTTTCTACCTATCTTAGAGCTGTTTTTGTGCTTATTGTATAACATAAAAAAGTTCTGTTTTTAGGCCCTCTTTATTGTTTATCAATAGTGTTTTGTTGTTTGAGGGTGGTTGACCCCCCTTAGTTCTTGAAAACCTCATTTTGAGCCATTTTGTGCTAGCTCCGGGATTTTGGTGTTGAGGTCTCTTCACTACTGAAATCTTGAGGGATTTCAGTGGTGAAGATGATGCTTTGAGGTCCCAAGAAGGAGAGGGTCACCCCCTCTCCTTGTTGTCCTTAAAAAGGGCATGTTTTGGCCTCTTGAGAGAGCATTCTGCTTGAGTGTGTGTTGAGCATGTTTAGGCTGTTTTTCATGCTTATATATCCATAATATAACATGATTTTAAGTTGGTTTTGGTACTCCATGCATGCTTAGCATAGTTGCCTTGTAATGCCTTGTTATGCCTTAACATGTCTTAGGTTGTTAGCCTTTGTTGGAGCATGTTTTAGGCTTAGTCTTGTGAAGATTTTGTGCATGTTTTGCCATGTTCTAGGTCTGTCCTAGGTTGCTTGGGTCGAATTTGGCATGCATCATATAGCTCTTTTGTATTTGGGCTTGTTGGCCTTGAGCATATGCATGTATAGCATGGCACCTTTGCATTGTTTTGGTGATTTGGGGTCCCCCCACATGTTATTTCAGTCCCATTTCCATGCTTGTTTAATTGCCTTGCATGCCTCTTTGATGCTTTGAAAGCTTGTGTAGCAATGCTCCATGTTTTGGTGTTTATGCATGCCTTTGTTTTTGGGTCATTTAGATGCCATCTAAGTGGTCCTTAGGCCTTGTATTGATGCCCCAAGACTCTGTTTTTGGTTGATAAGCTCATGCCATGTTTGGTCTTACTAAGTGTAGTTCAATGCCCCATTGGTTTGCTTTCAACACTTGGGCTATTTGTTGCATATTTGGCTTGATATATTGCTTGGTTTGGCACCATATTTTAGCATGATTTCAATGCTTATGTTGCATGTTAATTAGCCCATGATTCTCCCTTTCAAATGTGTTTGAGGGTTGTTCAATTTGTGCTTAAGTGTTGGCCTTCAATTAGGTGCATGTGTGCATGTATATTTGGTCCTTCATTATAGCATTTTGGCTACTGTTTTAGGCCTATTTAGAGCTGCCTAATTCATGTTTAAGTCCATCTTTCCATCTATTTGCATTGCCATATGTATGCTTGTATGCTTGCATAAGTTAGTTACCATGCCATGTTGCATCCTTAGCTTGTATGCTTAGGTTGCATTGCATTTTGCATGCATTCCTTGCCCCTTGATTTGGTGATAGGGATTAGGACTTTGGTTTGATTTGGTTTGCATGCATTTGAAATCAAAGTTGCATACTTGATTCTTTGGGCCATCATGCATGGAAATGCGTGATTGGTGGTCCGAGAATCGAGGCACATGCCCCTTTGAGTCATTACAATGATAAGGGACATGGTTGGTGCATATATGCCTTGAATTGTGCTGTCATGCTTTGCCTTGCCCTCTGTTGCTGTCATTTGCAGATTCTGCAGGAACATTCTGCCGACCGGCAGTGTAAGGTGCCGGCCGGCAACAATTTCTCTGCCGACAGCTTCATTTTGTGCCGGTTGCCATACACCACTGCCGGTGGTAATTCCACTCAGCCGGTGGTACTCCCAAGTGTCCAGGGATGCAGTCCTGAGGTTTTGATAGCCTCCAGAGGAGTGAAAGAAGGAAAACAGAGGCAGCCTATGCATGGTGGCGCGTTTCCCAAGGCATTTTTTTTTCTGTTTTAATTAATTTATTTAATTCGTTAAATTAATTAATTTGTAATATTAATTAGCTTGCGTAGTTAATTAATCTGTAATATTTATTTTGGTCCCTCCGAGTGAGGGCGAATCTGTAATAAGTGTGCGTGAGTGTGTGTATGTCTTCCAACCTCACGTCTTTCTTCCCTTTTATTTACCTGCTTATGATGGTAGATTAGGGCACGTTTAATTTAGCATACCTTATGTTATGCATGCGTGCATTCATGCATTTGTACTACATGCATTAGGCTCGGTACATCACGCTAAATGCATTTGTACTTCAAATTCTAAACTGAATATGTGATAGTTGTGCATTCTCACATGCCATGTTTAGGATAGCCGAGCCTATTCTAGTAACACTTTGTATGCGATGCATTAGGCACTTAACATGGACTTGGATCATGCATGTTTGCTAACGAGATCTTTGTTTTGGCACGGAATACGATGTAAGTATTTTCGCTTTAGCATATCGCATGAGTGTGAATGTTGCCATGACAGCATGCTTAACATGTGGCTAGATGCTTATGTGTTATAAACTGCTTGGATGCCTGTGGGTGAAGGTTGGATTGTTTGAGTTGGAAGAACTCATTGAAATCCGTGTTTTAGCCAACTTGCGAGTAACAAATCCAAAACATTTTCCAAAACAAACGGATATGCAATGCTTACTTCCAAATTAGACAATCTAGTCTATACTTGTTTGCTACGCGCATAACATAGTAATTCTAAGCTAATAATTGGTTTAAGAATACATAAAGTTTTCAAAAACGGATATCACGGTTAGTAGAGGCCGGTCTTCGGACCGGGCGAAAGGGGGTGCTTATAGCTGACCTTCCCCGATCGTACCCAAGCTCCCGAGCCGAGACAACTCCGGTGATGACGGACATGTGGCCTTCGGCACCGAGTCAGGGTTTCCTAAATTTCCCCATTTTAAAAATATTTAGGTGGCGACTCTGTATCTGGCAAAGCAGTCCATGTTTGGCACTACTTTTTCAAAAATCTGTTTCTCAAAATGATTTGCCAGATTTGGACTCTTTGGTTCAGATTAAGAACCGTGACACAAATCGAGAGTCCGAACTGTAGCGTGAGGCCCACGCGCGGGCGCGTCTACTATCCTCCAAGTTCACTGATCCAGTGACGATAGACTTTACTGAGCATGGTGGGAGGACGACCCCATTGTCAAACAAATCCTGTACTTCGTGGCGAAGACAGAAGCAATTGTCGGTGCTATGACCGATTTGTTGATGGTACGCACAGTACTGGGTAGTATCATGGCCGGGTGGGAGACGAGCAGGGAGAGGCCGAGGCTCGAGGTGTTTAAGATGCCCCTTTTAGCAAGGATTTGAAGAGCCTTGGACAAAGGCATATAGAGGGCATGGAAGACCCTGTGACCTCGGGGTTGGTACTTCGAGGTTTGTGGATTTTTACAGGGCGCACTAGCAAAGGGATCGCAGGTATAGGCTTGGCTTGTTGATTTTTCCTGGGTGCAGAATTAGGGTTAGAGGGAACGGTTCTAGTATAATGACCCTTCTCTCGATTTTCCCCTTGGCTTGAACTGCCCTCGGTCTGAGTGGGGAAAGTATCATCCACAGTCTTAGCCACAACTGCGAGTACTTGCTGCTTATTTAACCCTCCAGCTTTTAGAGCCTCAACAGCCTGTTGGAGTTGTTCATAGGGATCGGTGTCCACCTTCACCTTGTTCTTTCCACTAGCCTCAGCTTGGTGGACGATTTGGGTTGCTACTTCAGTGCGAAGCCCAGTTGTCGTCAACATGTCATTACCGGAGCTGAGACAGCTTTAGGTTGGCTGAGCTCAGTTACAATTCGTCCCAGTAGCGGGGGCTCCTGCGGCATGAAATTCCCAGCATACGATGCAGTTGGTGGTGATGCCAACATTCCATAGGCTAGATCAGCCACAGATCTTTGAAGGTCGCCAATCATTCCCATCAGCTCAAAGGTAGCGGGCTCACGGGTTTGAAATAATAGGGGTTCCCAGATCGGATGTGCGACAGGCGACCTAGGCGGGTGTGGTACTTCAACATCGGTCTCATCCTGCAAGATGATTTCTTGATTTAGTGCGGCTGCCATAACCATAATTTTCTCTGAATTCTGGGTCATCATAAGTCCACTGAACTGGGCAGAGGTGGTGTAACTGGTGACTGACAGATCTGATGAATCGGTGAGTCTTTTCCTGCTTTGCCTCAGCAGAGGAGAATGTTGGTTGCTCTGAACTGAGTCTCTGAACTGAAAGAGAAAACATGCATCATCTCAGCCTAATCAATACTGATATGGAGATAGCTGAAGAACTGTATTCGACCACTGATCACTATTTCCCAAATTACTGCACCAAATCTGAATCTGATGCCCGCGGATATACTGATTCTCAAAACATTGGTGCCTGCAGGCCAGATGCCCAATCTTGCAAACTGATACATGCATTCCTATAAAGACACACACTAAGAGCCCATAGCAAAAAGTGAGACCCAAAACACCCCTACGGAGGGGTAGGGTTTCCCTGTCCTATTTTGTCAGGAGCTAGGGTTTCACTACGCACACAGCGGTTTAACATAACCTACAATCGGGTAAGCAACCTGTCCTGGCTTGGAATGGTCACTATGGATTCCGAATATGCACTAGGTCGAATGGTCAAAAAGGGTGCCCCGGTAAAACCAGGGTTTGTGTTCCCATGGTGGCAGAGCCCGTAACCGGTCAGCCTTATGGCATGCTTCTCAAACCGAGCCTCCGGCAAACCGTTCAGGAATAGCAGATGGCAAACACGGTGTCTTAGGCGCACCAATGCAAATGCAATGTAAAGAAACACATAAGTGTAATCAAAACAAGATATCATGAGTTCGAGTCAAGTTCTCTAACTCCCCAGCAGAGTCGTCAGAAACTGTAGACGTCCCCGAACGTCCCGAGAAAAATCCCATTTTGTTCATTGGGCTTACTACAGTTCGGACTCAATGCCACGGTCCTGTATCTAATCTCGCAGAGGGCAATGCAAGACCGATGAATCATCAAAGAGTCCAAATTCGGCAAATCGTTTTGAAAAACTGATTTTTAGAAAGAAGTGCCAAACATGGACTACTTTGCCAGATATAGAGTCGCCACCTAAATATTTTATTTTGGGGGAATTTAGGAAATCCTGACTCGTGCCTAAGGCCACGTGTCCATCACCGCCAAAGTGGCCTCGGCTCGGGAACTTGGGTACGATTAGGTAAGGTCACTTTGTGAGCACCCCCGCTCGCTCGATCAAAGATCGGCCTCTACTAACCATGATATCGAGTTTTGAAAACATTATGTGCTCTTATTCCGATTATTAGCCTAGAATTACTATGTGATACACACAACATACAAGTATAGGCTGGATCATTTGAGTTAGAACAAAACATTTCATGTTTGTTTATTTGAGAGATGGTTTGATGGTGCTACTCGCAAGTAGGCTAAGGCGGGGATTTACCACCCTCCAGTGGGCTTAAGAAAACATGATTTTGCCACTCTCAAGTGGGCTTAAAACTCTCAATTGGTGAATTGTTTCAATTCAAATAACCCAACCTTCACCCACAGGCATTCAGGCAGTTATATCACATAAGCAAATAGCCTCATCGTAAGCATGCCATCATGGCAGTCACTCACACGCATGCAAGGATGCTAAAGCATAAATACTTACCGAGTACTCCAAGCCAAAGAAAGAAGCTAATTAGAAAACATGCATGAATTCTAACTATGCTGAAATGCCTAATGCAACACATGCAAAAATGCAACTAAGATAGGCTCGGCTATTCTAAAATGGCATATGAAATGCAACAACTGATACACGTATTCAACTCGGAATTGAAATACAATGCAGTTAGTATGATGCGCCGAGCCCGGTGCATGCGAGACAGATAAATGGATGCAAACATGCGAGCATAAGTATGCTAATTGAAACGTGCCCAAAACTTACCATCATAAGCTGGTAAATAAAAGGGAGAAAGACGTGGGGTTGGAAGACATGCATCAAACACACACGCACACTTATTACAACATTGCCCTCCTCGGAGGGTCTGAATGAATAGTACAGAATAAACTAGCTAATCTAAGCTAATTAAACTAATTATTACACAACATTAATTAATTAACAAATTCACTAAGTAAGGAAACTAGCATGCAAATTAAACAAAATGGACTGCCTCAGCTCTATTTCAAATGATAGGGATGCATGCATGCTCAAGTCGCCTTGTCGGGAAATCCATCGCGATGCCCCGATTTGCCTCTGTTTACAACTGGTCCCAGAACATTGTACAAAGCTCCAGAAGGCTGCTGACCAATTTTTGCTGCTGGTTTCCGGTTTGCTGCAACAGAGAGCAAGAAAGGGGCATGGCAAAGTATTTTCAACATATGTGTGCATGACCACTCTCCCCATCATTGCACAAGCTCCAGGGAGTGTAGTCCTCGATCCTCGTGCCACCAATCACGCATCTCGATGCATGATGGCTGAGGAGTCAGATTGCACGACTCGATGTAAAACGAATGCACATATAAACACAATAAGGCCTAAACTCCATCATGGGTAATCCGGAGTGTCAGCGACCGAGAATCGAGGCATGTTTCGTCACTTGGAGTACAAAACGTCCCTCGTTTCCCGTGTTTGGACTAAACCCTATTCTAAACACAATGCAATATACATGGCATACACAATATGACTAGCATGCAACCCTAAACGCAATGCAACCTAATCATGCTAGCATGCGAGGGATGATATACAAACATGCAACTAGCAAACACAATGCTATGAACTAAGAATGGCATACTCAATGCACATGAACTATATGGCATACACAATGCACATACGAAGATGGACATGCACGAAGACATGAACAAGGCATACACAATGCGACGATCAAGCATGCGACAACATGGATATGGCATACATAATGCAAAATGGACTTAAACTAAAATGAATGGGCCTCAGCCACACTTAAATCAGTGGCCATACATGATGAAAATGAGGCAACAACACACATGCAAACATGCACAAATGCAAGGGACCAAGCCTAAGGCACAAAGTGCAACTCCACCAAAGCATGGTAAGCATGAAATATGGCATACAACCACATATTTTCCAGCTCTGAAATGACATGCAAGATGGTCCCGAATCATGCAAACACCTCACACAATGCATGCTAGATGGCCCAAATACCGAAACTAGTGAACTGGATTACACTATAGGCATGCAAAGCAATACTCAAATGACCAAACTAGCCCGAAACAGTCCCTATGCAAGCCAAAACAGTAGCAAATATAGACTAAAATGATGGCTCGCAAAGCATGGAAATGAAGCTCATGCAATGGTCCAAAAATGAGGTATTCATGCATAACTCTCAAACACATTTAAAGAGTGGAAAACATGGGAATATGGCATACATATAGGCTCTAAAATATGATTCACAATGATGCCAAAACATGGAAACACCTCAAAATACGCATGCGGTAGGCTTCAAAACTCAAAGCTAGGCAAGGGTATTGAACTACAACCATGCATAGCAACATCATTCGATCATGAGGCCCAAAAGTAGAACTAAGGCAGTCCAAAACATGCACAAAATTAGTTTAAGGCATGGCCAAAAAGTGGTAGAATCAAAGGCCAAAATAGCATGCAACGTAAGCTAGTGAAGAGGGTTTACACTACAAGTATATGAAGCATTCAAGAGGTCACTAAACCAGCAAAAGTTAGAGGTATGAAATTCCAAATAAAGCCCAAAAAATCATTGAAACATGGTCAATGCATGCAAGAATGACATGCTCATTTGATAGGCTATGAAGAGGGTTATTCTACACATGCAAGATGAACACCCAATATGGAAAAACAAGCTCTGGAAAGAGCCTATTCAGGTCCTAAAACTCACCAAAAATGGCCTGAAACATGGCTTGGAAGCATGAAAATAAGGGCTCCTTTGTTAGGCCAAATATGCTAGAAATCAAAACAAGGAGAGAGAGGATCACCCCTCTCTGATTTTGGCTCTCAAACACACATAATAACCACTGAAAATATGCTGGATTTCAGTGGTCAAAAGGGCAAACAAAGTTCAAAACAAAGGCCTTAATGCATGGCTCAAAACAAGGTGAAATGAAGCATGCAAGGGGGTAGATGACCCCCAACAGAAAAATGATCTTAAACAAATATGTTAAGGACCTCAAAATAAGAATTTTTTCAGTTTACACCAAAGCTCAAAAATGCTTGAAAGTATGGCTAAAAGATGGAGAAAAATAAAACTCAAAAGAGAGAATAGGGTGTTACCCTTGTAGCTCAGCAACTCCAACAGCTTTTGGACCAAAAATGCAGCTCCTTAGGACCTCTCAAGACCCTCCAAGAAGCTTAGGCTGGTGTTGGAGGTGTTAGGCTAAGAGGTAGTGTGCAAAGGGGCAAGAACTTAGCACTTTTGAACACAAAATAGAGACAAGGGGGAGATGTATGTGTGTATGCTTCAGCCAAATTCAGAACCCTTGCAAAGGAAGAGGAGGCATTCCTTTTTAGACAAGAGGGACTAAAGCTTCTCCAAGAAGCTTCAAACCAAGGAGGAAGATCCTCCATACATGTGTATGGAGGATCCAGTCTGTGCCTCCCAGCTGGCACAGCTGGAATCAATTCACTGAGACAAGACTAGGGCAGGTAGGCCGACCAGTTCAAGTGGTCGGCTGGCCACTTGCCCTGGTCGGCCGACCAGGGTCAAAAGGTTCAAGTGGTCGGTAGCCTCCTAGGGTGGTCTCCACATGAAATGCAAGCAAGTGGTATGGTGGGAGACCAGTAAATGTGGCTCGAAAACCAGGGAGACCAGCCTCCTATCAAGAAACCTGACCGACGAAGTGAAAGGTGGTCTCCAAGAAGAAAAGGTGGTCTCCCACCCTAGTACCACCTTCCAAACAATGAAAATAGGGTCCATGCCAAAAATGAACCAAGACAGATGCAAAACGAGGGTTCGCGGGCCAAAACGCGCAGTCGGGTGCCCTGAAAACTGACTGTTAAGCATCGAAAGTGACGTACGATCACGAAGGTGGTCTCCCAGGCCATAATGTCCCTCTAGAGAGAGGAAACAATGTGTGTGCAAAAAACCAGAGCAAACGGATAAAGTTAAGCGGTCCCGAATCGAGACGCACGGTCGACGGCTCCGAAAACTGAAAACTGGTCTCCAAATGGGAACAGTGGTCTACGACCATGAAAAGTAGCCTATGGCCACTGAGAGATGGTCTATGAGACCTCTCCCTCCCTTCCGGAAGAGAAAATAGAACCTAGTTCGTAAATCGAGGCAAAGCACAAAAGAGTCCCGAAGTCTGGAGACAAGGCTCTCAGCCGAGACTCTGTAACCTCAGAACGAGCATAACATGCACAATCACCGAGTGCTCAATCGATGATGTCTGAGTCTTAAGGTCGGTCAAAAATGGGGTGTCTACAGGTGGGTTCGCGCCAGTGGGTCCACTTATTCTTATTCAGACTCGATTGAACTAGCTTAAGGCGAGGGCGAATGTCAAACAAACTGTTCTTCAACAGCAGAGGAGAGGGATGAATGCTGGCGGAGCTAGATACTGCGATGAATCATAGCAGCGAACCTGCACATACGGGAGGAAGGACATCCAAGAAAGGTGAAAAATGTCAACCTTCGAGCCGTCGAAGCATCAACGGGGAAGCTCCCCACGACCACGACCACGACCACGACCGAGGAATGAGTCAGACACGATGCCACGACCATTGAGTTTTGCTATGTTCATGGGGAATAAACTGATGATTGTGGCAGATTCCATCATCAATGATCCGGGTGTAGCGGTCGAGTTCGCTCGACAGATCTTTCCACCGGAAGTCCAACAATCGATGGTTGGACAACGAGATTTCGAAGTGTTTTGAGAAGGTATTCGTGGGGCGGTGAAGGGGTTGTACACCACCTACGAAGTCGGCATGCGTCTGCGCACCGCGCGACGGGAGATGGAGAAAATGGGCGAACGGGTCTGCAGTTCGGAGGCTCGTGCGGAAAAGGCCGATGGCGAGCTTAGAGAGCTTAGAAAGGTTAAAGTCGCCGATCCGCATGCGGCGGGTCAGTCTAACCCGATTGTGGACGAGAGGTTGACCCAACGGCTATTGAGTCATGCCATCGCCGACCGAGATACGGCAGGCATGTTTACCATAGCAAATGTGTGGGCCAAGGGTTACGAGTAGGGTTTCCATGATGGGCGAAAGATTGGGATCAACAAAAGGAAAGAGACACTTGCTGAGGAGGTCTGCCGATGCGAGAATTGTGGTTTTAAGCATGGTTGGATCGCGGCTCTTCAGGCCGCGGAGGCTCTCCGAGCGAAGGGTGTCGATTTCAACTTATGTGGCCTGGATCATCGTGATCATTTGCCCTTTTTCGCCTTTGAAGTTAAAAAGAACGATGATGAGGGAGTCGCCGAATAAAAATACTCGTTATAAATGTTCGAACGCGGATTGCGTCTAAGATTATGTAATTATTGGTTGGTCGAATGAAAAAACATCTTATTTTCAATGTTTTGTTATAAGTTGTGTTCGGCACACACGTGATTGCTTGTGTTTTATTATATAAATGTTTGAATAAACATATTTTCAGACGATTGTATGGACATTGTTCGGCCTGATTTAATCGACTGTTACGCACGGCCCGATGGGTTCATCGGCCCAAAGACGTCAATCATAATACCCAAAGACGTCATTCGCCGATGGGGCTCCGAATCCGAAGACTTTAATTGGCCAGTCGTGATATCTACTCTGAACCTAGAGACTTTAATTGGCTAGTCGTGATATCCACGAAGGGTGCTCCGAATCCGGAGGCTTGATCGGCCCAAAGACGTCATTCGTAGATTGGGCTCCAAATCCGGAGACCTTAATTGGCCAGTCGTGATATCCACGAAGGGCGCTCCGAATCCGGAGGCTTAATCGGCCCAAAGACGTCATTTGCCGATGGGGCTCCGAATCCGGAGACTTTAATTGGCCAATCGTGATATCCACGAAGGGCGCTCTGAATTCAGAGGCTTGATCGGCCCAAAGACGTCATTCGCCGATGGGACTTCGAATCTGGAGACTTTAATTGGCCAATCATGATATCCACGAAGAGCGCTCCGAATCCGGAGGCTTGATCGGCCCAAAGACGTCATTCGCCGATGGGACTCTAAATCCGGAGACTTAAATTGGCCAATCATGATATCCACGAAGGGCGCTCCGAATCCTGATGCTTAATCGGCCCAAAGACGTCATTTGCCGATGGGGCTCTGAATCTGGAGACTTTAATTGGCCAATCGTGATATCCACGAAGAGCGCTCCGAATCTGGAGGCTTGATCGGCCCAAAGACGCCATTCGCCGATGGGGCTCCGAATCCGGAGACTTTAATTGGCCAATCGTGATATCCACGAAGGGCGCTCTGAATCCGGAGGCTTGATCGGCCCAAAGACGTCATTCGCCGATGGGGCTCCGAATCCGGAGACTTTAAATTGGCAAATTGTGATATCCACGAATGGCGCTCCGAATCCAGAGGCTTGATCGGCCCAAAGACGTCACTCGCTGATGGGGCTCCGAATCCGGAGACTTTAAATTGGCCAATTGTGATATCCACGAAGGGCGCTCCGAATCCGGAGGCTTGATCGGCCCAAAGACGTCACTCGCCGATGGGACTCCGAATTCGGAGACTTTAATTGGAACATCTTTGAACTAGATTCTGTAATAGGTGAATGGGAATCTTTGTATTACAGAAAAAGAGATGTACATAACGAACAGGTTGGAGCAAGCATCATGTCCCACAAGTCGGGTTAATTATAAAATTTGCGTAAATGCGTGGAATTCCAGGGCCGTGGCAGACTCCTTCCTGACATGTCTTTGAGCCGATATGCCCCTACTCCGGCGATTGAATCAATCGGGTATGGGTCGTCCCAATTAGGACGCAATTTTTCATCAGTCGGTTTCCTGTCAGCTGGAAGCACCTTCTTCAGGACCAATTCTCCTGGTGTGTAGCGGCGTAGCTGAACCCGTTGATTATACAAATTTGCCAGCTGCTGCTAGTATCGCACCATTGACGCAAGGGCACGGTCTTTTCGTTCTTCAATTAGGATCAGATCCAAAGCCAGCATCATGTCGTTTCGGCCCGTATCAAAGACTTGCGACTTGAGTGTCGGGTGGCCAATCTCCAGGGGTAAGATTGCCTGGGTTCCAAAGCATAGGGCAAACGGCGTTTCTCCAGCCGATCTTCTCGGTGTAGTTCGATGAGCCCACAGTACACTCAACAATTCCTCGACCCATCTGCCTTTGGCTCTCTCTAGCCTTTTCTTGTTGTCGTCTAAGATGGATTTATTAGAGGCTTCAGCTTGGCCATTGCTTTGGGGATAAGCCGGCGTAGAAAATGAAGGCCAAATATCGTATTTGCTGCACAGCTCTCCGTATACGCCATAATCGAACTCGTGCCGTTGTCTGAGATAAGAGCTCTGGGAATGTCGAATCGTGTTATGATGTTCCTCCACACAAAGCGCTTAACGTCAGCATCTCGGATGTGTGTTAATGCCTCCGCTTCGACCCATTTTGTGAAGTAATCTGTTGCGACGATCAGATATCGCTTGTTCCCTGGGGCTCTCGGCAGTGGTCCTACGATATCAAGCCCCCACTAGGCGAACGGCCAAGGGCTGGTGATTGAGTTCAACTCTTTAGCAGGCAGATGGTTTAACAGGGAGAATTTCTGGCATTGTTCACACTTTTTTGCATAACATTCAGCGTCTGCTCTCATTGTCGGCCAATAATACCCCTGCGTTATAGCCCGATGGGCCAAAGAGCGTCCGCCAGAATGGGCTCCGCAACTACCTTCGTTTATCTCAGCCAGAAGCTCCTCGACTTTATCCGGGTGCACACATTCCAAATATGGGCCAGAGAGTGACTTTTTATAAAGCCTTCCTTGCAGGTCCAAGTAGTATCGCATGGCTTTGTTTCGCAGCGTATGTGCTTCTTTCTTGTCTTCTGGGAGTTGTTCAGAAGATAGGAATGCAACAATGGGATCCATCCAACTTGGTGCAGATTCTATAACGTTGATTTGGACTTCCTCCGAAGGGCTAATGCTTGGCTCTGGGATGAATCCTACTTCAATGGTCCGTTTAATCTCTGAGTTGATTGCAGAGGCTAGGCAAGCCAAGGCATCTGCATAGGTGTTTTGATCACATGTTATCTGGTTCAACTCATGATGGTCAAATTTTGCCAACAGGGAATTGGCCGTTTTCATGTAGGCCGCCATACGGTCATTTCTTGCCGCGTACTCCCCCTTTAGCTGATTGATCACCAGCTTTGAGTCACAAAACACAAGCAGACGCTGAGCACCCAGAATATGCGCATTCCGTAAACCAGCTAAAAGGACTTTCTATTCGGCTTCGTTATTCGATGCTTCGAAGCCGAGCTTGACGGCCTGCTCAATTATTGCACCGTCGGGGGTCATGATTACAACTCCAGCTCCACTGCCCCGCTGATTGGACAATCCATCACAATACAACTGCCAGATGTCCCCAACATAAATCCTCCAGTTCGGCTTCGGTCGAACTTCGTCTGACTTGAAGTCGGCGACATCAAATTTGAAGTCGGCAAGGCCCCCTGTGAATTCAGCAATAAAGTCAGCAAGCACTTGTCCCTTGATTGAGGTTCTGGGTAGAAATTGAATATCATACTGGCCAAGTTCCAGAGCCCACCTTGAAACACGTCCAGATACTTCCGCACGGCGTAGTATTGATCGGAGGGGATAATCTGTTAGCACCCCAATGCTATGCCCCTGGAAGTAATGCATGAGCTTCCTTGCCGCCATAACTAGGGCTAGGATGAGCTTTTCCAGTGGAAGGTAGCGTGTTTCAGCGTCAACCATCGCCTTGCTAACATAATACACTGGTCACTGCTCCCCCATCTCTTCCTTTATCAATACGGCGCTGACGGCTCGATCAGAAACTGCCAAGTACAAAATGAATGGGTCTCTAGTAGAGGGTGTTGTCAGAAGTGGTACTGAGCGGAGGCAGGTCTTCAGGCTGTTGAAAGCAGCTTCGCACTCGGCGGACCAGTCAAAGGCCTTGCCCTACCATAGCGTATGAAAGAATTGTCGGCAGCGATCTATGGACCGACTAATAAACCTGTTGAGTGCGGCAGCCATCCCCATCAACTTTTGAACCTCCTTTACTGAACGAGGGGAGCTGAGCTCTAGGATTGCTGTGATTTGCCTTGGGTTGGCTTCGATTCCTCTGTGGTTGACAATATAGCCCAAGAATTTGCCAGAGCCGATACCAAACGAACATTTGGAAGCGTTCAACTTCATTCCATATTTGCGTAGGATACCGAATGTCTCTTCCAGATCGGCTATATGATTCTGCTCTTCTTTGGATTTAACCACCATATCGTCAATGTACACTTCCATAGTTTTGCCGAGTTTCTCCTTGAACATGGTGGTGACCAGTCTCTGGTAAGTTACCCCTGCATTCTTCAACCCAAAAGGCATTACCTTATAGCAATAGGTTCCTCTTGGGGTGAGGAATGCAGTTTTCTCTTGATCCTCCGAATGCATAACGATTTGATGATAACCTCTATAGGCATCAAGAAAGCTCATACGCTGATGGTGCGCCGTAGCATCTACAAGCTGGCCTATTCCAGGAAGAGGAAAACAATCCTTTGGGCAGGCGTTGTTTAGGTCTGTGAAATCGATGCACACTCGCCAAGTCCCATTTTTTTTTTCACCACCACTATATTAGAGAGCCATGTAGGCTAGGTCACTTCCCTAACTGCTCCGGTGTCAAGCAGTCTGTCGACCTCCTCAACAATGGCGGCAGTGTGCTCTGCGGCTGACCGCCGGCTTTTCTGGATGATAGGCTTGCACTTAGGATCGAGATTAAAATGGTGCTGTGAAACTGACGAATCTATACCCGGCATCTCATACAGAGTCCATGCAAAGACATCGAGGTTGCTGAGCAGAAAAGATACTAGCTGCTGTCTGTCAGCCTGATTCAAGGAGGCGCCGACCATGAAGAATTTGTCTGGGCTTCCATCGATTTGAACTAGTTCCAAGTCTTCCATTGCCTTTTCATTTGGGAGCCGCCCGACATCGTTGAGGCTTTCTCGATCCAACAACTCAATGGAATTCACCTGTAGTTCCTTTGGCGTTTTCTCAACGAGATAACATGCTTGTGCCGATTTCTAGGAGCCACGAATTTGCTCAATACCGCGTTCTGTAGGGAAGCGGAGCAGCTGATGATAGGTGTTGGGCACGGCTCGCATAGTATACAACCAGGATCGCCCCATGATGAGATTATATGGCGACGGCAGCTTGACGACCAAGGATCCCACATCCACTTTTCGGGAGCCTGCTCGAACGGGAAGTCTGATTTTTTCCAACGGGTACTCTGGATTGGCATTGAAGCCGAATAGTGGATAAGGGGTCGGAGAGAGATCCGATTCGGAGAAGCCGAGTTTAATGAATGTCTTGTAGTGCATAATCTCCGATATGCTCCCCGGATCAATGAGTACACGTTGAACTGTGAATCAGTTTACGCATAACCCAATTACCAAGGGATCAATGTCGGGCAGTGTTACTCCGGCCAAATCCGAATCATCAAAAGTGATAACCTCGGCTTTATGGGGCCGTTTAGCAGGAGTGAGTTGCTCTTGAGAGTTAGACCTCGACTGAATCGCGTGCACCGCTGATGACATTGGCAGGCTGTATATCATGTGGATCACCCGGGACGCATGTGAATCCTGTGTCAAGGCTATTGCTTGGATTGGGTTGCCTTTTCAGGTGCACCGTTGTAGCCGGCCATCTTGTGCCAAGTTACTGCCGTACAAGGTGAATGACAGTGCTTTGAATTTCTTGGGTAGCACTGCCTTTACAATCCATCGTACAAAAGGATCATGTTGATCATCATCCGAGCTGTTCCTTCTTCGCTTAGGCCTTGTATAGGGACTCTCTTTAGAAGAACTAGAAATTTCAGATCGTACCTTCTTCTTGGGCTCCGAGGATAATGAGTCGAAGTTGCTATCAGTGTCTTGTCATGCTCGAGGTTGTCGCGCACCTGCCTTTAGAGATCGTTCCGAATTTAGGCGCGCAGCTTGCTTGGACTTCGCCATTTCCAAGGCCAAATCTTCACGAAGTCGTTCGTTTTCAGTGATCACGTTCTCAAACCTCTGTTCATTTTGCTTTGCTTGTTCCATGATCGTCTGCATTGTCTCGTGCTCTGAAGTCGAGGGTGAGGCAAAATTCAAGGCACGTCTTACGACGATAGTCTCTATTCCAAGCAAGTTTGTTGGAGTGGTTTCATCTTGCGATATAGGGTCGACAGTGACTGTCGGAGGATCTTCCGTCACGTTCGCCATGGATGTGCTTGAGTATTCCCACAGACGGCACCAATTGTGGAGAAGTGGTTTGGAAATACTCTTCTGATCCTGGAGAACACTCGTGATCCTCTTCTGGTCACCTAAAAAGGAATAAACACTCCGGTCGGGGGTGCCGGAATTAGCACTCTGACAGATAAGTCTGAATCCACACTCAAAAATGCTTGTATTCTAAGTTAAGCACAATAGTTCTCACCTGCCTCTTTCTGGCTGATGTTCTTCTATTTATATCTTTTCTTCCATGGGCCTTGGGATTCGGTCCATTTCCAACTCATATTCGGCGCATTTTATAATAGATCGACCTTCACTCAGCCCCTTTCCTAATCGGTCATTTGGCCAAATAGGGTTGGATTTGAACTTGTGAGCCAATTGCCGAGTGCTTCGAATCTCGACTCTTCGAGATTCGGCTATCTGGAATCTCTACGACTCCCTCTTCTCGGCCCCCACAATAGCCCCATGCATGCTCCATGCACTTGTAGTGCAATTCCATGAACTAGCCTAATGTGTACCATGCTTTAGACTATGTTTCTAGCATGATTTTGGCTTAAATCTAAGAAGCTTTGTCCATGTTTTAGCATGCTTAAGCTCTAATTTGTGTTGTTCTGGTCATGCATGACTTGCTTTGTATAGCCATGGTTCAATCTAGCTTGTTAGCTTTGTGTATTGAGTCCATTAGCATGCATTACTTGGACTATTTTCATGATTTGGCATCATTTGAAATGTGATTTCAGCCCATATAGTGTGGTCATACACTTGCATCTTTCACTTATTTCAATGCGTTGGAGGGTTTGCCCTTTATGCCTTAACATGAATTATTGTGTTTGCCTTCATGCCTAAGCTTGCGAGCTATCATTTCGATGTGTTTTGGGGGTTATTTTGCCATAATATAACTCTAATTTTTGTTGGCGAAGCCATCTCATGCTTGGTCTCGGTAGGTGTAGTGTAATCCACCTTATTTGCCTTGTATGCATCATGCCTTATACCCTTCATGCTAGCTTATTTTGGCTTCCTTCCATGCATGTTTTAGACTTATTTTGACATGTTCTAGGACTGCTTTGGGTTGCCTTGACCACATGCTTCATGTTTTGCATAGTTGTAGTGTAAATGTCTATGCTAGCTTCAAGCTTTGGGTACCATAGTGTGCTTCATTTGCATCATGTACATGATTTGGCATCATTTATCATGACATTTCAGAGCATATAGGACAGTGATGTTCCCACTTCATTCACTCTTTAAGTGTCTTTGAGTGTTATGCTTTGTTGCCTTGTTTGTGGCCTAGCATGTATGTCATCTTGCCCAGGTCCTTGAGCCCTCATCTTAGCATGTTTTGGTCTTTGTTTAGACCTAATTAAGCTCTGTCCATGGTTGGTTCATGCATTTGTGCCATGTTTTGCATGCCTCCTATGTGTTGTTCTTTGCTAGCCTTAATGCTTTAAGGACTCTAGCATGCCTTGTGCCTATTGTTTGAGTGATTTGGAATCATTTCATACCTTATTTCAGTGCATTTAGTGTTGTCACACTTCTATGTTTATCACTTCTTGATCACTCTTGAGAGTTGCGCTCTTAGGCCTAGTTGATGGGCCAATGCATGTCCATGCTTTGTTTTGCATCTCATGCCTTTGTTTTGGTGTTATAGCCACTGATTTGGGCATGATTGAGGTCTGTCCATTTTGGTTTAAGTTCATTGAGTATGTTTTCTTTCATGTTATTTGCGTGCTTACATTGCCATGTTGTTGCATGCTTATGTTTCCTTGCTTTATGTATGCATGCATTAGCCTTCTTTGCATGTCATTAGCTTTGTTCAGTTGACCATGTTACATTGCATTGAGTATGCCATGTTGTCCATTGCATTGTGTATGTCATGTTCTTTACCTTGTGCATGCCATCTTACATTGCATTGTGTATGCCATATAGTTGCATTACATGTTTGCATGCTTAAGTTGCATTGTATTTGTTTGGATTAGGTGTTAGTCCAAACACGAGAAACGAGGGATGTTTCATACTTGAAGTGATGAAATGTGCCTCAATTCTCGGTCGTCAACCCTCTTGATCATACATGATAGAGTTCTAGGCTTTCTGTGTTTATGTGTGCATTAATTTTACATTGAATTGTGCAATCTGGCTTCTCGGCCATCATGCATCGAGATGCGTGATTAGTGGCCCGAGGGTTGAGAACCACACTCCCTTGAGCTTATGAAATGATAGGGAGGGTGGTTGTGCACACATACCTTGCAAATACATTGCTATGCCCTTTCTTGCTCTCAGTTGCAGCAAATTGGAGAAGTGCAGCAAATTGGACCAAAACAACTAGCTAACTGACCACTTTTTCTGGTTTGCAGCAATAGAAAGTGGTTGGCCAGTAGCTGGAGGCATCCCTAGGTGGTCGGCCATGCGCCTATAGGTTCCCATGGTGGAGTTGAAGCTTTGTGGAGCTTGGTGCAAGGTTCTGAGAACAATTGCAAACAGAGGCAAGTTGGGGCATCGCGACAGATATCCAAACGAGGCGACCGAGCATACGTGCATTCTTCTCCCTCTGAGGATCCTGATTTATCGCTTTACTTAGCTAATTTGCTTAGCTAGTTTATGCTTTGGTTTTGTACCTAATTAGTTAATGCGTTTAACTATTCAATTTGTGTTGTAATAGCTTAATTAACTAGCTTGTTAGTTAATTAGTTTCGTGATGTAATAATTAGTTTAAATTAGCTTAGATTAGCTAGTTAGCTTCTCTTTCGGACCCTTCGTCGAGAGGGTCAGCTGTTGTAATAAGCGTGCGTATGTGTGATGCATGTCTTCCAACCCCCATTTCTTTCTCCTTTTTACTTAATTGCTTACGATGGTTAGTTTTAGGGCATATTTCGATTAGCATACCTTATGCTTGCATGCGTGCATCCATTCATCTGTCTTGCATGCACCGGGCTCAGCGCATCATACAAACTGCATTGTATTTCAATTCCAATTAGAATACATGTACCAAGTTGCATTTCACATGACATTCTAGATAGCTAAGGCTATCTTGGTTGCATTTTGCATGTGTTGCATTAGCCATCTTAACATGAACTAGGATCATGCATGATTTCTAACTAGTTCTTTCTTTTAGCTTGGAGTACAGTGTGAGTGTTTACGCTTTAGCATACTACATGAGATGTGTGTGTTGCCATGTTAGCATGCTTGCCATGAGGCTAACTGCTTATTTGACTAACTGCCTGAATGCCTGTGGGTGAAGGTTGTATTGCTTGAATTGGAACAATTCATTGAAATCTCCGATTTAGCCTACTTGCGAGTAGCAAACTTCAAATCATTTTCACAAAACGAACATGCAATGTTTTGTTCCAATTTAGGCGATCTAGTCTATACTTATATGATGTGCGCATCATATAGTAATTCTAGGTTAAATAATCGGAATAAGAACACATGTGTTTTCAAAAACAAAATATCATGTTTAGTACAGGCCGATCTTCGATCAGGTAAGCGGGAGTGCTCATTGCATGACCTTCCCCTCTCGTACCCAAGTTCCCGAGCTAAGGCAATTTTGGTGATGACGGACACGTGGCCTTAGGCACGAGTCAGTGTTTCCAAAATTTCCCAAAATAAAACATTTAGGTGGCGACTCTGTATCTGGCAAAGCAGTCCATGTTTGGCACTTCTTTATTAAAATCGATTTTCTAAAACGATTTGCCGGATTTGGACTCTTTGGTGATTTATCTGTCTCACATTGCACTTTGTATGATTAGATTCAGAACCGTGACACAAGTCCGAACTGTAGTAGCTAATAAACAAACGATTCGCGCCTTCGCGCGCGGAGCGGACATTCGGGGCACGTCTACACCAAGTCATGTAAGAACAATAAAACCAGGACCTATCTGAAGCTATATAGGTTACGAACTGCAAAGCAAAAGAAAAGAGGGAAAATTTGAAGCATCCTAGTGTGTTTTAACTTTGGCGAATTCTAAGACTGCATTCCAGGTGCATGTTCTCAAGCCTCGCCTTTCTCTGGAGTATGAGTGTATCTCGACCCCAAGTGTAAGCCTGTTTCAAGTCAGAATGGCAGTCCAAGCAACACCTGTGGTTTTTACATGCAGATGTTATCTCTCGCTAATATGAACAGGGTGTGTCCTTTTTGAGCTGAGCATGTTGCAAAGTCCTCTGAGAGGTAAATTGGAGACACCAAAGTACATGTTTGATGCCCATCTATTGCATAGAGTAGGCACTTTCAGATACACTTCTATTGCATGCGTGCCACGCATCGTTTATGAATCATGCATAGAATATGCTTTCAATCATGCATAGAATATGCTTTCAAGTTTGCATAGAATATGCCTGTCTCTTGCGTAGAATATGCTTTCAATCATGCATAGAATATGCTTTCATTTTGACATAGAAAATGCTCTTGCTATCTTGCATAAAACATACTTCCATAGAATGTGCCGTTGCCTTTATATCTCGGTGGTTTATCTTGCATGGAATATGCACTCTTACTGTATCACACTTGTTAAGTGTCTTTCTTTACATACACGATATTGTTTGTACAGTTCATTCAGTGGAATTTCGGGTGAGATCATTCCAATTCCTCAAACTGCTTTGTTTTGGTTAGAAACATTAGGACATGCGCCAGATGTTCATACCACCCTCCAGTGTTTGCACCACTTTTTTTTCTCCTCTCACGTGTGACGTGTTAGGACGTCTTCGGTTAGAGACATTTGGGCGCATCCCGATGTTCTCGTTACCTTTCTCCACTCGCGCGTGGCGCGTTTGGATGCTCGCGCTTTCTTGCGCAACCTTTCTCCACTCGTGTGTGGCACGTTTGGATGCTAACGCTTTCTTGCGCAACCTTTCTCCACTCGCGTGTGGCGCGTTTGGACGCTCACGCTTTCTTGCGCAACCTTTCTCCTCTTGCATATGGTGCGTTAGGACGTCTTCGATTTTGAATACTCGGATGCGTTCCGGTGTTCATTCATTCCTCTTCTCCTCTCGCATGTGGTGCGTTAGGACGTCTTCGGTTTCGAACACTCGAATGCATTTCGGCGTTCATGTATTTCCTTTCTCCACTTGCGTGTGGCACGTTCGGATGCTCGCGCTTTCTTGCACAACCTTTCTCCACTCGCATGTGGCACGTTTGGATGCTCGCGCTTTCTTGCGCAACCTTTCTCCACTCACGTGTGGCGCGTTTGGATGTTCACGATTTTTTGCGCAACCTTTCTCCACTCGCGTGTGGCACATTTGGATGCTCATGCTTTCTTGCGCAACCTTTCTCCACTCACGTGTGACGCGTTTGGACACTCACGCTTTCTTGCACAACCTTTCTCCTCTCGCATGTGGTGTGTTAAGATGTCTTCAATTTCGAACACTCGGATGCATTCCGGTGTTCATTCATTCCTCTTCTCCTCTCGCATGTGGTGCGTTAGGACGTCTTCAGTTTCGAACACTCAGATGCATTCCGGTGTTCATTTATTCCCTTTCTCCACTCGTGTTTGGATGCTCGCGCTTTCTTGCACAACCTTTCTCCACTCGCGTGTGGCGCATTTGGATGCTCGCACTTTCTTGCACAACCTTTCTCCTCTCACATGTGGTGCATTAGGATGTCTTCGATTTTGAACACTCGGATGCGTTCCGGTGTTCATTCATTCCTCTTCTCCTCTCGCATGTGGTGCATTAGGACGTCTTCGGTTTCAAACACTCAGATGCGTTCCAGTGTTCATTTATTCACTTTCTCCTCCCGCATGAGACGCGTTTGGATGTATTCACATCCCTCCCTGGTCTAAGAGACCTTAAATCCTCTGAAGGTGCAATTGCTTTGGTGTTTGTCATGCCTGAACGACTTTTGGTGGTCTGGTATAGCCGTCTGCCTGTGTTTGCAGTGAGTTCCTAAGAGATCAACTGAGACGGTGGAAACTAGAGTTCGAATGGTCGATTCCTAGAACGCAAAGGTTCGGAATTTCTATAACTAAAGTTTGGTTTAAATACCCAAGGGTATATCCTCGGCTTGAAATCTGTATGGCAGCCTCATAGGTTGAGGTAGCGGGTATGCGCCTCAATTCTAGATATTGAATCAACCTAGTTTGTCACCCTATTGGAGAATAGGGAAAGCTATGACCATAGTCAAGGAAAAAAGTAGTACCTGTGGTTTAACCAAGAAGAAAGGGAAGATCCCCATCAGCATGAGGTGAATCATTGCATAAGGTGAGTCATCACCAATTGCCCTTGTAAGGTACTTCCGAGAGCATAACTTCCTAGCTGCATCATCGTATCTATCATAAGTGTTGCATAACTTCTATTGCATTGCATGTAGCATCTATCGCAAGTATCTACTGCAGTTTCCATTTTTTTGCCTACATCCTTTCCATGTTAAGCTTAGTCTGGCATGTGCTCATACATTTCCTTCATTGAAACACGGTTCTATGATAATGTGTGTGCGCCTATTCCACTAAGAGAATTGCGATTTGAGGGTGTCGGCACCTTTTCTGTGTTAGACGTGGTCTAGTTTGTGTCCATGCCTTTTCTAGGTAAAATGTGGTTCAGCCTGCACCTTATTCACTACATCCATTGCATCCATTGCATCGTAGTTTGTCTTGTTGCATTCAGTATTTAGGATCATGATCTTTCCTTAGCAGATCATTCCTCACTCATATCATTCTATCCAATTACTTGTACTCTTTTTCTTTCTACGAAACACATAGTTTTGCATGTGCTCGCACCCCTTTCACGTTGAAACATGGTTCTGTTATGTGTAAGCATCCATGCTGGGCTGAGGCCAATACTGAGGATGTAGGCATTTAACCTGTGTTAGGCGTTGTTCGGCTCGTGCCCACTTCTTTTCTGTGTTAAACGTAGTTTGATTTTGCATCTCCATCTCTTTATGATATTTGTGTGGTTTTGCACTGCTTGTGGTTTGATTATGTCATTTACATTGTTTTGTTGCATTATGTATCATTTGCATCTTGCCCCTGAACTACGCTGGTTTGATTCCTTACAAAGGGATACGTAGGTGGCTTGCGGGCACAACCATTTGTTTATGCATTTGCATTTTGTTTATTTGTCCAAGTCTTCGGCCTTGTCAAAAACGGGTCGTCTCTGGGCTTTGACATTCACTCAGGTCATTTCATGACAGTGAGCTCTGCCAAAGAGGGACAACTGTAGACACCCCATTTTTGACCGTCCTTAAGACTTGGACGCCACTGATTGGTTCATTCGATGGTGCAGGCTATGCAGCGCAAAGGTTCAATTTCTTCGACAAGATGAGAGAGTCAAATCCCAACCTTACACCCCATTTTTGGACTAAAACTATTTTGACCAATGATTTTTAGACCTTAAAACTTTCTCTTTCAAAACATTTTTTAAACAAAGTTCCTACGATGTTCCGAGGCTCGCATTTTGTTAAATGTTGCGTTTTTCGGTAAACCGAGCAAGGACAAAGTGGGAATAAATGAAAGAGAGGAGAAATCTTTGAAAAAAATCTTTAAAACACCTTATTTAGGGGTTTGAAGTTGAAGAAAAGAGGAGAGGAGGGAAGAAACCAAGTTGGGGAAGAAGATGGGCATGAACCGTCAAGGGAGAGTCGAGCAGCCCTCGCTAAATCGAGCCTATCTGTTTGTACACATGGATTTCATCTATGAGGACACCACCATTGGAAAGAAGACTTCCGGGGCTTCATTTTTCACTCAAGAATCTCCTCAAGCCGAGGCCAGATGAGGGAGATATGGCTGGTTGAAGTTAGGCATCAATCCGGTTGGACCAAAACTGAGCAGTCTTTACTAAAATAGGGATATCTCTTAGCACACTTTGAATTTTCATGTAAGGCTGAAACCATTGGAACGCTTACTTCCGGGGCTTTAATTTAGGCACAAGAATGACCTGAAAAGGAGTCCATATGAAGACGTTATTCTTGTTCAAAGTCGGGAACTAGGACCAGTTTTTGCTATCGGCCACTAGGGGAGTGTGTCGGCCACTAATGGCCTTTGTCGGCCATATGTCGTCCAAAAAGGGTTCTTGTCAGCCAGAACAGTGTCTGGTCAGCCACTTGAAGTGCCCGATCAACCACCACAAGTGGCCGGTCGGCCACCCATGTCCAGAAAGCTCAGAATTTGCAGATCTTTTGCTCCAACTGTTCTACACAACCTCCAGTTGTCTCAATTCAAATATTTCGACCAAAGATCATGGTTTTGCTATATATGAAGGTCTTCTCTATTGTTTGTGGGGTTAGAAAATTTTGGGAGCCTCTCTCTCTAAAAATCTTCTCTCTCTACAAACCTCTTTCTCTAGAGTTCTCTCTCTCCTCTTGTTTTGTGCCTTAAGCTTAGAATTCTCTACACTTTTGCAAAGAGACCCTTAACCAAACATCCTCATCTTGGAGCTGAGGTTCTTTGAGGCTTATTTGGAGCTCCTAAGGTTGGTTTGAGCTCAGATTTGCACATGTTTTGCTGTTGTGCTTCAAAGGTAAGCACTTGTCCCTTTAAAGCTTTGTTTTAGTTGCTTGTTTGGCCACCTTTGCATGTTGTTTTTGGCCTACTTTTCAACTACAAAAACCTCTATTTTTTAAGGTTTAAAAATGATGGTTTGAGGCCTTTTTGAAGTTAGGGATAGTCCACCCTCTTTTGTAGCTTGTTTGCTAAGCTTTGTGCCATCTTTTAAAGCTTTTCAAACAACTCTTTTTTGGCCCTTTTACCACTGAAACTCAAAGGTTTTTTAGTGACAAAAACCATGTTTTGAGGTACAAAATAGGAGGGGGTGATCTCCCCTCCTTGTGTCTTGTTTGTATGAGTAGTTGGCCTAACATGTGAGCATGTTTTTTCTACCTTCTTATGACTTAACTCCACCACATTTTTGCTACTGATTTTCCATGATTTAGCTCTGTTTTGAGTGGCTTTGGTCATATATGCTTTTCTTTGTATAGCTATGGTGTAGTTGGCCTCACTAACTTTGTGTTTCAAGGCCTCCAACATGCTTTTCTTGTGTTGTTTGCATGCCATAGCCTCATTTTGCATGTAGTTTCAGAGCATACATCACTGTCATACTCTCACATATATCACTCTTTAATTGCTCTTGAGAGTTGTGCCTTATGCCTTGCTTGCGAGCGAACATGTGCACATGATCTTCTATTCTTTTGTGCCTTAATTCCAACATGTTTAGGCCACTGATTTGGTATGGTTAAGCTCTATTTTGAGCTGGTTTGGTAGTTTGAGCTTGATATTGCATGGTTCTAGTGTAAAGATCTTCACTAGTTTTAATGCTTAAGTCTCTTTACATGTTGTACATGAGTTGTTTGCATGTTAGGGTCTTATGTTTCATGCCATTTCAGCACTGAAATTTCGTCACCTCCCTCATTTCTTCATTTTTCTATTTGTTTTGAGGGATGGTTAATCTTAAAGTTGTGTTTAAGCTTGGGATTGAGGCTTGTGCTTAAATGGCTTTAATCCTCTTTTGAGGGTTCCTCCTAGTCAAAGGCATGGTCTCTCTCATGTCTTAAGTCATCTTTTGATTGACCTTCCTCTCATTAAAGGACAATCACTTGGACTTAACCGGTTAATGAATGGCTTGGTAATGTAAAATGTGCTAACAAGAAATAGACCAAGTAAAACACGAACAAGATAAGCATTCATGTTGCATTGCATGTGTTTGGATCTGACGTTAATCCAAACACGAGGAATGAGGGACGTTTCATACTCAAAGTGATGAAACGTGTCAGATTTCTCGTTCGTTGTCACCCTTGATCATGCATGATAGGGTGGTGGCACTTTGAGTCTTGTTTGTGCATTCACTACGCTCGTACAAGCTTGGTTTTTGGGCCATCATGCATTAAGATGCTTAATTAGTGGCTTGAGAACCAAACGCCACATTCCTTTGAGCATGAGAAACGTTGACGAGGGTGACAGTACATACATTACCTGCAAAATGCATTGTCTTGGCTCTGTTGTTCTCTGTTATAGCAAAACTAGGAGTTTGGGAGAGGAGGTAGCCGACCGACCACATGCACTAGCCGACCGGCCAATTGAAGTTGCCGGCAGCCATTTTTGGTGGCCGACCGGCCACCAGTCCAGTGTTGGTGCAAAAATGTTCCTATTTTCAAGCAAAGGCAGTCCGAGATTGGCACAATTTTTGAAAAACAAGGAAACTGCAAACAGAGACAACCGACGGCAAGGCAATGAATTTTCGAGATGACGCCAATCGAGCATGCATGACTCCCTCCCTCATGAGGCCATTTTATTGCTTATGATTAGTTTGTGTAATTAATCATTCAATTCGTTTTGTAATATTTTAATTAGCTTAGCATAGCTAGTTGTTTAATTCGGTTTGTAATAATTAATTAGCTAGAATAGTTAATTAGTTGGTTTGTAATAATTAGCATAGCTTAGCTTATTCATTCGGACCCTCCTTCGAGAGGGCACAATGTTGTAATAAGGGTGCGTGCGTGCGTGCATGTCTTCCAACCCCACGTCTTTCTCCCTTTTATTTATCCGCTTTCGATGGTTAGATTAGGAACATTTTCTATTAGCATACCTTATGCTTGCATGTTTGCATCATTCATTTGTATTGCATGCACCGGGTTCGGTGCATCATTCAAACTGTATCGTGTTTCAATACACCTATTTGAATACGTGTTTTAAAGCATGTTATCAAATTGTTGCATTCATGTTCCATCTTAGATAGCCGAGCCTATTTAATTGCATTATTGCATGTGTTGCATTAGGCATTTTAACATAGCTAGGATCATGCATGATTTCTAACTAGCTTTTGTTTTGGCTCGAAGTACACTGTAAGTCTTTACGCTTTAGCATGCTTGCATGAGTGTGAGTGTTTCCATGTTTCGCATTCTTGCCATGAGCCTACTTGTTAAAGTGATAAACTGCATGTATGCCTATGGATGAAGGCTTTATTACTTGAATTGGGACAATTCAATAAATGTGAGTTTTAAACCCACTTTGCGAAGTGGCAAATCATGTTTTAAGCCCATCGTGTTTGGTGGCAAATCCGCACTTTAGCCCACTTGAGAGTGGCATTTTCAAACCATTTTCAAAAACAAACATGAGTTGCTTTGTTCCAATTCTTGCAATTTTAGTCTATACTTGTATGTTGTGCGCATCACATAGTAAGTTAGCTAATAACCAGAATAAGAACACATGTGTTTATTAAACAACATACCATGCTTAGTAGAGGCCGACCCTTTGATCGGGCGAGCGGGGGTGCTCATTTCAGGGCCTTTCCCTCTCGTACCCAAGTTCCCGAGCCGAGACAACTTTGGTGATGACGGACACATGGCCTTTGGCACGAGTCAGGGTTTTCTAAATTTTCCCAAAATAAAATATTTAGGTGGCGACTCTTTAATCTGGCAAAGCAATCCAGTTTTGGTATTATTTGATTTAAAATCTGATTTTCCAAAAATGATTTGCCAGATTGGACTCTTTGGTGTTTATCAGTCTCACGTTGCACTTTGTGAGATTAGATTCAGAATCGTGACAGGAGTCCGAACTGTAGGAGACCAATTTGCGCCTTCTCCAAAAGGGGGGCGCGCGAAGAAAGTCGAGTCCACAATTAGGCATTTTGTATAGTTAGGATCATACATCTTTCTAACTAGTTTTTGTTTTAGCTTGGAGTACTCGATAAGCTTTTACGCTTTAGCATATTGCATGAGTGTAATTGCCATAAATACCATGTTTCACATGCGTGCCATGAGGCTATTTGCTTAAATGCCAAACTGCATGAATGCCTGTGGATGAAGGCTTTGTTGCTTGAATTGGAACAATTCGAAGATTGTGAGTTTTAAGCCCACTTTGCAAAGTGGCAAATCATGTTTTAAGCCCATCACATTTGATGGCAAATCTGCGTTTTAGCCCACTTTAGGGTGGCAAATTCAAACCATTTTCGAAGACAAACATGAGTTGATTTGTTCCCAGTCTTGCAAATTAGTCTATATTTGATTGTGTATGCGTCACATAGTAAAGTTAGCTAATAACCGGATAAGAACACATGCGTTTATAAAATAACATATCATGATAGTAGAGGTCGATCTTTGATCGGGCGAGTGGGGGTGCTCATTTCAAGACCTCCCCTCTCGTACCCAAGTTCCTGAGCCGAGGCAACTTTGGTGATGATGGACACGTGGCCTTTGGCACAAGTCAGGGTTTCCTAAATTTCCCAAATAAAAGTATTTAGGTGGCAACTCTGTAATCTTACAAAACGGTCTAGTTTTGGCATTATTTGATCTAAAATCGATTTTTCAAAATGATTTGCCAGATTGGACTCTTTGGTGTTTATCTGTCTCACATTGCACTTTGTGAGATTAGATTCAGAACCGTGACAGGAGTCCGAACTATAGGACCAATTCGAGCTCTCCGAAAGGGGGCACGAAGAAAATCGAGCTACAGTAGGTAATATTTTTAATAGTAAGCTTATTCATAACAAATAGTAAGTGAGTGAATACCAAATAGTAAGCATGTTTGTAGCAAATGATACGTTAGCATCATTTTTTTTAGTTCAAAATTAACCAAAATTATTTTACATTTTAGAAAACCTCCTTACTTTTTCTACTTAGTTTTACTTTTGATTCATCCAATGGCTAGTATTTATCATATCTAAATCTAATGGTCTACATTTTTTTATGTATCATACATAAAAACCACTTTCTTGTATGGTAGACTTTTCCTTGGTTAAGATGAATTTTTATGGGAAATATATAACATCTAGCTACTTTTAAGAGAAGGGCACTCGGTTCATAAATCCAAATCTCTATTTTTTTTTGGCTAAAGGTCCAAGCGTTGAAATACTTTATCCAAAAGGACAAACTTAGATAAAATGACCAAAATATCCCCATATATATCATATACATAGTATCAATACCACACTTATATAGACAAACTCTCTCTCTCTCTCTCTCTCTCTCTCTCTCTCTCTCTTCCCCTCCCTTCCTCTAAACCCTAACATACGGATCTAGGGTTTCGAATAATCACCGGAGCAAATCTAGGGTTCCAAAGCCACACCTTCGTCCTCCACTTGGTCATCGCTTCCTCAATGGAATCCCCACTTTGTGTCGCTGCCACCGCCACCTCTCTCTCTCTCTCTCTCTCTCTCTCTCTCTCTCTCTCTCTCTCTTTCTCCAGTGTAGCTCTGTTGTTAGCCCCTGACTGTGTTTTGGCAGACGAGAGTAGATGGAGTAATGAGATAAACACAATCATATAGTGAATAGTATAGGTGGAAGTGGGTAGGATGATGATCAATATGGTGGATAGTACCGCGGAGATTTGGTCGGAGTCCACTGCAATGGCCGACAACCTTGTCGACTTGCATCAACTCATCAATGTTGTTGATGACGACAGAAGGCTGGGCTGATATACACACACACTCTCTCTATATATATATAGAGCTCATGAATATACATACATACATACATACATACATAAATACATACATTTTTATCAATACACACATACATTTATATATATATGTGTGTGTGTGTATGTGTGTACTTGGACCATTCAAGATTTGAGGGTTTCACACCAACAAAATCTATTTTTTTATTTATTTTTTTATTTATTATTGTTGTTGTTGATGATGAACATATATGATTTGGTGATAATGTTGTTGTTGATAAGGTTGCAAACACGCCCAGTCAAATCAAGTTTTACTATGTTCGAGCTCGACTCAATTTATTTGCAAGGTGTTTGAGCTTGGCTCTTCTAAAATTTATGTAACTCAAGCTCGGGTTGTGATGGCTCATTGGCCAATAGAAGACCTTGGAAAGCAGTAACCCTTTGCATTTATATAGAAATTTCTCTACCTTTAAAATGTATTGTGCAATTGATGTAGGACTTTCAACAAACACACCAAACAACATTGTTTGGCACAACATGTTATTGCAATCTTTTAGTCTCACATCGCTGAAGAGAAGAAATGCACAAAGTCCTAATGCTTATAAAATGGTGAGTTGTTGACAACTATAACACTAGTCAAAGTAAAGAAAGCAAAGGCAAAGCTTTCAAACTTAGAAGGATTATTTTTATATTAAAATAATCATGATCATTATTAATGCTCAAGTTAAATTATTTTAACAAATACAAATACAATAAATATATGTATATATTAAATAATAAAATACATACATACAAATATAAAATATAAAAATTAAAAATTAATATATATTTTTGATCTCGCGAGTCTATTCGAGCTAAGTAATATTGAGTTCGAGCTCGGCTCAGTTATTAATGGAGTTTGAAATTTAAGCTTGAACTCGTTTATTTAGTTAGCGAGCTAAATTTGAACAAGCCGTAATGAGCCGAACTCGAGTTTGTTCATGAACACTTCAGTTCATTTGTTATAGTGTTCCTGGTTTAGACCCGACCCGTTGATGTTTTGAATCCGGGTATGATTTGTCTTGTTTAGATATTCATGTCGTGTTTCTCCTTATTCCACATTGAGTTTGAGTGTTGGAGTGTCTTGATTGCGCTTGGAACAGGTTGGTTGCTTATTGGTTCAAACTGTTGTCGTCCAGAGTTTAGCCTCTTAGCTCAAGTGAGCTTTGTGAGCTCCCAGTACTTTTGCAGGCCTATAGAGATACTAGGAAAGTAGTGTTCTTTGCTCGAGCGAGACTTCTTGCGCTCGATCGACTGTCTTCTATCTGTAAAACTTCTGAGAGTGTGTATTCTGCGCTCGAGCGAAGCTTCTTGCGCTCAAGCGAAACAACTTATTATGTCTGGTCGCTCGAGCGACAACTCTTGTGCTCAAGCGAGCTGTGCGTATATCAGTTCGTAGAAAGGTCATTTTACATCACTTTTTCATATCTCTCTCTCTCTCTCTAAAACATTTCAAAACCCTAAGTTGACACACACTCTCTACAAATACACTAAGATTTGCCCATTTCTCCACCCTATCCCTTTGTTAAGAAGGTAGAGCTCACCTAGAGCTTCATTTTCATCCGAATAGAGTTGGGTTTCGGCTTCATTTGAGTTTCATCAGTGTTTTTCTCGTCTTCTAGTTTTGAGATAGGGATTCTCTACACTTTTTATGATTTTTAACTTAGCTATTTGTTTTTATAAAACAATCTTGTCATTTTGGAAAATTTTCAACAAACCTAGGGTTTTGCTTTAAAATCAAAAGAGGGGTTTTCGAATGGTTGCATAGAAAATGGTTGTGTGAGTGGAAATGAGGTTGAGTAGTGATAAAATTGTTGATTTTGATCATTGGATTGGATTTGGGAAGAAAAAGGGTTTTGACCTAAATGTTTCAAATATTTATTTTGTATAAATAAATGGAATTGATGTTGGAAATGTGAAATTGGATAGATATTGATATAGATGTTGGAGTTTGATATGTATTATCACTAACCCTGAAATTTGGAAAGTTTATCTGTATTGGAGATTTTATAAATATCTGTTTAGAAATACCTGTTTTAGGCTATCGGTGGAGGATAGCTGTGATTTTTGTAGAAATTGCATGAGAATTAGGTGAATTGAAACTAAATTCTCATCTTTGTGCGTTGTACATTGTTTCTCATTTAATACATTGCAAATGTACATGAAATTGAGAAAATGGGTGAATATTGGACAGATGTGTGTATCACCAAACTAAGTTAGCCTATGTGTCCAGAGTGAAAGTCCCGAAAAATGCGCGTATACATGGGTGCCAATTTCCACGGACGAAATATCCGGAAAATAACAATAGTAGTATTTGTATAGACTATGTTTACATAGGTGCCATTTGATGGTTTCCCGCAGACGAAATATCTGTGAAATGTTGTACTGGTTTAAGAATTCTCTCTTATTTCTAATGGTAAAGGATATGATTTGAGAATTGTGATATAAATTGAGCATGACATGATTTTGATAAAGAAATGCAAACCATTTTGACATGAGCATTGCATATGCATTTCACCCTTATATCTTTGTTAAGATTCATATATTGTGTTGGATTATTTCTACTGGGCTTTGGCTTGCCCTATATGGGAAAACCATTTTCAGGTGTTAGTGAAATGCCTCCACCAAGGACTTAACTTGAGAGGACTGTGGAGTTGATTTTTTTTTATTTATTTAATGTTTGTACAAGCCTAGGGCTTTATATGTATTGAGCTTAAGACTCGCTTTTGATGTAACCAAGCATTGTCTCGAAAAGCTGTAGCCTTCAAGGCATTTTCATTATTTGTTTAACTTTTACTTCTTATTTTTGTTATTGACACATACTATAGATTCAGGGTTAGGACTTATGAATGTATATTTGCATGTGCCACCGCTTTTGTACAACTGAATTTCATGAAATGGAAGGATATCGTATTCTGATTCATATTGTTATTTAATTATCGTTACGATTGGTTTATTATAATTATTTTGGGGCGTTACAATTTGTAGCCATAGTTGTTGATGAACAAATAGGATTTGGTGTTTTTTCTTTTTTAGAAAGATGATGAAAGGAGTTGTTGTTATTGATGATTTTGAACAAATGAGTGAGAGAGACACATATAGAGAGGAGAAATATAATTTGCACAGGTAGTTTAAAAATATAATTTGCATAGATAGTTTAATAATATAATTTGAATAGATAAGTTTAAAATATAATTTACATGGATAAGTTGAAAAAAATAAACATATTTCAACAGAAAACTGAAAAAAAAAATTGAATAGATAGTCAAATCAAAAAAATTAAACAAATAGTCAAAAAAATTTAATAGATAAAAAAAATTAACCAGATAATCAAAAAAAGTCAACATGTAAAAAAAAAAGTCAATAGATAAATTAAGAGATAAAATTAGAAACAAAATGTCTTCCAAAATCAACAAAAATACTTCTCACCAAACTAATTTACAAAGGGTGGATCTCTCACTAACAAAATATTTACTAGATTTAATGCCTTAAACTCTTCTTAGTTTGAATTTTTCAACAATTTTCTCTTAAAAGGAAAAAAAAAATTCATATATGGTTTATGAAAATAATTAGAAGCCAAGTCGGCCATGCGGACATGTGTTGTATAAGAATTATTATTTTTTTATATATATTTTTTTCACCACTTGCATTCTAAGCAAATGTTTTTTTTTTAATTTTTTTATCTATTTTTGTTTTTTTCCTCTTCCCTGCAATTTTTTTACTATTTCCGTGCTAACCATATACCACAATTTCTATTAATAACATAAAATCTTGGGAAAATTATAAAATAAATTATTAATTTTTAGTTTTGTTAATTTAAATATAAAATTTTTTATTTATTTTTAATCTAAACATCAGTCTATTTTCGTTAAATAAAATCGATGAAACATATATATTTTAAGGCCTAGCTATGACAACTCAACTTGTTTTTATTTTTATTTTTATTTTATTTTTATTTATTTTTTCTTCTTCTTCCTTTTGTACATATGAAAGGGAATCTCCATTGAATGGAAGGGAGCAATACTATGATCAACAATGATAGAAAATTCTAATTTTGGAATTCTAAGGAGAACTCTAATAATGTGACAAGAGAAAAAAATAAAAAATAAAAATAAAAATATAAGCACACACATCATATCGCATGTGAGCCCCACTCATTGTCACATCACTAGAGCTTTCTTTAAAGCTCCAAAATTAGAGCTCTCAATCTTTATTCATATTGTGATGGGGTATACACCAATTAATGCACATGTTTTCTTCTTTTCTTTTTTTTTTTTTTCCTTGATTCATATATAAATATGCAAATAGGCTACTCCAACATATCCATCATGGAGTATTGCCCCTTTGCACCTACAGCATATTTGCAGGGAATCCCACCACACTTACGTCGGGACTGAAGCTTAGGCTCCCGCGTGCTCCAAGTGCTAAAAAGTATGTTTAACTCCAATAAAGAGTTATGGAGACTCGAACCCAAGCCTTAAATGAGAGATTCGAAGGTCTTATCCACTGAACGAACCCCTCTTGGTGCACATGTTTTCGTCTGTGATATGGTTGGTTGTCTTGCCCTATGACGTTGACTTAGAAGGGAAAACTAACAAGATTAGCACACTACAAGAAATTAGTTCTTTAGAGACTAATATTTAGGGACTAATTAAATTTGGTCGCTAAAAATAATCTTTTAATGACAAATTTAAACATATGATAATTTACTTATAAAATTGTAAAAATGACTATTAATATTCTTACTTAATATTTACATAATTTTTTTAGACTAGTAAATTTGGTTGCTAATATAATATTAACATCTTTAGGGACCAAATATTTTCATCATTATCAATTAAAAACAATTTGAGACCAATTATTTTCATCATTTTAACAATTGAAAAGTCGGGACCTCATTCTTCACTTCAGCCCTAACTTGCTCATTCTCTCTCTCTCTCTCTCTCTCTCTCTCTCTCTCTCTCTCTCTCTCTCTCTCTCTCTCTCTCTCCGTAATCGATGTCCGTAATCGACCTGTAAGAGCTCCAATCTTTATTTTATTGATGGATTTACATCAGTAATCGACCTGGATCTTCATTTTATTAATCGACCTGTAAGAGCTCCAATCTTCATTTTGATTGGAAGCATACATGTCACAATCTTCATTCAAACTTTCAATTTCTTATGCAAGTCTATTTTATATGAAACCTAACCCTAATCTTCATTTTACTGGTGGATTTATGATACATCCTGCATCAGTAGGCACATTACCTCATTTTCCAAATCATTCACTTATTACTCTCTTTTTCTGTTGAAATGATCTATGGACTATTTTAGAGCCAAGGTTGTTATTTCTGCAGACATGGTCATGAGTAGGACTAATGTTATGGTAATTTCCAAAAGATCAACTAAATAAGAGCTTTTAGGATTTTTTTTTTTTTAAATTTATATATTTTGTTTCTTAATTTCCCTTTGGCAGTAAGATTTTGGTGTGTGTTTTTGGTTTACATTCGGTTCACTTGGATTTGCACTTGTTTTATTGCTTCTTTTTTTTCTATATTTTGTGAGTGAAGACAATTTGGAGCATAGTATACAGAGCATATTGTGATTATTTATACAAACAATGCAGCATTCTTCATCATTGCCTATGTTCTGATTTTCAGGTTGCTATTTTAGTTGAATGGTATTCTTGTTTTTTCCACCCTATTTTTTGTTTTGTTTCCTTCTTTGTTTGTTTGGATAAAAATTTGTTAGTGAAAAACCTGAGAATAGCCATCAATATGTAAAAGACAGGTTATTTTAGTTGGATTCTGATTGTGGTTTTCGATTAGTTTGATTCTAGTGCTAAGATTAATTATTCCTAGAGGTTTTTTGTGAGAACCCGAATATACAAATAAAATAAATAATTAGATAATAATAATTTTACAAATCTCAAATATTTTATTGTGAATCTTTAAGTGTGAATTAAATATTATTGGAGGGTCTTTTAATTAATTTTAAACTTAAAATAAATTTATGGTGGAAGTATTTAATTTAGAGGCAAAATTTATTATTCAAAAAAAATAGAGGGCAAGTTAGTGAGTATATTTTGTTATAATAATAGTTATATTTTATTTAAATTAATGGTGAGAGGAAAAAAATAATATAACAGCAGCAGCAGTAGAAATGTGAGAGAGAAAGAGAGAGCAAAAGATAGAAAAGAGAGAGGGAGAGAAAGCACCTTTGTGGCTCAACAACTCTAAGGTAACAATAAATCTATTCTTATTCTATTATAGTATGTTGTATACATAATTATGGTGCATGTGGGTGTTGTTAGTTGTTGGGAGAAAAAGGAACGGATTGACTGATTGGGATAGTATTTTGTGTATTTTATTATCATGCAAAATTTTAAAGTGAATTAAGGAGTTAAGTCGTTAGATAAGAATTCTAAACAGAATCACAAACTTTAAAAACCATGAAACCATATCAAATGGGCGAATTTTGAACTGAAATTTTTACAGTAGATTAATTACATATTGAATTTCATATCTGAATTTTTTCATAATTTTTGGGAGTCAAAATCCATAAAAACTGATGCATTCAAATCTGTCCAGAAAACTGGTTTAAAACAGTAAGTTCGGGAGTGTCGTTCTCTTTGGGTATAAATCCGAAAATTATCAAATTAGTGTCATTAGAACTGGTTACGAGTCTAGTTTTGTACATTTTTGGCCTTGCACTGATTGCTCATGTATACTAAGAGAACCATTATTTTCTTTAAAGTGCTGCAGAAAACAATCTAGTTGGATATAATTAATTGTAAATAATTATTTTTACAAGAAAATCAAGTAAAACCAATTGAGTTTGAAAATTAGGATATATTAGTTGATATCTGGAGGGTTTTGGAATTTTTCGAAGAGTGGGTTTTGTAATTTTCAAAGTTAGCGAATAGAATGGGAAAGCTTGTTTAAAATTCTGCTTTATCTTAAAGTTACTTTTAATTAAGTTTCGATTTGAACCCATGTCTTAGGTGATTTTAGACCTTGAAGAACATGAGCTTAGGTAATATTTAAGAGTAACGGTGAGTTGGGTTGAGCCGTGTTAGTGCACTTTAGTTGGGGTTATTTAGTTCTTATTCTTTAGTATTTTTAAATTAGTTGTGACGCGTAGTTTTCATACTTGGTTCAGGACACTAGTTGGACTTTATACTCTATTCGAGGATAACATTATTCTGTTTTCAGATGAGTAGTTACATGCTACATATTTTTATAAATGTTCCCCTACCTTGAACTGTTGGAAAATTAAATTGTTGTTTCAAGACTAAACTGTTTTGATAAATTATTATATTATCAATGGAATCAAATTATTTCTGAAACATGTGAACTTGGCATACTGTAAAATATTTGTTTTGGTCTCATGTTTATAATTGTGAACTACCATGTTTTGCGAAACTGATGTGTATTGATTATTGGGACCATCTGTATATTTTAGTCTAGGGAAATTATTGCACTGTGTGTGGTGACTCTGGCCACTAGAGAACATATCCAAGTTGGGCCGTGATGACTCTAGTGCTCAATGATTGTAAGAAAAAGACCTAGGTTAAGCTACATGACCTTCAATCAGATCGTCTTAGAGAAAAGGCCTAGGTTGCCACCCTGAGGATGACTCTTAGTTCGGTATTGGATCCAACGGAGCTTATAGCCTTGAGAACTATGTGGCTTGTTACCTTTATTTCTTGGTACCTAGAAAATTATTGGTGTTCATGTTGTAATCTGTTTTAAGTGAAAAATATCATTTATCATGTTCTTGAGAGACATGAGTATTTTAACTGTTGAACTGTGGAACTTTTTTTAAACAAATTGTCTTTACCAAACTATATGCCAATCTAGTTTCTATGATACGTATCTTATTTTGGAATTGAACCATGTTTTCAAAACTGTATATACTATCCATGTTACTACTTACTGAGCTATCAGCTGACTTAGTTGTTTACCATTTCCAGGTGTTAAAAGGACTTAGAGCGGACTCATGGCGTAGCGGGGACTCAATTACATGGACCTCTAGGACATTCATTTATTTTTGTTTAGACTGTTATGTCAAGTTTGTGCATATTTACATTTATTTTTTTTATTAAGGTTCATTTAGGATTATTTTCATATGTGGGCTATTTATACCCCATAAGTTTGGATGGTTTTGATTACGGTTGATTTTTCCATTTATAGTTGTGGCATGTCACTGGATTGAGTTTTGGTTTATTATTGGACTATTATTTAGTTATTCAATGTGTATGGATTCGTATTTAGGCTTACGTGTGCCTTGGGCTAAGGCCCTGTAGGCCACGACCGGTCATACCCGGGTTTGGGGTGTGACAATTGTGGTATCAAAGCTGTAGGTTTATCGAGTTACAAGTCTTGTATTTCATCAATTAGACGAGGTCCGAGTCCCTATAGTTGTTAGTAGTGTATGTTTAAGTTAGTTTTGTTTAAACTTGTGTTGAATCGTTCTTGATTTCATTTTGAAGGTTAAGAGTTAGCACCTAGATATCTACATGGATTGTATATTCCTTGTGAGCCTTTGGATGTTTGTATTATCGTGTCTAGTCCATTAGGAGAAACAGTTGTGTTGGAAGATGTCTGTAGATCTTGTGAGGTAGACTTGGATGGTAGGATTTTTTTCCAGTGGATTTGATTTCTTTAGAGATGAAGGATTTTGACGTGATTTTGAGGATGGATTGGTTGACAAAGCATCATGCTTCTATTGATTGTTTTAGAATGGGGGTAGTTTTTGCTATACTAGGACAACTTGAGTTTTTCTTTGAAGAAGATAGGAAAAGGTCTTTTATCTGTTTTATTTCTTCCCTTCAGGCTAACCGAATGTTGAGAAAATGGTGTCATTGTTACTTAGCTTGTGTGGTGAGTACTGAGCAGCCAAAATAGAAGTTAGAGGAGTTGCCTGTAGTGAGTAAATGTGTTTATGTTTTTCAAGAGGATCTACCTAGTCTTCCTCCAAATTGTGAGGTAGAATTTTCCATTGACTTGGTCTCCAATACAGCACCTATCTCTAAAACACCCTATAGAATGGCATCGTTGGAGTTGGGGAAGTTACAAACTCAAGAGTTGTTAGACAAACGTTTTATTGGGCCTAGTGTTTCACCTTGGAGAGCACCTGTGTTGTTTGTGAAGAAGAATGATGGGTCTATGAGGTTTTGTATTGATTATAGGGAACTGAACAAAGTCATAATGAAGAATAGGTATCCTCTGCCACGTATTGATGACCTATTTGACCAATTACAGGGAGCTCAGGTATTTTCTAAGATTAACTTGAGGTCAGGCTATCACCAGTTGAAGGTAAGGAATAAGGATATTCCTAAGACAACTTTTAGAACCCGTTATTGACATTATGAGTTCTTGGTTATGCCTTTTGGTCTCACAAATGCATCAGTCGCGTTCATGGATTTGATCCCTAGCTAGATAAATTTGTGGTAGTGTTTATTGATAGCATCCTAATTTATTCAAGGAGTAAGGAGAAACATGAGCAGCATTTGAGGGTAGTATTGCAGATCATTAGGGAGAAGAAACTGTATGCAAAATTTAAGAAGTGTGAATTCTGGTTAAGCAATGTATCGTTTTTGGGTCATGTGGATAGCACGAAGGTGGCAGCAATTGTTGATTGGCCACGACCTACTTCTGTGACAGAGGTACGCAGCTTTCTAGGGCTTGCTAGATATTACAGACGGTTTGTAGAAGGATTCTCCCGTATTGCTTTGCCACTTACCAATCTCACCAAGAAAGGGGTAAATTTTGAGTGGAATGATGATTGTGAGCGTAGCTTCCAAGAGTTTAAACAGAGGTTGACATCGGCTTCAATCCTTGCCTTACCTACAGATGGTGGTGGTTTTGTGATTTATAGTGATACTTCACGACAGGGTTTAGGATGTGTGCTCATGTAGCATGGGAAGGTGATTGCTTATGTGTCACGACAGTTGAAAATACATGAGAGAAATTATCCTACGCACGACTTGGAGTTAGCAGCAGTGATTTTCGCTCTTAAGATCTGGCGGCATTATTTGTATGGAGAGTCATGTGAGATTTACACTGATCATATGAGTTTGAAGTATATTTTCACATAGAAGGAACTAAATTTGAGGCAAAGAAGATGGCTTGAGTTACTAAAAGATTATGATGTTAATATTTTATATCATCCGAGGAAGGCAAATGTGGTGGCAGATGCCTTGAGTAGGAAGGTCGCAGTTGGAGATGTAGTTGCTTTGTCCATTGAGAGTTGTTTGGTGGAAAACATGAGACGTTTGAGGCTTGAGGTTCTTACACTTGGTGGTAGGGCTTATTGTAGTCAATTGACAGTTCAGCCAACCATGAGAGAACGGATTCATTTAGCTTAGGAGATTGACTCCCAGTGTGAGCGTATTAAAGAAGAGATGGCAGGGGGTAAGCATGGAGACTTTGGGGTTAGTGATGATGGGTTGCTTAGATTCCATAGCCAAATGTGTGTTCCTGTTGGTGGTAATTTGAGGAAGGAGATTATAACAGAGGCATATAGTTCTAGTTATTACAACATTCATCCTGGAAGCACTAAGATGTATCGAGATCTTTATGAACATTTTTGGTGGAATGGTATGAAGGGAGATATTGCAGAATTTGTAGCTCAGTGTTTGGTGTGTCAACAGGTTAAAGTAGAACATTAGAAACCTGCGGGGAAACTACAGCCCTTACCTATACCAGAGTGGAGGTGGGATCATGATACTATGGATTTCATGTGCGGATTACCTCATACTAGTAGTAATCACGATGCAGTTTGGGTAGTTGTGGATAGATTAACCAAGTTAGCACATTTTATTGCAGTTCAGATGAACCATTCTCTAGCTCGATTTGCATAGTTGTATGTGAAGGAGATTGTTAGATTGCATGGTGCACCTGTGTCAACAGTGTCAAATCCTGCGTTTTGTGTCTAAGTTTTGGTGTGCATTACAGTCAACTATGGGTACTCGGTTAAATTTTAGTTCAACTTATCACCCTCAAACAGATGTGGAAGCGGAGAGGACTATTCAAATCCTTGAGGATATGTTGACGGCTTATGGTTTGGAGTGGAGAGGTAATTGAGATGATTATTTGCCGCTCATGGAGTTTGCGTATAATAATAGTTATCATTCTAGTTTGGGAGTAGCTCCTTATGAGACTTTGTATGTGAGGAAGTGTAGGTCTCCTTTGTGTTGGTATGAGGTTGGTGAGAGGCAAATGTTGGGACTTGATGTGGTGGAGGATGCTACACAAAAAATTATCACCATCAAAGAGAGATTATTGACTGCTCAGAGTAGAAGAAAAAAGTTATGCCGATCATCGTAGGAGAGATATAGAGTTTCATGTGGGGGTTATGGTATTTTTGAAAGTATCCCCATGGAAAGGAGCCATTAGGTTTGGAAAGAAAGGAAAGTTGAGTCCTAGATACATTGGTCCATTTGAGGTATTGGAGAAGGTTGGTGAGGTTATGTATCGTGTTGCTCTACCCCCTAGGTTGGTAGGAGTGCATAATGTGTTTCACGTGTCTATGCTGAGGAAATATGTGCACAATCCATTGCATGTGATAGATTATGAGCCGCTTCAGATTAGAAAGGATTTCTCGTATGAGGAGATGCCTATTTAGATTTTGGATTCGAAAGAGAAAATGTTACGTACAAAGGCCATTAAATTGGCAATTGGAGGATGAGATGCACGAGAAATACCCACATCTATTCTCATGATTTACTCAGGTTAGTTTCGAGGATGAAACTTTTCTTTTAGGGGGAGAGAATGTGAAAACCCAAATATAAAAATAAAATAAATAATTAGATAATAATAATTTTACAAATCTCAAATATTTTATTGTGAATCTTTAAGTGCGAATTAAATATTATTGGAGGGTCTTTTAATTAATTTTAAACTTAAAATAAATTTATGGTGGAAGTATTTAATTTAGAGGCAAGATTTATTATTTTAAAAAAAAATAGAGGGCAAGTTAGTGAGTATATTTTGTTATAATAATAGTTACATTTTATTTAAATTAATGGTGAGAGGAAAAATAATAATACAAAATAAAGGATAATTATTTAGATTTTGTTTAGATATATATATATATATATATATAACAACCCTAGGGTTCCTAATCAACACTATAGCAACAACAGCAGTAGAAACGTGAGAGAGAAAGAGAAAGCAAGAAATAGAAAAGAGAGAGGGAGAGAAAGCACATTTGTGGTTCAACAACTCTAAGGTAACAATAAATCTATTCTTGTTCTATTATAGTATGTTGTATACATAATTATGGTGCATGTGGGTGTTGTGAGTTGTTGGAAGAAAAAGGAACGAATTGACTGATTGGGATAGTATTCTGTGTATATTATTATCATGCAAAATTTTAAAGCGAATTAAGGAGTTAAGTCGGTAAATAAGAATTCTGAACAGAATCACAAACTTTAAAAACCATGAAACCGTATCAAACGAATGAATTTTGAACTGAAATTTTTACAGTAGATTAATTACATATTGAATTTCATATCTGAATCTTTTCATAATTTTTAGGAGTCAAAATCCATATAAATTGATGCGTTCAAATCTATCCAGAAAACTGGTTTAAAATAGTAACTTCGGGAGTGTCGTTCTCTTTGGGTATAAATCCGGAAATTATCAAATTAGTGTCATTAGAACCGGTTACGAGTCTAGTTTCGTACATTTTTTCTCCTTGCACTAATTGCTCATGTATACTAAGAGAACCATTATTTTCTTTAAAGTGCTACAGAAAACAATCTAGTTGGATATAATTAATTGTAAATAATTATTTTGACAAGAAAATCAAGTAAAACCAATTGAGTTTGAAACTTAGGATATATTAGTTAATATCTGGAGGGTTTTGGAATCTTTCAAACAGCGTGGAGTGGGTTTTGTAATTTTCAAAGTTAGCGAATAGATTGGGAAAGCTTGTTTAAAATTCTGTCTTATCTTAAAGTTACTTTTAATTAAGTTTCGATTTGAACCCATGTCTTAGGTGATTTTAGACCTTAACCCCTAATTTGTTTTGTTTTTCGCAGCTTTACCAGCACATAGTTTTAAGTGAAGGGAGTACTATGTATCCTGGATTGCCTAGTCGGTAATAAATTTAAATCCTTTTTACATAAATTAAAATCATTATATTGCTTTCTTCTTGGTGATATGATGAAGCGATATTAATTTTGGAATCATCCCTTGTAAACCCACATGAAGAATATCGAAAAAGAGGTGTGGTGATACCTGTGTCAATTATGGGATGATAAGACGTACCAGGTAATGTTTTGAATTTCAAATATTAAAATTATTCCTTATAAAATACATGCTGAAATTGATAATAGAAGTTAATACCTTTTGCATATGCTACAAATTAGATTTAATTGTTGAACACACTTGTAATGCAATTGCACACACTTGTGCTGAGGTTGTAGCTCTTGTGTAGGCAGCTTGTACTTGGGCTGCTGATAATGCTACACTTGTAATAGAAGTCAAATAATTTTTTTTTTTTAATTTTTCTTTCAATTTGTCCCAAAAATCTGAGCTTTTATTTGCGTCAAATGCCTTAGTTAAGTTCTTCAAGGTTGATATCCATTTTTGGATTTCATCTACATTTTTTTTACATTTTTGATCTTTGTTTACACCTCTGATTATGATCATGTGTGCAGGATTTTCATCCTTTCTCTATGACTATAGACGGTGATAAGCTTTTGTGGTCGTGGAATAACTAATTGTTTAGGGCATGTTGCTCTTGTTACTGAACTTGTGAAGAGGTGGTGCGCAAGAAAGACAAAGTTCAAGTCGTCATAGAGTTCTAACTCATACAATGTTGAACTATTTTGATCTTGTTTTGGGATTTAACTCATATAATGAACTATGTTGAAGTGAATTTGGATACTTAGAGTTTTGATTTTTGTAATTTGTTTTTTGTATATGCAAGAATAGATTTAATCTTGTGTGCAAGATTTGATCTTGTTTTTTTCTATATATAGAGATAGATTTGTGCTGTGGATGTCAATTTGTAGCTATGAAATTGAATGTTTTCAAAATGTTATTTCAAACCTTTAGCGACCAAATCTATTTGTTGTTAAAAAGGTCACTATTTTGCTTTTTGCGACCAAATGGAGACATTTTGTGACAAAGTATTAGCAACGAAATATTTTAGTTTTGCAAAATCAAACATTTTGTGACAATATAAAATTGGTAGCTAATTGTCATTTTCAGTGACATTTTCAAAAATTCGTCGCTAAAGATTTTCTAGGTGCACTTTTAGTGACTTTTTTATTAATGAATTTAATTTGGTCACAAAAACTATTTAGTGACAAAAATAATGATTTTAAGGACCAAAATAATTGATCGCCAAAAGCCTTATATGTTGTAGTGGGCTCACATATATTTTAAACAAACTGGCTGACCAATTCTCAGTATAGCAATAGAAAATCCCAAAAATCCCTTGAGAAACAGCCAAAATCTTGGGGCCTATCTGCTTGACTTTCGTCAGTTGTTCAATAGTAGAATTACAACCCCACGCGTAAAACTTCTTGTGACCATAATAAACAGGGCATATACAACCCATAAAAGACAAATTGATGTTAATCTTGCCAACTATACACAGGTGAATTCATATATATACTCTAACAACCGCACCGCTGTGGTACTGTCCGCCACAGACTAAAAACAAGTTAAGGTGACGTCTCCAAGCCCAAAAATAAATTAGAAATGTAAGACGTCTGGCATTGAAAAATATATAATTTATAGTAAATAATCTAGGTGCAAGGTAAATGTTAATATATTAGTAGGTTGTTGGAAGTACATATATAATTTATAGTAAATGATCTAGGTGCAAGGGAAATGTTAATAGAGAAAAGTTAGGAATCATGAAAAAAATTTCATGAAAATGATCATGAAAGAGGTATGATCATTGGATTACCTTGATTAGTGTATGGTGCTTTATTCTAAGTATAATTCAAGGGTCACAAAACTTTCATGATTATTTTCATGAAAGGTTTTTATGATACCTAGCATTGCTGATGTTAACATATTAGTTGGTTGTGGGGTTTGAAAATAGTGAGTACATCGGAGCTGAGGACCGCCCATCATCTCTGACATCGTAATACCCCTATTTGGTGGAGTTTTGTTGACTTTACTCTTAGAGCGAAAAAAGATTTAGAAATCGTAGAAGCAGATGGCAGAGAAAAGAGATAGCATTGGCTTCTCCGCAACCTACCGACCACAGGCGCCGCTGGACATATTCTCATGCCCGCTTCGACCAACATCGAAGCAAGATGAGCTTCCCATGACTGACGGGGTGAACCACAATTACAACGGCCAAGAAATTTCGTCGGTGGCTCTCAATACAATTCTCAAGCGCCAAAAATTGGCCTTGGCTTCCGAAGGCAGCAAAGAGGCCGATGTAAATTCAGGTCGTCTCTCGGGCATGGTTTTCGTCTCCGAACGACAAGAAGGCCTCGAATTGCTTCACATAGCTCTCTACTTCAATGACATTTACAACCCATACCCACCCAAACCCAAAGTCAAAGTCTTCTGTTTGGCTGATGTTTTCGGCAAAGTCAATTTCAGTGGTGTTCGCATGGAAGACAGTGGTTGCATTGCCGGTGATAATCTCGTCTATGTCACCACCAAGGACCCCGCCCCTGATCGTCGTCAGCCCTGGACTGCCGTCTATAAAACCAATCTTATGACCAGAAAAACCGACCGCCTCACCCCATCAGGCAGGTTCCTTTCGTCATTCTCTTTTCGGGTTCGCTGTTTTAGATTTTTGGTTGAAGTTATAAGTATTTAGTTCTAGCTATTTCATAGTTTCTGCAGTTGGCTCCTTGCCAACTGCTTCAGAACTCCTTTTTGCTTGATTCTATTGAGCATTGTATGAGTGAGGTAGCCTTGATGCTTCTTTAGTTTTCCAGCTGTGTCATCGGATTTCATATTTTGTACGTTTCCTGTTTCATCGCTATGACTTTTTGTTGAAAATCAAGCCACGTTATCATCAGATGCCATATGCATCAAGCCCTTTTCTTTATTTCATATGCTTTCGGTGATTAATTTATTTCATATGCTTTCGGTGGTTAATCAAGCTAGTTATTATAATAATAAACAGAGTGTATGCTGATATATATGTAATATATATTAATGTATAGTTAAATATGTAGTGGCCTCGTGGCCTGCTTGTTTGTGTTTTTGGCCTCGTGGCCTCATGGCCTCCATCTGATCATATTGTATAAACCTCCTATATAATGGAGTAGCATTGTAAGGCTTAAGATATTGAAATAAAGAGTCTATGTTTAGTCTTTCAATCACTCTCTCTCTCTCTCAATATTAATATTTTCATGGTATCAGAGCAGGTGTAATCCTGTCTCGTCATTTTCGCCTCTTCAGTCAATATTCGAATTTTTCTCTTCTACTCAAATATATCCTTCTATTGCATGACTAAATACGGTCCAGCTTTCGGAATGACTATCAACTCATCCTCCTCTTCTTCTGATATTATCTGTTGAAAATCAAGCCACGTTATCATCAGATGCCATATGCATCAAGCCCTTTTCTTTATTTCATATGCTTTCGGTGATTAATTTATTTCATATGCTTTCGGTGGTTAATCAAGCTAGTTATTATAATAATAAACAGAGTGTATGCTGATATATATGTAATATATATTAATGTATAGTTAAATATGTAGTGGCCTCGTGGCCTGCTTGTTTGTGTTTTTGGCCTCGTGGCCTCATGGCCTCCATCTGATCATATTGTATAAACCTCCTATATAATGGAGTAGCATTGTAAGGCTTAAGATATTGAAATAAAGAGTCTATGTTTAGTCTTTCAATCACTCTCTCTCTCTCTCAATATTAATATTTTCATGGTATCAGAGCAGGTGTAATCCTGTCTCGTCATTTTCGCCTCTTCAGTCAATATTCGAATTTTTCTCTTCTACTCAAATATATCCTTCTATTGCATGACTAAATACGGTCCAGCTTTCGGAATGACTATCAACTCATCCTCCTCTTCTTCTGATATTATCATCTCATCATCTTCATCCTCTCATCAAATGGAAACCTCTCATCTTCCGATCACTGCCCATAAACTGAATGGGCAAAATTATTTGCAATGGTCTCAATCCATTTTAATGTTTATACGGGGAAAGGAGAAAGATGACTACATCACCGGAGCCTCGGCGCTACCAGAAACCACAGCATCAACCTACAAAAGGTGGATAGCTGAAAATAATATGGTCATGTCGTGGCTCGTCAACTCTATGACCACTGACATTGGCGAAAATTTTCTGTCATTTGATACTGCCAAAGAGATCTGGGACATGGCAAAAGAAACGTTTTCAGACAAGGAAAACACATCTGAAATCATCCAGCTTGAAAGCTCCCTCCACAATCTACGTCAAGACAATCTTACGGTAACTGAATATTTCAATACCCTTACTCGTCTATGGCGTCAACTTGATACGTTTGAGGTTCATAACTGGCAGTGTGTTACTGATGGTCTGTTATATAAAAAGATTGTCGAAGGGAAGCGTGTGTTTAAATTCTTGTTAGGATTGAACACAAATCTTGATGAAATCAGAGGAAGAATTATGGGAGTAAAACCGCTCCCTAACCTTAGAGAGGCATTCTCTGAAGTCCGTCGCGAAGAAAGTCAGAAAAAACTCATGATGGGATCTCATCAACAACTGAATATGGCAGAAAGCTCGGCTCTTAAGACTCAATTCGCTCCTATCGACAACCGTCAGAAAAATAAAGGAGGTAGGCCTTGGTGTGATCATTGCAGAAAGCCGGGTCACTCGAGAGAAACTTGCTGGAAGATTCATGGAAAGCCAGTAGATTGGAAACCACGTCAGCCTCTTGAGAAAGAAGGACGAGGTAATCATGTAGGTACAAATGAACCATCACCACAACCTGAAGCAAGCCCTTTCACCAAGGAGCAAATGGAGATGCTCCAGAAACTACTACAGTC